>NC_139000.1:102203342-103696525 GCF_964374135.1 Grampus griseus
TGGCCAAATCAAAGAAACAAAACTCCAGAAACTGACCCTAAAGAAACACAGATCTATAACCTGCCTAACAAAGAACTTAAAATAACTGTGCTAAAGATGCTCAATGAACCAAAAGAGAACAGAGACATTTAAACAAAATCAGGCAAACAATACATGAACAAAATGAGAATACCAACAAAAATAGAGACACTATAAAAGAGAACCAAACAGACTCTGGAACTGAAAAATAAAATAACAGCTAAAAGAATTCATTAGAGGGATTCAATAATTGACTTGATGAGGCAGAAGAAAGAAATTGAAGACAAGCCATTTAAAGTCATTGAGTCAGAGGAGCAAAAAGAAAAAAGAATGAAGAAAAGTGAACAGAACCTAAGCAACTTATGGGACACTACCAAGAAGCCCAATATATACGTTATGCAAGAAGCTCAAAGTCTCCAACCAGGATAGATCCAAAGAGACCCACACGAAGACCCACACAAGATGGGAAGTTCAACACAGACAACATTGGCTCTTTATCTCTTGGTGAAGAAGTGTTCCATTCTTATGAACCTCAATGGGAATTGAAAGATGGCATGCATGACACTGCCTTTCCCAACAATATATAAAGATGTAATTTGTGACATCAATAATATAAAGTGAAGGAAGGAGTTTACAAGAATAGAGTTGTTGTATGCTATTGAAATTAAGTTGTGATCAGATTAGAATAATATAACTTTAATATATTTATATATATATTTTAAACTTAATATATATATTTTATCAAACTGAAATGGTATCTACAAAGAAAATATCTATATAATATACACAAAAGGAAGTCAGAGTATGTCACCACACACACACACAAAATCAATGAAACACAAAGGAAATTAGTAAGAGAGGAAAGGAGAGACAAAAAGGTACAAGACATACAGAAAACAATTAAGAAAATGGCAAGAGTAAGTCCTTCCAAATAAGTAATTACCTTAAATGTGAATGGAATAAACTCCCCAATGAAAAGACATAGATTGGCTAAATCAGTTTTTTAAAAAGGATTCAACTATATGTTGTCTATAAGAAATTCACTTTACATTTCAGGACACACATAGTTGGAAAGTGAAATGATGGGAAAAAACGTTTCATGCAAGTGGTAACCAAGAGAGGTCAGAAGTAAAGGATACTTCACAATACTAATATCAGACAAAATAGACTTTAAGTCCATTACAAGAGAAAAAGAAGGACTTTATATAATGATAAAAGGGTCAGTTCACCAAGATATTACAATTATAAACATATATGCATGAAACATCAGAACTCCTAATATATGAAGAAAACATTGACAGAGATGAAGGAAGAGATAGGTAGACCTAGAGTAATATTAGGAAACTTAAATATCTCACTATCACTAATGGGTAGAACAACCAGACCGAAGATCAATATAGAAATAGAGGACTTAAACAAACTTATAGACCAGTTGAACATAACAGACATGTAAAGTACACTCTAGCCAAAAATAGCAGAATAACTAATTTTTTCAAGTGCAAATGGAACAATTTCCAGGATAGACCATATATTAGGCCACAAAACAAGTCTTAATAAATTTTAAAATACTGAAATCATACAGGGTATCTTTTCTAATCACAGTGGAATGAAACAAGAAATTAATAGCAGAAGGAAAACTGAAAAATCCACAAATATGTGGATATTAAATAACCAATGGTTCAAAGAAGAAATCACATGGGAAGTTAGAAATTATCTTGAGACAAACAAATGTAAAAACAAAATACAGCAACATTTATGGAATGCAATGAAAGTAGTGTTGAGTGTTAAAAATTTATAGATGTAAATGCTTACATTAAAAAAGAAAAAAGAGACACACAGAGTGGTGTGCGCATTGGGACCCAGGGGAAGGAGCAGTGACCCCATAGGAGACTGAACCAGACCTACCTGCTGGTGTTGGAGGGTCTCCTGCAGAGGCAGGGGGTGGCTCTGTCTCACTGTGAGGACAGGGACACTGGCAGCAGAAGTTCTGGGAGGTATTCCAAGGCATAAGCCCTCCCAGGGTCTGCCATTAGGCGCACCAAAGAGCCCGGGTAGGCTCCAGTGTTGGGTCGCCTCAGGCCAAACAACCAACAGGGAAGGAACTCAGCCCCACCCATCAGCAGACAAGCAGATTAAGTTTTACTGAGCTCTGCCCACCTGAGCAACACCCAGCTCTCCCCACCACCAGTCCCTCCCATCAAGAAACTTGCACAAGCCTCTTAGATAGCCTCATCCACCAGAGGGCAGACAGCAGAAGCAAGAAGAACTACAATCCTGCAGCCTGTGGAACAAAAACCACATTCACAGAAAGATAGACAAGAGGAAAGGCAGAGGGCTACGTACCAGATGAAGGAACAAGATAAACCCCCAGAAAAACAACTAAGTGCAGTGGAGTTAGGCAACCTTCCAGAAAAAGAATTCAGAATAATGATAGTGAAGGTGATCCAGGAACTCGGAAAAAGAATGGAGGCAAAGATTGAGAAGATGCAAAAATGTTTAACAAAGACCTAGAAGAATTAAAGAACAAACTAACAGAGATGAACAATACAATAACTGAAATGAAAAATACACTAGAAGGAATCAATAGCAGAATAACTGAGGCAGAAGAACGGATAAGTGACCTGGAAGACAGAATGGTGGAGTTCACTGCTGCGGAACAGAATAAAGAAAAAAAGAATGAAAATAAATGAAGACAGCCTAAGAGATCTCTGGGACAACATTAAATGCAACAACATTTGCATTATAGGGGTCCCAGAAGGAGAAGAGAGAGAGAAAGAACCCAAGAAAATATTTGAATAGATTATAGTCGAAAACTTCCCTAACATGGGAAAGGAAACAGCCACCCAAGTCCAGAAAGCGCAGAGAGTCCCATACATGATAAACCCAAGGAGAAACACGCCGAGACAGATAGTAATCAAATTGGCAAAAATTAAAGACAAAGAAAAATTATTGAAAGCAGCAAGGGAAAAATGACAAATAACATACAAGGGAACTCCCATAAGGTTAATAGCTGATTTCTCAGCAGAAACTCTACAAGCCAGAAGGGAGTGGCATGATATAATTAAAGTGATGAAAGGGAAGAACCTACAACCAAGATTACTCTACCCAGCAAGGATCTCATTCAGATTCGCTGGAAAAATCAAAAGCTTTACAGACAAGCAAAAGCTAAGAGAATTCAGCACCACCAAACCAGCTCTACAACAAATGCTAAAGGAGCTTCTCTAAGAGAAGAGAAGGATATACAAAAACAAACCCAAAACAATTAAGAAAATGGTAATAGGAACATACATATCGATAATTACCTTAAACGTGAATGGATTAAATGCTCCAACCAAAAGACACAGGCTTGCTGAATGGATACAAAAACAATACCTGTATATATGCTGTCTACAAGAGACACACTTCAGACCTAGGGACACACACAGACTGAAAGTGAGGGATGGAAAAAGATATTCCATGCGAATGGAAATCAAAAGAAAGCCAGAGTAGCAATACTCATCAGATAAAATAGACTTTAAAATAAAGAATGTTACAAGAGACAAGGAAGAACACTACATAACGATCAAGGGATCAATCCAAGGAGAAGATATAACAATTATAAATATATATGCACCCAACATAGGAGCACCTCAATACATAAGGCAGCTGCTAACAGCCATAAAAGAGGAAATCAAGAGTAACACAATAATAGTGGGGGACTTTAACACCTCACTTACACGAATGGACAGATCATCCAAGCAGAAAATTAATAAGGAAACACAAGCTTTAAATGACACAATATACCAGATAGATTTAATTGATATTTATAGGACATTCCATCCAAAAACAGCAGATTACACTTTCTTCTCAAGTGTGAATGGAACATTCTCCAGGATAGATCACATCTTGGGTCACAAATCAAGCCTCAGTAAATTTAAGAAAACTGAAATCATATCAAGCATCTTTTCTGACCACAACACTTTGAGATTAGAAATCAATTACAGGGGAAAAAAAGGTAAAATACACAAATACATGGAGGCTAAACAATATATTATTAAATAACCAGGAGATCACTGAAGAAATCAAAGAGGAAATCAAAAAATACCTAGAGACAAATGACAATGAAAACACGACTATCCAAAACCTATGGGATGCAGCAAAGGCAGTTCTAAGAGGGAAGTTTATAGCTATACAAGCCTACCTCAAGAAACAAGAAAAATCTCAAACAATCTAACCTTACACCTAAAGGAACTAGAGAAAGAAGAACAAACACAACCCAAAGTTAGCAGAAGGAAAGAAATCATAAAGATCAGAGCAGAAATAAATGAAACAGAAACAAAACAATAGCAAAGATCAATAAAACTAAAAGCTGGTTCTTTGAGAAGATAAAATTGATAAACCATTAGCCAGACTCATCAAGAAAAAGAGGGAGAGGACTCAAATCAATACAATTAGAAATGCAAAAGGAGAAGTTACAACAGACACCACAGAAATACAAAGCATCCTAAGAGACTACTACAAACTACTCTATGCCAATAAAATGGACAACCTGGAAGAAATGGACAAATTCTTAGAAAGGTATAACCTTCCAATGCTGAACCAAGAAGAAACAGAAAATATGAACAGACCAATCACAAGTAATGAAATTGAAACTGTGATTAAACATCTTCCAACAAACAAAAGTCCAGGACCAGATGGCTTCACAGGTGAATTCTATCAAACATTTAGAGAAGAGCTAACACCCCTCCTTCTCAAACTCTTCCAAAAAATTGCAGAGGAAGGAACACTCCCAAACTCATTCTGTGAGGCCACCATCACCCTGATATCAAAACCAGAGAAAGATACTACAAAAAAGAAAATTACAGACCAATATCACTGATGAATATAGATGCAAAAATCCTCAACAAAATACTAGCAAACAGAATCCAACAACACATTAAAAGGATCATACACCACGATTAAGTGGGATTTATCCCAGAGATGCAAGGATTCTTCAATATATGCAAATCAATCAATGTGATACACCATATTAACAAATTGAAGAATAAAAACCATATGATCATCTCAATAGATGCGTAAAAAGCTTTTGACAAAATTCAACACCCATTTATGATAAAAACTCTCCAGAAAGTGGGCATAGGGGGAACCTACCTCAACATAATAAAGGCCATATATGACAAACCCACAGCCAGCATCATTCTCAATGGTGAAAAACTGAAAGCATTTCCTCTAAGATCAGGAACAAGACAAGGATATCCACTCTCACCACTATTATTCAACATAGTTTTGGAAGCCCTAGCCATGGCAATCAGAGAAGAAAAAGAAATAAAAGAAGTACAAATTGGAAAAGAAGAAGTAAAACTGTCACTGTTTGCAGATGACATGATTCTATACATAGAGAATCCTAAAGATGCCACCAGAAAACTACTAGAGGTAATCAATGAATTTGGTAAAGTTGCAGGATACAAAATTAATGCACAGAAATCTCTTGCATTCCTATATTACTAATGATGAAATATCTGAAAGAGAAATTAAGAAAACACTCCCATTTACTATTGCAACAAAAAGAATAAAATACCTAGGAATAAACCTACCTAAGGAGACAAAAGACCTGTATGCAGAAAACTATAAGACACTGATGAAAGAAATTAAAGATGGTACCAACAGATGGAGAGATATGCCCTGTTCTTGGATTGGAAGAATCAATATTGTGAAAATGACTATACTACCCAAAGCAATCTACAGATCCAATGCAATCCCTATCAAACTACCACTGGCATTTTTCACAGAACTACAACAAAAAAATTCACAATTTGTATGGAAACACAATAGACCACAAATAGACAAAGCAATCTTGAGGGAAAAAAAACGGAGCTAGAGGAATCAGACTCCCTGACTTCAGACTATACTACAAAGGTACAGTAATCAAGACAATATGGTAATGGCACAAAAACAGAAATATAGATCAATGGAACAGGATAGAAAGCCCAGAGATAAACCCACACACCTATGGTCAACTAAGCTATGACAAAGGAGGCAGGGATATACAGTGGAGAAAAGACAGTCTCTTCAATAAGTGGTGCTGGGAAAACTGAACAGCTACATGTAAAAGAGTGACATTAGAACACTGCCTAACACCATACACAAAAATAAACTCAGAATGGATTAGAGACCTAAATGTAAGACCAGACACTATAAAACTCTTAGAGGAAAACATAGGAAGAACACTCTTTGACATAAATCACAGCAAGATCTTTTTTGATCCACCTCCTAGAGTAATGGAAATAAAAACAAAAATAAACAAATGGGACCTAATGAAACTTCAAAGGTTTCGCACAGCAAAGGAAACCATAAACAAGACGAGAAGACAACCCTCAGAATGGGAGAAAATATTTGCAA
Source organism: Grampus griseus (assembly GCF_964374135.1). Classification (NCBI taxonomy): domain Eukaryota; kingdom Metazoa; phylum Chordata; class Mammalia; order Artiodactyla; family Delphinidae; genus Grampus; species Grampus griseus. The sequence goes on from NC_139000.1 coordinate 102,209,739, forward strand.
ACGAATCAACAGACAAAGGATTAATCTCCAAAATATATAAACAGCTCATGCACTCAATATTAAAAAAAAAACGCAATCAAGAAATGGGCAGAAGACCTAAATAGACATTTCTCCAAAGAAGACACACAGATGGCCAAGAAGCACATAAAAAGTGGCTCTACATCACTAATTATTAGAGAAATGCAAATCAGAACTGCAATGAGGTATCACCTCACGCTGGTCAGAATGGCCATCATCCAAAAATCTATAAACAGTAGATGCTGGAGAGGGTGTGTAGAAAAGGGAACCCTCTTGCACTGTTGGTAGGAATGTAAATTGATATGGAAAACAGTATGGAGGTTCCTTAAAAACTAAAAATAGAATTACCGTAGGACCCAGCAATCCCACTGCTGGGCATGTACCCTGAGAAAACCATAATTCAAAAAGACACATGCACCCCAATGTTCCTTGCAGCACTATTTACAATAGCCAGGTCTTGGAAGCAACCTAAATGCCCATCGACAGATGAATGGGTAAAGAAGATGTGGTACATATATACAATGGAATATTACTCAGCCATAAAAAGGAACAAAACTGGGTCATTTGTAGAGACGTGGATGCATCTAGAGACTGTCATACAGAGTGAAGTAAGTCAGAAAGAGAAAAAGAAATGTCGTATATTAACGCATATATGTGGAACCTAGAAAAATGGTACAGATGAACTGGTTTGCAGGACAGAAATTGAGACACAGATGTAGAGAGCAAACGTATGGACACCAAGTAGGGAAAGTGGTGGTGGGGTGGCAGTGGTGGTGTAATGAATTGGGAGATTGGCATTGACTTGTATATATTTATGTATATAAAATGGATGACTAGCCAGAACCTGCTGTATAAAAAAATAAATAAAATAAAATTCAAAAATTCAAAAAAAAAAGAAAACTGAAAAAAGATCTCAAACTACAAACTTTCTTTACACCTCAAAATACTAGAAAAACAACAAATTAAAACTAACAGAATTAGGGAAATAAAAATGATTAGAGCAGTGCTTAACTAAACAGAAATATAGAAACAATAAAAACAACAAACCTAAGAGTTAGTTTTTAAAACATGCAAACAAAATTGACAAATCCTTCAGTAGATTAAGAAAAAAAAAGAAAATTCAAATAACTAAGATCATAAATGAAAGAGGGTTTATTACAACAAATGCCACAGAAATGAAAAGGATTATAAGAGAATACTATGAACAATGTGTGCCAACAAATTGGATAACCTAGAGGAATGGATAAATTCTTAGAAACACACAACTTACCAAGACTAAGTCATGAAGAAATAGAAAATCTGGAGAAATCAATAACTAGTAAGCAGATTGAATCGGTAATCAAAATCCTCCCAACACCGTAAAAACCTAGGGCTGGGTGATTACACTGGGGAGTTCCACCAAACATTTAGAGAACTAAGATCAGTCTTCCTCAAACTATTCCAAAAAGTTGAAAATGAAGGAAAATATCCTAGCTCATTCTATGAGGCCAGGATTATCTTGATACCAAAGCCAGACAAAGATGCTGCAAAAAAAGAAAATTACAGACCAATATCCCTGATGAATATTGATGAAAAATCCTCAACAAAATACTAGCAAACTGAATTCAACAACACGTTAAAAGGATTATATACTGCGACCAAATGAAATTTACTCCTGGAATGCAAGGACGGTTCAACACACAAAAATCAATGTGATACACCACGTTAACACAATAAAGGGCAAAAATCACACAGTCATCTCAATTGATGAAGAAAAAGCACTTGACAAGATTCAACAATATTTCATGATAAAAATACTCAAACTAAGAATAGAAGGAAACCACTTCAACCTAATAAGGCCGTATACAAAAAGTTCCCAGCTAACATCATACAAAATGGTAAAAGACTGAAAGCTTTTCCTTTAAGATCAGGAACAAGGCAAGGAGGTCTGCTCTTTCACTTCTATTCAACATAATATTGGAAGTTCTAGCCAGAGCAGTTAGGCAAGGAAAATAAATAAAAAGCATCCAAATTGGAAAGGAAGAAATAAAGTTATCTGTTTGCAGGTGACATGATATTATATGTAGAAAATCCCAAAGATTCCACATGCAAGCAAAACCTGTTAGAACTAATTCAACAAAGTTGCAGGATACAAAATCAATGCAAAAAATTAGTTATGTTTCTATACACGAAAAGTGAACTATCTGAAAAGGAAATTAAGACATCCACTCTATTTAATAGGGACTTGGTGATACTGACTTTCTTTAGCATGAGCAAAAGCATTGTTACTAATGCAAAGCTGTATGCAAAGAATGATGGCCTAGTGGGCTAACACGGTGGGTATATTAGTTTTCTACACTGCTGTAGCATATTGCCACACATTTAGTGGTTCAAAAATACAAATTTAGGGACTTTCCTGGTGGTGCAGTGGTTAAGCATCTGCCTGCCAATGTGGGACACGGGTTCGATCCCTTGTCCCAGAAGATCTCACATGCTGCAGAGCAACTAAGCCTGTGCACCACAACTACTGAGCCTGTGCTCTAGAGCCCGGAAGCCACAACTACTAAAGCGCATTTGCCTAGAGCCCATGCTCCACAGCAAGAGAAGTCACAGCAATGAGAAACCTGTGCACCACAACAAAGAGTAGCCCCTGCTCGCTGCAACTAGAGAAAGCCCATGAGCAGCAACGAAGATCCAGCGCAGCCAAAAATAAATAAATTTATTTAAAAAATACAAATTTATTATCTTACTGTTCTGTTCTTTGGAAGTCTGACATGTGTCTCACTGTCAGGGCTAAAACTAAAATGTCATCAAGGCTGTGTTCCTTTCTGGAGGCTCTGAGGGAGAATCCATCCCCTTGACTCCTGCAGGTTCTAGAAGCCACTTGCCTTCTTTGGCTTGCGACCCTTTTCTCCATCTGCACACTAGCAGTGGAAGGTTGTGTCCTCACTTTGCATCACGGTGACCTCTTCTGTAGTCACATCTCCCTCTCTGACCCTCTCCTCTGCTTCCCTCTCCCACTTTTATTTATTAAGAGAAAAAATGTTCCACTTTATAAATAATGCAAGTAAAAACAATGACATTATTTTCACCTATCAAACTGGCAAGGATCTTTTTAAAAAATAATACTCAAGTTGACATGAAATCTTTTATGAACTAGATAGGCCTTCTCACACATTGAGTAGATGATAAATTAGTATTTGTAGAATAGTTTGGCAATATGTGTTCAAATCACTAAAAATGTTGATACATTTTTATCCTTTTATTGTTTATTGAGGTACAAATAACATACAATATTATATGTTTACAGCATAGTGGTTCAACATTTATATGCATTATGAATTGATTGCCATGATAAATCTAGTAAACATCTGTCCACCATACAAAATTACTGTTATATTTTTGACTTTAGTTCCTATACTGTACATTACATGCCTGTGACTTACTTATTTTGTAACTGCACGTTTGTACCTTTTGATGTCCTTCATCTGCTTCGCCCAATCCCCCATCCCCATCCCTTAGGCAACCATCAATTTGTTCTCTGTACCTATGCATCTGTTTTTGTTTGTTTGTTTTAGATGCCATAGGTAACTGAAATCATATGGAATTTGTCTTTCTTTGTCTGACTTATTTCACTTAGCATAATCCCTTCCACCCATGTTTTGGCAAATGGCAATATTTCATTCTTTTTTTATGGCTGAGCAATATTCCATTGTACAGGTATACCACATCTTCTTTATCCATTCATCTGTCAATGGACACTTAAGTTGCCTCTGTAACTTAAATTGTAAATAATGTTGCAGTGACCATAGTGGTGCATAAATCTTTTCAAATTAGTTTTTCATTTTCTTCAGATAAATATCCAGCAGTGGAATTGTTGGATTGTATTGTAGTTCTTTTTTTTTTTAATTTTATTTTAGTTTTTAATACAGCAGGTTCTTATTTGTCATCTATTTTATACATATACATATTGATGTATATATGTCAATACCAATCTCCTAAGTCATCCCACTACCACCCCATCCCCCACTTCCCCTCCTTGGTGTCCATACATTTCTTCTCTACATCTGTGTCTCTATTTCTGCCTTGCAAACTGGTTCATCTGTACCATTTTTCTAGATTCCACACACATGCATTAATATACGATATTTTTCTCTTTCTGACTTACTTCACTCTGTATGACAGTCTCTAGGTCCATCCACGTCTCTACAAATGACCCAATTTCGTTCCTTTTTATGGCAGAGTAATATTCCTTTGTATATATGTACCACATCTTCTTTACCCATTCATCTGTCAATGGGCATTTAGGTTGCTTCCATGACCTGGCTATTGTAAATAGTGCTGCAATGAACATTGGGGTGCATGTGTTTTTTTGAATTATGGTTTTCTCTGGGTATATGCCCAGTAGTAGTATTGCTGGGTCATATGGTAGTTCCATTTTTACTTTTTTGAGGTACCTCCATACTGTTTTCCATAGTGGCTGTACTAATTTATATTCCCACTAACACATTGTCCTATTTTCCGCATCATCACCAATGCTTATTATTTCTTGTCTTTTTGAAAACAGCCATTCTGACAGGTGTGAGGTAGTATCTCACTGTGGTTTTGATTTGCATTTCTCTGATTTTTTGTGGTGTTCCACATCTTTTCATGTCTTTATTAGCCATCTGATGTCTTCCTTGGGAAAATGTCTATTCATGTTCTCTGCCCATTTTTTAATTGGATTTTTAGAAGTATTGAGTTGTGTGAGTTCTTCATATTTTTGGATATTAACCTCTTACCAGATATATCATTTGCAAATATCTTCTCCCATTCAGTAGGTTGCCTTTTTGTTTTGTTGATGGTTTCTTTTGCTGTGCAAAAAGCTTTTTAGTTTCATGTAGTCTCATTTTTAAAAATTTTTTGCTTTTGTTGCCCTTGCCTGAGGAGACAAAAAATTTGCTAAGGACAATTTTTTCTTCCAGGAGTTGTATGCTTTCAGGTTTTACAGTTAATACTTTAATCAATTTGTGGTATTTTTTACATCTTTATTGGCGTATAATTGCTTTACAATGTTGTATTAATTTCTGCTGTATAACAAAGTGAATCAGCTATATGTATACATATCCCCTCCCTCTTGTGCCTTGATCCCACCCTCCCTATCCCACCCCTCTAGGTGGTCACAAAGCACCAAGCTGATCTCTCTGTGCTATGCAGCTGCTTCCCACTAGCCATCCATTTTACATTTTGTAATGTATATATGTCAATGCTACTCTCTCACTTTGTTCCAACTTCCCTTTCCCATACTGTGTCCTCAAGTCCATTCTCTACATCTGCATCTTTATTCCTGCCCTGCCACTAGGTTCATCAGTACCGTTTTTATAGATTCCATATATGTGTGTTAGCATATGGTATTTGTTTTTCTCTTTCTGACTTACTTCACTCCGAATGACAGACTCTGTGTCCATCTACCTCATTACAAGTAACTCAATTTCATTCCTTTTTATTGCTGAGTAATATTCCACTGTATACATGTGCCATATCTTCTTTATCCATTCAAATGTCGAGAGACATTTAGGTTGCTTCCATGTCCTGACTGTTGTAAATAGTGCTGCAATGAACATTGTGGTACATGTCTCTTTTTGAATTATGGTTTTCTCAGGGTATATGCCCAGTAGTGGGATTGCTGGGTCATATGGTAGTTCTATTTTTAGTATTTTAAGGAACCTCCATACTGTTCTCCATAGGGGATGTATCAGTTTACATTCCCACCAACAGTGCAAGAGGTTTCCCTTTTCTCCACACCCTCTCCAGAATGTATTGTTTGTAGATTTTTTGATGATGGCCATTCTGACCACTGTGAGGTGATACCTCATTGTAGTTTTGATCTGCATTTCTCTAATAATTAGTGATGTGGAGCACCTTTTCATGTGCCTCTTGGCCATCTGTATGTCTTCTTTGGAGAAATGTCTGTTTAGATCTTCTGCCCATTTTTGGATTGGATTGTTTGGTTTTTTTGATATTGAGTTGCATGAGCTGCTTGTAAATTTTGGAGATAAACCCTTTGTCTGGGATTCATTTGTAAATATTTTCTCCCATTCTGAGGATTGTCTTTTCATCTTGTTTATGGTTTCCTTTGCTATGCAAAAGCTTTTAAGTTTCATTAGGTCCCATTTGTTTATTTTTGTTTTTATTTCCATTACTCTAGGAGGTGAGTCAAAAAGGATCTTGCTGTGATTTATGTCATAGAGTGTTCTGCCTATGTTTACTCTAAGAGTTTTATAGTCTCTGGCCTTACATTTAGTTCTTCAATCCATTTTGAGTTTATTTTTGTGTATGGTGTTAGGAAGTGTTAAAATTTCATTCTTTTACATGTAGCTGCCCAGTTTTCCCAACAGCACGTATTGAAGAGACTGTTTTTCTCCATTGTATGTTCTTGCCTCCTTTGTCAAAGATAAGGTGACCATAGGTGCGTGCATTTATCTCTGGGCTTTCTATCTGTAGTTCCATTGATCTATATTTCTGTTTTTGTGCCAGTACCATACTGTCTTGATTACTGTAGCTTTGTAGTATAGTATGAAGTCAGGGAGCCTGATTCCTCCAACTTCGTTTTTCTTTCTCAAGCTTGCTTTGGCTATTCGGGGTCTTTTGTGTTTCCATACAAATTGTAAAAAGTTTTTTCTAGTTCTGTGAAAAATGCCATTGGTAGTTTGATAGGGATTGCATTGATTCTGTAGATTGCTTTGGGTAGTATAGTCATTTTCACAATATTGATTCTTCCAATCCAAGAACATGGTATATCTCTCCATCTGTTTATATCGTCTTTGATTTCTTTCATCAGTGTCTTAAAGTTTTCTGCATGCAGGTCTTTCGTCTCCTTAGGTAGGTTTATTCCTAGGTATTTTATACTTTTTGTTGCAGTGGTAAATGAGAGTGTTTCCTTAATTTCTCTTTCAGATTTTTCATCATTAGTGTATAGGAATGCAAGAGATTTCTGTGCATTAATTTTGTACCCTGCTACTTTACCAAATTCATTGATTAGCTATAGTAGTTTTCTGGTAGCATCTTTAGGATTCTCTGTGTGTAGTATCATGTCATCTGCAAACAATGACAGTTTTACTTCTTTTCTGATTTGGATTCCTTTTATTTCTTTTTCTTCTCTGATTGCCATGGCTAAAACTTCCAAAACTATGTTGAATAATAGTGGTGAGAGTGGGCTCCCTTATCTTGTTCCTGATCTTAGAGGGATTGGTTTCAGTTTTTTGCCATTGAGAATGATGTTGGCTGTGGGTTTGTCATATATGGCCTTTATTATGTTGAGGTAGGTTCCCTCGATGTCCACTTTCTGGAGAATTTTTATCATAAATGGGTGTTGAATTTTGTTGAAAGCTTTTCCTGCATATATTGAGATGATCATATGGTTTCTATCCTTCAGTTTGTTAATATGGTGTATCAGATTGATTGATTTGCGTTTATTGAAGAATCCTTGCATTCCTGGATTAAACCCCACTTGATCATCGTGTATGATGCTTTGAATGTGCTGTTGGATTCTGTTTGCTAGTATTTTGTTCAGAATTTTTGCATCTATATTCATCAGTGATATTGGTCTGTAGTTTTCTTTTTTTGTGATGTGTTTGTTTGGTTTTTGTATCAGAGTGATGGTGGCCTTGTAGAATGAGTTTGGGAGTGTTCCTCCCTCTGCTATATTTTGGAAGATTTTGAGAAGGATAGGTGTTAGCTCTTCTCTAAATGTTTGATAGAATTCACCTGTGAAGCCATCTGTTCCTGGATCTTTGTTTGTTGGAAGGTTTTAATCACAGTTTCAATTTTAGCGCTTCTGATTGGTCTGTTCATATTTTCTATTTTTTCCTGGTTCAGTCTTGGAAGATTGTACTTGTCTGAGAAATGGACATTTCTTCCAGGTTGCCCATTTTATTTGCACATAGTTGCTTGTAGTAATCTCTCATGATCCTTTGTATTCTGCAGTGTCAGTTGTTACTTCTCCTTTTTCATTTCTAATTCTGTTGATTTGAGTCTTCTCTGTTTTTCTTGATGAGTCTGGCTAATGCTTTACCAACTTTGTTTATGTTCTCAAAGAACGAGCTTTTAGTTGTATTGGTCTTTGCTATTGTTTCCTTCATTTGTTTTTCATTTATTTCTGATCTGATTTTATGAGTTCTTCCCTTCTGCTAAGTTTGGGGTTTTTTTGTTCTTCTTTCTCTAATTGCTTTAGGTGTAAGGTTAGGCTGTTTATTTGAGATTTTTCTTCTTTCTTGAGGTAGGATTGTATTGCTGTAAACTTCCCTGTGTAGCCAGTTTCTTGAGAGTTTTTATAATGAATGGATGTTGAATTTTGTCAAATGCCTTTTTTCTGCATTTATTGAGGTGATCATTTGATTTTTACCCTTCATTTTTTTAATGTGATGTATTACATTGATTTGTAGATATTGAACCATCGTTGCATCCCTTGAATAAATCCCACTTGATCATGGTGTGTGATACTTTATGTATTGTTGAATATGGGTTGGTAATATTTTTTTTGACGAATTTTGCATCTATGTTCATCAGTGATATTGGCCTTTAATTTTCTTTTTTGTAGTGTCTTTTTCTGGTTTTGGTATCAGGGTGATGGTGGCCTCATAGAATGAGTTTGGAAGTGTTCCTTCCTCTGCAGTTTTTATAGTAGTGTTAGAAGAATAGGCATTAACTCTTCTCTAAATGTTTGATAGAATTCAGCTGTGAAAACTTCTGTTTGTTGGGAGATTTTTGATTATTGATTCAGTTTCATTACTAGTGATCCTTCTGCTCAGATTTTTCTATTTACTCCTGATAAGTGTTGGAAGATTGTATGTTTCTAGGAATTTATCCATTTCTTCTAGGTTGTCCAATTTGTTGATGTATAATTAGTCATAGTAATCTCTTATGATCCTTTGTGTTTCTGTGGTTAGTTGTAACTCCTCTTCTTTAATTTCTGATTTTATATGTTGGGCCCTTTCTCTTTTTTTTCTTGACGAGCGTGGCTAAAGTTTTTTCAGTTTTGTTTATCTTTTCAAAGAACCAGCTCTTAGTTTTATTGATTTCTTTTCTGTTGTCTTTTTAGTCTCTATTTCATTTATTTCTACTCTGATCTTTATTATTTCCTTCCTTTTACTAACTTTGAGCTTTTTTTGTTCTTATTTTTCTAGTTCCTTTAGGTGTAATGTTAGATTGTTTATTTCAGATGGTTCTTGTTTCCTGAGGCAGGCCTGTATTCCTATAAACTTACCTCTTAAAACCAATTTTGCTGCATTCCATACATTTTGTAGTGTTGTGTTTCCATATTTTGTCTTAAAGTATTTTTTGATTTCCCCTTTGATTTCTTCAGTAATCCATTGGTTGTTTGGTAGCATGCTGTTTAGCCTGCACGTGTTTGTGTTTTTTGCCAGTTTTTTTCAGTTGATTTCTATTCTTATACCATTGTGGTTTAAAAGATGCTTGATATGATTCCAATCTTAAATTTATTGAGACTTGTTTTGCAATCACCTAACATGTGATCTATCTTGAAGAATGTTCCATCGCTCTTGAAAAGAATATGTACTCTGCTGTTTTATGGAAGGGGTGTTCTGTATATACCTATTAAGTCCATAGATGGCATAATGCATTGTGCAAAAGGCCAGTGTTTCCTTCTTGATTTTCTGTCTGATGATCTGTCCATTGATGTAAGTGGGGTATTGAAGTCCCCTACTATTATTATTATTATTATTATTTGCAGTACGCGGGCCTCTCACTGTTGTGGCCTCTCCCATTGCAGAGCACAGTCTCCAGACGCACAGGCTCAGCAGCCATGGCTCATGGGCCTAGCCACTCCATGGCATGTGGGATCTTCCTGGACCGGGGCACAAACCCGTGTCCCCTGCATCGGCAGGTGGACTCTCAACCACTGCGCCACCAGGGAAGCTCCCTACTATTATTGTACTACTGTCAATATCTCCCTTTATGTTCTTAATATTTACTTAATGTATTTAGGTGCTCCTATTTTGGGTACATAGATATTTACAAATGTTATATTCTCTTGTTGGATTGATTCCTTTATCACTATGTGATCCCTTTTTTGTGTCTTATTACAGTCTTTGTTTTAATGCCTGTTTTGTATGACATAAGTATTGCTATCCCAGCTTTCTTTTTGTTTCCATTTGCGTGGAATATCTTTTTCCATCCTTTCACTTTCAGTCTGTGTGTGTCTTTAGATCTGAAGTGAGTCTCTTGTAGGCAGTGTATACATGGGTTTTTTTTTTTAATCCATTCAGCCACTCTATGTCTTTTTTTTTTTTTTTTTTTTTGTGGTACGCGGGCCTCTCACTGTTGTGGCCTCTCCCGTTGCGGAGCACAGGCTCCTGACGTGCAGGCTCAGTGGCTATGGCTCACGGGCCCAGCCGCTCCGCGGCATGTGGGATCTTTCCGGACCGGGGCACGAACCCGTGTCCCCTGCATCGGCAGGCGGACTCTCAACTACTGCGCTACCAGGGAAGCCCTACTCTATGTCTTTTGATTGGATCATTTAATCTATTTACATTTAAACTAATTTTGGTAATTATGTGCTTCTTGCCATTTTAAAATTGTTTTATGGTTTATTTTGTAGTTCTTTGTTTTTTCTTCTCTTGTTCTTTTGTCTTGTGATTTGATGACTTTCTTTAGTGTTACGTTTGTATTCGTTTCTCTTAATTTTTTTGTATCTGTTATAGGTTTTGGTTTGTGTTTCCCATGAGGTTCATATATGAAAGCCTATGTATATAGTCAACTTTAAATTCTTGGTCACTTAAGTTCGAGTGCCTTCCAAAATCACTACATTTTTATTTCCCCCTCCCTATGTTTTTGTCATTATATTTTACATCATTTAATTTTGTGTATCACTTAACTGATTATTTTAGATATAGATGATTTTACTACTTTTGCCTTTTAACTTTCATACTAGCTGTTTCTATTTATGGCCTTTTCGTTTCTATTTAAAGAAGTCCCTTTAACATTTCTTGTAAGGATGCTTTAGTAGTGATGAACTCCTTTAGCATTTGCTTCTCTGGGAAACTTTTTATCTCTCCTTCAATTCTGAATGATAACCTTGCCAGGTTGAGTATTTTGGTTGAAAGTTTTTTTCCTTTTAGCCCTTTGAATATATTGTGCTAGTGACTTCTGGCATGAAAATCTCTGCTGAAAGATCAGCTGATAGTCTTATGGGGTCTTTCTTGTTTTTCTCTTGCTGCTTTTAAGATTCTCTTTTTATGTTTAACTTTTGACATTTTAATTATGTTTCTTAGTGTGAATCTTATTTGGTTCATCTTGTTTGGGACTCTGTGCTTCCTGAAATTGGATGTCTGTGTCCTTCACCAGGTTAGTGAAGTTCAGGCATTATTTCCTCAAATAGGTTTTCTGTTCCTTTTTCTGTCTTCTTACCTTCTGGACCCCTATAATGTTAATGTTAGTATACTTGATGTTGTCTTAGAGATCCTTTAATCTATCCTCATTAAAAAATTTTTTTTTCTTCTTTTTGTTGTTCCATTGGGTGATTTCCACTACCCTATCTTCCTATTTGCTGGCCTGTTCTTCTGCATTCTTCAATCTGCTATTCCCTCTAGTATGCTTTTTATTTAAGTGATTGTATTCTTCATTTCTGATTGGTTCGTTTTTTTTGTTTTGTTTTGTTTTTTTGCGGTACGCGGGCCTCTCACTGTCATGGCCTCTCCCGTTGTGTAGCGCTGGCTCCGGACACGCAGGCTCAGCAGCCATGGCTCACGGGCCCAGCTGCTCCGCAGCATGTGGGATCTTCCTGGACCGGGGCACGAACCCGTGTCCCCGCCATCGGCAGGCAGACTCTCAACTACTGCGCCACCAGGGAAGCCCTGATTGGTTCTTTTCAATATTGTCTGTCTCTTTTTTGAAGTTCTCACTGTTTTCATCCATTATTCTCCTGACTTTGGTGAGCATTTTTATGACTATTACTTTGAACTCTTTATCTGGTAAGTTGCTTATCTCCATTTCGTTTAGTTCTTTTCCTGAGGCTTTGTCTTGTTCTTTCATTTAGAATGTACTCTCTTGCCTCATTTTGCTTAATTCTCTGTGTTTGTTTCTATGTGTTAGGTATATCAACTATATGTAGATATATATAGTGGCTTTATGTAGAAAGTGTCCTGTGGGGCCCAGTCTCCCAGTTTCCCAGAGCCAAGTGGTTCAGGAGTATCCCCTGTGTGGGCTGTGTGCACCCTCCTGTTGTGCTTGGGCTACAATTGCTGCAAGTGTATTGGTGGGTGAGGTTGGCCCCAGGCCATCTGTGAACGTGCTCATGAATGGGGCTGGCCCTCTGGAGTGGGAGCCATTTTGGAGATGCACTGGTGCTGGCCAGGGCTGCCTGCCAGGTGATGTGGGGTTGGAGTTGATTTGGAGGAGCCAGCTGGTGTGGGTCCTCAGGAAAATGACAAGATGGGGTGCACAGTGTTAGCTAGGTTGATTGAGAGTGACAGAAATGGTGCCCACCAGTGCCAGCCCAGCTAGGTGGAAGTAGAGTAAAAAGAAAAAAATGGTGTCCACCAGCACTTCCATCCCTGGAGAAAGTTCTACCAGATCTCTGCCCCTCCAACAACACACACCCTAATGTAAGTCAATGAATGTCCTTTTTGTATGGCCCAGGTGATTTTCAGGCTGGTACCTCTGCCCTGGGACTCAAAACAAGTGAGTTTGTATGTGAGGCCTTCAAGAACAGAGTCGTGGGGGCGGGGGCAGGGTAATTAGGGAGTTCGGGATTGACATGTACACACTGCTATATTTAAAATAGATAACCAGGGCTTCCCCGGTGGTGCAGTGGTTAAAAATCAGCCTGCCAATGCAGGGCACACGGGTTCGAGCCCTGGTCTGGCAAGATCCCATGTGCCATGGAGCAACTAAGCCCGTGTGCCACAACTACTGAGCCTGCACTCTAGAACCTGTGAGCCACAACTACTGAAGCCCGCCTAGAGCCCATGCTCTGCAACAAGAGAAGCCACCGCAATGAAAAGCCCGCGCACTGCAGTGAAGAGTAGCCCCCGCTTGCCACAACTAGAGAAAGCCTGCGCGTAGTAATGAAGACCCAATGTAGCCAAAAATAAATAAATAAAATAAATAAGTTTATTAAAAGATAAAAATAAAATAAAATAGATAACCGACAGGGACCTACTGTATAGTACAAGGAAGTCTGCACAATATTATGTAACAACCTAAATGGGAAAAGAGTTTGAAAAAGAGCAGATATCTAGAAGAGGTAAACTTATAGAGACAGAAAATAGAACAGAGGTTTCTGTGGGCTGGAAGTGGGGGTCGTTATTGTTTAATAGGTATAGAGTTTCTGTTTGGGGTTATGAAAAAGTTCTAGAGATGGATGATGGTGATGGTTACACAACACTGTGAATGTTGTTAATGGCTCTGAAATATACACTTAAAAATGACTAAAATGGTAACTTTTTTCAATGAATACTTTACTGCAGTTAAAAAAACTGTCTTTCTTCATCACAAACCAGTTGAGGCTGCAGTAAGCAGAAGTATGGGAATGTAGGATAGTGAGCTAGCCGGAGCTGAATGTCATCTCATATCATGTCGTTTCACCACACAACAAACAGATGCACGTGATTTTCTAATACTGTCTACAAGAAGGTTATCCCGAAGATGAAACAAGCAAGGATCCCAGGTGTGCTGAGCTCCTACTGTACAGGCCTCCTGCATGTACACAAAAGAGGGTGGGAAGGTACAGGAGGTAGATGGGCAGACTGCGCAGCCAGTTATCCAAGGTTGAATCCTTAATCCGTCACAGACTTGCTTTTTGACTCTCTGTGAGTTGCTGCCTTTCTCTGTGTTTCCTTTCCTCATCTATAAAACTTAGATAATATTAAAACGCGTCTCATAATTTGTATAGAGCATTTGTTATAGTGCTGGCAGCGTGATTACATGCTATGAGTGATGTGGAAATATGCGTGGCCTCTGCCTGAATCAAGGAACTTATTTCCTTTTTGTTAATAAATTTATTTATTTATTTATTTTTTGGCTGCTTTGGGTCTTCGTTGCTGCACGCTGGCTTTCTCTAGTTGTGGCGAGCGGGGCTACTCTTCGTTGCAGTGTGGGGGCTTCTCATGGTGGTGGCTTCTCTTGTTGTGGAGCATGTGGGCTTAGTTGCTTCTAGGCACGTGGGCTTCAGTAGTTGTGGCATGTGGGCTCAGTAGTTGTGGCGCATGGGCTTAGTTGCTTCGCGGCATGTGGGATCCTCCTGGACCAGGGCTCAAACCCGTGTCCCCCGCCTTGGCAAGCTGATTCTTAACTACTGCGCCACCAGGGAAGCCCAAGGAACTTATTTCTTATGGGGAAAACCAGACTTAGACTGAGAAACAGTTAGCAGACTTCATAAAAGAGTATTTAATTTGCTGGGGTGGCAATAACAAGTATCCCAGAGCACTTTATGCTTCATTGAGTTCCTCCATGTACATGGGTTTGTTTGATCCTCGCCACATCTCCACTGTTTTTACATGTTCGAAAGCAGAGACTTTACATATTACTGTAGAAAGCAGAGACTCAGAATGATTACCTTGCTGAAGGATTCACAGCTTGTAAGTAGTACAAAGAATAAGAATCTTAGGAACTCAGAGAAAGGAGAAAACTGTGTGTTCTAAACCCAACAAGGAAGGCTTTGTGAAAGTGTGACTTAAAAATAACCTTGACTAAGAAGAGAATAATGAGAAGACCATCTGGGGCTGACACATGGATTAAAGTGTGAACACATTTTTTGAGAGTTGTGCAGTGCACAACCTGTGTGGCCAGACAAGGCAGCCCTGCCTGTAAGGGGAATCACAGGAGCAGGAATGAGCAAATTGTCTTTGTGGTACAGGAAGGAGTCCACGTTTGACTACCGTAGGAGAAACATTTGGTGGAGTGAGAAGTCCAGTGTGATAATAGTCTGATTGTTTTAATGGTTGGATTATGTTTCTTTTTTTAAAAAAATTTTATTTTGTATTGGACTAGAGTTGATTAACAATATTGTGTTAGTTTAGGTGTACAGCAAAGTGATTCAGTTATACATATGTTTCTAGATTGCTGAGAATTCCTACAGTGGAAGGAGCTTCGGAACAAGAGACCTGTGGCTTCATTCCTGACTTGCCCCCAGTCAACTGTGTGACCCTGGGTAAGTCATTCCAACTCGCTGGGCTTCAAAGTGCCCATCTGTACACTGAAAGGAGTTGAAATGTTTCCTCCAACATTCTGTATTTATGTCTATTAAGAAACCAAAAATATTTTGTCACCTGGCTCTCCTGTTTCTCTTATTGAAAGAAGGAGGGGCGTAGGAAGGGCTCCTTTCCCAATTTTCTTCTACTCTAAATACAAGCACTCATTAACAGGGAGGGAAGCTCTCTAAAGCCCTATTCTCTGAAGTGTTTTAGAGGAGTTAGTGTAAAAATGACATCCTTCTGGCATTTTTATTTTTTAGAAAACAGGATGGGATAGACTCATGCTTTTCTTCTCCGGCTAATCAGCCTCTCTACTTTCTTTCCCCTGTATGGGGGCAGCAGACCCCCAAAACTCAGGCCTTCAGAGCTGAGTTTTCTACTGACATTGTTACCCAGCCTCTCTTTGGAATCAATCTGAAATGATAGGAGCCCTTCCGTGCTTATTCTGCAGCCCCCAACCATTTGACGGCCCAAAGTAGGTGCGAAACAGTGTATCCTGGAATTGGATTCAATCAAATATGTAAAGGGCCAAGGTACTTTTCATCATTTTACAGTTGGAGGAACCAAGGCAAAGAATGAGAGAGTGACTTAACTGATGTGTAGACTGAAGGTCAGGTATGCTAGGAATGAAAGTCTTCCACAGTAGTACAGCCTGCTCTGCTAACCAGGTGACGATGATGAGAGTCCCTTGTGCAGGGAGTGAGGCTCAGGCTTTGCCAGGGCCACCAGATGGGTTTGGAAGCCAAGGAGAAGAGAAGCATTTTACTCTGCACACGTAATCAGCATTTACCACCACTCACTTACAACAAGAAACATTAAACAATTTTCCACATTTCCTCTAAATGAATGGGACTCCAAAGGAAAACCCTAAAGGGAAGTGTTGAGAAATCGGTGGCAGAGGAATTCAACTATGAGGAGAATGAGCCAGTTCGTTGTGTTTGCTTATTAATAGGTTCTGTGTCGCCAGCTCCAGGGGGAGTGGGCTCTTGAATAGCTGGCAGGGAAACGCATTCAAGGGCTCCGCTTGATGGAAATAGGGAATAACGGGAAGGGAAAGGAAGGGAAATAACTTCAGAAAAGATTGGAGAGCTTGTCCTCTGGAATGAAAACAAGCAGCTGCTAATTTGACTGCGTTTCTGCTGAGGCTGGTGAGAGCTGAGCACAGGGCTGAGTCATGCAGAAAGTTGGAGCCTTGCTTCTCACGCGCTGCATTTGCGACTTACACGTAGCATATATTCCGTCTCATTCTTTGAGATAAGGCTGCATTTAAAATCTAGCAGATTTCGAAAGACGATCTGCTAAGACTGGGGTGTGTATACAACCCAATCAGTTTTTGTGGATTAATAAATACATGAGAAGGATGTTTCTCTTAGTGAGGTGTTATCCAGGTGCAATATTGAGCAATGTCATCTTCCTGCAGGAATGTTCATTTGATCACCTAGTCAAAAAATGTTTATTTATGTCTGAATTAGGCCTTGCGCTGTGCTGAGGATATGAAGCCAATTGAGTGGTGCACCCTATTCTTAAAGATGCTTGTGGGAAAGAGAGAAAACAGACAATCACCATACAGAGTGATATAGCATCAGGGTACAGATTTGTATAGGGTCTTAAGGAAGGGGTGCCTATACCAGGCTGGGTAGGATGGAGAGGTCAGGGCACAGCAAAAGTTGCCTGGAGGAAGAGGCCTTTGGAGGAGAATTAGGAGTTAGTTGGCAGGATTTTCTTCCCTAATAAAACATCTGTATCTTAAGTACTCCGGGACCTGTTGGCATTGTCTGCAAATTATTTTCTGTATTATGTGCATCTGCCTTTCTTCAGAGGGTACATAATTTTCATCGGGTTCTTAGGGGCCTAAGACCACCTCTTTCTCCAGTGAATTATTTAGATTAACTGCACAATACTTTTGAATATTATGTTCAACTAATAGACATTCTATTTCACCGTGAATATTTATGTATTTATGTGTATATATTATATTTGCACATGTATGTAAGGAACTGTAGCAAACATCAGTGTACTTAAATCTTTGTGCACACACAAGTATTTTCCTAGAAGAGTTATTGCGTCACCAAAAAATGTGAATGTTTTAAAACTTTTGCTACATATTGTCAAAATTCCCTCTTCAAATTTGTACAGGTTTACAGGCTTACCAGCAGAGGGCTAGGGCCATTTTCCTGAACTCTTGGCAACACTATTTTTATTGCCTTTTAATTAAGAAAAATTTTTAATGTAAAATGGTATGAAATGTAGACACCTAAAAACTTACTTGCTCAGATTTAATAGATGTTAACAATTTGCCATGGCGTTTCTCATCATCTAATGAAGAAATAGTGCAATAGGTATAGCAGAAACCAACTCTCCTACTTCAGCCTCCCATTCAGCTCCTTCCTGCCCCCAGTATTTTTTAAGTGCGTGTTTTTATACTTTGACTTCTCACAGATAACTCCAATGATATACGATAATGTTTGTGCCTTAAAAATACATATTCATGGTATCATGCCGAATATAGTTATTTTAATTTCTTTAAAAAATTTATTTATGCCCTCTGTTCCTCTTCACTTCTCATTCACTTCTTTCCCCTCCTTTCCCACCATCCCTTGACTTGAACAGTTTTTTTTTAGTCCCCGCCTTACCTCTACTGGCTTAGAAATTATATGGATATTCTACTCTCACAGGGATCACCCTTAACAATGTTTTAAACAGCATGAGTGAGAGATAATTCACAAGCTATACAATTCATTCATTTAACACATGCAATTCAGTGGTTTCTATTATATTCACAGAGTGGTGCAACCATCGCCACAACCTAACTTTACAACATTTTTATCAACCCAGAAAGAAATCCCATACCTGCTGTCAGTCACAGTATCAGTCATTCTCCCTTCCCCTCTGCCTTTGGCAACCACTAATCTATTTACCGTCCCTATGGATTTGTCTATTCTGGGTGTTTTTTATAAATGGAATCATACAATATGTGGTCTTTTGTAACTGGCTCCTTGCACTTAAAATAATGTTTTTAAGGTTCATCCATGCTGTTCTATGTATCAGTACTTCATTCCTTTTTATGGCTGAATAACAATCCATTGTATGCATCACCTATATTTATTTTGCCATCCGTCAGTTGGTGAACATTTGGGTTGTTTCCACTTTCTGGTGATTATAAATAATGGTGAAATGAACATTCATGTGCAAGTTTTTGTGTAGACATACGTTTTCAACTGCACCATTTTACATTCCCACTAACAATGTATGAGGGTTCCACTTTCCCCACGTCCTCACTAACACTTGGGATGACATTTTTTTTTTATAACCATCCTAGTGGATGTGAAGTGTTACTTCATTGTGGTTTTAATTTGCATTTCCCTAATGGCTAGTAATGTGGAGCATTTTTCATGTGCTTTTCAGTCATTCTATATCTTTTTTGGAGAAATGTCTATTCAGTCCTTCGCCCATTGTTAAACTGGGTGGGTTATTTATCTTTTTGTTATTGACTTGTAAGAGTTCTTTATATATTTTGGATATCATAGATTACGTATATGATTGCAAATATTTTTCCCATTCTGTGGATTGTCTCTTACTCTCTTGATGGTATCATTTGTGGCACAAAAGCTTTTAATTTTGGTGAAGTCCAGTTTATCTAATTTTCTCTTGTCACTTGTATATTTGGTATTGTGTCTAAGAAAACTTTGCCTAACCCACATTCAACACGATTTATTTTTGTGCTTTTTTCTGTGTTTCATTGTTTCAGCTCTTACATTTATACCTATCATCCATTTTTGAGTTAATTTTTGTGCCTTGTCTAAGGAAGGGGTCCAAACTCACTCTTCTCCATGTAGATATTCAGTTGTACCAGCCCTGATTCTTAAATTTGTAACATGCCTATTTGACTTAAGAAAACCTTAGGTTTACCATTATGCCTACTCTCCTTCCAAAAAAAATCAGGATTTATACCACTTTCATCCTGATTGTTCCTCCCTCTTCTGTGGTATTGAGACCTAGCATTGTATGTCCACCTTGTTTTTAAAGCTCCGAGAATTCTTACTGTTAATGCTTATTTAATGTCCTTGCCACTGTTGTTTTTGTCTTCCACTTCTTCCTCCCTGGTTCTTTTTCGTTCTTAACAGAAGTCAACCATTGGTGGCTATTACAGCCTAGGTGAGTCTTTACCTAAAAATGTCAGTAGTTGGCCCTTATTCAGTATGAAAGTTTAATTGGGTATCTCACTTTGAGGATACCTCATGGTCATCTGGCTTCTAACGTTGCTGCTGAAAGTTGAATAACAAGAAACGGTCTTTTCTTTTTATATTGCTTTTTAAAAAGATTTTTTTTTTTACTTCGCATTTTCACTGTAAAACATCTCAGGTGGGTTTCTTTTCATTGTCCTGCTTAAGGAGTCATTGTTTTGTGAAAATAGAAACAGTCAGAAGCAACCTTCTCCAAATTCTCATGACCACATCCACCTGCTTACCTACATCTCTGTCCACACACACTACCTTCTCTTCTGTTACTTTGGAAGAACTGGCTGAGAGCCACCCTTCCACGTATACACTTGATGTAATCTCTTCCCGTCTACTCAAAGGCACCATTCCAGGAACCCTCCCCTCTCTCTCCTACATACACATTTTCATCTCTCTACTGGACTTTCCCATCAGCACACAAATAAGATTTTATTTATCCCATCTTAGAAATAGACTCTTTCTTGATTTCACTTCCCATCTGGCTTCACCCCATTCTCTTTTCTCCCTTCCCAATAAAACTCCTTGAAAGACTTGTCTATATTTGCTGGCTTCAGTAACTCTTTTCCAATTTCTCCAGGCGCGCACGCTAATCAGGTCACGAATGACTCCCATGTTGTTAAATCAAATGGTCAGTTCTTAGTCCCCAGCTGACTTGAACCCTGAGTGGCATTTGACACAGCTGTTCCTGATTGAAAGCCATCCTTCACCAGGCTTTCAGGCCACCCCACTCTCCTGGCTTTCCTCCTGCTTCACTGCTCGCCCCTTCTTGGTCCATTTGTTAGCTCCTCACCGTCTCCTTAACTCTCTAGCTTTGGAGTGTTCCATTCAGTACATGGACATTTTCTCTCTTCTGTTTGCACTCACCCCCTTAGTGATCTCATCTATACTTATGGTCTTACAAGTCCTCTGTAGCAAGGTCTGCAGATCTGCAGTCCAGGGACCAAATCCAGCTTGCTACCATGAGCTAAAGATGCCTTTTACATAGGAGTATGCAAGGGAGATTACATATGGCTTGCTAAACCAAAGATATCTACTGTCTGGCCTTCTGTAGAAAAAGTTTGTCATCTCTTGATCTATAGCATGACGATGACTTCCAAATTTATATCTGTGGGCTGAACCTCTCCCCCAAATTCCAGGTGAGTTTATTCAGCTGCTCACTGGATATCTCCACATGAATGTCTTCAACGTACCTCAATATTGACTCATACAGAACCTTTGTGTTCTGTCCATCTCTTTATGGCTACAGTCTTCTTTCCCGTAGTCAGTAGCAACACAATCCTTCCAATTGTCCAGGTCAAGCCCCCAAGCATCACTGTTGACTCTTCTCTTTCACTTGTGCCTCATGTGCAATCATGTTTAAGATGTGTTCAGATTCTAACCACTTTTACTACCTTCACCCGGACCCCATTCTCCCTTACCTAGGTATTACCACAGTCTACTAACTGGTCTCGCTGGCTCCCCGTCAGCCCATTCCCTACACACTGGTCCAGGTAAAAGAGAAGCCAGATGATGTCATTCCTTTGCTCAAAGCCCTCCAATGGCTTTCCATCTCACGCCAAGTGAAAACCAAGCCCTGCCATGGCCTCTGTTACCTTTCTGACCCCTTCCCCTACCACTGTCCCTCCCCTTCACGTCATGACAGTCACAGCGGCCTCCTTGCTGCTCCCCAAACACATCAGGCTCACTTCTGACTCAGAGCCTTTACATTTGCCGTTCCTCTACCTGAAACATTCTTCCCCAGGGTATCTGCATGCTCCATTCCCTGACACCCTTCAGGTCTCAATCAGATATTACATTTTTTGTGCCCTCTGCAACCTTTCTATTTAAAATTGCAACCTCCATAATCATTCCTGTCCCCATTCCCTGTTTTAGTTTTCTCCCTACCAATCCCCACCACTGAACATGTATGGTAGCTTATGTTTTTGCTCACGATTATTTATTTTCTCCCCTGTCAGAGGGTTACACACACCTTCCCTTGCCATGCTTGTCTCTAGCGCAGAAAATGTCCTCATTCCAGCGTTCAGTTTGGGTAAGTGACTTGCTTTTACCAGTAGAATGTGAGCGAACATGCCACTTGTAAGCAGAAGGTTTACATACAACAGCGTGATGAGCTTGGTGTTTTATGTTTTTGTCCTCTGCCACTATAATTGAGTGTCCCACATAGGGGCTCCTCCTTCAGCGTGTGTCCTGGAATGAAAGGACACGTTGGATTAGACCTACAGTCAACCCACAGCCTGGAGCCAAGCCACAGGCAATCTGCAGCACTCCTAACCTTAATGATATATACATGTCATTGCAAACCACTGAGATTATGGGATTGTTCGTTACTCTGGCAAAAGCTTAGTAATACACATACTCCATATTGTACTTAAGAAAAATGATTTCTCTTTTCCTCTTGAAAGTATATGCCGTGAAAGCAAGGATTTGGGGGTTTTGTTTGCTGTTCTCTCCCTAGTATCTAAGAGCCCCTGGCACATGGTAGAGTTTTATGAATATATATGATTTGAATTAATAAATGCTGGAAAATTCTTAGCCATTTTTCTTTTAAATATTGCTGCTTCCCATTCTCCCTAGTTTATTTTCCTGGAACTCCTATTAAATGTATGTTGGACATTCTCATTTCATCTTCCACATCTCTTAACCACTCTTTTATTTTCCATTTCTTTACATCTCCATGCTTCATCATGGGTAATTGCCTCAGAACTCTCCTCCAACTCTTTAATACTCTTTTTATCTGCGACTTACCTGCTGCTTAATTTATTCTTTGAAGTTTTAGCCTAATGAAAATGTTTTTTATTTCTTTAAATTCTGTTTTATTCTTTTTTCAAATGTACCTATTATGTTTTCATAATGTCCTTTTCTTTTGATATGGTTTTTATACTTTCTTGAATCATTTTGTTAATTTAAAACATATTAACTTTATGTTCTTCAGTTGAAAAAACTCCTATAATCTGAAGTTTTAAGGGATGGTAAATATCCACCTTTTTTGAGTTTGTGATTTTGCTCATGGAAGATTATTTCCTCTTGTGGTTTGTAATATTTTGGAAGCTCATATCCAGTGAGCAGTTAAAAAAATTCTTGTCAGATCCACATATGTTCTTTAAAAAAATCACTGGCTTGGGATTTCTTTTACCAAGAAGATAGTAATAATTTGTACTCCATACCTGCATATGGCATAGACTTGGGTTTATACCTTCTTTCAGGAGTTTTTTTTTTCCCCCGCCAGAAACCTAGTCAGATGCTTTTTCTTCCCTTAGCTACTGGATGGAGTTTTTTATCCCCTCCTTATGGAGGGGGCAGCCCTTTCAGGGTCTATCTCTGGTATGTTCAGGGATCTTCATCAGTGTGAAGCCCCCCTTAACTCTTAGGCCTATATCCTTGTTTGAGACCCCCCTGACCCTTCACCCCACCCCTGTCCCCAGCCCTGAAGAATCAGCTTTCAAGCTTCCTTTTCTAGCTTTAATTTTTCTGTTTTCCAGAGAATATGTATAAAGCTCTTTCTTGCTGTGAGATCCCTTAAAATATCCATCTGTATTTTTTCTACATTTTTATTACTTCAGTTTCTTTACATAGAAAATTTCACTCACATGAAATTTATTTTGGTATGTGTTGTAAGGTAGATAGCTAATTTTACTTCTCTCCCAAATGGTTAACCAATTGTCTAAACATAACTTATTGAATAATTCGTTCTTACTCTGCTTCTACCTTTATCATAAATTCTTATGTGAGCTTCAAGGCTTTCTGTTTCACTTTAATGATCTGTCTGTCATTACCTGTGCTATTATCATATTCTTTCAAGTAGTGTATCTTTCTAATACATTTTAATACTGGGTAACTCAAGCCAATTTGTAGTCCTGTTTTTTCTTGACTAGTGACAGGTGTTTATTCTTTTCAGTGAACTGGAGAACTATTTTATTCAGTCACAAAATATATATTTGAGATTTGATTGGAATGAATCACATTTAAAAATTAATTAAAGATAATGGCATCTTTATGATATTGAGCCATCTCATGAAGGAACAGTTCATCTTTTTTCATTCCAGAATTTTTTCTCTTATGTAATTCAATACAGATTTCAATAGTTCCTCATATAACATTTCCTGTAAAATGTATTATGAGTATTTTTTGTTTTTCTTTCAAATGGCTTTAAAAATTTTAATTGTGGTAAAATATACATAACATAAAATTGACCATCTTAACCACTTTTTAAGTGTACAGTTCAGTAGCATTAAGTGTATTCACATTGCTGTACAATCAATATCCAGAACTCTTTTCATCTTGCAAAATGGAAACTCTTTACCTGTTAAACAACAACTCTCTGCTCCCCCATCCCCTGACAACCACCCTTCCACTTTCTATGTCTATGAGTTTTCCTACTCCAGGTACCTCATATAAGTGGAATTAATATGGTATTTGTATTTTTGTGACTGATTTATTTCACTTAGCATAATGTCTTCAAGTTTCATCCATGTGGTAGCATATGTCAGAATTTCCTTCTTTTTAAAGGCTGAATAATATTCCATTGTACATCCATACCACATTTTGTTCATCTTTTAATGGACACTTACATTGCTTCCACCTTTTGCCTATTGTGAATAATGCTGCTGTGAACATGGGTGTGCAAATATCTCTTTAAACCTCACTTTCAATTCTTTTCTATTTATCTTTATTTCTATTGGAGTATAGTTGATTTACAATATTGTGTTACTTTCAGGTGGACAGCATGGTGATCCAGTATTTTTGCAGATTATATTCCATTTAGGTTATTACAAGATAATGGTTATAATTCCCTGTGCTATACAGTATATCCTTGTTTATCTATTTTATATTAAGTAGTTTATATCTGTTAATCTTATCTGAGTAATATTCCATTTTATATATATATATGTATACATATATTTGTATTAAAATCTTCTTAATGCAGTCATATGTTGATGAGCACTTGGGTTCCTTCCATAGCTTGGCTATGGTAAATAGTGCTACTGTGAACATTGGGGTGTATGTGTCTTTTTGAATCAGTGTTTCCATTTTTTCTAGCTATATACCCAGAAGTGGAATTGCTGGATCATATGGTAGCTCTATTTTGATTTTTTTAGGGACTCTCTGTACTGTTTTCCATAGTGGCTGCACCAATTTACATTCCCACCAACAGTGCACAAGGGTTCCTTTTTCTTTACATCCTCTCTAGCATTTGTTATTTGTAGAATTTTTGATGATAGCCATTCTGACAGGTGTGAGGTGATACCTCACGGTGGTTTTAATTTTCATTTCACTAATAATTAGCGATATTGAGCATTTTTTCATGTGCATGTTAGCAATCTGTGTGTCTTCTTTGGAAAAATGTCTATTTTAGTGCCCATTTTTGATTGCTTTTTTTTTTGATATTGAGTTGTATGAGCTTTTTGTATATTTGGGATATTAATCCCTTGTTGGTTGCATCATTTGCAAACATTTTCTCCCATTCCATAGGTTGTCTTTTCATTTTGTTGATGATTTCCTTTGCTGTGCAGAAGTTTTTAAGTTTAATTAGGTCCCATTTGTTTATATTTGCTTTTATTTCTTTTGCCATGGGAGACTGATTGAAGAAAATATTGCTATGATTTATGTGCAAGAGTGTTTCACTTATGTTCTAAGAGTTTTATGGTTTCAGGTTTTACATTTAGGTCTTTAAACGATTTTGAGTTTATTTTTGTATATGGTATGAGGGAATGTTCCAATCTCATTGTTTTATATGTGGCTGTCCAGTTTTCCCAACACTACTTGTTGAAGAGATTGTCTTTTCTCCATTGTACATTCTTGCCTCCTTTGTTGTAGATTAATTGACCATAGGTGCGTGGGATTATTTCTGGGCTCTCTATTCTGTTTCATTGATCTATGTGTCTATTTTTATGCCAAGACCATGCTGTTTTGATTACTGTAGCTTTGTACTATAGTCTGAAGTCTGGCAGGGTTATACCTCCAGCTTTCTTCCTTTTTCTCGACATTGCTTTGGCAATTCTGGGTCTTTTGTGGTTTTATATAAATTTTAGGATTATTCCTTCCAGTTTTGTGAAAAATGGCCATTTTAATAACATAAATTCTTCCAACCCAAGGGCACAGATGTCTTTCCATTTCCTTGAATCATCTTCAGTTTCCTTCATTAATGTTTTATAATTTTCAGAGTATAGGTCTTTCACCTCCTTGGTTAAGTTTATCCCTAGGTATTTTATTTTTTTAATGTGATTTTATGTGGGATTGATTTTACTTTCTTTTTCTGATATTTCATTATTAGTGTATCAAAATGCAACAGATTTCTGTATATTAATCTTGTATCCTACAGCCTTGCTGAATTCATTTATTAGTTCTAATAGTTTTTGGGTGAAGACTTAGGGTTCTCTATATAGAGTATCACATCGTCTACAAATAGTGACAGTTTTACCTCTTCCCTTTCAATTTGGATACCTTTTATTTTTTTTTCTTATCTGACTGCTGTGGCTAGGACTTCCAATACTCTGTTAAGTAGAAATGGTGAGAGTGAGCATCCAGGCCTTGTTCCTAAATTTAGTGAGAAGGCTTTCAGTTTTTCACTGTTGAGTGTTACGTTGGCTGTAGGTTTGCTGTAAACGGCCTTTATTATGTTGAGATACGTTCCCTCTATACCTACTTTGATAAGACTTTTTATCATGAATGGATATTGAATTTTGTCAAATTCTTTTTCTGTATCTATTGAGATGGTCACGTGGTTTATGTTTTTCCTTTTGTTAGTGGTGTATTCAGTTCTTTTGGTTATATGCCCAGAAGTGGAATTACTGGGTCATACAGTAATCCTATTACTATGAATATTTTATATTCTTGTTGTTATTAGTAAGATTTTCTTTACATCATATTCTGTGATTGGTTCTTGAGGGCATGAAGTGAAATCTATTGAGTTTTGTGTATTTCTGATATTTATATCAGTGATTCTCAAGCGTACATGCACATTAGAATCATCTGGGGAGCTTTTATTTTTTATTATTTTTTTAAAGATTTTTTTGATGTGGACCATTTTTTAAGTCTTTATTGAATTTGTTACAATATTGCTTCTGTTTTATGTTTTGGTCCTTTGGCCCCGAGGCATGTGGGATCCTAGCTCCCCCCCGAGGGATTGAACCTGCACCCCCTGCATTGGAAGGGGAAGTCCCAACGTTAGTGGACTGCCAGGGAAGTCCCCGGGGAACTTTTAAAACATACACAGAGCCAGGCCTCCCTCAAGAACAACTAAATCAGAATTTCTGCAATGAGCCTCTAGTATTGGTAGTTTAAAAAGCTTTCTAGGTGATTCTAAAGTGAAATAAAGTTGAGAAGCACTGGTCTAAACTAACTTATTGAAGTCTTATTAGATCTAATCATTGTTTAGTTGATTCACATGGATATTTTAGTAGACAATAATGTCACCTGCAAAGAATGATAATTTTCTAGTCTTTCCTATGTTTATACTTCTCATTAAAGTGTTTTTTGACTTACTGAATTGACCAAAACTTCCTCAACAATGAATCCTTGTTTTTATTCCTTATTATAAAAGAATAATATAGCTTTCTTTGCTTTAAGTATGATATTAGATGCTGTTTCAAAGAGGTATTTTTCTTATGAGCATTTCTGGAGTAAGATATAAAAGTAGAGAGGATTTGAAGAGTTTACATATTATCCATACCTGCAGTTTTTGATATTTTAGTATATATTTTCCTGAAGCAAGCACAATTTTTTTAAAAAAAGAAGTCAAATTATGAATGTGTCTTCTATTCACTTCACTAATAAATTTAGCAAAATTGGATGTTGACTTGTCA
Source organism: Grampus griseus (assembly GCF_964374135.1). Lineage (NCBI taxonomy): Eukaryota > Metazoa > Chordata > Mammalia > Artiodactyla > Delphinidae > Grampus > Grampus griseus. Next base: position 102,236,967 of record NC_139000.1, read on the forward strand.
ATGTATGTTGAATTTTCCTTCATTTCCTCTCCCTCCCTCTCTCCCTCCCTCCCTTCCTTCCTTCTTTCCTTCCTTTTATGATGTTTATCACATGGTTCATCTTATTGGCCCAATTGATTTTTTGGAGCATATTAATGGATGTGCTAATATTGAAGCCATGGGTTAGGGCTACTTTATAAAGATGCTGTTTTCTTCCCCTTCACTTGGGTCTGTGACCCTCTGAACTGATGTACAGAGCTGCTTTGCTCCTAAAAGTCTCGGCCACCTTGTTTCTTTTTACCTCTGCCCCTACTACAGGGCCTTGTTTGCTGGGACTTGCCCTTCTAAGATGTAATGTGTTACCACCTTTGTCCATATTTTGTTTCCAGATGTTTTTCTGGGAGTTGCTATATCTGAATGATTGTAAAACAAATATTGGGTGAGAGTGTGTGACAGGAGAATGGTATTCTGCCAAGACTAAAAGGCAGCACCCTCCTGATAGAGGGCTAGCCCCCAGTTTTCTGGGTCTCTGAGTCAGGAGGCAATGGTGAGGGAGGAATGACTTATCTTCCTTGCCCTTCCCTCCTTCCTTCCTTCCCTCCTTCCTTCCTTCCTTCCTCCCTCCCTCCCTCTCTTCCTTCCTTCCTTTCTTCCTTCCTCTCTTTTTCTTTCTCTCTTTCTTTCTTTCGTCCAAGTAATCACCTTTTTATGAGGCAAAGACTGATATTCATGAGGCAATAATTGGGCGGATTATACTCAGTATAACTCCATTTGTCTATAGGTCTGAGGATTCCTTCCAATTTTGACATTATTTTGTCTGGCAGATTTTCTTTTCTTTCTGTCTTGTTGTGAATTTTCATCCCTTTTCCCCTCCAGAAGAGACTGGGAAACAAAGATCCAGATTCAGATACTACTTTAAACCAGAAATCTAGTATCATTTTATCTTCATTGTGCATTTTAATCAGGAGAGTGATGTGCAGATTTGGATTAAAGGGGAGACAGGAGAGGAAGCACAGAGACTCGCAAGGAAGTTATGCTGGCATATTAAACTCTTTGAGGACATTTCAATGCAGCATAAAGTAAGGTACCACTGTGAATGTAATTTGGATATAACCAACCTCATGTAGTAAAGAGATCACTGGATATGCTATCAGGAGATCTGAGCTTTAATCATAGTTCTAACTAACCCTAACTACCCGTGCAAACTAGAAGAACTCCCTGAACTTCTTTAAGTCTCAGTTTCCTCATGTGAGAAGATAAGAGTAAGATTCTTGGCACTGTCCCAGCATTCTAGGTTCTGCTATTCCACGTGTAGAAATGAATGGGAGTGGGCTCTGAGTACAAAGATTGCCTGGAGATCGGCTGGAAGCAGGTGGGATTTGTGATGGGGAGAGCAGCGCAGCCCCGAGGGATTCCTGTAGGGTATCGGTGTGTGCCATTTCTGGTTCACATGCCAAGGTTGACAAAATAGTTTGTTTCCAGAGGAAGGAGTAAAGGAGGAGATGTTATTAGAATGGATTTTAAATTTGGATCTGGTATATTTTTGTGTATGTGGACTATCTTTGCAGTAATTCATTGGAATTTTCTACAGAAAACATGATCTTCTCGGGGGGATGGTGCCAGCACTTTACATACATGAAGTCATACAGTTTTCATAGTAACTCAACTGGGTAGACGCCATGGTGACTCGGTGAGGTTATGTAATGCGGACAAACCTGCCCAGATTGTGAATGGACGGACTTTGGATTCTGTCTACATCTGCGTGAGTCCAGAGCTTGTGGTTTCCCCACTAAGCTGAGCCGCCCCAACCCTCAGGTCCCGTAGATGTAGTGGTGTTGATAGCAGAACCAAAGAAATGTGATCCGTTCTGTGGGCTGGTAAGACGCTATGCACTCCTTGAGGTCAGCGGCTGTGTTTTATCAACTTTCTGAACCCAATGACTAGAACAATTACCAGAGCCTACAGTAGACACGTAATAGATATATTTAAGTGGAATTGAATTACACACAATACCGAATGGAGATCTGAGGGTGCTCACTCTGTCTTTCTGGACGCTCTGTCTGAATTTGTCCGGGAGTCTTGGCCTGAATTCCTCTGTCCAGGTGCTTGTCAGGAAGGGAAGGGCATGGAGTTGAAGGATTTGCTTACAAGTTAATTTGGAGATCAGCAAGACGGAGTCTCAGCACTGAGGGGAAAGAGAGTGATGCCTTTAGGCTGGCATTTTGAAACCAAACAATTAAGTTCATTAACAGTAATGGAACGTGGAAGGGAGCAGCAGGAAAAAGCACAAGTGTAAAATGAGTGATAGCTCCCCCCTCACCCTTCTCCCTCCCTCCTCTGTCTCTCCCTCTCCCCTCAGAGTGAAAGTTGCTGACCCTCTGGGCTTTGTTTACCCCTGTGAACTGTGAGACTACTGCGTTCCTGAATAATAGCAACTAATCATGGGAAAAAGACCTTTAAAAAAGGCCTAATTTAAAGCAGCTTGGTACAAAAGGGCAGATCTTGCATTTTGAAAATGTAACTGGATCAATGCAGACTCTTAAGATCTCTGAGGACCAGAAGCAAATCATATTTTGTGTGTGTGTGTGTATGTGTGTGTGTGTGTGTGTGTGTATTTCTAGTGCAGTGCAATGCTTGGCACAGAACAGGTGCCCAAATTATGTGTGTTGAATCATATTGGAGACACAAGTCTTGAGCTACAGCATGAACTGACCTCTGTGTTGAAGCTCCCATTCTGATCACTGTTGTCAGCTGGGATTGGCTTGGCAGAATGGAGGGGCTGGACAAAAAGCACCCCACGTCTCTCAACCAAAACAGATTCGTGGAAGATTCACCAGCAATGCAAGTGCAGAGCCAGGGACAGGACCGGAGAGTGGGAGGGAGGGGGGCCAAGAGGAAGGTAAGCCAGTCCTGCATGAGTGGTGTGCACGGCGACATGCTTCTAATAGGTGAAATAAAATTGTAGTCACCCCTGTAAAAGATTTCTGCTGCAATTTATTAATCAGGGTCTGGGGAGATCGATGACACGGAATGATTATGTAGCATTAGGCTAACCCCCTGGTCCTTCGGCAGAGCTGGTCTCTGGATGGGGTACAGATGCTCACATCTGCTTTTGTTAGAGACCCAAACTCCTGCGTCCTGTTGTGAAGTTAATGAAGTCCCCTGCATTATTCTCCACATTCCTTCAGCAAAGTAAATCCTATCTGGCCAACCTGGAAATCCAATGAGTTAATTAAGGGAGAATCGTCTATGATTTCCTTTTGCGTTATAACTGCCCCCTCAACCCTTACCGCCCCCCCACCACGTGGACCTGGTTCCCCTCCTCCCTGCAAACCTAAGCAGTGAAACTGCCTCTTGCCCCATGTGCCAGAATGATTAATGGAGGGACTACAATGAGGTCAATTAGCCAGGGTCGGCTTGAAGCTGAAAGGTGGAGTGTGTTTCTTTATTGAACACTGCATTCACACTCTAAACAGTGACCCGCGCTGCAGTGATTTATTATGAGGGCAGTCCTCTGATCACTTACCTTCAGTGCTTATACCTTGGCTTTGAAAACCGGGCTTTCACTGTCAATTAACGCCAGACAAGGAGATCCATTCAAAATCTGAAGTGCATACCTAATACCAGGGTGGGGGAGGGGCGGTGCAGGGGAGGGCATGGAGGGAGGGGCCGGGATGTTGGCTCTGCTGCTTGCAGGACACCCAGCCTGCGGAGGGGCTGGGCACGTCTGGTTGGGCTTTCCTATGGGGACAGAAATGCTACCCTGCCTAGCAACGCCTAGTCCCAGAGGGTAGCTTACCCCCCAAAGGGCACACTCTTCCACTCAATTTTGTAGACATCACAGCGCTGCCCGAAAAACTTGGCAGTTCCTGGGTATTCTTAAAGCAATGTTTGTTTCTTGTATGAGCCTTTGAAATGGGATTCCAACCGGAGTCATTTGCATTTGGGGGTTTTTCAGACAAAGACTATTAGCCTCTCTGGGTAACATGATGGGTTGATATCTGTATTAAGAATGCTAGGGCAAGAAAAAATCCCCAATTTTCCAGGTGTGGTCCATGCTTTTTAGTGGACAAACTGTTGTTTCTTCCCACTATCACACTCAGCATCCTCAGAACATGCCAGCAGTGTGGTCACCCTCGGGACTGTCCCAGGACATTAAGTGAATTGGGAAGAGTAGGGTCCTCATCCTTAGGTCTGAAGCATCCCCAGAAGGCTCTCCCCCAGTGTCAGCACAGATCACACCTTGTCTCCTCCAAGGTGACAGAGTGTGACACCTTCTTAGTGAGACCTTCCCTGACAGCAGTTCCCCTCTCCCCTTTCCCACTGTGTTTTCCTCCTTAGCTTTTGTCATCAGCTGACATACTCAGTTTTTCACTAATGTATTTGTTCATTGTCTGCGTCTACCCCAGGAATGTAAGCTCCATAAGGGCAGAGAGTTTGGGGCCTGTTTTGTTCATTATTGTGTCCCAGTGCCAAGAATAAAAGAACGAATTCAGGAAACCTCCCTTAACCCTGCAATATTTCCCCAAAGACAGTGTGTTTTATTGGTTCCCCAGACTGGTTCAATTTATGTTTTAAAACTATGTTTTATTCTATATTTAATTTGTATTTTCCAGACCCATCTAGAATTGACAGAGCTAGCGATAATAATAATAATAATAGTGTTATATTTGATTACAGCTCCTTATACCTGTCAAAGCACTTTGGCATGCCTGTTTTTCTCTCCAAGCCTCAGTTTCCTTCTGTAGGATGGGGATAATAACTCCTTCCTGGTAGCACCTTTTTGTGGATAAACTGAGCTGATGTATGTTTTCCATCAGCTAGTAGTAGGTGCCTAATAACACTAGCTCTTGTTACTTTGCATCTGAAAATCAGAGCCATCCTCCCCATAACATACGCAGAGTTGGATAATAAATTATCCACACCTTGCATGTGAAATACCTACAGTCAGAGGCATTAAATGACTTGCCCAGAGTCACCCCCATGAATCCATGTGGGAAGTGAGTCGAAACTATTGCCTTTAAGCCTTTATGTTTCTTGGTCATAAATGGAAACTCCTACTCTTCGTTTTTATTTATTTAGAAATAAAGAAGTTACATTAAAAAGTAAATTATATTCAGCCTCAGAGAACTAAAGAAAGGCTGCTGATGGCATTGAGGAAAGAGGCGGTTTTAAGAATATGTAGGAACTCAAATGTTTTCCCATCTGGATAGAAGTGATACATTCACAGTCCCAACACAGGGCCCTGGGCAGCTCCCACGTCACTGACCTTGACTTCACTCCTTTCTGTCCTTCCCGTGAAGGCATATTGGAATGAGAAGGACGGGAAAATTTTGAGTTCCCGAATTTACAGGAAAAATTATTTGCAAGCCTGTGTATACATTAACAAGCAAATTGCCCTTCCCCTCCACCAATGGGGACTAACCCTCTTTCCCTTCTCTGGGCTTGAAGGTCATCCTCACCTTGAATTTCCTCTCCAAATTTGACTTGTGGAAGGGGTAGCACAGCAGTGAACAAGTTCCTCTCCTGGCAATTAACAGTGGTATCTCTCCACTGATTTAGAACTAGACAGCTTCTATAATGAGGAAATAAAAAGGATTAGACCAACCTTTCCCCAAATCTGTCCTGGTTTCTCTGCCCCCTTCCCCCAGGAGAAACTAACAACAGACGTGTGAGTTGGGAAAGACCATTTTGGTTGTTTGTTTCTTTCCCAGTTACAGATTTGTTCCTGTGGAATGTTTCTGGAAGTTTCCGGAAGCTTCATCTGCACTGCATCCCCAGTCCCATATGAGTGGGGTCCCAGGGGTCCTGAGAGTGAGGAGAGAGGTTTGGCCTTTGCCTACTGGGTATCATCTGAGAAGAAATGGAATATGCATCCTAAATAGATTAGGATAGAACAGAGAGGTCTAGAGCATCAAGTCCCAGCAAGGAGGCTGGGATTCAGGGGAACCCATAAAAGGGTCCACGAGAAGGAATGGGACCATGAAGGCCATTGGTTGGCTCAGAGGACTGATGCTGAAAGCTTGGCCTCTGTGCCCCAGTGCTGAATCAAATCTTGGAGACAGAGTTTTGGGTGAAGTAGAAAAGAATAGCTATATTGCTTTGCCAGGCAAAGGGGGACACATTGGGCTCCAGCCCGGAAAGAGTATGTGTCCCAACCCCGGGAGGATTTGATGAGGAGTTTTATAGCAACAGTTCAAGGGTGGGGTTGCTGATAAAATTAGGGTGCGTGCAGGGGGCCTGCACTCCTCTAATCTGGTCTCCGGTAATCTTCTTGATGAGTTTCTCTGGGTCCTTTAATATAGCCTCAGGTGGTCTTTCTCTGGTATGAAGAATGCTGACATCTTAAAGAGCTTAAAGGCATTGTTCTGTGTATCCCTTGAGGTGGAACCAGGACCCTCCCCCAAGACTGCACTATTGTCTCCTGGCTGCCCCTCCCTTGTCTTTACATCCCTTCCCTTCCTGGATTAGCAACTGTTGAAATCTGCCCTTTGGAACTCAAGGAATGTCATGGAGGCTGGAGTCAAGAAACAAGAATAGAAAGGCTTCTGTGCCCAGAAGCCCCACTGGGTCCTGCTCAATTTCAGGACTAAAGGAATTAGAAGTAGAGCTGGACAGGGCATTTCTCCTCTTTGATTCCTCCACCCCCACTACTCTCTTCTTCCATCCTGCAGTTGCAACAATTTAGGTCTAGGGGCAACTTCTGTTGGCAAAATGTCCCTGTTCTTAGAAAGCCAAGTGACAACATAGATGGAGTATAGGGCAGCTTTTCTCCATTTATGTGCATAAAATGTTCAGTAAAAAAAGGTTCTGTTAATTTGGAGAAATGTTGGATTCCACAAAGTTAGGCACCTTTCTTTATGGGCAGATTTCTCAGGCTCTTGTAGGTGCTGCATTGAAATGCTATCCTATCTCTTAGACCTTCCCTGAGTTCCAAAGAGTGGATTCAAGCAGTTACTAATTAGGGAAGTGAGGGAATACAGTAACAAAGGAAAAGCAGTCAAGAAACAATAGTTCAGTGATAAAACAGAGTCCTACTTCCTCTTGAAGGGATATGCATAACAACCTGATACGTATCTTTGAGTTCTGCAGGAACTAAGGCCCCCATCCAGGTGGAGGAGAGTAACCACATGCTGAGACCCAGACTGGTCAGACCCAGAAGGCTGATGATTGAGATTCCTGGAACACCTTGTTACTTTACCACCAACCAATCACACCATGCAGCCTTCCCCCCAGGTTTTGCCTTTAAACTGAAAACCATTGGGGAGTTCAGGTCTTCTGAGGATGGGCCACCTATTCTTCTCGCTTGGCTCTGCAGTAAAACTTTCTCTGCTCCAGACTCCAGTGTTTTGGGTTGTTTGGCCTCACTGTGTGTTGGGCACACAAACTTGAGTTCAACAACATATACACATCTGTGTCTTCACCCGGGTACACAAGGTGACTAGGCACGTGCACACACAGACGTCTGCATCCCAACTTCCTAAAGTCACGGAAACGTGAAACATGAACACATGTGGTCGTAGATATAGAAAAGCCTATAATGAGAGTTAAGAGCAATCCTACCGACAATTGGAACATATTCTCTACCCAGCTGTATAAAATGAAATGGAATGATCACAGACAAAAAGTGAACTAGTCTCAGAATCAAAGTCCATGTCAGCGAGAGGAGAAAAATCTACCACTTATCATGGGATTGGTCGTAGATTGCTTCTTTCCTAATTTAAACCTAACTCTTAAAAGTTAAAAATGAGAAGTGTGTGGAGGGAAGAGAAGTGGATTAAGAGTCAAGAGACCTGGGTTTTCATCCCAGCTCTGTGGCTAATTAGCTGTGTGACCTTGTCAAGTGATTTAATGTCTCTGGATCACCATCTGTAAAAAGAAGGGAGATGCGGCAGATAATCTCTAAGGTCCTTTTCAGTTTTAAAAGGCTGCAAGTTTAATAACTAAATGAGCTCTTTAAGAGAACTTGATGGCTTCTAGAAATCTACAGTTTTATCTTTACTGTTATCACAAGCACCTATCAAGAGCCTGTTTGCACATGCTATCATGCACATTAGCATATGCACCTCCCAAGGTGGGGGGGGGAGGCTTGCTGGCCTCTTCCAGGTTCCAGCCTCTCCTTGCTTTTGCTAACTCCTTCCTCTCTCGGGACTGGAGTCCTGCCCGGAACCTCAGGCCTGAAGCTAGGGGGTCCACACCCTCCTGGAACTCCAGCTCAGGTGGCTCCCAGATGCCCCGTGGCCATGTTTTTCCCTGGCTAAGGGCCTCTTGGTCACTATTCTCAGCTCTTGCCTGATTAGATATCCCTCCATTGGTAGCACCTGCTCTGTGCTCTTCTTGGCCTTGGGCTTCCCATCTAACCAGCTTCCTGAGCACCTAGTTTCTGTTTTGACAACAGTTGCAGTTGTTCTGGGCGGCATATATAAGTCAGGGTGGCAAGAAGCATTAGATAACAGGGAGGAAACCCCTTGTCTTGCTGTTGTCAGGAAATAGGACTTGTCCAGCTGTCATGGGATACTAGTAAATGATTACGCTTTAGCAGGACTTGGCTTTACTGCCTCTGTGCCCCACTGACACAATGCTTCCGTCACCCGTTCTTTTCTACATCCACCCGTCCTCCAAGATCTGCCTTGAATCTCATCTCAGACTTCCAGGACTACAGGACGAAGTAATCCCCCCTCCTCTGATGGTGTATCCCACCTATTATCCAGCCTCCCCACTTTCAGCAGAGCTGACTTAACTCCTGCTTCTTCAGATCTCAGCTGAAAGGTCATTTTTCCTCCAGAAAGCCCTCCCTGACCACCCAGACCGATCAGATGCCCCTGCCGTATATGCGCAGGGCTGCCTGGACTTTTCTTTCATCTCCCTTAGCAGGCTGATAATTACATATTTACTTGAGTGAAGATTTGATTCACGATGCTCTCTCCCATGAGGACAGGCTCTGGCCTTTCCTACTCACCACTCTTCCCCAAGGTCCAGCGGAGTCCACCTGGATATGCACTGTGACCTTGCTCACTCAAACTGCTCTATAAATTCCAGCTACTTAAGGTCTTTTCTCTTCAGCTAGTCTGCAGCCAAGCAGATGATTGGTCAGAGACAACCTGGAAAGCTAACCACGTTGCCATAAAGCTTGAGACTGCAAGCCATGCGGCAGAGCAGTTCTCCTGGGTTCCCTCACCCTGCTGCTCTCTGCCCGGGCGCCCCTTCCCAATAAAGTCTATTGCTTTGTCAGCACATGTGTCTCCTCAGACAGTCCGTTTCCGAGTGTTAGACAAGAGCCCACTCTCGGGCCCTGGAAGGGTAGAAGAAGGTTTGGTCTTGGGCCCAATTCCACACAGTCTGCATTCCAAGGAGGGTCGCTCAACTTCCCCGAGCTTTAAGTCCTTTACCGACTATTTAATATTTATTTCTTTAAAATTTAAGATTTATTTTTGTTACTTTTAATTGTAGTAAAATAACATAAAATTTACTGTCTCTCCATTTTTAAGCATTCAGTTCAGTGGCATTAAAGTATATTCACATCGTTGTGTAACCATCACCCGCATCTATCTGCAGAGGTCTTTCATCTTCCCAAACGAAAACTCTGTACCCACTAAACACTAACTCTCCATTCCCTCCTCCTCCAAGCCCTGGGCAGTCATCCTTCTACTTTCTGTTTGTATGAATTTGACTATTCTAGGGACCTTATATAAGTGGAATTACACAGTATTTGTCTTTTTTGTGACTGGGTTATTTCACTTAGCGTGATGTCCTCAAGGCTCATCCACGTTGTAGCATGTATCAGAATTTCCTTCCTTTTTTACGGCTGAGTAATATTCCATTGTATGTATACACCATATTTTATTCGTTCATCTGTCCATGGACACTTGGGTTGCCTCCACTTCTTGGTTATTGTGAGTAATGCTGCTATGAACATGGGTGTACATATATCTCTTCCAGATTCTCCCTCCAGTTCTTTTGGGTATAGACACCCAGAAGTGGAATTGTTGGATCATATGGTGGTTCTATTTTTAATTTTTTGAGGAACAGCATAATATTTTCCACAGCAGCTGTGCCATCTTACATTCCTACTAATAAACGAACAGTGCACAAGGGTTCCTGTTTTCCACACCCTCACCAATGCTGTTTAGTTCCTGGTGTTTTTTTTGACAGTAGCCATCCTAGTGAGTGTGAGGTGGTGGTCCTTTCCCTTTAACATAATGCAGTGGCTATAGTAGTGCCTGGTAAACAGGACAACAGTAGACACAGGTAGAGGGGTGATCATTTCTGAGGACTCATAGGATATTCAGTCCTTTCCAGGATCCTGGACCCAGGCTTCCATTCCTTTCTGGATTTTGACCAAATAACGAAATCTCTTTTTGTGTCTGTTTTCTCTGAAAAAGATGGTGGTGGGGCGGGAGTAGAGGCGAATAAAAATAGCTGCCTTCTCTCCACAGGGTTGATGAAACATCAACTGGGATAATATATGTGGAAACACTATGAAATGAAAACATCTATTTAAATCCAAGAGGTTGTTATTTACTGTCTTAAAATCTTATTTGCCCTGCTCTAGCTGCCTGCCTTTAGCACACTCCACAGGAACCATGGGGACTAGTCTCATCACAGAATGTGATGATTAAATTCAGAAACTCAATCTGACCCGATCTGTTTTGGTTGGCAGTCTCCTGGTGCCGTTGTCTCCTTTTGGGCTGAAGAAGCTTTATCGATGAGCTGTGAGAACGAAGTCTGTTAGAGGCTGGCGGCAGGCTGTGCCTTCAGAGAGGGAAGCCTAGCTTTTGTTAAATCTGCTGACTGATTCCTTGTCAGTTTCAGATGATTTAATGGCCATGCACTTCAACTGCCCCCAACCAGACATCGATCTGGGACTGTGTAGGAGAGAAACAGTGAACTGTATATGGCCAAATGGAAGGGAGCAGGGCAGACAGCAAAGAAATGTCTACCAAAGGCCATGGACTCATTCTTAAGCATCAGTGCAGCCTATCTATTGATGTATCTTATGGGAAGCCCTAAGCGTAGGAGTTAAACATGTGGACTCTGTAGTCAAGCAGACTTGAGTTCAAATCCTGGCTCTACTCAGGAGCCAGGGGAAGTTCCTTTTCCTCTCTGTGACTCACTTTCCACATCTGTGCAGGGATAATAAAGTACCTACCTCCAGTGGTTATTGTGAGGATCAAATGAAACATACATGAGTGTTCAATAAATGTAGGTTATTATTATTCTTATTAGTAGATACATAGCATCTCCTGAACCATTCAACTCTTTTAGTTGTTTGATACTATTGGCACTTCTCATCTCCATGTTCTCTGAAGCAGCATGGTGAAATGGCAATAGATCATGCAGGTAGGTAGGGGGACTGGATTCTGGTGGATCTGTCACTAAACAGCTCTGGGACCTTAGGCAAAGTCACTTCTCTGGCCTTGCTTTGCTGGTCTGTAAAGTGAGGGTTGTGTGTGTGTTCGTGACATGTAGATGGTACAAAGAAGTGGCAGCTGTGGGAGAGCCGAAGTCGGGGAGGGTTGGTGGGAGGACTGGCAGAGGCAGGGGACTTTGCGTGTGTAAAACCCTAGTGATGGGCAGTATGGCGGTGGGGCAGGGTTGAGAGCTGTGGGCAGCCTCCTTGGGCGTGCAGGAGGAAACGGAAGACGCAGGGCAATAGCACTTGGTAAAGGTCGTTGAACAAGTGAACACCTGAATGACCGAGTCGATTATAAAATAGATGTTGTGAGCCAGGGTCTGGACCAGGTGGGTTCTGCGGATGGTCCCGGGCACTAGGTGGACACAAGGGTTACCTCTCTGTAATCCTTGGGCCTCCGGCACCTCCAGCTCCAAGAAGAAGAGGAGAGAGGGAGAGAAGACTGGGCAGCAGCTCTGCAGTGACGGGGGCGGGGCGGGGAGTCCCGGGACACCCAAATCAAGTGGGCTGGGGCACCACCCCACCCGCTAGGGGGATGCCAGGCCCAGGTTGGAGGGACGTCCGTGGCTCTCGCTGATTGGCCGGTGGCGGGCCAAGGGCGGGACCGTGACTCCGGGTCCAGTCGCCAGGGCGCTAGTTCCAGCTCAGGCTAATTTCCTTAGCGGAGAGCTGATTTTGATGGGCCCCAAACCTCACACTGAGGCGGACTCCAGCTCTTGAATTTCTGGCTGGGAGTCAGCGATTAGACAAACGCTTTCCATAAACTCGTTTTCTGGACGGGACGTTGCTGGGTATGCTGTCACCACCCCACTCCCCCGCCCCCATCTGCCTCCCCCTTCCCCCTTTCCTTCTTTACACCCTGGCCCCCCTCCCCTCCTCCCCCCTTGGCCATCCTTTCCCCTCTCATTTCGCCCCGTTTCCTGCCAGCTCCACCCTGGTTTTGAAAGAGACGTCCTCTTAGGTTGAAATCCTGGCATGAAGAGGCAGCGTGTGACCTTCCCTGATTACCACGCTGTCAGTGCTGCTGGGGGCGGCGGGAAGGCGCTCTCACACTCTCTCCTCCTTCTGTCTCTTAAAAAAAAAAAAAAGAATTACCCACCTCCCCTTCCAAATTAAAAAAAGAGAGAGAGAGAGAGAGAGAGAGAGAAAGAGACAGAGTGAGAGAGAATTTGACATTATTGTATAATTTAAAATTGCACAGCCTAGAGCCCACAAAACCGAGCATGTAATTACACACTTACTAGAGGTAACAGCAGTGCTGATAATTATTCTTTACACAGGAGAGACCCTGCTGATATCCCACAGTCAGAAAGTGGGAACTACAATATCTTTAATACCATCCTCAGAGACCCTCATAAGCAGAAGAGAAGTATGAGAAGGCTCACAGGGTCCAGAGCAATATCTTCATCGCGCCAGAATGTCAGGGGCTTTAGCACAACAGAAATCAATAGTTTCTAGTACATTTTTGGTACATTTTTTTTTTTTTTTTATGACCCAACCTGAGAAAGTACAGGGAAGGCAGAGGTACTGAACAGTGGGAAACAAAACCTTCGTAAGGGAAGGCCTGTCCGTTTAGATAGGTCACGCCACGTCAGTTTCTGAGACACATATTCTTTATCAGACCAACAGAACAGTGCAGCTGGAGCAGGGCCCTCCTCCTGGAATGTATTTGGTCATCTTTTCATTTAAATCATAAACTATTCGCCTCTCCCCGTTGCCCCCCGATTAAGGCAGCATCTTTGCTTATTATTGCTATAAACTTACAGAGTCTTACGTCTCAAAAGAGAGGAGATAAATATTTGGGTACTTGTTTCTGGGCACTCGACCCTTTTCTTCCCCTTTCTCCCTCTATACAGGAAAGGAGTTGGTTGTATTTTAAAAACAAGGAGAGACCAAGCATTAGTGGAAACATTAAGAGGATTTAAAGCAATAGCCCGTGAACTCAGCACAGTGGGGTGAAAGGTTTTCAGGTGGAGAAATCAAAGTGCAAGTCTAACACTGTACGTGCTTTCAAAAGGAGACTACTTTGACTTTAGCATCTCTGTACTAACCACAGAAGCTGTGACACGTGGCTACCTATTTCTACTCTACGACCACCACCAAGTCTCTAAGTATGTCGTTTGCTCTTTAAAACATGCTGCTTTGATTGCTTGTCCGTTGTGCTGACATTCTGACTTGACAGTGTGCATGATTTCAGATGGGCTAATAAACCATTTTAATTGAGTCCATTGCTCAGTAGGAATGACAGCCAATTTTTGCTGGAAGCTTAGGGGAAGAGCCCTCTTGATTACTCACTGCGTGCCAGACATTGGGTTAGATGCACTTATGTACATTAATCATTTAAGACACACTCACTCTGTGGGCTATGTAGTAGCCTCCCATTTTAAAGGTGAAAAGACTGAGACTCAAGCAAGTGAACTTGACCAAGGTCACACAACTAATAAAGACTGAAGAGCTAAGACTCAAATCTATTCAGGGGTGTGGTATTCCATTTCATTCTGTAGTTCAGGTGATAATGGCCAGTGAGTCTGAAAGGGTGTGCAGCTCAGAGCAGGGAGCCCCTTGGAGATGACTTTATAAAATGTCTTTTAGTGAGGACAACACAACAACAAACAAAGAAACACAGTGGCAGAGGACCCTTTGGTAACTACCCAGGGGTACAGTTACAGATTCTGGGGGAGGCCAACTCCAGGATGGTCTGCACCTGGTGCCCAAAGAAAGCAGCAGGTAAGTGTTGGGTGACCTGAAGATGGGGAGTTAGAGAACAGGCTAGATGTTGGCAGTGGCTGAGCAGAAAGAAGGATATTGGTGGAAGTCCAAGAATCTGCAGCGATGGGAACTTAGCTCCATCCACTGGATGGAGTCTTGGATATGCAAGACCATTCGGCCCGTTTCAGGTGAACAGTTGGCAAGCCAGCCAGCTGTGCTTCCTGGCTTTTCTATAAGATCGGAATGAGGGTAGGGTGTGGTTAAAGGGCCCCGAGGTAGGTTCCTGACCCTGCTGATTAAAGGGGCTGTACTGGCGGGTGCAGGGAAGAGGTGTGTGAAGGCCTTGCCAGTGGTGACCACAGACCACTGGCTTTGTGCTTCCCACAGTGACTGGCTCTGGATCCTCTGAGATGCCTGCTGGTAGACAAAGGGCATGGGATACTGATTAGGCCTTGTGCCATAACCTCAGGACCGCCTCTGAACACGCCTGTGAGGAAATCAGAATTTGTCTTCTGGTTGGAATCTCTGCTTTCAGCTACTTCAGGAACCCCAGCTCGATCCTGGCGAACCAAGAGCCTGGATGAAAACTACAGCTGTGATCGGTCTCACAGCTGTAGTTTTCCTGGGATAAAGGGACAGTGGATGCTACTAAAGGCTTCTAGTCTCAAACTAATGGCATGATGAGGGGGACGTGATAGTGTGATCGATGTTTCGGGACGGGGACGGGGCCTTGTCCAGCGTCCTCTCCACTCAAGTGATGGGTGTGCATTACGCAGCTGGCCCTTGGTAAATCCATCCCTATCTGTACTTTGAGGGCACCGTTTTCTGGGGAAGAAATGCAAGAGGGTTGCATGGTTGGTAAGGGAGGGAGCGTATGTTAGGGTCTGGTACCTGCCAAAGATCTGGGGCCCAGAAGCTCGGCAGAGCAGGAAGGTTGACCCTTCCAAGCAGAGCAGTCCTAGAAGCCCTGGCCATTTGGGTCTTAACTCTTTTATATGTTCTGCCCAAATAGGCAGTGGCCTTGGGAGTCAGGACAGCGGCAGGAGTTAAAGAAAGAAGCGGGGGAAAGTCGCGTTCCTCTTGGGGACCCGTGCTAGGAATGTCTTCAGGTCTCCGTGGGAGAGCGCTATTCGGAGACAAGGCCTTTTAGGATCCCCGACTGAGGCTGCTGGCTCATAGACCAAATCCTCTCTCTTGCACCATATTCATGGATATCTATGAGAATTCTCAGAGCAAAAGCACAGGCTTTAGGGGTCAGCCGGCTCTGGCTCTGAGTTCCAGCTGGGTGAGTTATCAGCTGTGGGACGTTAGGTGAGTTATCCTTTCTGAGCCTCAGTTTCTTTATTTGTAAAATGAGAACAAAACTCTTTCCTTTGGAGTTGCTATGGGGAATAAACAATAAGTGCCATCGCCCCCGGCACAGTCACTTGTACACAGTAGAGACTCAATAATGCTTAGTTCCTTTCCCCTCTTCTTCCTCCACCCAAATTCTGAAGCTGCAAAAATTCGGGGAAAAGAATAGTGAAATCACACATCCTATGAAACCCCACTTGGGGATGAGTCTCCACTTCCCAGAGCATCCAGGACGACTGCTCGCCTCACGGGCAGGATCTTTCAGTCCCACAGGGGTCCCTGTTGCCATGCTTGTTTCATTTCCAAACCCACTGGCAAATGAAAGCCATCACGAATGTGAGAAAACAGTGTGGAACAGTAACATGCATTCAAAGAAATAAAACTGCTAATATCTCTTTGCCTACCTCCAAAATAGAGAAGGCATATGGAGAGGAGTTATCTTAGACTCCCTCATTGTTTTTGTCGTTGTTATTGGGTGTTGGTGCCCAAGTCCTTAGATTGTCTGAAGCTGCAAGCCACTCCTTCATCATAAAGTGGAGGAAGTGAAGGTTATTCATAAGCAGAACTACCCTGGGTGAAGGGCTCCTTTCTCCATTCATCGTTCAAAAAGGTGGAGCTTCTCCCGGCCCCCTTGCAGCCTCCTTTTGCTTCCCTGTGGCAGTGGGCAGATTAGAGAACATTGTAAAACACTTGACTTTGCTGCGTCTCAGGTCTTTTCATCCTCTGTCCATCTCCTGCCCCCACCTACCCCCAAACCCTCTCTCCTTTGTGCAAATCTGTCTTCACCACAGGAGCACATGCTGTGTCTTCTAGCTACAACACTACTTGCTAATTCAACGATTCATCTTTAATGAGGCCCCCTGCCAATGTTTAAATAGCATTCAGAACAAAGAGAAGGCAATATTTCCAAAACAGCTGCTTCTATAGCGTCCTTGTAGCTCATCTCTTCAGAAAATCAAGAAAGGTACGTTGACAGAGGTAGATGATGGAAAAATACAGTTATTAAAGATAGAGCTATCTATGTATCTACAGATGGATATAGATATAGATAAAATACTTGCCTCTGTGATGCTGGAAATTTTAAATATAAGCACTCTCAAAAAGTTTTGTTGGCCTCAGATAGTACTGCTGTAGGCAGGTTTTTCTTATATGGCTTTATTGTTGTTTGTTTTTTCCAGAATTATTTGGAAAATATATGCAATAGTGGAAAGAGCATGGAATTTGGAGTTAAATATAGGCCCATCTTTTTCCTTTGTCACTTCCTAGCTGTGTGAGTGGGCAGATCCCTTAAGCTCTCTGCCCATGTATTGTTTTACTGATAAAATGGAGATAATATTATCTTCCTTTCAGGATATATATCAAAATGGGTAGTTCAATGTTTGGCAAATAGAAGCCACGAGATAAATACTAGTGTCATTTTCTTGTTTAAATTTAGGCCCTTCTAGGACCCTAAGCAGTGGTCAGAGTCTGAAGGCTCTGTCTGTGTTTACAGAAGCTGCTTCAGTGGCCCCTCACCAATAAGTCTTCACATTAGCCACTCCTCAGATGTACCTCTTCCATCCCACATCAGAGTCATCCTTTGAGTAAGGAAGTGGAGGGTGGAACATCATCTAAAGAAAGTGCCTGGTAAGAAGTTCACATGTGCCTTTCACTTTTTTTAAAACAAAGATTGAAAATAACTGAGAGTACAAAACAAATAACAAAATGGACTCAAGGAAACCAGAAGGAAGGAATGAATAAATTCTAATAAATGAACTCTAAAACAGGAAAATAGTAGAATTTATTTAAAACAATCCGAGAAATTGTTCTCTGAATGGGGGAAAAGGGCAAAGTTTGAAAAAAAAAAAAAAAAGCCTGAGTCAAGAAAATAGAACTACTCGACCTTAGGCCTGAGATAGGAGATATAAACACAAATAAACTTTTTAATTATTAGCAAAGGGTGGAGCAGATGTTCACAGAGAAGTGTGGAAAGATCCCAAGAAGGCAAAGAAAGGGATTGGGAGGGAGGAAGAAGCCAGGCCCAGTGTCTCCCATGCTGGCTGCCCTGCTGTTAAAATCTTCCAATTTTCCATCTGATGCTTTATCTTCCCTTTTTGCTTTCGCTGTTTTGAAGCTGATTTCTAATACTTGCAATTAAGAGAGCATTACTAACATAACTATGAAAATAGCAAGTTACAAAGTAGTTTGTGTAGCATGATCCTGTTTTTGTTAAGTAAAATATGTGTAAATATCTCTAAAATAGAGCCTGGAAGTACACACCCTAAAAATGGTAACAATGGGTAAATTTGGGTAATGGGATGGTGGGTGTATTTTCTTGTCTGCTTTTTGCTTGTATAATTAATGACATGTGGGCTGCTCTGTTCAGCCTTCAGGAGCAGATTAGTATGGTCCAGCCAATGAGATTAGCTGGATATCAATGATCGCCTTGGGAGTTCAGAGCCTGGCCCTCGAGGGAGGGGACACAGGGCAATGATGTTTCGACAGCAGGAGGACGGTGTGGCTGCAGAAAGGACCAGCGTGAGGTTGGACAGAGACCAGTGGGTGATGTAAACAGACAAGAGGTTAAGGGGCAAGAGGGAGGAGCTAAGCAGGTGAATCCAGTGTTCACTGAGAAATCTCGAGAGAACAGAGTCTGATTGCCAAGAAAAAGGCAATGCCGCCACAGCTGTTGTAATCAAGAATCATTTAGTTGCAAGGAACAGAAATTCCTTTATGCTTAAACTTTAGAAAGAAGGTTTCCTAAAAGGATATAGGGACCTCTCATTGACCTCCAGTGCACGAATACAGCCTGCTATCCTCTCCATGTCTGTCCGTCTGCCTGTCTCTCTCTGTTTGTTGACCTCTCCTCACTTCCCTCTGCTCTTCTGTCTATCATAGCCCAGATGTCTCTGCAAGCTTTAAGACCACCTCTAACAGAAACTAGAGCGAGCCGGCCTCTCCCGTTCTGAGCTTCCAGAGCGCATTCCACTGTGTTGCTGTTTTCTGTTTTTGTTTTTTCCTACCCTATGAGTTCATTGACGGTAGGAACAAACTTTTTTCCTTTCTCTTTTGTCCATCACCAGGAAGCTGCTCGATGGATAAACATTTGTTTTGAGTAACAAATATGACGGTGTGAGTGTAAGTCTTTTATAAACTGAAGTGCCACGTAATTGTAAGATATTTTGTTATGTTCGTTTAAGGCAGCCTGTATTATATTCTTATTTTATTTTAGGCCTGTTCCTAGTAGAATGTTCAGGCAGGCCAGTAGCAGAACTAAAATTAATTTTACCCACTGATCTCCTGAGAAATGTGAAAGTGCCTATCACCATGCCTGGCACATAGTAGCCTCTTAAATTTTGTTAAATCCCTGAAGAGGGTCTGCTCTCCCAAGAGAGGCAGGGGGAGGATGCACCAAAGAGAAGCAATGTTCACAGTGTTTTTCCATGGCCCCAGGGTCTTCAGTGAAGAGCCTCTCCCAGTAGCTTGACGTAGGCTGGACCATAGCCCATTAAGGAGCCTTAATGACCACATCAGCCTCCATCACATGGCTTCATTGTACTTATTGGACCTTTCTCATCTTCTTCCATGATCACAACCCTTTATGCCCCAAAACTACAGCTCTAAGTACCCCTCTTTGATGCCTGACCTTCCACTTGGCAGGGCTCATACTCAGAATTTTCTACACTGGCTTATAACATGATCGCACTTCTCCCATGCTGTTCTTAGATGATTCTCCCTTGTTTTTATCTGGAGTTGCTTTATTTTGGATTTTAATTAACCTCAATCCTTTTAGAAGCCAGGTTAGGTAAAAATAAATCCCCGTTTAAATAGCTATCCCACTACAGCCTTTCTCAGTGGCTTTTAGGAACATTTCCTGTTGAGCAGGACTCCTCCCGGCTATCAGCTCGCGCCTTTAAGGCCCTATTCCCCATCATTTTCTTCAGTGAGACATTAATTCAACAAATATCGATATTTGGTCAATAGTAACATATGCCAGGTCTCTGGTGTTGCTTGTTTGTTTGGAGATTATTAAACCAGTGCTTTCAGGGAGCTCACCATGTAGATGAAAGACAGAGTAAAATGTTTCAATTCAGCTGTGGCAGGTGTGGGAGCTCACGTCCAGCCCCTTTTCCTTTGCCTTTCTCTGATAGAGAGTTTGGAACACTGCAGATGAATCTTCCACATTCCCTTGCAGCCAGGAGTGACCGTGTTCTGGCTACAGTTGTGGCCGATGAAACATAAGTAGAAGTGAGGCGTCCTCACCATCCTTCCCCTGCCTGGAACGAGCGTGGGGCCCGAGGCGTCTCTGAGGCT
The DNA here is from genome assembly GCF_964374135.1 of Grampus griseus. NCBI lineage: Eukaryota > Metazoa > Chordata > Mammalia > Artiodactyla > Delphinidae > Grampus > Grampus griseus. The sequence goes on from NC_139000.1 coordinate 102,256,714, forward strand.
GGCGGAAAGGGAGAGGGGAGAGCTTGGTTCCTTGATGGCAGACAGTAGCCCTGGACTGCCTGTGCCGATGTGTTGTGTCGTGAAAGAGATCAACTCCTTACCATTTAAGCCGTTGTTTGTTGGTTTATGGGAGCTTGCAGGCAAGAACGATCCCAACGCACACATCTACCTTCTCACGAGAGCTTGGTTCCGGATAGCTCCCTCCCTGGAGGGAGTCTGGACTGTCCACTTTAACGCAGATCGTGCCAGATGGGCTAATCCTAAATGAAGTGAGATATCTGGAACCTAGACTCCTTACTGTGCGAGACCATTCAGAGTCCCTCAAACACACCACCCACGTGTATTTGGAGGCATTACCTCCTCCGCTTGGAGCTTACTTCTTCTCTACTTTGTCTGGGAAAACAGTCCTCTCTCTACCCTCCACATTCCAATGTAAACATTAAATTCAATTAGTTCTAAAGCTTTTTCCAACCCAACCCCCTTACCCGCAGGAACAAGTCATTACTCCTTAATTCTGTTTTCCTGCACTTGGTCCACATTTCTGCACAAGTGTAGCATCTTGCGTCGTCTTATTAGTTAGCTATGCGATCCAGGTAGTATAAGTAGAGCCACGGGACCGCCACCAGGGAGACAGTTCACTAAGACGTGTGCCTCAGGCCTAGTAAAGGGCTTCTTCCAGAAGCAGGAGAGGAGGCCCGGAAGAGGAAGCACAGGACAAGAGCAGATGAGACGGCAGTGTTGCAGAGGAGTGGGAGAAAGCAGGGACCCATGACTCGGGGGTTAAATGGCGTGGTGTAGTCTGCCTATTAAACGATATCATGTATGACTTTTTGCTATTAATTAAGGTTCTTCCCATAACTATGGTTTAATCGTCCATGCATGGAGGGAGTTTGGCCTGCCCACTTTAATGCAGATCATGCCAGATGGACTAGATGGATTAATCCCAAATGAAGTGAAATATCTGGGCACCCAGCAATAATAAGAAGAAGATGCAAGATGCTACACTTGTGCAGAAATGTGGATCAAGTGCAGGAAAACAGGATTAAAGAGTAATGACTTGTTCCTGGGGGTGAGGGTGTTGGGTTGGAAAAAGCTTTAGAACTAATTGAATTTAATGTTTACATTGGAATGTGGAGGGTAGAGAGAGGATTGTTTTCCCAGACAAAGTAGAGAAGAAGTAAGCTCCAAGCGGAGGAGGTAATGCATCCAAATACATGTGGGTGGTGTGTTTGAGGGACCCTGAATGGTCTAGGACAGTAGAGACGTGGGGAAATGGTGAGAGGGCGCCTGAGCGCGAGGCTGAAAAGGGGTGTTTGGACCAGAGTTTGGAGAAATGGAGAAGTTTTGAATATTTTTAGAGGTGAATAGTAGCCAATCAAGGACAGAGAAAGAAAACTAGACAGTATATTAAGCAGGGAAGAGGATCTATATTTAGTAAATACCAGCAGCTTGGCAGTACTACCCTCTTTAAGTTAGTAAATTTTTTTCTTACAATCAACCTAGGCAGTAGGTATTATAGTCCCCATTTTATAGCTAAATGAAGAAAGACCAGTCAGGTAGCTAAGGCAATAACCTACACAGAGATAACTGGGAGTCTGAACCAGGGCAGGAACAAAGAGAATGGAGAAGAAGAGACAGATGTGAGAGATGTTTCAGGAACAGAGCCAATTACAGAGGGTCAATAGGTCTACAAGTGGAGTAGAAAAGGAAGTTAGGAGAACACGAGAAATGTTTCAGTGATAGAATCAGTAGGACAGAGATGTTTTATAGATAGATCTAGTAGGACCTGGAGAGAACCAATAGGGCATGGAATCAGTCCAATCAGATAGAGTGGTTCCTGTTGTCAAATGTTGTCTAGGTCAAGGAGAAGCCAAACTGATAGAAATTGAGTGAAGGGGTCACGGGACCTGGAAGAGACAGTTTTCTCTAACAGTTGAGGCAGAAGCTAAATAACAGTGTTATGACGAGCGAATGGAAGATAAGAACGGGGACCGGGAAGACATGCAGCCTTGTTTCCAGGAAACCTGGTGGTCAACAAAGAAGAGGCTGTGTGGAAAATTAAGGGGGAGGTGGGCGTTAAAGTTGAAGAAACATCCTTTGAAGGATGAGAGACTTGAGCTTGTTCAGAAGGGAAAGGGAGGGAGAGGGAGAGACCCTTGGGATAAGAGGGAAGGGAGAATAATAGTCCCTCCCATTTGTAGAGAATTTTATAACTTTTTACAGTGCTTTGCATTCAGTATCTCATATGGGGCAGATAGAAACGACATCACCATCTATTTGAGGCTCAGAGAGATGAAGGGACTTTATCAAGAGAAAAGAATAAGGATATGAGATCAGGACACGTGAAACTGGTTCAGCTTTTGACTTTTTGTTTCTGTTTTTATCCCTTGCTTTCCATATGAGGGGAAAGACGACTTTAAAAGTACTATTGAGTAACAAGGACATGTTTTGTGGAGAAACACATTCATTGCCTAATTTAACCACCAGAATAATCATGTGAGGCTCATCAAACCAGCATTCTCCTCATTACATTGTTGAGCAAACTGAGGGTTGAGGAGGCCAGGTGACTTCCGTAAGGCCACATAGCTAAGAAATGGTACAGAAGAGCCTCAAACCCTTGACCTCTGACTCCTAGTCCAGTGTTCCTTGCCCTGAGCCTTCTCGTTGACAATGCAACTTCCTCCTGCACTTGTGGATAAGAAAGCCTATGTGGGAGATCGACAGTGCTTCTCCCCCATATTTCTGATTCTCCTCTCCTTCCTGGGACATTGGACGAGTGTACATCTGCATCCCCTTGGGTTAGCCATGACCACGTGACTTGTTTTGGACAGTGTGGTGTAAACGAGTGTGTGGTTCTCCACACTGGCTACCTTGGCAACCCTGGAAGAGAGAGGACTGTAAGACGGAAGCTGCCTGAATGTTGAGTCAACGCTTGGAGAATTGTCTAGAGAATCGCCTGAACCCAGAGCCGACTTAGAGGGACTGAGAAATCAACTTACGGGCCTGATATTTGGGGATTGTTACAGCAGGATAATCTAGTCTATACAATCGCAGACCAACAAAACCTTCCCAATGGAAAAAGAATACCCTGGTGTCTCATAGGTAGTCCAGTCCCAAAGAGGCAAGAGGCAAGCATCTTCCCAGAATAACTAGGAAATAAACATCACTAAGTCCCTCTAGTAGTTAAAATGCCATCTGCACTTTTTTTAAAAAAGGCTATATTGGATGGAGAGTTTTTATTATGAGGTTCAGTTGTAGGCTTGAGGAGAAATTGTTTTTACAGATGTTCAGGGTGTGTTATAAGGAAATGGCCTTTTACAGTGGTTCAGATTGATGGCATCTCTAGGGATCTCCTCTGACTACGCGCACAGAGGAAGTAGGGAGGGGTCTGGATAGGCACAAAAGGACACGATGGAGTTTGAGGAAAACCATGAAAGGGAGGCAGCTGAGTCCACGGAATAGAAGGAGATTTGGAGTCACATAGACTTGGGCTTGAGTCTTGGCCCTGCCGCTCATGAGCCATTTAAATTACTTACCCTGCCTGTCAGAATGGTGCTGTCTAAAATGACACTAATGATACTTGCCTCACAGAGCTATAATGAAACTTGATAGATTCAATGAGTCACAATTGTTATCATTACTTTTGTTATTATTGTTACTACCTTACAGTGGGAACCCACTGGTTCAGTTGTTTACTTTTTCTTCAGAGGCTTCACAGGCTCTGGGCAAAGGGTGTGTGGAGCTGGGAGAGAGGATTCGAAACCTCTACATCCCGTCTACTTTTATTTCTTCCTTTGTGACAGTGCTCTGGGGTGGCGAGATCTTGGGAAGTGCATTTTGGGGCTGGAGATGCCTTTTTTTTAGAAGTTGCTTTTGAGTCTTAAAAGCTAAGAGGAGCTGGGTGAGGCCGAGGGCTGGCTGCTTAGAACTGGCTCCACGATAATGGTTCTAAATGGGATGACAAAGAGCCCTTTCAACAGACTGGCCTCCTGCATTGGTCCAGCCTAGTTGGCAGGAGAACCCATCCAGGGTAGGATCCTGGTCAGTATTAAATAGGACTCAATGACTGAGGGTCCTGTCTGACCCGGCTCTCGGGAACCTCAGCCAGGTGCTGGGCGGGGCATTGGATACAAACAAAGAGACACGAAGGAAACCCCCAGTGCACTGACTGGCCAGAATGGAGAATTGGTCTGGTGGGTCCCTATCTTGTATTCCATCACGTCAATCATTTTTTTTTCCTCCTGCTTGGAAAATTATCCAGTCTTGAGAGAGAACATTGGAATCCTTCCTTTAACTCAGATTTCCCAAACTTTATTTACTGACATACAGTTTTCATGGTTTTGTGTGTGTGTGTGTGTGTGTGTGTCATGCCATAGCTATCCTATTATTCACTTGATCATTCCTTAAAATTGACTCACATTTTTTTAAACACCTACTGTCATTTGATGCTGAGCAGTCATATCCATGAAGTCACAGCTTTTGCATGTTTTCTAACGCACACGACAATAAATGTGTGACACATTTTCTCAAGAACATTCACTCAGGCCGTGCCGCCAATCATCTGGCAGACCTCTAGGAGTGCCCAGGCCACGTTTTGGGGTCCGCTCTCTGGAAGACGAGGGGAGCAAGGAGGGGGGGAGGTCTCCCCACGGGAGTGGCTGGAAGGGGGGCCGCACGGGGCGCCGATGTCCCGGAGGTTCGCCCTGCTGGGGCGGCCACCATCTTGGTTCCGGCACCGCCGCCATCTGCTCCGAGCGAGCATGCTTTTGTGAAAAGCTGTGGGAGGATCAGCATGGCTGATTGGCTGGAGCCGTGCCCAGAGTGCCCAGATGTACACGCGCCCGTGAAGAGGGGGCACAGCTGGGGTTCGCTGCCTCCCCGGAGGCTGGGCTTTGCTGGGGAGGCTGGGCTATGCCTCCCCCTCGGCTGCGGGGCCTCGTGCCGGGCGGGCGGCGCGGGGCAGGCTCACCGCCCGCTGCGGCTCCCGCGCCACTGTCTGCCTACCCTGTGCTGCCCCTGGGGACCCACGAGTGCTTCCATGGCAACAAAACCGTAGATTGTGCTTCCAGAAAACGTCTCAGGCTCATTTGCGTGGAGTTGGGCTGGGGGTGTGGAGCGTGTGGTGGTCACGGAGGAGGGGGGAGAAGAGGGAAAGGGAGGATTTGCATGGAATCCCCCATTTTCCTTGAATCCCAGGGACTTCATTATTTCAGGCTCGTGAAGGGCGTCTTGGACACTGGGTCTCATTGAGGGGCAGTGTTAGGAAGGGGTTCCCATTAACTCTGACGAGGGTTCGCACAAATAGCTGAATTCCGTTTGGTCTGGACGGTTCTCCTCGGAGGTCTCCCTCAAAGCAGGGAGGTGCACCAGGGACGCAAAGAAAGGCAATGGAAGGGTGTGTGCGCTGTATTGTTTCCCCCAGGTCTCCGTGTAGGACCCTGGGCTGTATGTCAGGACTAGGCTGAATCTCCCTCACAGTCCTTTATCCTCTATCAGGCAGGGCAACGTAGCCTCAAAGATAAATACATTTTGTGAACTCCTCTATGTTTCTTTCAACCTCCAGATATGAATCTTGGATTTTCTGTCTGCAGTGGAACAACGGGTTGGACTCCCAGCCAAAAGGAGCCAAAGAACCAGAGTAGGTGCCTCAGTGGGGAGAGTGGAGTTGGCATATGTTGCCCTTCCAACGCCTAGCTGGCAACGTGGTGACAGAGAGACACAGAGGGAGAGAGAGAAACATCCAATAGGGAGAGGAAATAGGAGGTTAGAGCTGCTCAAAGCAGCTCAGGGATTCTTAATACCCTGGCTTAGTGGAAGGAAGTGAGAAAAGATGTCAGGACCCTGGACCCGGATACCTCACATAAGTGTTGCACTGGGATTAAGATACAACATTTATGTGCCCTGTGAACTTTTGTTCCATTAGGTGTTCCACCCAGTAGAATGGTGGTCCAAAAGGATGTTCTGGGATTTAAGCAATCTAGGCCATGACTTCTCCTCCCTGGGGATGGACTGTCTTGCCTCCTCCAAAGAGAAGAGAGAGGTCTTACCCAGCCTACCCCTCTTCCCCTTAAGAAGGGAGATGCAGAACTTCTACCATAGAGTGGTTTGGCTTCCTTCTAGTATGTCTTTCTTCTTTCCTCTTCGGACAGTGACTTTGGGTTTGCCCGGTATACAAATGTTAGTCATGGTGCATCTGGGGATCCACGGGTACTAAAAAAACTAACTTCAGTTGACTAGTATGCGACGCCTGGAACCTTGCCCATGGCTCTCTGCTGTTCATTTAGAACAGTACCAGCACACACCTGTGCTCTAAAGAAGTTATAGTTGGGTCGGTGTCTCAGACTACAGTTCTGTGTCACCTCTTAAGAAACTAGAATGTGTCACCATGTGGCAGGAGGCTGAGCTCTTGGCAGCGTGTGAGGCCTTGGGGTGCTTGGCCCAAAGCAAGCTAAGCAAATAATTGTTGAATGACCAAATAGCTATTTTTCCTTATCATATTCTACGATTAGAATTCCTCTAGGAGTAAAAAGCATTTGGACAACAACTTTACAATACCAACTTTTAAAATTGGGGATTATCACAATATCTTCAAAGAAAAATAAATAACGAGTGGTCATCATACCATTCTCTATGCATTGAATTTCCTGTCTTTTCAGAGCTCTGGTTCTTTCTTCTCTCCTTTTGCCTCCTCCACCCTCCCCCTCCCCTCCAATGGTGCATGGCATGCATTTACTTCCGAAATGAAGCACATTTCAATTCTGTTTCAAGAATTTCAGCATATCCCTGCGTGTCTCTGGAGATCCGTAGGATGGCTCCTAGCCCCAGACTGCAGCTATCACAGTAAAACATCAACCATCCTTCAAGCCCGGCTCCGTGGAGCTGCCTGCTTCTATCACGTCTGTGCTCCCGTTGGCATTGCCCGCTTGGCACTCACCCAATCCGGTCTGTCACTTGCTGCTGAGGATGGGGAGGGGACCCAGGCAGGCTTCCAGTTCTTTCATGAGCTGGGTGCTGCAGGTAGCCAGCAAACTGTTCAGCCCTGTTCTGAAGGCATCAGAGGTCCCCAGCATGGGGACTGGGGTGCTGAGCCACGGGAAGTGTATAAGCAGAGAGTGACGTGGAAAGTAAATTAGCTCCTGCCATCGAGTCCTGCTGATAGAAGCTCTTGATTTTTTTCGCCCCTCGAGTACCACTTACATCCCTGAGCTTGCTTCCTGACAAACAATGGAGACGATTGTTCATTTGTTTGCTAGGAATGGCTTGGGCTTTTCCCCCCTCTCAGTTCCAAAGGCTTGACGCGCTCAGCTGTCTTCTCTCCAGAAGCCTGCCCCCCTTGGCTTTAGTGTCTTCTGTGTTTAATTGCAAATTATTGATTTGAAGGGAATTAATTTTTAGCTCTTGCCAGATTCAGTTGCTCCTGGGTTGGACTCCCCAGCAGGACACCCTAGGGATCCCAGCTGGGGAGGGGGGAGGACGAAGGCTCACGAGGAGCTGTGCTGGGCGGGAGACCACACGCCTCTACTTACAGACTGATCGGATGCCAGGGCTGACGTTGTCTAGCCCAACATTTTCCTCTATTTTACCAGAGAGGAAACCGAGGCCCAGTGCTTGGCAAGGCTTTTATAGCCAGAGAGAGTAGAGCTCCTGATTCCTAGGTTGGCACTTCCACAGCAGTCCGTGACATGTATGGATTCATTTACTCCTCACAAAAAAACACAAGTGGTGGGGATCTTGTCCTAATGCAGATTCTGATTCAGTAGATCTGGGGTGACACCCAAGATTTTGCATTTCTAACAAGCATCTTCCAGCAGATGCTGATGTTACCTGTCCCAGAAGCAAGGATGTAAACCACGTCATCGGGTCCTAACCTTGTCAGTGGAATCACCTGGGAGTTTAAAAAATTACTAATGTTTGTATCCCACCCCCAGGAATTCTGATTTACTTGTGGACTGCCCCAGACAGTGGGACTTTAAGAACCTTCCCAAGTGCTTCTCCTGTTTAGCACATCAGTTTCATGAGGGAATAATGAACCCCCTGAGCCTTCCTAAATTGTGTACAAATATTCATTCATTTGCATAGAGGTGTCCTCGTACATAAACGTGTGCCTGATTTTCACAACGTCAGTGAACTTAGAACCAAAGGAATAAAATAATAGTTACAAGAATATAATAAGTTTTCCCTGAACACCTATTCTGCACCTGGCACTTTACATGCATTACCTCAATTAGTGTATCACCAAAACCCTACAAGAAGGTGATGCTTAACCCCTAGGAAAGGTCAGCTGACTCCAGTCCCCATTCTTCTGTCAGGTTTGGCATAAACATGCCCACTCTATTCATGAGGCATCTGAGACTTAAAGGTCATCATTCCCATGTGTCATGTGGGGCGACTGCCCACCCAGGTGGGTGAGGAGGTGCTGGGTTCATTTTGTGATTGTCAAGATGGGGCTTCTTTGTGGGAAGCGGTGGCAGCAGGAGCCAAAACATCGACGACCAGAGGAAGCAGCTGCGGAAACACAGAGCCGGAAAGCATTAGGCAAGTCGTGGCCCGATTTCGTTGAGCTGGTTCATGGGTGTGAACGTCACAGTTGTGCAAAGTAGAACCTTTTTCTCCGTAGTCATTTGGACATCGTGTGTGCGCACGTGTGCGGGCGCCTGTGTGCCTTGGTCCTGTGCTGTGTCCCCCGCAATTCCTCCCACCCCTGCAGGTTCCTGCAGGTGTCTCTGCATCATCCTTCTCTCATCTGTGAGGTTGTATAAGTGTCCCCACCACTCGGAAGCAAATACTGCTAGAGGAAGCATTTCCTGCGTCCTGGGCTCCATTACGAGCGCTTCACATATATGAACTTACTTAGTTCTCATAAAATCTTAAAAGGCAGACATTATTATCACCCCTCATTTTACGGAAACAGAGAGAGGTTAAGTTACTTGCCCAAAGTCACGTGGTAGGAGCGGTGATTCAGTGTCACTCCGGCTCCAGAACCCACACTTTTACTGATCTCACTAATTTGAGATCCTGAGTGTCAAGGAGGAATACTGCCCTCATGAAGGGATTTGATTAGATGGTTTCTTAATACTTTTCAGCTCTGACTTTGTCTCCTCCTATCGTGTGGGCCAGTAGCATCGTGAATAAATCCTCCACTCTCCGTGGTCTGTACTTCCTCATTTCTTGCACCATTGGGGCCGTGGATCTGTTCATACCTGTGACATGTGCCTGTTTTTCCCTTACTGCATCCTCTGTGAGGACAGAATACTGTATTCTCCTGCGTAGATCTCCAGTGCCTCGCATATCGTAGCTGCTCAGCCAGTCTTAAGAAACTTGAATGTCACTGAAGTGAATAGTAGCCCAAAGGCTAAGTTTTCTTGATGAAAGGAAAGGGAGGAGGAAAAATGGAAGGGAGGCGACAGGCTGCATGGAAGACAATTCCAGGATCAAGTTCATCGTTTTCCTTAAGTTTGATTCATATTAACCTTCTGATCTGTAGTGCTTTGGAAGCAGATCTCCAACAGAGCATATCTTAAATTTCTCCATCATCACAGCGGCTAAGGCTCTCTAAGCCAAGCTGCCACCTTGCATCTTTCTCCTTCTCTTTCAGTTTCCCAAAGCAGTGGAAGGGGCTATGGACTCAACGTGTCCTGAGCAACAGAACGACTCATTTTACATGGGGCTCTGTCTCCTCAGTCCCTCTCTGCCACAATTAACACCTCAGGGAGGGAATTTAAAATCAAGTGCTTCTTTTTCAATTACCAGTTAGAAAACTGTGTAATAAAACACCACGCCAAACCTGCTTGCTCTTTTAGAAAGTCTGATTAATTCATTCACAGAGGTTGCATCTTGCCTGGCACTGTGTCACTGGCTCATTTAAAAAGGTGCTAAGGGGCCTTCCCTGGTGGCGCAGTGGCTGGGAGTCCGCCTGCCGATGCAGGGGATGCGGGTTCGTGCCCAGGTCCGGGAAGATCCCACATGCCGCGGAGCGGCTAGGCCCGTGAGCCACGGTCGCTGAGCCTGTGCGTCCGGAGCCTGTGCTCCGCGACGGGAGAGGCCACAACGGTGAGAGGCCCACGTACCGCAAAAAAAAAAAAAAAAAAAAAAAAAAGGTGCTAAGGCTTGGAATCTGTGAGTTACCACTTGAACAAATCCATTTTCATGTCCTGTTTTTGGAGGCTGACAGAAGAGCAGTGGAGGCTGAGATAGCCTGGGGACAACACAAATGTCCTATGATCCAACAAGAGAGTCTGCTTTTGGCTTCGCAAAGAATCCACCATCCACCATTCTATCTTCCATACTAACGCATGTATGTGGAATATAGAAAAATAGCACAGATGCACCTATTTGCAAAGCAGAAATAAAGACACAGATGTAGAGAACAAACGTACGGACACCAAGGGAGGAAAGGGGGAGTGGGATGAATTGGGAGATTGGGATTGACATATATACGCTATTGATACTATGTATAGGGTAGCTAGCTAATGAGAACCTACTGTGTAGCACAGGGAACTCCACTCAGTGCTCTGTGGTGACCTAAATGGGAAGGAAATCCAAACAAGAGGAGATGTGTGTATGTGTATGGCTGATTCACTTTGCTGTACAGTAGAAACTAACACAGCATTGCGGAGCAACTATACTCCAATAAAAACTAATAAAAAAAAAAAAAGAATCTGTCATCAACCTCACCTTCTACCCTGGGAAGCAGGTGGCCTGGGTCTAGGCCCATCTTGGCCAGTGAATGGTTGTGTGACTTTCAGCAGTCACCACCCTTCCCTTTTTAAAAATTAAATCATAATTGACAGGTAATATTATATTAGTTTCAGGTGTACAATGTAATGATGCGATATTTGTATATATTGTGAAATTATCACCACAATAAGTCTGGTTGACATCCATCACCGCACATAGTTAAATTTTTTCTCTTGTGGTGAGAAATTTTAAGATCTACTCTCTTAGCAGCTTTTTAAAAAAATAATTTTTATTGGAGTATAGTTGATTTACAGTGTTCTTAGCAACTTTCAAATGCAGTTGTCCCTCGGTATCTGCGGGGGATTGGTTCCAGGACCCACTGAGGATACTGAAATCCGGGGATGCTCAAGTCCCATGGTCGGCCCTCTGTGTCCCCTGTATCCGTGGATTCCATGGGAACCATGGATCGTCAACATAGTATAGGATCTGAGGTTGGTCGAATCCACAGATGTGGAACCCATGGATGTGGAGGGCTGACTGTACTTACTGAAAAAAATCTGCATACGAGTGGGCCTGCGCAGTTCAAACCTTGTTGTTCAAGGGTTAACTGTATACAATACAGTATTATTAGCCACCATGCTTACCCTTTGTTTTGTTGAGCCTTTAGTTTCTCAAATCTTACCCCCTAAACTCTAATATTCTAAGTTAGACCCATCTCCAGCTATCACTTTGCTCACCAAATGTGTTTTATCTTTAGCTGATTAACCTAAAACCAGTTGGTTTCATGGCATTTCATTTATAATGTACCTCGACAAATTTTTGGTGAAAGAATTTGTAGGGAGGACAATAAAACAAGTCAGTTGGTTCACAAAATTTGGCATCTCCTTGCTCCCCCAAATAGTTTGTGTGTATTGAGAGAATTCTAGCCCGCAAGGTGTTAATCTGGATGGGTCTCCTCTAGGGCTTTGATTTCTCTAACCCGGTCCTCATATTGCAATAAGAAACTAATGTGTATATTGTTTAATTGTTTAATTCCCTGTAATATCTTCTCATTAAAAATCTTCCCACATTGCCAATCAAGTGCTTCTAAGTGGTTTTTTCCCTACTCAAGGGCACAAGATATTATAGTCACGTGCTGAGACTCACTGAGCTCCTGGAGTGGGGGCATGGCTGGCCCATGCCTGAGCACGTGAGGAAGAGAAAGCAAAAGCCTGAGGGAGTCCATGTGAGCTGGAAAAAGCACATGTGCAAGGCAAGTCTAGAGCCTGGCAAGAGGCAGTGAAGGTGAAACAAACTGCCATGAGCCCAGATAAGCGTGGGGATCAGGAAGCTGGGAACCAGAGTCAAGGCCAAGTGTGGATCTGGACAATAGAAATAAGGAGAGTGCAGGGTTTATAAGGGGCTGAACAGCTGCCATGCAGGTGACTTCTGTTTCGGGATGGATACTGGTTCTCTTGTCTCCTTTTGCTCTTGGCACAGTAAGTGTGGCTTTGGGCATCTACACCTTTTTCTCTCCATCCCTTGAGAAGAACAATTGATCTGAGGCTTTCAGTGTCTAAATCACATCAAAACAGGACTTGAGGCAAAGCTTCATGTGGTCATGCCTTATTGAGGAAGGGGGAGTAGGGTGTACAACACCAGGGCTGGGAGGGTGAGGGAAGTAGAGAGGTGAGGCAGGAAAAGAGAACCAGTCATGCAGTCATGTGTCTGTCTTTGAACCATCTGTCCCAAATGCTGTGCCTCGGAACCTTTTGTTAGAGGGAGGTAAAGAGAGAAATTTATCTGCCAGATAACATTCTCATTCTGTCTCTTGTTGGTGAAAGTTCATCGCCTGCCCTTCAGGGCTTTTGCTATTTGGCCTCATGGAGTGACGGCTGAGGAAGAGAATCCCATGCCCAGTGGTTACAGCACTTCCTCTGAATCTGGAGGAAGTGGTGGGAGGAGGCAAAGTCTCTGTAGGTATAGGCAGGCCCCAGCTGGGCACTTGGGGCTTCTGTGGCCCCTACCATGCAGGCATGATGGCGGCCACGCTAGAGCCCAACACTCACCTGGGGAGGTCTAGACAGTGGGTGGTACCATGTGAAGAGGCAACAGTGACCGGATCTGGGCTTTTCCATTGGCAAGTGTCAAAGGACTGGGGTCAGAAGAGGCTGAGTGAATATGAAGAAGAAGTAAATTAGGTGCCATGTTCTTAGATAGTTAGGAATTTGGGGACCATGGTGGTGGGTTGGCAGGGGAGGGAAGAAATATGCCTTTGACTAGGAGAACTGACCTGATCTTACAGGTGGCCCTAAGGATATTCAGTCTCCCAAATGACAGTGTTCCAAGGAGTGGTGGAATTCTGAGTACTGACTAGTTTCATTTTGTTGTCCATGGGGTCTTACAGACCCTCTGCTGGCACTAGCCCAATTCCCTGCCAGGAGGCTGGGAGTGGTTTGGTCTCAGTGAAGCTCATTTCGACGGAAGCAACATCATTTGGAAAAATCTATTGTACACTCATGAGAAAATGAGAATGAAAAAGGCAAATGTCATCTTTGTATTATTCTAAAAATAGTTTTGACGTTATGGACCTCCTGGGAGAGTCTCAGGAACCCCCCAGAGATCCCTGGGCTATACTTTGAGAACTGCTGACTTATCAATAGGGTGAATGCATGTCCCAGTTTGCCTAGAATATTCCCAGTTTATGTTTGTTGTCCTGTTAATATAGTTAGTACAAGCATCCCTCTTTACTCTTAAAAGTTTGGATAAAAACTATACAGACACTATCTACAAGTGACAGGTGTAGAGTATCTGTTTAGGCAGTTTTCCTATGCAGATCATAAGGAGGATATTTTTTCGAGAAGAACAGAGTCTAGATTGAATCACTGATGTGTTTCCTAGGGACAGAAACCCAATAGCCTTGCTCTGAGTTGAGCTCCATTGGGATGGATAAAAAAATTCACATTTTTTGATGTGTACAGAGTTTCATTTGGGGGTGACAAAAAAGTTCTGGAGATGGATGAAGATGATGGTTGTACAGCAATGAGAATGTACTTAATGCCAATGGACTATGCACTTAAAAATAGTTAAAATGGTAAACTTTATGTGGTGTGTATATTACCACAATAAAAAGTGCAATAAATTTGGGGGTGTTGCTCAAGGAGACTGTCAACCTTATCCAACTTTATCCCGAGTCCAACACAGTAAGAGAACAATGGACCACCAATTGCTGAGAAAGGCAGAGGGACCTGAGATGGATAGAGGACAAGCAGAGGCCTCTCAGTATCATTGAGAGGATTTGTCAGTGTTCAGACATGAGCTGTATCAGGCGTAAGTCTTGTTGGGAGTACTGACCTCAGCTGGATGCAGCGGGTCTAGAGGCTGCCTAAGAAAGACCAGGTGGGATGCTGGCCATCTCCACGGATGCTTGAGGAGAACAGAGGACAGCTGTACCAGATGAGCCCCTTACTCTGAATGTTGTGCACACTTAGCCCACCTGGAGCTCGCCCCCAGGGAAGGGGAAGAGCAGACTCTTGAATAGCCTGACAAAATCCTGACTTGACCAGGGCAATGCTATCCAATAGAAATACAAGGCAAGGCACATAAGGACTTTTACATTTTCTAATAGTTTCACTAAATAAAGTAAAAAGAAACAGGTGAAATTAATTTTAGTAATATGTTTTATGTATCCAATATATCTAATATATTATCATTTCAACATGAAATCAATATTAAAAATGATTGAGATAGTTGACATTCTTATTTGTACTGAGTCTAGGAAACCCAGTGTGTTTGTACTTCTGGCATACCTGAATTTGGATCAGCACATTTCAAGAGCTCCGTAGCCACATGTGGTTAGTGACTGATATATTGGACAGTGCAGGAGTAGTGCAGGAGTAGAGGTTAATCCAGAAATAGCCAAACCAAAAAAAAAAAAAATCACTAATATGACAGGATTTACTTGGATGCAGTTACATTATGGTTTTTTCTTTCGGCTGCACTGCACGACTTGTGAGATCTTAGTTCCCCAACCTGGGGTCAAACCTGGGCCCACGGCAGTGAAAGCACAGAGTCTTAACCACTGGAGCGCCAGAGAATTCCCTACCTACATTATGTTCTTAATCGATGAAATGGAAGTGGAAGTGATGCGTGTTTTTGCTGAGGGGAGAAGCATTTAGTTGCCAGTGATTATAGTGCAGCTCTCTACAATCACCCATGTGGTGAGCGTGAAAACATTTACCTCCATCAGATTGAGTCCCTGAGTAATTAAATGGTAGAGCCACCTAACTACTTACGTTGGACAGGTAATAGGAGAAAGCAATAAACTGTCTAAGATTCAGGAGATGTTTGTTACTGTAGCATACTTTAGCTTGTCCTGACTAATACATGTGCTTCCATACTGTTTTGACTGATTAAAATTTTAAATATAAGCTTATAATAAAAAGGCGTGTCTTCTATTTTAAATATTTACAGCATTTCCAGTTGAAAGATAGGGGAAATGTGCCACTTATGAATGCTGTGGACTTATGTACCTAGGTATTTTAATGAAGAATGTATGAAGGGAGATATTACACAAACAAGTAGGATAAGTGTAATTGTTAAAGACAGCCCCAAAAAAGAATTTTATCTGTCAGTGTCTGTTGAGAGATATAGGCAGGCAAACTAAAAATTTAATCCTGAAGTAGCAATGCCAAAAATTATTTCTATTTCCAACAATAATCATGATCTATGAAAGAAAAAAACCTGGCATTGGTGAGTGCTTTTCTCTACAGAGTTTGAAACATTTTCTACTTATTTAGAAACTGATGCTTTAAACATAAGAGGGTGTAGAGTCATGGACAATCTGAATGTTCTACCCATTCTTAAATAAATGGAAATAATAAAGCCCAATTTTTACCAACTTCCTCAGAATTTGTACTTGTCAGCATTACTCATTTATGGAACATGTATGAGCTCATGTAAATCTGTTTAAAGTGTTTTAAAACTATATATAGAATCTTAACATTGCAAAGACTTGTCATTATAAAACACAATTAGAATGTTTCATAATGAGTACTAAAAAAGTTCTCAATTCCTAAACCTTCTTTCCACGGGTCAAACTTTTAAATTATCTATCTCATTTTCTTTGAAACTCCCTCTGCATGAGTACACTTCTTTTAGGGCAAAGAATTACCTTCAGTTCTTTCTTAGTATTCAGATAGATACAAAGAAATGAGCGCATTCCTGAAGACTTTACCTTCTCTATACTGAGAATCTTTTTCAGTTGGCTTTGGGGTAAATTCCATTTTGTTGAGTATTTTTCAAATACTCACTATGTATATAGTGTGCTTGGGTGCTGTGAAGAAATGGTGGATATATTTAGGATGCCATAGGATGTTACGGAAAAACATGAACGAACTTTTTGGCCAACCCAATAGAAGATGTATTACCTACCTTGAAGAAACTCAAAGTCTTGCTGAGACTCAGACACACAGACAGGGAGTGACCAAATGACTAATAAGGTAGCAAAAGAATGAAGGGACAGGAGGAATGGAAGACAGGAGGGTGTAGAAAGCAAGAACTGGCAGGGAGCCTGGGCACTTAAGGTTTAGCCCTCGTTCTCCATACGTAATAATAGTACATTTGTATGAAATAATACACTTCATAAAGTGTTTTCACATATTACCTCATTTAATCCTCAGAACAAGACTGAGAAGCTGATATTATTATGACCCTCATTTACCACATGAGGGAACACCGATGATCTCAGACTTTCCTTAATAACTGAAGGAAGTGGCCAGCATCCCCAGAACTGAGGGAACAGAAAAGGTGGTGTTAGGTTAAAATGGTGACTAGGTAACAATAATAACAGCAAGGAAATTTCATTCACCCCAATAATCAGTCATGGGAAGGAACCTTTGACATGAAGTGTGATATAGCAAATCCTGAAAACTCAGGACCCACACTGGCATTGTTTGGAATTAGTGAACAGAAGAAAAGGCAAAAGATGTTTTCTAAAGGCTCTAGACCTGAGAGCCTTTAGAATGCTCGGGAAGCAAGTGGCTGGGGCATGCTATCCTGCTCTACCAGGAACACTTACTAATTCATAATTGAGGTTAGTTGTATGGTTTATTATTTGTGCCAGATCTTATGCTTTGATTTCTATAGTTATCGTATATGGATTATAAACTCCTGCTTATAAACCCCACCCCATATCCACCCTTACAGAAGTGACTTTGTGACTTGTAGTGAAACATATGTTGAGAGGTGGAGTATAATAGCTCATTACTGAACTCTGAGAAAATGGGCTTGCCTAGCAACTGATGATAAATGCCCAAGTCTAATTTCAGGTTCAGTTGCTGATGTGTCTGTTGAACAAAAGCAGATTGTTATTAGCACATCTCAAGACGTCAGAGGTGGAATATTAGGATTTTAAGGAATAAGCGGAAGACTCCTGAGTATTGATATTTTGCATCTAGAGCTGTGTATGTTTTCACAGTAAAGAAATACCTCCAGAGTTTATGTGAGATATTTCTGACATAGTATAAATACCCACTGCTTTAGAGGAACATGTGTTGTTTCAGTTCATGCTGTGCTAAGGGCTCTTGACTGACAACTTATGTTGCAATATACTCCTCACAGTGGAACAGGGGATGCAGAAGTACCCGTCTATGCTGATGGGCATATCTTGCCTGTTCCTTGCTAAATTACTAACCTGGTTACTCTCCACTAGTGAATGAATCCACATTTAACTCTAGTTGTCTGACCTAATAGTTTTTGTACCAAGCGTGAGGGTCTAGTGTCAGAGGGTTATATGGCTAAATAACAGCAAGATCAAAGAAATCTCTCCATTTGGAACCATGAAGTATGTAGCCCATAGTTGCTGATGCCCTGCAATTCATGAGGTGATCATTGTACCACTGTGGGAGGTTAAGGATTGCCTCTGTCAGTGGCAGCTCCTTAGAGAGATGTGAAAACATTAAGGAGTTAATGCATTAAGAGGCCAGGACAGCATCTCCTCATTGACTTAGATAAGACAGTGAAGAACGAGGTAGTTCTAATAGAGGGAATCAACAACTTTGAGCTTAAAAGAAAGCTAACTTGGTGAATGTGATCCTTCAACAAGAAAGTGTTCTTAGGTAAATGAGCTAAACTGACAGGACTCCAGGTACAGCCACTTGGTGAGTTGGTCCAGCAGGTTAATATGTAGCCAAATAAAGTCTCATGGTCAAGACCAAGTAATCTATAACACTAATCACAAGGGAGAAAATGGATAGAACTACTCAGCTGCTACTATGCTCTCCTTTTCTCCATCAAGGAGAAAATGGAATGGGGAATATCCACAAAAGAAAAGTAAAGACAAAGAGAGAAGAAAACTAGCCAAGTCATCTACATTTTGGAGCTTTCATGCAGAAATGACTTTCAATGTCTGTCAAGGGAAAAACCAACCCTGGAATCTTATTCCTTGGATGGAAGGAAGGGAGGAAGGGAGGAAGGGAGGGAGGGAGGGAGGGAGGGAGGGAGGGAAGACAGAAAGAGTGCTTTGATATAGTATATACCAGGAACTGATACCAGATAGATTCACATAGGTTAACTCACATTTACATTTCACAAAAACCTGAAGAGTTAGCTTTTGTTTTTTCCATTCTTAAGGTGAACGATGACATATATTGTTATGCTTAAAGTAAACCAGCTATTAAGTTTCAGAGCTGGGATTTAACCTGAGTCTATGTGACTTCAAAGCCTATGTTTATTCTATCTAATTTTAATAGAGAGTTGTAAAACTGAACGTATGGCCGTGGACTAGCATGGGAAGGTTCATAAAGGAATGGAATAAAACTTCATAAAGGAAGGAAATTTCGACCTGAGTATTCAAAGGTGTTGGATATGATTAGGCTAAACAAAAAGGGAATTCATCAAAAGTGGTGCTTCAAGAGAACTGTATAGCCTTACATAATTTCATGGAAATAAAGATAGCTTCAAAATTAATGACCTGAGTATCCATCTTCAGAAGCTATATAAATGAACAAGAATAAACTCAAAGAAAGTAGAAAGTAATAATTAAAGTAAGAGTAGAAATGAATGCAATAGACATCAATAACAAAAAGTCAAAGATAGTTAACAAAGCCAAAAGCTGATCCTTTGAAACTAAAAAACTAGACAAATCTTTGGAAAAACTTTTCAAGAGAGTAAGAGAGAATACAAATAAATAACGTTATCAATTGCAAAAGAGTACATAACCACATATATAGTAAACTTCCTGTAAACAGCTATGTGGCAACACTTTGAAACTTACCAAGACCGTATAAAGAACTCCTATAAATCAATAAGAAAAACACAAACAATCCAGTATAAAAATGGGCAAAAGACATGAAGGGGCATTTGAGGATAGGAAGTCCATGTCAGCAATGAACACTTGAAGGTATGTTCAACACCATTAGCAATCTAGGAAATGTGAATCAAGGCCACAATGAGATACCATTTTACCCCTATTTAATTGTCTAAAGATAATAATACCAAGTGCTGTGAAGGATGTGAGTCCATAGGATCTCCTCTACATTTCCTGTTGGAGTGAAATGGCAAAACCACTTTGGAAAAGTTTGTCATTAGCTTCTGATGTCAAACACTCACATATCTTATGACCAATAATTCTACGCTTTGGTATATACCCAAGAGAAACTCCTGCACATTTACAGTAGGAAATATGTACGAGAATGTTCATAGGAGCACTCTTCACAATAGCAAAAGCCTGGAGTAATGCAAAAACCCATCAACAGGAGAGTAAATGAAAAACCTGTGGTATAGTCACCCAATGGATAGCACATTACATATCAGAAAAAAAAACAAATGACTACACCATCAACAATATTATGCTAAATTTAAAAAAGTCTTCCAAAATTACATTTCACCTATTTTCTTAAAGCTAAAACCACAAAATCATACACACACATATGAAAAAGAAATACATGAAGGATATGAAAAGGAAAGCAAGGGCATGAATCCACATAGGAATCCCAACGATGGTAATTTCAGGTGGGAGGAGACAGCAGAATGGTATGTGGAGGGGGACACATGATTATGCATAAGTCATTTTTGAGGTCCTGACTTTAATTTTGAATTGTGGTTTCATGTATAGTTACTACGGAATTAAACAAACAAATGTTGGGTCATGCATAGATCAACGATGAAAATGTGTTATGAAATAAGATTCTGATTGATCCATTTAATCAAAATTAGGGAAGAACAAGGAACACTTTATAGGTACCTGGAGGAGTTCCATCCATAGAACTCTCTGAGATGTTGGAAATGTTCTTTGTCTATATTGTCTAAACAGTAGCCACTAGCCTACATTGAATACTTGAAACGTGGCTAGTGCAGCTGAGGAACTCAATTTTCAGTGTTAATTTGAATTAATTTATATTTAAATTTATTTTTTAAATTTAAAAAATTTTTTTATATTTAAATTTAAGTGGCCACACAGTACAGTTTTCAGTGGTGGGAAAAAATAAGCTCAAATATCAATGAGCAAGATGGCATGCCTTACGTAAATGTTTCTCAATAGAAAGTAGCCCAGAATAAGGTTGACCAAAGACTTTTAAGTTACCTGCCTTGTGGGAAATCCAGTTCATCGTCTCCAAAGGGTAGATTATGTACTTTTCTTTCCTCTTCTTGTCTTTCTACTTAGAGTAGTGTGAAAAGCCTTTTTTAATATCACAAAACTCAGCTACCTGTTACCGTATTCATTTTTCATTCATTCATTCATTCATCAATTTTAATTTCTCCCTTCTCAAGCCTCCTGTTTCGGTAAACAAACAAGACTCCTGAAGACATGAACCAGTTATTATTTGAGTAAAGTCTAAGGCTGCGTGTTTAAATGTATTTACCTCCTCTTGTTAATGCCATCATTCAATCACAGTTTAGTAGCTTCCAAGTGAGAGGATTAGAAGTGTCATGGGAATTGCTCACTCAAACCAGGAAATGTGAGGTTTTTAGTTCAAACAGTATCTGAAGGAAGCTGGTAAGCAACAGCTGAGAAGATGAAAGATCAGATCAACGCCTCCCTTTGAAGTAAAGACTACTCAGACTGCGAGTATAATATAATGTTCATTACTGCCAGAACTCCAAGTGGTTGTTCCTGACGCATGCTTTAGAATGTATCATAAAATCTATAAAAATATCAACAAGACACTTTCAAGTGACACGAAACAGCTAGAGTGCCCTCTTTGCAGGGACACTGCTGTTTAAAGGCAATTTGCTGGATTGCTTTCCATCTGGGACCAAGGCAAGTGCCTTCCAATCTCTCTTTCTCCCCACTCCCCCCTTCCTTCCTTGCTGCCTCCTCCCATCCCTAGTTAGAAGCTAAGATTCTTAATGTTTCAATTCTGCTTCCTTTGAGGGCCAGGGGGAGAAAATGAAGCTTTTCTTGGCTGGCTTCTCAGCTCTCCTAAGAGATTCAGAGACAAAAAGATTGCTTTGGGAAAATAATAATGCCAAATGAGCATTAAAATAATAAATGGGTTTTCTGGAAATTAGGTTCTCAGAGGTCATGCAATTAAAAGTTAGGAGGAAAACACACCTCAGGCTTGATTGGAGGAGACAGCCGAGAGCCAGGGCAAATACTTCCTCCATACTTAAAGTTCCATTCAAGGTTTTAAGCGCGGGAGCTGGTTGATTAATCTATTTGCATACTTCCAGGACTTGATAACAAGCCAGAGTGTAGTATAATTTCGTAGGCACTGATTATTAATAATAATGAGGAACGTGACCAGGGCCCTGAATATCGAGAGGTCACAGCAGGGCCCAAGGCAAACGTGAGTCAGCAGCACAACATTTTTTGCAAAACAACAAACAAAGGCTCTGAACTGCCTGAGGAGATGCATGGATGCCTTTCCTTTTATGAATGTTGATATATTAGACTTTTGTCACGGCTCAACTAAAATCAAGGAACTTATGTCACATGTACTGTCCTCAGAAAAGCTTTATGGAAATTCAGGAACTCTTGGCAACTTGTGTTTATTCAATAAATGTGCTTCCCTTGTGACTAGTGGGTCTCTCAGTAAGCAGGATGTGTTGTGATGTGTCACCTCCTCCCAGCAACCTGGTTGATACAGCCAATAAGTACAGGAATGGGTCACCAACCCAAATCCGACTTCACTTTTGCTCTGTGTCACGTCTCTGCATCTCGTCGTTCTTGAAAATTCATCCTCTATGACTTTATCACCTGTCTGAAAATGATGCCTACATTTGTTTTGACAGTTCTGACTTCTCAAAAACTCCCATCACATCTCTGTAAGAGCGTAGGTAAATGTCTCCTTGGATCTTCCACCTCTGTGCTACCTCTAAACCTTGCAGTTCTTATCTGCAATGCATTTGTTTGCCACTCCCTCCCTTCTGGGCTATGAGGGTCCCACCGGAAATGGACTAGGTCTTATTCGTCTCAATATCTTTAGTGTCTGGCATGTAGTCAACTGCATACAAGTGTGTTTAACTGCATTATTTTCCTGCTTCCACCTCAAACTCATTATGTCCCAAACCAAACCATCATCATCTCCATCCTAGCTAAGTAGCTTCTCCTTTTCTCTTCTGTGTTCCATTAAAGACTTCCCCATTCTCACAGTCCTGCAAACGTTGTAGCATTTGACACCTGCTTCTCTTTCAGGCACCGAGTCCTGTCTCTCACCTGTTCATTATATTCCCTAGTCCTCACTCCCATTACACTCTATGTGGATTATTGTACTTTTCCTAGAACTGGTGTTCTTGCTTCGCCCTCTTCTCTTCCAATCCATTTTGAACATTTCTTCACAAATGCCAGATGTGTCTTCTTAATACATTGCCTTTATTTCATCGCTGCCATCTGAAAATTCTTCAGTGGCTGGTAACCCCAGGATCACTTCTCACTATTTAGTTCTGTGAATCAGGTAGGATGCTTTCAACAGCAAGTAAAATGACCCTTGTACTGGTTTAAAGGGTCTAGAAATCCCTCCTGGAAATCTGGAGTTCAGAAGTAGGATCCAGTGGCTCAGGATATTAAGCATCTAGTTTTTTTCCATCTCTCCAGCATTGGTTTCATGCCAGGCCTGATCTCTCTCATGATTTAGTGATGGCATCAGGAGCCACATCAGGGGCCACACGTGCCCTCAGTAACTCCCAATAGGAGATTTACTCCTTGTGACTCTTTTTAAGGATAAAGAAAAACGTTTTCCAAAAGCATCCAGCAGATCT
The DNA here is from genome assembly GCF_964374135.1 of Grampus griseus. Lineage (NCBI taxonomy): Eukaryota > Metazoa > Chordata > Mammalia > Artiodactyla > Delphinidae > Grampus > Grampus griseus. The sequence continues at coordinate 102,279,571 of NC_139000.1, forward strand.
TTCCTTTCATCTCCTTGTCATGTGAAATATGCCGTGGCTTACAACAAGGGTTTATTTCTTGCTCACGTCCGATATGGTTTGAGTGCAGTTCTGCTTCCTATCATCCTCACTTGGGGATCCAGATTGAGGAGCAGCCCTCATCTGGGACGTTGCCAGAACCACACCTGGGCTCACTTTTATTTGTCAAAATGAGCCTCATGACCAAGCATAACATCAGTGGAGCCAGGGAGTCAGTGGGGTCCACAGAGAAGGGAGTATTACAAGTAATAATAGGTCTACCACAAGTTCTCCAACCTAAATTGGGTCACGTACTGCTTCTTGAACCTGTCAACAGCAAATGAGTGGAGACTGATTATCCTTATGCCAAGGCACACCCCTTGAGCTGAGGTCTAGTCCCCAAGAAGTTTTAGTGCAGCCCGACTGGGGAAAAGAAGTTTGGGACTTACCATTATATGTATATATATTCAAGTCTTTAATCCACTTTGTCTTGATTTTTGTGTATGATGTAAGATAGTGGTCCAGTTTTATTCTTTGGCATGTGGCTGTCCAGTTTTCCCGACACCATTTATTGAAGACACTGTCTTTTCCCCATTGTATATTCTTGCCTCCTCTGTCTTAATTAATTGACGTACAAGTGTGGGTTTCTATCTTGGCTCTCTATTCTGTTCCACTGACGTCTGTGTCTGTTTTTATGCCGATACTCTTTACATTTCTTTTTAAGTTTGTTTCTAAACGTTTTACATTTCTGTTACTAGTCTGGATAGAATCTACTCTTTAAAGTTTAAAAAAAATCTTTTTCTATTAATTAAAAAAGTCATACATATTCATCATCAAAAATACAAAACCGTGCTAAATTAAAGAAAAATAAAACATTCATAATCTCAGCACTCAGAGATAATTCCTGAGAGTTTCTGTGTGTGTTTCTTTCTAGATAATTTCTATGTACATATTTATACACGTTTTTATGCCCCACACAGTGGTTTCATGCTCTGTGTAAATTTTTGTGATTCTGTTGGTTTTATTTACAATCTATAGCCAATATTTCTCCATGGGAAAACAATACTCAACTACAACATTATTCTTTTTTTTTTTTTTTTTTTTGCGGTACGCGGGCCTCTCACTGTTGTGGCCTCTCCCGTTGCGGAGCACAGACTCCAGACAGACAGGCTCAGTGGCCATGGCTCACGGGCCCAGCCCCTCCATGGCATGTGGGATCTTCCCGGACCGGGGCACGAACCCGTGTCCCCTGCATCGGCAGGCGGAATCTCAATCACTGCGCCACCAGGGAAGCCCTCTTATTTTTTTTTTTTAACATCTTTATTGGAGTGTAATTGCTTTACAGTGATGTGTTAGTTTCTGCTGTATAACAAAGTGAATCAGCTATACACATACATATATCCCAATATCTCCTCCCTCTTGCGTCTCCCTCCCACCCCTCTAGGTGGACGCAAAGCACTGAGCTGATCTCCCTGTGCTATGCGGCTGCTTCCCACTAGCTATCTTTTTTACATTTGGTAGTGTATATATGTCCATGCCATACTCTCACTTTGTCACAGCTTACCCTTCCCCCTCCCCACATCCTCAAGTCCATTCTCTAGTAGGTCTGTGTCTTTATTCCCGTCTTACCCCCAGGTTCTTCATGACCTTTTTTTTTTTCTTAGATTCCATATATATGTGCTAGCATATGGTATTTGTTTTTCTCTTTCTGACTTACTTCACTCTGTATGACAGACTCTAGGTCCATCCACCTCACTACAGATAACTCAATTTCGTTTCTTTTTATGGCTGAGTAATATTCCATTGTATATATGTGCCACATCTTCTTTTTCCATTCATCTGATGATGGACACTTAGGTTGCTTCCATCTCCTGGCTATTGTAAATAGAGCTGCAATGAACATTTTGGTACATGACTCTTTTTGAATTATGGTTTTCTCAGGGTATATGCCCAGTAGTGGGATTGCTGGGTTGTATGGAAGTTCTATTTGTAGTTTTTTAAGGAACCTCCATACTGTTCTCCATAGTGGCTGTATCAATTTACATTCCCACCAACAGTGCAAGAGGGTGCCCTTTTCTCCACACCCTCTCCAGCATTTATTGTTTCTAGATTTTTTGATGATGGCCATTCTGACCGGTGTGAGATGATATCCCATTGTAGTTTTGATTTGCATTTCTCTAATGATTAGTGATGTTGAGCATTCTTTCATGTGTTTGTTGGCAATGTGTATATCTTCTTCGGAAAATGTCTATTTAGGTCTTCTGACCATTTTTGGATTGCGTTCTTTGTTTTTTTCATATTGAGCTGCATGAGCTGCTTGTAAATATTGGAGATTAATCCTTTGTCAGTTGCTTCATTTGCAAATATTTTCTCCCATTCTGAGGGTTGTCTTTTCATCTTGTTAATGGTTTCCTTTGCTGTGCAAAAGCTTTTAAGTTTCATTAGGTCCCATTTGTTTCTTTTTGTTTTTATTTCCATTTCTCCAGGAGGTGGGTCAAAAAGGATCTTGCTGTGATTTATGTCATAGAGTGTTCTGCCTATGTTTTCCTCTAAGAGTTTGATAGTTTCTGGCCTTACATTTAGATCTTTCATCCATTTTGAGTTTATTTTTGTGTATGGTGTTACGGAGTGTTCTAATCTCATACTTTTACATGTACCTGTCCAGTTTTCCCAGCACCACTTATTGAAGAGGCTGTCTTTTCTCCACTGTATATTCTTGCCTCCTTTATCAAAGGTAAGGTGACCATATGTGCGTGGGTTTATCTCTGGGCTTTCTATCCTGTTCCATTGATCTATCTTTCTGTTTTTGTGCCAGTACCATACTGTCTTGATTACTGTAGCTTTGTAGTATAGTCTGAAATCAGGGAGCCTGATTTCTCCAGCTCCATTTTTCGTTCTCAAGATTGCTTTGGCTATTCGGTGTCTTTTGTGTTTCCATACAAATTGTGAAATTTTTTGTTCTAGTTCTGTGAAAAACTTCTTCTTTTCTGATTTGGATTCCTTTTATTTCTTTTTCTTCTCTGATTGCCATGGCTAAAACTTCCAAAACTATGTTGAATAATAGTGGTGAGAGTGGGCAACCTTGTCTTTTTCCCGATCTTAGTGGACATGGTTTTAGTTTTCACCATTGAGAATGATGTTGGCTGTGGGCTTGTCATATATGGCCTTTATTATGTTGAGGTAAGTTCCCTCTATGCCTGCTTTCTGCAGGGTTTTTATCATAAATGGGTGTTGAATTTTGTTGAAAGCTTTTTCTGCATCTATTGAGATGATCATATGGTTTTTCTCTTTCAATTTGTTAATATGGTTTATCACTTTGATTGATTTGCGTATATTGAAGAATCCTTGCATTCCTGGGATAAACCCCACCTGATCATGGTGTATGATCCTTTTAAGGTGCTGCTGGATTCTGTATGCTAGTATTTTGTTGAGGATTTTTGCATCTATGTTCATCAGTGATATTGGCTTGAAGTTTTCTTTTTTTGTGACGTCTTTGGTTTTGGTATCAGGACGATGGTGGCCTTGTAGAATGAGTTTGGGAGTGTTCCTTCCTCTGCTATATTTTGGAAGAGTTTGAGAAGGATAGGTGTTAGCTCTTCTGTAGATGTTTGATAGAATTTGCCTGTGAAGCCATCTGGTCCTGGGCTTTTGTTTTTTGGAAGATTTTTAATCACAGTTTCAATTTCAGTGCTTGTGATTGGTCTGTTCATATTTTCTATTTCTTCCTGGTTCAGTCTCAGAAGGTTGTGCATTTCTAAGAATTTGTCCATTTCTTCCAGGTTCTCCATTTTATTGGCATAGAGTTGCTTGTAGTAATCTCTCATGATCCTTTGTATTTCTGCAGTGTCAGTTGTTACTTCTCCTTTTTCATTTCTAATTCAATTGATTTGAGTCTTCTCCCTTTTTTTCTTGATGAGTCTGGCTAATGGTTTATCAATTTTCTTTACCTTCTCAAAGAACCAGCTTTTAGTTTTATTCATCTTTGCTATCATTTCCTTCATTTCTTTTTCATTTATTTCTGCTCTGATCTTTATGATTTCTTTCCTTCTGCTAACTTTGGGTTTTTTTTTTCTTCTTTCTCTAATTGCTTTTGGTGTAAGGCGAGATTGTTTATTTGATATATTTCTTGTTTCTTAAGGTAGTATTGTATTGCTATAAACTTCCCTCTTAGAACTGCTTTTGCTGCATCCCATAGGTTTTGGGTCGTCGTTTTTTCATTGTCATTTGTCTCTAGGTATTTTTTGATTTCCTCTTTGATTTCTTCAGTGATCTCTTGGTTATTTAGTAGTGTATTGTTTAGACTACATGTGTTTGTATTTTTTACAGGAGTTTTCCTGTAATTGATAACTAGTCTCATAGCATCGTGGTCAGAAAAGATACTTGATACGATTTCAATGTTCTTAAATTTACCGAGGCCTGATTTGTGACCGAAGATATGATCTATCCTGGAGAATGTTCCATGAGTACTTTAGAAGAAAACGTATTCTGTTGTTTTTGAATGGAATGTCCTCTAAATATCAATTAAGTCCATCTTGTTTAATGTATCCTTGAAAACTTGTGTTTCCTTATTTATTTTCATTTTGGGTTATCTGTCCATTGAGGAAAGTGGGGTGTTAAATTCCCCTACAGCATTATTCTTAAAAGGCTGTATTTTATCAACTTGCAATTGCTCACATTTTTTGTTTTACTGTTATAAACAACATTGTGATTAATATTCTTGTAACAAAAATCTTTGTACACATTTTTAATACTTTGCTTAGGAAAGATTCCCAGAGATTGAATTGCTGGTTATAGGGTATATTATGCATTTAAGGTTTAATATACAGTCTTGCTAAATTGTCATTTATATACAGATTGCTAAATTGCCCTAAGGAAAGTTGAACCAAATTTACATTTGCATGAGAATAGCCAGTTGCCTTCACCATTATCAGTCATTTGGTATTGTTCTTAAAGAAAAGAAAATTATCCAGTTTATAGAACAAAGGTATATAGGTTTATTTAGGATTTATTAGTTACAAAAAAGGTCAAAGATTTACAATAATTTTATTTACCATCCATATTCCTTTCTGTGAACCACTCTTTCATGTCCTTTGACTTTTAAAATTAGATTCTTATCTTTTTTTCTCTCTTATTCATAGAAGTATTTTGTGCTTTAAGGACATTAATCTGAATCTATCATGTATATTAGGAATATATTTCTAGTATTTTTTGTTATTTTATTTGTCTTAATTCAGAAATTTCACACTTTATTCGTAGCTTTATTGAGATATCATTGACAAATCACATTGTGTAAGGTTAAGCTGTGTAACATGATGATTTGTTATATGTACGTATTATGAAATGATTACCATCATAAGGTTAGTTAACACATCCATCACCTCAGATAGTTACCTTTTGCATGTGTGTGTTGACATACACAACATGAGATCTCCTCTCCACTTACCGAGTAATCTAGCCTTTCTCACTGATTTGAAATACCACTTCTGAACTTTTGATTAAACATGGCAAATTGAACACACATGGTTATCTCCTCTTTCTCCTAAAAGCCCAATTAAAATGGCAATAAAAGAATACAAAGGCTTAAACCCACAAAAATTAGGAGGGGAAATTTATAGGCGTTGAGACATGTCAACCAGGGAAGCTCACAATTTACACATGCACGTGAAGCTTGCAATTAGCATTTCTGAAAAATCAGGTTCATTGAAGCATAATTTACACACAATAAAATACACTCTTAAATATACAGTTCTGTGCATTTTGAAAATACACTTGTGTAACTACCCTCGCAGTCAAAATATATGAACAATTTAATCAAGCATGAAAATTATTTTTTGACTCTTGGATAGCCAACCTCCCAGTCCCTGGCAGGCGCTGATCTGTTTTGTGTCACTAAAGGTTTGCCTTTAGATGTAATGTCATGTAAATATAATTAATGTCATGTAAATGTAGATTTTTGATCTGGCTTCTTTGAGACTCATGCATGTTGTTGGGTACATCATTATCCATTCTTACCTTCTTATTGCAGAGTAGAGTTCCAATATTTGGATGCACTACAGTTAATTTTATCTATTTATTAGTTGATGAATATTTGGGTTGTTTCCCATTTCCTCTCAATCTGTTGGCTTTTGTTTTCATTTTCTTAACAGTGCCTTTCAAAGAGCAAAGGTTTTTATTTTCTATGAAGTCCAGCTTATCAATATGTAATTTTGGGATCATACTTTTGGTATCATAACTGAGAAATCCTTGTCTAATCCCAAATCACAAAGACTTTCTTCCATATTTTGTTCTAGAAGTTTTATATCTGTATGTTTTACATTTAAGTCTATAGTTTTTAAAAATTAATATTTGTGTATGAGGTAGGGTATGGGTTGAGGTTCCCTTGTTTCCATATAAATTTCCAGTTGTTCCAGCATTATTTGTTGAAAAGACTATCCATTCTTCATTGGCTTGTGTTTGCACCTTTGTTGAAAATTGACTACATTTACGTTGATTGGGAGGGGAGCTGTTTTAGGACTCTATTCTGTTCCATTCTATTTACCTACCTATCTGTTTTTTCATTAATAACATGCCATGCTAGTTTTTATAGCTTTATAGTAAGTCTTAAAGTAGTGTGAGTCCTCTAACTTTATTCTTTTTTTTCAAAATTATTTTGGCTATCTTAGTTCATTTGTCTTTCCATGTAAGTTTTGGAACTAGCTTGTTGATTTCTACAAAAAAAAAATTCTTCCTGGGATTTTGACTGAGACTGCATTGTGCCCACAGATCAATTTGGAGAGAAATAACATCTTAACAATAGTGAGTCTTCCAATCCATGAATGATGGTATATCTATTAGGTTAGGTCTTCTTTGATTTCTTTCATTAGTTCAAGAGTAAACCTGTTGTTAATGCTATTCACGTCTTCTATATGCTTACCAATTTTCTATCTACACATTCTATCTGTTACTGATAGAACAATGTGGAAGTCTCTACCAACAATCATGGATTTGTCTATTTTTTCCTTTCAGTTCTATCGATTTTTGTTTCAAGTATTATGAAGCTCTGTGTTTTTGGTGCATACACAATTATCTTATATGTTCCGGGTGAATTTACCCCTTTATGCAATGTCTTTCTTTTTTTTTTTTTTTTTTGTGCGGTACGGGGGCCTCTCACTGTTGTGGCCTCTCCCTTTGCGGAGCACAGGCTCTGGACGTGCAGGCTCAGTGGCTATGGCCCACAGGCCCAGCCGCTCCGCGGCATGTGGGATCCTCCCGGACCGGGGCACAAACCCGTGTCCCCTGCATCGTCAGGCGGACTCTCAACCACTGCGCCACCAGAGAAGCCCTGCAATGTCTTTCTTTATTCTAAGTAATATTCCTTGTTATGAAGTCTATTTTGTCTGATATTAATATAGCTATTTTAGCATTTTTCAAAATTAAAATTTTTAATGATATATCCTTTTTCTTCTTTTTAATGTCTATATGTATAAAGTGTGCTTCCTATAGAAAAAGTATAGCTGGATCTTGCTTTTTTAAAAAATCCAATTTGACAAGCTCTATGTTTTACTTTATGTGCTTAGACCATTTGCATTTAATGTAATTATTTATATGTTTGAATTAAAATCTAGCATCTTGCTAATTTTTTTCCTGTGGATAATCAATTTTCTTTAGAGCAATTAAAATAAGATTTCGTCCTTTCTGGAGATTGTCCTTTCTTTGTTCAGAAGCAAGTTTTTTTCTCTTTTTTTCTTTGTTCAGCTATAAATTCTCTCTGAATAATTTCCTTTAACATTTTTTTGTTGGACAAGTCTGCTTGTAATTTATTCTCTCAATTTTTGTTTGTTGGAAAAGTCTTTACTTCACTTTTATTTCCACTAGGTATAGAATTCTGGGTTGACAGTTGTTTTGTTTTGTTTTTTCTTGTAGCACTTTAAATATGCTACTCTTGTTTTCTGGCTTTTATATTTTCTAACAAGAAGTTTGCTGTGATTCTTACCTTTGTGTAAGTATGTAATATGTCTTTTTTTTTCACTGCTGCTCTCATGATTTTCTTTTTAAATTTGGTTTTTAGCAGTTTGAATATAATCTGTCTTTGGGAAATGAGGAGGGAGAATTTACCCTGCTTGAGGTTCTCTGAGTTTCTTGGATCTGTGAAGATGTCATTTATTATTCTTGGATAATTCTTGTTTATTATCTTTTAAAGTATTTTTTCTTTCTTTTCTCCTCTGGGATTAAAATTTTAAATCTTTGGATATTGTCCCATAGTTACTTGATAGTCTTTTCTGTTTTTTGTGGGGGGGGGGGGTTTGCGGTACGCGGGCCTCTCATTGTTGTGGCCTCTCCCGTTGCGGAGCACAGGCTCCGGACGCTCAGGCTCAGCAGCCATGGCTCACAGGCCCAGCCGCTCCACGGCATGTGGGATCTTCCCGGACCGGGGCACGAACCTGTGTCCCTTGCATTGGCAGGCGGACTCTCAACCACTGTGCCACCAGGGAAGCCCAGTCTTTTCTGTTTTGTTTTTCGCTTCCTTTCACTCTGATTTTTCTTTTGTATTTCAGTTTGGGTAATTCCTTTTGACCTGCTTTCAAGTTCACTTATTTTTTACTCACCTGTATTGAGTCTACTGATGAGTCTGTCAAAGACATTGTTCATCTCTAGTACTCTGTGTGTTTGTGTGTGTTATTTCTAGCATTTATATTTGACTCTTATGGTTCCTATCTCTCTGCTAAAATTCCTCATCTGTTCATTCATGTCGTTCATCTTTTCCATGGGAATCTTTAACATATTAATCATAGTTATTTTTAATTCTTTATCTTATGGTTCTGATATCTGTTCATATTTGAATCTGATTCTCTTGATTGCTTTGTCTCTTTTCAGTGGGTTGTTTTTTCTTATTTTATTGTGTGTGGAACAGTAAAGCCTCAGGTAAACAGTATTTGTGTTTGGAAATAGGCATACTGTTTTACAAGGTCAATATACAGGGGGCTGTGTCAATCTAAACAGTAACTGAGCTAGTTCTGCATTTTATTGTTGTTGTCATCTTCAGTGAATCAAGGCTTCAAATTCTTCTAGTATTACCTTATGTTTAGGGTGGAGGCTCATTTGTCGTTTCTTTTTTTTCTCTCTCTCTCAGTATTTCTGCTGTATCCTCAGCTTTAAGCCTTCTTTATGTGTGCCTCAGAGAAGATCTCTCATCTTTCTTCTTTCCAGGTGTATTAGTTTCCTAGAGCTATAATAAAGAATCACATGACTTAAAACTACAGAAATTTATTTTCTCACAGTTCCAGAGGCTATAAATGTGAAATCAGTGTGTCAGCTGGTTTGGCTCCTTCTGAGGGCTCTGAGGGAGAATCTGTTCCATGCCTTTTTTCTAATTTCTGATAGTTTTCTGGCAATCCTTGGTGTTCCTTGGCTTTTAGGTGCATCGTTTATTCCAATCTCTGTCTTCATTTTCACATGGTGTTCTCCCAGTGTCTCTGTCTGTGTCTGTATTTCAGTCTTTTTATAAGGACACCAGTTTTAATGGATTAAGTTCCCACCATACTCCAGTACTCATGTTAACTAATACTAATATATAATATTGCTACTAGTATTATAATACCAGTATAATATAGTACTATATTAGTATATAGTACCATATAATATACACTATGATACACTGATATAATACTAAGAACTAATACATCTTAACATAATTAGTTACACCTACAGTGACCTTATTTCCAAACAAGGTCACATTCTGAGTTACTTGAGGGGGGGCGGCTTAGGGTTTCAACATATCTTTTGGGGGACACAGTTCTCAGTGATCATTGCCCTTCTCCAGTGATTGACCTCTTATGGAGCCCAGGATAGCCTCCTGCCTCATCCGAGGGTTAGACTTTTTAAATTTTATTTTTCTCCCAGTGAAGTGGGTTTTCTACTGGATCCTGGGGTAACAGGGTTTCCTGCCCTGCCTCCAAAGACTTAAGGCTTTTCTTCCTTGGAGAGAAGTGTCTGGGAAGGGCTTTGTACTTTTTCTGCAGTGCACCCACTACCCTACTCCAGTCTTCCATCACCAAGGGAGGTTTTCTCCGATCTCCACCTTTCCTCCAATCTTTTCCAGATAAGCCATGAGTAAGTCCATGGAGAAGAATGTGGGACTGAGTGCAGACTCCTGTTTTATCTATAGCATCCAGGGGTTCTAGTCTCTCTTGCTAGCCTTTAGCATTTCATTAAAAAATTTTAGCTGAATTCTTACTCACTTGTATGGTAGTGCTCTTTGCCCCCTGTGCTCTGCTATAGGTGAATCAGTACTCATGTCCCACCTCTCTGTGGAAGTGCTTGCATTTCCTTCCATTTCAGGCCAGTTAGTTGCTATGTCACCTCAGTACTCTGATGCCTTCAAGAAGAGTTGAAATTTTGGAGGATTATCCTGGGTTTTTTTTCTTGTGTTTAGGCTTTAAATGCCACACTTTCAAATAAGAACACAGGCCAAGTTTCAACAAACATATGAAAAACGTCTTTAACATGAAAAAGAGACATCAATAGACAAACAGAAAAAGGGAACTCAGAAGAAGCCAAGACAAGCAGAAGAAAACTTCAAAACAAAATAAAAGCAATATCTTTAAAAAGAGAAGATAATATATTGTATTAACAAAATGGGAATATAATAAGTATATATGTATGTATAGATAGAATATATGTATACATATGTATATATAAAACATTTAGAGAACAAAACATAACTCTATTATAAACATCATATTAAAATGTGATAGTAGAAATAAATCATGTTGGTAGAAAACAAGGAAGGTAACATTGAGGAAATCTCTCAGAAAGGCATCAAAATACAAAAAAGGAAGGAGAGGATATTAGATGACCAACACACAATGCCCAACATCTGACTAACAGAAGTTCCAAGAAGGGAGAATAAAGAAAATATAACCAGGAAATCATCAAAGAAATAGTATAAGAAAATTACTCAAACCTGAGGACATGAATTCCCTGTTTGAAACTTCTCATCAAATGCCCGGAAATGGAATAAAAAATAGCCACACCAAAATACATGACTGTGAAATTTCAAAACACTGTAGTTAAAAAGAAGAACCTAAAAGTTTCCATTGAGGAAAAACCAAACAAGTCACATATAGAAGATCAGGAATCAGAATTCATTTGGGCATCTCCACAGCAACACTGGAAGCTAGAAGCAATGTCCTCAAACTTCTTAGGTAAAATTATTTGCAACCTGGAATTTCATACTCATCCAAACTATCCTTTACTTAATTGTGAGAGTAGAATAAGGACATTTCAGAGAAAGCAAGTTTTTAAACTTGTACATCCCTTAGACACTTTCTCAGGAAGCCACTTGAGGATATGTGTCACCAATATGAGGGGATTATTTTAAAAAAGACAAAAGAAAGAAAGAAAAACACAAGATCCAGGAAGAAGAAACTCAACACAAGAGAGAATTGGAATTACAGTGATTTAGCCAGATGGCATCTGTGAAGGTTGTCTAGAGACCATTCTTTCTGGATAGAAGCAGGAAGATGGCACACATCAAGATATTTCCAAGGAAAAATGAAAATGAAACTAATAGAATTGATTGATGTGTTTGATTTATATCAAGAGGACATTTATAATTATAAAAGAGATTTGGGGGGCTTAATTAGTGATAGGTACATGGAAGACAAAACAACTAAGAAAATGGGACAACAGTTAACTCCAAGAAGCGGTGGAGCATTGTTACAAGAAGGAAAATATGATCATGGTCCACACCTGACTTTGTGAATAATATTTATATTATTATAACGTAATATTGTTTTAACCAACTGTTGTTTAATTACCGTAAGGTGAGGATAGGAAACTATTGTGCCAAAGAGAGATAAATTCTCATCTTTCCGACTTGGAAGTCAATAGATAAGGTCTAAACTTGAAAATATCAAGAAATAGCAATGTAAGCTTTACACTTAGAAATATAAGGTTAGATAGTAACAGCAACACTAAAATAATTGAAAGTGGCAGCCTCTGGGGTGTGGGAATTTGGTGTATCAGTGAGACATTGCATTTCGTTTGAAGCTTTGAGGTATTATTTGACATTTTAAGTTATGTACATGATTAAAACTTTATCATATATTAAGTTCTAAAACATCTTGTACCAGCTCTGGGGATGGGAAGCCTAGATTTGAATACAGTCCCACATTTACCAGCTGTGTGAATGGGGATGGTTGTTACTTAAGCTGACTGCTCTGCTTTTGTCTTGGGTGGAGATAAAAATAGTACCTACCTCACAGCAATGTTATGTATGAGATAAAATTAGTTAATGCATGTAAAGCACTTAACAGTTGTGCCTTGTATTCCACTTAGTACAGCTTTATATTTTATTTAGTACAGGTTGGGAAAATTAGCTCTCATTGCTCTTCTATTTTTTTGTGTGTGTGCTAAATTTCATGTGGTTTTTTTCTTCTAAATAAATTTAATAATCATTTTATCTTCCCCACAATAAATATATTTTATTTCTGAACTTATTTAAGCCTTTTGTCCAAGAGCAAAGACTATGACTTTCTTTGTCAAAGTCTGCACACTTCTTATTTAGTTTATTCCTTAGATATCATGAGTGTATCAGTATATCCACATCTTTCTCTCTCGCTCTTATTCTTGCTCTAAATCTAGTTTTATTTTATACACTATTGTGTATGAGATTTTATTTCTTTACATGTTGTTTATATCTCTGTATAGAGAAACAATCTTGATTTTTGCCGTCTTATCTTTCAACTTATGTTTCTGAACTTTCTTATCAGTTTTAGTAATATCTCAGTTGACACTCTCATGTTTTCCTATCATAGAATCACAGTATCAGCAAATTATATTTTCTTCCCATTTCTAACATGAAATTGTTTTCTTTCCTTGTTTCACTTTCTGTTTTTAATTTGTGATATATAGCTATATTGTATGAAAGTTCAACTTTTGTCTAACTTAACGTTACTTTGATCTTGTTTTGTGCTTTCCCATGGTCTCCTTGTTTTCTGTCTTTTCATTTATGGTATGTTTTCTTCATTAATGTTTTAGTTAGGTTTACGTCCCATTTTTATTCAAATAGTAATAACAATAGTAACAATAACTCTATTATTGTCATAATAGTCATTTATTAAAAACTTACATACATCTGGCAATGTTTGGCACTTTACACACTTTCCAATAATACTAATATTATTACTAACAACAACAATGACAATGATTGCTAACAATATTCAACGTTTTCTGTGTGCTGGACATGCTTTTAGCACTTTACATGCATTAACTCACTTAATTCTGTCAACACTTCATGAAATGATTGGTATTATTAATCTGACAAAACCATGCAAGGATTGTGTACATTTACCTTCATTTTATAAATGAGAAAATGTGATTCTCAGGTATGACACCAACACCTAACAATAATCCATGGTCTCTCATACTTACCTTTAAGGTTTTCAAAAACAGTTTTCTGTTTTTACCTTTTTTTCTGAATCCTGTTGCTGCTTCTCCTCCTTCCTCCCCCTCTTCCTCTTTCTCTTCTTCCTCTTTTTCTTCTCCTCCTCCTCCTCCATATTTCTCATCTACGGTCACTTTCCTCATCTTCTTTCCCCTCTGTCACAGGCAGTTCCACTCTGCATTTCCTTTTCCTTTTCCTTCTTTGAAGAACAGTAGTACAACATCTATTACTCTTACACCGTTTAAAAAAGAAAAGAAGAGACAAGGAAAAGAAAAGAAAGGACTCGTTAGAGAAGAGAACCTTTCCAAGACAGTGACTTCAGGTTATTCCCAGTAACAATCTTCCTTATTCCAAGATCAGGGCTCCTTACTCTTGCAAGGGGTCTGCCCAGGCAGTGAAGACTGCACACACTCAATACCCAGTGTGTGATGGTTCCTACAGAGGGTGGATCCTCCTGGGTTCAGGTGCCTGAAAACAGCCACAGATGGTGCAGGCCATTACTCACTACCCTGAGGCAGCACAGCCCAACCCTCATTGTTCATGGATATAACAAAGTACTTAGATCAAGCCGTGACAAAGGCATTCTCTCTGAGCACTAATTAGCCTCTGAGTAATTTCTAATCTAACTCCAATTTCAACCATATGTATACACAGATGCGGTTTACTTTACACTTCTTGTCTTCTTTTTTCCATCATTCTTAGATCCTCTTGCCATCTTCCTCCCCCAATTCCTGCATCCTTTTAATTCTATTCACCAATTTCCTTCCATAAGATATTTTAACATTTAACTTGGAACTCGAAGGCTGGTGACTTTGGGGATCCTACATATTCTCCCACACAGCTGTGTGGGGCTCTTAGGAACCAATCACTAGAGAATCCTTTTTTTTCCCAGAATGACAATACAGCTGTAAATGCAACTAAGGCAGGTGTTGTGTCTGCTGACTGTTAACTTATTATTATTTATTTTTTATACTTCATATTCTTTATATTTTATTTTTTTAATGTTTACCCAGAGTTAACTACAAAAGGATCATTTTGTTATTTTGAGTACCTTTTTTTTAATCAGAAAACATGCCCGAGGTTCTCAGAGAGACTTTCCCCTCATTTGTTCCTATTCTTTTAATATCAGAGACCTTCTTGGGTTATGGATTTCTTTAGATTATTGCACTTACATTTCTATCTGACATTAGGTATGACTATTGTCACAACTTTACTTTAGGAACTTGTAGTTCTTCTTTTTCTCTGTCCCATGGGTTGACTCCTTTTTTCCCTTCTTTTTTTTTTTCATTTTCAAAAATCTGTTTCTCAAACTGCATGACACATATTCACCATGCCTTTCATTTGCTTCCTAATTGGCATGAATTCCAAGAATACAGTGGCATTCTCTTGTAGGTTCTTCTTGCTTCCACATCCACTACCAATTTCTTTTTTTTTTTAATTAATTAATTTATTTACTTATTTATTTTTGGCTGCATTGGGTCTTCATTGCTGCGTGCGGGCTTTTTCTAGTTGCAGTGAGTGGGGGCTATTCTTCGTTGTGGTGCACGGGCTTCTCATTGCGGTGGCTTCTCTTGCTGCAGAGCACGGGCTCTAGGCACGTGGGCTTCAGTAGTTGTGGCACGTGGGCTCAGTAATTGTGGCTTGCAGGCTCTAGAGTGCAGGCTCAGTAGTTGTGGTGCATGGGCTTAGTTGCTCCGCGGCATGTGGGATCTTCCTGGACCAGGGCTCGAACCCGTGTCCCCTGCATTGGCAGGCGGATTCTTAACCACTGTTCCACCAGGGAAGTCCCCCAATTTGTCTTAATTAAGGTCAGCATGGTCATTAACTCTGGCAGGAGATTGCATGGCGCTATGAAAAGGGATGGCTTTGGAAACGGGTAAGCCGAGGTTAAAATCTTGGCTCTCTACCTCCTCCTAACCATGTGGCCTTGAGAAAGTTTCTTAGCCTACCTAAACCTCAGTCTCCTGATGTTTAAAAATGAAGAGAACAGCACCTACCTTGTAATATTGTTGTGAGCATTAGAGATCATTATGTAAATTACCTGGCATGTGACAGGGATACAATAAATGAAAATTACTTTTATTTTGAGTCAGTCAAATATGGGATTCAGATCCCAGTTCTTCCACTTCCTAGGACTTTTTGAAAGGAAGTTTACTTAACCAATTTTGAGCCTAAATTTTCCTATCTGTAAAATGGGGACAAAGGTCCCTATCTTGTAAGGTCATGGGAAAACTATAACCTCAGACAGGGTATAAGACAGTTGCACATGCTCTCAACAAACGTTCTTTCTCTTCCACCTTCTGGACAAAGACATACTCTGCTGGACATGTCTGAATTTTACCTGATGTGTTGCTTTTTCACAGAACAAACTTCCAATAGGTATTACCCTGGTGTGAAGGGCTCACTTTAGCTCAAAAGAATGCTTGTTTTGGTCTCAGAAGGGGAAAAGCATCCATTTTCCCCTTCTGATCAATGGAAATGTTTTCATAAAAGTATTACTTTTGATTTTCTGTCTTTACAAGTAGGTACATCTTTTAACCCCCGGGTACCCTTCGAATAAAAAGAAAGAAAGGAATGAGAGAGAGAAGAGCCACAACTTAGTGAAGGTGATAGGTTCAGATAGTATGTAAAACAAAAGACTTAGAGAAAATGCCATTGTAATCAAGAAACATTCGTGCATTTTGATGAACCCATTTTTCACAGTCAACTAGAAGAAAAATTCTTTTCCTTATTCACTTTTTCAAGGATTTGGGAAATGCTAAATAAAAGGGAACCAATAAATTGGGGAAAATATTACTCTCATTAGAGTACACACAGAGATTCTTTGCTTCTCTCAGGATTCTGAAAAAGAAATGCTCTTAAAATGCAGGTTGCTTCCCATCCGTTATAATCCCTAAGGAATACCTCCATGTCTGATGAACTGAAGGATGTGGGCTTTGAAATCTGACATGCCCTGATTTTAATCCATGCTCTGCTACTTACCATTGGCAATGCATTTAACTTCTGCAAGCCTCAGTTTCCTTAGGTGTTAATAAAATGGGCAGCCTAGTTCTTCCTTCATACAGATTTTAGTAGGAACAAATAACAAAGCATGTAGCCCAGTGCCTTGTATAGAGTAGAAAATAAATGTTGGGGCCCCTTCTCTTTTTCCCTTACATCTATCCAATAGTGTGAACTTGATAATCATAGATGATCAATATAAGTAAATAATGGAACCTGTTGGAAGAATGTATCAGTGGAATTAATCTCATTTTCAGTAGTATAAATCAATTTGAAGAAGCTATCATTTGTTGACTTAGTATGAACCAGGTGCATGTCCCTTCAGGAAGGCAATATACATCTTACATATGAGGAAACTCTGGCTCAGAATTGAGAGGATCTTTCCTTAAGGTTACACAACTAATGAGTAGAAGAGCCAGCATTTGAACCCAGTTCCTCCCTTGCCACAAATATTTGTCGTTTTCGTATCTTATGGTGACAGAAATAGACCATTGCTGCAAATAGGCATATTATTTGGTTCACAATAGAACTGAATCCATGATCAAATTTAAAAAATTCTTATTTTCATATATTCTCTGGAAAAACTTCAACACCCTAGGGGTATAATTTCATTTTTGTCCAGTTTTGGCATCTAGCTCTATTTTATTGAGTTTATCTATGTAAATGATTGGAATGTTCTACCATTAGATACAAGATATCATCTTATTAGCAAATGAGGCCAGCCCATGGCTGAGGCATCAATACAGCATATTTACCAACGAGTCAGGGAAGTAAGAGATATATTTTTTTTCCTTTGGAGTTTTGACACTTTCAGAGTTTAGGGAAGTGAACTAACATTCAAAGTGTATTTACAATGTGGCAGGAACTATAGGTAGTGGCGTTGCATGTATTCTTTCATTTAATACTCAAAACAATGGGTGAGACAAACGTTATTATCTCCGTCTTGTAGCTGAGGAATGGAGGTTTTGTGAGCTTAAGTAACTTATGTAAAGTAGGAAATATAGCTAGGTTTTGAGCCCTGGAAAATGCACTTGTGTTGAGGATCTCATTCCATGATGATGCTAGTAAATGAAGTGTTAAGAGTACTTTGCCGTAATTCTCTGTTTACCTTGACAAGAAAAGCATCCATTACTTTCCCTGTGGTGCCCTGGCTCATGCCAGGGTCAGGCTGTCTTTCAGCTAAATGATGTACAATTTGAGAAGCACACATGACTGGAACACCTTCCGCAGAACCCTCAGTCTGCAAGCTCAGAGGGGTGGGGGCAGGGAGGAGAGAAGATGGATGGAAATAATGGAAAATGATGTGATGTTGTGGAAATTTAGATTTGGAAATGATTTTTAATCAAGTTCAGTCAGGAGAGCCTCTCTCCAGGTGTAACCTAGAGGTAATCAATAACTGACATTCCCAGCCCTCTTGCCTCCCATGCGATTTTACTGAACACAGGTTTAATTGACCTGAGGAAGAACTTACTTGTTCGAAAAGCTGTGTGCACTGCCAGCAAAATAAACTTTCCTCAGTTCTTGCCTTGTGGGGAACTTTGCTGGACTGTTTTACGTGGTCATTTCTGAGTAGAAAACTGTCAGGTCACCAGGCTTTAAATGCTTGGGAAACAAGTCTATGAGGTCACTTTGATAATGAGAGACACTATAAAATGTGGTAAGGATTTACTTTCGCTGGGCTTGCTTATTCCAGAAATTGAATTGAATCAGTTACCGTGGAAGGATTCCATTGCAACCGTGCTCAAGAGGGGCAAAGTGACACAGGACCAGATTCATACAGAAAAAAACTTACCTCCGTTATATTGTATAATCCATGAGGACCCTACCTTGAAGGAGTAGACTAGGAGTGATTGCTCAAAGAAAAATTCCATTTCTTTGTAGAATCAGACTATGCACTTTGTTTCGATGAGCTCCAGTTTCCTCATCTGTAAGATAAAAATAAGTCCTACCTTGTCAGAATGATACAAAGACTTCTGGACCTTAGCAACTGAAGAAAGTTTAAGCCATGCTTTCTACTGATCAAATTCTTCTCCCGTACACTTAGTATCTTGGTGGCCTGAAAAATCTTTTGTGAGCGTCACATTTCTTATAGGTACAATGAGAGGGTTGAGCTAGATTATCTCCAAAGTCCTTCCCATCTGTAACGCCAAATTACTGCACTTCCACAAATATCCTACGAATAAGGCAGCCTTGCATTTACAAAATATCCCAGGCTCAGAGAGCTGCTTTAGAAAGCAGCCATGGCACAGAGGAAGGACCTAGAGTCAGAAGACCTGCAGTCCAGTCTCACTTCGGCCACATCCTTGCTGTGTGGACTTTGGCAAGGCATTTAACATCCCTAAACTTGAAGTTCTTCATCTATAAAAGGATGATGATAATAACTTACCACAGAGAAAGGTTGGTAGAATTTTATTAGATTGTGGAAGTAAAACTTTTTACACTGTGAAACCCTGTATACATTTAAATATTTTGACTATCATCTAGTAAAGCCCATGCATTTATTTTTTTCCCCAAATAAGAGCTTTTTAAAAAATCCAGATTTTTTGGGCTTCCCTGGTGGCGCAGTGGTTGAGAGTCCGCCTGCCGATGCAGGGGACGCGGGTTCGTGCCCCGGTCTGGGAAGATCCCACATGTCGCGGAGCGGCTGGGTCCGTGAGCCATGGCCGCTGAGCCTGCGCGTCCGGAGCCTGTGCTCCGCAACGGGAGAGGCCACAGCAGTGAGAGGCCCGCGTACTGCAGAAAAAAAAAGAAAAAGAAAAAGAAAAAGAAAAATCCAGATTTTTAAAAAATGTCATTTTAATCAAAGTTATGTACGTTCATAGTTTAAAGCATCAACTACCTATACAGAACCTATGTAACACATGGTTCTATGCCCCTTCTCCCTACTGCCACTGATGTCCTGTCCCAGAGGCAACCACTTTCAACTCTAAGTTTTTGTTTTTTAAATATTTACCTCCACGTATCTAAATATTCTGTGCATAGTGTCATTTTTTGATTTTTCAGTTTTAGGCATTTATAATGACCTACCAATCATGGGAGATGAGGATTTTCATCCCTATCACTCTACCACCAGAAAATACATGCATAGTATTAATATTTCTGTTCTCTCAATACAAACATATTGTAATATAATTTTGGTTAGCTCTGTCATCAGTCCTTAAGTTAAAGTGAGTACATAAAGCCTATTCATAGCTGAGCCACATAGAGTACTATAATTTTTTTCTTTCCTCTCACAAGTATTTTTTCCCCCGAGATTTAACAGTTGTTTTGTTTTGTTTATCTGCTGCATTTTCTGTGGTCTTATTACTAACTCAGCCCCAAATTCTCTCTCATTATGTCTCAATGTATTAAATATTTTTTACCAATTTTATCTTTTTGGAGACATCACCGAGAGAACCTTCTCATCAAAAGATCTGGTTTTGTGGGTCGATAAGTCCTACTGCCTGATACCATCCTGGGATTACTCTTTGTCATCATTCTGGGGGTTTTCTTTGACCTCTCTCTTATTGAATTCCCTATTACTTGGGCCCTATGTCTACATCCATATAGGCTTATTCGCTTGTTTTTAAAATGGAGCACCTTCTCCAGTAACTTTCTCTGAAATACGTATATCTTTTTTTTTTTTTTTTTTACGTATATCTTAAGAATGAAAAAAAAAAAAAGAACGTACCTGTCTGGAAATATATTTAGTCTCTCCTTATACTATGTTAATAGTTTGACCAGGTTTGGAATTTAAGTTGATAATAATTTTTCATAACTTTATAATTTTGATGACATTGCTCAAGTATTACATTAAAATGATTGGGGCTATTCTGATCCTTTGTATCTTCCTGATTTTTCTTTTGAGATACTTTTATAATCCTCTCTTTCCCTTTGTGTTCCAGAATTTCATGATGATGTGCCTGGGTCTATTTTCATTTATTGTGCTAGTGCTGGGCAGTAGACTAGATGGTCCTTACGTTCTCCAGTCCTGAGGTTTAGTGAGCCTCTTCTTCTTGGCTGTTTTTTTTTTTTTTTTTTTTTTGAGGTACGCAGGCCTCTCACTGTTGTGGCCTCTCCTGTTGCGGAGCACAGGCTCCGGACACGCAGGCTCAGCGGCCATGGCTCATGGGTCCAGCCGCTCCGCGGCATGTGGGATCCTCCCGGACCAGGACGTGAACCCGTGTCCCCTGCATCGGCAGGCAGACTCCCAACCACTGCGCCACCAGGGAAGCCCTTCTTGGCTGTTTTTAACTGAGTACTTTAATGTTCCTCTTTTACAGCTCTACAGGCATATTTCTGTGACAGCTCTTACTATATAGTTTTATAGTTAGTTGTGTATATCCCTAGCATAAGCATAATATGTCCCATTATGGAAGCTCAACTGATTTTTGTTGTGTGAATGAGAACAAAATTTACTTGTGATCTTCTGACAGCATGGACATAGAAACATAGTATGTAATATCTGAAAAATTAATGGCGGCTAGAATTGTACTAGATTTCTGAAAATATACCTCGACTTTAGAGATTTTACACTTTTCCATACATTTTTTAACCCTTTGTAGTGAATGATTTTGCTATCAACCGGAACAAATTCTAGACTGCTCTCCACAACCACTTGAAACTTAAAAGGAGAGAAACAAAAATAGTTTGAGGTTCTTGAGGTTTCTAAAGACCTTTGAACATCCATTGTTATTTATAGCCAGCATGTTTATAATCAAGGAAAAGGAAATGTTATGGAGACAGGCCCTCCTTTAACATTTGTGGGGCCCAAAACAAGCATATAAATGGTGACCCGCATACATATGTCTAAATATTTAAAATTTATAACTCAACCTTTAAAAATGTTGAATAAAATATGCTCTAGCCACATACCTTAACAAGTGTACTTTCATCGGGACCTGGAAAGCTAGACTGCATTTAAATTCTGCGATTCCTTAGCAGCTCAGATCTGTCTCGTCTTTGAGACGTTCAGCTGGCACACACGTAGGTACATAGACACCACAACCCCATGACCAAGCTCTGCTCATGTGCTCTGAATGCAGGTGCCCTTTGGCCAGTGGTTGGGAAAATGGTAAGCATATTTGTGGCCCAGTCAAAATTTGGGAGGACAGTCTTGGAACAGAACTCTGTGCAAGACTTGAAAGTGGTCTAGGGGGCATTTGTGCAAGGAATTGCAGGGTTCCATGGAGAAGTGTCTAGAGGGCAGGCATGGGTTCCAGGTGGGCATATCCCCTTGACCCTGTGTCCTCCTCCACAGGAGGAAAGCAAGAACATGTCCCTCTAAGTGCAGAGTCCAGGGCAGAGTCTCCTCCTGACTGGGGCCGAAGGTTGGACTCCCAGAGAGTAAGAGGAATCTGACTGTGATCATTTGGTCAATTGATGAGAAGGAACATCAATTGATGTTGAGAAGGAACACAAGTTGGTCCGTTCTATTCCTTTGACCTGTAACTATCTCTGCCAACTCCACAATCAATTCCATTAACCAAGCAGGAAGGAACTGAGCAAGTTCAGTCCTTTTACTTCTACTTTACATTAAAAAAAAAAATAACGGTGGAACATGAGATTTCTTGATAGCTTGTGCTGGTCCAGCCTAAATCATAAATCAGAATTTAAATGTCTCGTGGTTTGTGGTAAGTCCTAAGCTGACGTTATCCTCCAATTTTATGAAGCCTTGGAGGCTTACAAACCCAGATTCAGACTTGGTGGTTTGGGTATTAAAAACTGGTTCCTTTCCCTGGGTTTTATGTTACTAATTCACATTCCACTAGACAAGGAATAAGGGATACAGTAGGAAAGCTCAGAGGACAAAGAATGCCCACCAGGGCTCGGGGAAGGACCCTCAATGAGAATTTGGAAACTCAAAATATCTTTGTTCCTAATTAGACTGACTAAGGAACCTGGAAGAAGCTACATCTTGAATTTGAAAACCTTTATAAATAACTGATGTCTTCAAAACAAGTCTTTTCCACCTCACCCCATCCCCACCTCCCACCAGCTGCCTTTGTTATGCTCCAGTATTTATAAAGCACCTGTAATCGCTTTCATTTCTTCTACTCTTTTTGACAGGCTACAGGAATACAAAGGAAAGATAAACCAAAATAGCTAAGCCATGGGGTAATTTTCAAACAGGAATTAAAATTTTAAATTCTTTAAAATTTAGGAAGGAAATATATATTTTTAAAGGAAATATAATAACAACATTATGGATTTATAAAGTATCAAAAGAGAAAAATATATTACAACACTATTAAAGAGGAGGAGGATATACATTTAAAATAATATTGTAAAGGTCATGAGGAAAGGAGTGCTGGGTGTGCTGCCGCCATTTCTTCCGCCTTCAGTTTCTGCGCCTTTCGCAGGGCTTCCAACAGCGTTATGTTGGGACAAAGCATCCGGAGGTTCACAACCTCTGTGGTCCGTAGGAGCCGCTATGAGGAGGGTCCGGGGAAGAATTTACCATTTTCATTGGAAAACAAGTGGCGGTTACTAGCTATGATGGCTTTGTACTTTGAGTCTGGATTTGCTGCATCTTTCTATGTAGTAAGACACCAACTGCTTAAAAAATAATCCATGAGACAGATACGAAGAGGAGCATTTTAAGATGTGCAGTCTCTTTGAAAAAAGGATCAAACTCTTGAACTCAGCATCCTAGATATGTTTGTAAATAAACTTATAGCATAAAAAAATTATATTGTAAAATTCTTGTATTACAAGGGAAGTAGAATGTCATTAATTCAAAATAGATTGTGACAAGTTAAGGATGCATAGTATAATCTTTAAAACAACAACTCTAAAAAAAATACAAAGGAGTATAGCTGAAAAGCCAGTAGAAGTGATAGAATGAAATACTAACTGATTGGGCTAACACTCGTTAGCCCAAAAGAAGACATGAAAGGAGGAGAAAAGAAACAAAGAACAGAAGGGACAAATAAAACAAATTAGAATAATTGTAGAATTAAACCTGGCCATATTCATAAATACATTAAATGAAACACTCCAATTAAAAGGAAAATATTTTCAGACTGCTTGAAGAAGTAAGGCCCAACTATATTGTTTACATAAGAGGCACTTTAAATGTAAAGACACAGAGAGGCTGAAAGGAAAGGCTGAGAAAAGATACAGCATGCAAATACTAAGAAAGTTGGTTTGGCTATATGAATATCAGATAAATAGACTTAAACACAAGGAGTATTACCAGAGATAGGGCAATTTTATAAAGAGAAAAAAACCACAATCCTGGCACAACTATCTGAATATACTAAAACCCATTAAATTGTATACTTTAAATGTGAGAGTTATATGGTAGATAAATTATATCTCAATGAAGCTATTAAGAAGAAGTTTATTGAAATGATTTTCATTGATTAATATACTACATCACAGTCCCATTGGTTCAGCCATTTTTTTCTGTTAGTCATGGAATGTGTTGAATTAAATTAGTCAAAAGCTCATATATAGGGCTTCCCTGGTGGCGCAGTGGTTGAGAGTCCGCCTGCCGATGCAGGGGACACGGGTTTGTGCCCCGGTCTGGGAAGATCCCACATGCCGCGGAGCGGCTGGGCCCACGAGCAATGGCCGCTGAGCCTGCGTGTCCGGAGCCTGTGCTCCACAACGGGAGAGGCTGCGACAGTGAGAGGCCCGCGTACAGCAAAAAAAAAAAAAAAAAAAAGCTCATATATATATATATAGTCAAATGTTTATTTCTAGAGGCATCAGTCTTTAAGAGATGACCATGCTGATGTTATGTGTCTATTCATCTTTTCATTTTTTTATTCATCTCTTTATCTAAGTTATACTATGTATGGTATTTTAAATAGTTTTGGTCATATAATATCATTTTCATCTTTATAATATGTTTGAAAAGTAACAAAATATGCTCACCTTTATATTTTGTCATATTATTATCTTGATTAAATGAAAAGTTCTTACCATAGGAGAAAAAAATGACATAACAATCCTAGCATGTACACACTTAACAACAAAATTTCAAAATATAAGAAACAAAAATTGACAGAACTAAAAGAAAAAATACAAAATGTTACAATTACAGTTAAATATTTTAATATCCCTTTATTTAGTAATTGCTAGAACAAGTAGAAAAAAATCAGTGAGGTTATGGGAAATTTGAACAACATCATCAACCATGTTGACCTAATTTAAATTTATAGATCATTATATCCAATAACCACATAATACACATTCTTTTCAAGTGCAGATGGAATTTTCAATACTAGAATGTATACAGGGCCATAAAGTGTCCAATACATTTTAAAGGATTAAAATCATGCAGAGTATGTTTCTAGAACATGACATAATTAAACTAGAAATCCATAACAATAAACTACCTAGAAAATTCATCAAAATTTTGAAATGAAACATTTCATTTCATAAATTCTTTTTTTTTTAAACATTTATTTATTTATTTGTTTATTTACTTCTGGCTGCGTTGGGTCTTTGTTGCTGCACGTGGGCTTTCTCTAGTTGTGGCGAGCGGGGGCTACTCTTCAGTGTGGTGCGGGAGCTTCTCTTGTTGCGGAGCATGGGCTCTAGGCGCGCGGGCTTCAGTAGTTGTGGCTTGCAGGCTCAGTCGTTGTGGCTCGCAGGCTGTAGAGTGCAGGCTCAGTAGTTGTGGCGCACAGGCTTAGCTGCTCCGTGGCATGTGGGATCTTCCTGGACCAGGGCTTGAACCCATGTGCCCTGCAGTGGCAGGCAGATTCATAACCACTGTGCCACCAGGGAAGTCCCTTCATAAATTCTTAAAACCCATTTTTAAAAGAAAAAATTAAAAGAGAATTTGGAAAATATTTTGAACTGAATAATAATGAAAACATATCAAAATGTGTGACTGCAACTAAAATAATTCTTAAGGGAAATAAATAGCTTGAATACATACTCATATTAGAAATGAATGAGGTAAAATCAATTACCTAAGCCTCTGCCATGAGTAATTGGATAAAAAAGAGCAAATTAAATTCAAAATGAGTAGAAAAAAGTAATTAAGATGAAAACAGATATAAATATAATGGGAAAAAATAATAGAGTAAATAAACAAAACCAAAGTTGCAGTTTGGAAAAAACTGATAAACTTTTAGCTACACTGATGAAGAAAAAAAGAGAAAAATACCAGGAATTTTTTAAATGGGATAGCTTTACAGACCCTCAGATTTCAAAATAAAGGGATACTATATACAACTGTGTGTCAAAAATTGTGATGACTTAGATGAAATTTATAAATTCCTTAGAACCAGAATTTTACACAAAGATGCTTCAGGGACAGATGGTTTCATTGGTAAATTCTATAAACATTTGAGAAAACTAATATCAATCCTATTCAAACTCTTTCCAAAAATAGAGATGGAGAGAATAATTTTCAACTTATTTATTGAGTTCAGGATTATCTTAATATCAAATCCAAACAAGATGCAAGAAAGAAAATTGCAGGCCAGTGTGCTCCATGACCATTGATGGACAAGTCCTAAAAAAAATGTTAGCAAATCTAATCCATCAATATATAAAAATGATAAGGCAATATGAAACAGTGAAAATTACCTCACAAATATTACTTTGGTTCAGCTTTTAAAAAATCTATTGATGTACAATTTACCACATTAGCAGAATATAGGACAAAAATATGTAATAATTTAAGTTGATATAGAAGAGCACCCATTCATGATAAATACTCTCAGAAAACTGGAGAGGGAAAGAAATTTTCTCAACCTGATCAAGGGCACCTATGAAAAGCCTATAGCCATCACATACTTGATGCTGTATTGAAGGTTTTTTTCCCCTCAGATTGGAAACATAGGCAGGATGTATGATCTCACTACTTCTGTTCAAAATTGTTCTGGAGGTCATAGCTAATGCGCTAAGACATGAAATTGAAATAAATAGCATGCACTTTAGAACAGAAGAGATAAAACTGTATTTATTTGTCTATGAAGAAAATAAACTGTATTTGTATAGAAAATTCTAAAAAAGCTACATAAATTGAATATAATTAATAAGTGAGTTTAGCGCATTCTCAGGATACAAATGAATATGCAAAAATTAATTGTCTTTTTCATATATGAGTAACAAACAAGTGGAAGATGAAATATTTTAAAAATCACTTTCAATAGCATGGAAGAAAACATAAAATACTTAGGAATAAATTTAATGCAGAGGGTACAAGACCTCCCTCCTGAAAACAAAACGAAACAAAAAATTTGCAGAGAGAAAGAAAAAGAAACCTAAATTAATGGGGAGATATACTACATTTGTAAACTGGAAGATTCAGTTTTGTTACAATTTCAGTTCTTTCAAAATTGATCATACAGATTTAGCACACTTCCAATGAAGTCTTAACAGTATTTTTATGTAGAAGTAGGCAATATAAATCTAAATTTTATATGGACATGTAAAGGATCTAAATATGCCAAAAAAAGCACCTGAAAAAAAAAAGTTGGAAGATTTACTCTACCTGATTTTAAGACCTACTATAAAGCTACACTAATCAAGACAGTGTGGTATTGGCAGGAGGACAGATAAATCGATCAATGGAAATGAATAGAGAGTCCAGAAATAGGTCCATACATGTACAGGCAATTGATTTCTGACAAAGTTGCCAGGTTAATTGAATGAGGAAAGGATAGTCTTTTCAACAAATTGTGTTGGAGCAACTGGATACCCACATGAAAAAATTGAACTCTGATCTCTTCTTCACACAGTACACAAAAATTAATTCAAGATAGTTCATAGACCTGAACATAAAACTGAAACCTACAAAACTTTTATTAAAAAAAATCTTTTGGCCTGGGGACAGGCAAAGTATTTTTGACATAACACAAAAAGCATTCACCAGGGATAAAAATAAATAAATAGGACTTTATCAGAATTCAAAATTGTTTTTCAAAAATGTGGTTGACTGTTTTCCTCTCATCCTAATATGCCTACCCCTTTGCAGTGTGATTTTGCCATTCCTCACATCCAGAGACAGAGCCTTTTTCTCAGTCCCTTGAATAAAGCCTGGTCTTGTGACTTGCTCAGACCAAGAGAATGTGGCAGAAGTGATGTTTGCAAGTACCAGAGCCAACTTCCACACATGTGAGTGAGGACATTTTGAACCTCCCAGCCCAGTCAACCTTCCAGCTGAATCAAGCCTTATGAATAATCCCAGACTAAACCGAAGAGGAGATGCTCAGACAAACCATGCAATTGTGAGAAGGAATAAATCATCATTGTTTTACGCCATGAACTTTTGGGGGTGCTTTGTAATACAGCAAAGGCTAAATGAAAGAGAAATTGCTACCTGGAGGTGGGTGCTGTATAAAAAAAGCCTTAAACATGTGCCAATAGCTTGGGGACCAGATGGCAGATGGAGGCAGGAAGGATGAAGAAAGGAACAGATAATGGAGACTGAACGGTCATAGGAAAGTTCTTTCGGAGGCTGGAGAAAGACTCACGTTAGGTAATGGTGGAAAGACTGGCAAATTTCATACCTGTAGCAATTTGGAAGCTAGGAATGTAGTTAATTAACTTGTAGGTGTGAACAAGGAGATTTCCAGACAGAACGTTGAAAGTATCAATGCCAATGTTTAGCTATACATAAGATACATGGAGTGATAAATGAACTGAGGAAGGAACTGCTTGGCTTTCAAGGAGAAATTAGGACGTGTAATGGAAAATTAGGCTCAGTAATGGAAAAGAAAACTAACTTGGAAATAAAACTAACTTAGAAAATAAAACTATTTCTTATTCTCAGTCTTTCCCAGCAAGGAGTCTTGAAGTAGGAAATTGGGTAAAGATCAAACTATTGGTGTGGCTATAAGATAGTTTTGTAAGAGCTCAGGACAATTTAAAGTGGTGCCTAGAAGACCCTCTCACCTTGACAAAGGACGTTTAAGAGCCGCGAGAGCCTTGTCCCCAAAGCAACCCAACAATGGCCCAAAATACAGAGAGGACTCTCAAAATTACAGATGTAAGCTTTGGGAGCATTGAATGAATTCCAGTCAAATTCATAGGAAAGCCATAATTTTTTAAAGAGTTGTATTAGAACACCACCAGCTTCACAGACATGTGACTCTTCTGCTTCCTCATATTCATCATTTTGTCCCCTCCAGCATGACTTCTGCAGCTGTTGCTGTAGAGAAACTGCTGTCTTGGTGGGTGACAGTCAATGCCCTCCTAATCGCACATTGAATGAACTTTTTTTTATTATTTCCTTGTTCTCCTTGAACTTTTAGGGAGTATTTCACACTGTTGCTTGTTTCCCTTTTCTTGATGCTCTTCTCTCAGTCCAGCACTACACAACCTAGTTCTTTTGTTTCTCCAGTTAGTTCTTCTCTGACCCCTTTATGATTTTGCTTCCGCTTGCTAAGTAAATCTAGTTCTTGGCCATCTTCTCTTCTTTCCGTATATTCATTTCCAGGCTAATATCATATATAATCCCCTAACCTAAACTATCATTTCTATATGGAAATTTAAATCTACATCTTCACACCTTACCCTCATTCTAGAACTCTAGTCCTGTCAGCTTTTAGATCAGTAAGTCTGCCCTTGAAGCCCAACTCATTTAAAGGCAACAAACTTTACTATTGTATCTCCAAGAGCCTAGCACAGTGCCAAGCATAGTGTCTGATATATGGTGGGTGTGAAATTTGGTGATTTATTGGATGTTATTGGTGAGTAGATGGTAAGTACAAGGATGACCCGTAACATTATTTTGGCTACTGCAGAGATGATGGTTGTTAACTGAGATAGGGAATGGAGAAAGAAGAGGATGTACAAGAGGAGGAAGAAGAAAAAGAATTCTACATACAATTTTAAGCATGTTGAGTTTGAAATCCCAGCTGTGTACAGATACTGGAGTAAACTTCCTAAAACACAGTTTAATCATGACATGACTTCCTTGTTCAAAAACCTTCAAGAGTTCGTCACTGTTGACCAAATCTGTATCAGTCTGTCCTGGAATTTAAGATCCTCCACAATCTGGCCACTACTAGCTTTCCAAAATGATCTCACATCCTTCCCTTTTACCAAACATCTGCTATTCATCTCCTGGGCATGCGTCAGACAGTCCCGCCTACTGAGCCATTCCTTCCATCTGGAGTGTACTCCTTCTCCAGCCTACCGGTGAAAATCCCATCCGTGCTTTAAGACTCAACTCAAATAGCATTTTATACAATTACAGTTGTTTTTCCGATTACCCAGACAGAAAGACCTATACCTCTGAGGACAGATCAATCTCATTATATGTACTGATCATATAACATTCCTTCTTAACTCGTGTTGTAGCTATTCACATATATGTTTTATTACACCTACGAGAGTTAAAGTGTTAAGAGGGTAGAGATTGTGTTTCACTTATATTTTCAATCTTTCCATGTTCCAAGCCCATCATATGACATATAATAATGCTTAATAAATTATTATAAAATGAAACAATAGAATAGAGATGCATGAATAACTGAAGGCAAGAATGAATGAATGGATGAAGTAGTTGAGAATAACTCTTCTCCAGTTGCTTTTACATAATACCCTTCAGGAAATCCTTAATAACTATACCGAATGTGCCAACACTGAATGAAGCATGTGTTGAAGGAAGAGGCCAAGAAATCAGCTTGTCCGAAGGACTTTCAAAGTTTGGGCTAATTAATCCATAGCTTGGAGTTTGTGGCTGTTGGTCCCACGTGGAACTTCTGTGCCAGTTAGTAGAATAGACAATAAAAATAGCCAAGTAAAATGTTTATACTTCTCCAGGTTCACTACATAATAAATTATTAATGCTTCCTGATACTACATTTTCCCTGAATCTATTTAAATGTGAATACATTGATGGAAGCAGAAAATACACTTATATTTCCATTGCTCCAATGTAATTTATAAAACTAACATTTATTACATATTTCTGATTGCAAAACAAATATGTGTTCATTCTAGAAAATTTGCACAAGAGAAGCACAGAGGGAAGCACAAAGAGAAGCCCAAAGGTGAAATTAAAAGCACCTATAAGCTTCCTTCCGTAGTATAAATCTGTTAATATATTGGTATATATTCTTACGGGTTCTTTTTCCTAACTATGGGATAATACCATCTTTAATTTGGTTTCTTTCGCTTAATATGCTTGGTGTATTTTCTATGTAATTAAGCATTCTTAACAGAACATAACTTTTGATGGTTGTACATCTTCTATCATATCCTCATATCATGAGTCAGTTTGTTATTGTTGGACATATAGCTTGTTTTGAACATTTCATAATTACACATGACTCTGATAAACAGCCCTGTAGCCAAAGCTTTAGCATCTCTCTCATTATATCAATAGTTTGGTAAAGTCTAGCCATGGAATTACTGGGTCAAAGAGTGTATACAGTCTTACGATTTTTAAACACATATTACCAGAAGGTTTTTTGTTTTGTTTTTTAAGAAATTTATACCCTCATCAACACTGTGAAAATTTCTATTTACCCCTACTCTTTTCACCAGTTCTATAGGTAAAAAGTTATACTTCATTGTTTAATTTACATTTATCTGAGAATGTTTGTTCAATTTTCTCCTATCTTATATAAGCCCCCCCCCCACCACTTTTGTTTTGGCTCTGCCACGTGGCTTGCAGAATCTCAGTTCCCCGACCAGGGATTGAACCTGGGCAACAGCAGTGAAAGTGCTGAGTCCTAACCACTGGACCGCCAGGGAATTCCCTTTTGTAAGCCCTTTTAATTTCTTCTGTTTTCACTTGACAGTCTATATCCCTTGTATTTTTATTGTACTGATGTTTGTAATAGCTATTTATTTATTAAAAATGTGAATCTTTTGTCATACATTACAATAACAATTTACCAGTTTTTGTATGCCTGTGAACTTTATTTATGTTGATTTTTTACATATAGACTGCTTCCATTCATGTTGTCAGAATGTCGTCATTTTCCTTTATGAATACTGCCTTTACATATATACAGGTTAATGTGCTTTTGCTTATTCTTTTATTTCATTTTTAATATTTTAATCTTTCAGTCAATTCATAGTTTACACTGAAGACGTTGAGAGAGAGGATTATGACTTTATTTTCCCTCCAATAATTAGGTAACCCTCCTAGTACTATTATTGAATAATCACTTTCTTTGAACAATTTGAAACACTACGTTTATCATATATTGAATTCTTACACCATTTTCGGCTCTCGACTTTCTATTTTATTTCATTTATCTGTATATTCTGAGAGGACACTTCTCATTATTGTAGAATTATAATGTGTATGAACATTTACTAATGTAATTTCACCCTTCTTCTTTTTAGAAGATTTATTGGCTCTTCTTATCTATTTACTTTTCCAGATAAACTTTTCAAAGGATTTACTCAAGTCCCAAAAAAGTCCTTTTAGGATTTGATTGGTGTCTCAATAAGATTATTAAATTAAATAATGGTGAACTGACAACTTGCAAAATCCTATCTACCCAATGAGAAACATGATTTTATTCCAACTGTTCTTTCGTCAGTTAAGTTTTCTTTATGCATCAAGCAATTTTCTTATTACATTTATGTATAGGAATCTCGTTTTATTGTTGATATCATGGATGGAATTTTTTTTAACATCTTTATTGGAGTATAATTGCTTTACAATGGTGTGTTAGTTTCTGCTTTACAACAAAATGAATCAGTTATATATATACATATGTTCCCATATCTCTTCCCTCTTGCGTCTCCCTCCCACCCTCTCTATCCCACCCCTCTAGGTGGTCACAAACCACCAAGCTGATATCCCTGTGCTATGCGGCTGCTTCCCACTAGCTATCTATTTTACGTTTGGTAGTGTATATGTGTCCATGCCACTCTCTCACTTTGTCACACCTTACCCTTCCCCCCTCCCTATATCCTCAAGTCCATTCTCTAGTAGGTCTGTGTCTTTATTGCTGTCTTACCCCTAGGTTCTTCATGACATTTTTTTTCTTAAATTCCACATATATGTGTTAGCATACAGTATTTGTCTCTCTCTTTCTGACTTACTTCACTCTGTATGACAGACTCTAGGTCTATCCACCTCATTACAAATAGCTCAATTTCGTTTCTTTTTATGACTGAGTAATATTCCATTGTATATATGTGCCACATCTTCTTTATCCATTCATCTGTTGATGAACACTTAGGTTGCTTCCATGTCCTGGCTATTGTAAACAGAGCTGCAATGAACATTTTGGTCCATGACTCTTTTTGAATTATGGTTTTCTCAGGGTATATGCCCAGTAGTGGGATTGCTGGGTCATATGGTAATTCTATTTGTAGTTTTTTAAGGAGCCTCCATACTGTTCTCCACACATGGATGGAATTTTAATTCATTATATTTTCTAACAGAATATTGCTGACATATTGTCTATTTATTTTGTAACTGGCCAATTTGGTGAACTCTCCTGTAAGACATAAAGCGCTTACTTCTCGGCATTCTTAAGTATTATATATCGTCTACAAATATTTGTCTATTGGTTTTGCTATTCTTTTTTTCCTGATTTTTAGGAGTCCTTTTTTTATTCTAGATATTGATCTTTTGGATTTTGAATATATACATATCTTCTCCCAATTGTCACCCAGCAATTAACTGTATGCATGGTGTACTTCACTTAACAGAATTCTTTAATTTTAATACAAAGTCATCAAAATTTCACCTTAAAGTTTGTGGTTTGGGGGGTCCCATTTAAGGTGCTTTCCCCCACCCTTAGGTAAAATTTACTCCAAGCTGTTCTTTATTAACTTTATAGTTTAGCATTTCACATTTTGATCTTTAATCCATTTGGAATATATTTTTGTAAACAGAATGAGGTAGGATTCCTCCATATTGTAAACCAGTTTTCTAACATCTTTCATTGATTAAATAATCCATCCTTTCAACATCAATTTGTGGTATCACCTCTTTGATAAATCAAAAACATGTATAAAAGAGTAAAATTTTGAGCTCTTTATTTTCTACTTATATCTATTTGCCTTGCTATCTGATAAAGTAAATTCCCTCATGACCCTTTATATTTTTCAAAATTTAGCTATTCAAGAACTTTCATTCTTCCATATAAGTTTTTAAATGTTTGTTGAGCTTCTAAAAAAGAGTTCTGCTGGAATTTTAATGGCCTTGCATTGAGTATATAGACTGATTTGGTCAGATTAAAATCTTTATATCATGGAATGCTATCTCATCCATGAGTGTGTTGTCTTTCTATTTTATTGAAATCTTCCGTTTTATCCTGTGAGTTGTAAATTTTTCTCTCTAAAAGTTGTGTGCATTCTAGATACTTTATAAAATTTGTTGTTACTATGAATGATACTTTATTTTCTAATTTATTTTCAGTTTCATTATTGGTGTCATAGAGGAATATTGTAACTCTGGCTGAATTCTCTTGTTAGTTCTAACAGCTCCTATTAGGTTTTTGATATAGATGATCATATCAAAGGAAAAGAATAGAAGTTTTAATTTTTCCCTTTCTAATCTTCCACCTTTTACATTCAGTGCTATGTTAAAAGTAGTAGTAATGAAGAAAATGCTTGTTTTCTTCCTAGTCTTAAAGGGAATATGTTCCTACGAATCTCCATTGAGTTTGATGTTTGCTTAGGGTTTTGGCATAAAATCTTTATCAAGTTAAGGAAGTCCTTTTTATTCTCAATCCTCTAAGAGGCTTTTTAAAAAATAAAAAATAAATATTTTAATTTAACCTTATAAAGTACTTTCTCTGCATCTACTTTTAATGTGGTAAGTTACATTGATAGACTTTCTAATGTTAAATCACCCTTACCTCTTAGGATGAACTCTCTTGCTTAGAGGCACACTTGTGGGTTTAGGTGGCTAATATTTTCTTTAGAATTTGTGCATCTATGCTTATATGTAAACTTGTTTATACTTTTTTTCTTTCTTTCCTTTCCCCTCTTAACTTTGTTGGCATTATCTAGAATTTTAATTCTGGATCGTAACAGATATATGGTAAATCTATTTCAGTCAGTCCTTCATTTATATTACACTATCTTCTTGAACTTTTTTTTTTTTGCTGGAATATTTTCTCTAAGAGAGTTTCCAAAAATATATTTGTAGCAAAACCCTTTATGCATAAAAATATCTTTATTACATGTTTATACTTTAATGATGGTTTCTGTAGATATAAAATTCTAAGCTTCAAAATAATTTTAACATTTTGAAAATATTTCTCCTTTGCCATCTGCCTCTGGTGCTACAATTAAGAAGTCTGATGTCAAACTGATTCTTGTTCCTCTGTAGGTGATCTACTTCTTTGTTCTGGAAGCTTTTGTAAATAACCTTTTGGTTTTGATGTTTTAAAATTTTATAATTTAAGATGTGGGTGCTTAGTGTGGGGTGTTTTTATATTTATTCTGCACTTCCTCTTAATTTGAAGTTACATTTTTTGAAATATGGAAAATTCACAGTCATTTAATTTCTTCCTCTCAACTTTTTTTTCTCTTCTTCCGGCGTTTCTAAGTATCTTTTATATATAATTTTTTGTTTTCTTAATACATTCTTGGTGTCTTCTAGGAGAGTTCTTTAATACAGTCTCCTTAAAATGATAAGCCTTTTGCTATTCACGATATCAGTTGAACTCTTTCCATTTTATTTTCATACCTAACATGTCTAGATAATTTTCCTTTATGACTTCTTCCTCCTCCAGCGTTGAATAGTCTCTCTTTCATGTTCCTCTTTTGTGTTGTGAACGGCCACCCTTATCCCACTGATGATAATTAATGCCTTTAAGTTCTTGCTCTGTCCCACCACTTTCTCTTGTTTTAACTGGTTGGAGCCACTGTGCTCCTTTTTATAAAGGTTGTGAAGATGGCATGTTAACTGTCATCTAGCCACCTCCCAGCCTCCTGAAGGCTCTGATTCAACCACCTTGGTTTGTGATTAAAGCTCAGGTCCCAGCCTGTGCCCTTCCTGCTGAGAAAATGCTTCAGTTCTGTGTTGTCTCTATCTCTGCCCTGCTCAGCCTTTTCAGTAACTGTAATCACCTAGCTGCTGAGATGGGAATGAGCATGGGGCAACAAAGCTCAGAGACAAACAGTTGTTTCTGGTTTTCAGCTTTATTGAAGTGTAATTGACAAATACAGATTGTATATATTTAAAGTATACAATGTGATGTTTTGATATATATATATACAATGTGAGATGATTACCACAATCAAGTTAATTAACACATCCATCACCTCGCATAGTTTCGATTTTGGGGTCTGGGTGTGTGGGGAGAACACTTAGGATCAACCCTCTCAGCAGATTTCAGTGGAATATTTTTCAGCCTTAGAAAAGAAGGAAATCCTTCCATTTGCTACAACATGGATGAACCTGGAGGACATTATGTTAAACAAAGTAAGCCAGGTGCAGAAGGACAAATACTGCACGATCGCACTTATATGTGGAATCTACAAAAGTCAAATTCAAAAGCAGAGAGTAGAATGGTGTTTGGCAGGGACGGGGAAGCAGGGAAACAGGGAAATGTTGGTTAAAGAGTACAAAAGTTCAGTCATGGGCTTCCCTGGTGGCGCAGTGGTTGAGAGTCCGCCTGCCGATGCAGGGGACATGGGTTCGTGCCCCGGTCCGGGAAGATCCCACGTGCCGCGGAGAAGCTGGGCCCGTGAGCCGTGGCCGCTGAGCCTGCGCGTCCGGAGCCTGTGCTCCGCAAAGGGAGAGGCCACAACAGAGAGAGGCCCGCATACCGCAAAAAAAAAAAAAAAGTTCAGTCATTCAGGATGAATCAGTTTTGGAGATCTAATTCTAATGTACAACAAGCCCTAGTTGTTAGCTGCACTCCACTCCTGACAGGTAGATGCACTACCTTGATTTTAATCTCTCCCTTCATTGCTGGAGCTGGTGCTTGACTGATGCTGCTATATTTGTTGTTATATATGACATCATATATGACATTCTGCCTTGCAGAAGTGAAGAGACTAATGCTGGAGAGAAAAAAAAAAAGAGAGAGAAGCTGAAAAAACCCTTTCCCTAATCCTACCTGTGGTACCCAGCTCTTTTTTAATGTTAATTGCTTATTCTCATACTACCAGGACCCAATTACATACTGTTGCCCAGAAGGGTTTTTTGGTTTGCTTTGTTTTTGTCCTTGTTTGTTTGTTTTTAATGTTAACTACCTTGATTCATGAATCTCCTCCTAGCTTCTATGGCATATGCATTCACAAGGGGAGGCCAGAAACACTTCCTAGTGCTGTTATCCTGTCTGCTGTGATTTTTATATGTTCGTCTTTTACCTAGTGTTCATGGCGAATCTTGATTATTTGTAGATTAGATGTTCTATGTGGAGAATTATGTCTTTGTAGAAATAACGTCAGTGATGTATCTCCCTTTGCGATTATTAAACTCTTTTTTTCTTGTCCTATTGTATTTGTTAGATTCTCTAATAGAATATTAAGAGTAAGACTGATATTGAGAATTATTGTCTTGCTCTTGACATTAATATAAATAATATTTGCTTTAGGTTTGGGATAGATGTCCTTTATCAGCTTAAGAAAGTTTCCTTCTATCCTTAGTTTTAAAACTTGGAGAGTTTTTAGTTTTTGTTTAAATCATGAATGTTGTTGAGTGCTTTTTCTGCATTTATTGCTAAGATCATATGGTTTGCCTTCTTTTTTCTCCTTCTTTCCTTTTCTTTTTTTCATTCTCTCCTTGTTTTTGGTTTTCTTTCTTTAATCTGTTAATTTATGTGGCAGGAATACATAAGTGGATTTTCTAATATTGAATCATCCTTATGTTCTTGGAATAATATGTACTTGGATTTGACTTGCTAATAGTTCAAAATTTTTGCATCTGTGCTCGTAAATGAGATTGTGTTACATGTTCTTTTATTTTTGCCCAGTTTGGGTCAATTTTATATTAATCTTAAAAAATGAGTTGGATTACCTTCCCCGATGAAACTATTTATTGGGTTTTTGGCCAACCCAATATGTAAGATAGGGAATACCTA
Source organism: Grampus griseus (assembly GCF_964374135.1). Taxonomy (NCBI): domain Eukaryota; kingdom Metazoa; phylum Chordata; class Mammalia; order Artiodactyla; family Delphinidae; genus Grampus; species Grampus griseus. The sequence continues at coordinate 102,316,906 of NC_139000.1, forward strand.
TTCCTTCAAACTAGAAAAACTAGGCAGTAAAACTATTAAGACTGGTAATATTTTGTGAGGTGGAAGAAACCGTTTACTGGTTAAATTACTTTAAAAGATATTAACAGGTTTTTTTTTAATTTCTTCTTGAGATAATTTTGAGAATTTAGATTTTTCTAGAAAATTTTCATTTCATCTGTTTCACAGTTTATTGGTTAAAGTCATTCATAATGTTCTCATGATTTTTAAAATCTCTGTTATATATGTAGTTATGCCCTGTTTATACATTACTAACCTTTCTTTATAACCTTTTTTTTTTGGCCATTATATATTCTCTTCCTCTTGCCCCAACTCCTTTCTGACTTGGAGTTATAATTTTTGTATATAACCTTTTAGTACTTATTCTTTTAAATATGTATACCTATTCATCTTCTAATGAAAACTCTTCAGGAATCCTTAGCCAAAAGTTATTAGATTGCTGGAGTTATCCACTCTGCACACCTTCCCCACCGTCTCCTTTGTTATTAACTGTCTGCAGTTTTAGGTTCACCTTTAAAAAATATTAAAAATTAATTAAGTCAACTGTTTTATTAAATTTATAAACATACTTCATCAATTTCTGGGCTCACCACTGTTCCTTATAACTCACTTCATTTCTCTAGGGTCACTTGTCACTCTTTGGTGGTTCCTTCAACATGGGTTGAGAGATGAGAACAGTTTGAGTCTCTGTATGACTGGAAATGTCTTATTTCCTCCTCACTTTTCTCTGGAAGCTTTCTACTCTTTTTTTTTTTTTTTTTTTTCTCCTTTTGGATCTCTGGGATAGAGATTTGGAGTGATCGTCATTCATGGTTCATGATCACTAAGTACTATATATTTTTGTCTGTCTACCTATCTATCTGTCTGTCTTTTCCATCTCTATAAAGGTAAATATCAGTATATATCAATATAGATATAGCTGATATAGGTATATTGTATTTAATATCTAACATTTGAGGAATCTTTAAGAATGAAAAACTAAATTATTACAAAAAACATACATCTTTTAATGGGCTCTTTTCCTATCCCATCCCTCCGTCTCCCTCCCTCCCAGAAATAATCCCTAATATGAATTTTGTGTTTACTTTTCCCTTGCTTTAATACATGTTTTGTCATCTATTTATCTAGGCCTTTACAACATATTATTTGATGTAGCTTGGTTTTAAATTTTATAAAAAGGGTATCTTATTAGATATAGTTCTCTGGAACTTGTTTTTTTCATGTAATATTTTAAGATTCATCCAGGCCATTGTATGTGGTTGTAGTTTTTTCATTTTCTTTGCTATGAAATATTCCATGGTATAAATTTATTTTTATTTATTTATTTTTTCCATGGTATAAATTTATACAATTTAACTTTCCCCATCAATGGTTATTTAGGATGCTTTAATTTTTTGATATTATGAATCGTGCTGCTATGACATTTTTGTACAAATTCTTGAGACGCATATACTAAAGTTTTTTCTTGGATATATATCTGGGGGTAGAATTGCTGAGTTGCAGAGTATAAGGATGTTCAATTTTACATGATAATGTCAAATTGCTTTTTAAAATAACTATCAATTTACACTCCCCAAAATTACACATGGGGATGCCATTGATACGCTTGCCAAAACTCAATATAATCAGATTTCTTTAATTTTTAAAGATCAAATTAGTAAAAAATGGCATCTCAGTTTGTCTTAATTTGCATTTCCCTGATTACTAGTGGGGTCAGATATCTCTTTACTTTTTAACTAACCATATGATTTCCTTTTTGATGGAATTCAGAAAATCTTTTTCCCCCCAGTGAGTTGTTTGTTTGTTTCTTATCAACTTGTAGAAATTTTAAAATATATTCTCAGTTGTAATATTTTGTTGGTTGTATGAGTATTTTCTACCAGTTCATAGTTTGATTTTTCACTTTTTTGAAGTCTCTTTTTCTGAGCAGAAGTTTTAACAATCTTAATGTAGTTGAACCTATCAATCTTTTCTTTTTAAAGTTGGTGCTTTTAGTGTATTATTTAAGAAATCCTACCCTACCACAAGGCCAGAAAGACATTCATCTACATTTTTTTCCTAAAAGTTATAAAGGTTCACTTTTGACATTTATATTCTTAGAAATTTTATTTTTGGACTCTCCAGTTTTGCTGGGTTTATTTTCTTTATTTTGCTCAGTATTGGTGAATACTTATAATCCAGGGACCCATGTCTTTCTTCATTGCTGGAAAACTCTCAGTGATTGTTGTTTTGAATATTGCTTCTCCATCTATACCTCTAATTTCTCCTTACAGAGCTCCTAGTTAATGGAAGTTGAAAATTCTCGATATATTATCTATCTTTCAACAGTTCTTTCTTTCTTAAGGTTTCTCTATTTCTCTATGTGTATTTGGAGAAAACATTTTTATACTTTATTCCAATTCACTGAGTCTTCATTTAGCTATATCTAGTCAAGAGATTATCCCATTATTGAATTTATTTGACAACCGTAGTTTTCAACTTAATTATTTCATTTTTAAAAATATCCACTTACATTTCATAATTTTATCCTTATTCGTAGATATTATTTCTTCATTTATCTCTTTGAAAACCCTAAACATACTTACTTTGAAGTCTTTTTCAGATTTTTCTGTTATTTATTTCTATCTGTTGTAAATTCATATTCTGATAGTTGATTTTGTTGGCTTTTTTCCTACATTTTGTGGACTTTTTTGGAATTTATATATTTAGGCTCATCTTGAATGGCTGGATATTTCTCTCATTCTTTTTCTTTGGGATTATTCTCCATTTAGTGGCCTTGAAATAATTGTCTCTAGGCCATCCAGGAACATGTCTTACATTGGAGGCCTAGAACTCCTGCTCTGCAGTGAAATTGGAGATGTCAGCCTGGCTTGGTTCTTTTCTTCGTCTTAAAGCTCTGCTTTGTCTTACCTTCCTTAGCCCAGGAAACATTTGGCAACAACAGTTAGGAGGCCTGAAATTCAACCTAAAAATATATTTTATTTTATATTTCCTTAATTGTTAAAGTCAAAAGTGAAACATTATCACTTGTCTTCTCCCACTTTAGATGAGGAATTTAGCATATAAATTCCTCCTTCTCTTGTACTTCTTGGTTTTGCTGATATGATTTGGGAATTTAAATCAGGATTATTGCTCTCAATTTATTATTTTTAAATAGCCAGTTCCCTCTTAAATGGGAATGCTCCAATGTAATACAGTAGGAACACCCATGATTTTCTGTGCCTCCACAAATGGAGCACTGGTGATCATGAAGAATATAATTTTGGGGGTGACTGCCAATTTTCTTCTATGTAAGTGACAATTGCAAAAGAAACGAAAACAAAAGTAGCATAACGAAAATAGGCGTTCTTTGTAGGTCATTCTAACAGTTAACTTCTTTTTTCAGAGCAGCTTTTAGCTTATTTCCTTATTGTAAATAGCTTACCCAGTAAGGATTGGAAAAGCTCATGAGGATGTGGAGATATTTAAATGTAAAGTATTCACAGGCACTGGAAATAGAGCAAACACCAAAACCTGATGGTCTCCACCATCATGGAATTTATGGTCTAATTAAACAAACTTAATCACCTATAGTTCCTTTGCAAGTTCACCTTCAACACATTTCATTCTGTCTTTCATCTCCATAGCTCTTCTCAAAGACCCTCATGACCTCCATGTTGCCAAATCCATTAGCCTTTCACCATATTTTACTTGACAACATTCAAGAGAGTTAACCACCTATCTTTCTAAAAATCACTTTTCTCTCTTAGTCTATTTTTTAAAATTTTATTTATTTTTTTATATAGCAGTTTCTTATTAGTTATCTATTTTGTACATATTAGTGTATATATGTCAATCCCAATCTCCCAATTCATAACACCACCACACGCCCACCACTTTCCCCCCTTGGTGTCCATACATTTGTTCTCCATGTCTGTGTCTCTATTTCTGCCTCTGTACCATTAAACAGGTCCTCTGTACCATTTTTCTAGATTCCACATATATGTGTAATATACGATATTTGTTTTTCTCTTTCTGACTTACTTCACTCTGTATGACAGTCTCTCGGTCCATCCACGTCTCTACAAATGACCCAATTTTGTTCCTTTTTATGGCTGAGTAATATTCCATTGTATATATGTACCATGTCTTCTTTATCCATTCGTCTGTCAATGGGCATTTAGGTTGCTTCCATGACCTGGCTATTGTAAATAGTGCTGCAGTGAACATTGGGGTGCGTGTGTCTTTTTGAATTATGGTTTTCTCAGGGTACATGCCCAGTAGTGGGATTGCTGGATCATATGGTAATTCTATTTGTAGTTTTTTAAGGAACCTCCATACTGTTCTCCATATTGGTTGTATCAATGTACATTCCCACCAGCAGTGCAAGAGGGTTCCCTTTTCTCCACACCCTCTCTAGCATTTGTTGTTTGTAGATTTTCTGATGATGCCCATTCTAACTGATGTGAAGTGATACCTCATTGTAGTTTTGATTTGCATTTCTCTAATAATTAGTGATGTTGAGCAGCTCTTCATGTGCCTCTGGGCCATCTGTATGTCTTCTTTGGAGAAATATCTATTTAGGTCTTCTGCCCATTTCTTGATTGGGTTGTTTGTTTTTTTAATATTGAGCTGCATGAGCTGTTTATAGATTTTGGAGATTAATCCTTTGTCCGTTGATTCCTTTGCAAATATTTTCTCCCATTCTGAGGGCTGTCTTTTCATCTTGTGTATAGTTTCCTTTGCTGTGCAAAAGCTTTTAAGTTTCACTAGGTCCCATTTGTTTATTTTTGTTTTTATTTCCATTACTCTAAGAGGTGGTCAAAAAAAATCTTACTGTGATTTATGTCAAAGAGTGTTCTTCCTATGTTTTCCTCTAAGAGTTTTATAGTGCCCGGTCTTACATTTAGGTCTTTAATCCATATTGAGTTTATTTTGTGTATGGTGTTAAGTAGTGTTCTAATTTCATTCTTTTACAAGTAGCTGTCCAGTTTTCCCAACACCACATATTGAAGAGACTGTCTTTTTTCCATTGTATGTTCTTGCCTCCTTTGTCATAGATTAGTTGCCCTCAGGTGTGTGGGTTTATCTCTGGGCTTTCTATCCTGTTCCACTGATCTATATTTCTGTTTTTGTGCCAGTAACATATTGTCTTCATTACTGTAGCTTTGTAGTGTAGTCTGAAGTCAGGGAGTCTGATTCCTCCAGCTCCATTTTTCTTTCTCAAGATTGCTTTGGCTATTCAGGGTCTTTTGTGCTCCATACAAATTTTAAGACGTTTTGTTCTAGTTCTGTAAAAAATGTCATTGGTAATTTGATAGGGATTGCATTGAATCTATAGATTGCTTCAAGTAGTACAGTCATTTTCACAATATTGATTCTTCCAATCCAAGAACATGGCATGTCTCTCCATCTTTTTGTGTCATGTTTGATTTCTTTCATCAGTGTCTTATAGTTTTCTGAGTACAGGTCTTTTACCTCCTTAGGTAGGTTTATTCCTAGGTATTTTATTCTTTTTGTTGCAATGCTGAATGGGATTGTTTCCTTCATTTCTCTTTCTAATCTTTTGTTATTAGTGTATAGGAGTGCAAGAGATTTCTGTGCATTAATTTTGTATCCTGCAACTTTACCAAATTCATTGATTACCTCTAGTAGTTTTATGGTGGCATCTTTAAGATTATCTATGTATAGTGTCAGGTCAGCTGCAAACAGTGACAGTTTTACTTCTTCTTTTCCAATTTGTATTCCTTTTATTTCTTTTTCTTCTCTGATTGCTATGGCTAGCACTTCCAAAACTGTGTTGAATGATAGTGGTCAGAGTGGACAGCCTTGTCTTGTTCCTGATCTTAGAGGAAATGCTTTCAGTTTTTCATCATTGAGAATTATGTTTCTGTGGGTTTGTCATATATGGCCTTTATTACGTTGAGGTAGGTTCCCTCTATGCCCACTTTCTGGAGAGCTCTTATCATAAATGGGTATTGAATTTTATAAAAAGCTTTTTCTGCATCTATTGAGGTGATCACATGGTTTTTATTCTTCAATTTGTTGATATGATGTATCACATTGATTGATTTGTATATATTGAAGAATCCTTGCATCCCTGGGATAAATCCCACTTAATCGTGGTGTATGATCCTTTTAATGTGTTGTTGGATTCTGTTTGCTAGTATTTTGTTGGGGATTTTTGCATCTATATTCATCAGTGATATTGGTCTGTAATTTTCTTTTTTGTAGTATCTTTGTCTGGTTTTGGTATCAGGGTGATGGTGGCCTCATAGAATGATTTTGGGAGTGTTCCTTCCTCTGAAATTTTTTGGAAGAGTTTGAGAAGTATGGGTGTTAGCTCTTCTCTAAATGTTTGATAGAATTCACCTGTGAAGCCATCTGGTCCTGGACTTTTGTTTGTTGGAAGATGTTTAATCGCAGTTTCAATTTCATTACTTGTGATTGGTCTGTTCATATTTTCTATTTCTTCCTGGTTCAGTCTTGGAAGGTTATACCTTTCTAAGAATTTGTCCTTTTTCTTCCAGGTTGTCCATTTTATTGGCATAGAGTTGCTTGTAGTAGTCTCTTATGATGCTTTGTATTTCTGTGGTGTCTGTTGTAAATTCTCCTTTTACATTTCTAATTTTACTGATTTGAGTCCTCTCCCTCTTTTTCTTGATGAGTCTGGCTAAAGGTTTATCAATTTTGTTTATCTTCTCAAAGAACCAGCTTTTAGTTGAATTGATCTTTGCTATTGTTTTCTTTGTTTCTATTTCATTTATTTCTGCTCTGATCTATGATTTGTTTCCTTCTGCTAACTTTAGGTTTTGTTTGTTCTTCTTTCTCTAGTTCCTTTAGGTGTAAGGTTAGATTGTTTATTTGAGATTTTTCTTGTTTCTTAAGGTGGGATTGTATTCCTACAAAATTCCCTCTTAGAACTGCTTTTGCTGCCTCCCATAGGTTTTGGATGGTCGTGTTCTCATTGTTATTTGTCTCTTGGTATTTTTTGATTTCCTCTTTGATTTCTTCAGTGATCTCTTATTTAGTAAGTATTGTTTAGCCTCCACGTGTCTGTGTTTTTTTCGCTTTTTCCCCTGAAATTGATTTCTAATCTCATAGCATTGTGGTCGGAAAAGATGCTTGATATGATTTCAGTTTTCTTAAATTTACCAAGGCTTGAGTTGTGATGCAAGATGTGATCTGTCTTGGAGAATGTTCTGTGTGCACATGAGAAGAAAGTGTAATCTGATGTTTTCGAATGGAATGTCCTATAAATTTAATATCAGTTAAATCTATCTGGTCTATTGTGTCATTTAAAGCTTGTGTTTCCTTATTAATTTTCTGTCTGGATGATCTGTCCATTGGTGTAAGTGAGGTGTTAAAGTCCCCTGCTATTATTATGTTATTGTTGATTTCCTCTTTTACGGCTGTTAGAATTTGCCTTATGTATTGAGGTGCTCCTATGTTGGGTGCATATATATTTATAAATGTTATATATTCTTGGATTGATCCCTTTATCATTATGTAGTGTCCTTCCTTGTCTCTTGTAATATTCTTTATTTTAAAGTCTATTTTATCTGAAATGAGTATTGCTACTCCAGCTTTCTTTTGATTTCCATTTGCATGGAATATCTTCTTCTATCCCCTCACCTTCAGTCTGTTTGTGTCCGTAGCTGTGAAGTGGGTCTCTTGTAGACAACATATATATGGGTCTCATTTTTGTATCCATTCAGCAAGACTGTGTCTTTTGGTGGAGCATTTAATCCATTCACATTTAAGGTAATTATCAATATATATGTTCCTATTACCATTTTCTTAATTGTTTTGTGTTTGTTTTCATAGGTCCTTCTCTTCTCTTGTGTTTCCCACTTAGAGGAGTTCCTTTAGCATTTGTTGTAGAGCTGGTATGGTGGTGCTGAATTTTCTTAGCTTTTGCTTGTCTGTAAAGCTTTTGATTTCTCTGTCAAATTTGAATGAGATCCTTGCTGGGTAGAGTACTATTGGTTGTAGGTTCTTCCCTTTCATGACTTTCAATATATCGTTCCACTCACTGCTGGCTTGTGGAGTTTGTGCTGAGAAATCAGCTGTTAACCTTATGGGAGTTCCCTTGAATGTTATTTGTCATTTTTCCCTTGTCGCTTTTAGTATTTTTTCTTTGTCTTTAATTTTTGTCAGTTTGATTGCTATGTGTCTCAGCCTGTTTCTCCTTGTGTTTATCCTGCCTGGGACTCTCTGTGCTTCCTGGACTTGGGTGGCTATTTCCTTTCCCATGTTAGGGAAGTTTTCTATAATCTCTTCAAATATTTTCTCAGGTTCTTTCTCTCTTCTCCTTCTGGGGCCCCTATAATGCAAATGTTGGTGCTTTTAATGTTGTCCCAGAAGTCCCTTAGGCTGTCTTCATTTCTTTTCATTCTTTTTTCCGTATTCTGTTCCATGGCAGTGAATTCCACCATTCTGTCTTCCAGATCACTTACCCATTCTTCCGCCTCAGTTATTCTGCTGTTGATTCCTTCTAGTGTATTTTTAATTTCAGTTATTGTATTGTTCATCTCTGTTTGTTTGTTCTTTAATTCTTCTAGGTGTTTGTTCTTTAATTCTTCTAGGTCTTTGTCAAACATTTCTTGCATCTTCTCGATCTTTGCCTCCATTCTTTTTCCGAGGTCCTGGATCATCTTCCCTATCATTATTCTGAATTCTTTTTCTGGAAGGTTGCCTATCTCCACTTCACTTGGTTGTTTTTCTGGGGTTTTATCTTGTTCACTCATCTGGTACATAGTACTCTGCCTTTTCATTTTGTCTGTGAATGTGCTTTTTGTTTCACAGGCTGCAGGATTGTAGTTCTTCTTGCTTCTGCTGTCTGCCCTCTGGTGGATGAGGCTATCTAAGAGGCTTGTGCTAGTTTCCTGATGGGAGGGATTGGTGGTGGGTAGAGCTGGGTGTTGCTCAGGTGGACAGAGCTCAGTAAAACTTTAATCTGCTTGTCTGCTGATGGGTGGGGCTGGGTTCCCTTCCTGTTGGTTGTTTGGCCTGAGGCAACCCAGCACTGGAGCATAGAGGCTCTTTGTTGGGGCTAATGGTGGACTCCAGGAGGGCTCACGCCAAGGAGTACTTCCCAGAACTTCTGCTGCCAGTGTCCTTGTCCCTGTGGTGAGCCATAGCCCCCCCAACCTCTGCAGGAGACCCTCCAACACTAGCAGGTAGTTCTGGTTTAGTCTCCTATAGGGTCACTGCTCCTTACCCCTGGGTCCTGATGCGCACACCACTTTATATGTATCCTCCAAGAGTGGAGTCTCTGGTTCCCCCAGTCCTGTCCTGCAATCAAATCCCACTAGCCTTCAAAGTCTGATTCTCTAGGAATTCCTCCTCCCGTTTCCAGAGCCCCAGGTTGGGAAGCCTGGCGGGCTCAGAACCTTCACTCCAGTGGGTGGACTTCTGTGGTATAAGTGTTCTCCAGTTTGTGAGTCACCCACCCAGCAGTTATGGGATTTGATTTTATTGTGATTGTGCCCCTCCTACCATCTCATTGCAGCTTCTCCTTTGTCTTTGGATGTGGGGTGTCTTTTTTAGTGAGTTCCAGTGTCTTCCTGTCGATGATTGTTCAGCAGTTAGTTGTGATTCCAGTGCTCTTGCAAGAGGGAGTGAGTGTACATCCTTCTACTCTGCCATCTTGAAGCAATTTCTCCTCTCTCTTCGTTTTGATGAAACCAAACTCCTGGTTTTCCTCCTGTTTTCCTGGCTGCTCCTCTGTGATCTGACTAATAAATATTGGAGTTCCCAGGGCTTGTTCCTGAATCTCCATTTCTTCTAGTACTCTCTCCTTATGGAATCTTATTCAGTCCCATAGCTTTAAATGTACAGTGAGGATCTCAAAGCTAATCCTCAGCTCTGAATCCTCTTTTAAGCTCCAAACTCATAGGTCTAATTGCCTACTTGACATCATATCCACTTGATATGGACATGTAATAGACAACTCAAACAAACCATGAACTGTTGCCCACCAAACTGTCCCTTCTCAATTATTCCCTTACCTTACCTTGGTAAATGATTCTACCAGCCAGTTGCTAAGCTAGAAGTCTACGAATATTTCCTCACTCTTCCTTAACCCCAATGTCCAATCCATCCACTTTTCTCCATTCCCACTGCCACGACTGAAGTCTCAGCCACCATCACCTCTTGCCTTTACCACAGCAAATTCTCACTGGTGTTCAGGATTTCGTGCCTGCTTCACTCCAGTCCCTTCTTCACATGGCAGACAAAGTGATCTTTTAGAATATGAATCACATCATGTTATTCCCTGGCTTAAGACCCATCATCACTTCCCAGTGCCTTTAGAAAAAAGCACGTAACGTAGCTCCTCCTAACATGGCTTATTTCACCAGCTTCATCTTATTCCATTCTCCCCCAGTTCTTTTCTAGTCCTTAAACATGGCAGGTTTTTTCTGCCTGAGATCCTTTATATTTGCTGTTCCCTCTGCCTGGGAGGTTCTTCCCCTGGGTCTTTGCAAGGTCTTGACTCAACTATACCGTTGTCAAAGATGTTTTCTCTGACCACACTATGTAAGTTATCCCCCAGATTATTTAGTTCTGTAAATATTTTCCTTTTTCCCTTCATAATATTATATGACATTATCTTATTTATTTACTGTTTGTCTCCACCCATTAGAATATAAGTTCCTCAGGGTGGAGACTTTGTGTTGTTCATTGACATATTGCCATAACCTAGAACTAGGGTGACAGTATAATTTATTTTCCAACCTGGGACACTTGTTTTGCACTAAAATACTAAGATGGATTGGATACAAGGATAACAGATGTAAACATGGATTACCCGAGGCAAACTGTGAACGTGTGGTCAGTCTGGCAAGAGCATTAGCTGACGCCTAGATGGCCCTCAATGATGAACAAACGATTACAGAATAACATAGTGCTAAGTGAAAGAACCTGGTATGAAAAGGTTAACTACTGTATTATTTCATTGATACGATATTCTAGAAAAAACAAAAGTAGAGAGGGTAAGCACATCAGTGGTTGCCAGTGACTTGGGGAAGGGGGAGGGCTGAATAGGCAAAGCACGGGGGGATGTGAGACTATCCGATGTGATACTGTAATGGTGAACATGTGGCAGTATGCATTTGTTAAAACCCATAGAGCTTTACAGTACAAACAGTGAACCTTAATGTATGCAAATTTAGAAAAATTACTTAGGAGGTCAAGGTGTCCTAGGATCGAATGCAAGTTAGGACAAAAGGGTCTAACTATATTATAAATGTATAAAATAACCTCACTGAGGGAAGTTGGGTGGGGAGGTGCTGACCTGAGTAACTTTGGAAGTGAGTGGGGACTGTAAAAGTAAGGAACAGCACATAAGCACCGTCATCTGTTTGGTAAAGTTGTTTCCCACAAGGGTATGGGTTAATAATTCTGAAACCACTATACATTGTACACTAGAATTGAACAATTAAGTGAATGAATGGCAGGTAGTGTGATCCAGGTTCTCACTGTTGGAAGGTTCAGATAAGCAAGGAAGGAGAAGAGACTAGAATGAGCCATGTGGTACTGAATTCGGGTTGGAGACATCAGTACAAACTCATGTTAGTTCATATAGGTAGGAGTGGCTATCTATAAAGATAGAAATATTTATAGCTATATGTATATACATGGATTAGTGTACACATGTATATTTCCTTGCTCTATAAGCAGTGAACACATTCGGCACACAGACCATGGTATCTAATACCTTCTCAATCAAGAAGAATCAGAGATCTTTGGAGCAATGGCTGATTCTAGGACTTAGGCGGGGAATATGTAGCCTGAAGTATGTAGTAGTGCCAGTAAATAATGAAATGCACGCGCACACACACACACACACACACAAAAGGATAAGGACATGTCAAAAGAACACAGCAACCAACCTGAAAGGGTTCTCTTGGGCCAAAACTGGAGCAATCTGAAAAACAAAATAAATAATATAGTATTAGATTATAACATAAAGCATAAGATAAATATTCATGAGTTCATACGGATATAAATAAATGATTGAATAAATTAATAAATGGAGGAGAAGAGAGAATTCTCTCGTGCAAAAGATTTCCAAATAATTTATGTAGAAATTCACCTCTCAAGGAGGTGGAACATAGCTCCTCAGTCCTTAAGTGTGGGCTGCACGTGGTGACTTCGTCCCAAAGAGTAAAGTATGGAAAGGGGGAAAACAGCTTTACAATGGAAAAATCTGACAGAGACTACTGCAGCCAGGTGATCAGGGTCACCCTCAAGAGCGATAAGCCATGTTGATAGCATGTACCCTTGAGAAGATGTGATGAGAATTCCTCCCCCAAACCCATAACCCCAGTCTGGCCATGATTAAAACATCAGGCACACTCAAATTAAACAATAGTATTTAAAATAGCTAACCAGTACTCCTCAAAACCGTCAAGGTCATGAATAGCAAGGAACGTCTGAGAAACCATCACAGTCCAGAGGAGCCTAAGGAAATACGACGACCAAATGTAATATGGTTTCCCAGATGGGATCCTGGGACAGAAAAAGGGCATAAGGTAAAAATTAAGGAGATCTGAATAAAATACAGAATATGTAGATTACTCTAGGAATAGAACAAGGGATACCTGACTTAGTCTGGTGAGTGGGGGAGGAGAGGCTTCTTTGAAAAAGCAATATAGAAACTGATGGAGTTAACATGCAGATCAGCAGGCATCCTGGGAATGGTCAGCCACAACACCATGATTTCTCACTAAGTTGCTCTCACAAGAAGCGTTCTCGTCCTTGCCAGGAACCAGAGCCCTCTGAATCCAGAGGTCAAATTCCAACCTATGAACCCAAGGGGAATTATGTATCATGAAAATATGGCCTGAGAGCTGGAACCGAAAAAAAAAAAAAAAAAGCCTGTTATGGGAACAAGAATTAGAACAGTGGAAAGAAGGATGGGGCTGGAGACAGGCTGTACTTGGGTGGAGGAGAGGTGCACAAGGTGAAGCATTCAGTCTTGACTTGGAAGGTGCCACCCAGAAGGGTCATGAGTCAGCCCAGTTTTATTAACTTAAAGGGCTCTGCCTCCACTTTCACCTCCAGCTTTGTCCCTCCTCCACCCTTTAACAATCTGTTAAACAGCTAGGAGGAACCGTCCAAACCTAGCACCCACGTGAAAAGCATCATGGGTGTCCTCACTGGCAGAGCCTGGGAACAGGGCATCTCCTCTGGAGCAGGGTGGGGAAAGGGAGATACCTTGCACAGAAAACAAACTCAAGTGCTGGACTGAAGCTTTACAGCACTGGTAACAAAAGGAGTGATATAGAGTCCTTAAAATGCCAAAAAGAAAAGATGGCCAAAGCATTTTCTGGAACATCCATACCAATGTAAAAAGCACTCAGAGGGTGTGGACTATTAAGCAAGCTGTTTATAATGGATCATTAGACCAACTGCTTTTAAGTTAAAGGTCTGGGGATGCGTTTACTAATGAAAAAGGATGGAAATACAACACTGTTCAATATTATTTGGCCTAACGAATGTGAGGCTGGGAAGGGAACAGGGAAAAGCTGGTATTCTTTTTTGTCTCTGTCACAGTTCCTAGGTAAAGCCCTTATGTGAGCAACCCCTAAGTTCAGCAGAGTGGCATCTTTCGTGTGCCTTGGAGCCCACCTAGTCAGACCCCGGGACTAGGTCTGATCTGTCCTGGGTCCTGCCCACCTAGAGGATGGCCTTTTCAGAGGCTGACCTGTTGTTTGTGTGGTCATTTGATAGATGGCCAAAATTTTCTCTAGGGTGCGTTATAATGGCAGGGATCCAGGTTTGGGGCACGCCTAGTACCTCCTAACAACTCATTTAGAGAGACTCAGTTTTGCCACACAGATGGAGTCAGGCATGTTGTTCACTTTCCAAGCAGGCTTGAATCAAAGGGAGGTGTGGTAGAAATTCAGAACTTTGAAGCTGGAAGCAATTGACATTTGGATCCTGGAGGAGGAAGGGGAAGTATTTGTGGCTGGGTGTTTACATTGGCTCAGATAACAGGGCTCAAACAGTTGTGGTCTTACGTTCTCATCATCACGCCCTTCTGCATCAGTGCACTGAGCTGGCTAAGTGGGGTCCTAGGGACATTCTTCACTAGCTGACCTTTGTCCTGGCTGTTTCTAACACAAGCACCATTAGCTGTCCTGTAGCTCAGGATATTAAATGTCGAGGAGCTGGGGGAGGGTGGGAGTTCACCAGGTCAGCCTGCTGCTCTGACTCTGAGTATAGCATACTGTTGATCGTTTGCCAAGAAGTTTGGTACAAGAAGGTGGCATGACTCTGAATTACTAACGGGGCTATGTGGGGACATATGTGAGGCGTGTATGTTAAGTACTATGAATTCTTTTCACAAAATGAAATAACAGAAGATTTTGGATGAATACCACTGACTTCAATGTACTTACTCACTGAAGCCAGCTGTATGCTGACGCCATCTTGATCTTAATAGTGATCATGCTTCTGTTGGAACTCATCTTTGGAAATGGTCTTGGGAGATTGGTCACATTCCTTTGCATATCATCAATGGTGAGTCTTCATTCTTGGAGGATGTATTGGGTTTGAGGAAAGAGCCAAAAGTCATAATGACCTCAGTCTTGAATGGTAGGTGATTTGGCATAGAATTATAGTTTTGGGAGAAAATAATTATAAAACCTCCCCCCGCCCCACCATAGCATGATCTCTGACTTACATCATAGAGTCTAAGAATTTTAGTTTTGGAAGGGTAAGGAGAAATAATGTAAGGCATTCCAAAAGAACTTATACTGAATGATATTTGGACAATCTAAACTCAGTTCTGAATTTGGAGTATCAATATCATCTTATTCAGGGACTATTAAAAAAGAACAGTATTTCAAGCCAATAAAATTAGTAATACTAACATTTGTGCAATGCTTTTAACTTTTCAGAGAGCCTTTGGAACCCACATGTCGTGGTTACCAAGTTCCAAAGATGCAGTATTTGATTGCAGTGATTTTTAACCCTGTCAGGTAGAGTTAAAGAGAGGGACTTAAACTAATATTTGAGATATTTTCTTGGTGCCTCGATTGCCTGAGAACTGGTCAAGAAACTCTTGATTTTTAAAAAATATACTATCATATTTTATGGTTAATAGTTAAGAACCTGGGCTTGGCAGCCAACCTGCCTGCATTCAGATGTCTCCATTGCTTACTTAGCTCAAGTTAGCTTCTTAGAATCTGCTTTCTTTATTTGTAAAATGGAGATAATAATACCCATATTATTATGACGTATGTACCTACGTCATAGGATTTTTTTGAGTATCAAATGAATTTAAGATATATACATTGCACATAGCAAGCACTCAACAAATGTTCATTGTAACCATTATTAGTATTATTATTTCCCAAACCACACTATAAAATAGGTAGGGCGGGTATTCTGAATTTTAATTTTATTTAATTGGCACAAAAATCTTGATTGTGAGATATGAAAATGCCCAAAGAACAAAGTGTAAGAGTGTGAAACTTTTAAAACTCCCTATACACAAGCTAGATTATAACAATAATGCCTGTTTTCTTTTCGGTGATACCAGTTCTCAGTTTTAGAACATAATGATTAAATGATGGAATTTGTAAAGTCCATTTTTGTCTGTTAGCTTTTTCCTAGTCAGAGCATTTCTGAAAATGTAAAAAGGTTTAATATTTACCAATGCTTTAAAAATTATCATAGAGGTAATGCAGAAGATTCATATTACATGGACCTTCCCCTGTAAGTGCATTCGAAACTGAAGCAAATGGTTGCAAATTCTTTTTCCAGAGGACATTCTAGAAAACTTTGTAGGATTTTTGGTCTTGCAGATAAGTGAAAATGTCTTCCTCAACTCATGTTTTTAATTTGGGGTTTACATGGTAGACTTTAAATATTTGGTTATAAATGACTTCCTGCTTTCAGCCAAAATACTATGATACATTAATGTCTCGTGATCAAGGACAAGTCACTTCTTTTATCTGAGTAATGTTTGGTCAAGTTATTCAATCACGCTAAATTCAAATTTCTTCATCAATAAAAAGAGGTTAATAAAATACTTAACATTAGGCTGGGAAAGAGGATCTGTGAGTGTTGTGTATAAATAATCTGCAGTTATTTGCTACCTGTCTCTTTTAGGGAGCTAATTGTTCTGAGAAATAAGAAATGCTATATTGAAAATACTTAGCAGCTACTAAGAGTAATATTACTGTCGTTTCTACTACTGTGACAACAACTCCTATGTTGACTACTGTCCTTCAAGATCGCATTCAGATAAGAGCTCTCTCTCCCTACCCAGCCCCAGCAGTGCTTTGTTCACGTATCACATGATGCTATACTTTCCTGAATGTGTGCAGAACCCAGGAGCTTGACAGGATGCACACCTTCAAGAGGGCTCCTTCTACGCCTCTAAGCATTAGGAGTTGTGCATACTTGTGAGTATAACTAAGAAAGGCTGCTTGAGCTGGAAGAGGGAGTGTGGAGGGGTTGTCATGTCTGTGTGACATGGGACATGGCCAGGAGCCATAGAGAAAATTCAAGAGACGGGGGTAATACTGCTGGCAGAGTGCTTAAGATTAAGGTGCTATGAGTAGTGTGGTTGGTGTGGGCAGCCTAACCCTGCACTAGGGGTAGTAAAGGCTCTTGCACAGAGAGTGAGGGGTGCACCCTTTTTGTCGAGGGGACCCAAAGCACAAAGCGCCAGGTGTTGGAAAAGAAGAGGGGCTCTGACAGACCCATGCAGACTGCCCTAAGCCAAACACCTCAGGGTCTGAGCACTGGCCCTTCTCTTGCCACCCCAAGCATCCTAAGTAACCCTCGTTTGCATCCTACAGCACGCTGTGCATTACACTATCTTAATATAATTGGTCAACCAAGTAAATTCTTCCCTTGAGGAGAGACATAACATGATGTTACCTCTTCCCCACTTGTTGCTCTCAAATATTCTGTATTAAATGTCCGTGCCTCTTCTCACTGGGAAATGGGTCCGTTAGTGGCATTTTGTCTCAAAATCTCACAACAATCTAATCATTTTTAGTTATGAAGACTTAGTCTGGTTCCATTTAAAACTTTAGCCTCCTCATATATGGTCCAAAGCTCCTCCCATCCCCGCCCCACCTCCCCTCACACACACAGAGGTGAGGATTGTGGCTCAGGGACCAAGGGCGGAAACGGGGTTGCGCTGCTCTTTACTCGCCCCCTCTGCGCTCATCAAAGTGTGTCTTCTCTGACGTCAGGGACAAGGGAGGAGGAGAGAGGGAGCAGACTGCTCTGAAAGAGCCTGCTGTTGGCCGTGGTGCAGATGTGTCCCTCGCCTTGGTCTGCTTTGATCTGCTTCAGTCTCCTGCTGCATGCCTCTGCTGAAGTTGTGCTCTTGGAATAGGTGGATGGCAGCATTTCTTTTCTGGGGGATGCTCACCCCAGCCCCCCTCCATTGCTGAGGACATCCCTTGTGGGGCACCCATGTTGGCTGTCAGCCCTGCTAGCATTGCACGCCCCACCTGTCCTCTGGGTTGGCTCAGTAGAGCCTGGGCTGCCATCACTTCTGCCTCTCTGCTAAGCTCTCAGCTTCTTCACCTGGAGCTACAGGTACCACTGCGCCCTTTTCCTCACCCTCCAAGTCTCTATGAGAACGGGGAGAAGGAAGAATTTTCTCCATGTTCTTTCTGGGCACGTGACATCACATTGCCTTCAAACTCTGATGGCTCAGGTGTCTTGAAGGGACCTCCTTCAAAATTTCAGGATGAGAAGCAGGCAGCCCTTCATACATTTCCATATGCTCTACACTTTAGAGATCGCAGATACAGCTCTCTCCGTGTTCTGCCCATGTGGCAGCTCCAGAGAGGACCTGCAGGTCCCAAATACCCAGCTAGGATGCAAGAGGCAGGACTCCTTTGCTTTGCAAGCTCTCTCAGCATACACATCTGAGACTCTTCAGGATCAGGTAGGTCTAGCCTACAAGAGGTCAAGCACCTCTTTCTTCTCCAAAGGGGAGGGAAGAGCTTCTCTCCACAAACCCCACCCTCCTCACAAGGCTGACTACTGCTCCTTCCCTCTCCTCAACAGAATCCACGGGAGTTGTTCTGACACCTCTTTTTTTTTTTTTTCTTGTTTGCATGTGTTTTTTTTCTGACACCTCTTGATTAGCTCCATGGGGTAGTGTCTGGTCCCAGCCACGGGCATCTCCTTGTGGATCTCTTTAGGGTCTGGGATTCCTGGTACCTTTGACTTTGTCTAGGGGGCCTAGTCCACAATCCTAGGACATTAGGAAAAATCCCCTCTTAACAACTTGTTACTCCATTTTATTGGAATTTTCTGGTTTTTCATCTGTCTCCTCTATCATAAGCTTCTCAAGGACACAGCTTATATCTTACTTATTGTATTTTTATGAGTATAGACTTCTTAAAATTTTGTAATTTTGGTAAAATACGCATAACATAAAACTGTACATTTTAAGTGTACAGTTCAGTGGCATTAAGTACCTTCACATTGTTGTGCAACCGTCACCCCCATCCATCTCCAGAACTCTTTTCACCTTCTCAACTGAAACGCTGTACGGTTAAACAACTTTCATTTCCTCTCCCTACAGCCCCTGGCAACCACCATTCTACTTTCTGTCTCTATGAATTTGACTACTCTAGGGACCTCATATAAGTGGAATCATGCAGTGTTTCTCATTTTGTTATGGGCTTAATTCATTTAGCATAATATCCTCAGGGCTCATCCATGTTGTAGCATGTGTACGAATTTCCTTCTTTTTAAAGGCAGAATAATAGTCCACTGTTTGTATATAGCTCATATTGTTGAACTATTCATCCAGTGATGGATACCTGGGTTGCTTCCACCTTTTGCTTTTGTTAATAATGCTAGTATGAACATAGGTATGCAGATATTTCTTCAAGACCCTGCTTTCAATTCTTTTCAATTCTGGTATATACCAGAAGTTGAATTGCTGGATTATATGGTAATTCTGTGTTTAATGAATTGAGGAATTGCTATAGCATTTTCAATAACAACTGTACCTTTTTACATTTCCACCATCAGTGCACAAAGATTCCGATTTTTCCAAATCCATTCCAACACTTATTTTCTGTTTTTTTTCTGTAGTAGCCACCTTAATGGGTGAGAGGTGGTATATCACTGTGCTTTTGATTTGCATTTCACTATTAATTAGTGATGTTGAGCATCTTTTCATTTTGCTTATTGACTATTTGTGTATCTTCTGTGGAGAAATGTCTATTCAAGTTCTTTGTCCATTTTTAATCAAATTATTTAATTTTTCATTGCTGAGTTATATATATATTCTAAATGTATATATATTTTATCAGATATATGGTTTGCAAATATTTTCTCCCATTCTAGGTTGCATTTCCATTTGATTGATTGTGTCCATTGTTGCACAAAAGTTTTTGGAGTTTAATATTGTCCCATTTGTCTAGTTTTCTTTTGCTGCCTGTGCTTTTGGTGTTATATCCAAGAAATCATTGCCAAATCTGATGTTATGAAGTTTTCACCTTTGTTTTCTTCCAGGAGTTTTATAGTACTGGGTCTTACAATTAGGTCTTTAACCCATTTTGATTAATTTTGGTGTATGGTGTAGGATAAGCTTCCAACTTCATTCTTTTGCATATATGCAAGGGTTTATGGGCCCATTGGCCCATATGTCTGTCTTTATGCCAGTAACATACTGTTTTGATTACTGTAGATTTGTAATAAGTTTTGAAATCAGGAAGTGTGAGACCTCCAACTCTGCTCTTCTTTTTTTCAAGACTGTTTGGGCTATTTAGGGTTCCTTGAAATCCTATGTGAATTTTAGGAAGGATTTTTCTATTTCTGCAAAAATTGCCACTGGGGTTTTGATAGGGATTGTATTAAATCTAGAGATCAGTTTGGGTAGTAGTAACCACACTACCAGTCCATGAATATGTGAGGTCTTTCCATTTGTTTGTGTCTTCTTTAATTTTTTTTAACTTTTTATTTTATATTGGAGTATAGTTGATTAACAATGTTGTGCTAGTTTCAGTTGTACAACAAAATGATTCAGTTATACATATATATGTATCCTTTTTCAAATTCTTTTCCCAATTAGGTTGTTACATAATATAGAGCAGAGTTCCCTGTGCTGTACAGCAGGTCCTTGTTGGTTATCCATTTTAAATATTTAAAATGTCTTCTTTAATTTTTTAAGCAATGTTTTGTAGTTTTCAGTATGTAAGTATTTTGCCTCCTTGGTTAAGTTTATTCCTAAGCACTTTATTCTTTTAATGTTATTGGAAATTTAATTTTCTTTTTGGATTATTCATTGTGAGTTGTACAGAAACTGATTTTTGTATGTTGATTTTGTATCCTGCAACTTTGGTGAATTTATTAGTTATAACTGTGTGTGTGTGTGTGTGTGTGTGTGTGTGTATAGTGTTTAGAGTTTTCTACATATAAAATTCTGTCATCTGAAAACAGATAATTTTATTTCTTCCTTTCCAACTTAGGTGCTTTTAATTTCTTTTTCTTGTCTAATTGCTCTGGCTAAGACTTATAGTACTATGTGAATAGAAGTGGCAAAAGTAGGCATCCTTGTCTTGTTTCTTATCTTAAAGGGAAAGATTTGAGACTTTCACCACAGAGTATGATATTAGCTGTGGGCTTCTCATATATGATCTTTATTATGTTGACATAATTTGCTTGTGTTCTTAGTGTGTTGAGTATTTTTATCATAAAGGGTGTTGAATTTTGTCAGATTTTTTTTCTGCATTAATTGTGGTGATCAAGTCATTTTTTTCCTTCAGTCTGTTAATTTGGTTGGTATGTTACATTGATTGATTTTCATATGTTGAACCATCCTTGCATCCCAGGAATAAATCTCACTCGGTTCTGGTTGTGTTCCTTTTAAGGTGCTATTGAAATCTCTTTTCTAGTATTTTGTTGAATATTTTTGTATCAGTATTCATCTATGGGAATATCGGTCTATAGTTTTCTTGGGGTGCCTTTGTTTGACTTTTGTATGAGGGTAATGCTGACCTCATGGGATGAATGTAGATGTTGATTCTTGCTCTTCAAATTTTTGGATGAGTTTGAGGAAGATTGATGTTAATTCTTCTTTTAATTCTTATTAGGATTCACCAGTGAAGCCATCTGGTACTGGGCTTTTCTTTGTTAGAAGGTATTTTATTATTGATTCAATCTTACTGATTATTGGTTTGTTTAAATTTTCTAGTTCTTCATGATTCAGTCTTGGTAGCTTGTGCATATCTAGGAGTTTGTCCATTTCATCTAGGTGATCCAATTTGTACTTTTTAATAGTATTCTCTTTTTTTTTTTAAATAAATATCCAGCACTTTTTTTTTTTTTAAGATGTTGGGGGTAGGAGTTTTAGTAATTAATTTATTTTTGCTGTATTGGGTCTTTGTTTCAGTGAGAGGGCTTTCTCTAGTTGTGGCAAGTGGGGGCCACTCTTCATCGCGGTGCACGGGCCTCTCACTGTCGCGGCCTCTCCTGTTGCGGAGCACAGGCTCCAGACGCGCAGGCTCAGTAGTTGTGGCTCATGGGCCTAGTCGCTCCGTGGCATGTGGGATCCTCCCAGACCAGGGCTCGAACCCGTGTCCCCTGCATTAGCAGGCAGACTCTCAACCACTGTGCCACCAGGGAAGCCCTAATAGTACTCTCTGATAACCCTTTTTATTTCTGTAAAATTGGTTGTAATGTCCATTACTCACCGTATTTTTATATTTAGCCTACCTAGTGCTTGTCCATGTTGAGATAGCCAGAAATTATTTATTGAGCTGAATAGAAAAGATAAAAACACTGGGCCCTTCCAACCATGTGGACAACCCATCGTGGGTAAGTTCACTGAGAAGGGATGGACCTGGAGAAGGAGGCAGCCATAGCAAGGCCTTCAGGTCAGAACTTGGGATACCTGGATGCTAGGTAGTGTGGCACCTTGTGAGATGTGGTGGGGTCTTCAGGCATGGTGTGGGTCAGAGAGACACAGTGGTCTTGCCCATTATGCAGCCCAGAACATGCAGAGTGAGTTTAACCTGGCCTAGGGAGCCAGCATACTTCCAGATCCCACCTTGGACAGCTCTTTCCACACTGCTGTGGAGACCAGTGGAGGTGCAGTGGATTAATCCACATGGGAAGTTGGCTGGCAAAGACAATTGCTCTTGAAAAAGCAGAGTCCAGGCTAGGAGTCATTCAGTGAGCTTCTTCAGGACAGACTGAAGTGCCCCCATTTCTTCACTTTTGTAGTTATGACCAGAAAGAGGCTATAGAGAACCATAGGTAGTCCACATACGTGGGTAGAGTGATGGCCAGCTTCGATCTCGCAGTGTGTCCCCTTCCCAGCTTTGATCTGCTCTCACAGAAGCAGCCTCATAATCTGAAGGGGCGTGCCTCATCCCCACTATGGACAGCCAAATTGTGCAGACTGTTGTTTTCACGTAAAGAGCTGTCCTTCTGTTTGCCCAGCCTGGTTTCAGACTTTTATTTGCAACTCTGCCATTCCCACCTACCCCCGACCCTACCAAGAATCTCTCTGCACCGGCCAACTTTTGCACAGTTTCCACCATTGGCACAGTGTCTGGCACTTAGGTAGGTGCTGGATTCTTTCTGTTACTCTCACCTTTCCCGAGTGTCCTAGTTGAGAGATGGAAGAGAGGTGTGTGCTCTGCTGTGATCACAGAGACCAAAGGGAAATGTGTGTGTCAATGTTTTTCCTCCATTTCATTCTTCTCATTTTTATTCAGCTACCAAGAGACCAGCATTCTCATTTGAGGCCTTTTGAGAAGGAAGTAAACACAGCAGATGACAGGCAATGCTAGCTAGCAACTTTTCCCCCTTCAAAGCAGGTTAGCAGGTTCAAATAAAGCAGTGAAGAGGAATTACATGAAACCAAAACGGAAACTGTGAAGTGCAAGCTGATATTTTTAGAACTTTGTATAATGACAGGTCAGATTCCTGAGGATTAGCCAAAGTGGCAAATCTAACACCACTTATTCAAAAAGGGGGCAAAAGATACAGCAGGCAATTATAGTTTAGCAGCAGTAGGGGGGGTTGGAAATCAACTTTACTTGAACTTACTGAGGGGACAGCTTGAAAAGTGTAATTTGAATATAGATGGCCAACCAGAGGGCTTCTACAAGGAGGGGGGTGGGAAGCTGGTGGAGAGGGAAGAGAAAAGGAGGGAGGTTGCCAGGAGTTTATTATTTTCATATTTTAAAGCCCTGAACAGTTTGAAAAGATGATTGCCAGAGGGGACCAGGAAAATTAGTGGTTGTTTGATTCAGGATCAATTTTCAAATCTGCCCAGTTTATAATTGTGCGACTCTCACTGTCATCACTCATGTGATTCAAGCACCAGATGTTCAGGTTTGAAATGTCCCCAGGGCTCACCCCCTCCCTGGTATGCCTCCGAGCCTCTTTCTTTCCCCACCAAACAATTTTCCCCGGTACTTATTTATTGATATTCAAAATGCCTGCACAGGGGCTTAAAAATAAAAGAGGTGAAAAAGAAACCCTGAAAATGCAGACTCGGGCTTAATGTGTGTCACCTTTGGAAGAAGTGATGTGGATTAAATCCACACGCAGACATGAAGGAAGGGGCCAAGATCCTTCTCTTTTTCAGGAGCAGGTTTTAGTGAGGACAGAGTTCTGAGATCCCTGGGAGTGAGGACGATACGGGCATTAAGGCAAGGAGGGGAGCAAAGAAGACAAATTCGGATAACCCGAGGGTGAAAGACTCACCCTAGTTGTCTAGGTTAGTGCTTATCATTCCTGACTTTTAGAATAATGGGGGAGCGTCAGAGTTGGAAAGGATCTTCAAGATCATCTGGTCCAGCTTTTCTCAAACTGGGTTCAGCAGACTCCTGGGGGCCACAAACATATAATAGTCTATAACTTATTTAGATTTAAAATTTTGTCTTCTCATTTTGATGATGTTATAAATATATTAGCAAAATATTCAGGGCATCTGAATGCAAACCTGGAGCCAGGTGATCCTAGGACTGTGTTTATGTTTGCAGGATAGGGGCTGAAGGGACCACCCAAAGGGAACTTGCACTTGGTCTTATCTGGCTGGGAGTAGGTTAAGTCCTAATGTCACAATGACAGCAACCAAGCCAGGTCCTCTCTGTACTCACACTAAATCCTTTACCAGTAATAAACGTAAGGCTTATTTTCCAATGATATTTTACAACTGAATGACCCTTTGGTAGACTATGATTTTTGTTCTAAAGTTTTTTAATAAATTAAGACTTTGATTTGACATCATGGAAATGACATACTAAAATAGATGGCTAATGAAAAAGAACAGAGCCAGGTTTAATAGATGAATTTATGCACTTCATAAAGTTAAGATGAAATACTATCATGGCACACTGAATGAGTAAAAGTTTCCAGTAATTTAAAAAGAGAAAAGTGATATGAGACTTTCATCATCACATAACACACCGAAGTATAGACATCTCAAACTCCAGAGTAAGTGGGTTGTAGCCTTCAACACTCTCTTTGTGTTGGAGATAGCAATTTAGTTTCGGCCAAAGAACATTACTTATTATTTTAAATTAGTGAATTTTATTGCCTTTTGAGTTTTGTGTCTATTCACTTGGTGAATATGACTTTATAGTTGTTTAATATTTATAAGAAGTTATACCTAATTTTATATTCATGTAAAACATAATAAAAATACGTTGTCGACACTGTGGGTCTGCAGAAAAACTTCTCCCATTGCAAGGAGTCTGTATATGAAACCCTTGTGTAACACAAATCTAGTCCATTGCCCATTGCCCTCATTTACAGAGATGATTCTTCAGTGTTTATGGGTCTGTCTCAGTGCAGAATCCTCCATAGTAATTCCCAAGAAAACGCGACCATCTTGTTCACCTAAATATAGGTTGTAATATCGTCTGCTTGGTTCTCATTTCCTACGTTTGCCTCTCCACTCCTCAACTTCCCTCAGTGTTCCTGCATCCACCAGGGCAAATTCCTGCTCCTGTTTCAAGCCCAGCTCAGTGAAGGTTGCCTCTTCTGTGAAGCTCTGATGTGTTTGTTTTTTTTTTTCCGACACCACCAAGCAATTCTCCAATCAGCAGACACTGACTGGGTGTCCCACACATTTAACTCAATTCTGATACTGTCTACCTGGAGACAGAGTCAGATCCCACAGGTTAAGAGCTCAAGTCCAAGACTGTCCTCACTCCAGATGTCATCACAAGTCCAGGATTTCACCTGTGCTTCTGACTGACTGGCTGTAGCTCTGAGGTTCCCAGACCCTCTCCTCAGGTTTGATTAATTAGCTACAGTGATGCACAGAACTCAGAAATCCAGTTTACTTACTAGATTACCAGTTTATTACAAAGAGTGTTAAAGGATATGAATGAACAGCCAGATGAAGAGATACACAGGGTGAGATCTGGAAGGGTCCCCAACACAGGAGTTTTTGTCCACATGGAGTTTGGGGTACCCTCCTGGCACATGGATGTGTTCTGGTTCACCAACCTGACAGCTCTCTGAACCAGTCTCTTTGGGTTTTTATGGAGACTTCATTACATAGTCATAATTGATTAAACCTTTGGCCGTTGGTGATTGAACTCAATCTCCAGGGCTTCTTCCCTGCCTAGAGGTCCAGGATGGGGCTGCAAGTTCCAACTCTTGAATCAATGTTGGCTCCCCTGGCAAGCAGCCCCCATCCTTAGTGACTTTCCAAGAGTCACCTCATCACCGTGAACTCAGGTGTGGTTGAAGTGGATTTGTTATCAGTAACAACACACTGCTTTCACCTTTATGGCTCTGGAGCTATTTCGAGAGCCAAAGACAAAAGGCTAAAGCAAAAGATGCTTCCATCGTTCTTATCGCTTAGGAAATCCCAAGGATGTTAGGAGCTGCGAGCCAGAAAGGGGGGGAAGACCAAATATATGTTTCTTATTCTACATCACAGCGTCACAGAAGCTTTCCTTCTTTTCCTGGTGCAGTGAGTGGCTCTCTCCTTTGTCTCCTACAGCTTGCAGTTTCTACCTCTCATTCAGCTCTCTCCAGGGGACATTGAACATGTCTACTTACTCCCCAGACTTTTGATCTGAGCTTCTCAAAGGCACGGACCTAGCCTAACTCATCTTCTATCTAGTCTGTGGCTCTTTGTTGGTTCTTAATACACGTCTATTAAGTAAGGTTTCTCTATCAGAATAATGCGTCCTAATAAAATTAATCATCACACCATGCTTTCTCAGGCATGACCTCTAATGTTATCCTTGCAAGATTCTCAAGAGACATTTATGAAGCTGCTAGAATTTTTTTTTTTTTTTTACCAAATTAGAGCATGAGAGGAATAACACAGAAACAGAGGGAAAATTCACCAGCAAGACATTATAAAAGATCTCTGGAATTTAGATGCCGAAGTGGGCAGGAGGGCTGTCTCTGGGGTTGGCTTTTCACCTTCCCACTTACGTTTTAGGAGTAAGGGTTGGAAGTTAATTCTTGTGTGAATCCAGCCTTGTGATTGGTTGCAAATGGAAAGACTTCTCTCTGCAGGAAATGAGGCCATCACATTGAGAATTGTTTTGCAGACTGGCAAATGGAAAATGTTCTTAATGAAAACACAGGATAATCAGTCTGAGTGTTGGGGAGAAGCACTGAGGGGAAAAAAGAGAAAGAATACATATTAAATAGATGTGTCTACCAGCATGCTGATGAGGAGAGGGACTTAGAGGTTATTGTAGGAAAAAAAAAAACCTCTACAAGTTATTATCCTAATGCTTTTCTGTAGCTTAAAAAGTGAATATATGGTATGGGCCACAAGTGGCGGGAAAAGGCCAATCAGTGGTCCCTAAAACGGAGGTATGGTTATCATTTTCTGGACCATGATGGAGTCTAATATTCTGGCCTGTCACCCTGTCCAACCCCTCAATTCACCTTTACTTGTCAGACTGCTTGTCCAAAGCTTTGTTAGGAAAATGTGGTCACTAAGTTATCAGGCACACGTCACAATCACCACAGAGGCTCCCATTTATGAGGCCCTGACAGGGAGTTCCAAGGGCTTTCGATGTATTAACGCAATCGTCCCTATAGTAATTTGAGGTAAATGCTAATATTTCCCCCATTTTACTCAGGAAATGGAGTCACCAAGCAGGTCAGAAGTATGGCCAAGTCTGCACACGTGGTGGGTCTCACAGCTTAACCCCAGAGCCCGGGATGCGTAGCATTATGCCGTTCTGCCCTCCTAGTGGAAAAGCATGGGCTTTGGCATCACACTGGTCTCTGTGCAAATCCTGATCATTGGCCCTTGGCACAGGACAAATCCTTTAATGTTTATGAGTCTCCATTTGATCATCTGCAAAATGGGCATTAACTCACAGAGTTTTGTAGGGATTAAGTAAACTAATGTGCCTAAAGTTCTTGATACAACAAACAAGGGAGGTAACTAATTTCCCCACACCTACATCATCCTTGCTTTAGGAATCCTTAGAAGCCAGAGGCTTAAGGTCTTTGGAATGAGACATGATGCAAGAGGCTGGCTTTATGGGCTAGAATCACCAAGCATGTGCATCCCACCAGCTTGCGGTCCCAGTGAGATCATGGAAGGGCACATGGGGCATGCTCAGAATCAGGAACTAATGGGATTGTTCCTCTGTCCTTGTATGTTCTCTTCAAGGGGGATATGACCTAGGAAAATGAGACTTACATTGCTTCCACTAATCCTTTATGCTTTCTGCAAACAGAGTAAATAACTCCATACCATGTGCAAGTTTAGCTGTTATGGGATTGGTGATTAGCTCGTGTCCTCTGACCCACTCATAGTCTCAAATGGAGCTGAAGTTCTGACCTTGGAGTATGCCATAGACGGATGATACGGAAGCAGGGGGATAAGGCAGCACTAGAAACCGTATGGAACCCCATCTTGGGGATGGGGGTGGGTGCTTACATCCTCGGTATTCTCCCAGCCTACACTACCCATATATTGGGCAACAATACAGACTCTAACTGGGAGTTCTTGGAATCCTTTCCACTGTCCTAGAAATTCTAGTCTGCAGATCCAGAATCGTCTCCATCAATAATTAAGCCAGATTGCAGAATAATCATCAAACCACAGCCCACCAGAAAGGACATGGATTGCATAGCCAGACCCCTGGAATGCCTTTAGAATTTTAGACTGGTCCCAGGTACAAAGTCCACATGGTCATTTCATTAACTTTGGACTAAGGAGGGACTGCACTTTATACAATAGGATTTTTTGGACATCACTTACCATGTTATTGTGGGTTTTCTCATAGAGGTTGAATATCAATTATTTGGGGGCATATGTTATGTGCTTGGGATTCAGAAAGAAAAAAATACGGTTCCTACCTTCTAGGAGCACGTGATTCAGTGGGGAGACAGGCAGATAAACAAGCAATTGCAATATAGGGTGACAAGTGCTGCCACAGTGGGAAGCAAAGGGTGCCTTGGGACTGCAGGGGAAATGCAGGAGAGACATTCCGAACCGTTCCCTGGAGGAGGAACTGGAGGATGGGAAGGGCATTCAGGCAGAGGTAGCAGCTCATGCATCAGCCTGGAGGACGCATGGTTTGTTCCCGGAAGTGAAGAGGAAGAGCATGAGAGTGTGATATGAGACAAGACGAGGAAAGGTAGAGTCACGAAGGACCCTAAGTGCCATGACAAGGAGCTTGAACTTTGTGCTTATATGAATAATTCTTAACCTTTCCTGAGATGCAAACTATAGTGGAATTTATCGTCTTTTTTTTTTTTTTTTTTTTTTTTGCGGTACGCGGGCCTCTCAGTGCCGTGGCCTCTCCCGTTGCGGAACACAGGCTCCGGACGCGCAGGCTCAGCAGCCATGGCTCACGGGCCCAGCCGCTCCTCGGCATGTGGGATCCTCCCGGACCGGGGCACGCACCCGCGTCCCCTGCATCGGCAGGCGGGCTCTCAACCACTGCGCCACCAGGGAAGCCCAACACACACACTTTTATGTTTTACATTCAACTTCAGGGATGGTCCTGGGCCCCCTGGTACCCAGTTAAAACCCCCCACCTAAAAGAAGTAGAGATCAGTGAAAGATTTTATGTTGAGCAGGGATGTGTCCATCGGGAACACAGAGGATGGACTGGAAGAAACACAGACCGAAGACAGGGAAAATGGGACCACAGTGAGGAGCCTGTCATCCGAGTTTAGAAGACACAGTGGTTTCGTTCAATCTCCTCTCACTTGTGGGGTGATGGGCAAGGTGCACAATCTAGTTGTTGTACTCAGCATTGTCTGCCCCACCCCATCCTTTCTGAGGAAGGTGCCCATGGCCTTAAAGCCGGTACGGGAAGGCAAGGGGAGGGTAAGAAGAGAAGTTGTAATCTACAGGGGGTGTCACCAGCCCCTCGGGTACAGATCACAGAGGATCGCACCCGGGAAGTTCATCTCTGAGAACGTGTTCCTGGAGCAAACTGTCTGCTTCTAAAAGCCCCAGTGGTACCTCACTGGAAGCCTCTAGGCAGCAGGACCCTCCTGGTTGTTCTGTGTTTGGTGAGAGGGGCAGGGTGGTGGGGAGGGAAGAACACATTTGTTTAGCAGTGGAGGAGGGGTTTAGGGATCTGAACTTAATCCTGACTCTTCCTGTGAGAGCCTGGGAAAGTGTCTCTGTACCCTCTTCCTTCATCTATTAAATGGGAATAACAATAAAAATGCTAACGTGCTCTGGGAGGAGTATGGAGGAGGAGATAATAAAGCATTTTGTAAATACCGGAGGAAGGTGATGCAGCAGGGATGGATAACTGCATTCAGTGGAAGAAACAGCAGGAGTATAGCCATCCTTGACTTTCTGGCAGACTTGATTTCTCCCCTCAGAAAAGGTGCTCCCAGAAGCTCTGAGAAGGGCAGGAGCTCTGCAGCCCTTTCTTTTTCTTATTGTGGGAGTCAGAGAAGGGAGAGTGTGAAGAGGCTGGGGGAAGGTTGAAAGGTCCAGTCTGCCTCATCTCTGAAATAGCTGCCTGGGGAAACCAGGGCTGGCTACATTGTGGATGTTTTTAACAAGCTTGGGTTTGAATTTCATCAAAGCCAAGAGGGCTCATAGCGCTTGCTGTCCCCACTAAACTGCTCAGAACTGCTCAGAATGGCTTAGGTTCCCCAAAGTCACATTGTGGCAGACCCACATGCCCATCCATCCCATTCCATGCCTGCTGACTTTTCCTTTGGACCAGCCTTACACCTGAAAAATGTGGGAATGACGATCCCGGTCAGAATCCAACATTCCCTTCAGGTCCCCAAATGCTTGCTCCACAGCGTGACGTCATGTTGGATTTGAGCTTTTTTTCCCCCTCAAGAGCCGGGTTTTGGCACCATCTCCATAGGTTGCACTGGAATATAAGAGGAGGGTAGCTACAGGTAACAGCTTATTTTTAATTCTGCCTTGTTATTTGGAACTGATTTCCCATATGTTGTTGTTGTTAAATTCCTTGCATGAATTTTCTCAAATATTTGTAACATATGTCATATCTATATGCAGATTTTAAATTATGGATGCCTTCATCCAATCATTTTTGAAGGGGGAAAAATCCAAGTCTAATACTCTGAAGCAGGGCCGCAGTCTCCTGGGCATCAGATATCGTTCAGGTAGACACATCTGGTGAAATGCATCACATCAAATTAGTATCAAGGGTATTGAGACTCTGAGACTACGGGCAGACAGCCCCCTTCTAATGTACTGCTTTTTAGATTGTTGGGGAAACTTGAATCCCAATTCTCTTGTGGAATGAGTGATACTAACACGCCTGTTCAAATGCTCAAAGTGAAGATCAAAGCGGCAGTGTCCAAACTGCCTTTGCAAACAAAGCAGCCCCTTGCATCCCCCCGGGGATACCGTGCTAATTTTATCAACTCTCCCTGGCTCTTCTGCTATTAAATAGCAATAAATAAATGTTTTTTTCTGGGTTTGCCAGTGGCTTATTTGTCTGACAAACAAGCTCATTTCCTTTTAAGTATGAGGTTTTAGTCCTACTAATAGAATTAATCTATTTTTAATGAAAATGCGAATGGCTTTTACTTAGAAATCTACCTATCCGTCTCCCTCTCTCTGCACCAGCCCCCTCCCCCCGTGCCTTCTCTGAACACATACATCCAGTCATGAATATTTCAATACATCTCAGGCTTCCAGATCAATATAGGCAACTCTCAAGCCCTATTGATTTTCAGAGGTTTGACTCACAAGGGTGATCAAATATTTCTCGACTTATGAAACCCGAGTTAAAGAGGCTTTGCTGGCCCTTCAACTTTTACCAGACATCTTTGTCTTATTTTATTTCCTCTTCCCGTATTCCTTCTGCTGGTTCTCTCTTCCTCTCTCTCCCCATGCTCCACCCGTTTAGCTTCCCGCTCCCACCCCACACTCACAGCCCTGAGACGGAGATTTATGACTAAGCAATAAGTCCTGGAGAAGCAGGCACTATTTTCCCACTGGGTCCACTTGAGGTCAGAGGGAGAAGAGGCCGAGGGAACAGAGCAGCCGTGAGCACGATTCAGCCCCCATCCATCTCGCCTGCAGGGACTCTGCCAGCTTTCCTCCTGTCTCTCTGATTCATTTATCAGCACAGCTCACTCTTCCTCCGGCACACCTCTGAAGATGTAATCCCAGAAGGCGCCCCTAGCAACATACGAGGAATTCCCCACTGAGGCACAGGAGCTGAGCTGCTCCATATGGGTAGGAAATAAGCTAATTATACAGTCAGCCATGTCCAATGCCAGGATGTATGTTATTATAAGTTTATCCACCCTGGTTATGAAGCAGTGAGCCCAAGATTCTGGGACAGTTTTACCGAACCTTTGGTAGTTCATCCACTATAACGTGCATTGGATTAGGAGTTTGGAGACCTGGGTATGGATTTCTCCAGCTAGCCCTGGGATGTTAGTCAAATCAAATCACTTACCTTCTTGGGCCTCTCTTTCCTCATTTGTAAAACATATTTGTTCATTGATTCATTCCTTCATTCATTTAAGAAATCTTTATTGAGTTCCTCCTATGTGCCAGGGACAGAAGATAGAATGGCAAATAAGATAGATACGGGTCCCTGCTCTCTTGAAGCTTAATGTCTAGCCAGGACTAGCCAGGGACATACTAATGTTTTATCCTCCTCTGAACTCCCATACCACAAGCCTCTAGATTTCACAGGGTACACTGTATATAAATATATTATCATCATGTTTGTAATCTGATCCCTTGCTAAACTGTGTGCTGTTTGTTGGTGTGGATGGTGCCTAGAATTTGGAGTTCTTGTTCACTGGACGTTAGTTGAATAACTTGGTTCTTTATAGTTTGTGTCCTGCCCAACATCAAGTAGAATTGAGGTAGCAATCCTATGTGTGGAGACTCAGTGGGAGCACACTCAGTAGTCATGGGTCCTGCCCCAGTGGTTCTTCTTCCTAAGTCTTTGGTAAGGAAAAGCATGCAAAAGGACTTATAGAAAACAAAGTATAAAATGTCAGTAAATTGTAGGTGCCCTTGTAATGGAAGGTTAGAGATAACCAAAATGATCCCGTGACCAAAACAGAGAGACAGAAAGACAAAAATCTCTCTTGAAGCACAATCACGTTTTAAGTAAAAGTATGGTAGGATTTGTTGGTGAGGAAGTAGCTCATTTCTATTTTCTCATGGCAGTGTGATGTATTTTTGCATTTGAACCTTTAAAAAGTTTTAAATTTATTTTTATTTTTAAATTAATTTTTTTTCCAGCTTTATTGAGATAGCATTAACACATAACATTGTGTAAGTTGAAGGTGTACACTGTAATGATTTGATATACATGTATATTGCAAAATGATTACAATAAGTGTCTGTCGGATGAATGGCTAAAGGAAAGTGGTATATATACATATATATAGCAGAATATTATTCAGCCATAAAAAAGAAGGAAATCCGGGGGCTTACCTGGTGGTGCAGTGGTTGAGAATCTGCCTACCAGTGCAGGGGACACTGGTTTGATCCCTGGTCCAGGAAGATCCCACATGCTGCGGAGCAACTAAACCTGTGCACCACAACTACTGAGCCCACGTGTCACAACTACTGAAGCCCGTGTGCCTAGAGCCTGTGCTCCACAGCAAAGAGAAGCCACCACAATGAGAAGCCTGCGTACTGCAATGAAGAGTAGCCCCCACTCTCTGCAACTGGAGAAAGCCCGTGTGCAGCAATGAACACCCAATGCAGCCAAAAATAAATTTTAAAAAGAAGGAAATCCTGCCGTTTGTGACAACATGGATGAAACTTGAGGGTGTTATGCTAAGTGAAATAAGTCAGACAGAGAAAGATGAATACATTATGATCTCACTTATACTGGAATCTAAAAATGTAGAACTGATAGAAACAGTAGGTAGATTGGTGGTTACCAGGGGTGGGGGTGGAGGGAGGAAGGGAGGGGGAGAAATGGGTCAAATTGGTCAAAGGGTACAAACTTTAAATCTTTTAATTGAAGTCAAGTTTGCTGCTATGTGACCTTGAGCAACACACAAGCAGACTCAGTGTCTTGATTTAGAAAAGATGCACAAGGCTCCTTCCAGCATTGACATTGCTTGATTCCACACGGCATTGTCTATCATTTATGTGAGCTCAGAAGTAGGCCCCCTCCCTTTTCTCTCCTGCTCCCCTGTAAGTCACACAGTGTGAGCATCCCGTTCCCCAGGAAGCCCTCCCTGGGAGTTTTCGTCAGCCAAGGCCAAGTGAAGTGCTTCTCCCACACTTACCTCTGTTGCAATGATACATTTTCTTAATTGTCTCCTCCACAAAACTCGGAGCTTTCTGAGGGCTTTCATTCTTTGTTACCTTCCTAACACCTTCCTAGCACATTGCTAGCACAAAATAGACCCCAATAAATGTTTATTTACTTTGAATAAAATTGAGGCTCCTAGAAGAGATAGTCTACTTAATGTGCTTCATAAATATATATTAATCACAGGTCTGGAAATGTATAGGGCAGGGGGAGGGGGAGATGTTAGTGTTATTCCTCCTTGCTCTTGAGCCCTCAACAAGCATGGAGGAAAGGAATCAGGAACCATTACCTTCTGTTTCACTGGAAGCAGATGATGACTACTGTGGTATCACAGAAAGATATTTGGTGTTTGTTCTCAGTTCCTGGCACCAACACCCTAAAATCCTTGGAATTTCCTGAGTGATAGGATTGATAAGAGCCTTCTTTTGTTCTAATGAGGCAACTCTTTCAGGCCCCTAGATATCTTCAGGTGGGAGCTGGTCACCAGAAAGACCAAGCCTTGATTAGAAAATTTAAGCTTTCAGCCCCCCACATCCAACCTCCAGGGAGGGGGGAGGGATTGGAGATGGTGTTAATCACCAGTGGTCAATGATTTCATCAATCGTGCCTACATAATGAGACCTCCATTACAGCTCTAAACTATGGGGCTCAGAGAGGTTCTGAGTTGGTGAACACATTGAGGTGCTGGGAGGGTGGTGCACCTGGAGAGGCCATGGAACCTCCACACATCCCATCCCCAATACCTTTCCCTTTGCATCTCTTCCATTTGGCTGTTCCTGAGTTGTATCCTTTATAATAAACTGATAATAGTAGGTGAAGTGCCTTTCTGAGTTCTGTGAGTCATTCTAGAAAATCATCAAACCTGAGGGGGGGTTATGGGAACTCCAAATTTGTTTCCAGGTCAGACAAGTGTGGATCATCGGGGCACCCCATTTGAGACTGGCAACTGAAGTGAGGTCAGTCTTGTGGGACTGAGCCCTTAAACCTGTGGAGTCTGGTGCTAACATCAGGTAGTTCATGTGAGAATTGAATTGAATTGAATTGTAGGATACCATGTTGGTGTCAGAATTGGTTGATGTTGGGGAAGGGGGGTGGCAGGCAGGAAGGAAGCGACACGTTTGGTGTCAGAAGTATGAGTAAAAATAGTTCAGCGGTGAAGATTGCCTTTGCTGTTGGCTTTGGTGATGAAGCCACCTTCCTTTATGGGAGAAGGCCCAATCTCCCACCTTGTAGACATAATCTTGCACCTGGGTGGTTATTTCCCGAGGGGTTTTCAGGGAGTGGTGCACAGAGGAGGAGATGTGGTGAAAGAGTTTTTATGGGCAGGAGCTGGTTTGGGGAGAAGATGGAATTCTAGAGCCTCTCATTTGCTCTGAAAGCTCCGAAAGATCTCCAAGACTTTCCCGGGGAACAATCCTGGTACCTTCCACTAGATACAGAAACGCAAGCCACGCTGGAGAGCACAAAGCTGTTCTCCAGCTTTGAAAACCAACACTGTGATGGGTAGCAGGGCTAGCAGTGGACGTGGAGGTGGGAAAGTGGGACGGTGTGGATGACAGCAGCTACACCTCAGAGTGCCAGGTGCTGTGCTTACGTCAGTTGTCTCATTTTATACCTCCCACAATTCTTTTATAGAATAAGTACAGTAAACCTCAATATACCAATCAAAAGTTAATTCTGAAATTCTGAAAAAAATTCTGATTTGTCAAACGACAAGTCACAATGAAATTGTGTGTGAGGCTAGGACATGATAAGGACATGATAAGCAGAGCACTTATGTTGCCTCAGTTTTATTCAGAGTGGTTTGGGGGATGGATTTTAATACTTTTAAAAAATGAATGCAAATTTTACTTCAATATGTAAAAATTAAAATTATAGCTGCAAAATAAGCATGTATAGCGACAGGTGTTCAGA
Organism: Grampus griseus; assembly: GCF_964374135.1. Taxonomy (NCBI): domain Eukaryota; kingdom Metazoa; phylum Chordata; class Mammalia; order Artiodactyla; family Delphinidae; genus Grampus; species Grampus griseus. The sequence continues at coordinate 102,352,530 of NC_139000.1, forward strand.
CCATACTCTCAACACCCCAGTCATGTTGGAGTTCTTTGACAGGAAAATTTGACACAGGGGTGCATGATTCCCAAGGACTTGCAGCTTGCTGTAATGGAGCTACAGCTTTCTAAGGTAGTTGTGAAGAATGTTTCAAAATGTTTTCAGGCGTTAACCCCGGACTTTAATTTCTTTATTTGGGAGAAGGAGAGAGGGGGCGGATTGCTTTATTATTAAGTTTGCACACAACATTTGTTCTCCAGCTTCCCATGCAATGGCATGCCCTCCATTGCCCCCACCTACCTCAGCATCAGTTGGGAGAATCATAGAGTCTCATTAACTGTCATATAAACAAAACCTGGGCCTCACAAAATAGAGTTGCCCATGCAGAAAATAGCTCACAGTGTATCCATCCAGAGCATCTGCCTTGGAGGCTTCTAACTCGGGACTCACTACTTGAAACTTCCTCTTCTCTTTCCATGGAATCATAACATGTAGATCAGAAGTTACAGAGACGTCTCAAGTGAGCTCAGTTTCAGATGCTCTGGAAGACAGCTGTCCCTCCCTTTGAGGTGCCTCCAAAGGCCCCCCCCCTCACAAAGTAAATGTCACAAACTTTACATGGCTTAGATTTCAAACCAGACCATCCTACACATACCCTCAAAATTTAGCAAAAAATTCATCCACGTGTTTATATGTGATGTATTTAGATGCTCACAGACAGCAACTTGAGGTTTTATTTTAGATAGACTGTGCTTCCAGACCACATCTTCTTTGGATGCTGTCCTCCAAAGCATTGCTGTCCTCCAGTTCACCGCTGTCCTTCAGTGAACTCTGAAACTGAGCTCACTTGAGACGTCTCTGTAACTTCTGATCTACATGTTATGATTCCATGGAAGGAGAAAAGGAAGTTTCAAGTGATGAGTCCTGAGTTAGAAGCCTCCAAGGCAGATGCTCTGGATTGATACACTGTGATACACTTTCTGCATGGGCAACTCTGTCTCGAGAGGCCCGGGCTTTACTTATATGACAGTTAATGAGACTATGATTCTCCCAACTGATGCCGGGGTAGGTGTGGCGACAGCTGGTAACATATACATTTCTCCAGCAGAGCAGGCTCCCTTTTACATCTGCATCCTTTCCACTGAGCTGTTCTCTAATAAACAAGTATTAGTTGACTGTTGCTTTATACCTCAAATAGTGCCAGATATCTACCCTAAAAGGTAAGACACCAGAGATTAGGATTTTAGAGCTCAAAGACACTTTAAACATCACCTTGTCAAGACCTCTTACTTTAATAGTGAAGAAACTGAGGCCCAGAGTTATGAAGTGATTTGCCGAAAGTCATAATTAGCTAATAGTAAAACTGAAATAGGACAGAGGTCCGTTGACTCCTAGCTTAGTGCTCTGTTGTTCCAAATACCATCCCATCTTGTCCAGACAATTGTGGTGGAATTTTTTTTTTAACGTTTTTTAAATGAGTAACATAATAGCACCCCTCTGCTCAGATACGGTCAGTTGGTCACTTTTCCCTGAAAACAGGGAACTCATGACTTATGATACAAACTGAGAAATGGAAAATGATTTCTCATTGGCTGTTATTGTTGAACAAATATTCCCTCTCCTCTTCCATTTCTCATGAAAAAAGTAGATGTCCTCACACCATTGGTGGGCTTAGACATAACGATTTGTTTGTCCAGGGAAATATGACCAGATACAAAAATTCCACATCTGAACAGAGGTGTGCTATTGTGGTCTGGGTCCTGTGTGCCTCTCCTTTACCATAAGAAGGACACGCTCCAGCTTCCTACTGTTCCTTCATACTGGGTCCTAAAATAGAAAGACATGAGACAGCCCTGAACCCAGCCTGGAGCGGGGCTGTTGAAGTACTGACCCACCAACCCACAGGCAAGGATATAGGTTTGCTTTTGGAAACCATGGAGATTTGCGGGGGGTGGGGGGGGCACTCTTGATCATCGAGCACAAGCTAATGCACTCAAACAGACCTTTCCTTAGGTATTCACATCTTGCCCTCACTTTTCACGTTGCAGTGCAGAAGTTCCGAGAGTTACTCCATGTTTCAAGATGAGAAAATTGCCTTCCAGTCAGATTAAATGCTTTCTGTAAGGGTGCCATGGGAAAACATAGAGGCATAGCCCAAGTTAAAATCCATGTATCCTTCCTGACTTTCAGAATTCAGTTTCCTGTGGTATTTAAGCATGAATCTCTTACTGCTCTTGAGGATGAAAAAAACGAGGCAATTTGGTTTTGTCAATTTAGTATCTCTTTCTCTATCTATCATTATCGTCTATCTCTAGCCATCCATCCATCTATCGATCCAACTGTATATTTGTTCGAACTGGAAAAAGATGGTCTGAAAGTTCCATTGTGCTTACTGTTGTGGGGTTGACATTTTAGTGACTAAAAAATCAGCTGAGTTGATAATGTTTAGGTTGATCTTTCTGCATCTGATTATGCTTGTTTCCAGATCCAAGCGGTTGTTAATGAAACAGTTGTTGTTTTGCTGACAGAACATTAATTACTTGATCTCAGGACTCAGTAATTGCACCAGCCCCCTCTGTATACATTACTAATTACATTAGCAATTATATGGCATTTTAAGGACAAAGAAATGACTGAAGCAATTTCAGTGTCACAGGTAACCTGCTGTTAGATTTCAATCACATTTCTAATGTGTCCATGATGTGCTGAAACAAGTTCTAGGGAGTTTTGTGACAGCAACTTGAAGAAATGACCTGAGACTTACCCATGAACCCAGTGCCCAGTGGTTAGCCCATCATGTAGGCAGAGATAACGTGGGTCAAGTCTTTTTACCTCTCAGAGCCTCATTTTCTTTCTACAAAATAATTAGAGAGAGAAAGGTTTGGATAAAAAAACAATTAATTCACTTATTCAACAAATATTTATTGAATGTTATTATGTTAAATGGGAAGTTACAGACCTCATCCATGACTTTGTGAAGTTTATAATCTCATAGAGGAGACAGATGGTAAGCAATAAACACTAAAATAAATCTGTAATGGTCAGGGTAATGCTTGTTAGCTGCTATAACAAACAATCCCCAAAGTCTCAGAGACTTAATACAGTAATATTGTATTTCTTGTTCACATCCTGGTCAGCTCTTTCCAACGGGTTACTCAGGGGTCCAGTCTCTTCTGTGGTGTGGCCCCATCATTCCGGATGTCTCAGTTCCCAGCTGTGTGGACAGAAAAGAGAGTTGAGGATCTTGTGGGAGATTTTAGAGAACAGGCCTGGCAGGGTAGCATTATTTTTCCTACACCCTCCAAGGAAGAAATGAGCCCTTACCCAGTGTCTGCTGCAGTTGATAATTACAAATGGTGACTAGCGTTATAAAGGAAAAGCCTGTAGAGCAATGGGGACATGTAATGGGAGCAGTCACTGATTCTGCATTCAGTATCCATTCCTCCTCCTTCTGATAAGAGTGCCCTTATTGCTGAATAAGGGAATTACTCTCCTTCACTGTGTGTAGTTATTGTGGAGCTGTCAGTCAAGTTTCCCTGCCGCCACACCCCATCCCTAGCAGGCTTGTGCACATGGTATGCCAGTCAGATTCTCTCCCTGGACCGATTCTCTCCCTGGACCGTAAACTCATCCATGTGTCCATCACATGCAAGGGACACACAGACAAGGAAAGATAGGATCTGATTCCCTGCCATGAAAGCACCATAAACTGATAGACCCACTATCAGTTCTTGTCACTTGGAGCCCTGGAGCCCTGGTCCCTGTCCTTCCGGAGCCATTTTTTCAGCTTTCCCTTTGAATCTCTGCATGACCTCATGTTGCAATTAGTTTCCTTTCTTCCTAGATTAACCTGTTGGTTTCTGTGCTTGCACCAAAGAACCCTAATTGATAGAGGGGTATAATTTAGATTGTGAGGTTTAGTGAAGGCTTCTCTGAGGAAGCGGCAATTTTGCTGATGAAGTATAAGTTGGAGTTCACCAGGTGATGAGCGGGAACATTGTTTTTAAGACACTGGAGGAAATCATGTGTGCAAAGGCCCTGAGGTAGAAAAAGCTTGTGGTATTTGAGAATCATAAGTAAGCCTGTCAAGGCGGAGCTTGTGGAGTGAAGGAGAACATGACACAAGATGAAGCTGGAGATGGGGGAAACTAACAGATTTCCAGTGCTTTGTAAGCAACGTTAAGGATTTTGGATTTGATCCTAAATGCAATGGGAAGCCACTGAAGGTTTTAAGAGGGAAAGAGATATGATCTTATTTACACTTGAAAAAACTCACCCAAGCTGATCTGTGGGAGATAGATAGGAAGGAGTCAGAGTAGAAGCAGCAATGTTCTCAAGAGTTCATAGGAGTAGACAGATGGGAGGGATGACAGTGATTTGTCTTGGTGCCTGGAAGGGAAAATGAAAAGAGGAAGACAGGCTCCAGACGTGTTTTGAGGTAACATTGACATGGCTTGGTGATGAGTAATTTTCTGGAGGCAGAGAAAGAGAGGCATCAAAGATGACTTTCAGTTTCTAGAAATTACAATTACTAAAATTAAAGAAAAAAAAGGAGAGCAGGACCAGGTGAGAGCGGCAGAGCTAAGAATTCCTTTTCGGCATGTAAATCTGAATTGCCTTGGAGACTTCAAGCCATCCTGTCAAATGTCAACACATCGGTCTGGCATTCAGGAGAGAAGTCTTGCTTAGAGATATACATTTAGATAGTACAGACATGGACAGGGTGTTTGCAGCCCTGGAGAGGAGGAGACAAGATGTCTGTAAGGTCTTTCCAACCCTGATAATGCCTAAATCTATTAACCTGGGGGATAGACCTCCAAATTGCACCATCTAAAAATTGTACACCTAACCAGGTTTGGACTGTGTTGTATCCCCCCCCAAGCCCTATGCTTATAAGCGTGCCAGCCCGTCATGCCCTACTCAGCTAGGACACATTAGAATGGCTCCCTCAGTTCCCTAAACTTGGTCCAGACTCACTCCCAAATTATTTCCCCTCACCCTTCAAATTTCTCGCCTACTTTCTGTATAAAGCAGCCGTGCTCCCGCCTCCCAAGCCTGAAGCCCATTGTGTTTCTCTAGTGGTGACTCTGGTTCTCTCCCTCAATGGATCCCACTAGTCTGTTATTTATTTCTGTGCTTTATTTCTGCTTCCCTACCTGATCCAGGCTGGCCCCTGGATGCTCTCCTGGTTTAGTTCCAACCTCCAAGAAATAACACCACGTCCCTATACAACTTCATGGCGTCCTGGCCGTTGGCCTGACCACAGCTTTCTAGAGAGCTGAGGCAACGGGTAAAGCAAGGAGAGAGCAGTCGATGCTCGATCCTGGGAAACCAGCCTGGCGACCTGAAACTGGAGAAGTTCCCCAGACGGTGTGAGGGGGATTGTCCCCCTGATCTTTCACCCACCCCTACCCCCACCCCCACGGCCCTGGGTCACCCTCCTCTGTTTACTGAGAACACGCACATGAGAAAAACAGGGCCTGTCTGGGCCAGCAAGTTGTGTAGGAGAGAATTTGAACTTTATCGGTCCTGACATTTCTGCCTTGGTATGTGCAACCGTTCTTACACATATGGATTGGATCAAATGAAATAATTTATGCGAAAGCACTTTGAAAATTTCAGAGGGCTACCCAAGGTATTGCTTGTTGTTATTATGACCGTTACACAGGAAAGGCTTTCCTCTTCAACTCACCCAAGTGTTTGATTAAAATTAGGTGGCAAATTGGCAAGCCTATAACATGCTTTCTTGGGTAGCTCGTCACCTATACCTATGGTGACCATATGGTGTATGTTTTCCAAGACGGCCTGGATTTTCACGTAATTTTATTCTTTACAACAGAAGTGATCTGTTAAATTCTTAACTGTCATTTGATGACTAAGCCTCTGTTGGACTTTTCTCAAAAATAAATTCCCTGGAATAAAAACTTTGGTCAGAACATGCGTTTTAACTTCTGGAGAGGTACATACCTCCATCTTAATTAGTCATCCATGTAGAATGGGGGTACTCTGAGAACTCAGTGCGCCCCTTTTCTCTTGGGCATCCCACCTGGCAGAAGAGGGAAGTCAGAGGGCAGTTCATTCTCCCTCTTTTACAAGTGAGTAGACTCGAGCCACAGGGGTCACGAGGACAGCGCCCCAGAATCTAGCTGGATCTCAGGGGAAGGTGAAGAGAACAGCAGGAAGAGCCGGCAAGACCTTTGACCCCTGCCAGTTCTCCCTCTTTGGCCATTCAGTGCTGCCCATCCTGAAGGGCTGGCTGAAGATGCCTGTTCTCAGTCACGTCAAGCTGCCGGCTCAGGGCTCCCTTTCACCTGGTGGAGGTGAGGGAGAGGAGGGAGGAAGTAGCTTATTGCCATGGTGAGGGCAGGAGGCTTGGTGGGGATTCTGCGTCAGCGGCGGCAGCCCTTCCGGTTCACATCGTCCACACATTTTCCATTTCCATAGTTTGGGGAATAAGTCGTGAACAGAAACTGAGAGAGTACAGTGGGCAATAGGCAGCCTGCTTGTTGTCTATAGGTCAAGTCCTTAGGGAAGACAAAGGAGGTTTGTGGGTTCCTTCCCCGAGACGTCACTTCTTTTTTTTTTTTTTTTTTAAGAAGATGTCGGGGGTAGGAGTCTATTAATTTATTTATTTATTTTTGCTGTGTTGGGTCTTCGTTTCTGTGCGAGGGCTTTCTCTAGTTGTGGCAAGCAGGGGCCACTCTTCATCGCGGTGCGCGGGACTCTCACTATCGCAGCCTCTCTTGTTGCAGAGCACAGGCTCCAGATGCTCAGGCTCAGTAGTTGTGGCTCATGGGCCCAGTTGCTCCGTGGCATGTGGGATCTTCCCAGACCAGGGCTCGAACCCGTGTCCCCTGCATTAGCAGGCAGATTCTCAACCACTGCGCCACCAGGGAAGCCCGAAACGTCACTTGTTTTTTTTGTTTTGTTTTGTTTTTGCAGTACGAGGGCCTCTCACTGTTGTGGCCTCTCCCTTTCCCCTAAGGTACCTCATCTAATCACCACAGCGCCACTATGAGGCAGGTAATGTGATCCTAGCTTTGCTAGTGAGGAAATTGAGGCTAGTGACTTGCTTATGGTTATTCAGCTAATGAAGAAAATGGAAGCATCAAGTATGGAGCCCAGCTTTCTGGCTTGAACAAATGAGTGCATGTTATTGCCATTTGCTGATGTGAAAAACTTGGATTGGAGGATAGTTTTGGGGGGGATTCAAAAGTTTATTTTCGACATGGTGAATTGAGCTTTCTGTGAAATATCCAAGTTGGCATCTCTCTGAACCTCAAAAGAGAAAATACAGATGTGAGCGATGTCAACATAGAAGCAGGTACTAAAAGCCAGGCTTGGGGTAAGAGTATAAATTGACACAACCTCTACAGATGGGGGAACCGTGTCATTTATCATCTAAACCCAATACTTAAGAGCAAGAGGTATTATTACTAATAACTACATTGAGGCAATGCCCTTGGCAAACTAGAGCAATCGGGCTTTCTCTCTATAGGAGGTAATCTGGCAATTACAAAAGCATATGTTCATTCACCCACTTCTGGGAATTTATCCTTCAGACATACTACAAATATTCTCACATATGTGCAAAACAACAAATTTATTAAATATTAATTACATTATTAATAATAGCAAAAAATAAAAATGTCAATGTCAAGAATAGGGAAATGGTCAAATAAAATATTTGCATTAAAAATGGAATATGATACAGTGATTAAAAATAAGCTTCTCTTTGTGTGTTATGGTAATCTTCAAACTGTATAATTATATATTTTTTAAAAACCCACAAGGTCCAAAACATTGTGTAGCATGTGTTACTGTTTGTAGAAAATTTCGGCGGGGGATTTTTTATATATATATATATATATATATATATATATATATATGTATGTGATTATATATATATGTGTGATTTTATATATATATATATATATATATATAATATATAGAAAGAGAGAGAAAAAGAGAAATTACAGATAGATAAATAGATAGATAGACTACCTCTGGGAAAATACACAAGAAATTAGTAATATTGGTATCCTTCAAAGAAGGAAATTGGGTGACTATGAGACAGTTGTCTGAGGGAAATTTTTCACTGTACCTTTTGACTATCTTGAATTTTAAACCATGTTAAGATACTACCTCTTCAAGAAAAAAAAAAACCACATATTAACTTAAAAATAATTCAATAAAATAAAGACAGACTGAACTTTAACCCATAGAAGAAATGTAACGTGAGGCTTGCAGTGTTTTATGCATTGTTTCATAGAAGGTAAGAACTACAAATACATTAGCTTATGCAGGGAAAACTATTCTTCTCATGTATGGTAACCAAGACATCTGCTCTCTGACCAATAGACTGACACTAAGCAAAAGATGGCAAAATACCGTGAAATGGTATTCCAGGTGAATACCTGGAAAGGAACAATGATAGCATCCAGACAGATACTGAAGATTAGTAAAGATGCTCTATGCACACTTCTACCCAGCAGACACAGACTAGGAAGGATCCCTTCCTGCTCATGAATGAGTAAATAGAAAATGACCACATGGATTTTCTGTGAATGTATAGATAAAGCGTGGAGAGCCCAAGAGTCGGAGAAACCGCATATGGTTTTGAAAAAAGGTTTTTCAAAAGAAAAACAAATTTTATACATCTTCATTATAATCTTAAAACTTCACGAAAACTTGGAGTCAATGAAGCAATATATAAATACGTTAGAGGAAAAAGAAACCGACTAAAATGTTAGGCTGGAATTTTTTAAATAACAAGAAAAAATGTATATATATAATTGCAGATTGAAAATCAAAATTAAAAGTTCTAAAAAGTTTCAGTCCCGATGGATAACTAGTACCAGGTTAATCCCTCCTTCCTTAAACAACAAGAAAACTGGACACAACATATGAAATAACTCCTTTCAAACATTAGAAGCAAGCAGAGCAGAACTGTGACAGTGAGAGAAAGAAAAGAAGAGTAGTGAACCCTACAGTTGCTGTGGCTTCCTGCCTGGAGGCACTTTCTGGACCTCAGCACAGGGAGGAGGAACCCAAGCAGGGCACGGCAATCTTGCTGAGTTGAGGAAACAGATTGAAGTTTGTGGGGCAAACTGCTGGAGACAAAGAAGCAATAGGAAGGGGGTGGGGGGAGAGAGAGAGAGAGAAAGAGATGTCCAGAAGTCTGCATAAGAGCCTCCTAGAGTCTGATACTGAATAGTAAGCCATACATATATAGGATGCAATTCCACGAGGCCATACAGAATCTACTGATGGGAACTGTAAACCTGAACAATTGTCAGAGTTCCCCAAGAACTGAGAGATGTCCAAGTTCCAGCCAGCCAAAGTGGAGAGACATCGCTGAACACTTAGGCATTCAGGAGACCCCAGAAAGGTCATGTCTTAATGGGAGGACGAAATTACCTCTGGAGTAAAGGCTTCTCTAGATTTTCCCTTAATATTTTTTTGGATCTGTCTCCTAAAGCAAAGGAAATAAAAGCAAAAATAAACAAGGGACCTAATTAAACTTAAAAGCTTTGCACAGTAAAGGAAACCATCAACAAAATGAAAAGACAGCCTACTGAAAGGGAGAAAATATTTGCAAATGTTATGACCGTTAAGGGATTAATACCCAATATATATAAACAGCTCATACAACTTAACATCAAAAAACCATACAACCCAATTAAAAAATGGGCAGAAGCACTGAACATTTTTCCAAAGAGGACATACAGATGGCCAGCAAGCACATGAAAAGATGTTTAACATCACTAATCATCAGGGAAATGCAAATCAAAACCACAGTGAGATGTCACCTCACATTGGTAAGAATGGGTATTATCAAAAAGAACACAAATAACAAATTGTTGGTGAGGATGTAGAAAAAAGGGAACCCTCATACACTGTCGGTGGGAATGTAAATTGGTACAGTCACTGTGGAGAACAGTATGGAGGTTTCTTAAAAAAACTAAAAGTAGAACTACCATGTGATCAAGCAATCCCAAGATGGGTGGATCTAGAGGGTATTATGCTAAGTGAAGTAAATCAGACAGAGAGAGACATATACCATATGATCTCACTTATATGCGGAACCTAAAAAAAAACAAATGAACAAACAAAGCAAACAGACACAGAGTCATAGATACAGAGAACAAATGGGTGATTGCCAGAGGGGAAAGGGAGCAAAATAAGTGAAGGGGATTAAGAGATACAAACCTCCAGTTATAAAATAAATAAGCCACAGTGATGTACAGCATATGAAATATGGTTAATAATATTTTAATAACTTTGTATGGGGACAGATGGTTACTGGACTTACTGTGGTGATCATTTCATAATGTATACAAATGTCAGATCACTATGTAGTACATCTGAAACTAGCATAATATTGTATGTCAATTATATTTCAATTTAAATAAATAAGAAAAATAGAAATTAATGACTAGGTTATGTAGTAAAAAATCCCCATTGCTTAGAAATTAGAAAAGTACACATGAAATAATACTTGGGTCAAAAATGCAAAACCGGGCTTCCCTGGTGGCACAGTGGTTGAGAGTCCGCCTGCTGATGAAGGGGACACGGGTTCATGCCCCGGTCCAGGAAGATCCCACTGCCACGGAGCGGCTGGGCCCGTGAGCCATGGCCGCTGAGCCTGCGCATCCGGAGCCTGTGCTCCACAACAGGAGAGGCCACAACAGTGAGAGGCCTGTGTACCGCAAGAAAAAAAAAAAAAAAAAAAAATGCAAAACCAAAATTAAGAATATTGTCAGCTCCATGGTTAAGCAAAAAACCAAGAAACAAAACTGATCACATTAAGCAAAATAGAAAGATGTACTGAAAGGATCCTGATGTAACACAAAGAATTGAACGGCAATATGGGCAAAGAAATCTCAGGAAAGTCCAACCACGGTTGTTCCAGGACCTCTCACAGTGGGAGCTAATGGTGCCTCACCTAGGCTGCTGCTAAAACTGGGAGAAGTAGGTTCAATAGATGAAGACAATAGTTATTATGATTCCACAGATGAGAAAAATGACAATTTAAAAACAGTGGGTTGGAGTCAAATCTGTATTCAGAGAGAATTTAAATAACATTAAATTGTATTTCTAATAAATAAAAAGGTAAATAAACTTCACTGAAGTTAAAAAAGAAAACACATCACCACACTATTCCCCCAAAGGAAAGAGATAAGAAAAAAAATGATAAAAGTAAACTTTGAAAGTTTAATGGAGAATTAGTAATAAATGCAAGAATTGGTTCTTTGAAAAAAATAATAAAGTACCAAATTACTAAAAGTTTAACCCCCCCAAAAAAATAGGCCACAAAAAAGTAGGAATTATGCATAATTCTATGCTAATCAATTTGAAATTCTTAATGTAATGGTCATTCATGTAGAAAAATGTAAAGTAATAAAACTGACACAAGATGAAGTAAAAATCCTTAATTAATCAATAATTATGAATAACAGAGAAAAAGCTGTCAGAGAATTATCTCCAACAAAAGCTCCAAGCCCAGAAGTTTTTATGAGGCAATTTTTAATTTTTTTTCAAGAAAAATAATTCTTTCCTGTTATGTAAGCTAAAAAATAATGAAAGTATTCCAGTTTATTTTATGATTCTACATATTACTCAAGAACACAAGCTTGGTACTGCTAAAAATATAAATGTAAAAAATATATAAACCAACTTTTGACTACAAATCAAATCCAGCGGCTTATTTAAATGAACACAGCAGAATGTAGAATGCAAAAATGGTTTAATGATAGGAGATCTATTGATATAATTCATCATCTTTATAAATCAAAGGAGTCACATGATTATCTTACTAGATGCCCAAAATGCGTTTGATAATTTTCAATATCATTCTTGATTTTTATTAAAACAAAATTTAAAAAGAAATTTCTTAGCAACAAAGAATAGAAGACTTCCTTAACCAGATAAAGAATATTTATGTCAAATTGGCCAATATCATTTTAATGAGGAAACCTGGATATTAAAGTCAGACCTAGACATGTGAGCTTGGTATCATCACGACTTTTTAATATTTTCTGGAACTCTTAGTCAACAGTACGTCAACAAAAAGAAATATGAACTATAAATATTGGATAGGAGAGAAAAATTGTTATTTGCCTCAGAGGTGACTAGAATACTATCCTTGATGGGCTTGGGCTTTTGGAAACCAGCTTGTCCTTATTTTCTGCGTTTTGCCCTGTCTCGTTTCTCCCCTGAGGCAATGAGCACGTTGCCTTCTATCTGCTTGAAGTAGGGAGAGAAGGAAAAGGGAAGTATAGTGGGAAGAAAGAACAGAAAAACTGGGAATACCTCAAAAATATTACACATGCACACAGTACACACACAGAGAGAAAACAAATTTGGAGAAAATTGTAACAGGGCTTATTTCTCAACAGCAAAATGACAACTGGGTTTTTTTCTTTATGCTTTCCAACTACTTCCAAATTTTCTACAGTGAACATTATTACCCATGTACTAGGAAAAAAATCATTATTTTTTCAGAGCAGAAGGCAAATAGGGGAGGAGAGGTTTGCAAATTGCAAGAGAGATGTGACTGGCAGGAAGTTGGCAGAACCAAAGGGGTATGAGGCATTGGGATATATTGGAAGAACCATGACTTTGCAACCAGAAGACCTGGATGCATTTCTGGTTGTGTTACTTCTAAGCATGTTAACTCCAAGCAAATCCCTTAACTCTCTGAGCCTTAGTTTCCTTTGGGGGAGACTACTATTCCCCCCTCCTCACGTTCCTACATGGAGGGGCTTCCCTGGAGAAATAGGGCTTTCCACCTTGCGTGACATTGGACCTCATGGCTCAAGTAACCATGCATCACAATTTGCCTGGGACAGTTAATGCTTTTTTCTCATAGTATTTATTCATCTCTTGCTTTTCACTCTCAAAACTGTCCTAGTTTAAACAATAAATTGATGTGGTCAGCCCACTCCTGGCGGCTTTGTCCATGGGAAAATGGATATTTTTATACCGTTTCAAGTAAAAGTGGACTTTCGCAGACTCTAGCTGCCAGACTTGCACGAGCAGGCTGCTGGGGTCTCAGTGAAGCCCAGTTTCACGTGTGGCGGCTGCAGCAGGGCATTGACAAGTGTCAGGCCCTGGCAGGCAGCACTGTGCTTGCAGCTTTGACCATGGCTCACAGTCAAGTGTGCAGGCGAAAAGTTTAAATCATGTAGACAGTGCATGATCTGCAGAGCCCGAAGGGGTCTCGTGCTAGGCATAGGTAAAGCAGGGCTGGATCGGAGGTTCCAGATGACCTTGTGTTGCTTTGATCTCTTTTGGCACTGAGGGGAGGGAACCATGGAGGAATTCAAAATCTAGCTGGATTCACGTGGCTTGTTCACACATTCCAAAATTCACCCCTGTTTGGTTCTGAGTTTCTTTAAGCACATAAGCACTGACCATGATTTTAGATTTCAGGACCCAAATTGTGGCTTAACCCACAGATTTTCTCCTTTCCCCCAAATATTACTGGGCCTCTGGTCACACTAAACACTAGATAATTGTGCTCAGATAAGTTCTCTGGTGACTGGAGATTTCTTGTGGTTCCATCTTATGTGTTCTGTTAACTCCTTGAACATGGGGCTCCTGAGAGGATATGAAGGAGCCACACCCATTCCCATGGAAGGCAGCCTGGTCTGCAGCTGCTAAAGGCCAAGACCCTCTGGTTGAGACTGGGCAGGACTGGAAATTGGAAAATGAAATCTGGACATGAATTTCTTTGCATATCAAATCACAGGAAAAACTAAAAATTTAATTTCTTGGACTTTTAGCTCCACAAGTTGAGGAAATTTAATTTTGGACTTTAATTGTTTTGGACTGAAACTTCTTTGGACTTGCCTTAGACGAGGATTATTTAATTTTTGGATTTCAGTATCTTCCTTGGAATTTCCGAATGGGAGGGAGTTTATATTAAAACTCGGTCCCCTCTATGTTGCTTGTTTATATAATTGACTATCTTTATATTGTTATTTAACCCTATTGTCAAACCTCTGAAAAGCATTATATTAGAGAATGTGGCTGAACAGTTTTGGTCTGGGGCAGGGGGAGGAAAACAGAGTGAATTTGTACTTAGTTAAATTAATGTATTCTTTGCATCCATTCAGTCTTCTGAGGGCACATTCTAAACTGTCCATGTGCGATCCCAGAAGGATTCGCTGAAGGCGCTGTGGCTGAGGTTGGGGGGCTGAGCTCCCCAAGTGGGAGCAGCATTGCTAAGAGAAAAAGTTCCCTCAGGAAAAACAGACTCCCCTGGGATGACCGTCATGTTGATGGTTACACCCAGTGCGCTAGGAGAACAAAGGAGTGGGGTGCATTAGGAGAAATCGCTCCCCCTCCTCTCCTGATGTTTCCATGGGTAACACTACTGGCTCTCCTGACCCCTTGTCCCCCACTTGTCCCCCAGAAGAGGAGGGGGTTCCCTGATCACTAAGTGGCAGCTGTCTGTAGATGCTTCTCAGTGGGATGGGGCACGTCTTCCAAAAGCCAGTAAGCACGAGAGATGCGTGCTGTTCCCCCTCACCCTGGATTCTTAGTAAGTGAGTCTGCTGTGAAGACTCAAACCTGTGCTTGAATGGGCTGCCTCAAGGTCTATCCTGGCGTGCGTTGTGTGTGTGCCTCTGGGAATATTAACAGACTCACCGCATGTCTCAGTCACGCTGCCAGATACCTTCTATCAGTAACAAAGCTGACGTTTTCCTCTTCACTTGCCTGGCTCCCCTAGGTTCTGAACTTGGGCAAGAACAGGAGTATTATTTGTTTACTCTATAGAGCCCCCCCAAAACGTCACCTTTAAAGGGTGAGTAATAAGCACCTCTTCCAGCCAATCTCGAATGGAAAGTCTAAGTAGATAATGGATGTGAAAATATTTTGTAAATTGCTAATCGTTATGTACTTTAGCCAGTGATCATTGTTACTTTCATTAGGTCTCAGATAACCATCCCCTATTCTGCAACTCAGAATTTAAAAGGGCACTGCTCACTGTAGTATATTAAGAGTGAAGAGTCACCACCTACTGACTGTGCTAGGCGCTCAAGACAATTTCCCACTCTGAGCATTTCTTGCTTAATGGACATCACAACTTTCCTCCAAATGTTGGGAAAAATATGAAGTTCCTGCAGTAGGGGCGGCGGGATGTAGAGAAGGATGAATGTATGCCAACAGGAGGTGCTGGATGTCATTTCTCGTAAATACAGAAAAGAGGTGATATTTGATATGGTCACAGCCTTATGCAGGAAGAGTTGTGAACACTCTGTGTTCTTCTTCAAGGTTGGAAAGGGGCATAGGTTACCCACTTCCTCTCGTTTAAGTTGATATCTCTGTGTCAACTTCCCATTAGCTATTCTGTCGACACCCCGTATAGCTCCAGCTGCCCGGGGAACCCTATCCCCCAAGCAGAGATAATGAGACAGTGCTACTTATATAACCTGGTCTGATTAGAGTCTCAGATCTTTGCACCTCAACAGCTGTGTGTTGTCACCAATGGAAATTTTTAACTCGTCTGCCAAGTCCCTGGTTGCCCAAATAAGTGGCTGAAAGAGTGGCTGCTGTTTCATCGTTTATTAGAATGGAATTTAGGTTCTGATAAACCCTAATGCTGAAAATTAGCTTCAAGGAAACTGCTGCTGCAGTTCTTGGTCTCTGGCTGATAGGAACAAGTAGAATTTATTCAGGTGGGTTTTTTTTTATCCTGTAGACAGTTCACACAAATTACTTCAGAGCTATTCTTAAAAACGTAATAGGACCAATACTTAGGAGAGCCAGATGCAGTGTGAGGAGGGTCAGAAAGCATCTATTATAGGCTTGACATTTGCTCTCCTGCAAAGCCTCAAAAGATATTGAAAAATCTCTTCCCGATCTTCCTGGAGGCTGAGCCAATGTTGCTGGCATTCTCTGGGTGTTGGCAAGACCATGGGTGAAGAAGCCATGTTAGCCTGCAGAGTCATGTTGGAATTAGCCTTTTCTTATGGGAGAAGTCAGGGGCATCCTTCTTTATTCAGACTGTGAGTCACATGGAGAGGTCACCCCACGACTACAATTCATTCAAAACTTGGGCAATTGAACATCTTTTCGAGGTCTGCAAAGCAAGAAGTTTTACATCCTTGGCTGGTGTGTTCAAGTGTCTCACACCTATTTCAGATGGAAAAAGATAGTTATTTTTCAAAAGCATTGTAGAACTTTCTTGTTCTGCTGTCACGGAGCATAAACCCTCTTTTCATTACCACTCCCCTCTGATTCTTTTACACATGGTTCTTGGTGGTTGTAATGAATTCCACCCCCTTGGCTTGTCCTTTTTCAGACTGAAATGATCAATAGATCAACCAGAAAATACTACGTTCCCAACTGGGAACCTCAGCGGGACAGGAGGAGGCCACTGAGTGAAGTTATAAGATACAGTTCCTGGTCTCATTAGAACTTACCATCTCGTGAACAAATTCTTTAATTTTTTTCCCTGTCAGGAAAAGTTTTCTTGTTTCTCTCCCAATCTTTTGTCCATTTTGGCCATGTCCTTCCCCAACCTTTCCAAGTTCTCCCAATTCCTTCTTTGTTTCCAAGGCCCAGCTTGAATCTTGTACAGGGAAACAATAATCTTATTTTAAAAGATTTTTAAATTCAAAAAAAATGACATCTTGCTTATATTATCTTAAAATTCAGATGGGAAATCAGGGGAATTAGAGGCAGGGTTGGATTCTGGCTCTGCCTGGCTGTCAGACTTCTGGCGAGGGTCCCTAACTTTTCTCAGCCTCAGTTAAGTCACTTCTAAAATGTGGGATGCAATAGTCGATTTCAGGCTTGGTGGGAGTATTAGACACTAGATATAGAACCTTGTACTGATTTCTTAAAGTGGAAACTTAAAAATTTCTGAAACCTATTGCCTTTTAATGAATTCAAACAGGCCCGTGAGTCTCAAAAACAGGAGCAGTTCTCACTGTGATACCTTTCCTTAGACAGAGCTGGACCTTCCTGGCCAGTTCCCACAGCCCATGGTTCATGCTCTCCTACCTAACAGACCATGCTGGAGTTGTGTGTCTATAAATCTGCCCCTTCGTGGATAGTGAGGTCCTCCGGGAAATGTGGAGCGTCATTTCACCTGTGCGTCCCCAGCACATTGGTACTTGCCTCCCGGTTTATAAATCACTTTCACATGTATTTTCATCTCATCTCATTTAAATCCTTTCAACAAGCCCAAGAGCTAGTTGTTTGGGCCCATTTTACAGTTGATAAAATGTGCTCAGAGTGACCACGTAATTTTTCTACCATCAAAATGCTCAAGAACTAGGAAATTTTTGTTTAATGGATATAGAGTTTCTGTTTGAAATGATGACAAAGTTCTGGAAATGGAGGGTGGTGATGGTTGCACAATATTGTGAATATACTTAATGCCAGTGAATCGTACATTTAAAAATGGTTAAAATGGTAAAGTTTATGTTATCTATATTTTATCACATTAAAAAGGGGGGGAAGAGCTGAAAATTATATACATTATATATATGAAATCCATGCTTCTTATAAAAAGTTAAAATATTTAAAAAAATGCTTATGAACAAAGTAACTTGAACATGAATCTCAGTCTTTTTTTTTTTTTTGCGGTACGCGGGCCTCTCACCGCTGTGGCCTCTCCCGTTGCGGAGCACAGGCTCCGGACGCGCAGGCTCAGCGGCCATGGCTCACGGGCCCAGCCGCTCCGCGGCACGTGGGATCCTTCCGGGCCGGGGCACGAACCCGTGTCCCCTGCATCGGCAGGCGGACTCCCAACCACTGCGCCACCAGGGAAGCGCAGAATCTCAGTCTTTTTGACAGTTTATTTTGTGTCTCTGCGGCCTCTCTGTCCTATTGCCCTGGCATTCTCTGTTTCCTGCTTTCCCTGCTGTCCCTTTTACGCACATACACTCAACGCGCTTCTCCGGGCCTGGAGGTTAAACCACCCCCAGCTAGGCTGAAGGCTCAGATAATCCCCAGGCTTGTGAATTCCAGGAGCGTAGTACTCGAGTTGCCGGGTATCTCTGATGGAGGAACGGGCTTTGACGGGGACCCGCCCAAAGAGCACCAGGCTGTCCTGGGAGCTTGCTCAGCTTACTCTGTGCAGCAGAATCTTGCTTGGAATAGTTCTGTAGTATCTACAAAGACACACTGAGTGGTTTTAAACTCCAGGCATCATGTAGACAAAAAAGGTGTAGCTGAGAATGGTCAAAACCACACAGTTGAGCAGATTCATAGGCAATGGCTATAAATATCTTATTGCAGCTTCTGGTCTTAAGTCCTATTAAGTCCTACTTCCTCTTCGCCAAAATGATTAGCAAGTGTACATAAGGTTGGCTGAGTGGGGGGGGGCGGGGGGCGGGGTGGTCGTCTGTGCTGATCGTGACCAGATTTCTTTTCCTGGGTTACTGTGTTCACTGTTCCGTCTTGTCTATCCTGGGATATACCCGATGCTCTTCTTCATCCTCTGCCAGCATACTTGCTCAAGGGTCTGTCTGAGCAGAAGGTTGGTCCACTCCCATGTGCTGATCAGAATGCTTGTTGCTTATTCCTTTCAGGGAGAAGGAAACAGCTCTTTCTGTTTCCTCAACCCTGTAGTTTTACATCTCCGTTGATTCTGGAAGCTCTGCGTCCTCTGACCAGTTGTGCTTGTGCTATAGTGAAGGGAATGGACGCTCTGTTGTCCACTCCTTTTGGACAAACCATGGGTTCCAAGATAAAAATTTATTCCCTAGTGGACAAAAGCAAGGACACCAGGACATGTTGTCAACATTCTTTCCGATCAAAACAGACGGAACTTTTACAGTTTTTGTATTTTATCTCCAATCATGGATGGGCTCACCATGTGTCCAAGGAGCAGATCTTGGCTGTCATCTTCACCTGAATTGGAAGAGGAATGGGATGCTTCTAGAATCCTCGAGGGTGGGGGTAGGGTGTTCCTTGTCACCCCCTGTGTTCTTTGTACAGCCGGAGGCCGCCAAGGTGGGGGCAGGAGGAAGCTAAACAAAAGAGGCAACGTAGACCACCTCTGCTGTAAGCCTTAGACTTTTTTTTCTCTTGGATTTATCTTTGTGTCTTTTTGTCTCTCTTTTAAAACCACTTTGCGAAGGCATAATTGACATACAGTAAACTGCCCGTATGTAAAGCATAGTCTTTCTAAAAAACTCTTCGAGGAAAACATAGGAAGAACACTCTTTGACATAAGTCACAGCAAGATCTTTTTTGACCCATCTCCTAGAGTAATGGAAATAAAAACAAAAATAAACAAGTGGGACCTAATGAAACTTGAAAGCTTTTGCACAGCCAAGGAAACCATAAACAAGATGAAAAGACAACCCTCAGAATGGGAGAAAATATTTGCAAATGAATCCCAGACAAAGGGTTAATCTCCAAAATTTACAAGCAGCTCATGCAGCTCAATATCAAAAAAAACAAACAACCCAATCCAAAAATGGGCAGAAGACCTAAACAGACATTTCTCCAAAGAAGACATACAGATGGCCAAGAGGCACATGAAAAGCGGCTCCACATCACTAATTATTAGAGAAATGCAAATCAAAACTAAAATGAGGTATCACCTCACAGTGGTCAGAATGGCCATCATCAAAAAATCTACAAACAGTAGATGCTGGAGAGGGTGTGGAGAAATGGGAACCCTCTTGCACTGGTGGTAGGAATGTAACTTGATATGGAGAACAGTATGAAGGTTCCTTAAAAACTAAAAGTAGAATTACCATATGACCCAGCAATCCCACTACTGGGCATATACCCTGAGAAAACCATAATTCAAAAAGAGACATGTACCACAATGTTCATTGCAGCACTATTTACAACAGTCAGGTCATGGAAGCAACCTAAATACCCATTGACAGACAAATGGATAAAGAAGATGTGGTACCTATATACAATGGAATATTACTCAGCCATAAAAAGGAATGAAATTGGGTCATTTGCAGAGAAGTGGATAGACCTAGAGACTGTCATACAGAGTGAAGTAAGTCAGAAAGAGAAGAACAAATACCGTACGCTAACACATACATGTGGAATCTAGAAAAATGGTACAGAGGAACCTGTTTGCTAGGCAGAAATAGAGACACAGACATAGAGAACAAACGTATGGACACCAAGGTAGGGGAAGGGGGGTGGGATGAATTGGGAGATCGGGATTGACATGTATACACTAATATGTATAAAGTAGATAACTAATGAGAACCTGCTGTATAGCACAGGGAAACTAACTATACAGCACCGGAATGAATGCTGGTGTACAGTAGAAACTAACACAACATTGTAAAGCAACTATACCCCAATTTAAAAGAAAAAAAAGAACAAGACAAAGGAAAGCAAAGTCTTTGAAAGTTTTGACATATGCAAACCCCCATGAAACCGTCACTAATCAAGCAAGTGAATCCACCCAGCCCCCTCCAAAGTTCTCCTGTGTCCTTTATAATCTTCTGATCTGCTTGCTGTCACTGTTAGGTGAGTTTTCAGTTTCTAGAATTTTATAAAAAGGGGATCATTAAAGAACGTCATTTTAAAAGAAAAACAATTTATTGAGATATAATTTACGTACAGTGAAATTCGCTGGTTTTAAGTGCAGTGTTAGGGTTCTCCAGAGAAAAAGAATATATACATATATGTCAGAGAGAGAAATTTGTTTTAAGAAATTGGCTCATGTAATTGTGGGACTGGCCAGTCTGAAATCTGTAGGGTAGACCAGTAGCCTGGAAACAGGCAGAAGTCAATGTGACAGTCTTAAAGCAGAATTTCTTTTCCTGAAACCCTGTTCTTGCTCTTCAGGCCTTTCAACTGATTGCGTGAGGTCCACTCACATTATCGAGGGTAATCCTCTTTACTTCAGATCAACTGACTGTAGGTGTTAACCACATTTACAGAATACCTTCACAGCAACAGTAGACTAGTGTTTGATTCAATAAATAGATATTTTCACCCACAAGTTGACACTCAAAACTAACCATCACAGGGTACAACTCACTAGTTTTAGTCTCTTTATTTACTAAAGTTCTGCTCCATCCTCAAACCTAATTTTAGAACAGTTCCATCACCCAGGGTCTTCAACACTTTCTCCCTTGGATTTATCTTTCTATGTCTCTTTTTTGTCATCAAGGTCATCAGTGGAAAAGGGACCAAAGCTACCTCTAGTCTAATTCTTCAGATCTTCTGACCTAACGAAGTTTAGCAAGGCTTTTCCATAATTGCCTACTGATTATCTATGACTTATCAATATATTAGAATTGTAAGACAGTCACTCTCTAATGAGGGCCAATTCCTTGATTCACAGTCAAGAGCACTGAATCCCACGGATGGGTATGGACTTCTGCTCTGTGCTGGGAGCATTCACGGGAGTCGTCATGCTTGATTCTCACCACAACCTCACGAGGTAATTAGGGTTCAGCCCATTTGGCAGAACAGAGAATGGAGTCTCATAGAGACCAAGAGCTGACACAATGAATCAACAGACACACTGAGATTTGAAGAGGCCTTCTGATTCTGTGTCCTCCCATTGCAGGCCAGCGGCCTCCATTAGACATTGCCTGCTCTGTGTTCTTTAAAGAGCCCGATATAGCATCACATGCACATGACTGGACTTTGTCAGGATAAAGAAATACCTTGTGAAGGTCCTGAGGGCAGGAAGCTTGATTAGAACCTGAGAATATAACTTCACCTGGTATTTTTCCACGCACACCCGAAAAGGCCACCATAAAAGGGCACTAGCATATTTACCTAGCTTTCTTTGTTACAACTGTTGAAATTCTTGGCTTTTAGAAAACTAGTTTAGAGCGCGTTGGAGAAAGCATCCTTCCCAGACTGATTCCCTCTGGACTTTCTGTTACCAACAGAGTCCTCTATTAGACAGCAAGGACCAGTGCTTACAGGAGGGACCTGGAACCTTTTGCCTAAGGCTTTGCATCTCCTTGCTTCTTCCTTGCCTCCTCCAGCTGCAGCCTCTGCCTCAGGCTCCTTCTCCTTTGTCACTCTGAGGAATGCCAAGGTGAAGCTCCATGTTCTGCTGTCATTGCCCAGGAATGGATGCCGTCAGTCTCATCTCCTATGTTCTCACAAAGGAACAGCCCCCTCTTCACTCCCACATCAAAATATGTCCTACAGGACAGAATTCGGGTGTTACTTCCTGTTTCTCTTCTCTTACTTGTGCCTAAGACCTCTGAGAATTTACTGAGCTGAACTTTTCTTCAGCGTGGTGCTCAGTTCCTTGCCATTATACACCGCCATGCTAGAAAATTCTTCTGTTCTTTGTTTTAAGATCAAATCCATATCCTATTACATATTTGAAAGTTGCTGAGAGAGGAAATCTTAAAAGTTCCCATCACAAGAAAAAGAAATTTTCATAACTATGTAGGTGATGGATGTTAACTAAACTTACGGTTGTGGTGGTCATTTCACAATATATATAAATATTGAATCATTCTGCTGTACACCTGAAACTCACATAATGTTATGTGTCAATTATACCTCCACTTAAAAAAAAAAAGATCAAATACATATCATGTCCTCTCTTTGCTTTATCTCTTCTTCTGCTTCCTGACATTCCAACTTAAACAAAACAGAACAGTCAAACAATTAAAAAGGAAAGAGAGGGTAACTAGACTGGAAACTATACACCATGCAAATTAGCGTAGGCTCTCAAACTTGGGACCCTTAGTGAGTACAGTATGATTCAACATAGAATAGAAATCTAGCCTCATACATGAACATTTCCCCAGGCTTCCAGGCACACCATTTTCTCTACTCAATATGCCTACCCTGTGAAGCCTGCAGAAAGGGTCGATTTTTAGGCGGCTTATTATACAGGATGAAATTTCTTTTTGGTTTTCCTGCAAAGCCAGGGTAAGTTTCCCAGAAGAGCTGGTTCAGTTTCTGTTCTCACCTCTTGCACACTCATTCAACTCCAGAAAGTGATGTATCCTTGGGTCTCAGCCCACACATAACATAAAGACTATGGAGACAAGAACCAGTTGCTTTAAGTTATCAAAAGTAAGACAATGAAAGCACCAGGGCATCACTTAGTAGGTGATTTTGTGGCTTATGCCTTAGAACTCTGTACGTCCTGGATTTTCCAGGACAACCCAGCTTTAGACACATTTATAGCTGTCAAGTCATGCATACTGATTTTTGGCTTACAGAATATGATCGCTTTGGTTATAGGTGAGCCTGTGCTATGTGAGGTCACTTTGGGAACTAATTTTTCGTGGGTGGTGTCAAAGATGCCTCTGAGTTCTACCAAACTATATGCTAAATGAATCATATTATTGAGAGGATACAGTGCAGTTACCAGGTGGTTCTGCTAATAATTAGAAACACATTTCTATATTTCATAGAACCAAAGAAAGGAAAACATCACCAGGAAAATGTTACATGTGGGGACAATTATTCAATAGGTCCTTGGCTGGGATTTGTGGATATGAACATAATTCAGAAGCAAAAATGAAATACTGGAATAATACATGGAGATTTCTGTTATCAATGCTGAGTTGCAGAAAACAGGAATTAACATTCAGCCAAGTCTTGATTATTCAAGGAATGATGACCCAATTTGTAGTTTACCAAACCCTTCCCTCCTCTTTCTTGTTGCTATAGTACGGTACTTTTCAAAGTCAAATAATGTATTTAGAAGAAAATCTTTAAAAGGTCACAGTGTTTCTTAAATGACTTATATGATAATTGTATTAAAATTTACACAGAACTGTAAGATCTAATATTATATTTCTTATGCTAAACTAAAATTTAAGATTAAATTTGTAGACGCTGTTTTAAATAAAAATAATTCATAAAGTAAAAACAACCAACATTGTGAAATCCATAAATGGAATATTAACTCCATTAATTCCCAGTAATGGGTGATGCTGTTCAGCTGAATTCTTTCCTTGTGACCAGAAGCAGACATGAACCAAATAGTAGAGATTAGTTTTAGAGATCTGCAACTCCCGCCTCGTCCCATAGGCCATCACACTCCTCCCCCAGGGATTTATAAATCCTAGTTTGAGGAGTACTTCTTTTATTCATGTAGAATTGAGTTTCTTTTTCCATTCCTATTTTCCAAGATCTGCAAGGGCTAAGAAACGATGTGAAACCAAAATGGCTCAGATATCCTTCTTGTTGGTAAAAATTGTCACTAAAGGGAACATAGAGTGATTTGTAAATTTCAATTAAATAAACTTTTGACCTCTTTTCGTTGGTTTCTCATCACCCAGGCTATTCGAGGATCATCTATAATATTGCATCTCCAGAAATGCCTGCCAACTGCACAGAACTGGCTGTAGCATGGCAGGCAGACACACGTCTTTTTCCAAAGACTTCCACATTGATTTTTGAATGAGGGAGCACATTTGTTAGGACTCACTTACACTGTAAGTAGATCCACTTGAAGGAGCAGCCAGCTCATGTATTGTGATGTAAACGGTGCCGTTCCACACCCAGCACTTTCATCTTCTAAGTGTTTCACAAACACTGACTAATTAATAATCCCACTTTCAGGGCTGCCAGGGAGGAGTTGTACAGAAAGAGCGATGGTGGTGTTCCAGATAAACACATGTTAATTTCTACCCCAGGCTAAGGAGAAAGAAGCAAAAATGTATAGAGCTGACACTTTTATATTCATTTTTTTAATTTAAACCTCAGCCTTGGCGGGAAAATAATCTTGGCGTAAAGGTCTTCTTATCACTATTTTTACAGAGGAAGAAGCTGTAGCTCCGTAAGGTAATTTTCTGGTAGTTATACAGTTACAGTAAGGGATGGAAGTGGGATTTGAACTCAGGTCTGCTCATTTCCAGTGCTCTCACTCTTTTTGCCACTCCACAGTGTCTAGAATGGAAGTTTAGCATTTTCACTGTATTAGTCATTATCATTATTATTGCTAACAACAAGTGTTATTAATATTTGATGACTAATATTTCAAATTTATGTAGTCACAATCTTTGAGGCCCTAAAAGCTTTATGCAACTCTTCTGCCCTTGCTCAGTGCAGAAATGGTAGATATTTGGATTTGATATTATAAGTCATTCTGGTCTCATTCCCGTCTTAAAAGCAATTTTTCATGGGTTCAAACTCTTGGACTTGCGAAAATCTGGAATCGAAAACAATGCTTGCTTTGTCTTCAAAAGTCAGATTCATGACACACCAGATGTTCTGGTCTATGATAAAAAGTTCTTCTTAACTTTTAATGGAAGAGAACATAGACTGGTGACTGGGACACACATCCTTTACTCTTTTTTTTATTATCACTTAAAAAGAACTGGGACTGCGGCTTCTCTTGGGTATACCACTCCCAAGGATGCAGAGTGCTGGAGAACTATTTCCCGGGCATGGGGCCTATTGTTCTACCCTAATTTTTACTGTTGGCTCAAAGAGTATCCATGACCAAATAATGGTCTCATTGCTCTTCACTCTTTTATCCCCAAAACAGACTGGAGTGAGCCTTGTGCTCTCACTGCTTCCCTTCTTAGCTCCTGTCTGAGAAGCAGCTGGAACCGTGTGAGAGGAAGATGTTAAGTGATTCCAAGGCAGGACCAGGCACGATAGTTTGGCTCTTTCAAAGGTGATGAACCAGAGAGTGCTGATATTCCGGTGCATATTCCATCCTTTTACTGGCAAATGGGAGAGCTAGGATGCAAACCTGAGTCTGTAGAACTCGAAAGCCCATGCTGAAGCTGCGGTTTTGGATTCACTGAGCCTCTCTACCACATGTAGGCATTTTACATATTCATTTAAT
The DNA here is from genome assembly GCF_964374135.1 of Grampus griseus. Taxonomy (NCBI): domain Eukaryota; kingdom Metazoa; phylum Chordata; class Mammalia; order Artiodactyla; family Delphinidae; genus Grampus; species Grampus griseus. Next base: position 102,378,256 of record NC_139000.1, read on the forward strand.
TGTTAATTTTTTATTGAGGGCTGCCTGCTCAGTACTATTTGAAGTGCTGGGAATAGAGTAGTAAACAGACCAAAACCAGAAAATTATCACTCGTGGAGCTTACATCCTTTAATGTACATACATGTTTTCTTTTAATCATAATAACAACGATACATATATACATACATAATGATATCGATCCTTAGCTGTGTACGTCCTTAGTTATGTGATCTTGAATAAATTGCTGCACTGGATCTCAGTCTTCTCAAATGCAAAACAAGGAAAAGAACAACTCTATGTGTATATATGGGTGTGTGTATAATATACATGTGATATCCATGTGTTTATACATACACACATATACATATAGATGTATAGTTGTTCTTGGTTTACATTTGAAAAGAATAAGACAATGTAGTGATTTACTCAAGATTACATAGATAAGAATAGTAGAATTTGAATTTGAATCAAGATCTCTGAATTCTAGCCATTCCCATTTTATCATACTGCCTTCTATGCATATGATTTATGGAAAATAGAGTTTTACTATTTAAAGTGGGATCATCTTTGGGGGAATAACCAAGAGCACTGATGGCATGACAGAGTGTGTGCCATTTCATCATATTTCCAAGAGTCAAGCTATGGGTCCCTTTTTGTGTTTTATTCATTGTGACAAATTTCAGCTGGACAATCATTTTAGTAGTCGTTTGGGGAATTACATGTATCTTATTATTTGTGTTTGGCGGAGTCCAATGGAGAAAGTGAAGAATGTAGCCAGTGAGCTGGGCCCCAAGAGCTGGTTATCAAGGGTGATCTCCAAGGTCAAAGGCAGAATGGTGGTAGAATGAAGGCGTTCATAGCCCTGTGCAGCAATCCCTTTTTCGTGAATTACCAAGATGCAAGGCAGAGAATATGAAGACATCAGATGAAAATGCTATCATAAGACCTTTTCCATCAATTCCCACTCAGAATCACTCAAAAGAAAACAAGGAAAGGAGAAGGAGAGGCATGAATTTCATCTTTGATGAAACTAGGAAAATTGGTTACCCCAAAACACAATTAATGAGGAAGGGATGGCAATGGCAGTGAAAGTCAAACAGGAATGGGTAGAGACTGAGAAAGGATGCTTCAGATGCTAATGTCAGACAAAGCTGGTGGGATAAATGTGGCTATCCTAAGGGTCAAAACCAACAGTCTCTTGTTGAAAAAATTGGAACAAACAGAATCTGGCCGTGGACATATCTCTGGACCCCGTTTGACAGAGGCAGGAAGCACAGAAGGCAAGACTGATGAGGGAATTGCCCAAACAAGCCAGATGTGTAAGAAGCAGCCAGTTGATGAGGAAGAGAAGTATGTATTGTGAGCAATTGTGGAAATGCTGATTTATTTTGCCCAAGAAGAAGTAAAAGCTAAAAGAAGTCTCCCCACCCCACCCCCCACCCTGCCACTATTCTTGTATACAAACACATGCACGTCTCTGAAATAAGAATTCCTGCTGGCCTGGTACATGGTCCTAGACCCTCTGCTCTCAAACTTCTGGCAAATAGCTGATCCAGGAAAAACTCACCTCAAACAAAGATGAATATTCTCAAAGAGGTATCTAAATATGATTTATATACGTAGACCATGAAGGGAAAAAAGAAAAAGTAAACAAATGATAGGTAAAGACACTTACCTGAAAAAAATCAATTTTCATGGAGCAGATGGTAATTCTGATCAAGTTCTTTATGATGATAATAATAATAAAATAACAAAATAATTTCTCTATAAAACAATAGCTCAGAGCAGAGATGCAATAGCTCAAAGAAAATAAGCAACACAATAGAAAACGCTAGGATATAAGGTGGCACAGCTTATGAAAAAGTGAAAGAGAGAAATAAAACTATCTGAGAAATTAAGGCCACATGAGAAGGGATACAGAGGAGGACAAGAGCGAGAAAAGCAAGCATACAAATGACCTCAGAGTCAAGAGTGGCTGGAGAGAATGTGATAGAGATGAATGGGGGACCCTGGAGATCCAGCAAACGCATAATTCGTGTCTCTAGTAAGAACAGCGAAAATAAAAGGAACAGAGAAAATATTTTAATATTGTATTTAAAGAAAAACTTCCAGAAATGAAAGAAGACTTGAATCTACACATTGAGAGGGAATGCTGCACCCCAGGGGGGAAAAAATTAAACAGAACAATCAACACTAAGACACATCCCAATAAAGTTACTGGACTTCAAATACAAAGAAAGACTCCTTTGTGCAAGCAGACAAAAATACGAAGTCATTTATAAGTAGAGTGACCAAGTGCCAGTTTACTTCTGTTTTCCAGGCATAATTATTGTGGCCTTTTCACTCTCAAAAGTGTCCTGACTTAGAAAACAAATTATAGGATTGCCTTGCTTATATGAGAGCAATAAAAGAAGAGAATGAGAAAAAGACGCATAAAAAAAAAGAAAAAGAGGCATGCTTCAGACATCATCACAGAAACACTCAACACTAGAAGAGAGTTTTTATAAACTCCTATGAAGTCCTCAAAGAAAGAGAGTGTAACTGAGGAAAATTTTATACCCAACTAAACAGCCAATCAAATAGAAATAGAGTAGCCATTTGTTTTTGTATGTATGAACCAGGGAGTATAATTCTCCTGAGTCCTTCCTGAATAAACTGTAGAAAGCAATCATCAAGTAACCATGAAAGAAAAGGAGGAACTGCAACAGATATGCCCCAATTTAAAATCATCATATCTTTCAATTCCCTGCAACAGGTTTCTCTCTTTATTCCCTACTTCAGCTAATGTTACCGCAAAATCCAATAGCCTAACTAGCAAACTGGGAGTTATCCTAGTCACCCCATCTCCTTCACTGTCACATCTAACCAGTTATAAAGTCCTGTCAAACTGCAAAGCTTTCTTTCAAACCTTTCCTCTACTTTCCATCTCTGTTGCGCAGCCTTAGTTCAGGTATGACTCTCTCTTGTCTGGATTATGGCCAGTCTCCTAACTGCAGAGTAATTTTAAACCATTTATCAACTGGCATGGCACAGACACTGACCAGCCAGAATGACACCAGTCGTAGCGATGGTCCAGCACACTGGTCCTTGTCAGCTGTCTTTTATCCCTAGCCTAATTGGTCTCCTCGCCTCCAATATCCACTTGCTCCAATCCATAATCCACACTGTAATTTTTCTATGGCATAAAGTGGATCGTGTCACTCCTTGACTCAAGTTCTTTTAATAGTTTTCCATTACCTACAGCATAGTCCTATGGATGAAGACTAAACTCTCTGGCTTGATGAACAAGGTCCTTTAGGACCTAGTCCCCACCTAGCTCTTAAAGTTTTCGATCTCCTCACAGTCTCACATTCAGTGCCCTACAGCCACTCTGAACTTCTTGCAGTTCAGTGAAGGCACCATAAGCTCTTTGAGATTCAGGTCTGCGGTGGACAAGTCAAGTGGCATATCTGGAATAGGAATGGAATGTACATTCCCCCAAAGGACCCCATTTCTGGTTCTGGAATGATATCTGAGCATCAGGAGAAGCCACAGAAGCTCCAGGGCCAAGGGACAAAGTGACCTACCCAACAGGATACCAGCCATAGATCTTTTCTTATTCCTCACTTCCTTCTCATTTTGAGTTTCCTATGTTTATTAAACAACCAGTCACTTTATATTATAGACACACTCCATCATTTTTTTTGGATTAGCTGACTGACAAGATAGTCCCTAAAGAGTGGATTCTCAAAGTGATACTGTTTCCTATCATTTGTGACAGATCAGCTACCTCTCCCACATGCCAAGGCAGGGCTGCCTCTAGGGATCAGAATTCAGTCTCTCTTTTGCTCATTTAACAAGTATTCGTGAGGCATCTCAGGCACCGGGCTCTGAGCTCCACATCCAGGATTGTGACAGATAAGGGCCCTGTTCTTATGAGCCTTCAAGTGAAAGTGGACCACAAATGAATACAAATTACAAGGACACAAACAGAGGCCAGCTAAAGAGACTAGGTGGGAAATCTGCACGATCGGAGGTCAGCAAAGTCCTCCCTGAGTAGAAGCTACTTAAACTGTGGCCTGAAGGCTGAGAAGGCACCAGGCAAAGACCCAGGGGAGGCACAGTCTACGCAGAGAGCCGGTCAACACGGAAAAAAGCAAAACCACAGCGGCTTTCTCAGAATAGTGCTTAGAAATAGCGTCTCACCCACTTATGCAAGGAGCACAATTTATGTGTTCCTTGCAGATCTCTATACCCTTGTAAAAGAAATCAGATAGTCCTATTATGAGTGTGCTTGTGAATAGTCTGGTGGAAAAGTCGTGCTCAGAATCACATTCTCCTAAAGGTGCTTTGTGAATTTCCCTTTACTTGCCTTTTTCATGATGGCCTTCCCCTCTGCAGTGCTCACTGCCAACCTCTACTGCAACATTTCTACCATCCTTTGAAGGCCCCATCAAGCCCTGCCTCCTGCATGGAACCTTCTCTGAGCACTCCAGCTCTCTGTGGCCGCCATCTTCTCTGAGCTCCTACAGCACTTACGTCTTCCTGTATGAGCTATTTTCTATAAATTATTTCCTTCCAGAGGCATGTGTCTTGTTCTCTTCCTATGATCTAAAAATAAGCATCACGTCTGTGTCCAGCCTCAGTGTCTGATGGATCAGCCTTTAACATTTGTTCAATTTTGCAGTTTCAAATCTAAGTAGACTACCCACCTACCCCAAAAAGTCCAACACTGGATGTAGGATCATTGAGTTTTTATGAAGGGATTTGACCAGATGGATACATAAATAAATACATACAGAAAAATGGCCCAAAGTAATACGAATTTCCTCTTCCAGGTAAGCACCTCGGAACACTTTCCATGTAAGCAAAAGATAATAGTAAGATTTCCTCAACCAGAATTCGGGGACTCGCAGCTATGAGAAAATCCCCAAACTTAAGAATAAGTCCCAAACTCAAATTTTTTCCACTTCAAAAAAAAAAAAAAAAAAAGCCCGGGCTTCCCTGGTGGCGCAGTGGTTAAGAATCCGCCTGCCAATGCAGGGGACACGGGTTCGAGCCCTTGTCTGGGAAGATCCCACATGCCGCGGAGCAACCAAGCCCGTGCGCCACAACTACTGAGCCTGCGCTCTAGAGCCTGTGAGCCACAACTACTGAAGCCCGCGCACCACAACGAAGAGTAGCCCCGCTCGCCGCAACTAGAGAAAGTCCGTGTGCAGCAACAGTGCAGCCAAAAATAAAGTAAATAAAATAAATAATTTTTTTTAAAAAAGGCCAAGTTCCAATTATTTTTACAGTACAAAAATTTTATTTTTTGTTAGGATAATTTAAAGTTTAAAACTGAAGTAGACATATTCATTTTACAAACAAGATATTCTTTCATAAGTAAGACCATTAAAAACAGTAAACAAAAAAGCTGTCTTTACAAAAAGCTCTGTGCATAGCAACTTTATACTGTATATAACTGACAAAGCAAAACGATAAAATGAAACTATACAGTTTGAAAATGAGACCTTACTGTACAAAAGGTAGAGAAGGGGATGGTTTTTAAACCATGCATATTGAAATGTGCAAAGAAAAGCTGGGGGAAAATACGATGATATAACAAAAAATGAGATAAATAATGAAGTAAATTGTCCCTTTAAGTGAAAAATCTTAACACAGCTCCTTTTACAAAGATAGGATAGAATTTGTAGTTACCTATAGAAATACTTATTCCAAGTGGCACAAAAATAGCCTGGGACCGGAATGATTTAACAGCAATGACTAAAGAGGACAGAGTAGCTTTGTTTTTAATTTATTAGTACACTAAAAATCATCCTTACACACATTTGTACACTTAAATAGATCTGTCACTGCTGAGGTTCTAGCTGAATGGTCAAGGATGTCTGGTATTTAGTTACACACATTTTTGGGTGTAAAGCTACCAAGAAATTCTACAATCATTTTGAAGACAGTACTGCACTCATCTTCATGCAAGAGCAAACTTCACAGATTCTAAAAGCGATGCTACTTAAAAAAAAACATTTCCTTATGTTGGATTGGCTCAAATCCAGGTCTAAACATGCTTAATTTTGTTCTGCTTTCACTTTTGGATGGTGATGTTTGTCATCCACACTCTTCCTCTCCCATCAGATTTTTCACTGGGGAAAGTTCTCTTGTGTGTTTCCCTGTTTTTTTTTTTGGTGCTTTAAGCCCTGACTAGGAGGGACAGGGACGGTCAGCAGGAATTACGAGTATGCCAGGTTTCCAAACCCTTGGATTATCATGTGCGTAGAAATAATATTTGGGTCATATTGGGTAGTTCTAGAATAGATTAAAGGCAAATAAGACCATTGGGGGTTGAACAGGTGTGAGCAAATGGAAGGGAGGCTGAATTTATGAAGTTGTCCAAAATCGGCTCAGATGCACTAAACATGTTTTTCCAGCAGAGCTGCATCAATTTCTAATAGAACCCCAACCAAGAAGCCCAAACTGAAGTCTGTATATAGACTATACTGTGGTGCCAATGAGTCAGCAAGGAGAACCCTGGTCTGGACAAAAATGACATCCTTGTTGGCAATCCAGATAATTCTGGATACATCGCCAGGATCACACAGGCTCTCAAGACTTTACTCCGTGTTAGCAGTTCCTGCAAGGTTTCTCCTGCCAAGAGCTAGTCCCAGAACTTACGAGTGCCTGTCGCAGGCCTGAGGAAGTACGTTGCTTGGAACACAGGTGCCCCTACTCTCTGACCCTGCTAAGAATCTAGGTTTCCATTTCTTTGAAGATCAGAAGAGAGATTAGGGCTTTTAACATGCCTCTTCTGCACCCCATCACATTCGTGCCCGGAAACGGTGTCAAGTTGAATACATATTTTTTTCAAGTGAGTTTAATGCCATGAAAGGGGAGATCTGCAGCGTGAAGAAAGGATGTGAACATCCTAAGATTGACGATGAAGAGTCCAAGAAACAGAGTCACCGTCTTCAAATCCAGTTTCTGAAGTTCTGTGGGGCTTAAATCTCTGTGCTGAACCACGTAACCAAAGAGGAGGGAGGGGGGACTCTGAAAGGGCGATTCCACAGAGGCCACTTGTTTGGGAAAGTCACATGGCTTTGGCTGTCTTTAAGGTGAGACCCGTCTTTCCCTGGGATGCAAAGCCGGGGACACACTAAAACATGGGAATTCTCTGCACTGCTCAAGGGAGAATGTTGAACGCTAATATAAATTTTAAAAATTATGTATTCACAAAGAGTGAATACCTAAAGGGACATGTAGACTATTTAGAAAGCAGACGGAGCTGGGAGTGGATTGATGGGTTTGAGTATTTGTGTACGTGCATGGACTTGCATCGTTTCTGCATCGGGTGGTTCTATATAAGATACATGTTCTTGCCTGTGGGTCAGTAAAATGATGGAAAAAGAGGGGGATGCGGGATGGGGGATAAGAGTCTAGTAAGTAACTGCAGTAATAATCACACACCTTTTAAACTTGTTACTACATGTTTGCATCACTTCCATTTTACATCAGGAAGAGAAATTCCTCTCTCTTCCAAAAAGGTCTTAATTTCTACCTCTACTTACAATAAGTTACACGTTTATTTATTTAAATAATTGTAAAACATTTTAAAATTTTTCCCTTTTTTTGTTTTTTTTGTTTGTTTGTTTTTTAAAGAGATTAAACTATAAGCAAACACACATACAACAACATTTCATCATTCAATTCAGGTTTCATTTTAAGAAAGTCTTCCATGCTGGTACCCTGTTTTGTTCAATTTTTTTTTCTGCATAAACTAAATTGGTATCTGAAAGGCTTCATAGAAAATAGAAACTTTCAACTTTTTTTTCCTACAAAGAAAAACAAATAGTATCCAAAATATTAAGCATGAATCGTTTGCCAATTTTTTTTCTTAAATATTTTACAAACATAGGAAGGTGGTTCTCATAATGTTCATAACAAAGAATTGCATTTCTGCTCTTAGCACTGACTACGTCAATGACATCTTTTGTCCTTGTTCCCAAGAGGATCAGTTTGTGTAGTTACCATCAGAGCTACACAAGAAACGTGAGACCAGGTAAGAGGCAGCTCCTTGCAAACCCAGATCTGTCCATCATGTTCACCTGGGGCACAACTTTCCCCAGAGAGCTCCTAGTGCTTTCTTCATTATTGGTCCATCAGAGTAAGCAGTTTTGTGCTATAAGAAAGCAGTTCTTCCTCTTCTTTACATTGGGGGCACGACAAGTCCGGTCATGGCTGCAAGGGAAGAGTGGCACAGGCATGAGACTTAGAGATTCTTTACATTAAGGGCTAGAAACCAGAGAGAGGGGCGGGGCCTGGGATGGACAGTCTGGTACCATCCAGGGAGATGGTGCCCTCAGCGGATATGGGAACCCATTTTCTCCAGGTCTGGTCTAGCAGACAGCCAATGAGAGGCACCAGAGCCTTACTGAATCACTGAAACATAAACAAAGCTTGTTGAAGTTTTGCTTGGGAGGCCAGAAATTATGTTTTGCTTTACATTAACAGGTTGTATACATGACATAAGAGACATAAACGTGTAAACTAAATTGTAATATATGTCTAATATATTTTTCACTCTTAGACTAAAATAATTTCTAGATTATATGGTTGGAAGAGGAAAATATATACCAGGTGCCAAGCCTATTGAGTTACTTACTAGGCATCGTTTATAACAAATCGGACTTTCTATCCATCCTAGGTTTCTATCCATCCTAGCTGAAATTGGATGAGTTTTTTTTTTTTCCTAACTAGCTCATCTTCCTTTGGGGCTCACAGCTGTACGTGATGTCCATTCACTAAGGGATGCTGATCCACTAGAACAAAAGACTTAATTGAGTTCCTAATTTGGGAGTCACCCCAATCTCTACTCTTCACCCCCAATCCAAGCGCAGTGTCCAGCGCCCCTCTGTCAAGAGGATACTGCAAATGCCTGTCTGGGTGGCATCAGGTCCAAGGTTTCCCCTCGATATGAGAAATAAAGCAGCATCAGCACAATGTGGAAAACACACAGCAAAACGCAACCCTCTGGCCTTGGCTTTCGGGTGATGAACCCATCAAATTTTCACATTCTTGGAAACTGGCAGAATAGTTTCCTTGTGTCCAGACTTCACACTGCATCTAGAATTTGATCCTTTGAGTTTTATTGTCTAAGCCTCATCTAAAGGGCTTATCAAACATCATAGAAGCATTTTGCTGAACGGTGTTCACTAACCTGATAAGCAAATGGACAAAATTCTTCCTGCTTCTTCCAACACGTCTCTCTCTCTCTCCCTCCCTCCTTCCCTCCTCTCTCCCCCACCCCTCCCTTCCCCCATCCCTCTCCTCTTCCCTTTTCTCTCCTTGCCAGCCAGTCTTCTCAGGCAAAATTGTCAGCCATCTATTTCCCTGACCATACAGCCTTTATTGAATGTTTGTGAGATCCAGATTAAGGTCTTACACAGTGGCGAGCAAACCCTTAATTATTTTTGCCTGTATTACTATATATTGAATCGATGTAACTTTTCAATAAAGGCAGTTCAATTCTGGACACTCCCCAATGATTTGGAGATACAGCAACCCTGGTAATTATCCCAGAGTGTAGGAGGTATTTTATTTTATTCTTTTTTTTTTTTTTCCTGGAGGGAGCTGGAAAACGAATCTGGCACAGTGTATACTATTATCTCGACGATCTATACTCATCAACTGTGAATGCCTGATAAATGAGGTAGAAGGTGGGGAAAATGAACACTGCACGTATAGCTCCCCAGCAGTAGGTTTCGGGCTCACGTTTTCAACTTTAACTTGTCTATTACACTTCAGACTCATCAGCCCCTTCCTTTTCCTGCGTCCTCAGAGAGTTATCTAAGGAGCTTATTAAAAGGGCAGAGCCTCTCCGAGAACAAGATCCACTGCACGACTGAAGAACAGATTTCATGGATTTTCCTTCTCCCTGGTCTCACACCAGGCACTGCGTGGGCTGCACTCTGCTCCGTGGTGACCCTGACTTTTTGCTTGTAGAAACCGTAGCCAACAGACAGAAAGCAGCAGTTATTTGGGAGAATCCTTAACTGCACTTTGTCCAATTTCTTTTTACCTTTGACATTTCATGGGAATGTAATAATCCCTCTTCGGTCCAGGTGGAAAGGTGGTACGGGCGAACGGTGAAGAGAAGACCTATACTACTTCTGTCCCCAGAGAGACAGCGGGCTGTCGGAGTGCAGGCTCTGGGGTCAAAATGTCTGAGTTCAAGTCATCAGTCACTGGCTGTGTGGCCCTGGGCAAGCTCCTTAACTAAAAATGGTGATACCAGTATGACCTTCGCCTTTGGGTCACACGAGAGGCTGGAACGAGATAATTCCTAGAAGGCACTTGGTTCAGCATCTTGCACGTGGGATCAAGGCACAGTCAGCGAGTCTCGGAGAGTGCTGGCTGCACAGTCCCTCTGCGGGTGACTAAAACCACCTCAGCTTAGAGCAAGCGGAAAGAAACTCCCTCTCAGCCTGTGATCACCCTCCGCCTCGGGCCACATTTACACCCTCCCACTGTCCCTAAAGAGATGGAGCGTCCTGCCACTCAGCCCCCGTCACCCCCGGATCCCTTCATTCAGTGATTGCAGGCAGCGTATTCAAGGTCAGCGTGGCTCTCTCCCTCTCTGCACCAACGGGACACCTGGTGGTGCTGGACCTTGAACTGCTGAGTCACTGGTCCAAGATGAGGAAGAACCAGAGTGAAGGCTTCTGGAAGGCATCCCGTCAGCTCCATGTATGAAATGTCCTTCACCTTTCCTACTTCTTCGCACACGTTGCTTCTCAACCACCTTGGGATAGAGCCATCAGTTCTCCTGTTTAACAGGCTAGGAGACTGAGGCTCTCTGATGACAGTGACTGGTAGGGATGCCCTGGTACAGCCTGCAGGGTCTGTTGAAGTCAAGTTCCGTGTTCTTCCCACAGCTGGTAGCCTTTGTGGTTCCCCTCGGAATTCTCTCCTATTTCTCCACACACTACTTTGTATTTTCATAGTTCTTTGTTTTTCAGTCTCCAGCTCCGAATTTAAGTGTTGCTGTCTGCTTCCCCTCCACCGTTTCCTCCTCCATCCCGGCCCCCATCCTTCTCCTCAAGGTTAAAATCACCAGGGCAATTCGGAGGAGTTGTAGGACCTCAAAGAGGCTCAGGACTTCTCAGTGATTCTATAGAAATGAACTAGAGCCCAGGACCTGTGTCCGTGTGTAACCAACTCAGTTGTCACTCCTGCACACACAGTTAAGAATGTGCTGCTCAGACACTCTGTCACTGGTAGTGCCAGAAGCTCGCATGGCTGAGGACCCTAGAGGGGGTCTTCTGGCTATTTCAGCTGCTGCTGCCTCCACCAGGAAACCTTGCTGTGACCACACAGACCGTCCCAGCTCTTTGGGACAACTGCACCCTGACCAGGTGACACCACAGGGGCCCTTGGGCCTGCAGCCACTAGCAGGGTGGGGATTCCACGCCATGGCTGCCAGTGAAAGCTTTGTCCTGGCCTCCCTGAGGGCTGCAAGCTGGACAGGCCCCACAGATGGGTCTCCCTGGACAGCACAGACCCAGAAGGGTCTGAGTCAACCAGCTCTGCTCCCCTGACTCAGTCCCTGTGTGAGAGAGGGGCTGGGGGAGGGGCGGCAAGTGGCAGTCAAGTTGCACTTTTCTTCCTCCAAGTGAAGCTGAAAATATTTGCAGGAGTTGCCTGGAATGAAGGAAGGGCTGTACCCCTCCTGTTCTCCTCCTGCACCTGCGCTTGCCCTTTGCCCTTAGTCTCTGTTGGGCCTCTCACTCTGCATTTCCCCAACGAAACCTGTGTGGCCCCCGCCAGGTTTTTAAAAAATTTTTCTTGGAGTTTAGCTGATTTACAATGCTGTGTTAGTTTCTGCTGTACAGCAGAGTGAATCAGTTATACATATACATGTATACACTCTTTTTGAGGTTCTTTTCCCATATAGGCCATTACAGAGTATTGAGTAGAGTTCCCTGGGCTCTACAGTAGGTCCTTATTAGTTATCTGTTTTATATATAGGAGTGTGTATATGTCAATCCCAATCCCCCAATCTGTCCCTCCTCCCCTTACCCGCTGGTAACCATAAGTTTGTTTTCTACATCTGTGACTCTATTTCTGTTTTGTAGATAGGTACGAGTTCCTTTGTACCCGTTCTTTAGATTCCACATGTAAGCCATATCATACAATATTTGTCTTTCTCTTTCTGACTTACTTCACTCAGTATGACAATCTATAGGTCCATCCATGTTGCTGCAACCCTGCCAGGTTTAAGGGACATGACTGAAACCACAGTACTTGGAAAGGGGAGTCATACTGCTGAAGGGGAGATAGGGGAGGGGAATGTGCAGCAAAAATTCAGCAATTGTTTTCTATCCCAGTCTGGAGGTGAAGCCATCGTGGGAAAAGTTCTGAGCGTGTCCCCTAATGACAGGCTAGAAACCACTGGCCTTTGTTGGGAGGTGCGGCAGGTGGAGACGCTCAGCTACAGGCTGAGCCTGTTTCTCTCTGGATCTGACATCTGGATAAAAAGCAAATACATATATATATATTTTTTTCATTCAAATATACAGATGTTTCCAACTATTCCCATGCTGGGCGGCATGTAGACCCAGCTGCTTTGTCTAGTTAGAAGCAAAAGAATTTTTAGGGGCTCTTCTGAGGGCTGGGCTTTCAACTCTTATTTCACAGTTTGTCTGTCAAGTCACTTGACTTCAAGGAGGTACCATCGCTCTAATGGTAGGATGTGTCAGGAAGCTGACGTACCTCCCAGAGCTGTGCTTGGCCACAACGGGCGAGTGCACCCTCACGGGTGTCCCCAGGGGCTCGGGAACCCCTGCACAATCATAAAGCCACTAGGCAGATGCCATTCCAGGGACAGCACAGCCCATTCGAGGCTCGGCTGACCTCAGAGGCTTTGATCCACGAGGGGTTAACCAAACCAAACCTCTGCCCTCTTTGGTTCTATCCAACACTGCTTGTCGTGAATGTTTTCATGTCAAGACGCAGGGAGCTGCCTAAAAATAATGTGGGTCGTTAAGCTCCCTGGCGTTCAGCAGTTTCCAATTTGCTCTTTTGCCATCAGCTGCCTCCCATTCACAATGAGATGATTAGATTCTCATGTACTCATCACATTCGTGCTATGTCATGTCATATTATATTTTAGGACATTGCTCAAAAATGGGTTTGACGGGGGATATTAATGTTTGTTCTTAGATCCAGTATGTCTTTTTTTTCTTTCTTCCCTACCCCACCCCTGATCAGGCACCTGCTATCAATTTGACCAGCATGTAACCAGAATTCTCAGAACTTGCTCGTGGCTCCTGACGGATCTTGTCCATTCGTGCCATGGGACTGGGAATGCACTGCAGATGGCAAGCTGATTCGGTAAGCAGTAGTCACCATGTAGCATCTGCTGTGGTTGGCCAGGCACCTTCTGGGAAATAGTGACATGGCCTTGTGAAAAGCAGAGGTCTGGGGAGTCCGATGCTCCTAGAGGGTGTATGTGACCCCACCACAGTTAATTTGTGTCCTTGCAGAGTTGTCCGACTTCTCTGTTATTCCCCCATCTTGCTCTTGGATAGAGAGCTAGCCCAGCTGTACAAGTCATTCGGGTCTCATGTTGAAAACACCAAAGCATCTCCTTGTAGGTGAATGACTAGAGATACAGAAGGATGCTGAGCTGTTTGCTCTTACTTTGCGGACCCTGTGGCACACGTATCATGCCGATACCCACGGTGCTACTTTGCTTACCTCTGAATCCATTTCCATTGCCACTGGAGCAAGCAGGTGAAGGGGAGCCTTGGGGCCTGATGACGGGGGCGAAGGCACTCTTCTGTTTGACAGCAGGAAAAACTGAAGAGGAAAATGGGAGGATGGAGGACGTGCTGGAAGATCCAACAGTGGGACTTGATGACATGACTGGAAAGCAAATGCACAATCCTTTTTTAGAAAGAGAAAGATCTAGGAGTTAAGTTCTCTCTTCAGTACATACAACCTCTACACATTGCTTGAGAAATTACGAATTTATTCCAGGCATTGTTCCTGATTCCAGGGATTCAAAAAGAAGTTGAATGTGACAAGGTCCCTGCCCTGTCCCGTGGGAGGAATAAACAAATAAAAAAACCTAAGAGGGTCATTGTCCTGTTGGAGGAGTGTCCACGACGCTGAGATACAGCGGGCAGAGTGCTTTTCTGCCTGGAAGAGTCAGGAAAGTGTCAGCAGGAGATGAAATTGTGATAGGTCTTAATCCACAAGTAGAAGCTCGACAAGAGAAGCCTAAGACCAACAACTGAAAAATTATCCAGTCTACGAAAAATCAGAAACCTCTTTTTTTACCCTAAAAAGTAGTCCTGTCTGGGAGCCATGTGCTTCCCTGGCAATTCTCAGGGCACCGGAGGCTTGATCTGTCGGGTTGGCATCTTCTCTGAGTGCACCATCTCTATGGGCCACTTCCTCATTAAATGTAAAAGTTTATTAACATTTAAGAGATTACCTCCTTCTTCCTCTACTTTCAGAGCTCCTGGGAAATAAAGCTGCAAGTCAGCCTCCTCTGATGTGATGTGTAGGAAAAAATACCAATATTAACATTAAACTGACTTAAAGGAAGCCAAAAACTAAGTGTTGTGGATTTCCAGGAAAAACAAAGGCAATTTACACAACGAAGGGCCCCATGTCTTAATGTCAGACACTCCACCAAGTCACATCATACAAGAAGATAATCTCCTCCTAGGTTCAACTTGCTCGAGAAAGGGGTAAACTTGAGTTCACAAGGGTAGAATTGTTCGAGATAGCATTTTATAGTATGAGGTCAAGTTTCAGGGGCTCATTTTAGCATAATGTCCAGAATTCTGAACTGTCCAAGTCACATGACTTGGTAAAAGAATTACTGCAATGTAATGGCAAAGGCCGTGACAAAGGCTAAGAGTGCTGACCTCTACTTCATATCATCAGTGGTCCAGATACTCCACAAAGTAAATCTGAAAGTGAGAACATGAGTGCGAGTTATGGTTCAAAGACCAAGTACGAGGTGAATTGAAGGTCCAGTGTTCTGATATCCTGTGGAAGACTCCATCCCCATTTCCCCCCTCTCCATATAAAGATAGACTTTGGGCTGTGTTCACAAATTGCCTATATAAAGCAATCATACAGCGTACCTCCAATATGATGTCTTTTACAGCCGTACGACAAACCAAAGACTTCAAAAAAAAAAGAGCTTTATCTAAAAACTTCTTATCCTGAAGTGGTCCTGATTTAAAGGGCAGTGCAGAAGGAAGCATCCAAATACATCTAGGTCTTTCCACAAGTAATATGAATCAAAAGAAAAAAATGGTGGTATCGATATATAGAGAATGAATAAACAAGGTCCTACTGTGTAGCACAGGGAACTACATTCAATATCCCGTGATAAACCATAATGGAAAAGAATATGAAAAAGAATGTATATATATGTATAACGGAGTCACTTTGCTACACAGCAGTAATTAACACAACACTGTAATTCAACTATATGTCAATAAAAAAGAGAAAAAATTGGAAAGGAGGAAAAAAATCCTTAAAGAATCTCATGTAATACTTGAAGATGCAAATGAAGAAGAAATCTGGCTAATTCACTATTGCTGTGGGAGAGGATACAGGTTTAAGCACTGAGAATGGATCTTATTCATAGTTCCAAGTCAATCTCCTCTTCTAGCCTTGGTTTTAGCGTCAGTGAAATGTGTGTGTGTGAGCAGGGTGGGTGGGTGAGTCCTCTCCTCTTTCTGTAAGGCACAGAATCAGAGGCCAAAGGAACGCTGAGAATCAGGAGCCCCTGATTCTGCCCACCATGAAATCTCTGCCATACTGTGTGATCCATGCGAGCACCAAAATGGCACCTTGGTTTCTGAGTCTGCAATAGCAGAATCTCCCCTCATACACCATGATAGAGGAGGGTTATTATAATGTGAATTAGACACACACACACACACTCAATTCCATGTATATTCAGCATATGACTCACTTCTACAAATACTTCTTTTTTAGTAACAGATCTAAAAGCATGCTCGTTAGCATGGCCACCACCTCTCAATGGGAAAGGAGTCACTTCAGGCTTCACCAGGTGGTGTAAAAGAATTGTTACAGAGCTGAATAAGCACAGAGCTGTAACATGCCCATTTAAAATGTTTTTAACAGAATTTTTGTAAAATGTCAAATTACATCCAAATTTAAAATTTAATGCGGCTATAATAAAAAGCCTAAAGGAAATTTTAATCTGTGTGTGTCAACAAACATAACTTCTATATTTATCTATTTAAAACAGCAACCACACTGTTAGAGCCAGAAAGTTTTGTTAAAAAAAATTTTTTTAAGGAGGCGTTTGTCTTAACAGATATTAAAACTTATGATAAGCCTACACAAATGAAATCAGTGTTATACTAGCATAGAAACAGGCAGACAAATCCTTGGCGAAAATAGAGTCCAGAAACAGACCTGAGTATACATGAGAATTAGAACTTAATAAAGGTGACATTTCAAATTAGTGGGGAAATAAACACATGGGAACAATACGCTAGCCATTTGGAGACAAAATTTAGAGTGCTTCCTCGTGTTAAACACGAAAGTAAATCTAAGTGGATTAAACAGTTATTTGTAAAAGCAAAATTATGAAGGAGCTAGTAGAAAAATTAGGAAGTTATGTAATTTACCTAATCCTTTCAACCCCCAAACCTAAACAGAACATCGTAAGACATGACAAAAATATTTCTATAACACATACAGAAAAGGCAAATGACAAATTAGGAAAAATATCTGTCATAATTATTTAGATATATTCAGATTCTCAGTAGCTAATAAGTTTTTATAAATTAATCAGAGAACATCCCACTAGAAAAATGGGCAAGGGAAGTGAAAAGGAATGTCACAGAAGGAAAACTGAAAATGACCAAAAGGCCTTTATAGACCTATAAATGGTCAAACCGATTAGTAATCATATGTAAATTAAAACAGTAATGAGATGTTATTTTCCACTTGCCAAATTGATAAAGATTAAGAAAAACTTAAGAGGGCGGGGAAACAGATACTATTCCTTTTCTAAGGGGAGTACTAGCCTCTGTGGAGGGACTTCAATAATATGTATCAAAGTATTTGAAAATGTGCATATTTTTAACCCGGTAATTTAATTTCTAGAAATTAATCCCAAGGAGATAATCATAAATGTGCAAAAAAAAAAAAAATCCAAGGGCGTTTTTATAGTCTTGAAAAACTGGGAAATAAGTGAAGTGACCAGCAATAGGGTAAACTATATTAGGTCCATAAAATGGACCACTATGCAAACATTAAAACTAATATTGGAGAAGAATATTTAATGGCATGGAAAGATACACCTCCTCAGATGAGTAAAGCAGATTACATAATAACACAGACAATGAGCCCACTTTTAGTTTTTTAAAAATACACAAAGAAAAAGTCTAGAAGGATGTGATACACATCCAAATTTTTAATGACGATATCTGGCTGACAGAATTGTGAAGATTCTTACATTTCTTTCTCTCACTTGTCTGTATTTTCAATATTTCCTACAATGACCGTGTATTACTTTTGATGTAGCAGAAAGCAGCAAAAGCTGTTAAAAGAAACAAACGGAAAATCTCTGCTTCTTTGGGAAAAAAGAATATAATCCTGAGCAATAGGCATAATAGCTTTCCTGGACGTTAATGTGCCTCTTTGATCTAAGGCTTAACTGCCTGTAAACAAGGTTGTCTGTTAACCGGTTCTTTCACAGATTCCTGGGAGAAGCTCGTTGACTGTAGTTAACTTTGCAATGCAAACGCCACTCCTCATGTCTGTTCTCCGTTCTTAGGACACAGGCCTGCACTGATGGATTTTTATGGCGCCTAGCTTCGTATCTGTGACTGAGAATTTTGCCATCTTTCTTCTGCTCTCTTCTTCATTGATCTTATGGCTGAAACCCATCAGCTGTGCATCAGAGCAGACGCTGTAATTTTCAGGATGTATCTATCCATAACTGCAAGGCTATACTTTAAAAGTTAACCGTGGTTATCTCTGCATAGAAACAGTGTCATTTTTCTTGTCTTTTTTACATAGGCGTGCTTTTCAATGCGCCTACAGTGAGAATGTTACAATTGTCATAGGATTTTTTTTTTTTCCTTTCTGAAGAAAAAGACAATAGAAATACACCAAAATATTAACAAGGTGTTTTTTTACGATGGGAGTGGACTTTCTTTTAAAAACTATTTCCACATGTTCTACCATAATCATTTAACACTCTACAACAGAAAATGTCTTGATATTTATTTTTGAAAACATGAGAATATTGAGGCCTGGGACAGACTCTAAGACTATATAACTCAAGTAGGAATCCCTGAGGCCGGGGATGAAGGATTCTGTCTGCATGGATCCTGTTCCAAACTTTGCATGTGCTTGGTGGCTAGTCTACTTTGGAAGAAGTGGTCCCTTGGGTGTTGCAGGCTTGCTGAGTAGAACATCTTTGGGGACACCAGCGTGTACTGTTTTAGGAAAGTGGATCACACATACTTGAAATTGAAAATTTCTCTGGACACCTCTCTCTGTGGATAGAGGCCAAAGTAAAGGCAAGCACTTCTAGCCCAGAAATCTCTGTGAACATGGGGAGTTAAGGAAAAACCACTTTTCTTCTTCTAAGGATTGATTGGCTTGCACCGTCCCAGCTGGAACTCACCAGGCACACATCCTCCTTTGCATCGAGCCATTGCATTTGTTGGCGCTAAGGGGTCTGTCAGCGTTTCATTATAACCTCCTATTGTCAGGGGTTTAGAATTCAGCCATAAAAACTTGCACTGAGCTGGAACTTGGCACATACTGCTACCGCCAGGAAGTGAAGTTTGTATGTGGAATTGAAAAAACATCTGTTTGGCCATTTTTGAAGTGGTGTGAGAGCAAAAACAGTAAAGATGCAGGTTTTTGATACTCTGCGTTGGCCGTCATGCAAGTCAACTCGACTGAGAGGTTTGACTTTATTTCTTTTTAACGTCTCTGGCAAGTGATTGCTCCGTGGCATGGCCCAGCCACATCAGACTAGTTTAAAAAATAAAATGAAAAATCAGAGAAGGGTGTTTGTTTTCAGACACAAGCAACTGAACTGACGAAATGGTATCCCCCTGAGCTTTTTAATTTTTTTTATTTAAAACAATTTTTTTGTATTTCCCAGAGAATTTGAGACTTAGCTGGGTAGAAATACAGGTCACGTGCTATTGTAATGAACTCCATAGGGTATTCAGTATTTTTGCAGTAGGGGATTTTTATTGTAATGAATGCACTGTTTGGAATTCCAGTCCCAGTCTGCAATTCCTTCAGACCGTTCCTCAGAAAAGGAAGGTGCAAGGGGTCTCACAGACCCAGTAGGAAACAAGAGGACATTCTCTGCTGTGTTTCCCACTCCCTCTGGGCAGGGCACCTTCCTCTTTCTATTTTGTGCATGCTCTCTTGTTTTAATGGGTGACTTGAAGACAGGGTGTTACTGTTTTTCTTATGGCAGTGGGATTGACTGATCAAGAAAGGGTAGTGGAAGGAAGTTGTCACTTGCTGGAGTGGGAAGGGTCCCTTTCTACCGAATGAATTATCTAGTAAGAAACATCAAGCCATCCACACCAGATGGGCAATTTCATTCATCCATTCACTCTCTCTCTGTCTCTCTCTTTCTCTCTGTCTCTCCACCCACACCCCACCCACTCCTTCCTGTCTTTTTTTTCACTCTCCCTCACCCATCACCACACTAAACACTATATTGTTATATTAACCATTTTTGATCTACAAAAATGAGAATTTCACATGGTTCAACCACGTATGTATGATTGAACATATGAAATTACACATTTTGGAAATAAAGAAGAGGTGGTTTCATACGGCTCAGCCTAATAATGTGTTATAAAGACATGAAATATTTTTAATATTACTGAATAATTTAAAAACATGATATCCTGAATCTGATGACATATGATCTAGCCACATTTTTACTGTTTATTGGCAATGAACCCTTGAGTAAGTCATTTAATAACCCTTCATATCTTAGAAGGGAAAATGATGATGATACTAGTATAATAAATTATATTAATAAATATATAAACATGTAAATTATATACATAATAAATTATTATGATTATTATATCCATATTATATGGTTGTGAGGATCTGATTGGACTCTATGTGTGAACATGCTTTTTAAGCTGTAAGGTAGAATGTGGCTGTAAATTACTCTTACTGTTGTGACTGTTATCATGTGACATTATTTACACAATGGCTCTTTTGTCCTTGTATCACTTGCAGGGGCTATTGAAGATGTGGTCCCTTCTGCACATAGGGTACCCTCTCCACAAGGATGCATGGGAGAAATCTCGCCAAGGTCTCAGCCACAGAAAAATCAGGTTTCTGTTGAGCGGCTGCTACTATTGCTACTACTAATAATGTGTGGACATAAAATTTTATAACAAATAGTGTTTGTTTGTCTCTTTGCTTTACCATCTTGTAAGCCTCCGAACCAAATTAATGACTCCCTTGAATAGACCAGACGGCATCCATTGTAACCCTTGGATTCATCCCATTTTCTGATACACATTTTTTTCTTTTATGTTTCTTATAGTCTCTATTTTACACTTTCATGCTGCCCATCTGACTATTAATATTCCCCCAGAACATTTTTGGAACAAGAGAAGGTTAAAAACAAGTAAGTAAGTAAATAAATAAATAAATAAAGCAAGCAACAGTTTGTTTTCCTTGGTCCCTCTGATCTCATTGATCTAATTGGCCATCTGACAGGACACCATGAAGAACGCATGTCTTTGCAGCAACGAGATTTGTCCTGGGAGAACCAACCTCTGCTGCTTGGCTACTATACCTTCACCACACTTAGTATGAGTGTTGAGTGTAATGAATTGAACAGATAACCCAGAAGTAACTCCTGGATGTGTGTCCCCAGGGAACCACAGGCCCAAAGGCTGAGAGCGGTGGCCTCCAGACCCTTGGCACCACTTCCCGAGCTGCGGTAGAAATGGCCTTGACTCCCCCTTGTTCCTGGCACGAGGGAACCGCTCTGGGCAGCAGAGCCTTGCAGCAAGGTACAGCATTTCAAGGACACTCCGCTCACTCACTCAGACTCTCCACGGTGGCTTCTCCCCCAGCCTGAAATATTCCCTAAGTAGCCTCATCTTCTCTAAGGCTCCTGGCCTCACTGTGCAAGGTCCCAGCTTAGCCCCCAAAGCCACCTGAATGAGTTTTCGTAACTTCCTAGAACGTCTAGCTTGCTGCTAGCCCACAGATTAGGACTAAGAGCCTCTGTCCCCATATATTACACTGTCACCGGCAGTCACGTTCCGTCTCTCTGGAGGTACATAAGGGAGGGGAGAGCCATGTAACAAAGTGAAAAGGGAGATGATGGTGTGTTACACAGAATAACCTGGAGTCATCAACTCTGTGTCCAGATTCTTGTCCTTCTCCACTCTAGCTGTCTGATCTTGCACAAGTCAGTTAACTGCTGGACACCTAAACTTCCTTGCCTATACTGACCTCAGAGAATTCTTGTGAAGAGTAAATGAAACACTACATCTGAAAGTGCCTAATGAAGAGTGTACAGAATGTTAACTGAGTTGGACTCTTAATTCCTTGCTCTCGTCTACACAAGCCACATCTATTGTTTCCCTGTAAAAAGGGAATCGTTTCACTCCTTTTCTCTCCCTTGAAAAGCTTTGAGTAACCAGATGAGCCCAAGTCCACTAAAGGAAAAGTACAAAAGGCAGGAAGGACCACTCCTCCGTGAGTCAGTAAGATGCTGGAATGCTACCCTCCCTCGAAAGGCTGAAGAGTAAAACCCAGGGACAGAGAGACAGGGAGAGCTGGAGGGATGGACAGGGCACTTACTTCCATAAGGGGAGCCTGTGGGGGAGCCGTTTAGAAATCCTGGAGATCCTGGGACACCCAGGTTGGCCATAGGGACATTGCTGTAGCCGTTCATACTGTTACTGGAGGTGCTGTAGTTAGACTGCTGAGGGGTAGAGCTGGAAGAGTAGCCCCGCGGAGAGATGCTGCTTGTGTTGCGGATGTATCCTGGACAACAGAGAGAAAGCGCAGATAAATGAACACACACACACACACACACACACACACACACACACACACACACACACACACACACACACACACACACACACACACACACACACACACACACACACACACACACACACACACACACACACACACACACAATATGGCAGCATAGGTCACATGGCCCCCAGTCTATAGAATTCCAAGTTGACTGTGGGCTGTAGTGGAAAAGTCTGCAGTTTGTCTTCAGACTTTTTATACCTTCCTGTCTCTTTCCCATCTCGCACAAAACCATATCCCTGTAATTCCCCCCTTCCTCCTCTTTCCCATTGGCAGTCAGCATCTCCAACTCACACCAAGGAGTGAATGACTAACGGCAGTGACATCTCCCAAATCCTACTTCATGTAACGCTAGAGCCCTCTGAGATACTGATGGGTATCACTGAGAAAAGCGTTCTGTGGTCAAATAAAGCTTGGCAGATGGTGCGTACCGTAGCGTATTGAAGATTCGTATATGAAGGGCCTGGAGAATGAATAAACCGGTTTAACTTTGCTAACCTAGTGTTTCCCAAATTTAACATAACATAGCATCTTTTCTGGGTGTGATGGGGAAAAGGCATCCTGATAACATTTCAAGAGGCACTAGCACTCTGAAGATCACAGCTATAGAAGTCTGAAGTTGTTACCATGCCCTGCTGGGTGGGGTGGGGAACATTTTCGTTTAAAATGCATTGATAAGTTCATCTAAATGGGCTGTTCTTTTGAAATAATGCCCTTTGCAGCAACATGGATAACACCAGAGCTTATCATACTAAGTGAAGTAAGTTGGAAAGAGAAAGACAAATACCATATGATATCACTTATATGTGGAATCTAAAATATGACACAAATGAACCAATCTGGGAAACAGAAAGAGACACAGACACAGAGAACAGACTTGTGGTTACCAAGGTGGAGGGGAAGTAGGGGAAGGGATGGTTGGGAGTTTGGGGGCTAATAGACTCAAACTGTTACATTTAGAATGGATAAACAACAAGGTCCTACTGTATAGCACATGGAACTATATCCAATCCCCTGGGATAAACCATAATGGAAAAGAATATAAAAAAGAATGTACCTATGTGTATAACTGAGTCATTTTTCTGTACAGCAGAAATTAATGCCACATTGTAAATCAACTACACTTCAATTTAAAAAAATAAGTTAAAAAAATAAATAAATGGGCTGTTCTTTGACCAAAGACTCGGAAGCATCCGCAATTGAATGCACGGAGATCCAGTCCAGAGTGGGATGAGTCCTCCCCACACTTCTGAAACCCCAGCACAGAGACCTCACCTAATCTATCCTGAAATAACCACATAGGATAACTGTCTCTAAAGCTATTTAAGAAATGACCCAAATTTAGGGGAAAAAAAAAAAAGGTAATAATATGTCCCACCCATCTTTCTGTAAGAAGAACTCACCCTGAGCATGAGACTGAGGAATTCCCTTGCAATGGATGATAGAATTAGAAATAAAACTATCCCAAGGTGAGGTACATCAGCAGAAACATTTACTCCTTTTAAAACATGATTTATGATAAATTTAGCACCTTAATAAAATCAACCTCAATGACAAAAACCTTTACTCAATATGCTTTACGTGTAGAAGCACTGTTAACTGTGTTGCTGTATTTATATATTTGTATACATTTGCATATATATATATATATGAGATAATACACAAATAGAAGTTACCAAACTAAGCCATTCACCCTTGGCACTAGGAATTTGGGTGTAATTAACAAGAATAGCAATAACTCAGCTCCTTTCCATTATTCAGTTTGATGACCACAATAGCAGAAGTGTAGATTTTATTCAAACAATACCCGTAAATCTAGTTTTAGTAAGCCTAAACTCTTCTAAATTCACAATACTTAAATGTTTCCAGTTAAAGGATTCTGCCAGGTACCTAAAGAGCTCAAAGTCTAACAATACACCTAATGTTGAGATAATCCAATGACTGCATTGCTTATCTGGGACACACTCTTTTTTGTTTGTTTTTGCAGTACGCAGGCCTCTCACTGCTGTGGCCTCTCCCATTGCGGAGCACAGGCTCCGGACGCGCAGGCTCAGCGGCCATGGCTCACCGGCCCAGCCGCTCCGCGGCATGTGGGATCTTCCCAGACCGGGGCACGAACCCGCGTCCCCTGCGATGGCAGGTGGACTCTCAACCACTGCGCCACCAGGGAAGCCCTGGGACACACTCTTATAAGAATCAAGCTTTAACTCCTTCCACTCCAGCAGAACCAGCCTTTTAAATGTATAAGATGTTTGCCTTTTGACTCTGAGAAAGGTAGTACCTTGATTATTTCCCTGTGTTGACTCTGAGATGCTGACCCCAAGCTGGCTGCCATAAGAATTGATGCCCATCATGCCACTGTGAGCTGGAGAGCTGGAGAGAGCTGGGATCTGGCTGGGATTCCTGGGGACACTGTACAGGGCTTCAGCAATATCTGCGGCACGCTTCAAAATGATGTCCTACAAAGTGGCAGGTTGAGGTGAATGTTTTTATCGAGCAATAGGAGTTGAACTCAAGAGAGTGCAAAATGGGAGCACCTAACCTGGTTATTGTGTGGTGTCCCATAGAGCGCCTCCACCAGATCTGCAGCTCTTTTCAACAGCATTTCCTAGAAAAAGAAAAGAAAGGGTGGGATATAAGCAAAGGTAAAACCCAAAATGGCCAACACAAAGGAAAATTACGTATAAAAATCGAAAGTCCAGGCATCCCCCTAAAGTGTAAGTAACTAGCCAAGAGGTCCTATATTTGGTTTGACAGGTAGAATATGATCACACGTATGAATCCCCCTATAAATGCATATCTATGTGAAATACTTCTCGATAAAAGGGCTCCACAAATAGCTTGGCTACCAAAACAAAACACAACCAAATTAAGGGTAAAGTTGGCTAAAATTAATAACGTCATGGGAGTTCCATTAAAAACTACTTACAGACCATTCCATTAAAAAAATCTGGTATTCTAATTAACCAAATAGTCTCAAAATGATTGATTGACCTGAGCTTAGCTGCCTGCCAAGGAGTTGTCCAGAGTACTGAAATTATCCTGGCAATGCCTTCTGCAAAATTTTACTCTAATAAAGATGAATTCTTTCAGTAATATTTCCCCCTGTTCACTTTAACCAGAGAGAATTAGTAATCAGTAATCCCTTTCCTCTCATTTTGTCTTTTCCACCTTCTGTTTTTAACAGCCTTTTAAATTGCTATTAACCTACTTTCTAGATATCATCTAATTTAATGGTGGGGCTGGGGATTTTTCCAAGAGGAAAACAAAGGTGCTATGCAGAAGCAACTGCTGTACTTGAATTTCACTCACACTACAGAAAAGAGAACATGGCATTTTATAATGTATGTACTTAAAATGTAAATAAAATGTTAAAATTTCGTAATTTCTCATTAATTAATACCTAATAAATTGACTTTTTTTTTTTTTTTTTTTTTGCGGTACGCGGGCCTCTCACTGTTGTGGGCTCTCCCATTGCGGAGCACAGGCTCCGGACGCGCAGGCTCAGCGGCCACAGCTCACGGGCCCAGCCTCTCTGCGGCATGTGGGATCTTCCCGGACCGGGGTACAAACCCGTGTCCCCTGCATTGGCAGGCGGACTCTCAAGCACTGCGCCACCAGGGAAGCCCTGACATATTTTTAAATAAAGAAAGCTAAAATAATGGGCCAGATTCACTATATAATTTTTGTGAGCAAGTTCATTTGAAACAGATACATTTCATAGAAATTATATATGGATGTGTTTTTCACTTCCTTAAATATCTGTGTACGTACTAGGCCTTCAGTGAATACTTGATTGTGGATTACTATGTCCCTGTAATTACGGGTAAACAAAATTACGTTTAAATACAAAGGAATGGGAACTTATACTTTTAAGCAATTATATAATTATTTATTTTCATAAAGTTGGCAATGTTTTATAAGCTGAATAATTGTAGTGTGTTTGTTTCATAGGCCCAACTTTTCAGATTTCATATTTCCTCAGAGATTGACCATAACATAGTTCACAGTTAGTAGATATTTTATGTGCATCTTGTATCTCCAGCTTAGCCAAATTTCAATGCCTAATTTAATTTTAAAGAGACTTAAGTCGCTAGATTTATCTAAGTTTGCTGAAATTCTCCAAGAAGGTTTTCACGTGTCATTTTCCAAAGCATTTTACCTTAGCTAATCTCTCAGGATCTCCAGGATGCCTTGGGATGACTTTCTGCAGTCTCTGAAAGCCATAGTCTATGGTGGGTTCATTTAATGCTGAAAAACAAAAGTCTTCTTTTTGAGTATATAAACTGGCCGTAAAGCAAAGCTTCTAATTAAGTCTGCCATGGGTAATAGAAAGGTCTCCAAATTTCAGGATTATTATAATTATTTTATCATTTCTGCCTTAAGTACACACACTTATCATTCTCTGCTCACTCCCAAATAATCAGAAACATTACACAATCAACCATATCCCATCCCAGTTTCTTCGGAAGACGATAAAGTACCTTTACATGCTTTTCCCTTCTTCCCTCTTTGCCTCCTTCCCCAGTATACCTTCATCATCTAGTAATTCTTCTCCTAAACATCACTTTTTCTTAATCATGCTCTTAAATATTTACGTTCATACATATATAAACCTTCTGTGAGTTTATTCTCATAAAACTCTCTTCTTATGCATAATAGACTTTCAGAATTTTCAATTATGTTTTGTTACACATACATTCACTTCATGTCAGGCTTCACCAGATACTGCCAAGTTCCATAGGAGCAGAATTCACACTTATTCTGTTTTGCCACTGTGTTCTCATTGTTGGAGACAGAGCCTGGCACATAATAGGCACTTCGTGTCAGCAATTGTAAAACGAATGAGTGAGGGAATGAATGAATGAAGGACCTATTTTGGCATTTCTACTGTGCTAAAGAGTTTTGGGGGTTGATTCCTTTATCCTTCTTTCCTCTCCCCCTTTACTTTTTAAAATTTTGTTGCTTATATTTTATGGTTTTAAAATTAATACACGATCAAAGTAAAGAAAAAAGATATAAAGGGTAAAATAATAATCACCTGCACTCCCATTAGGCAGCAGTAAACACAGGAGGGTGTATTTCCTTTTTAATCTTACTTTTTTTTTTTTCCGGTACGCGGGCCTCTCACTGTCGTGGCCTCTCCTGTTGTGGAGCACAGGCTCCGGACGCGTAGGCTCAGCGGCCATGGCTCACGGGCCCAGCCGCTCCGCGGCATGTGGGATCTTCCCGGACCGGGGCACGAACCCGCGTCCCCTGCATCGGCAGGCGGACTCTCAACCACTGCGCCACCAGGGAAGCCCAATCTTACTTTTTGCGTATATGTTTTATAAATATTTTTTCTTTTATTTGAACTCTCAAAGCAACACCTTTTATTTAAAGAAATTATTTAAATTTTTAGATATAGAAGCAAAGATAAAATCATCCATAATCTCACCATTTTAGAGATGATCTGGGTTGACATTTTTGCTTATATCCTCCAAGATTTAAAGACACACACATACTTAAAATTATTCAGAGCATACTATTCACACCATTCCATAACCTACTTTTTATCCATTTAAAAATATATCAAATTTTCCCCCAGGTCATTAAATATTCTTTTATAACATTATTTAAAATTCCTGCATATTTTTCCATGACATGGTCTATAATTTATTTAAATGGCTTCCTAATGTTTGGCATTTAACGTGGTCCTAATTTCTCACTATTATAATAATCAGAGCAAAAATTATCCTTTGTGCATAACTTTAATTCTTTCGATTGGAAAATTCTAAGAATTAGAATTACCAGAGAAAAAATTATGATTTATATTTAAGGCCTTTCACACATACTGTCAAACCACTCCTCAGAAGAACATATAAATTTATACTCCCTCCAGCAAGGCATGTGGTCATTTTAACTTACATTTCTTTATTCATCAGTGAGGCTGACATTTTTTTCTTATACTTGCTGATCATTTTAATTTTTTCTTTTATGAACTGCTTATAATACTTTCTGCACTCTTTTCTATTGAGAATTAGGCCTTTTTTTTTACTTGTAAAAACACTTCACATATTAATACTTTTAACACTCTGTCACCATGTTACAACATTATGTCCAAATCTGTCCTTAGGTATTACAGGTAGAAAGACCATCCCAACTGCAAGATCTGGCAAGTACACATTCACACATTCACACACACACACACACACACACACACACACATGGGGGGGGGTGTTGCTTATACATACATATACGAATTCTTTAGGTCCACCAGTAAAATGTGTACTGTTCATCATACAGGTAATAAGATTTTTGGTTTTCATTTTTTGCTATGTATTTCACTTTTTGTTGATTTTATTGTGAATATGATTACTCCCTCATCATATTTTCTAAGAGTTTTACTAGCACCTAGAAACACTTTGGTTGTTATGTGTCTGCACAGGCAGTGTGTGTGAGGGGAATGTGTGGTGGTATATACTATAGTCATTAAGAGAATCAGCTTTAGAGTCAAGTAGATCTTGGGTTTAAATTCCAGCTCCGCCATTAACGTCTGTGAACGTCTATTTAAAATCCATCTCATGGGTTTGCTGTCAAAATTAAACGAAACAATGTATAGCATGCCCCCAGCACAGTTCTTTGCAGGTAAAAGATCTTAACCAATAGTAGTTGTCTCTTATTTTGTAACGAAACCCCTGACAGATGTACTTATTTTTTCTGTTCATTCTTAGGTTTGTACATTCAGAGCATCTATATGTGATGATCATTTTGTCTCCTTTTGATAAGTATATTAATTCTGTTTAGTTCTCTGAAGCCCATTCTTGTATTGGCTAAAACTTCCCAAAAAGTGTCTGAAAAGAGGATGACTTTTTTTCCTTTAAAGTGGGAATGACACTAACACTTCAGCACCAAATGTGATGTTGGCTATTTGAGATAGATATTAGTTATCATGTTTTTGTTGTTGTTGTTGTTGTTGTTGTTTGCGGTACGCGGGCCTCTCACTGTTGTGGTTCCGGACGCTCAGGCTCAGCGGCCATGGCTCACGGGCCCAGCCGCTCCGCGGCATGTGGGATCTTCCCGGACTGGGGCACGAACCCGTGTCCCCTGCATTGGCAGGCAGACTCTCAACCACTGTGCCACCAGGGAAGCCCTAGTTATCATGTTTTGATAAGGGCTTTTATCAGGACTTCTTAGAATTTTAGGAAATTACAGTCATATGAATTTTCTCCCTGGACCAATTTAAATTGTATTTTAGAGTAGATTTCTCAATATTTCACAATTAATCCTTGACTCATGGATGTGGTATATAATTTGCTTAGTATACTTCTGAATACAATTTGTTACTGTTTTCTTATGATTGCTGGTGGGAGGATGAAATCAATTACATTACTGAGAATAGCGCCTGGCACAATTTAAGCCCTCAACACGCGTCTGTTACTATTATTGTTGCTGGGGATTTGTGTGCCCATGTTAGTAACTGGGACAGTGTGCATGGTGTTGTTGGCTTCTGAAATTTTATTTTATACCAGCTTTGAAAAAATAAATTGAGAAGCTTTCTATATTTTATCCTATGCACTATAAAACTTATATTGCATGGATATTATCTCTTGACTCAAAGTTTGAAAGAACCCCTGTGAAACTGCTCTTGTCAAAGTCACCAATAACATCTTAGCCAAACCAAGAGGAAATTTTCCATTCTTACCTTAAACTCAAGTTAGCATTTGACACTGGAAAAACTCTCCTGCTGGAAATACTTCAACTCATTGGCTTTCTTTTTTTTTTTTTTGCGGTACGCGGGCCTCTCACTGTTGTGGCCCCTCCCGCAGCGGAGCGCAGGCTCAGCGCCCATGGCTCACGGGCCCAGCCGCTCCGCGGCATGTGGGATCTTCCCGGACCGGGCCACGAACCCGTGTCCCCTGCATCGGCAGGCGGACTCCCAACCACTGCGCCACCAGGGAAGCCCTCACTGGTTTTCCTGAATGCACACTGCCCTGTTTCACCCCTGCCGCTCCACTCAGGCAATCGCAACCTACTTTGAGGACTGCTCAGCTTCCTCTGTCCGTCTGATGCTTCTTGTTGCCAAGGCAGTCTTCTGCTTGCCTATACATTCTTCCTCAGCAACCTCATTAGTGCCCCCAGGATTCCCATGTCAGGCCACATACTATGACAAATCTTTACTTCCAGTTCAGATAGCTTGCCCAAGATTCAGCCTTATTTATCCAAGTATTGGCTGGAAATGTCCACCTGGATGACCCATAGATTCCTCCCTTTCAAGATACCCCAACTACTACCCCAGTAGTATTCATGTTACTCACACTGAATGGCCATGAGCCATCAAGAAATCATGCATTTCATTAAGATTTTAAATGTTTTAGCATAGAATCTAATAGAGTATTTGTTTAAAATTTCTACTCTTCTATTTATGACTCTCCACACAGTCCCTCACCCCGCACCAACTTTGTTACAACATTCTGAATAGTCCTGTTTCTAATTTTGTCTTCCTTTAGTTCCAAAGAGAATATCCTAAAATTTCTAGGTGATTGAGTATTAAACTCTTAATTATTTATTCTAATTAATTGCACTGGATTCAAAAAGGTGGCCGGCAGAATATCTGCCTTTTGAAATGTATTAAGTTTTTTGTGAATTCATATTAGTCTTGTCTGTGTTCCACGGGAAATGCTTTCAATGTATTATTTAATGTATCTTTTTGATCATATTATTTAACATCTTTTATACATAATTGCTGCTATAAATTTATCCTTCCACATGTTCCTTGTATGTCTAATAGGTTTTTAATGTATATGTTTTTCTCTAGTGATTAGGAAGATGCACATCCTATTTTAATTTAAAATAGTCCCTCTGGCTTTCTATAAAAGTATTTTATTTTTCCTAATTGAGTCTATGGAGCCCCTCCACATATAAAAAAAAACTGTTGCTTACCCTTAATTTCCCCACCTCATTCTCTGTACTTCTACATTTTTGTTGATGGTTCATCCTCTTCAGCTAATATTCCTATTATTAGATTTTCTATGATCTGTCCCTTTAAGACATTAACTTTCATGTTTCTGTTAAGCTTTGTCATCATATTAACAATAATTCAGATACTATATGTTTAATCGCTTTTTCTTCTGACCAGTGGTCCTGTGGTACCATAACTTTTCCTTTCTTGCCTTCCTCACTGATCAGTTCTCCAGCAGTCAGTTTACCTCAGTAGGAATAAGAACTGAATTCTGTCGGGGCCCTTGAAATAAGAGACTGTCTTTCTGTTTTCCTCACATATTAATGACAACTTCTCTGGACATGGAATTGTTGAGTGTACTCTTTCCATTCAAGATCTAGTTTCTGCTGTGTCGCTTGTTCTCACTGGGGGAGGGATCTGGGAGGTTTTGTCAGGGTTTCCCCCATTATTTCCTGGCCCAGCTCTTCTTTTCCCACGAGCGGAATGTCACACATCCTCCAACACAACCCCATCTGCACACATCAGCACAATGGCACAAAATTTCTGGCATATTGATGAGACCAGCCTAGCTTCACGCATGAATACCAGATTTCCCTTATTTTTATGTTTTCTTGAAAATATTCTCCAATATATCCTGGGGATGGGGGCCGATTAAACACTTGTACTCAGATTACCATCTTACCCAGAAACACATGTAAGAATAGCTGTGTGTATAATTGGAATCATTCCGTAAACTGTTTTTTTTTTCTCCACTTAGCACTATAATGTCAGCAATTTCTGAAGACTTTTTCTTTAATAGTAGGATTTTTAGTGACTGTAATACTCAATAATGAAAACTGTTACGATCTCTCTTAGAATGAAGGTTTTACTATGTTACAGGCATTATGCTAATGCCTTTTACATATATTAGCTCATTCAATCCTCATTACAACCCTAAGACATGGATTTTATCCCCATTTTAAATGCACCTCCAGGCAGTAAAGGTGAGATCTGTACCCTGGATTCTATAATTTCAAGGCCTGTGCTCTTCACCTTTTCTGCTGTAGAACCAGAGATGTCATTCCAAGTCCCCGCTAGATATGCCAGCAGCCCCCGGGCCAAAGGCTACCCCTCTGTCCTTCGCTACTGGACTGGAGTTGGCCAATGGCAGAGTGTTGAAAGTGGCCATGCTACCCTCTGCTTCCACTCACCTACTCCCTGCACCCCCTTCCACCCCTCCCCAGGCTCCCTCTGCAGCTTCTAGCAAAGGACAGATCAGAGAGTGCAGTCCTGCCCAGAACACTGAGGGTGAGAGAAGCCCCATTTGGTATCAATCAGCAAACACAAACAGCGTCCCAGTGCTGCGGGGTGAGCAGACTTAGTGAAAAAATGGTCTAAATCAATCATAGCCTCATCTTTTCTCAAATATGCACCATTTCATTACCTAAGATGCTGATTTTCTTACATGGAGAAAACGGAAATTTTGTTTTTTGTTTTTTGTTTTTTTTTTTTTTTGCTGTAACGCGGGCCTCTCACTGTTGTGGCCTCTCCCGTTGCGGAGCACAGGC
Source organism: Grampus griseus (assembly GCF_964374135.1). Classification (NCBI taxonomy): domain Eukaryota; kingdom Metazoa; phylum Chordata; class Mammalia; order Artiodactyla; family Delphinidae; genus Grampus; species Grampus griseus. The sequence continues at coordinate 102,410,833 of NC_139000.1, forward strand.
TCCGGACGCGCAGGCTCAGCGGCCATGGCTCACGGGCCCAGCCGCTCCGCGGCATGTGGGATCTTCCCGGACCGGGGCACGAACCCGCGTCCCCTGCATCGGCAGGCGGACTCCCAACCACCGCGCCACCAGGGAAGCCCAGAAAATGGAAATTTTAAATATGGGTATACTCACACTGTGCTGAGCAAAAAGTACGGGAATATCCCATAAGGCAGAGAATCTAGCCACCCTCCCCAAGGTCCCCGCTGTCTCCATGACTGTCCTTGGCCCTTCTCTTCCATCTGCATGGGTAACAGGTTCTCGCTCCCTCTCATTAGAGCTCTAGCGGTCCACCCTTAGCCGCCACTAACCTCCTTATTCCTGGGTCCTTACTGCTGCTCACAAAGGAATCTGCTAAAGCTGGGCTCTAATCGGCACACATAAGGCTTTCTCTCTCACAGACTTTATCACACAGTGGTACCCACCGTTGTCCCTGTTAGATGAAAACCCCCAGGACACAAGGGTGACGTCTGGTTCATCTTGTCTTCCCTCCCCTCCTCGCTCCCCACCTAAGTCAGAAATAGCAGACTCTCCTGACCACACTGGGTTAGCAATTCACGTTTTAAACTGAATAAGCAAAACAGACATACTCATCTATTTCTCATGTTGAGTGTTTTCTGGAGGCTCCGGCCAAACTTCGCAGGCATAACCTGTGGATGGGTTCTGTGTGTAGCCAAGATGAGAAAGACAGTGACACACACACCGTCATGTATATCTATATGGACAGGGAATTATCACACGGATGTGCCTGTGCGCGCACACACACACACACACACACACACCATGCCACTTAAGTGCTATTGTGAAGTAAAAATCATAAAGTCCAAACCGTTTACTCAACACCAAACTGTAAGAGGAAAAATCAGTCAGTCCCTCAAGGGTTCAGCCTTCAAAACATCAGGATTGCATTGGACAACTTTTACTCTGGCTCCAAACTCACGTCGCATCCGACCCGTTGTTCGGCCTCACCTTGAGTCCCAACTTGCCCCCTCCCCTCTCCCTGGGTGTTCTCTGACCTTTCAGGCCTGGTGTGAGCCAAGTAAACCTCAATTAGCTAATGAGGTGCCCGAGACCAGCACCAAGACTGTCTCTCAGGGCCAACCAGATCATGAGCTGCCGTCATCAGTGTGAATTTACAGCCTCTGCTACCACGTGGAGTGCGGGGATGGTGTGAAGTCCTGCCAACCCCTTGGCTGACAGGGACATAGAGAAATGCTGGTAAGGCGAAGACACAGTAAATTAAAAATATGCTTCAATGTATAGGCTCTATTTATCTATGTCTTTCTTTAGTAACATAACATGAAGGTAAAAGGTCACATCCCCACTGAAATATAACTTATATTTACCTTTTATTAAATAATTATGGCATGGCATGAAGTTAAATATTACAGAAGCTAATCAAGGGGGAATTCAATAGAGAAAACTCAGACATGAGAATTTCGCCTTTGCTATACATAGAATGTCTTAATCCTCCACTGGGAGTCATTCGGGTTTGCTTAAGGAGTTTAATAATACACATTTCAACTGCCACAGAATCTAAATCCCCTTTGGATCAGCCTTGGAAAAACTTTCATCAATACCTTGAGATTTCATAATATTTCTCCTGAGAGCTTGGATCTCACGTGTCATTTCTTATTTTGATTGCAGGGATAATATATGAGGTTACTTACGTATCTCGGACCCAACGACTAGATATAAACTATAAGCAATGTGTGAAGGGTTCCTTTTATAAGTAAATAGTATTTAACTAAAAATATCTACTGGGAGCCACTCATTTAAAAAAAAAAGCTGGCTGTTGCTCAGTATTAATTTTCCCAAAGCGTTGGTGAGATGGATAAATTCTACATGATTGTTTTTCCTTAAGAGGAGTCACAGAGAGAATATAATGCTTACCCCAGCTTATGCCTCTACTTCTGTTTCCCAGAAATAGAGGGAACACTGGCTAACATGGAAAGGGGACTCTTGGTTAGAGTTCTGGTCAAACCTCAACAAAGACAGTGTTGACTTTGTAGGTAGGTGGTCATTTCTGCCATTGACCAACAGAAGTACTTATCGCAAAGGTGGCAATATCAAGGGCCGACTGAGTTCCTTTACAGAAATTGGAGAGGAGACCAAGAAGATGATGGGGTGAGGGAGATCTGAGTGTTCTGTCAGGCTGCCACTCTGGGATGTTGGCCTGGGTTGCAGCATTCCTCACTAGTAAGTCTTCAGTTGGAGCCTAGGACACTGCAGAGTCTATGGATGGCCATCAAGAGGCCGACAAAAGTCTAGAAGTCCGAGCCTAGTTGTGTGTCTGCAGCTACGTGCATTTATCTGCAGCAAAGCATCTTCACTTCTATCACAGAGACCACGGGCCACTAAGGGGTTCAGGCCACAGAACTCGAGGATCTCTCCAGTCCTAACTCTAAATTCCAACCTTCTCCAGGAATAAAGAAAGCAATGGAAAAAGAATCCTGCTCAAGAAAACTAAAATCTATGTAACGCGACTGCCAGATCAAAAGATGGACTTTGATGTGCAGGCTGAGGAGAAAACATGCATGAGGAACACCTCTCCGTACGGCTCTGGTCAGACAGTTACTCTCTATTGACGGGACAGGAAGGAGTAAAACAGCCTTGTTTGCCTGGGGAGGAATCTGCATGCACACAGACTAGCTCCTGCCCTCATGCCACCTTTAGGATGTCTCCATTCTGCTCCTCCCTCAGTGTCTATGACTTCAAAGTGCTTTGATATTAACGTATTGATCCCTGTGAGGCCTGCCTTCTTTGTGCTATGATTTTCGTTCCTCTCTTTCTCTCCCAATCCTTCCAATTTTCTCATCTATTCATCTATCTTCTGCCATACTCCTCAGGTGTCCAAGATTCAAGGCTATGTTCCATTGGCATTATAATGCTCCCAAGTTAAATAGTTTCATAGCATCTGATGGTGTGGTGGAGATAAAGCTGGCCTTTTCCTGGGATGCCTTAATTCCTAACTCTGACCAGTCACACCACCTTCAAGGGCAGGTGGACTTTGGTTTATGTCTCTGCAAAAACAAAAGGTTGGGCTAAATGGCCTCTAAGACCCCTTGTAAGCTCTTGCATTATATGATTCTAAGACTATTACTTAATTGGTGCCATGAAATTCTTCCTTGAGAAGTGGAGATGGGTGGAGTTGAGGCCATGGGCTGTTGAATTAAGTTGTCTTTAACCTTTGCTACACTGAAATCTCTCCCTACATCCATTTGTTTCAATGTAGCAGAGGTTCAGTGTCACCAATGTAAAAAAAAAAAAAAAGAGGAACACATTATTAAGAGGTGGTACCTGCCTTTGTGGATACAGGAATGAGAACACAAGGTGAGAAATAGCAGTGCACAAGAGAAAGATTAGATGGAAGCCTTTGATATTTAATTTTAAATGAAATATTAATTTAATATTTAATTACGCTTTGGTTTCAAGAAAAACTGCAGCAAGACAGATTGTTTGAAGAAGGGAGTAATATACATGGTTAAGGAGACAACTGTAAAAATTAAAAATAAATTTCAAGGGTAAATCTAAATGCCACCACGGAGCAGTTATGACTATGCTCTGCTCTCTGTAATGTGTATTTAGAATATTATAGCTGAGACTACCAGGCCATTAAGAGGCTGTGATGTCTCTAGTGAAACAACAGCCCCCTATTCTGGGGTCTCCAACGGAGACATCATTCCTCAGACTCAGCTGAATGATGGATCTGAATTTTACAGGCAGTGGGAGTTTTAACTTCAGTAAAGCTACAGGCTACCAGGAGGGCTCTTCATGCAACCTGTTTCTAGTGCAAACCAGGAACAACTGGTACTTGGGCCCCTTTATGATATCCGAATTGGGTATTTTTAACTAAAAATCAGATTCATTTCTTAAATGAGGTTTTTTTCAGGATAATGCTATAAGAAAAAAAAGAAGAAATGTGAAGTGAGTGCGCTATTAACAGTCGCCATCCAGCGTGCACACCTGTGCAGCGTGGCTCAGTGGAAGCAGGACCCCACGGCCCGTGCCCAGCCTCGGGGAGGAAGCCATGCAGGGTATGGTGTGGGCGGCAGGGCTGTGGAAACATCTAGGCCTCCCATTTCTCCTCCCAACTGCTGCCAGGTTTGGGCCATTTTCTTGTCGATTAATGCTTTCGCCCAAATAATGAACAGGGAAATCAAATGCATTTGTTTGTGCTAAAGGACTTGAGGACACGGGGAGGGGGAAGGGGAAGCTGGGACGAAGTGAGAGAGTGGCATGTGCATATATACGCTACCAAATGTAAAGTAGACAGCTAGTGGGACGCAGCCGCAGAGCACAGGGAGATCAGCTCGGTGCTTTGTGACCACCTAGAGGGGTGGGATAGGGAGGGTGGGAGGGAGACACAAGAGGGAGGGGATATGGGGATATATGTATACATATAGCTGATTCACTTTGTTATACAGCAGAAACTAACACACCGTTGTAAAGCAATTATACTCCAATAAAGATGTTAAAAAAAAAAAAAGTAAAACGTAAGAATTGTTCTGGGAAGGAGTTGACGTGGATCCTTTGGCTTCTACTTGTTTCTCCATAGCCAGGGGGTTTTGTCAGCTTCTAAGTTCAGTGCACACCTTGGGAAGCAGCTCCTGAGCCTGCACCTGGGCCAGCTGGGCCCTGTCGGCCTCTCCTTTGAAAACCCGTTTCCCCTTCAACCCACTTGCAAACAGCACCCATGCTCTCGGGCTGCCTTGGCCTTCTCTGTCACCTAAAAACCCTGATTTCTAATCTCGACCCAGATACGAAAAGCATGATATGGTGGGTCTTTAAAGAAGAAGCCACCTTTTACAGAAGAGAAGGCATGCAAAAAAAAGTCCGCCCTTGATCAAACAGCAGTGAGGAAGGAAGCTACCAAGAACTCATCCCAGGAGCTCTGTATCCCACAGCCAAACACTTGGAACAGTAAATTTTGCTCATGTTTGTATATTCCTATACAAAATACATTTGCATGTCTACGTAATTTCATCCTCCCAGTAAGACAGGTATCTACCTATTTTTTAGGTTAGAAAACTAAGGTGAAGAATAGTTAGGGGATTTGCTGGCAAGTTCAGACTCAAATTCAGGCCTCTAAACCCTGTGTCCCTGACTTCCATTCCAATGCTAAGTTGTCTCAAGTTTAATAACCAGGTGGCGTTCATACTTTTTTGGCCTTCTGCAATTTCAGTTATTCATGAAGAGGATAATTTCTATGACTTCTAGGGAATTCAAAGCGCTTCATGGGCTCTAAGCCTACGTATCACGCTGAAATAGAAATATCCATTTAGCAATCTGGAACACCAGGGCACGGGTAAGGCATCCTCTGAGCCCCCTCCACGCTCACTGGCCAGGCCTGTCTCCCGTGCACTTCCTCAGAGTAACGGCCAGAGAGCCAAGGCCACTGGCATTTGCCAGGTAAAACTGCGGATGAAGCCAAATGATGGCCTTAGCGTCATTTCTTCGAAGAAGCTATACACTCTTGGTAAGTAGCACAGTTCAGTGGTTAAGAGCACGACTTTGGGATAAGACTGCTATGTTTGGACCTAGCTTGGTGACCTTAGGCAGCAGGATTCTCATCTATAAAGCTGAGCTACGAATGGAACCGTTAACACGGGAAAAGGTGGTGATTATATGAGCTCAAAAGACAGAGCCTGGCCCTACGTGCTCAACAGACGACAGACGTGATCACCGAAGTACTAGCATCATTTTCTTTTTCTTATAAGTTCTGTCCGAACTTAACCAGCAATCAAATGTGAAACTCAGACTCTGCAAAAGGTCATAGGAAGATACTGAAAAGCTGTGCCCATCTACCCCCATACCCTCAGTGACCTGCCATTCCACTCACGCATCATGATTTTTCACTGGTTTCTGTGGATGGTACAGGTATTACAATTGTAGACGGTGGAAATTCTACCCCCAAATGCCTTGTTCCAGACTTTCTCTCCCTGCATCCTCAAGACAGACAAGAAGTACACTGAACAACCAGTAACCACGGTCCCATTGGGTGCCCCTACCAGGATTATATTTCTGCACTGCCAGTTTTTTGTAGAAAAGTCTGCAAGGGGTGTAGGAGATCTCTTCCCCACCAAGCCTCGGCTGGTACCATCTCTAGGTCTCAGACCAGACAGAGGCAATGGGACCTTTCCTGATGAGCTAGATTCTGGGGTGGATCTCTTGACTCTGCAGCAGCAGGCTGCACTTTAGCAAATCGTGGTCAGAGGAAAACAGACCTGCAGAGTCACATGTGTGAAGACGTGTTGCTTTTCAGAGCCCTGGTGTTGTTTTTCAGAGCCCTGGTGTTGTTTGTGCTGTACTTGGCAGCAACAACTGTGGGAAGCTGATTACTGCATTTTGTCTAATTATACCAGGTGAGTTCCATCTAACGGGCTTGGGTTTATTGTGGTGGTGCCTCCTTGGACACAGGAACCATCAACAGTTGGACCAGGAACCATAAGATGTGTGTGGTGGGGTGGCGGCTGAGGGAGGGGAGGTTTTCTGGAGGCTGCCTTCCTACCTCCTGCTTTTTGAGTCTCTTTCTAGAAGATTCCACCTAAGAGTAAATACTATTGTGTCTGTGGTGTAATGACTCAGTCTCAAAAGAACTGCCCCATGTTGTCGAATACGTTACAAGCCAGGAAGTCACTGCAGCAGCCTGATGAGCAGGACTCAGGTTTCCCAAACTCATTTCTTTGTTTAAAACACAGATTCTCAGACCCTCCCAGAAGAGTACAATTCGATACGTCTGGAGCGGGGCCCAGCATGATTCTTATCCTCGGCCAAATTCGGGAAACATCTATGGGTCACAGTATAATTAGCACCAGAGCTTTACAGATGAAGAAAATGAGGCTCAGAGAGGTTAGGTGACTTGAAAAAAGGACAAACAAGACATGGGTGACACAGCCCACATCCAAAAGCAGGTCCTGTGGCTGAGTCCGCTGCCCCTCCTATTAGATTCCATCCCATCCCGGAATCTCACTCCGTCCCCACTAAAACCCTCTAGGTTCAGGGTTTCCCTTTCCTCTGGAATCAATGTGATATTTTCCACCTCACCACGGAGCTGAGTGTTGTGTCTCAGCCTTCAGTGGTCTCTGAAGCATCTTCCTGTAGTAGCACTGGTTGGGACTGGAGGAGTTGATTCCCAAGGGGCTCACAACGTGTGGCTCCGAGGCCAGGCTGGCTGGAACGCCTCGCAGGGAGAAGGCCACCACGATCCTGCAGGCTCCCTGAAGGAGGCCCCAGCCCCATCTTCAGTCACCAGGGGAAGCCACTGCCTTTCCAGCTGTTGGTCTAAGATTCCCAATGGGTTGTAAATTAGCTTTACATGTTCGTGGCTGCTAGTTGAGTGGACCAGAAGAGAGACCACCCATCCATTTCCTGTGGTGCCTGGTCCCCTCTTTGGATAACATCAGCTGCTTGTCTCCACCAACCCGAGTCGCATTTGGCCCAGGAACCTCAAAGTGGAAGTGTTTAGGGAGAGTGACCAGGCTCATGAGCTATCCTGGACCGTGTTTGTATTTCTGTTTTCTTCTCTGACTGTGAAAGCGTATACTCCTGCATCCCTACTCTTCTCACCCCTAACTGCCTCCCAAGGTCCTTCCTTCTCAAAGGCGAGAAGGATGAAGTTTCACTGCTTCAGCTGGAAATACTTTCTTTGAACCTAAAGAATCAAGATTGCCGATGTGTGCTGTTTCAGTATTTAAACGTGTGATGCTAATTTCTGATATATTTTCTTCATTTAATTTTTAGTTTAAAATTACTTCATTTTGTTAGAAAATAATAAATATAAGTAAAGAAAATGAAAAAAATTAAATAATAATATCAACATCCAAAAGCCACCATTGTTAACACCTTGGTATGCAGGCTTTCATACCTTGGGTTTTTTAATGCAACTACTCTTTTTCATATATATATATATATATATATATATATATATAATTGGACCATACTGTACATATAGTTTTTAAGCTTTTTTAAAAAAAAAATCACCAACATCTTTCATGTAATTAAATGTCCATCCACAGCATTACTTTTAATATCTAAAATGTATTTCAGTGTAAGGGTGTTTTGTTATTTATTTAATGAGTTCCCTAATGGATACTAAGAATGCTTTTAATTTTTCACGATTATAAACAGTGCTCCAATAAACAACCTTCAGGCAAACTCAATTACTTCCCAAGTATACATTCCTAAAAGTAGAATTGTTGGGTTAAAGGGTACATACACTTTTTTAAGGCTAGTAGCATTAGGGTACTCTCCTGGAGCCATCTACCTTCCAGTAGTTGCCTTAATTTGCTTTTATTTGATTATTAATGTGGTTGGGATTTTTTAAAACATGTTTATTGCTTGATTATATTCCTTCCTGAATTAACTCCTGATATTCCTTGCTAGCTTTTTTTTTTTTTTTTTTTTAGCGGTACGCGCACCTCTCACTGTTGTGGCCTCTCCGTTGCGGAGCACAGGCTCCGGACGCGCAGGCTCAGCGGCCATGGCTCACGGGCCCAGCCGCTCCGCGACATGTGGGATCTTCCCGGACCGGGGCAGGAACCCGTGTCCCCTGCATCGGCAGGCGGACTCTCAACCACTGCGCCACCAGGAAAGCCCCCTTGCTAGCTTTTTAAAATTAATCTTTATTGGCGTATAGTTGCTTCACAACGTTGTGTTAGTTTCTGCTGTACAGCAAAGTGAATCAGCTATACGTATACATGTATCCCCTCTTTTTTGGATTTCCTTCCCATTTAGGTCACCACAGAGCACTGAGAAGTGTTCCCTGTGCTATACGGTAGGTTCTCATTAGTTACCTATTTTATACATAGTAGTGTACATATGTCAATCCCAATCTCCCAGTTCATCCCACCCTCCCTTCCCCCCCAGTACCTTGCTAGCTTTTAATTTGGGGGGGGGGTTCTACTTAATTTATGAGATATCTAATCTTCACCTGGTTATCCACAATGTATAACATAATGGCTGATCAAGAGTAGGCATAAAATGAAGTTTGCTGAACAAATGAATGAATCTTTTTATATGTAAGATAATATGTCATATGTAACAAATACGTTCCCAGTTTGTCCTTTTCCTTTTGATTTAATGAGGGAAACTTAGACATGCAAAAATTTTCTTTTTATGTAATCACATATTTATGCTTGGTGGTTTCTGTCTTTAGGATCAAGCTAAGCAAGGCTCAATTATAATAATTTTTTGAAATGCCTACATTTTTAATTAAAAATATTTAATTCAAATATGTTTCAGTTTATGATATGAAATTAGATATCTAACCTTTTTTTTTTAATGCTTAACTAGTTGGCCCAACACCGTTTGTTAAACATGCCATATTTTCCACATTGACTTGAGATGTCTCCTCACCCAAACAAATACTTCTGTATTTATACTATTCGTGTGTACAAAAACTGTTTATTTTTAAGTGTTCTCTTCTGTTGCATGACATTTCTATATGTTCCTGCAAAACCCCATATTCTTCTAATTACTGAAACTTAAAATAGGTTTTCAAGTCTCGTAGGGCAAGGCCCTCTCATTTTTCAAAATGCGGGGTCCTGCTTTAGCACTTTTACTTTTACAGGTGAACTTTTGTAAAGTTTCCCCAAACATTTTGTTGGTACATTGATTGGCACTGTGTTAAATTTATTCATTCATCGACATCTTTACAATATTAAATCTTCCCACCTCACCGCCAGCTGGAAGTATTTTGTCCTTCCTCTGAACTCCCTTAGCACTTTATACCTTTTTAAAAATCACTTTTCTAAGCTATACCCACCCAATTTTTCAAACCTGAAACCCGAGAGTCGTCCCCTCCCCTTCCTTCCCCAACCTTCACCCCATCCAATCAATCATCAAGTCCCGTCAATGTTACCTCCTAAATTTCATCCACTTCTGCCTGTCCCCACCACCAGCACTCTAGTCCAAGCTGCCATCATTTCTGGCCGGGGCCACCACACTGGCCTCCAACCGACCTCCCTAGCTTCCAAGCCATTCTCACTGCTGCAGTCAGAATACTCTTTTAAAAGGCAAATCTGATCATGGCACTCCCAGCTTTAACTATTCCAACAGCTCCCCATGGCACTTGGGATAGAGCCAAACAAGCAGGCTCAACCCTCTCTTCCAGCTTGAACCCAACCTCTCTTTAACATTCTTTCTTCCCTGTTCATGGTTGCCATCAAACATATCCCATGTTCTTTCCTACCACAGGGCCTTTGCACACACATACTGTTTCATGTGTTTGAACTGTCCTTAACCTTCCCTATCATTTTAAGATTCCTCTGACATATATCCCCAGCATCCTACACAACTCGTCACATTTGTAATTCCTTGTTCAAGTCAGCCTCCGTGATGATAACAGTAATAGCAATAATAATATTAATAATATACACCTTTTGAATAATAAGATACAGTTGCTCTCTATTTCAAATGCTTTACGTGCAGAGGTGCTCTAGACCTGGTGTGTACCAGCTCATGAGACCAGGCTGTTAAATTTTCAGGAATGCTGTGAGCTAGCTGATGTCATACTGGTAGCTTGAAATCAGCCATGGTGAGAGTACCTGCACCATGGAAATCAGCAAATGCTACAAACCAATGCTCCCCTGCCCCTTTTCCCTGGAGAGCTGGCTGTTAAACCTTTACCAGCACACCACTGTTGCCATGCACTGTATTAGTTAGTCATCATCACAGGTCTGGAAGGTAGGTAGCCCATTTTCTAGATGGGGAAACTAAGAGGTTAAGTCACTCCTGCAAGATTTAAAGCTATGTAGAGGCCAGCCAAGCTGTGCGTCCAGCCAGTCTGACCCCAAAGCATGAGCAGTTCACGTTTATTTCACTATATCATAACGTTGAGGAAGGAAGGTGCCCCCTGGCCTGACTGGTCTGCAGCGTCCCCAGCACAGAGCACAGGGCTGAGCAGAATGGGCACGTTCAACTGATATTTGCTTCAGGAATAAGTCAACGATGTCTCAGCACATCAGGAAAACAGAACTATTTGCCGACACTGCATTGCTAAACAGAAGTCACCAGACAGGATGGCCAGAGCCCTGAGTCCTTGTTCTGACTCCACATTGAATTCAATGGGCAAGTCATTTCTCCCTGGGTCTCAGTTTTCTCACCTGCAACAGAGGGAGTCAGATGCTCTTCGATGTCTCATTATCTCTAAAATTTCTGGATTTACATGTAACAAAACATCTATTATTTTTACTGTTACGTGGGCTCCTTTTTTTAAAAATCAGCCTTATCCCCATCTCTCAGGCTGTCATCTGTTCTCTACCTGAGACATTTACCCCCAATTCATTGACTGCCAGGTGCTATTCTAGCTAACACTGGTGAACCAAACAGAAAACCCAGCCCCAAGGAGGTCCAGGGACAGAGGAAATGTGAATGGAGAGGGCAGGAGGTCAAAAAGATAAGGACGGAGGCAGACAGATTTCCACACCTGCGATACATGTCTCTGGTCAATGCCCCTTCCTCAGAGAGACCCTCCCTCATTCTCTATCCTGTCCTTGTCACTATCTGAAATTACATCATGTATGTTCTTGTTGTCTGTCTCCCCCTCTAGAATGCAAGCTTTATTAAGATGGGGGGCTTTATCTTGCCCGCTTCTATATCCCAGAGCCCAGAGCTGTGCCAGCCCATGGTAGGCATGTAATAAATGCTCATTTAAATGACTCAAAAACAATATCCCTTTGGAGCTAGAATAGTAAATATTTTATTGCAACTGCAATAGAGTCTTCCATAGATCCACAAAAAAAGGTAACCCAACCAAGATGTGCCTATCACAGAGAGAAAACCTCAAAGGCAAAATGTTAAATATATACCTAAAAATCACCCTCTTCCACCTACTCCTAACTGATACCTAACCCGACATTTACGCTTAAACAAGAACAGGAGGTTAAGTCCAAATGAGAAAGAATACACTATAAAATAATATTATTAGAAATTCATAATATGTCTGATATAGTTTCTTGATTTCTATATTTCTTTCTTTCCCCTTATCTTCTCTTCAAAACAACAATATTCTAGTTGATCTCCCTGCCCTCTGCTGTTCCCCTGACTAACTCAGTCTTTATAAATCAACAGCACTCGTTTTTCCTAAGATAACAGCTTTGAGTTAGTCTCCCTCACATAGGAACCTTCAATGTCATCTTAGATCTTGCCAGATTAAGTCCTAGCTCCCGTACAAGGCCTTTTTTTCATTTTTTAAAACTGCGGTAAAATACACGTAACAAAATTTACCCTTTTAGCCCACTTGAAAATGTGCAGGTCAGTAGTGTGAAGTACATTCACTTTGTCGTGCAGCCAACCTCCAGAACTTCTGCATCTCGCAGAGCTAAAACTCTGTGCCCGTTAAACGATTGCCCCCATCCCCCCAGCTCTGGTTACCACCATTCGACTCTCTGTCTCCATGAACGTGAACTTTACATCAGTTCCCCAGGCTTTACTTCATGTGACCCTGCTTTACATCACTTCCGCAGGCTTTTTTTGGACGTCTATTCCCCAGGCTTTTCATCACGTGACCTTGTTTGATATCACGTGACCCTGTTTTAGGCACCATACAGAACTTTTGAGCTGTTTTATGGTTTCCTTCCCTGCCATGCCTAGCTCATCTCAGCTAAGTTCTGGTATAAGTTCTACCTAAATGGATCCCCACAGCTGTTGAACCAGCCTTCTCTCCTCCAGATACAGGCACATGTCACCCTTTGCACCTTTGCACGTAAGAGTCCCATAGTTGAAACTCTCTTCCTTTTTCTCTTTACCTATCCAAATCCTCCCCATCCTTAAAAATGGGCTTCAATTTCATCTCCTTGAAACCTCATCCCACTACTCTAGTCCACATGAAAGTCACTCTTCCTGAAACTCGTATTCCATTCACTGGAAATACTAAACATTTTTAAACACTCTAATTCTCCTGCTGTTCTGTGCAATATACCATTGCCTCTTCCAATAGTTCCTAAATTTCCAAATAGGGACCATGTTTTCTATGTCGTTGTCCCTTTAACCTGGAAAAAAGTAGTAGATACAATGTAGGCATTCAACAAATATTGAACCAATTAGATAATTTCTACTTTTAAAAAATTTTTAAATAATTTGAATCACTCTGCAGCATCATTAGGCAACTTTCTTGAATCCTTTTCAAGAAAATTTAGTTATAGCCAGCAACTTTGTTGAATTTTTTAATCTGATTTGCCTGGATAAAAATCTATTCTAGCATGGTTCCAGCTGAATTAAATTCATAAGGATGGACTCCTGAAATGAGATGCCATGACCGTCTCCCAGACTGCAGAAATTGCTTACATAAAATACAAATTTAGAATCAGGTTCACACGTCCCCGTTCAATGCCTGTCACCCAGTCCACACTTTCCACACCAGTAGAAAGACCTAGAAGAGTTAGAATGATTATAAAGTGTAAAGAGCAGGAACTAGAGCAAAGGTGAACCAGGAGCCAGTCTCCCTTGGCATCATTTTCTCACCCACCTGTGTAAATGAACCTTCCTGGAGCTCCTTTGCAGAACTGTTTGGATTTATAAGATAATGTCACTTCTACGACTCCAGGAATGTGCCGAGGAGGAGTCTGCACTCTGATGGCATGAGGAGTTATTAGCTGAGGAATGAACAGGCAGAGAAATAAAATACCTATTATACAAGTTATCATAGAGATACTGAGCACAGGAGCATCTCCTGCTGCTACCCCCATCCCCATCCAGGGCAAACTGGTGCACTCATGACACCCCAGATGCTTTGAATGCCCTGTCCCTGTGTCTCATGTGTTTCTCTCTCTCACCCTGGAATTTCCTTTCAACCCAACCTGTGTACGCTTCCCTTCCTATCAGCCCAGCTCAAGTGCCTCTCACCTCCTGTGCCCCCCCAACCCCCATCCCTGTCATCATTCCCTTCCCTCATTCCTACACTGCCATGACCTCACAAATTGATTTGGCAATTTCCATTACAAACTTAGCACTGTTACATATCTTTTGGTAACCTGTTTTGCTGTTTTTCTCATTATCGCAGTAGAAAAATTGGAAATTACAGAAAAATAAAGAGAAAAATGTTAACATTGCATAACCCAGAGACAACCGTTATTAATCTTTGGCATGTTTCCAGTACTTTTCTATGGTTGTGTGTTATATAATTAGATCTTACATCCATAGATACTGTTGTCCTGGTTTTCTTTCGCTGAGCATTATAGCATGTGTTCCCTTTTCCTGTATCATTAAAAATATTTCAAATAAAAGTTTTAAATAAATGATGACACTTCATCATTGAACCATTCTCCTATTAGCTGGTATCTAGCCAGTTTCTAATTTTTCTCAATTATAAACAGTACTGCAGTGAATATTTATCTTTTTAAGGGATCCATGCCTGCAGTAAATTGTGGCTTCCATGTCTTTTAATCCTGGTGCCCCACTTATCATAGGTACTCAATAGTGTGTGTTCATGTTGCTGGCATTGCAGAATTACTAGTTTCCCCAGATCAAAACAATCTTTGGGGCAAAGAAAATCAGGGAAGCGAGTTGCCTTTGCCTACCTCACTCCATACAAGCATAGTCCCAAACACCACTTGGAGGCCATCAAAGAAGTTGTCCCCAATGATGATGACCATGGCTCCTCCGGTGGTCCAGCCTTCACTCGGGCTAATGGCTTTGATGCATGGAGTAGCTAAGAAGATAGGAAAGAAGGAATCAGGTTTGCCCTTTGGTGGTTGAAGTTTGGAGTTTGGGGGCTGGGTGCTCTTGGTCATCTCAGAAGTTTAAGTTGAGCTTTGCTGACTTGCCATCATTCCCTAACTGGTTGTTGGTTTTCACCAGGTCATTAAAGCCTAATGAGTTGACCACTACATATGAAAATGGCTAACTGTGCAAAAGGTGCTTTTAAAATTCTGTTGTTTTCACCATCTTTTTATAAGTTGATCACACTACAAATGGGTAAATCCCTTTTCTCTCCCCACCTCCTCTGTCCTGAGATGTTAAGATCTACAAGGTCTGTTAATGTGCTAGAGAGAGAAGGAGAAAGCAAAATCTATCAGAGTTGAAGGTTTTTTTCATCTCTATCAAGAGACAATTTCTAATCACTTTCCTAACTTTGTAGGAAGGGTTTTCCCTCCTTCTTCCATATGTTCAAGGCCTCTGGACTTTACATCCCAACAGGAACCCAATATGGTTTTCAGGCCATAACTAAAGTCAATCCATCACTCCATTTCCAAAGTTGACAGGGTCAAAGGTGGAGGAGAACTTTGGCAGGACTCCAAAAACATGAACCCCCTTTGAACAGCTAGTCAATCACATCCAATCAGTCAAAAGAAACTGGATGGGTTCCTAGTTCTGAACCCTGGGATTTTCTTCTCCCCTTTCAGTGCCCACTGTGGGAGAATTAACACCACTCCAAATTCTTTAGTGATTCAATCATTTTCTTTCAGTTCATTAATTCCTGTTTGAAACGATACAAGACACATTTTAAGGGCCAAGATGGGGTGGGGTCTGGTGGGCAGTATACAGCAAGACATCACACTAAAATAGGAGCCCCATTTAGCCATTCATTCTATATTACAAGAGTTGAGTTGTACACTAATGAGTTGAGGAGTGGGGAAAAAAGAATGTAGATGGGATTTACTTAGGTTTGTCAGTTATCTTCCTCGATATACTTTATTTTCTTGGACAACTTGAAGTTTAACAGTTAGCAGTATTTCTAATTACTTGAACGCACTTGGAAAACTACCCAGAGCAGACCATGATTTCTTCTTGTCCAAGCAAACAAAAATCAATTAGTGTCAGTTTCATTCTGCACATTGTTTTGTTTTGCCCACAATCTGTTTAAGGGCACATCTGACACTTATTCATACACGTCTGGCACGGTAATGTTCCTGTTTAACTAAGATGTCATAGGCCTACATTTGCCTGAAATGCCCCTCTAGCAAAAAAAGAAAAAAAAAGAAAAAAGAAAACCCCACTGAACTGAATGAAAGAGCCGGTGAGGCACGGGGGCCTGAACATTGGCTGGGAGATGTGTGGGGCTTACATGAAAGCAGGCAGAAGTCACTGTTTACAGCTTCATTTTTAAATCCACATGGTCTTGTGTACTTTCTCCACTCCTACTCAGAGACATCAATTTGAAATTCAAACAAGGAAATTTGTGGAGAACATCATTTGTCTGCTAGGCTCAGCCTGGACAGCAGAGAGCCCTACCTTCCGATGGGTCCAGCCTTCTCGCTCTCCGCCCGTGCTTTGAGTTGTTATGAACAAACATGTTGTCGGAAACAGCCAGCACGTGTCCATCCACGTTCACCGTTGTTGACAACACGACCTGCAGATTTCAAGGATAAAGCGGGGGCGGGGGGGGGTTGAGTTAATCTCTCAGAAAGTCGTAAAAGTTGCAAAACTCTTTTGCCAGACTTCCGTATGGCTAACAAGAGACGGACCAGAACTTTGGGATGAGCCATGCTCCTGGCATCTCAACGGGTTAGCCTTTTCCTGTAACAATAGCAGAGCATCATGGAAAAAGAGGCCGCCTTTCGCCCATGTGCTGTCACGTATTTGTGCTCCAACTATGCCCAGGTGATGAAGTGTGGAAGATGGCAATCTGACTGGCTGGTTCTAGGAACCTCATCTCTATCAAAGGACTTGGACGATCATTCCCAGGTGACCCTTCGGACTGCAGTCAAGGAGCAGATTGTGTGTGGTCAGGAAGCTAAGACGGAAACACCAGCTGGGAGGTCATTTCTCATTTCTCGGGACTGGGTTCTTGAACATCTGACGTGTGCCAAAGTAACGCTGGGGTATGGACATGCTGCCTGATGTCCTGATGTACCTGGTGTCCCCCATGCTGGAGAGCAGCGGCGGAGATGCTCAGACCTTGGGTGAGAAGGTAAGGTTTCGGAATTCAGTGTTGAAAATGTAGGACATTTAGTATCTAACCAGACGAAAGGGAAGTGATGGGTGTGGAGTAGTGGAAGGGCATGATGTAAAGTCCAACAAAACGGAACTCAAATTCCATGCCTGCTACTTCCTAACTTAGAACCTCTGACGAATTATACTTAACCTTTTCGGATGTCCACTTTTCTTATCTGTAAAACATACACAACAATGCCTATCTTGAGGACTGAATGAGATAAAATAAGGATAAAATGAGAAAATAAATGTAAAGCATTTATGGATGAGTTCCCATCGTAGTTGCCTCGCCCCTGCCTTGTTTGGCCAGTCGATAGGACAGAGGATATTACTCATTGAGCCCCTCCCATAGTCTAAGCTCTGGAGGGGAGGCTTCAGCAAGGGGGACTCAGGGGCTCGGTAACCACAAAAGTTACAAGGCACAGTCCCTACCCTCAAAGAGCTTACTTTCAGGTTGGAGAAACATGGCAAACAAGCAAAACAAGTAGCACACAGAATGAGGTCAGATTGGCTGCTGTGTGTGTGCTGCAGATCAGGGTGCAGGAGAAGTTCAAAGAGGTGGCCATCAGGCGGAACCGTGGGAAAGCACAGCAGAAACGCATTGACTTGGGCATAGCCACCACCTACTTACTGACCCAGGAAGGTGAGTCATCCTAGATACCAGTCTACTTGTTAGTTACACATGGCATTTTTTTTTTTTTGAGAAAGGAACTTGTTACATACATATTCATGTATATGTATAGACCCGAGGAAAGGCATTGAATAGATACATAGTGAAGAGCTGTGTCTAAAAATGGCTCTTCCTGTCCACTCCCAAATTAAATTCACTGATACTCTACTTGGAATTTTTCTGCCATCCCTTCCTTACTTATTAAACAAAGTGGGGACAAACCTTGACCCTGCCTTACCTCTTAACATGAAAGAAGATTCACTAGACAGCATTTAAAGTTTTTTTTTACTATGAATTATTTCAAGTAAACAAAATAAATATAATGAACCCCCTTTTGTTAGAGTGAAATTTACACGCATTGAAATGTACAAATCCTAGCTGCACAATTTTGACAAACGGATACAACTAGGTAGTCCACACCATATCACAATACAGAACATTTCTATCTCCCCAGAAAGTTATCTGGTGCCCCTTTTCGGTCCACCCTACCCTCTACCCCTTGCCAAGGCAACACTCTCCTGAATCTTTTTAACCTCAAATAGGATTTCAGATGATATCTCTAAAAAGAATTTTTATATATATTGTAATATAATAAGGGTTTGGGAGAACCCCTAAAATCATGAGTCCACAAAGTATTTCACCTAGCCTGGTACCATGCCATAACAGTGGCACACAGGAATTTTTACATGGACATAAATGGCTGCAGTTATCAACTCAAAAGCATTCACTGAGCTCCTGGTATGTATTGGGTATTATTATGTCAGGCCCTGGAGATCCTAAGCCCACAGAACAATGTGTTCCTGGTTGGCTAGTGTCTCTCCCACACTTCAGCTCCTCACCTGTGAAGGCACTACCGATTCGGTGCCCCTGCCTCGCTGTGACGCCAGAATGAACTTAAAGGAAACTCCGTTGTCATTCAGAAAATTGTATCAGTGTAATTGCTCACAAGTCAGGGATGCAGCCTGTCTAGCTCCAGGTCTGTTTTCAATTGTGTCCATGTTAACATGGTAAGAGTCTGGGGAAAGGCCTTCCAGATAGTTCCTATCCTGCGGTGGCAACCGTAAGACAGAGACATCCATCACTCCCTGCAAGGGCACGAGGCACAAGCTCTTATCAGGGCCCTTCAGCAGAGCACAGGATGGAATCACAGTCAAAGGGAGAGAGGGGCTGAGTCTCCTAGTCCTGGGGTTAAGATGGACACGAAGGCTGAAAGCAATCACCTCTGTTTCTGCTTACCCGCAGAAAATAATAGGACAAAGAGGAGTAAAAGAAAGAGGAATCAGATCACTTTTATAAATTGTGTGCGTGAATGGATTTTCAAAGACGTAGCTGTTAAGATGCAGGGGTGGCAAAGAAGGTAGGCTCCAAAATCGCTCTTAGTCTTTGGCTTTGTAACTGGAAGGATGCTGATTTCATCACATTATTCAGGTAAGACCAAAGAAAGAGTATGCCTTAGTTTATATGCATAAAATACCACATCCACTCCTCAGCTTAATACTTGCTGTTCCCTTGATCAGGAACACTGTTCCCGTCCTTCAACACACAAGTTAAAAAAAAAAAAAAAAAAAAGACATAGCTGTCATCCCTGGAAAAAACCGAAAACGAGAGGGTGCTTCAGGCTTTAACTGCTAACGAGCTGTGCTAGGCGCAAGGAGGGGAACCTCAACCTGTGTGAAGATTATGTGGATATGAAGAGCGTTCTCTCCGAGACCACGTTAATTCATTCCACAAGCTCCTTGTTATACTGTACTTGAACGCTCCTCGTGCATTCCTGCCACAAAATATGGGGCTTTCTTGAGCCAGCTGATTTCATCATTCTCCATTTGGGTGGAGTGAGACTTGGTTCCAAAGAGAACATTTCCCGAATGACATACCCCGATGGTTCAGATGCACTTCATTATTTTCTATTAACAATGGAAATAAATTTTAATCTCTTGCTGGCTAGCGCTGGCCTCTCATGACAGCAAGGGAATTAACCTGAATTATTTCAGTGTCTGCAAAATTTATTACAAGATTTTAAATTATGTCCAAATGTATGTGCGTGTGCCTGTATATATATAGATATGAGGCAAGTTCCCGTTTTTAATATTCCAAATATCTTAGATTTTGAGGGATCTAAGAGAGCCTGCCAATTTAACTGAATTTATAAAATGTAAAGGATTTGAAACTCCACCACGTGAAACCAGACATGTTTGGTGGTGGTTCTTTTTTTTTAGGAATGGTTGTTTTTCTTATACATGGAGACACACACAAATATTGACTTTTCCATACACGCACTCTCCTTCTGGAAGAGTGAACTACATTATGGAGGTGAAGATACATTTGGTACATTCAAAGCTTCGAATTTAAGTTCCTTCACTGTTTTCTGATGAACGATGACAACACTGATATTATTCTATTCAGAGAAGTTAAAGTTTCTGAATGTTTGAAGACTGAAGGAAGTAGACTGTGCATTCCAGCATCGTCTCCCTCCCAGGCCTTCCCCTTCCACAAGCCAACTTCTTTCCCCCAGTGAGTATTTCCTGGGTCACGAAGGCTGACCTTTTCCATCTGGAATCAATCAGTCAGTCCCTGACAACTTCCTGAAACACCTCACTCCATTTCCTGTTCTCTCCCCCTTCTCTCTTTCCCCCTGGTTTGCTTCACTCTTCAAAACTGCAGGCCACAGCAGCTTAATGTTAGAGGGTCAGACACAGTTAGACTCCAAAACACTACACAAGGACACCTTTGACCTTCAAAAATCTTTACATCTTAGCTAAACAAATCAAGGTCAACATTTCTTACCATTACCTTGTTAACTATTTGTAGGCATCTTTGCCAACGATCTTCTGATCACAGACTCATCAATACCGCTTGTTCTCCTAAGATCAGAAACTGATCTGTTTTAGAAGTAGCGAATTTAGTATTGACAAAATACCATTTGTATTTTAGTTTGAGGTACCTGAAACTAAAAATCTCGAGTATTATAATAAACATATGCTGAGTATCCCATCCAAAAGGACTTCTCGGTCTCACCAGTGTCTCCTATCACCTAAACCTGATACCTAGTCTTTTATACAGCTGTCAGATTCTCTTGGCACTGCCCGAAAGGATGCCAGTTAGGAATACAGATGTCCATAATTTGTGTGGGATGGACCCCCAGCTTTTGCTGTTGACACTGGTGACAGCTTTCATTTGTTTCTCAAAGTTGGTGTATCTGTATTTCAGCTCAAAGCTCCAGTAGGAGGGTCTGCGGATCTGAAAACTAAGCCATCGTAGACTAGAGCTCTCCTCAACTGGTACGCTTCAACTCAACGCAAACGCAACAACCAATCATATTCACGCAAATATCACTTATGACAAGGTAGCTTTCATTCAAGGTGTCAAGAAAGGAGAAGTAAGGATCTGCTGAAATTGCTTGCATTTTTGTAAGCGAAAGTAGTTTTTCACGTTTTGCCATTCCTCATTTTGTTTAGCGTGATCTCTAATTTTTGGTGAGGCCAGATCAATAAATGCAGACCGATTGGTGCGTGACAGCGTAGGTTCCCTTTTGAATCAATCCAATTAAACGGCAGTTTTAGCTGATTATACAGAAGTAGAAACGTGAGTAAAAAGTTTGTATGTCCCCTTGAAAACTACAAGAAAGTTTTAAGAACAAAAGCTACAACTGTGTGAGCAGTCTGCTCAAGGTACTCAAGAAAACGGATTGGCTTCCTCAAATTATATTTTCCTTCTCATTACCCAAAAGCACTCCCATGTCCCCCACTCTAATAATTTATACAAAGCAGGAGCTGAGTTGTAAAGAGCTCTTTCCTGCCTATAAAAGGCCACAGTGGGAGTTACCCTTTCGGTGGACACATCCGTTAATCTGCCTGTACAACTAATTTTCCAATAGAGGAGCTGTTTCTTTGGCATCAGAATGACAGCCTGTGGCAGGAGGACTTCTACCACCCTGATTTATTCCCACCATTGGGTTATTTTTACGCCTGTCTCCAAAATGTCTATGGCTCTTTGCAACATCACACTTAAAAAAAAAAAAAATCCATCCTTCTCAAAGCTCTAGCTGTATGACTTAGTTGAATCCGAGGAATGACCAGCTTGGATACTACTGCCAGCCAGGCTTTCTCAGCTCATACCCAGGTGTTCCTACAAAGACCCTAAGCCTCATACAGGAGGGTAAAAGGAAAAGAGAAGTCAGAATGCAAAGGGTGTGGAATGACTAAATCATCTGCTCTTTGAAACAGGCGAGAATCCCAGTGTCTGTACTTGCTAGAGAATAATCACGTTGGTTGGAAACCTCCCTGTACGGATCAGCGTTGTTGCTTTGAAAACACACCCAGTTCTACCATCCGTCAGACACATTTCCCCTCCATTTCAATGAGGATCACGTACCTTCTAACTGAAGATGGGGCGTTTGGTAGTTTAATCTCAGTAAATTTACAATAGGTAGCATTTACAGCCCGCTCGACGTGGAAGACTCCGATACCTACTTACAAACATGCGTACACCACGCTAAATAAAATGGCCTCGAAAATCCCTGTTATTTTGCCAAGTATGGAAAACAATTCTTTATGACATTTTACATCTGGAAATGGAATTAAATTCATGATGTGCTTTTCCCTTATAACTGTTCAGTTGCTATATATGTTATTTCAGCTTTCCCAAAGCGTAACTATTATGTGGGATTTTATTTTCCACCTGTGGAAGGAGGAAAGAAACACAGAGACCACTAAAGGGACAGAGAAAATCAAGACAGACTTCTGGTTGTGGTGGGCAATCAGGTTTGGAGTCCATATCGTGAGAAGAAATACTCCATTGATGTTTTTCAACACTGGCGAGTTCTCACATTCGACAAGGGGAATCTGATGAAACAATTAGCCTAAGCCTCCGTAATTCAACCCAGGCAAAGAACAAGCAAATTGGCTACTGCAAATTGTTTCTCCCTACCTCTTCATTCTTGGCACACATTACATGTTCAAGCCAGATTGAAAGCCCAGATTTTTCTTTGTTACTAGACTTCAGAGTCTCCAAAATTACCTTTAAACACCTACCTACCCCGTAAGTATGGATTTTGTCATCTTTTTTTTTTTTTTAAGGAATTCCCAGCATTCTTAGCAATCGCTGGTGTTTCATATTCCCCAAGGTTACATTTTCTGTTCACTTGAGTATCAAGTAGCAAACGAGAGAACGCAAAGTTGATTGCTGCTGAGACAGATGTGGGGCGTTCTGGAGTTGCTCACAGCAAGGGAGGGGGCTGTGGCATTAATGACATAAGTCCCAAGAAGATACATTCGTAAGTCACCAGACAGCGCTGTGTTTCAGGGAGTCAGAGTTATTTTGTGATCTTCCAGGCACCATGCCACAGGCAATGGAAGCCTACAGAAAACACCGTCACTACCTCAAGGTGTTTACCATGCAACTGATAAAGCAGAACAAACACTACACATAATCAGGAGATATTACTATGTGGTAATACACGATTGAGGGCTGAATTATGTGGCCACTGTCTCCTCTAGGAGTCCAAAGGTAAGAAAATTAACCCAAACTGAAGGCAGTAACAAACAGTTTCATCAAGGAAATGAGATTTGAGATAGGGCCTTGAAGAGTTGAAAAACTTTTCTTACACAACTCAAGGGTACCAAAATGATTATTCTGGCAATAAAAAAAAAAATTCTAACTGGCGTAAGTGGAGCCGTATGCCAAAGGGCATGTCTGCTGGCATATTTTGGCAAGTT
The DNA here is from genome assembly GCF_964374135.1 of Grampus griseus. Classification (NCBI taxonomy): domain Eukaryota; kingdom Metazoa; phylum Chordata; class Mammalia; order Artiodactyla; family Delphinidae; genus Grampus; species Grampus griseus. The sequence goes on from NC_139000.1 coordinate 102,434,131, forward strand.
TGGCTTAGGCTGGACACCTTTTAGGGCTTGTTTTTCAAAAACTAGTTGACTATGTACAGAAATCAAGTGGCAATTTTTTTATCCTGCCTTTTAGGTCATCAGGAAGCCCAAAGGTCATTAACCTGCTTTACAACCAAATTTCTCTTCATCTCAAAGGCCAGTGATGCTTGCTACATCTACCCTACATCGTTTTATTCCACTGAGGGCAATGCTTGTCCCATCTGAAACGTATGCCAAGAGGGATGGTTATGGCCCAGGGCAGTATTTCACTAGCAAACATTTTGAGGCTCACAGCGGAGCCTTAACACATTCGATGCCGTTCTTGATCTGGCTGGGCCATTCTCTTCCACCAAACTCTGTCCCTAGGGACCTCGTGAATCCCCTGTCATGCATCAAAACCCAGGAGCACGTAGGCCCTGTAAGCAGCTTAAGAATCTATGCACTGTTATTGTGAAACTAAGAAAGCTTTGCCTTCCAGGAAGTTCTGCATCTGATGGTCCTGGAAAATGTTCAAGGGTAGGTTTTAGTGCCCAAATTGGAGTCTCTTAAAATGTTGGAGCATTTAGGGTTTGCTTCCACCTAACTGAAATCTGACACATCCTTTCCCAAGGGTTATATAGGCAACTACCTGCTTTTGTGTTTCTCCTTTTCTCCCACAAATAATTCAAAACACAGTTCCTGTGTGAGTTGGTCAAAATTCTTAAACCCCGATTCTTGTCCCCATGTGAGATGCCAAAAGAAGGGGGTGATGGGAGTGGGCAGAAGGGTATACTGTCCAACAGGCAAGAGCTTGAAGTTACCCACAGAAAGCTTTTCCCAAGCTTAAAGCATTAGACTGGGCAAAAGACCCTCAGACCCTCAGAGGTTTTCTTCTGACTCCAAGTAGGTAATTACTATTTCTTAACTTGGACTTGCTGCTTTGTGCTATCACCAGATAATGGACCCACCTGTGGATCAGAGACGCCATGAGTCACGTGCTTTTCATTCTGTGCTTTAAAAGTGGGGCTCAGGAGCCCGGCAACCTTCACACGGTGGGTGAGATCACAGAGCACCTGGGGTGGCTCTTGAACTGAGAGACTTGAACTGAAGAAACCTGCAGGCAGCTGGAACTGTATTAAATCTTTACCATTTGGAGTTAATTTAAACTCTCGTTTCCCTCTTCACGGGTGTGAGAGAAATAGTCACCATTTTTTTTTTTTATTTAAGGAAAATAGATGGTGATGCCATTAAAACGTTTCATATAAGAGCTGGGGTTTAAGAAGTCATACGGGTTTGTTGGATGGAGCCTGGCCGTGTTCCAAGGCATGAGTAGCCCTGCCCTTTGCTCTCACATCATTTAGTCAAATAGACGAATGGCCGCCACCCAGCTGTGTGGACTAGGGGCCCTGCCGGCCACGTGAACTTCTCCGTTGTTTTTGTGCAGTGGTTGCATCCAGCACGTTGCAGTAACAGGCTGTAGGCCTCCCACATTATCCAACTACCCTGATGACGTCAGTCCGTCCTCACACACCTCACTTCATTTCTCCATTCTGATGGAGGAGATCTTGGTGTCTTCCCACCACCGTGCATGTCTGCTTTCTTCCTCAGAGGTCTGCGAGACCTACTAGGCGTGTCCTTGCAAAGCACCAACCCCTCCCTCACCTCCTCCGGGACCCCCTCAGAAAGCCCTTCTAGCAGGCCCCTCCTGGGCTTGTACACAGATCCCTATAATCAAACAGGAATCAATTCGGCACTGATGTCTCTCCCAACCTGACCCTGGAAATGACTTTTCTTTCACCTGAAAGAATGTATGCACCCCTCCACACCTCTTGAATTCTTATCTTTTGAAGCAAAGGATGGCAAGAACTGTTGCTGTATCTCTATTCTCTCCCTGACATAGCTATATAACAAAATGATGGCTTTGGTGGACCTCATCTAAAAAGGGAATCATTAGGGGTGAACTTGAGACACCCGAGAGTCACTCAGAAAAGTTCAGCAAATGCTAGGAAGAATCTTTATCCCAATAACAAGAAAGCTACACGTTAGAATGAAGGAATTCATTTAAAATGATTCTAGGGTTGGAGATTCAAGGCACCTGCTACCAACTCCAGAAAGAGTAATGTAGCAGTCGGTGCCGCCCATGGGATGGGAAATACTGCAGTCTTCTACAGTGGTCAGGTCTGTTTAAAACAGAGTCCTTTTGAGGCAGGGCGGGGTGGGGGAATTGGTAAGGCCTCTAAGCTTCCCAGTCTCAAGTACGTGATCTGCTGACACGTGTCCTATTATAGCTGATGCTGTGGAAAACTCTGAAAGCTATTGGGAAGAGCATCCACACTTGCTATTATTACGATGGCAGGTAGCACTGGGCTCCCATACCATCTGGACTTGGCCACACCGCTGAGTCCCAGCAGGCAATACAAGGACAACTGGCACTAGGGCCCCTGTGCTTCCAGTCAGTTCACTTGAAGACCTCAGAGAAGCAGAGCTAAGCTACGTAAATCACTCATTTATCTCACTTTCCTTGTCTCCCCGCTAGGATGTAAGTCCCACAAGGGTGAGGAATGTTCTCTGTTTTGCTTGCTGATATATCTGCAGCACCTAGGATAGTGCTTGGCTCACAGAATTTCCTCGATAGTATTGGTGGGTGAATGAATCAATGAATGAGGGCATCTGTGTTTTCACTCTGACTTGGAGCAGACCCAGCCAGCCTGTCTATGAGAGTGAACTGGCAACAAAAGCCCTGATTGTTGTCAACTTCTGCTGTGTTTCAGGATTTGAATGTGGGTAATGACAACATGCCTGACTCTTCCAAGAAAGTGGCTTGATTTTCTCCTGGATTTTCCAACTGTCTGCTCTCCACCCACGATGCAGAGAAATGAAGAACGGGGTACGTTATGTCTTAACAGGCCTGTCAGCTTAAACTATACATAAATTTCTTTTCCTTGCCTTCACCGCGCTGTTAATCTGCGTGTTTCAACTAATTGTTCCATTTCAAGGAGGGCAGAAGTGATTTTCTTCCTTAATGGTCCATGGATTCAGATACTTTGGGGGCCCTTTTCTTATTTTCCTTCCTCCCTTTCTCCCTCCCTCCCTCCCTTTCTTCCTTCCTTCCTATCTTTTTCCTTTCTTTCTCTTAAAAATTCATTTAATAGGGCTTCCCTGGTGGCACAGTGGTTAAGAATCCACCTGTCAATGCAGGGGACACGGGTTGGAGCCCTGGTCTGGGAAGATCCCACATGCCGCGGAGCAACTAAGCCCGCGAGCCACAACTACTGAGCATGCGCTCTAGAGCCCGCGAGCCACAACTACGGAGCCCATGCGCCGCAACTACTGAAGCCCGCGCACCTAGAGCCCGTGCTCTGCAACAAGAGAAGCCACCGCAATGGGAAGCCCGCGCACCGCAACAAAGAGTAGCCCCTGCTCTCTGCAACTAGAGAAAGCCCGCATGCAGCAACGAAGACCCACGCAGCCATAAATAAATAAATAAATTCATTTAAAAACTTCATTTAATAATGAATTTTTTGAGCTCCACAGAGTGACTGGCATTGGGGAGAAATACAAAAATAAATAAAACATACAGATTATCCTCAAGTAGCACACAGGCTATTAGACAAATAATAATTGGAAGACAATGTGAGCAATGGCAGAGTAGAAGCCTGTAGAGAAGTATGTTGGCCAACAGGTCTGCCAGAAAATGCCTCACTAAAGAGGTGACACTCAGGTGTAGGCTTGAAGCACGAGCAGAAGTCACAGCCTGGTGAGGAGTGAAGGGTTCCCAGGCAGAGGGGCGAACATGTGAGAAGGTTCCAGGTGATATTCCGTGGAATAGAAATCAGTGAGGTGTGCCTGGTGGGTGGGGGAATGTATGGAAGCGTCAGGAGGGGCGCATGGCAGAAGCCCTGCCTGGTACGAAGCTACTTCTCAGCCATGCCTTCTAAAATCTGAGCTTTTGTCCATGGACAGGAGATATTTATAACCTACTTGAAGCAGAGGAGGGACATGTTCTAAAAGATCACTTTGGCAGCCGTGCTGAGGATGCGTTAGACAAGGAAGGAGGAGAGGCAAGGGCCTATCGCAGTTTTTCAGGAGAGAGAAGTGGATTTTACAGATACTTAGCAGGAAGGTACAGATCAGGGAGGAAGCACTGAGTTCTGCTGTGAGCGTGTGCTCACTAGTCATCCAGGGGAAGATGCCCAGGAGGGAGGCAGAGCTGGGTGTCTGCAGCTCCAGAGAAGGGGGAGGTCTGAGGATGTGGATCCCGGAGCAGGTGGTCTTTACAGCCAAGAGAACGGGAAGACCACCAGGATGAGTCCTAAGTGGACAGGTCCCCATCGTAAGGGTTAAGTTACATGGAGGGAGCCCATTGGGTGTTAGATGAATTTCATCTCTTTAGATCAAGGGTCCGTGGAATTCTCAGAGACATCTTAAGAGGTCTTGGAACCCCTGAAATTTTAAGCAAAACTTTGTTGAAATGTAGCCTTTTACTGGGACAAAACTACAGCTCATACCAAATTCTCAAAGGGGTCTGAGCCCCCCCGCAAAAAGGGTTAAAACCCTTGCATTTCGATAAATATTTTATATGCCCATGTTACTTAGGACTTGAACTGAATGAAAGAGAGGTTTGGTTCAGATTGGAAAATAAGTTTGATATAATGGTTTTATTCTCATTTGATCATTTCTGGAAAAAGAATTTAGGTTCCACCGATGTTTGGGGGATAGTGGAAAGAGAAGGGGTGAGAGAGGAGAGAGAGTTTGGCTGGATTCATGATTTGGTTAGAAATATTTTGTATTTTTATCCTGCTCAGATCAAATCTCCACACAAAAACAAAACAAAACAAATCAAAAAACTTCAGATTAAATCTACGTTTGATCATATAACAAAAGTAGAGAATCGAAGTTATTTGTCCATATGGTTTAAAATTATCTCATTTGTCATTCTGAATGATATATACGTATATTCTAGGAATTCCTAAGCTACCATTCCTTTATTTATTTTATTTTTTTAACATCTTTATTGGGGTATAATTGCTTTACAATGGTGTGTTAGTTTCTGCTTTATAACAAAGTGAATCAGTTACACATATACATATGTTCCCATATCTCTTCCCTCTTGCGTCTCCCTCCCTCCCACCCTCCCTATCCCATTCCTTTAGATCACTCTCATGATTATCTACCATCTCTGGTTTTGTTTCATACTTTGAACTTGATCCAAACTTTTCACTTGACCATTACAGCACATAGTCAAGCCTTTCTCCACGTAAAAGATCTTTCATGGAAGGCTATACTTGTCATAGAATCTGAGTACGGTATAAAAATTGTCAATTCTTTTGTGAATCAAAGGATACTGTGAAGAAAGTGAAAAGCCAGTGATAGAATGAGAAAAATATTTGCAAATCACTTATCTGATAAGAGCCTAGTATTCCGAATATATAAAGACCTCTTACAACTCAACAATAAAAAAGTAAACCAATTTGAGAATAGGCAAAAGATTTGAATAGAGATTTCTCCAGAGAAGATCCACAAATGGCCAAAAAGTACATGAAAAGATGCTCAAATCATTATTCATTAGGGAAAGACAAATCAAAGCCATAATGAGATACCACTTCACACTTACGGGATGGCTAGGATTTTTTCTTTTTAAACAGGAAATAACAAGTAGTGGAAAAGATATGGAGAAATTGGGACCCTCACACATTAGTGATGGGGATGTAAAATGGTGCAGCCACTGTGGAAAATAGCTTGGCAGTTCCTCAAAAAGTTAAATCTGGAGTTACCATACGACCCAGAAATTCTACTCTTAGGTATATACTCAAGATATCAAAAACATGTTCACAAAATAACTTGTACATAAATGTTCATAACAGCATGATTTATAAAAGCCAGAAAGTAGAAACAACCCAAATGTCCATCAACTGATGTACAGATAAACAAAATGTGGTATATTCTTACAATGGAATATTATTCAGCCATAAAAAAAAAGAAATACTGACACATGCTACAATATGGATGGACCTTGAAAACATTATGCTAAGTGAAAGAAGCCAGACACAAAAGGCCACATGTTGTATCATTCCATTTACAGGAAATGTCCAGAATAGACATATCTGTAGAGACGGAAAGTAGATTAGTGGTTGTCAGTGGGTGGACAGAAAAGGGAATTGGGAAGTATGGGGTTTCTTTCTGGGATGACAGAAATGTTCTGGAATGATGTGGTAATTGTTGCACAACACTGTGAATATACTGAAAGTCACTGGATCACACACTTTAAAATGGTCTAAATGATGAATATATGAATTTTATCTCAATAAAAAAATGCAAAAAAATTTTTTCCAGTTGACTTTAGCCCTACCCCAGAAATAAGACAGTCCTAGAATCCACAAACTTAAAAAAAAAAATCTTTTCCCTCGTCTTTGCAAAAGTCAAGTACATTCACACAGGATGAGAATTCCTCGTATTTTGAAATGAACAATATTTATTCTAACCCTGTTAAAAAATTCAGGCACATTAAAAATTTCACTTAGTAAATAACCGGAGAAGTAGAGGAAATATTACGTGCATCTGATAAGTGAATACATTTCTAAAATTTGGGATAAATAAAATAAAATAAATAAAATGACAAGGCATTCTATTTAAAGCCTCCTAGAAGTGTCTTCTCAAATTTAAAACTCTTTGGAAGGGATGATAGAGAATAAGGGGGGATAGGAATCTAAACTGCTAGCTTCTTTCCCTGCCTCTTGTTTCTTCCAGACGTGAACGCTAAGCTTTGGTCATCTGGGCACTTTGGAATTCTTTTGAATTTCACTCTGTTTTTGGACTGAAATTATTTATGTTTCTGTTTGGAACACTGAGTACCATAAGCTTCCACTATGCACAATGTTCCTGCTTGACCCCCGCCCCCAAGAAAATCATTTCATTTCTATTCGTCTTCTTATCATGCAGCAGGGGAAGAGTCTGCAGGATGGAGAGCTGTGGTTTAACTTGTTCAGGCGAGGCTCGTATTAGCGCTACACAGCAAACAAAAAAAAAATGTCCCGGTCACAGCAAGATAGTTTGATACCCATGATGCGGTGAAAAAACATGACAGGAATTTTTGTTTTTCAAGGTCGTGCTCACTGGCCTTGCATGTACCCATCTCTCCTATTAACTCTTTCATGACTCTGCTGCTAAACCACAGAAGCTCTTTGAGCAAAAGGCAGGAGCAGCTACATCATTTGTGGGACCCAGTGTAAGATGAATGTGTGCGGCCCCTTGTTCAGAAATTATTCAGAATTTAGAAAAAGGCAACAGCAAGGCGTAACCCTAGCAGCTGCACACGGTGCAAACCCAGGGTCCGGTGGAAAGAGTTGGATCCGACACATCCTCCTGGCTCGGGGTTGCACCACCTCCTTCCCGTGATTAGAGGCGAGTTACTTCAACTCCCAGAGCCTCACTTTCCCCACCTGAAACGTGAGGCTAATAATCTCCATCTCTCACGTTGCTGCCAGGATTTTTTTTTTTTTAAATCTCAAGTCTGAATAATATTGTTTAACATGTTTTCCATTTTTCTATGGGGAAAGGAGCGGGAGGTATTGCAATGGGGCGTGAGTGGCAGGAAAGCCATTTGGTGGATTAAATGTGGGTCCTTCAAAGATGAAGGAAGGGGGCCAAGAGGGGCTGCTTTCCTCGCATCTCCAACCTGACACACTTTGCCTCGCTCTGGGTTTTTATTAGCTTGTATCCCCAGTACATCAGTGGCAGGGGTGATGAAACCGGTGGCAGATTTAACCCAGGCAGCTGGGTTACTGTCCCGTGGGTCTTGTTGTCATGCTGAGATCTTAAAGTGACCACGGCTGCTTGGTCTGCTGCTCTCCCAGACACTCGGAGAGAGACCACTGAATAGTTAATTGGTGGCAAAGGAAAGGAAGAGGCTGTTGCTTGCAGAAAGCACAGAGAAGCTGCTTTGAAAAATCCCAAGGTGGCCGAGTATCAAGAACGCTGTTCCTGCTTGTGGGCAGCTGTGTGTGCGAAGGGCAGCCTGAGGGCTTAAAATCAAATCTCCAGCCTGGGTTGGTGCCCCTCCCCTGGGGCCCTGGCAATGCAGGCAGAAGGCCTTAAACACTACAAAATGAAGAAACCCTCAGTCCTATCTGAAGAGGGCGGTCATTTACAGTTATCTTTTTTGTTGTTAGCGGCATCCGTGAATAATGTTTTCTAAGGGGGGGAAAAAAAAAAAGAAAGGAAAAGAAAAAAAAGAGTGCTAAGGAGAAAGAAAACAGGATGACTTATTTACCAGGAAAGAACGGCAGGCCCCTTACCTGAAACCTTCTCATGTCCCTTGGGTTTCCTGCTGTTTTCAAACAATTCTGATTGCACTTGAGGAAAAATTTTAAAAAGAATCTGTGAAGAGAAAGCAAGGTGTTACCTTTTTAAGTAAACATGTTTTAGGAGAGAATATATATGCATTATATTAGATTGGATTGGAAAGTGATTGGATTTCAGGTCTGGGGAATTTCAGCCAGCCCTGCCTGTGAAGGAACGTAGCTGACCCACTGCAGTTCGCAAATTTGGATGTTTTTGGTCCCAAGTCGGCTCCATCACTGTTGAGGGCTGCGAAGTGGCTCACAAGCTGGGCTCTGGTTTGTACACCCGCCCCCGAGTGGCTAGGGCATGCTCTCTCCAAAAAAGAGAGACAGAGACAGAGAGAGAAAAAAGAAGAAAAAAAGGCTTCACAAGCAGCAGTGACTCCTGCTGTACAAAATTAGCTTGCTCCAGAGGGTTAAAAGTGGCATGACTGAGCCCAGAATCCCAGGGTTCGTCACGTATGTGGCTTTCCGCTGGCCACACACATCTTCACGCACACATGCCTCACACGTAAACCCTCACACACAAAGGGGGCCTGACATTTTCAACTGGTGGATATAAAATCAGAAAATAATGTTACTGTCCAAAGACAGTCAGTCTGTGCAGGTATATGCTGGGGGTTTTATGATTAATAACAAGTGCGAATGTCCTTTCAGACCCTCTATAGATTATCCAGAAATATACAAAGGCACAGAATAATGGTCTGAGGTTATCACTTGTAAGACATATTTTTAAGCCAATATTCTCCTAGATAACCTTTTTTGTGCACTTTTAAAATTGGGCTTCTTTGATCAGATGAGTACAGAAACCAAGAAAAATGGCAGAAGTGGTCTTTTCAGCCATTTACCTATTTAATGTTTGGAATGTTGTTTCGAAATACAATAAGTTTTTCATTTATTTCACTTGCAGAGTCCTTTTCCTTAAAAAAAAAAAAAAAATCCAGCTTTTGCAGCGTTAAAGTCCCAGGTGAGCAAGGCCTATTTCCCTTTCTGTTACTATGACAACGAAATTTTACCGCAGTCCCAAAGTCCCTTCAGAACTCTACCATCCACGCCTTGAATTAGAACTTTAAAGGAAAAGATATACATTTCTTCCCCAGGATTTACCAACAAAAATAAGTAGAAATCAACAATGCTTCCAAAAATTCTATTTTAAAGCAACGGTTGGTGAGAGGCCGTCGTGGTGCCCTTCTGTTTATTTTTATTTCTTTAACAATCACACGAAAGAATTAGAGAGCACGCCAATTAATTGTATTTAGCACTTAAAAAAAGAAAACCTGATGGGGAGATAAACAGTAAATGATGAAAGAGGAGAGAAGAGGAATTGCCCTTTCAGAGCATTTTCTCTAGATTTGCTAAAAATATTTGGCCAAGTGTTCCTGACCCCTATCTATAAATAAGGTTGGGTGTGAATTTGGAAAGAATAGCTAAATGCTTCTTTTCATAATTTTATAGCATCTGCTTTTCACTTCTCTCTTTGCATCCTTACTGGGGGGTGGGGGTGGGGGCTAAGCATTGCTTCCTGGGCCACGAAGGTGTCCAGGGCCTTTATCCGAGGTACCAGGCAGAGAACAACAAGGCAGAAGCACTCCTTGCTGCTTTATGCGGTGTTCGCATTCACAGGCTGCCCCTGCTTTCGAAAGTGCAGGGGGGCGTCAGTCCACAGCAGCCGGAGCGCGTTAGAAAGGAGAGCTGCTTGTATTTAAGAACAGATTGGTCAAAATTCAAACATTTTCTTTCTTAAGGCAAAGCATTCTTTCACTTGTGCCTTCCTAGCGGGGTCACCTACAGCAACTTAAAATGCCTGGAGATGCTCTCACAAAAGACTTAAAACTGGCCTTTTCCTCACTTGGGTCTCTTTCCAAACAATAACCCCTGCCCTCACACCACCTTTGCCCTCCAACACCCGCCCCTCCCCCATGAGTGATTTACATCTTTTCCCCTACTAAAACCAAATTTTCTTTTTCTCACAAATTCCTTGGTTTGGGGCAAGTTTTAGCACAACTAGACTCCTTAGAAAGCATTCTGTGTGTTATACTTCCCCTCACCTACCCACCCCCCTCACCTTCTCGAAAATGTACCTGTTGAAAACATTAATGTTCATGAAGGCATTATTATATGAATGGTATGAAAGTGCAAAGGAGATAAATGTTTACATAAAATCAAATTGATTTAGGGGAAGAAGGGGCCCGCTGAAAGGCTTTATTCATTTTAAATTACGACCCTTAACAGTTCTTTGGCTAGAAAACACCCAGTGTTGACTCTTTTGCGGGCCTGGGGTCTGAGTTTGGAACCTACCCAGCCCCCTGCACACTATAACATCCTGTTCACAAAGGAGAAGCGAGGGGTGGAGGAGGGAGGGAGGAGGGGGAGAGAGAAAGAAAATTCTCTTGCATTGTATAGTACTTTCTAAAAGAAGGCATAGCTACTTCTAAATGGCTAGCACCAGAAATTATGACCTGCGTATTTTAGATGTGGACCTAGAAATCAATTTAAAGGAATTCCGGGGCCTACTGACATCTCCATTTTTTTTCTCTTCCTTTTACTGATGTCTCCCACTTTCCTCCCCTTCAGCCCCTCCACCCTCTATGCTCAGGGGCTTGGTACAGAACCCTCTACTAACCATCCCATCCATTAGCCATAGGGTAACTAGCAGGGAATAAATCTCCTGGGTCTAGATCCCTCTGAAGCCTGGAAAATGTCAGCTCTCTCCACTCAGCAACGGGAAACCAAAATGAATTACAAGGTTCAGCCCAAATATGCAGAGACTCATCAGGATGGAAGTTGTAATTTTCACTTTCTCCGAACAGTGTTGATTCCAGAAATATTCTAACCACTTAGCATGGTACACTCTACAAGGCTTCTGATCTCATCCCTTAAGAGTGAATGCTAACGGCGCCAGGTATATCCTTGTTTTATTAGAGAAAGAGGAATAGAGAGTGGGGTCCAAATCTGAATTCAAGCCCTCAGCTTTCACTCTGGTTCCTGGGTCAAGTGAGGCAACAGAACAGACCCAAAGGCAGTCCTTCACTGCGCTGATATCTATTAAATGCTGACAGCGTACTAGTCTTGACCTGCTGCCAACTAACCAAGTTACTTTGCTCCTCTAGGCCTCAGTTTCTTTGACTGTTAAAAGGAAGGTTTAACTGGATTATCTCTAGGGTTTCTTCCAACCTTATTATTCTATGATTGCAAAGAAAAGTGTGTAGAGTTGGCAACCCTCCAGAAATGGGGACATTGGAAGAAGAAACCACTGGAAACAAAAGTCTGTGACTTATTGAAGTCCAAGTGGGGGTGTGTGCGGGGGTTTCTGAAAGAGAGAACAAACCCCCCGATCGAAGAATAAGCGAGGACAGCTGATGGGTGGAAAGTGGGGCATCTTGGCTGATGCCTTGGCCAGAGCTGGTGGGACCCAGAGGTTGATGGGCCGGTTGTTGAGCGAGAGGCACCACTCTCTTAGGATCCTTTCTCTGTGCTTCAGCAGCAGGAGAAGGTAGCTCAGGAATATCACAGATCAGAGCCATCTCTGTCCCTGCTTCCCATCCTGTGTGGTCCAGAAGCTGAAGGGTACAGGGGTCACCGAGTGCGGGAAAGAAGGTTTGCCAAAGGTCAGCTCCATGCCACACTCTGAGCTATGTGCTTGATATCCAACGCCTCATTTATTTCTCACAACTGTACGAGTGACGAACCCTCTCACAGCTAGGAAAAACAAAGGCGCCAAGAATTTAAGAAATTTGGCCCAAGATCACACCACTTGTCAGCGGCAGAAACGAGGATTTGAACCTGGGTCTTTCTGGCAGCAAATTCCACCGGGCGTTCTGTGTTTCCTGCACCAATTACACTGTCGTGATGGTTGCACAACTCTCTCGGTATAGTAAAAGCCATTGAATGATACGCTGTGAATGGGTGAACTTTATAGTATGTACACTATATCTCAATATAACTGCTTAAAAAGAAACTTCAGAAAACATAGTCTGAAAAAAATCAAAAACAACCCCCAAAAACCCATGAAGGATTCTGGTTTCTTGGCGAGGGAGAGAGAGGACTGGAGTATCCCAAAAGGAAAACATGAGGTCAAAGATAGTTGGCGTGGAAGTAAATCCTTACCACTGAAACCCCCTGATGAATTCATTCATGTGCTCATTTGGCCGATTATTAAGTGTGGAGTATGTGCAGTAAAGGATCAGCAGAATGACAAACAAGATGGACAAAATCTTGCCCTCATGGAGCACACAACCAAACTATTTGAAAAATGCTTCTTCAGTTTCTGAGATGAGCCTGGAGACCCCTGAATACGGGTCTGAATAAGATCCCAGAGGATTACCTAGTACCCAAGAAATCTCTTCTCCTCCTAATCTCTGGAATATTAGAACACTCGGCATTGTTCAAGAACACAAAAGCTCCTAGGTGGCTCTAGACATGTCCTGAGCCCACCCCAAATAAAAACTGAGACTCAAACTAGATGTACAAGTAGGGTGCAGAGTTCAGGTCCAGTGGTGGGGTCAGTGGGGAATCTCTAAATCACAGGAAGGGTAACTACTTTATATTCATGCCAGACTTCGAGATTATAGCCAATGATCTAGTACAAAACACAGCATACTATTTCTCCAGAATTGTGGAAGAAGCCATTCAATTGACCTACAATTAGAAGCCCAAGATCTAGCGCCTTCTAAAAAATTATAATACAAAAAATCTTTTGGAAAGCACTGTGGAAGGCACAAAGTCTTCTTTCAAGAAAAAAATTAGATAGGAGTGTATATCAAAAGAATGTGAACTTGGCACTAGTAACAACTACCATTATGCAGAGCCTTACTCTATGCAAAATAACATGTAAAGTACCTTTCACTTTGAAATTTCATTCCTTATTCCCTTAAAAAAAATTCTACTTCCATCTACCCTGGAAACAGCTTCTGTGATGACATGGCCACATCTTATACACCATGGAGATGGGAACATCCCCACACTCTCCAAGGGCCAGGAACGGGGATGCTGTATCTGGTTCTCTTTCTGCCACAACGGCCATATATGCAGGTTGGATCACTAAAGGCTGAGCCATATATAGAGTTGATAAACCATGTAGGTGCTTAAAGGTCTATGTCTATTGATTTTTGAGGAAGACACATTTCATCTGGATTAACTGCTAAACCTCCTTTTCCAGAGTCCAATAAATTAAAATCTAATTGCCTTCCACTGTTCGTGCATACTTCTGAAAAGAAAATAATCCTTTCTCTTAGAACACTCTCTCATATCATTTGTGAGAACTACCAAATGTTGGGATGGGCTGAATCATAAAATCATATTTGAAAAAAATGGGCAGTTACCTCTCTTCTCCCAGGATTCTTTCAAGCTTACAGTCTTTACGGGCAGAGGGAGAAGCCGTGTTGGATGGTCACATCCATGGGGCCATTTTCTTACTCTTAAGAATAGCCTTCATGGCAGCTCACTCTGCTTGAGATGGTAGGAAAACCCCTAAGTGATCGGTTTCCACTTGAGACCAGTGTAAAACACAAAGATAATGTTCTAGCTTTAATCTAGGTCTTAACTGTAACATCCTCTTTGAACCTTCTGACCATAGAGGGAACATGTTTTCCTCCCCCCAAAGCCACCAACAGAATCCAAATTCAGACAGCCCAAATAAGAAGAAGGACAGCAGTGGGCCCCGGCCTTGGCCAGAAGATGACGTGCCCTTGATCAATCTGTGAATTGCTGAGATTAGAAAGGGCCCTGAAGCTCTTAAGGCCTTGTGAAGACTCTCACTCAAGTCCACAAAAAAGAAGAGACTGTGGGAGGTCAAACTTCGAGTTGGCTCTTGCTACACCCCCCCAAAAAAACCGTGACAATGGGACATCTGAGAATGCTTGCTACCTGCAATCTGCTTGGTACGATGGCAGTTGGTACAAAGACCCAAGAAGATCCATGGAAAGAGGAGATAATTTAAACGTTTTGACTGACTGGTTTATTTAAGCTTAAATCAAATACTCATTTTTATAAGCTGATTTTCCATGCAATCCACTTATTTAAATGACTCCTTAAAATGTAAATATAAGTACACAAACAGAGTAAGTACAGCATCTTTCCTCTCTACAGACATTCCTAAAGGGTTGTATTACCACAGGAGCTTATTCACCTGCATGATTCCAATGAAAGCCCATTTCAGATCTGAAAGATTTAAGTTTACAGAAAATTTTTAAGGAATATATTTTCTTACTTCTGATTACATTCAATCCCTCTAACTCCCCTTGGCTCAGTCTAATTATGATAATGATTATGATAATAATAAATAAATAGCCCTTATTCATTGACTTCATATTATTAGCCATGTATGGTTTCATTTAATCGCCCCAACTCTGAGAGTAGGAGAAATAACATCTCCATTTTACAGAGGAGATGATCAAGATTCATAAAGGTTAGATTACTTGCCCAAAGTCAAACAGCTAGTAAGTGGAAGAGCCCAGAGTGGACCTCAGGTTTGTCTGACTCAGGAAAACATTGTTAAGGTGGGAGCTTGGCCAAGTTTCTTCTGAAGGAAAAGATGGAACATGTTGCCAAGCAGCTCTTTTTTTCAGGAGACCAGTGAGTGCCTCATGGATGTACACAGGGGATCATGTCGCTGTCTACATCTTACTCTCTGTAAATAAGAATGGGGTCACTCCTCATGTTATAAGACAAAACAAGCAAACCAACAACAATGTCTATCATTCCTATCAGGGACTGTGTTCTCTAGAAGTTCTGTGGCTGTATTGGATTCTGCAGAGGAAGATAAGCAAGTCTATCAGATACTTGGAAAACAAGACACCTCAAGAACCCACATGGTCTCAAGAGGGCATGGCCCACATGGCTGTAGTCTCTACAAGAAGAGTGTAAGACGTTGCTTGAGTGGATGAGGAAGATGCAAGGTCATTCGTCCATCAAGACTATGGAGGGAAAAAAAGCTGGAAGTCAAAAGTGTAACAATAAGAAGTTGAATTAAGTCTTGGAAAATTTTTTTGAGAATAAGTCACCAAAGCTAAAATTTGAAAGCATTACCCAGGGGATGGAGGGGAGTCTGCTACACTGGAGATTTTTAAATAGACCAGCAAGCGAATTCCCTTGAAGGCAGATAATTTCAGTCCATGTGACACCTCACTGGGTGGTGTCCCTATCAAGCCATTTCCAGATGATGTCAAGGCTTTTGTAGTTATTATTATTGTTGTTGTTGTTGCTTAATATTTCAACAGGGACCTTCAGTGTCATCCTCTGTAACATGACCTCGTAGGCCAGTAGTGAGGATTAGTTATCCATGCAAAGTCTTTGGGTAAATGCCTCGTAATGTCACCACTCGCTATGCCCCCCTCCCCCGAATTGACCCTTCTCCCCCCACCACACTTTAAAATGGCCCATTTTCCAAACAAAACTATACCAGAGGGGACTTGCCACAAATTCAAACCTGGTTCTCTCTGCACTGTTTATCTCTCCAGTACTGGTATATACTCCACTTGACGAACTTCCCTTAATTTTTAGGGAGAGGTACTTTAAAAAAAAAAAAAAAAGGAAAGAAAAAAACCATGTAATTAATCCATTACAACAGATTGTAGGAGAAGCACAACAACAACAAAAAGATGGTAGGTCAAAACTCCTCATCACGGTTGCCAGTAAACTATGGTCAGGCAAAAGAATTCAGAGCCTCGTACACCCGCTAACTGGCAGTGGGCCCCACCGAATCATTTTCTGTTCAGCATTTACTCCAATTACAAGCTCCTGGAAGTGGCATTTCAGTTTGGCAATAGACCCTTCGTTACCAAACACCAACTCCTGAGTGGGATCTGCTGTGCTCATTTAGGTACCAGAAGGGAGCGACTTCCCCCGCTGTGTAATTCTGATTCCATAGCCCCAGATTTCATTTCCAAGTCATTTCATGATTTCTTCCGAAGTGAGGGTCTCCCAAGCTCAAGTGGCAAGGCATTGACTGTAAACAGCCACCGAGGTGCAAAAACAGGGGCTACTTTGATTCTCCACTTATTTCTGACTAGCGCCACACTACAGTTTCTGAGGACCTGGTGTTATATGTTGGGATTTTTTTTTTTCTTCTGTATTCAGACATGTCTTCACTCTCCTGAATTCCATCACTTGGCACCAGGAAGCTTGTAGGGAAAAAATTCTCTAAGGAAAAGTCCTTGTTTTTGCACTCAGATGAAAATCTGACACCACTAAGGAAAATAATAATTGAACTCTTTGGGCTTGAATTGGAATGAAACACAACACTAAGAGCATGTTTGTAATTCCAATTGTTCTCATAAAATGTCTTTGGAGGGCTCTTTGCAACGCGCACAGTTCCATCTTTTCCTCTTTTTGTTGTTGTTTTTAACATGAATCCTCTTCTTTGCCCTATCCTTTCCTCTCCCTTCTCACCAAGAAAGAAAAAAGACTGAGCAAAACTGAACATGCTACAGACTGACTTCAGAAAACATCTTGCAGTTAGACTTCAGAATTAGTTTACGAATCTCTTTCCCTTTCTGATTCCATGACTACTCGGGTGAAGGAGAGAAATGAAGTTATTAGCCAGCCATCAGCTTAATGGGTCCTTACTATCCTATTTCCTTAGTGCCCCTTCTCCCCTTCTGCAGCCTTCCCCTCCCCCTCCTGCCTTTCTGCCCTCCCCGTGAAGCTCATCTATGCTAGGCTGAGCAGTGAACACCAATTACACCAAGAGCCCTTTGCTGCTGCCTGGTCTGCTGGTTTTACTGTTTTGCCAGATGGTTGAGGCCAATGTGTAAAACTCTCTACCCTACCATTAATTCATAACTCGGTAATAACTTTCCCACGGCTCTAGGAAATTGAAATGAAGTGCAAATGTGAATATTTGGAAAGGGAATCAGGGTTGGACAACTATTTTACACCTGACAGAATAGATACCAGTCAGACAAAAAGATGCCCCTCTTTACACAGGCTGGAGCGTTACTTTCCCGAAACCAAGGCCAACTGACTCCATATGCGATATTGGATAATGTAGCAGACCAAGCTCAGAGTTGGGGTTCCTCCTATTCTCGCCTTCGCTCTGCAGTTTCCAGCTTTATACCTATTGCACCTATGGGTCCATTCACTAATGACCTTGAGTGTGAGCATCTATGTAATATTATATTCTGATGACAGAATTATAGATTAGCAGATATGAGTGCATTCTCTTGCTAAGACAGGACACCATCTAATGTTTGTTAGCATCATTAAACTAAAACTGACTTTTCACCTGCTCCCATACCATATGCAGCTGCAAATTTTTAAATTAAACTATGAAGCCATGCATAAATTTACATATATTACAGACTAGCCTCTCCATTTAACATGCAAATGTACTCCAATGTTTCAGAACACCTTCTGTCGCTAATTAATTTGCTGAATTATAATTAGACTAATCCTGCATAATTAATAAGCACAGATTTTTTTTTAATTTGTAAGCAGCTTGAGGAGATCATTCACTTCCTTCTATAAACTGCTAAGTAAGTGTTAAAAAAAATCTGGAAAGAACATGTGTGAAAAGGTATGTTTGATGTCGCATACAAACTCAAACTAGCGTGGAAGATGCAGAAGTCAGTACTGATAAAGGTACACATTTGAAGCCAACATTCAAACAATCAAAAAAAATCACATTCAGAGGATGGGGACTAATTCTCCCTTTGTCTCCTTGTATATAGTGTTTTATTCTTTGCCTTCTATCCATCGGCTCTTCCAAGATCACAGAGGCGGGAGAGGATTAAAGTAACCGTATGTTGTATTAGGAGAGATAATGATATTAACACTCCACTGTATATCAAAACACTCTGTGCATGCTGGGTGCTTATAAGCCCCTTTGATGGTATTTGGAATCATTTTCATTTTGGCTGCCAAACACACCCGAGATCCATCTAGTGGAAACAATTAAGTTCCATTAGTACTGTATCCATTTGGTAATGATTACAATGAAGGGTCCTTCTTTAATGCTGAAGAGTAGAGTCTCAAAGAAATGTAGGCATCTGTGCACTTGAAAACGTGAGACCATACAGTTTTACAACCAAGCATGAAGCTTAATTTTGACCCCTAAAATAAACCAGGATCAGGAGAGCTCAAGGTATGGGTAGATGACCATTCGAAGCAAGCAAGAAAATTCGAAGCAAGGTGGGAATCTAGAAGGCCAAGATATGCTTAATAGATAGCCACATAAATTGAGATTCTAGAAAGACAAAGTGGGAAATGTGTGTTCTGGCAGGGAAGTTATTAAATCTTCAAAGAGAAATCGAATTTTAGAGAAAACAGAGAGGTCCTCGGCCCTTCCACTCAGCGAATTCACTAATATCAGCGGCCAAAAGATTGTGAGGCCAAAAGGATGGAGCCACCTGAAATGAGCTTGGCTTTCTATCATTGCAATTTCATTTTTTATAGTGACTCTATACACAATAGAAACGTCTTCTGAAGAATGGGAAACAATATACACTAATGATGAAAAATGTGAAAGAGAAGTTAAGGAAACACTCCCATTTACCATTGCAAAAAAAAGAATAAAATATCTAGGAATAAACCGACCTAAGGAGACAAAAGACCTGTATGCAGAAAACTATAAGACACTGATGACAGAAATTAAAGGTGATACAAACAGATGGAGAGATATACCATGTTCTTGGATTGGAAGAATCAATACTGTGAAAGTGACTTTACTACCCAAAGCAATCTACAGAATCAGTGCAATCCCTATCAAACTACCAAGGGCATTTTTCACAGAACTAGAACAAAAAATTTCACAATTTGTATGGAAACACAAAAGACCCCGAATAGCCAAAGCAATCTTGAGAAAGAAAAATGGAGCCGGAGGAATCAGGCTCCCGGACTTCAGACTATACAACAAAGCTACAGTAATCAAGACAGTATGGTACTGGCACAAAAAACAGAAATATAGATCAATGAAACAGGATGGAAAGCCCAGAGATAAACCCACACACATATGGTCACCTTATTTTTGATAAAGGAGGCAAGAATATACTATGGAGAAAAGACAGCCTCTTCAGTAAGTGGTGCTGGGAAAACTGGGCAGCTACATGTAAAAGAATGAAATTAGAACACTGCCTAACACCATACACAAAAATAAACTCAAAATGGATTAAAGACCTAAATATAAGGCCAGACACTATAAAACTCTTCGAGGAAAACATAGACAGAATACTCTATGACATAAATCACAGCAAGATCCTTTTTGACCCACCTCCTAGAGAAATGGAAATAAAAACAAAAAGAAACAAATGGGACCTAATGAAACGTAAAAGCTTTTGCACAGCAAAGGAAACCATAAACAAGATGAAAAGACAACCCTTAGAATGGGAGAAAATATTTGCAAATGAAGCAACTGACAAAGGATTAATCTCCAAAATTTACAAGCAGCTCATACAGCTCAATATCAAAAAAACAAACAACCCAATCCAAAAATGGTCAGAAGATCTAAATACACATTTCTCCAAAGAAGATATACAGATTGCCAACAAACACATGAAAGGATGCTCAACATCACTAATCATTAGAGAAATGCAAATCAAAACTACAATGAGGTATCACCTCACACCAGTCAGAATGGCCATCATCAAAAAATCTACAAACAATAAGTCCTGGAGAGGGTGTGGAGAAAAGGGAACCCTCTTCCACTGTTGGTGGGAATGTAAATTGATACAGCCACTATGGAGAACAGTACGGAGGTTCCTTAAAAACCTAAAAACAGAACTACCATATGACCCAGCAATCCCACTACTGGGCACGTACCCTGAGAAAAACATAATTCAAAAAGAGTCATGTACCACAATGTTCATTGCAGCTCTGTTTACAATAGCCAGGACACAGAAGCAACGTAAGTGTCCATCAACAGATGAATGGATAAAGAAGATGTGGCACATATATACAATGGAATATTACTCAGCCATAAAAAGAAACGAAATTGAGTTATTTGTAGTGAGGTGGACGGACCTAGAGTCTGTCATACAGAGTGAAGTAAGTCAGAAAGAGAAAAATAAATACTGTATGCTAACACATATATATGGAATCTAAAAAAAAAGAAAAAGGTTCTGAAGAACCTAGGGGCAGGACAGGAATAAAGACGCAGACATAGAGAATGGACTTGAGGACATGGGGAGGGGGAAGGGTAAGCTGGGATAAAGTGAGAGAGTGGCATGGACATATATACACTACCAAATGTAAAATAGATAGCTAGTGGGAAGCAGCTGGATAGCACAGGGAGATCAGCTCGGTGCTTTGTGACCACCTAGAGGGGTGGGATAGAGAGGGTGGGAGGGAGACGCAAGAGGGAGGAGATATGGGGATATATGTATATGTATAGCTGATTCACTTTGTTATAAATCCGAAACTAACACACCAGTGTAAAGCAATTATACTCCGATAAAGATGTTTAAAAAAAAAGAATGGGAAACAATTTTCCCAGGTTCATTACCAAACCAAGTGTATCTTCTTCCTTACTAGCCAGCCAACATTTCTTTGCTTTTTTTTTTTTTTTTTTTGACAAAGCTAAGACATAAGCTAGCTTGAGACTTGAGAAGAAAGTTTAAAAGTGCACTGATCCCTCAGAGGCCCGTGGCCACATCCAGGAGCAGATGCCGGGGGCTAAATGGAGGGGCTGCTTCTGCTTCTGCCCTGAGATGCATTTATTAGACTCCCCTCCTCCTTATCCGGAAGGAGGACCCAGAACAGCTACCTCCTGGGGCTAGTGCAATGACTAACCAGAGTGAGAAGAATATTTTGAAAGCACCTGGAAAAAGCTGCTGCAATTTTTCTGAGCGAAGCAATGTTATTACTTGGATAGTTTGGACACATAAGACATTTGGACCGTTCTTCTGATCCAAACCATAGCCTTTGCCGTTGGTCCCCATCTGAAGAGATTAAATGGTTCAGGAAGATTTTTAAAAGCCTAAAAGAAAGGGAGCTTTCTGTGCCTTTCTGAGTTACTCAGAAGGAACATAACAACAGCTGGAATAATAATATTAATAAGAGGCTAAAATTATTTCCTTTCCAAAAAATATACAAATGGCAGTGGAAATCTTTAATAATCTCTTCACTTTTCAAGAAAAATCATTTTAATGTATTGTGCTTGTCTTTCAGACTCCCCATACCCCATTGTGAGGGGTTATAAGAGGAAATCTGGTTGCTCGGTAGTTGGGAATGTGTGCGGGTCTATTTTTCTAAAGCCAAAAAGTGTTTAATGGTTAAACTCAGAGTGAAAGGAAGGGTCTCCCCACTTCCTACCGTCATGTGTTGGACCGAGCCTCCTACCGACTCTCTGGGGAGCATCTTAGAGGTAGAAAGAGGCAGACAGGTCCCCCGGTCAAAATCCCTGTATTGACAGGCAGGTGGTTTGGTTTTGGCGTTTGGGGGGTATTTTCTTCAGCTTTGCCCAGTCAATTTATAACTATGTACCAGTGGGAGAGAGCAAAGGGGAAACAATTGTGATCCACGTATAGTTAGCTTTTGAGAAATTCCTGACAAGTTCTTAGGGGGAAAGAGAAATTACTTAGGGGCATTTAAACACAAAGGTGTAAAACAATTAGCTCACAGACCCACATCTCCAGCTGGTGGGTTTTTCCCCTCACAGATATATTCCAGGAAATTTCTCTAAATTAATTTTTTTGGCAGGAGGATTTTCCTCCACGAACATGATTCTAGTTTGTGCTTGTGATTCATTCTCTCTCTTTCCCTTTCTCTTCTCTCTCTTCCCAGTTTCCAAATTCAGGATGGTGTGTTATGGTTTTTAAGGGCTTCATCAAAGTTTACAGCAGGGTCAGGGGAGAGTTGAGTTGGGAAGAAAGGGTGACTGCAGAAAAGAAACCAAGATGAGAATTACATCAAAGCTCCATTTCATCTGAAGAGTATGACGGCTCGCCTCCACTCCAGCCATGAAGACCCACATTCACAGCTAATGTAACCTTCATGCCAAAAAAAGGGAAAAAGAAAGAACGTGTAACCTGACAGGTAGCAGGTGGTACATATGGAATTATCATTGGCTATTAACAACAGGTTGGATATCATATTAGCCACTTTCAGACTGCATTTGCCAAACCCACATAAAAATATAAAACCAAGTATTTAAATATTCTGTCGCTCCCTTACCAAAACAGATTTCCTTATATTACTCATAGTGGAGTCAGCCGGCTTTCATTAGAATTTTTTTAACTTTTTTTTCCTTAAAGGAAGAACTAAACCTAGTTGACAGAAAAGAGAAACTGGGACAAAAATCAGGTCAAGAATTTGATACAAAAGACATTCAGATAAAGCTAATAATATTCCAGAGTGTTGTTAGTTGAGCAGACTATGATTACATTCGTCTAATCTCAACCCAAGCCCTATATAATCTACGTGAGGTTCCAGGAATCAGAAAAAAAATTTCCATTTTTTTTTCATTCAAACTTTGTTGATTCTAAGTCCTCTATTCACTCTGTGGGATGTGACTAACTTTTTGGAGGTTTCCAAATCTTAGTACCAAAAAATGAAACCTTTCTTTTAGCTGCCTTTAAGAGATTTTTACTTGTTCCCCTTTTCTTCATTGTCTGGAATACAATTGCATTTTGTATTAACTCTGGTCATCTCAGAAAGACCACTAACTAGTCGGTTTTCATTCTGCCCATGAGTAGAGAACCAGAATCTCTCCTTTCATTTTCTCTTTCAAAAAACTAAGGCTCTGGCGAAAAGTCTCATGATGGAGCCAGAAACCATCTAGACCCCAGCCTCTCCACGGGGAACAGAAGCGGTCCCCGGGCACTTTTCCTGGGCCATCCCACATTTCTAACCTTTCTCTTCCATACCATAGGATCAGTACGCTGGATTACCAAAACAAGACATGAAACTGAACCACTTTATTTCAAAAATGGAGGCTAGGCATAAAGCCCCATTTGAGCTATTGGGATTTCTCACCCCAGGTTCAAAAGGAGGCTAGATGTGAATGGGGCAGATTCATGTGACGCCCCTAAGTCAGCCCCAGTTTGCTTAAAACAAGACCCTGAGTTCATTTTCAGGGTTCAAAAGTCCTCGACTGAGCCTCGCCAAACTCCAGCTGTCCAAAGAAGTCACAACTGATGAGACTTTATCTTTTTTTTAAACCTGGTTTTATGTTACTTGGTGTTGTACAAGTCCAGACCATTTCTAAAGATTGAAGTTGATCTTTGATACTTATTCCTACCCTTCATTAAATGAGATCTGTTCTTAAAGCCTGCTGCAGTACATAGTGTATTCACTAGAGACCATATAATCAGGATGACTCTAATAAAGAAAACTGTTCCTGAGAAACCGACTGTGAGGATATTTGATATCTACAAAGATCCTAAACTTTAAAATAGTTCAACTGCTCATTTCCTCTGCCAGAACAGATAGCGTTATTGCGTCAACACGCACACACATGCGCACACGAGACAGGGTAGCACAGAAAAAGATAAACGTTGCATCTAGTCCCTAAAACTCAGTTGCAACTCTCAGTGCTATTGGCTTTCTCTCCCTCCAAAATGCCTTTGAAAGAAGTTCTCATAAGCCAAAAGAACCACCGCAAGTTCTTTTCAGGATGAGGCAGAGAATTAAATAAATGACTAAAATTTTAAGATCGTGAGGGGAAAGAAAGACCTGGAAAAACAACATGCTCAGTATCAGATAATCTGCAAAAACCTGAGACTGGGTTTTACCCAAATGAGCCTTCCCTGCCCTAGACGTTGGAGTTGGGTTCATGGTCTCTCCCCACTCAGTGGACAACGGAACACAGCCATTAACGGAAAAAAAAAAAAATAAAAGACTTCCTCTGGGGAGTCAAACAGCTGACCGGGGAGTCAAACAGCTGACCTGGAAGTAAAACATCTCAGACCTTCACTCAGAGGCCACAGAGCCTGTTCGGCTTTCTCAGCGAGCACAGGACTGGGTCCAGGAGCATGGGAAAGCGATGGCCACAGCTCCCTGGGGAAGATGCACAGAAGGTCGCGCGGCCAGGCTGGGAGAAAGGCAGCTCCTGCAGCCCAGTAGTGGCTGACTCGGACACCAGCAACCCAATGCCAGCTTCTGCCTGTCGAACCCATGGTCAGGACGGCCACCCCCAGAAACGGCCCAGGAAAGCCTCTGGCCCAGCACAATCCCAGGGAAGTCATCTTGTCCCATGCATGAGTCGGAATGTATTGGCTGTTCATTTGACCTGAATTGAAGTTAAAAGTCCTCCACCCCTCCCGTTAGAATCCTGCCTTGAAATACAGCAGAACCAGAGAAATCAGGCCCATTTCTTTCACCAGCCCTCAGCTTGCCAAGGTGATTACAGCAAAGCCACACTGAACAAACAGCTAGGCATCTAATCCGCGTCTAAAGTTCTTTATTTTTTAAGAAAAAGAAAAACGAAAAGAAAAGGAGATTTCACCACTCCTGGTGTGACACGCCTGCTTCAAATATTTTTTTAATAATACAGGTTTTGAGCTGATCAAAATGTGTTCCCATCTCTCTGCTTTGTTATCTAAGGTCTTGAGTTGGAGGTGAGGGGGGCATTTTTAGTTCAAGTCCCATATAAGTCAGAATGAAAGGCCCAGTGAAGTCTAACTCATGGTCCTTCACAGTTTGTCCTAATCTTCTATGATTTTGTTAGGAATATATTCTATCTTGGGGCTGGCCAAGATTATAATAATGCCTTTTTTGGTGAACAAAACTAGGCAGATTGACTTTTATATTACAATTTAGAAAAACAACACCAAAAAATAAAACAAGAGATAAAGTAGTTCGTGGACCAATTTTGTTCTTAACTCTTTTAACCTGGGCTTCACCCTTCTCCAAATGAGATGACTCACTGAAAAGTGAAGATGTCATCTCCGTTCCATGTGATCTATGAAATTAATCCCCCATGTTTATGTTAATACCGATCACGTAACATAGGATGCAGTCTGACCTACAGGATAAAACAGAAGAGGGAGGAGAACATGTTCAATCACTGTCTGTACTGCCGACAATATTTTCACCTCTCTGTGTTTCACTTGCCTATCTCGCCCCTTGTACATGTTCCCTCACGTCTTCCCTGTTAAATTGGGCAATACCTCTGAGAGATGCTGCGAGAATTACTGAGGTGCTTTGGGAAACAACTTAAAACACCTTTTAGAACTTCCCTGTAAAACAGCGATATCGTTCCTACCATAGCATCGGTCTTCTGGTGAAGAACCAGAACACATTTAGCAAACTGTCCTTCTCCTCAGTAAAAAAAACGATCCCACGCAGGCGCCCTCCCCCCAAAGTGTTCCGTTTATTTCCTGAGAATAAATTACACGGAAGGAGGGCACGACGTCTAGTAATTAAGTCGCCACGTGAAGAAGGGATCAACGCTTACACTTTAGGGGTTAAACCCAGAGCCGATGACTTCGGGAAGGAATTCGTGTTCTGTGTTCAGCTGTAAAATAAACTGGGAGTTCTGTGTTTGGTGTCTGACACATCTTTCGAAACACGAAATCAATTTAATATCAATAATTGCTAGATAGATGCTCGATTCAATGAACCAACGCAGACAGCTTTGTTCACAGAGAAAACAGGGCCAAATGGTTTTCATTAGCATGACTAATCCTGAAGTTGCGTGGTTCGATAGTCAGACGTCTAAGCATGAATTCTGACTCTTGCAATATAGAGTTTGGCACAAGACATTATGTATCCAGCTATCCGACTCCTTTAACATACAGGCTGGATGTCAGAAAAGCAAGGTGACATTTAAAGCACCTGTATCCACTACAACGGTGCCCACTGGAGCTCGGTCAGATACCAGGTGCATGGAAAATAAGGAACTTGCCCTTCAATGCGGGGCTGAGGCTCTTCCCAGACCTGTTTCTGAGGTGCTCTGGAAACACCTGCTTTGCCCTTGGGGGGACAATCTTAACAGTGGTTTCAAAAACCAGTCCTGTTTTCATAGCTCTCCAGCAGCCCTGTAATGCCGGCATTTTCCTGTTGTGATTACAGGACCAAACGGGGCCCCGTCACGTGGAGAGCTGGTAGCATTTTCACCTCAGCCCGAGAATATTTCCGTTTTTTGGAAATTCGGACATAGCTCTTCTCCTTGTAACGCTCTCGATTGTGAAAAGTTATGACAAATTTTATCCCTAAACCACCTGTGAATTTCAGAATCTCTCTCAGGCTTAACTGGAAAAGAATGGGCTTTGCAGGAGAGCAGGGGTGTATAAAAGGAGCCAAGGAAGGTCAGCAGAGTGACTGGTGAGGGTGGAAGCTGGGGGATTGTCAGGGCCTGGGCTCCACCAAGGACTCTGGGCCCTGGTACAGGGTGTCATGTGGACATGTGCAGTGCTGGCAGAGCACTTGGGACCTTGCAGAAGGTACCCTGTGCACGTTGTCATTTGTCTCTAATCCCCAGGTGCAGCCACTCGCCCTTGACCCACCATGACATTACTCCAGCTAGTCCTTGTGACAACACTTCATCAGTTGCCTTTTGAAGTGTGTATGTGTGTGTGTGCCTGTGTGTGTCTGTGTGTGTGTGTGTGTGTGTGGACTGCCAGAAACACAGAATAGCTCATCGGGGCCGCCAAACCTCTGCTCAAGTCTCCTTTGGAGGTCTGCGGGAGCCTTGGGTCTGAGCAGCTGCCTCTGAGTCACGATGGGCCTTGGGGCCCCAAATCCCTTCATAGGCCATCTGGGGAAAGGGAGAGAGAACTCAGCTTTTCATTTCCATGATACAAAAGAAGATTTTTTTTTAAAGCCCTTATAACCTATGTGGGGAATGCATTGAAAAGTCAAGCATGATTATCTCTATATTTGGGTTTGAAATTCACAGACACTGATTAGAAATGTTTCTGAAGTGCAACTGATTTCTGCAAAGTATCAGCCAGTTTCTTCCAGGCTCTACTCTCTGTTGGGGTGTGTGTGTGTGTGTGTGTGTTTGAGTATGTGTGAGTGTGTGCATTGTTGATCATAATGGTTCTCTTACTTACCCAGTTTACATGGCTGCAAACTGTTCCTCAACCCTCCCTAACCCAACAGGAGTTCTCAGGAGTCTGGACTCAGACGTGCAGTCAGCTCAGAGGAGTGAAGAGGTGTCAGGCCCTCTGCTGTGAGGCAGGACCACCAGGTGAGGGCTCCCTGTCCCCAGGTACCGACAGACCACACCACAACGTGTGAAGAGGACCCTGTCGTCCTCTCCCTGTGGTGGCCTGGTTGAGAAATGAAGGGTTTCTGTGAATTCTCTGGTACTGAATCAAAGGCAGCCTGGCTCACCCACTGGAGATGCCGTTGCAAAAGGAAGGTACTTAGGAAACATCCTGTCTGGCCCATGAACTTTCTCCTCCCACCCCCACCTTTCCTGTCTTTCTAATGTTCTTCCCAAGTCTCGCTAAGAAATAATACACGACTGCTTGGATTGGATGGTGATCAAGTCTCTTAGGAAATAGTCTGGAGAGGTGGAGAGGACTCCTGCCTCTGTGAGCTGAGCCTCTCAGTCTTTATCCCTCGACTTGGACTTTTTCTCCAGCATCACCTTCTCTGATTCAGAGTGCACCCTACTGAGGGTTTTCATTTCGTCAGAAAATCTGCGTGGGTCCCGGCTTCCATGAGGCTCATTGATCCCTCCCACATGTTTTACTTAGTAAAGAAGTGAAGGCCAACTCCCAGAGGCCCGAGTCCTGTCCACATTTCCTATGAGATTTTATCACCTTCAACCCAGGCAATAGTTTATTATTTCGCAGCAAGACTTGAGAGGTACCCTAGAAAGTTCTATGCATCACCTTTGAAGCAATCTAAATTCGCTAAACTACCTGAAAGGTATGAGAAGAGGCTCTCCAACAGTTCAGGTAATCTCTTGGGATCAGGAAGAAAGTCCCTTTGATCTCTTGGGACCAGCAAGAGGGTTTTGAAGTCCCAGGATTCAGGAAACAGAAGAGGGTTTCAGGACTTTGATGGTGAGTTTTGAATGTCAACTTGGCTGGGCTAGAGTACCCAGTTATTCAATCAAACACTAACCCAGGTGTTACTGTGAGGGTATTTTGTGAATGTGCTTCACATCTATAATCAGTCGACTTTCAGTAAAGAAGACGATCCTCATAATGGGGGTGGGTCTCATCCAATTGGTTGGCGGCCTCTAAAGGGCTAAGATGGACGTTTCCCAGAAATTCTGCCCCAAGATTCCAGCATCAATTCCTGCCTGAGTCTCTAGGCTGCCAGGCTGCCCTATGGGTTTTGGACTTGCCAACCCAACTGCATGAGCCAATTCCTTAAAATAAATAAATTAATATATACACTTAATTTATTTATTTTAAGGCATTTTATATATATATATAATTTGTTGAATTATATATATTATTTATTTAAAGGATTATATATATGTACACACACACACACACACACACACATATAATCTCCTATTGGTTCCTCTCCAGAGAGAACTTCCATCATAGACGCTTAAAGACACAAGAGCCTGGCAGTACCAAATAGCGGCCACTTCTTCGCCTGGGTGGATAACTCCTGGGTGAGCTGTCCTGTTCTTGGTGGACATTTAACCTTCCTTCTGAGTGTTAGAAGATGGGATGGGGGAGAAGAGGGAACATCCCCATGATTTGTGCTGCCATGGCCTTACAACACTTATTTTTACATCTCAGTTGGAACTTAACTCTGAAACGGAGTTTACATGATCTTGTTATTATTATGGTCCAGCTATAATTAAAGTGTGTCAAGTATTGTGGGTTGGTTTTTTTTTTCTTCTCTGAGAAATTCCCTACGTCTCCAGAAGGGTTACATAACTAATAAGAAAATCTTGTCAGGAATAAAACCTGGCCTGTATGGCCTCAGGAAATGTACTTACTCCATTCAGAGAAAATAGAAATACAAGGAATCAGGTCCATTGTATACGGAAACAAGGCTTGTCCCTTTTCCTCCACACAACTGTGGCCAAGCTTTCAGAAACGGTCAAAATGGGTTTCCCCTAATTAGTAGGGAAAAGAAACGGCTGAGGATCCGGTAGATTAAATGTTTTTCTTTAGGGTGAATTCAGTCGGGGGGGTGGGGGTGGGGCGGGGGGAAGGCACAGCTAGCATGGATTCCTAAAACATTTACCCTGCTTTCTTGGGGCTGTTTGGCATTTACGATGCACATGCCGAATTTCCATGTGCTTCAGGAAGAGAAGAACCTCTTAGAAACCTGGTCTTTATGAGCTCAAGTCTTAACATGTGTTGACTGCAAAAGAGAGCAAGAAACCCACAGAAACCTTTCATTTGTTCCAGTCCATGGAGATGGAAATCTATTCCACCATGGAGACGGAGGGTGGAAATGAACCAGAGGATATCCCTTTTCCACCAAGAAGTGGATCAGACTTGGCAAAGCTACAAACTGAGCAGGAAATATTCCCTACCTTCCAAGATGAACCTTCTACGTGGGAGGCCCCTACCCTACAGGGTTCTTATTGAGATGCCTCCATATCAACACTCCATAAGTGGTAGTTGTTGTTATTATTGTGATCAGTTCAAAAAGAACTGTGCAGAGTCCTACTGCAAATAATACAACTACCTAATGCTTACTGGGCGCTGACCAACGATCCGCTTGTATGAATTCATTTGCGTGCTCACAATGCATTAACTGTATTATATTCATGCGTTGCTTTCATTGTAACGTATGAATGCACTGAATGCTTGTGAGATGAGTATCACTCACATCCTCCTTTTACACAGATGGGGAAACTGAGATGTAAGGAGGTAAGGCACTTGCACGAGGTCACACAGCTATTGGACGATGTAGAAGGGATACGAGCCCAGGAATTCTGGCTCCAGAGTTGACGTGTTTAACCACGGCACTCATCCAACTCCCATGAGGGGGAGAAGTGATCACTGCAATTTCTTTTTTCCTCTGAAGCATTTTTATCGGGTGATTTAAAGCACTGAATTCGATGTTTATTGAGAGCAGACACTCAATAAGGCTGTTTATTGTGTGATCATTGTGTTTTGAAGGCAGAGAACGTTTCTGTTTTAAAATTTATTCCCTTTGTTCCTTCATTCCCTTCTGTCGGGTACCTTTTTATTTTCTGCTTTTGAAACCTAAGTTCTACCCATCTTTCGGGGCACACACAAAGGTCATCTCCTTTATAAACCTTGATCCTTCGGTCCACAGGGTTGCCCCCTCCTTGGCATACATGCACACATGCATAAGGAAGATCGTACTGGTGCTGGGGGAGCCTTTACAACTCCTTTCTCCACCCCCGCCCCCCTACCCTATCACTAAGTTGCAGGCCTTTAACCAGATGCAGATAACCAGTGGGAAGACGAGTGATGTGGAATCGTGTTAGAAAGGGCTAAGGTTTGCAAGAGACAGACAGGGAGAGAGAAGGGGAAAAAGTGAGAGGGTGAGAACTTAAGGATGAGAATGAGGAGAGGGGATACAGATTTTGTGGCAGCCGAGGAAGGGAGAAGGAATGGAGAACAAAATAACAATGCAAAAATCTTATGAATTGCATTCCCCTCACTTACTTTACTGCTCCTTGAAAGATGCCTAGAAGAAAACTAGAATTATTTTCAATTACTTCTGAAATGCTTGAATGTGACACATGCTGAGACAGGCACACACAGGCTTTTGGTTTTACTCAGCTCACATCCCCAAGGCTCATCCAAGATCATGTATACTTCTCGACTGTACTGCTGACTTGAGTTGTCCCAAGTAGTATAGAAGAAAAGTTCTGGGAGAGCTGGTTTACAGCCCATTACTTCACAGCTGTGTGACTTTAGGGAAGTCACTGAACTGCTCTGAGCCTCACTAATGTCCACCTATAAGAAGCAAGTAAGACAATCTATGCAGAAGTGTGCTGGGAACCATGAAGTGCTACATCAATGTTACCACGACTCCCTGCCTGGAAGGGACTCATTGAAATCTTGTTGATTGACTGACTGACTGATTAACTCTGGCCAGCTTCCTTAAAACATCCCTCATTGAGCTGAGAAGTGGGACAGCTCTGTAAGTCAAGCGACATCCAAGAAAATCCACTTGGCTTTACAGCAGCCCAGTCCAAGGGGTTTTTAAGTTTATAAATTTACTTACAAACAAATCACTTTCTGTTGTTCAATGAACTGCACTTTGGTGGAGACGATGAGATTCGTCAGAAGAAATGAGAATGTCATTTTGGCTAAAGGCACATTTGAAGTTGGAAGGACCTGGATTCCCAGAATCTAATTGGAGAAGACAGAGACGCCAACACCCTGGACCAGCTCTGGACACACAGTAGGCGTTTCTGAAAACACTAGGGCTTTGATTGGGTCCATCCATTTCTGAGTATGCTAGCCTGCCTGGTAAGGTTGTTGTGAAACACCTCAGCACTTCCGTGACCTCATGCAAACAAAAACGACTTGAAGTTGAATAGCGTTGAAGCGAAGGAAACTTCAAACTAAATTTTTATTGAAATTCTCCCCATTGTCAGCCGACATTTTCAATTTTCATTTCCCTGCCTCAGCCCGTTTTGCCATAGAAACTTGGATGTTTTCATTGGACAGCAGCCAGTGAACATTGGACTGAAGGGGTACACTATAAATTTGGAAAAATAAATAAATGCTTCAGAACTTCCACTTGAAAACCACAGCTAAAAATGAAATCAAATCTGACCCACCCCTTTTCTTTTAAATTGTGGGAACAGACTCAGTCTGCCTCAATTTTTAAGCCCATATTAAATTTTATATAAGCACCTTGGAGACCCATGCCTGGCCTGGTCTGAAGCAACTGTGGACCCTTTGACTCATACACAAGGTTTGAAGAGCTTGAACGAGAAGGTATCATCCCTCCTACACCACGTTCCTTAATAAACATGTGTGCTTAAAAAATAAAAAGGGAAGGAAAATCGGTGTATGGGCATAGAGAAAATAATTTACTCCAAATTGCTCCTTTGATGAATGTGGACAAAAGAACAAAATTTGTCACCCAGCTAATATTACCATCAATATTTTGTCCAGCTACATTCCTTCCAATTTAAAAACAGTTCAATATCCCTTTTACCTTCAAGTAGCAGCACTTAATAAACAGTGATGGATGGTTTTTATTTTTGTTCGCACTTCAGTCTTCCCTGCTCCTGTTACGAGGGCACTGTTTTGCTTGGGGGAAATGTAGATCTTCCGTCTTTCTTGCATTGACATACATCCCTCAAGGAAAGACGGCCATATTTAATTCATAACCCCCATCGGCTACACAAACATACAACTTCCCATCAATTAGGCAACACAGAGATGCTGTTAAAAATCAATGAGCTTATTATTAAATATATTTTTTTCATGTAGCAATAATAGTTATTGCCTCACTATTGTTCTTACTGCAATGTCAGCTGTTGAGGCAGCTTTTCAGAGAGTTTGATTGGTTTTGATGTTGCTAGCAAGGCGTTCTATGAAACGAGGGATCCGGGTGAGGCTTTCCTGTTCTGTCTCCTGCCACATTTAGAAGCCATCAAGAAAAGGGGGAAAATGAATGCTGTAGAGGAAGGAACCTTGGACTGCAAGCAAAAGACCTGGGTTCTAGACCCAGCTCTGCACGTAACTAGCTGTGTGACCTTGGGTAAGTCTCTTCTCCACTCTGAGCCTTAGCTTTCCTCATTTCTAAACATGAGAGGGTTAGCCCACATGATTGCTGGGGTCCCCTCCATTCTGAAATGTGGGTTTTTCTAATAACTGTTGTTTTACTGACAACGGAAACAGGGAGAAATTGGTTCAGTTCAGCAACCCTCAATTGTTCTTTTCGAAAGACTCTTGTTTTAAAAAAAAAAAGGAGTGGGTAGAGAAGGGGAAATGCTACCAAATCTGGAACAGACGTTCAATTGATCCGGAAACCAAATACGTCCATATTTGTGTTTTCATCCTTGTTGTGTGTTTATTAAAAATAATTTTGATATTTTGACACATGCCACTACTGTGGGAGCCTCCTGCCTACAAACAGAGATGTTAAAACTGTGCCAGCACATGCAAAGGTTAAAAACAACATTGCACAGATTTTGGCAACTACATCATATGCTGTCTGGCCGCAGCTGATCTGAACTGAGTCCCCCATAATTACAGGAGAAGGTGGAACAGGTTTGCTGCTAATTGGAAAATTCTGCAAATGGCAGCACTGAAGTAAATTGACAGTCGTTAGAATATTAGCAAAATGAGAGTACTGATTAGTAAAAAGCTCAGATGCAGACTTTTTTTTTTTACTGCCAGATTCTACTGGCAAATTGATAATAAAAGCTGAACTTAATAATAACAGCTGTTATTTGACCTGGTAATATTTTTTTTAATCTGTTGCTGTTCCCAGACCAATAACACATAAAGAAGGTCTGTATCCACTGTTGCAAAATTATTTTGAATCCCAAAAGGTATGTTCAGAGTCAGTGAAGGAAAACGGTGCTTAAAGGGGCAGCCCATCAATAGCCACGTTCTAATGAAAGCGCATTCACCGCATAGCTGTGAGCTGTGTTGTTCTCACCTGCCACCTTCCAACAGGCCTGGGTGGAGGTGCTGGGTGTTAAGGGGTCCTTTTCGGAACAGGGCCTGAATTTTATTTACAGTTCACTTTAAATCTGTGACTGGTAACAATGTCAAAGTTAACTTATTTTTCACTTTAAAGTGGACAGGAAGGAAAGTTGAACTTTGCCAGATTCTGACCTTCTATCAACACTTAGCTGTTTGTACTTATTATTTTTCAGCCAGATGGGAGGAGATTTGGGAATGGACATATTAATTAGAAATGCTGCCATGAATCTATGGAAAAGGGACTGTAACTTCACCACACATAGTTCTACATTTTGCGGACACACACGAATATGCCCAGAAGACTTGCATTTTGGGGTGCTCTGATCCACTACTGGTGGGGGTACAAGTTGGTCCAATCTTTCTAGCTATATGGCAATATGGATCAAAAATCTTAAAAATGCATACAGCCTTTGACCCAGCAATTCTTTTTCAAGGGTTTGTCCCAGAGAAAGAGTCACGGATACACCTAAAGCTTTACCTACAAAAGTTGTTCCCTGCAGCATTGTTTATAATAAATATAAGTGCAGAAACCACGTTTGTCCTGAAATGAATAACTGACTATGATATACAAAAGAATACTACATAATTATGTAAAATCTGTTGTAGAATATTTAATGATATGGGAAGATAGTCTAATAAGTGAAAAAAAAGACTACAAAAGAAAAAACAGGATATTCACTCTTTTTTAACTACACAAACAGAGACAAGACTGGAAGAGGGGTAACCAAGAAGATTAATGGTTCTTCCTGAGTGGTGGGCTAATTAATGGGTAGTTTTCATTTAATTCTCTTTTGCTGGTCCATATTTTCTAAATTTTCTCAAGTTAGCATGTATTGTTTCAGTCAGAAGAAAATACACAAATTATTTTTAGAATTAAAAAAAATCTCTAGAGGGTTTCTATTGTTGTTTTAAATAAAAATTCAATCTATAGCAGCGGGCACAAACATATTCCCAAATAGCAAGTTGGTTCCTTGACTAAAAAGCCACATATGATCTAGGGAAGGAAAAGGACCAGCTGAAAGCAAGTCCTAAAACTCTAGGTAAAGAGCCAGCCTGCTGATTACGGTTAATTTCACACACACGCACGCACACACACACACACAGTAACCCTCTTTTTGATATCTCTTCTCTGAAAACACAGGTCAGCAACCACTTTAGGCCCTTACAGAAATGGATTTCCTTTTCTGACTTTGGACCTCATACTCTGGTAATTTTGTCGTTTTCTTTTGCCCTTACTGTGATAACACAGACCCTCGTTTGTTTTGAAGCCGTGCAGGCGGGGGTCATTGCAATTTTCAGGGTTTGTCTATCCACCAGTCGACTGGAGGGGAGTGGGGGGGGTTGCCACGTGGACTCAGAAAAATCCAGATCCAACCCACGGCCTCACGGAACACACTCCGTCCGCGCGTTATCACAAGTAAAGTTCACTCCTAACCAGACGCAGCCATGCTGCCTAGGCCCCGTTGACGGATCTCTGCATATTTAACCTCAGCCACAAAATGTGAGTACTTGAGCTCTCAAGACACCCCCTGTACTTGAATATCAGCCAGGAAGTTGAGCCAGGCTGCAGCATTGCAGAGCTGGCCTTAGACTGCGTGTACATCTGCTGGGGCGAAGATGGATGCATTGTGTTTCTTAACAGGTCTGCTTTTAAAAAACCGTGTATTAACATCCTACGGCACCATTGCCAAAAACATAAAATTCCAAAGGCAAATCCCCTCAGTTCCAGCACTGCCAGGACTGGGCTGACTAGGCTCCGCCCAGGGACTGTAAACGGCCACAGTTGCTTCTAGCAAGGAGCACAAAGCCCACCCCATTAGTTTCAGTCACAGGACCAAGCCACTCTCAAGCTGCTTCTCGCCAGGAGTGTGGGTGGGCAGTGGGCAGGCTCCCAACGCGACAACTAGACTCAATTGACTGTAACCCAGAATTTTTTTTAAGTGGCTTTTTTGGATGATGGTACCCAGCGCCACCCCCCCACACACACATCCTTCATCCTTTCTAATGGGTTCTGCAGCATCAGGACAACAAAGCGATGGGGTGGGGGAGGGGGCGTTGCTGCAGTCCGTGTGTGCCAAATACAGTTAAGTGTGGAGAGGGAGGTAGGATTGGAAAGGGGGTAAAAAATCAAGTCACTTTCAATCAAGTGTCACACCTTTAAATAGTGGTTAAATCTTTGCATTATGCAGCTCATCCCTTTACAACATGGGGTTCCCTTAGAGAATTCCCTGTTTACACTGGGAATTCCTCCAGGGCCGCATCAATAAAGCTGAACAGATGTCAGGGTGGAATGCCAGCGGCAATGGCTGTTGTCAGGGGTACTGGGGAGGGAGGCACAGAACAATGAGAGAGGCATCTGCTACACAAAGCCTCACGCGTGGGTCAGGTTCTGCCAGCGTGTAGAGATTCCACCCTACCCTTTGTCTGGGCACATTGCCTTTCTTGTTTCTCGATGACAAGGGTTGACACATGTCACCCGGCCCTATCAGGAGCGTTATTTGTTTGCCACTTGCATATGCACCAGTGTTCCTGACCTCCCCTGCCTGCCTCTCCACCGAATGCATTGAGCAACGCGGAAACTCTCCAGCGCTACCCCAATCCAGGATTTCATTATGCACTTTGAGTCGAAAGTGGGATGTAGATGTCCTTCTTTTTAATTAAAAACATGATTGATGAGACTTAACTGACAGTAGGAAATGCAATTTAAATATTCCTTAAAGAGGCACTAACCCTGTTTGCGTGGCAAGGGTTGCGGTCTGTCTCCAAAGTTGCAACCAGCGGGATAAAGGAAATTAAAATAAAAGCCCGTCAAAAGTCCGCTGGCTGTGGAAGGGTGGTAACATTACACAGCATCTGCAGCCGTGTAACCAGAAACTTACCCGCATTAGGAGCTAATGTGAGGTGTTCCTCGGTAATGGGGCTCTTCACTGTGATGAAAGGCGGCAGATGAGTGGGGAAGAAGACGACAGGGGAGCGTGTCCAAGCAAAAACCAACTAATTCACCGAATTGTTAAGGGACGATTGGCTTCGGAAGACCTTATCCCCACACTCCCCGTTTGTCAGCTCTACAAAAGTGGTTTTTCCCCTCGCTGCTGTGTTGCTGGATTTCTCCGTCCTCGGCCCCTCTCTCGAGCTGCTTTCCCTACACCGTCCCTTTAAAGTCCTCAATATAAGAAAAGTCCTCCGTGCCTGGGACAGTCCATCTGCAGCCTGGACTGAGGCTGCAGGTCTAAGGCAAACAGGAAAGGGTTCACAATTTTGTTTTAAAGGCCTTCTCAGATTTATTCCCTCGGTGACTGCTAAGTTATCAGGAAAAATCACGCGGACCACGGGATACAGTAACGGGAAGCCCGAAACGCACTAGTCGGAGGCAGGAGCAAGTTTTCCTAATTACGGGACTTGGCCTGGGTGTTTTCAATCTAGAAATAATAGATGAAGAATCTTGGTCTGTATTAAAGTAGCATAACTTAAATACCAACAATAATAGCAGTTTGAAATTTATTTTCAAAACAAATCTCCCTTTCTCTTTCTCGGTATCATTTACAAAGGGATATTTTTGGTTGTTGTTTCGGGCTGCTTTGTTTTGTTTTCCATGGAAATAGTTATTTTCTGAGAAACAGCAACTTTGAATTAAAAAGAGAATAATACTTTCCTAAAAGTACACACAAGAATAGCCGAGTCCACCCTCTGGAAGCCTACTCACAGCATAATCTTCATATGTTTTTCAGACCTAAAGATTTTATTCTAGGTTTGCAAAACCCCCTAAAGAGCAATAGATACTACACAGTCTAGATCGTTTCCATTTAAGTCCTAGTTAAAGACTGAGAAAAAGAAAAGCTTTTATTGAAATGCTTGGGTTAAAGGGAAAGGGGGTTACGATTGGAGTTGATTTTGGGTGAGTATTTAACTAGCAAAGGTTAATTAGAATTGTAGCAATGAGATGTAAAATAACAGATTCTGATCAATTGATTAATGAGATGTCGGAAGGTACAAGAATTCACCTTTGGGAGAAACATATTAAAAATGAAATATATTTGCAAAGCCATAATGTCTTCCCTCTTATTTCGTTCATTAATGCTAGCAGCAGCTGTAGATGGTTTTTCCATCTATGACACCTGCAGAAAATGATGGCCCCCAGATCCACCAAAAGTACCACCAAAATGTGACCCAATGTGCCCTAACACATAACATAAAGGTTCACGAAGTCTCTAGGAAGAGGCCAAAATCTTCAGCAGTTCCTCTCGGTCCTCTCTCTCCGCATTCCTTCTGCATTATAGATTCAGATTCATTTAAAAGATAAGTGGTTTTGAAATTCTGAAACTATTTAAATCGGGCACGTTATGCCCATTCTGGATTATCGATTCATTAGTCCCGTATCGATTTCACAGTTGACGTGGGGATGGGGTAGGGGAAAGAATGGCACGAACATTTTTCCTTTCTCATGCAGTGGTCCTGGTGGACAAACAGATCCCCCTGTTTGTGGCATAGATGTTTTTTGTCACAATAACCTACAGTATATTATGTTTATATATGTCCTTCAGGCATGTCACAACAGTTTGGCATTCTGAGCTGCTCTACCACAGTGTACATTAAATAGTCATGTAGTTACATTAAACAGTGGGGAGTTCACACTTCACAACCACTCAGTGTTTTAAAACAGATGTGGGCTGTTGTCAGACTCTAGTGCAAAAGCTCAGAAGGATCTGGGTGGGAACACAATCTCCAAATGACTGAGGGCTCCCTAAATTTTCCACACAAGTTCCTTCATTCCCCCC
Organism: Grampus griseus; assembly: GCF_964374135.1. Classification (NCBI taxonomy): domain Eukaryota; kingdom Metazoa; phylum Chordata; class Mammalia; order Artiodactyla; family Delphinidae; genus Grampus; species Grampus griseus. The sequence continues at coordinate 102,472,681 of NC_139000.1, forward strand.
CGCCACTAGAGGTTGAGCGTGAGAGAGATTTGGGGGAAAGGGAGAGAAAAAAGGGGTGCCAGGAAGCAACAACTTTTATGTCTTATGGAACAGAGATCTGAAAAAAAGAATTCAGAATTCGGAATAGTTTGTGGCATGGAATATTTTGAGCGGGGTGGGCTTGCTAGGGTATCGTGGGATTTACTGACAGGAGAATTTTTGACAGTTGATGGACAGATGAATTCCGTCATGGAAGCGTTAGTCGAAAGCGGCAAGGCCAGATGGAAACTCACAGCTTGTCTTTAATATTAATTTTCTTTTTTTTTTTCAGGAGATCAGAATTCCCTAATTCCCTAAAATGTTTCAATGCATCTTGAGGTATTATTTTTCAGATGCCTTTCTCCACCTACTCTTAGTAAGAGTGTTCTTTTGTGTTAATGTTTCCTCCCTTACTTTGAAAAAAAAAAGCCTAGTTTGTTCTTTTCCTTCCTTCCTTCCTCTCTCTCTCCTTTTTCTTTCTTTCCTTTTTTCCTCTAGTTGTACAGCTGTTAACATTTTTCCTTCATTTCCAGCAAACATAGAAAGATAAATATAGTAACCTTGTAAGATACTAACTCTAAGTATGAGAAATTCATCCGAAGCAATTGTGACTTAGAGCTCTGATAAAGGAACTAACGATACGACTGTCTTTGTGGCTGAACGAAAGGCATAACTCTTCCTGCTTTCTGAAAGATGGAAGGGGCAATTGTTTTCAGGGTGTCCATCTTCTGGACAGTAAGAATTAAGTCATCTACTCTGCTCAGTCATGCACCGGGGAGAGCACTGAGCTCAGAATCAAGGGCCAGACCTCCAGTCCTGGCTCTACATACTTCTCTGCGTGATATTACCTGAGTCACGACAATTGCCTGGGCCTCAGTTTCCTTATCTGCAAAATACAGTTGGTATTGCAAGAAGGCAGTGAGTCCCCAGTGATCTCCATGGCTCCTTTGAGGGTACCTCGAAACCTCTAAGAGAAAAAGCTGACTGTTGCTATCAATAAGTCACGACTACTCCATTCCTGCCGAGCTTCTTAGGGACCAGACAACCCCTCCATGGCAGTTTAGGGACTGGCACGACGCCCCTACCTTTATTCTCAGCCTTTTTTCTGCTGTTCCACACAAAACATAACTACTGTGCATCCTGTCGTGGTGAGTTCACTCCTAAGACAAATATCTAAAAATTAAAAAATGAGGGACCAAGCGTGATAGTCCATATTCCAACAAAACAAAGCTCAAATACTCCTCAGTTTTCAGTTCTGTGATCTTTTTTCCCTAGTTCCTTTATTTTATGTCACTGGACCCACTCAAGTTGAGAGCAGTACTTGAAAACTAAGCGATCTTTCTTCTGTGTCTCTGTGTTATCTATTTTCCTAATAGTCTTTCAAGTTTAATGTAAAAACATTAACGTGGGACAGCTTTCTCCAGTTTTCTGATGCATCACTTTGGTTATATGTTGATTCCCTGTGTGTGTGTGTTATTGAGTTTGTCTTGGTTGACCAGAAAAATCTTTTGCAATTAATGTAATGAAAACATTTAGCTAAACCAAGGAATCCAAAACAAAGGAATGGATTGTGGTTTGTTGGGAAAATGACACAGGGGCTTCCCTACATCAGTTGCAAGACCATTTCTCTGTGGCTCAGGGAGGGTAAGCAGCAGTGATGAACACCCCCGGCAACAAGTTCTCATCATCCTCTGACATGTCCCAGGGATGTGACCAGGGACAAGTCACTTTGTCCTTTATCTGGGAAGCAGAGAGAAGATTATTAAGCTAGACAAGAGAAGAGTTTGAGATAGAATTAGTATGAATAACTTCAGATCAATTAGGTTTCCAGGAAGATGGAAAGCAGGACTAGTGGGTAGGATCTACCAAGGAGCAGATCTGGCTCAATATGAGAAAAACTTGAGAAAGTTTAACACAGCTCAAAATCAAAATGGGCTCCCAGGTTGGGCAAGATTTCCCCATCATGATAACTGACCCATTGTCAAGGATGCTGTAAAGAGAACTGCTGTGTGACTTAGCAGGTTTGGACTAGATGACACCTAAGCCCCTTCGAATCAAAATATGTGTATCTTTGATGATTTCAGATGCACAGCTGGTCAATAGGGTGCTTCACAAAATACTTGGAAATATAGTCACAGAAGAATAGACTATTAGAACTGGAGAAGACCTTGGGGGGCGGGGAAACTTGGGGCAGCCCCTACATTCCTCTGAAGCTGGTGGCAGAGTCAGGGTTAGCAATGACATGTCTGAAGAGTATTTTGTGAACTAGTTTTTCATATACCTCTATTGAGCCTCACAGCAACCTTCTGAGGTGGGACCTACCAACTGTACATTTTACGTGACTTGCGTAAGTCTGGGCAGTCAGCAAGTGGAAGAGTCAGGGCTGGGACTCCAGGTGCCATCCCTGAGCTGCTCCCTTGTCTCCTGGGCACTCTTCTTTCCAAGATCTCTGAGTCTCCTTATTCCTGCAGCACCCACGCAGATACGCGTGAGTATTATCAGCTGCAGAGACTCATCAATTACCAGGGGTGGAAAGGAAACTCTATGGTCATTTCTCTCCATTCTTTTGTTTTCCAAAAAAAGAAAACTGAGGCTTGCAGAAGTCATCATTTAGTGAGCCCTCCGAAATGAAAACCTTGATTTCTCAAAGACACTAAAATAGGCCCCCGCCCCCTCAACCAGGCAAGTGATGATTTAAACCAGGTGAGTGCAAGAATGATTTCATCCATTGCGTTTTTCCATGTGCCTCTTGAGGGAAGGCATGTGGAACACGTGTACGTAGAGAGAGACCCCCCAACCACCGTCGCCTCCCCCTTCTCCTGCACATGGTAGACTAGTAAATGTTTGCCAATTACTTGCGAGGCTGACAGTGGGGATTATTTTTCCCATGTGCCAAGCAACTGCATCCTAAAGGAAAGATTTCACTCTGGCAAGATTTCATAACAATTATAATGATACTTTGTACAGCACTCTAGTTCTAAAATCGTTTTTCCAAGCATTATTTCATTGGTGAGTTAATAGGGTGTGACACCAAACCTCAAGGGTGTGAAGAGTGAGGTGGCAGTAATAGTAGGGGTAGAGGCCACTCCTTTCTGGTCCTGGGGCCTCCCCACCCCCATGCTTCCACTGCTACTGAGCTGGATGACCACTGGTGTCCCCGATGTCACTGCTGCTCCCCATACTTGATGTTCACCTTTCCCATCTGACATTTTTTGGGTGGCGGGGGTGGGACAAGAGCACTACAGAAGAAGCAAAGGAACCTGGGAAAGGAAGGGGCCTCAGAAACCATGACTCCTCCACCATATGACCCCTTAGTCTCTGCCTTATGCCATGCAGAAGCATTACAGACACCCAGGTTGACCAGAAGGATCCAGCTACAGACCTGGACCACTGGCTGTTGTCAGAAGGGCCAGACCCATGTCCGCATCGCCTACTGGCCCTGCTCTCTTCCTCCCCTTCTTTACTAAACTTCCCACTGTCACCAAACTATTTTTTGCAACACTGCAATCAACTTGTTAAAATGTTGTGAGAGTCTCCAAAGTGAACCATGTCCAATCATAAGATGGCCTGGGGTTTTAGTCCATTTTAGGCCACATCATGGCTAAATTATGGATGACTTGTTCATTCAACAAATATTTATTGATTATTTGCTAAGTACTGTGCTGGAGGCTAGAAAGAGAAAAGCATGTTCCTGCCCTCAGGGAACTCGTGATCCAGTGGAAGAGATGGACGCTGGAGAGCAAATTGTGAGATGATGTGTCGGGACGCAGGACAGAGGTGGGCCCAGGATGGAAACTCAGGAGGAACAATGAACCCCACCAGGGGACACAGAATGAGCCTCAAGCATAGTTGCCAGTCTGAAAACTAAACATGTAAAAGCCACCTCCAGCAACCTGTATTCTAATATAACCATTTCCCAGCTGACTTTGGTGTGTGTCTTAGAGGATGGAAGTGTGGTTAGATGGTAGCCAAAAATCAGGCGCCTTTTTTGTGAAGAATGTACAATTCAGTCACCCTCAGTCTAATATTGCTCCATGTCAGTCCTCAATTTGTGGAGTAAATGAGGCCTCCAAGGAAAGGGGGTGTTTCCAGGGAATCTGGAAATGGACGGACTGGGTATAAATCCTATTATGTTGTCAAGCATTCAATTTCTTGAACCTTTTTAAGATGTATAATTTACGTTTGGTTCATTTGCAGGATATTTTTCTGGAGGCATTCATATTATGCAGCTTTGAAAACTGGTAACAAAGAACATTTTCATGCTGGAAAACAGATAACTAAAAAGCCTTCTGCATGGGCCCAGGGGGTGACCACCAGGTCCTGGAAGAGTGTCTGTTTGTGGATTCACTGCTTTGCAGTCACTCTGGGCCCTCACTCGGGTGTATGTACATGATACAATCTGACACTACGAATGGCTAGCATGGTGTATCTGTCGGTGTGCACTCACTTCAATCATGGGAAATGTTGAGGATTCTTCTGAGGGATTTACTGTGTCCTAGTACTTGATATGAGAAAAAAATATGTAGATGTATTATATATATAAATAAATATTATATAGAACATATGTCATATATAATGAATATTATGTAAGATGTATACATATATTAACCTCCATAAATGTCTGTTGGATTAATATATTTATCAATATATTCATTAATGACAGCAACTGCCTTTCCAGCGCCCTGGGATTTGGGCAGCAGCTCTGACATGGTAGAAGGATTTTAGAACTGTCTCCTCCCTTTCCTTTCTTTCTTGTATTCTCAATGCTCCCCAAAATCCCTGATCTGAATTCTTCTCCCCCTTCCAGGGGCGAGCTCTTTGTTACCCAGAAGTTCCTGGATCCTCGAATGGTCTGAAAATTGGTCCACCTAAGTCTGGTTCAGGATTGAGAGAAGCTGCAAATTCCTCCACCCAGCAAAGAGAAAGTCTTTAGGCTGCAGTGTCCTGGAAATACACTGTTTTTCTTTGCTGGGAGCAGCATTCCTCCAGTACTTGGGGGTTTCCGAAGCCTTTTACAGTCATTAGTAAACTGACACACCATTCCTGTGGGGCTTAGCCCCCCTTTTAGAGAGGCTCCAGAGAGATTAACTGCTGTCTAGGGTCACCCAGAGCAGAGTCAAAGCCCAAGCCCCCTGCCCAGGCGCCTGCAGAGATACATATATGGCAAAGTCGCTCTGTAGCTGGAAACTGAAAGCCTTCTCTAACTTGACCTAAGCCTAAATTGGAGATTCTACACATATCTCCTTTCCTCGATAATTAAATGAGGAGGTTGGGGATTTGAGGCCCAGAGCGGCTGTGAAAGCTGGACCGCCCCTCTGTCCCTGCCCCGCCTACCACCTCCAGCCTAGGGGTTGCTTCCTTTTGGGGCCACAGAACTTAATGACTACTGTATATGCTCTTCTATTGGTCAAGGTTGCTTTGTGGACTTGGCGCAAATGGGTTGGAGGACGTTTTGTAGATGTGTACGTGGTGCACTGTATGCGTTCTACCTCAGGGGAGGGGTAAGTTCCTCGAGCACGGGAATTTTCTCCATGAAACTTGTCTGAAAACTAGAGTTGATCTTCACGAGGAACTTCACAGGGTTCTTTTCTCTTCAAGCTTGAGCACCTTGTCTCAACTGGGTAGGGGCTGAATTGGACTAATAGCCAAATATTTGTTTCTTCTATGGAATAAAATTGTTAAACTAGACTCCAGAGGCCACCTGGTGGAAACATCTTATTTAAAAGTGAGTTTTCCCAACTCCTGGCTCTCTGTTCCTTCCTGTTTCCCATCTTGCTAGTGCAGCATCTTGTACCTGGTTGCCTTCAAAAAACTAGATGGCGACTGCATTAGTCCTGGACACCTGGCTCGTAGATTAGGTGATAACCCTCCACCTATTAAAACAGGACCCTCTGGGTTGAGCTGGAAAGCTGGACAGTCCCAGAAAAATGCAGTCTTCCCAGTATAATTCCCAGCCAAAACACCAAAACACTATGAAAGAGGCCTATTTTGATCTAGAACGTTCTTCTCTTCCTCCCCCATTCTTTGTTGGAACTAGAGCGGAGTAAGAAACCAGAGAATTCCCATGACTGTCTTGATATCCTGACGGATCACAAATGTCCTTATCAGCTTTCAGCCAGAGGAAGAAAAATCCTGGAGGAGAACGGGGCCCCACTGTGCTCCAGACTCGTGGCCCCCAGCCACACCCCAAACAGGCTCTCGTTCGCCCTTGGAAAACACTTGTCTGAACACATGAGCTTAAGAAAGAGGACATCTCCATAAAAAATTCATCTCCTTAAAATTTTTTATTCAAGTTATGTTAATCACTATTATTTGTTTGGCTTCTATTGGGTACTCTGTGGGGATAAGAGAAAAGCATAAGCAGGGTTCCAGCTCTCCAACAAGCCACAGCTAACATGAGGAAAAGATGTAAATGACAGAACTAGCAAGAAACTTAACAACCTAATGTTTATAGACAACTTTGTAACTCAGATGAAGTCATCTTTCTCATCTCTAAACTCCTAAGTACACCTACGACCCCATCTCTCTTTAGACCTCTAGTGTTGCCTGCTTGGCTAGGGCATTCCCCATGGGTGTCAGTCTTCTGTCCCCTGATGAGACTAGGAATTTTTGCAGGCAGAGGTCCAAGCATGCTGTTTGAATCCCCCTTAGCATCTGGCACAGAACTTTGTACATGGTTGGCCTTCAGAAACTATAGATGGAGACTCAATGATTAAGCGCAGTGGCATATCCAGCTAAGGAGTCGGGGCCTTAGAGGTATTCTGACTCGAGGCCTCTGTTTGGTAGGAAAGGATGCAGGTCTTCAGGCCTGCTCTTAAGAAAGTTGTTTAACTCTTTGGGCTTCAGGTGTCTCAAATGCAAAACAAAATATTGGATTCGATTTTAAGACCCAAGGGTTTGATACATGTCCTTATTCCATGTGATAATCCTTCAAACATGTGAAGATTGCTTTGTTGCCCCCTCTCCTCCTGCCCCAGACTCTTCTGTTCCAAGCTTCTCCAGACTCATGACCTGGACCATGAGTCCATGACCCAGTTTCAGGGCCTGCGTGATTCTAATTCTCTCTTTGTCACAGGCCCAGTTTATCAGTGTTCTTCTGCCGTGGCCTCAAAGCTGAACCCAATAACTTTCTATGTCTTATTTCACATGAGTTTCTTTGGGGCCATAACTCCCTCAGTCTATATTTACGTGGTGGTCCAGACCAGGGAATTTCTAACATTTCTTCCCCTCTATAATGCTGTGTGTTGCTAACTTCAGGGCCAGCTAGACTAAGGGAACCCTGCCACCCTCTTCTGTGCTTTTCCTGCATTTTATTCTCATTTTGTTCAAGCTCTTGGCCTGAATGAATCTTCTTGCATCCCCTGGTTAGAGGAACAAAGAGAATCTGCCCAGATTCACCTAATTCTGAGGGTCTCCTGTCCCAAAACTCAAGATATGGGGAGAGTGGTATAATTTATAAAGAATCGACTATTTCTTTCTTCCCCTACTTTATGTCTTTTTTCAACTTAAGCTGTGTTTAGCTTCAGGGGTACAGTGAAAGCCAGTGGAGTTCGTTTCTGATAATGCATTCCTTTGAGGGCCGCTGAATAATGGGTCTATAACTGAGATTATAGGGGGAAAAAATACAGAGAGTTGGAAGGAAGGTGGTTCTGATTCCAGCTCTGTTAAATTTTTAATGCTGCTGGAGGGTAACTAAATTGACTGGGGGAAAGGGAATTTATATTCCTGGTGTTATCTAAGAATTCAGGACTCCTAAACCTCCTAAAATGATCTTTCTTTCATACCAGATGCAGGAGAGCTTTTTACTATTAATAAAGAATGCCGAAGTGTGGTCTCAGAATGAACAAGGGGTTGGAACTGGAAGGTTGGTCCAAGGGGAAAGCAGAGCAGCCGTCGTCTTTGTGGTTTGCCTGCCGAGGCACCAGGAAGTCCTCACAGACCGAAAGCTTCTCTTCCACTGTCTGGTATGATGGGGAAATGCCACCATGAGATTAAATCATTTCTGATAAGGAGTTCTTCAACTTCCAGAATCTCCTATCAAAGTGTACCCATTTAGAACGGCCAAATCTCCTAAGCCTTTATCAGCAGTGTATTTGGAATGAGGCAATAGCTAACTAAGGACAAATTCCCTTTCCGGGAGTGAGACACAGCGAATGTGAGCGTCGGATGGAGGACAGGCCAAAGAGAGCGTATACGAACGAGACCAGTATGTAAACACCTTGGGAATGGGGCCTGTACCTTATTCTCCAAGGCCTAGCATGGTATCTTATATCATATACAAATATGCCTGCTAAGAGAAAAGTGAATGAAAGGAAAATGGAAAAGTACCAAAGACCTCCCAGTTTTCCAGACAGTCATCTGGATGGTGGAGAGGGGGACCATAGCCATTCATGGGAAAGATTTATTCTTCTGGTTTCTACAGAGTTGGTATCATTTTCACCCTTCTGTGCCCTCCACCCACCCCATCTCCATAACCTAAACCAGGAACTACTCCCAAACCATCCTCAGGTCGACACCCACCTCTATATCCAATCTGTCAACCAAGCTAGAAACACAGACGGCAGCCCAGGCTTCTCCCTCTGACTCACTTTCACATCCAATCAAATCCTGCTGCTTTTGCATCTACCAGTAGCTTTCAAGATTGTCCCCTACTCTCTGTACCTACTGCTATGCCTTCGTTCAAGCCTCCATCACTTCTTGCTTAAATTAGCCAATAGTCCCCTAGCTGGTTGCCCAGCCTCCGGTCTCTCTCCCCCATGCGCAGTCCTGGCTCCACACTCCACCTCTAGTCAAAGGCAAATCAATCAGATCACACACACCCCAAGTTTTTTAATTCTTCTCCAACCACCCCCAACACCACCACTGCATTTAGACCAGAGTCCATACTCGGCCTAAGAATGCCTTGATAACTGACAGATCCCACCCTCCCCAGCCTCACCGTGAGCCCTGCTGGAAGTTTTGCACATACGCCTTCTCTTTTGCACATGCTGTTGTTCCTTCTTCCTGGATTCTGTTCCCTCCTTCCCTCCCCTAGTAACCCTGCTTCACTCCTCACCCAGTCTGGGCATCACCCACTCTGGGAAATTATCCATGATTCTGCTTTTTTCCAAGGCAGTAGTGGGTGCCTTTCCTCTAAATTTGGTACAGACCTTTGATAAACACACGTTCTTCGGTCATTTTTGGCTTCCTTGTCTTTTCCTCTAGCTGAACTAAGACCCTCTGGAGAACAGAGACTGTGACACCCAACACAACCTATAGAGCAGAAAGTCTGTTCCACGGAAGATGCATGAGAAATATCTCTTAAGGGTATGAATGATGCCAGAAAGTTCTTCCAAAGAGCTTAGCTGGCCAAGCATTCATTCATTCTTTCATTCATTCATAGTCATTCTACAAGCCTCCTCTACTTTGGAGGTAGAATCTGACTAGAGGTTAATCCTAAGGGAACTGGTTCTCTCAGTGATTCGATTTCTCCTTGCCCTTGTCTTGAAGAAACCAAAATGACAACGAGTGCAGTGTCTCTCCCGCCACACACACTCACCCCAGCTCAGGGGTTCTGTGGACGAGTGAGAACTCTTAACGTGTTATTTCTCTGGAGAGCAGGCACTGTTACTCTGGGTAAACAAGCCAATTCTATGACTTTGAACAAGCAACCGCACAGAACAGCCTAGAAGACGACTGGTGAAAAGTCGCTCCTTTTCCGGATACCCCTCTGATCCGGAGGAAGCAAACCAGCACGTTGCTTTACCTTCCCCAGTTACAATGTCTTGTGAGGGATGGGCCCAGAGTCCCACTCTAATTATACCCTGTTTGACTAGGAAACGAAGCTCCTGATCGCACTCCTAAATCTCAAACTGAAGCGACATTTATAACTACATTAAAAGGGAAATGCTCTTTGCTGTGTGCCTGCACTCTAGATAATTGTACAGCGGTAATACTGTTGAGGGCCTAAGGCCCTTCCCAAAATGACAGAACAGAACCATGACTCATAAAGTGAAGGAAATAGTAGTTCCCTCCTTGAGCCCTGAACACAAGGGAAATAAACAGAGCCTTAACTGAAAGATGAACGCATCTCACGGAACTCCCGAGTCTGGGAACTCGGGAAGTTCCAAAATCTAATCCTGCATTGGTGCTCACTGCTTCAGCCTCTTCTTACCTCTGCAAAAGGAGGCCAACCAGGGTGTGCCTTAACCCAGACTCCAGCTGTGGTTGCAGACTCCTGGGCAGCTGGCGGGTTACTGCAAGGGATCTCGGAATCCTAACGCACACCAGATATCATGGCTAATTAAAAAATAGGTCTTGCACAGATATACTTTCTTGCACAGATATACCTTCTACTTTCAAAAGTTTTCAGTCATCATTATCATCATCGTCAACATCGTCATCGTTACCATATATTGAGGGCTTACAACATGCCCAGTACCTTCCAACACTATCTATACATGAACTGATTTAATCCTCACAACCACCCAGGTGGGGGACATTACCATGATTGTTCCTACTTCATAGATGAGAAAACAGAGGCACAGAGAGCTCAAGTAACTTTCCCATGGTCACACAGCTAGAAAGAAGTGGAGCTGCCATTCAAGCCAGACAATCTGGTTCCAGCATGCCGTACAGTTAACTATATTATGCTGCCTTCCCCATTTCTCAATTACTGGTTGTTAAAATTACTCCCATAAGCATGTTGGGAATCTGATGATTTCCTTTTATCTCTTTCTGTTTAACAAGGATCCTCACATAGTTTGGAACCATACTCATTGGGCTAAATAAAAATATTGTAAGAGCTACTTCCTGATAAAATATTCCTCCTGCTAATGCCGAAAGTTGGCTATCAGAGATCTCTTCCGTGGGTTTAAAGGTGACCTTCTTCATGTCCTTATAAGATGCAAGTACTCTAACAAGGGTAATAAAAGAAGTCACTAGTACTCAGGTTAAGGCGTGAGTGAGGTTTCTGGATCATTCCTTCATTAGCAGAAAAGAAAAAAAATCAAGGACATTAAAAGGGTATTACGGGAAGTAGGGGAAGGGGAGCTTGGGAGTGTTGGAAAAGGAGAAAAGGGAGATGGTCCTGAAAAGGATGGAAAGTGACCACATCCGGAAGCAGTCAGGGAAGTCGAAAATAAATCTGGCCTACTTCACAGTTTTGCCTAGAGCTGGCCTAGGGGCATGCATCAGTACCACACAGGATGACATTTTTGGTGACATGTTTTAAAATCAGTGAAGGGCTAAATCATTATTTCTAGAACTATTAACCTCACCACCTTTTGAAATAAAAACTGTACCAATGGGCAAAAGGCCAAGCAAATCTGAACCTTTACTTGAGGAAGACAACAGGGCATGGCTTCTCAGTCTAGAAATGTATTAACGAATAGCGTCTGATGACCAACTTTGATAAAGGGCGGCCTCCTTTATCAGAGCACCTGAAATGAGCCACCCCACTAAGCTGGCTGTTTTCCCCTTTTATTACTGATGAATAGTGGAAAGCTAGGTTCCTCTACTTTTGCAAAGACCTCTCTTCCATTAAGCTCATACAATGGGCTCTCCACAGTTTGCTAAAACAAGATGGCTGCCATCACCAATACCCACCCTATATCATATTTGCACACTTTTATTAAAAAGAATAATAGAAATGTATTACAATACAATTGGTCTCATTTCTCAATTACAATGAGAGGCTGGAAAGCTCATGCAGAGTCTTTGCGTAAAGATGCATCTGCAACACGTGGGTCCTCAGACTCTGCATGCTCCTGGGTTCCAGAAGGCTCCTGAGGGCTGAGGCAGGTAGTCAAGCCACCTTTGACCACTGCCCTGAACATCTCATCTCATTTGGTCAAAGAGGGACAAAAGTCACCATTAAGAACACCTTATCAGGGACTTCCCTGGTGGTGCAGTGGTTAAGAATCTGCCTGCCAATGCAGGGGATACGGGTTCGAGCCCTGGTCCGGGAAGATCCCGCATGCCGTGGAGCAACTGAGCCCGTGCGGTACAACTACTGAAGCCTGTGCTCTAGAGCCCGCGAGCCACTACTACTGAAGCCCGCGTGACTAGAGCCCGTGATCCGCAACAAGAGAAGCCACCGCAACGAGAAGCCGACACACCACGACAAAGAGTAGCCCCCGCTCACCGCAACTAGAGAAAGCTCGCAGCACGTAGCAACGAAGACCCAACCAAAAATAAATAACTAAATTTATTTAAAAGACACCTTCTCCATTGCTACATCTTAGTATCAATGCTTGGGAGTAAGAGTTATTACAGCTAAATGAATAACAAAAAGATTGGGTCTTCTTAGGGGAGGAATGGGTTAAAGTCTGTTAAACTGTTGACCCAGGCTCAAAGATGTCACCGGAATTGTTCATCATCCACCTCAGGCATAGAAACACAATCTTAGGGTTTGGGCAACTTTCGGGCAATCTTTTTAATGCCTTGGTGCTCCAGATTGTATCAGAAATGCATAAATCACAGGCCAGTTAACAAAGGAGGCCAACCCTCCACAATTTTAACACAAACAGATATAAAGAATCAGAATAAAAATAAGTGCAACTCATAAATGAAATGAAAGTAAAAGAGTGTTTTCTTCCTCCCACCACCCCTACCCTGAGCTGATACCCCAACCTAGAACAAAGTCGTTTTTACAGATTTTCAAAAGAAAAAAAATCTCTCTGAGCATGCTGTATATCTTTCTCCCCAAATGAAAACCAAAAATAGATGTTGCTCCCCTAATTTATCTGATTTGGAAATTATTTGTCATTTTTAGAAATTGATTTTTCCAGTCAATTAAATTAGCCAGTAATTTGATATCACCATCTTATTTCATTATATAGAACACATGCTGAAATGGCACACAACCTCATTTTCATTTATTATTTTTGCAAATTTAGTACTCATAAAAAGGTGTTGGATTGACAGTGCCAGCAGCTAGACTCTTCCCTGCTGGCTGGGAGAGGGCCTGAGTAGCGGTTACGTGAGCTGGAGCCCAGGCCCATGCAGGCTGGGATTACCAGCTGTGAGAGTAAGATCAAATCCCACGACGGACAGCTCTTTATTCTCTGCTCCAGAATCCATCCAATTGAACATGATAAATGGCGGCACCACTGGATGGAATCCACCCCCTCACTTCTCAATGGCCACCTGGTATTTCTATGATGCCTCTGTCCAAAGAATTTTTAAACACTTTCCAAGTCATCCAACTCAGTTCTCCAACCCTTTTAGACAAAGACAGATCTTTGAAAGCCTGAAAATTCACTTGGGAGGAGAGAGGACACACACACACTTTGCTGGAGCAGAAAGGAGTGAGTTTTTGCCTCTCTGCAGCTTCTAAGGATGTACTGCTATGTTCTACTACAGGGAGAATGAGGTTGAAGATTTCTTTGGGCTCCATAGGTTCTTAGGAAGAAATGAAAGTACCAGGCGTTTCCTGGGTCATCAAAGGCACAGAAAGGAACAATGGCTTCAAGCATGCACCCTAAGACAAAAAGGCAAGGTCGAGATTAACGTTCAGGGTTCGTCAAAAATGATACTTTTGTTTAGTCATTTTTAATGGGAACACTTCGAAGAGTGATCAAAGGGGGCTCTGTTAATAATTACACCAGGAAAACAGGCATGTAAACCAGAACCGTCTGGGGCTACCTGGGGCATATGCTCACCCAGTCCATGTTGGAATTTACAAACCACCTGGGCAATCGTTAAGTTAAGAACTATTACAAATCATTTCAGCCTTTTGACTCTTCCCCAATATGCCAGGTTCACTCCTTGCAGACTTTGTTAATTTTCCCCAACTCCCATGCCTAGAGTATCCTTCCTAACCTGCCCTTCATCTGGGCAAATCCTACACTTCAGTTAAAACCCAAATGAATGTCCATCTCTCCCCCACCGCTCTTTTTGCCTACTCCAACTCATTCTGTTCTTTTCCTTTTCTGATTTTTTTTTTTTTTAGTATTTATTATGTATGTCATATAACACAGCTCTGACCTACAGAATGCTTTGGAATTTTTCCTATTTGTTGTGTTGAGTATGAAGTTCTTTTCCCAATTAGGCTGTAAGCCCCTGGAGGGCTGGGATCTGTCTTACTGCTTCTCTTGCATCCTCCGCAGGACAGCCTCACACCTTATTCAAGATGTTCAGACAGCTAGGGGCAGGACAGGAATAAAGACGCAGACATAGAGAATGGACTTGAGGACACGGGGAGGGGAAAGGGTAAGCTGGGAGGGTGAGAGAGTGGCATGGACTTATATACACTACCAAACGTGAAATAGACAGCTAGTGGGAAGCAGCCACATGGCACAGGGAGATCAGCTCGGTGGTTTGTGACAACCTAGAGGGGTGGGATAGGGAGGGTGGGAGGGAGGGAGATGCAAGAGGGAGGGGATATGGGGATATATGCATATGTATAGCTGATTCACTTTGTTATAAAGCAGAAACTAACACACCATTGTAAAGCAATTATACTCCAATAAAGATGTTAAAAAAAAAAAAAAGATGTTCAGACGGGAAAACAAACAAGCAAACAAACTTCACAGAGCCCACCTAATTGAGCTGCAGATCACGAACCTGAAGCTCAGTGCCGCCTTCCCAGACACCCCCCAGCTCTAACACAGCCTAGGGTATGGTCCCCTGCTCTGTCTCCACGGGACTTAGCGCACTTCACTGCCTGGCACACACCACTGTGGTATTTCTTTACCGTAATAACTGGACCATAATGACTTGTTCACTTGGTTGTCCATCCACCGTATCGGAAAGCTTTGGAGGGCAGGAATTCTACTGGATTATTACATCTTCTGTATATACATAATAGACCTTCATCGAAGGAATGATCGAAGGAATGAATGAACACATAGTTTTCCTTAAGGTACTAATACAGGCACGAATTGGATTTAATCGGATTACTAAAATTTAGTCAGGAGAGAAGAGACATCTTCCCTTCCCTAGACAAGTCATAGGAAGCAGACCAGGGTAGCTGACTCCTGGCTTCTGCTTGCTTTCTAGACTGGCTAGGAGAACCCATTTCCATTGGCTTTCGGCATCCTGCCATGGAGCAGAAAAGGCACTGAATTCAAAGTCAGAGCAAGTGATCTGGGAGCTGCCCTCCACTGGGTCTGTAGCACCACCAGCAAGACATTGCTTTGGGCTTCAGATTTACCATCAGAAATAGAAGAAGCCTGACCCCAAGGACTGCAGAGGCCCCTCCAACGCCAGTGCTTATTGCCCCAAACCCCACCTCAGTGAGCACTCCTCCAGGTGAATGAGGGTCCCTGGGCAGGGGGACACAGCCCCACAGGGCTGGATGCACCAAGGCTCCTGTTCTCTTCAGTCAGGGATTGACAGCTGAGCAGACACAGCCTCTGACTCTCCCTTCACCTGCTTCCCGGTGGGAAAGTGAGCTTCACAGTAGCACATTAGGTTACATATTAAACAGATGGGATGCAGATTTGAGACCTCTTAAAGGCTGGGGTTTTTCCTTTTTTTTTTTTTTTTCATAAGCTGCTGTCAAGGTGTGTTCGTATCTCTTTATTTAAACAGCCTCCTTAAGTCTTGGTACCCAGAGCTGGGACTCAAAAAAAAAATTGAGAATAAATAATCTATCATGCTAGCAACATAATTATAAGAACATATGTTAGCTCGAACTAGCTATATTCTAGTCATATTAAGGGTATGTGTGGGAGAGAGAAGGATGGCAGGAGTGTCTCAAAATAGTTCAGGCAGAGGAAGAGTGATATCAGGCTACATGGGAATCCAAACTGCTTTCCTGGAGCCTCCATTGTAGCATCCCTGGTGTCCCAGAGGGCCGCCTTAGGTGGTTGCCTGCTGTGAAACACAGCCACCTGGGTCTGGAACTTTCCAGCAGCATCTTGGCTGCCCCACCTGAGCGCCCAGGCCAAGAAGGCAGTGTTCCTGTTTCACCCAGTCGCTCTCTGCCAGGTGCAGAGATAGCACAGGTCCAGGGAGAAGGAGCCCAAGAGCCAAGGGCAACCAATGGGTCTTGGTTCTCACAAATGCCCCGTGCTCAGAGGCACTAAAGAAAACAGATCCACAGCCTTCATCGAGGGAGTCAACTGGAAATATATACATATATACATGGTTTCAGCTGCCTCTTCCTCTCTGCTCATCCAGATGTCACCCACCCCGTTCAAGGACCTACTCAAATCTCCCTTCTCGTCCCCGCCCACCGCCAGCTTCACCCACCTCTCCTGCTGGGGAGCTCCCACACATCTTCAGGCCTCCTGTCCCCATCTCTCCCAACAGGAAGCTTTTCCCGCTCCCTACACGGGTTTGGGTCCCCTGGTTATTTGCTGTCATAGCATCCTGCAGTTCTAAATGATACTGATATTCATTGCACTTTTAATTATACCATGTCTGTCTTCCCCATATGGATTGCTGCCTCTGCAAAGGTAGAAGCTGTGCCTAATTTGTTCATCACGGTGACGGCTGTGCAGGCTTTGGGACCTGGGGTCTCCGCTCTGAGGATGCAGACACAGCGTGGCAGCTTGTGATACAGCTGTAAACTAGGTGCCCTAAGAACTGCCCTACGCTGGGAGGATCAGAGGTAAGGGGGTCCGAGTGCACATCCTCGAGAACAACTTGAGGCTGCAGCAGAGTGGAGAAACCACGTGCATCACTGAGATCAGAAAGCCTCGGCTCCATTCTAGCCTGGCCGAGCTGGAGACCAAGGACTGATGCATGGTCTTCCCCTGCAGGTACCAGAAGCTGCTGCCGGGTCCTTAGGCAGAAGTGCAGATGCCATCAAGTTTGAGCTCTAGGAAGTTACAAATTCTGGGGCAGAAGAAGCGCCTGGAGACAGGAAACCAGCTGTGACACCACTATATTTGCCATGGTGAGAGATAAGGGGCTAAATGAGGGTGGAGGCCATGGGAATAGAGAGGAGGAAAAAGTTCCAGAGACATTTGACGGGTAGGATTATTATTTATATTATGAGATGCTAAGCATTGGGGGGAGGGGGTCTTAAAAAGTTAAGGGCATAATAGAGATTTAATAAATACTTGCCAACCCGTAAAATACATACATTCATGTGTTTAGGAACATATATAAAAATGAAAATGGATTTTTATAAAAATATTTTTAAATATTGTTATTTTTAATACATTTTCTATATTTTTAGGTAGTCTATTGATGTTTTTAAAAGGAGAAGAAATAAAGGAAATGAAGGAAGGAAAAAGGATAGCTCTTGGGAGAGTCGACTGTTTATACTCTCAGAAATGCATTCACAAGGCCTGTTCAAGGCCACTTTCACCTAACTGTTCCCATCCAGGTTACAGCCCTTTAAAAGGTCTCCTTTTGGCTACAGTTAAGTGCTACCTTCTGTACAGATAAGTGAGAATAGATAAGAAATTGAAATCTTGATGTACATTTTCTCCTCCCCAAAAGCAAGGTACAAGATGGTAGGATGTACAGGTAGGTCTGCAGATGGATGGGGAAGAGAGACCATTACTTCTGATCCGGGAACATCAGAGGAAGTTGGAAAGGCAAGGATGGAGCCCTACGGGGGGCAGGTGGCACTGCTGAGACAAGGAAGTTTTCATGGTCACCCACACTACAATTCTTACCCAATTTTCACTTTTAAATGCTAACATTTAAACAGTATTCTTTCCCAAGATGACACACAGTCAGAATTGAATGTAATCCAGACTATTATGTCAACAGCATTGATATAAAACACATGACATTTGTGCATATCCCCAAGGAAACACTGCTCATCAAGTGGAAGAAAGCGGGAAGTCCAGATTGATATATTACCCACTGCTGTGCATTTGCCAATATCCATATTGATAGATGGGAAATCTTGGCCAGGACCACATTTATTGCTACATCTTCTACTGCTCTTAAAACACAAACCAGAGGGGCCACAGGGCACATCAAAAAGCATTCACTTTCACTCTTTGAAAGAAAGATGACTGTGGGATGTTTGTGTCCAGACTGTCTTCTGCCTCGTGACACCTTACCTCTTTGCTAAAACGGCGATGTCACCTCTAAGAGCAGACCTTTCCGCCCGCAGATGATGAAGATGGTGGTACTTTGCATAAGAAAACACAGGATATTCTGCAAGACCCTTTCATACGTACTTCCTCACAAGCCTCTCACCAAACAAACAAATGCTCTAAAATACATTGGGTAGTTACAGTTAGTCCTGTTGGGAAAATGAGAAATTGACATTTAAGGGTGGCAAAGTGACTTTGGCCCGTGTCCCCTTCCTAGTTCAGAATCGAAGACGTTTCCACTCCCCCGCAGGTTGCCTCCACCACGCCCACTGCCTCCCAGCCCCACTGTCTACGGATCTAGTATTTGACTGGGTCCTTCACATTATTTACTTCTGCCCAAGGATGGACAAGAAAGAGAGAGGGTACAGTACAGAGGCCAATGGCCAATGTCAACCTTCCTGTTCGTTAAGCCAAATAAGACAATGTTTAAACTCAAGGACTGTCCTGTAACTCAGACAAAGAGGTTCAACCTAGCACCTCCAGATGGGGGTGAGATGGGGGGTGGGCAGAACCAAAATGCTCAGCCTCCCCGCCACAGCCAACCGAGAGGGTGACTGCTAGAGAGGGTCAGACCTCCTGTGAGCTCCCCAGACAGACAACTAACCCGCACAGTGATCCGAGCTCTCCGGAGATGTCCCACTCATTTCTAACTAAAGAGCAACTGATGGATGGAGTTCCTGAGTGGACCCCAAAGAGCAACTCACACCTGGATTCAGCCTGCCCAGCCCCACCGGGAGCCTCCCGACAGAAACAGCCCAGTCGGTCCAGAGCAGGAAAAGGTAAAAGTAAATAAACGCTGCCTTAATCTCTCCCGTAGATTGGAACAATCTGAATCAACCTGTAATTTCAACCAGACATGCGGGGAGAATAATTTTTAAAACTTTGCGAAACAGAAATGTACCTCTACTCACTATGATTTCCTGGGCATATTTTTTTCCTTCCTAGCCCTTCCCCATCTGCACTTTATTCAATGAACACATCTGCATTCCTTCTCTCTCTCTCTCTCTCTTTCTCTCTCTTTTTTTTTTTTTTTTTGGCCAGAAACTCTATACAACCTTATCACTGACACCTCTCTGCAGTTTCAAATTCCAACTTTGTGCCAAATCCCCATTTCCTGCTGCTTAATTTCCATTCATTTACTCTTGTTTTTGCTTCTTCTGCCATTCCCAGCATGGACCAGCTCCAGCCCAGCTTCTTCTAATTTTTTAAGGAAGGCTCCCCATCGAGTGCTATTGGAATCTGAGCCTGCGCTCCATGCCAGTGACTGACCATTGTTTATACTACCTAACAACAGTTGCCAACAGGACTGCTCCTTTCCTTTTCTTTGTTTCACTCCCTGAGTGTGTACACTAAGGCCCAAGAGAACTTTTCCCCCCGCCTATGGTGACCCAGTGGGTCTGGTTTTATTATGACTTCAGTAGAATCTGAAGTAGCCTCTTTCCATCTCTTTTTCGAGAGGAAAAAGAAAAGAAAATCGAGCCTGGATGCTTTGTTTACCCTGCTCTCAGTGGCAGGATCAACCTCAGGCCCTGCTCAACTGCTCTGAGGACTGGGTCCTTGGGAGCCTCATCAACTCAGGGCAGCAAAAGGGCAAGGAGAAAGGCACTGTGGGAGGATAAGCTGAGGCCGAGCTTTACAGAGAGGTGGAGGAAGGACCACTCAGGAGTTCTTGGGCTCAAGGGGGTCTTAGATTTGTTAAGATTGTTCTGCAAAGAAACAGAGTCACAGATGTAGGGAACAGACTTGCGGTTAGCAAGGGGGGAAGGCGGGGTGGGATGAACTGGGAGGTTGGGACTGACATATACACACTACTACGTATAAAATAGATAACTAATGAGAACCTACTGTACAGTACAGGGCACTCTACTCAGTGCTCTGTGGTGACCGAAATGGGAAGGAAACCTAAAAAAGAATGGATATACGTAGACGTGTGGCTGATGAACTTTGCTCACAGCAGAAACTAACACAACATTGTAAAGCAACTATACTCCAATAAAAATCAATTAAAAATTAAAGCAAGATTGTTCTGCAAAGAGGGAAGCAACGTAGGGTTGGTTTTCTGGCCTCCGGGGCTTGAGGGGTGGGGGCGGGGGCGGGGGGAGGGGCCGACTCATTCTTAAAATATGTTCTTACAAGCAAATGACTTGTGGCATGAAAAGGTAACCAACATTTTTCTTCCCACAGAGGGACTGATCCTAATCTGTTGTTTGGGGAGGGGTTTTGTTTGTTTGTTTTTAATTTTTTCTTCCTAAACCCAGAGCTCAGCTGCCAGCTTGGTCCTCCACATCACAGCCATTTCACCATCACTCCAAATATCTCTGTCTGCAGCTTCTGCCCCCTTCCTCTCCCTCTGGGTTTCATTACCTAGATTTACATCTCTGCAGCCCCGTCTAAAACATGGCATCCAAAATAGAAGTGTTAAAAGACAGACGCCTCAGAAGCAAATGTCATCAAGAAGTGAGGAAAGAGGGCTTCCCTGGTGGCGCAGTGGTTGAGAGTCCGCCTGCCGATGCAGGGGACGCGGGTTCGTGCCCCGGTCCGGGAAGATCCCACATGCCGCGGAGCGGCTGGGCCCGTAAGCCATGGCCGCTGAGCCTGTGCTCCGCAACGGGAGAGGCTGCAACAGTGAGAGGCCCGCGTACCGCAAAAAAAAAAAAAGTGAGGAAAGAAAATCGTCCGTCGTCACAAGCACTCCTGATCATCTCTCCTCCCGTCTGTTCCCACTGCAGCCCCTAAATGGCAGAGCAGCCTCCCTGAAATCCCGCTACACCCAGGTTTCTTTGTCCATCTGGCCTCTGGTCTCCTGATACCAGGTTCTCCTATGCTGCATTCCTTCTCTGAAGTTGCAGTTAAAACATGTTGTGTCCAAGAGGAGAACGTTCCATCCCACAAAGTCTGAAATGTTCTCAGACACTTTCTTTCCCTAGCGTGCACAGCAATAATATCGCTTCTCAGGAGGGCAAAGGGAAGGCGCCTTCTTACACAGTTTTATGGTGTAGATGTGTCTCCAAAACATAACTTTTTGTCGATTTACTTCATTCACATTTTAAGAGCAAAGTCATTTTTCCAGTAGAGCAGAGTTGGGTTATCTTCCCGATCCAACCCAGGCCAACAGTCCCTCAAATAGTATAACTTAAATAACACCAAAGACCTGAAAGCATTTCTCCGATTTTTAAAAATTATTTGTGTGTCTGGTCAGTCCATCTCAAGAACAGGAACAATAATTAGGTGATAAAACTCCATTCTGCAGATAAGAAACCAATAGTTCAGGGCTGCACCCAAGGGCAAGTCTAAGGCAGAGTAAACATGAGTGATCCAAATCCCAGCCTACTTGTGTTTCCTGGTTTCCGGCAGGGCTACCCTTGAACCCATCTGTTACCCTGAAGCAATGATCTTCAAGCATCTACGGTAGGAGGATCGGAACGTCACTGGCAACTCAAAGATTATGACCATCCACCCTTACTAGGTTCCTCCAGCCCATGACGGGCAGATTCAGCCCTTGCTCCATGATGGAGGAATACTCAGTATCATGACCTCATCTGAGTTCCTGAGTGAAGGAAAGTCTGTCATCAGATGGACAGCCTACTTTAAAAGAGGTGGGAGTCCAACTGGAAGGACCAATCCCACACCCCGGGCCACCTGTGGCTCTCTTCACCCAGCTTGGCATAGGGTCCCTAAAGCTAGCTTGTAAAGTAGGCAGTAATGCCCATTTTCCAAAGCAAAATTACTGCCTCCGAAAACAAACTTCACATACAAATAAACAAATAGATGGCCAGAATAAATAGTCATCAGATTACACTGGTGCAATAAATGAACGAGGGATTAAAATTTGTGGGGCTATCATTTGTCACAATAACAGTCAAGATGAACCCCACTGGGAAGGTTCAATTTACTGTAAATTTTCTGCTTTGCTGGAGGATACCTGTAGATGTTTCTCACACTAGATGACTCCGTAAAAGAAGAAATGGTCCTCTGAAAATATTTTGCATATTCAAGAGCCTTTACTCTTCGACACTGTTCTTTCCCAAAAGCATCATCAAAAGATCTCCTGAGGGGCTTCCCTGGTGGCACAGTGGCTGAGAGTCCGCCTGCCGACGCAGGGGACACAGGTTCGTGCCCCGGTCCGGGAAGATCCCGCATGCCGCGGAGCGGCTGGGCCCGTGAGCCATGGCCGCTGAGCCTGCGCATCCGGAGCCTGTGCTCCGCAAAGGGAGAGGCCACAGCGGTGAGAGGTCCGCGCACCGCAAAAAAAAAAAAAAAAGATCTCCTGAGAGCTGGAGTTGTTGGGTTGGTCAGGATTCTTTATACCAGTGAAGAATCACTGGTAGATTCTTCAGAAAGCCAGAATATAATATGTAATTAATTAAATCCACTTAAAGGTATCTTTCTCCACCTCTTTCAATTCCTCAACTTTAGACTCTTAAAACTGTGGATGAGGATAATTCTATTGGAATAGAAATATATATGTGTATATATAACCACATATGTTTTTTAAATGTTATATGTGTCTTCATAAATATCTATATCAATCAATATAAAAACCCAAAGACTCATTTCATTATATGCATGGCACATGGTGGGAAAAGAGGCAAAAAATGTATACTATGTTGTGTTGTACAGATGAAAAAGAGAAATAGCAGAAAGTTACAATTAGAATTCAAAAAGAAAGTTGAAAAGAGCTTGGGTGATAGGATACATGAAAATTCACTATATTATTCTCTCCACTTTTATGTGTGTTTGAAGTTTTCCAAAAGAGAAAGTTTAAAATGCAAACTTAAAAGACAGGAATTCAACTCCCCTGCAGTAATTTAAATGAATTTTATAATTTGTTATTTATGGGACATTTTGAGTAAACAACAACATGGAGACTCTTCCTCATTTTGCTGGTTTTCCTAAACTGCTCTAAATTCTGAACGGAAGAGAATGAATCTTTTTGGAAGGGCTCCGCGCACCAGGGGAGCCCACAGTTGAGAATGGGTAAACCAAATGGTAGTGTGTGTTCTCCCCGAGATGGAAAACACATTCGTCATTATTCCTATCAAGTTAAAAGCTCACTTTTTGTTATCTTTCTGTGGATTACAGTCTATCCAAACTGTCTTTAGAAAATTTATAAGCCAACCATATTTTACATAATTCTAAAATGTCCTTCCAGGAAATTCCCTGGCTTCCACTGCAGGGGGCACGGGTTCGATCCCTGGTCGGGGAACTAAGATCACGTATGCCGTGCAGCACAGCCAAAAAAATACTTCCACCCATTTCCCAGCTGACCTGGGCATAAGGAATAGTCATATCTAAACACAAATAATAAACGAGGGTGGGGAGGGATGTGCATCTTGAATACCAAATACAAATCCTATTTGTCTCCTGCACCGTTCAAACATGTATTGTGAGTTAGTATATCCCCACACATGAAGGGTAAAACAAAGAAACGAGAGGATGGTCGAATTTTTGATTCCAAATCCTATCCAAGACCCACTTTCTTGAGGATTATGAGCAATATGAGGACAGGGTGTCGGGGGTGGTACCCTCTGATGCACCTGGTTTCCTGGTACCCAGTTTCAAAGAGGTCTGCCTCGGATATCAAGTTAGTCCCAGGATAACATTCCCCTCCAGAAGCGAGAAGTATTGGCCCCGATGTAAACATGCCGGTCCCAAGAGACGGCAACCCCTTTGGATCCACTTCTGTTATCCAGACATATCCGAGCCCAAAGCCACCATCCATCACGGGAAATACCACATACTTTCTGGGATCCACACAGCCTGACCCCAAGAAAGAAATCTGCAAGTGTGTGACATCAACATGTTTTCCTCGGCTAACAAGCTTCTCTATTCTCCAGCAGCCAAAAACTTTTAAGTGCCTCTTAAACAAAGACAGCCCCATGAAGAATAATGATGTCAAGCCCAAGCCCTAGTTCCATGGTGTGAACACAACATCTACAGAACCCAAGTTAAAAATGATTTACAGACAGTTTGATCAGAGTCAGATGTAAAATGGTGTCTCACTGGAGACAGGCCAGGGGCTATCAATCCGAATCCCCTACAATAAGTGATGTCATTAGTCAGAATCGATACATTATGGAGACGATTTTCTCTTTTGTCTCTTGGCCCCGGGAGTTTTTTGTTGCGTTTCATCACTAGATTGCAAGGCACTCGTGTTACAAAGTGGCTGACAGGAATCACAACCAGGACTCCGTCACACGGCTCTTTGGAGGAGCAGGGGAGAAGTTCAAGGATTAAATCCAATTAGATGTGGGAGACTCGGAATAACTAGTCCAAGGTCTTTGTTGTCAGGTCGATGTTGAACTTGTCTAACCCATTCCTGTTGTTTATATAACTCTGAAGGGCATGACTTTGGACTCTCAGGTGTAAGAACAGTATGGGGGGGAAATGCTTAGTTCCACGTCCCCCCATGGGAGAAATCACCTGGTCACCTTGGCTTAGCCAAGACTTAGGGAAATGACTCTCCCTGACACCAGACAGCCCAGTTTACCTGTAAGATCTTCATGTCCCTACAGTCTTCCTAAATCCCTAAAGAATGGTCAGAGTGTGGCCATTTAATACGAGGGCAGTTCTGTAAGATCCTCCCCAAGTACCAACATGTAGACAGTACTTCTTCTCTCGTTAATGTTATCAAGGATATTTTGCAACATACACAGCCTCGTGCTGTCTTTTAGGATCTTCCAAAGCTCCCTTAAGGGGTAGGGTAGAGAATACGAATGAAAACAGGAAAATTAAAGAAACTTAGACTCTAATTTTCTTATGGCCTTCAAGCTCTTCCTAGAGAAAAATCCTCTCTTCAGTCCCATGTGCGTCTCCAATACAGGGTATTTTTCCAGCTCACTGGTATTTCATAAACACCATTTGTTGTCATGTGGTTAAATTAAAACTGAGGATATCAAACATCAAACAGTATGTTAATGTCAAGTATGCTTGAATAAATAGTAAGAGTTCAACTGAATGGAATATGTGGATTGCTAGCTAATTAAGCAAGAAGCAGGTGTGAAAAAAATCTAATTTAGGCAATTTTTTTGTAATTAATAATGTTTACTTGTAGTACCCTTCTAATGGGGCTCTAGTTTAGCCTCTTGTGAATTGCTAGGAGTTTACTCCAGTATTTTAAAATTATAATTGAATGGAGAATTTTACGAGATATCAGGTTTCCCTGCTGACCATGAAGCAAGTGCTATGTACATGGAAAAGTCCTGACAGTACTTTGTATCAATAGGATCAATTAGCAAATCACTCCCAGCAATTAAAACTTAAAGCACACACAGGCAGACCTCCACACCCCAAAGTTCTCTTGTAAACCCCAGCACCTGTGAAGGTAGAAGTGAACTTGGATGAACCAACTTGAATGAGAATATTGTGTTCAAACCAATCGCTGGACATGGATGATGTGGGCTTTGGTGAGTGTCTGCAAAGAGCAGTGACAGAGAACATTTTGTTGCAATTAGGAACAAAAAAAAGTAAGATCCTATCTAAACTGTCCTGGCAAATTGCATACCACCCATCAATTAATCCAAGTATACATTTAAATTTGGTTTTCTTTCCAAGAAGCCAAATGGAAGTAAAGGAGGAGAAAATGTCCGCAGATGTGAAAACAGACCTGGATTATTTCATGGACGTGACATATCTACTGCATTTAATTAAAAGAAGAATGTATGAGAACAATGTATCCTTCTCAATTGGGTTGAGGGAACAAAACAGGACTGGATTAGATAGGACAACTGTAATCTCCAGAGACAGGCCCGTGTTTAATGGGAGCAGCACATGTTTGATATGCAGGGAAGTAAGTGGGTGTCCTGGACACAATCCACTATTCATCATAATACCACAGCCTTGTTCATTCCCAGAGAAGAGACTGGAAACCATGAAACCATATGTAGAATATTAAAAATCATTTAACGTTAAAATGCACATTAGGAAAGCATGCACTTTGGGCAAGGCTGCAGTCCAAGAGAGCTCTGAGAAATCTCCAGTTCAGTAGATAATGGTTGTAAAGGTAGACCGAGTTGTCCACACACACACACACACACACACACACACACACACGGACTCTTACAGAAACTTGGTCCTTAGCTCTACGATGCTGCCTTTTCTCACTCTGTTTTTCTTACTGATTTCTGTAGTGAGGTCAGTGGTCAGTATTAATAATTGATTGAGATATGATACCTAGAGCATCAGTACATTAATTTATAATTAAAAATGAGAAACACCGGTTCCTCTCCTATCACCCATCATTTGGAATTAAATTTTGTATATATATATATATGTAAAATATATGTAAAATATATATGTGTGTGGAGGGGGGGCAGATATTACATTGTTTCACAGACAGTCAATAACCTTACTATATTTCCATGGTCTTTTCATTGTCACTGAATTAATCACAGCCCTGCCCCTAACCACATGGAATTTTATTTCCCATAAGAGCCATGTTTACTTTGGTTTACTTTGTTGGAACTCAAAGTACGTATTCAGTCTATAAAGATTTAGTGTAACATACTTTGTTCAGCAACATTAAAAGCACGCACTAACAGACCTTGTCGTCCATTGCTTTGCGTCTATGCAGAGCCTGTGTGCCTTCCATCTCATATCACTCCTCAGCAAAGGCAATGCTGAGTCCCGCCCCAGGTTGCGTGGAAATGCTAATGCCTTCGGAGACCAAGAGTTCTATTTATTTTCCTCAGTTGCCAAAAATAATATATGGACTGAAAAATGAATGCCTCGAAGCTGAGCCTGCACCTGGGGAGAAATCCTATTCGTCAACTTTTAGCAGGAGATGACAGACATCAGAGATGGTACCAACTCAAACTGTCGGTAGTTTGAGTCTTACCATTATAACTAAAAACATAGGACAGATGACTGCTATAAGGCTACAGTGTTCATTAAAAGTCCCCTGCCGAAGGGGACCCACCTCCTTCCCCATCCCACCCACAAACTCATTGTAGGGCTCTAAAGTCACCTCTTCCACCCATTGTCCCAGCTATGCAGCTGGCAGATGGGAGGACATTTACTTGAATGGCAAACATCGGATCAAATGAGAGGGAAACCCAGAGGTCTGTCCCTGACCAAGAGCAGCATGGCTGTGAGACTGCCGTTGGCAGGGCTTTAGCCAAGTGTTTCCTGCCCTCAGCTACACTGACTGCAGCTGACACAGCACGACTCATTGAAGAGTGACTAACTGCGGAGGAGGTGTTTCCCTAACTGATCCTTTGGGGAGGAGGTTGAAACAGTGCAAGGAAAGGGGAGCCGAAGGGAAATAAGGGTGGGGAACTCCTAGCAACCCAGGTGTGGGTACCTATTCCAGCATACTGCAGGTTGGGCTGGCTCCTTCTCAAAGGAAAAGAGGGCTTTTGCTCAAAGCCTGAGGCCTGAGGAACAGCCACATCTTTCTAATGTGGGAAGGGGGGCACATGACTTCTGGAGAGTTTGATGAGACGCCTGGCAAGACAAGCACAGGCGTATTTGATGTAAGGGACTGACAACTGCCCCTGGCCCCAAGCAGATGGAGAAAGCAAAGCGCAGCACTGCAGCGTAGGCACTGTTTTCCCTCCGCTCTCTTTCCAACCCAAGCCTGTTTCTAGGAGACTCTGGGACCCCGAGGGAATCACTTCCTGGACTTTGCCCTCACCCGCCCATTTACCAAACAACAGAGCATCAGTCTAGGCAAAAAGAAAGGGAACAGTAGTTCCAAGAAGGTAACTGCAGTCTGAGAGTTTTGCTGCAAACTACAGGAGGGCTGTATTCCGTTACATAAAGTATGAGGTGGAGGTTTCAGAACTGTCTTTGTGAAAAAACCAGAGTTCTTTCTCAGCATCCTGATGAGAAGTTGCCTTGGCCCATCTCCTCCCTGTGTGCCTGAGAAAAGACCCAGCGTACTACACTCCTTCCTGCGGCTTCAACCTTCTTGCCTTTTGGGTGACGAGAGCCTTGATAAAACAAGGCAAACCTAGACATCAGCGTGCTGCAGTGCATGAGAAGATAAAAAGGAGTTTTCCAGACCAAGATGGTGCTACAAAGAGCCTGGCACCCTTCTTGGCACATGGTTGGCCAGAGATCTTTTTCCGTGGTCTGGCAGTAGATGACCTGCCCTGACACCGTACCAGAATATATATAATTTCTTAAGTCAATATCAACAGCCTATGGGAGAAGTGATCATGGATAAGCTGCAGTGGATTTAGCTTCAATAGATGGTGGGGAGGCTAATCAACGAATTCATCTTCAGTGATGATGCAGGAAAATGCAGATGAGTCTATATATTTGGGAAATCAAACCTCTAATGAATGGTGCACCCAGCTTGTTACTGGGTGGGAGCTGACTTTGGGTGGAGGCTGGAAAGGAAAAGGTAGTAGATGTTTATTAAATCATGGCTAAGGACAGAGGCTAGAGGTAAGAGCTTGGGAATCTGTTGTTAAGTCTTGAAAGTGAAAACAGAAAAATAGAGCTCTTTCTTGGGTAGAGAATCGGGATGTATGCGTATGTGTGTTGGGGGTGGGTGGATACATTTAATGGATCATTACCCACTTTCCATGAGAGGCAGCAAAGAGTTCAGATTGCAGCTCTGGCCTCAGACTGCCTGGGTTTGAGTCCTGCTTCCCTACTTACTAACTTGGGCCGATTTCTTAATCTAAGTCTTATATACTCATATGTAAAATACGGGTCATAATAGGACCTCCCACATAGGAGTGTAATTGTGAAGCTAAAATGAGGTAGCTAGGTATAACACCTCTCACAGTGCCTGGCACACACTGCACGTACTCACAGGATGTACGCACATACTTATGTACTCACAATATGCAGCTTAACTGAAAAAATCAGGACAAAAGCTTTTAAATATATATATAGGCTGCAGGTGGTAATTTTTCTGGACACTGGTGGGCTATTTAGTGAGACAGGGTGCCTGAGAGCTACTTAAGAATGTCAGTGAATCACATGATCAAAAAATCCTTTTCCAATGGAGATTATGGTCACTGGTCCCTGGATTCTCCCTGTATCAGAGACTCCTTCTCTGAAGACATCCCAAAGTCAAATCTTGGAGAATAAAGAATTGTCTAAGAAGATGTAGGTTCAAGTCTGATTAACAAAAAAATCCACCCCTGAAAGTTGACAAATTCCTCCCTATTCCATATTTGAATGGCTTCCCTGGTGTCTAGAACTGGCTCCGTTTCTGATGGGCAGCCTAGGAATCAGAGATTTAAAAAAATACATCAAACAGTGTGAGCTAGGAAGGAGGCTCTGAAACCAATCACCTGTTTCAGAAAATGGAAGACAGTTGAGACTCTTGTCCCTGGTGGTCTCCCCGTACTTCTGAGGGGCAGGGGCTGAGCCTAAGGACCCCTCTGAGTCCCACCGGGCCTGGGTCTCTTTTATGGCTGGCAGGAAATACAGTATAAACATGTGTGGAGCAACCATCCTGGGAAGACACTTTCTAAACTGAGACTGTAAAGGGCAAAGGACATTTTAAATGAGAACCCGAGAACATCTCAGGACATAGTAAATGTATGTCACCGCCATATTACTTGGAAGGTCTCTCTCACCCATGAATCTCATTCGAAGCAGGTTAGTTAAAAGCTCAGGCTTCAGAGTCAGACAAATCTGGGTTGCTGAGTAACCATGGGCAGGAATTTCAGCTCTCCTGGCACCACTTTCCTCACCTATAAAACGTGGATGACGTCATTACCTATTTCTTAAGGTTGCAGTAAAAATCCAATGGGGTGACGTGTAAAACAGGCTTAGCCCAGTGCCTAATATGTAGCAAATGCTCAACGAATGTGAGCCATTTTATTTATTATTCTCACAACAGGCCTTTGAAACAGATTTTATTCTCTTCCCATTATCAAGAATGACGTGGCCGCACAAGAGGTGAGTGACATGGGTAAGGGGATGCTGTCCCATTTACATCACTCCCTCTTGTGGTTCCATCCTTTCTGGTCTGCTTTCGAAAGAGAAGAGCCCTTTGGATCCCTGGACAGGACAGGCCAAGGGTCCCGGATTCCAGATAGAAAGCAGGAAGCTGTTGGTTGGTCTCTGACTTTCCCATCCTGAGCTGGTGCCAACGCGTGAGTGAAATGCTCTGCCGGCACTTCCATCCCGCCCGACAGGAGCCTTCATCTGCTCCGCCTCTGGGAGCACGTGTGGGTCTCCGAGCCTGGCGCTGAAGCAGGTGCGGGCATATTTTAAGCTCCAGCAAATAACTTTAATTGAGCTCTCCTTAGACATATGAACCCACAGAGCGATTTTTTTTTTCTCCCTTCTAATAAAAAAAGACCCACAACAAACCAGATGGGTCTCGGTCCCTCCCCGACACCTCCTCCCCACTCTTCAGGCTCCCCTAATAAATCTTTTAACTCTAACGAAATTACCTTGCTTGAAGTGGGTATTTTATGTGGTTGCATGTGTGGACCCGAGCTGCCTCTGTGGGCCAGAATGGGGGTCACAAGTTACGCACGCAGGCTGCAGAACTGAGGCCTGCTGGTTCAGGCCAGGTTGGTACTTGTGTTGGTACTCATCCAGAACTTTCTATCGCAAATTGTTTCCCTGTATCTCCTGACCACCTCTGTGGCTCCCCCCACCTCTCATCAGATTCCACACCTTCACCTTTCACTGTCCTCACCTAAACTAAAAGCTCCACCTTGGTGTGGACCTTCCGTGCTGCTGGCTAATGTGGAAGGATCTAGAAAGAACCCCCTCCACTAGAAGCCAGCTTGACTCCTGGGCCATGTGTCCAGAAAGAGTGATGAAAAAGGAAGCCGGATGCCTCCTGTCACCAGAACAAGGCAGCGCTGGGGCACGGGGTTCTGCCTCATTTTGCAGACATGAGCTCCCTTCTAAGGCCCCATGAGAAGATGGCAGCAGGAGAAGGAGGGAAATGCGACGTGAATGGATTCCAGATCCCCACTAGAAAAGAGACTTCAAGAATCGCCCAGGGCAAGAGAGAGTGAAGAGCAACTCGCTCTGGGTTCTGATTTATGAGCCCTGAATTAGTGGTAGGTGGGGCCCAGGAGGAGTCATTTACAACAGAAATTATTGCAGGCCAATGTTGGTTGGTATTTTAAATCACTCACTAATATTGATAGGTTAATGCCTGTCACACTTGCTTAAGGGTCACAGGGAAAAAAAAAACACCAAGCTTTATCTTCGACTTGGTACCGGCTAAGTATAATGTAGATACACACCTCTTTTGGTTTTGTGGTTTTGTTTTGCTTTGTTTTTTTCCTTGAGCAAAGCCTGCTGTATTATTTATGGTCTTCTGAGTCACTGGCTGTAGCCTGTATGTGGATTCTAAAAGGTTGATTTGCAAAAAAACAAAAACAGGGCACCCGTCTAGCGAGGCTGGTGGGAACACAGTCACTGCTCACAGCGGGCCCCTCCAAGGGCCCTCGGCTGTTCAGGGAGCCTCGGGCAGCCAGGGCCAGATGGCGAGGGCATATTGTTCCCTTTTCGGTGATAGTCCTGCTGTGGCAAATAAAGTTAAATCAAAAGGTTAGCGCTCTGCAAGGGGGTGGCCGAGTGGCTGCAGCTGACAGGGGCCAAGGATACTGAACAGCGAGGACGCAGCGGCTGTTCCCTCGGAAGGGAACACAAGGGAGTGCAAAGGAAAAACCTTGGCTGCACAAATGAAGTGGGGAGAGTCATGGGTCTCAGGGCCCTTCCTTCACGGGGCCTGCAGACAAGCCGAAAAATACACCCTTGGTCCACCCACGACCAAGGCTGGAGCGAGGGACAGTCGCTCTCCATCAGTCTGAGGTCAAAAGAGCTCCCACGCACACACACCGCACCCCGACTTGACTTTCCCCAATAAACAGTGAATTCCTTTGGGGGTGATTAGGTGATATTTGCAGGGTCGGGGGAGCAAAGCCTGGGAGGGTCAGATGCCCACATCTGTCATGAGTGGAATAAAACTTTGGAACCCAGGCAGGCAGCTCAGGAACATTTCTAATGGGTGCATAAGATTTTCAATCTGGACACAGAATTTCACGGATTACTTCCTAGGATGTCAGAGCTGGAAAAGATTAAAGAAACTATGGAAACTGCCTCTGTCCCCACCCACCCCTGCAACTCACCCCGCATTTTACAGATGGACCAAAAGAAGGCCAGGGCAGAAAAGTGATTTGCTCAAGGCTCAAGGTCACACGAGGGAGGACGTGGATCCAGCACCGAGGGCCAGCCTTCTGCTGCACCACCTGGGCGGCCACCAGCAGGATGCGTGGCGTGGCAGGGCTCCGAGTGTGCCGGGGATGTGCAGAATCACAGGATCTATAAGGTGTGCGAGTTTTAAACAATGACTGGGAGAGGATGTTCCCATAAAAATAAACGGATCCAGGGCGTCCCTGGTGGCGCAGTGGTTGAGAGTCCGCCTGCCGATGCAGGGGACGTGGGCTTGTGTCCCAGTCCGGGAAGATCCCACATGCCGCGGAGCGGCTGGGCCCATGAGCCATGGCCGCTGAGCCTGCGCGTCCGGAGCCTGTGCTCCGCAACGGGAGAGGCCACAACAGTGAGAGGCCCGCGTACCACAAAAATAAATAAATAAATAAAATAAACGGATCCAATATACAATAGAATGCCGTTTGGGTGTTGTTTGTTAAATCACCTTTTTCATAAATCATGTCTGAGCTTGGCTTGTGCTTCAAAATCTGCCCCCCGGGGCTTCCCTGGTGGCGCAGTGGTTGAGAGTCCGCCTGCCGATGCAGGGGACACGGGTTCGTGCCCCGGTCCGGGAAGATCCCACATGCCACAGAGCAGCTGGGCCCGTGAGCCATGGCCGCTGAGCCTGCGCGTCTGGAGCCTGTGCTCCGCAACGGGAGAGGCCACAACGGTGAGAGGCCCGCGTACCGCAAAAAAAAAAAAAAAAAAAAAAAATCTGCCCCCCGACGCCCAGCTCCAAGGGTGGGAGCTTCTGCTTTCCTCTCCTCTGCTGGGCTCCGCCCTGCGCTCTAACTCGAAGACACGTCTTCACGTTCCTTTTTTCTTTGAGTTTCCAAAGCACACCATCTACCCAGAGGCCTGCCGTTTCCAGAGTGTGGAACACAAGTAGGCGGTCTGCAGAGTGTCTGTTATTTACCTGTGAGACCCAGGCCGTCCTTCGGTGCCAATGGGTCTCTCAGGTAAATATGAACTTGGGCAGACTCAAAAAG
Source organism: Grampus griseus (assembly GCF_964374135.1). Taxonomy (NCBI): domain Eukaryota; kingdom Metazoa; phylum Chordata; class Mammalia; order Artiodactyla; family Delphinidae; genus Grampus; species Grampus griseus. Next base: position 102,505,826 of record NC_139000.1, read on the forward strand.
GAAAGAAAAAAAAAAAAAGGTAAACATTAAAAGAGGTATTTAGGGAGTTTTAAATGCTGATTCCATTCTTTTTCGTTAAGTACCTTTCTTTCCCCTGCCCGACTTCAGTCCTCTAAACAGAATATAATTTATGCGATTTCAGTGCTTCTGACGCTGTTCTAATTTAGACCATATTTACGGGCTGAACCTTGTTTTTTTTACCACATTTGACTGGCTTGACTGCACAGCAACCCGTTTCTGTTAAGCAGTGTTTTGACCTCCCTTTGAAAATTTACTTAGGAGAAGGTGGTATTTCCAACAGTGTGTAAAATCATTGATGAAACCAGTTTAACTTTAAAAAAAAAAAGGGAGGGAGCTCTATTTCCATTCAAGCAGACTTTAAAAAAAAAAAAACACTCTCAAATCCCTCCATTTTCATCCTCACATCTGTCCACACAGTTAGATTGTTTTACCCCCTGAAGCTTGTCGAAGTTTCTCAGCTGCATTAGGAAATGCACAGGAATCTGTTCCTTTCCAAAGAGGGCGAGGTCTGAGCGCCATATCTCTGTCTATTGATTACAGTTTCCAAATGGACACTATTTGAGAGATTCTAAATTCTTGCTAAAGATAAGAACTTAACAGTGGGGAGAGGCAGGTGAGATCATGTTTTCCAGCCCTGATTTTACGGGTGAGCTCACTGAACACCCAGGTAAACTGGCACAGTTCCCAGATGGAGTGGGCAGGACCGAGGCCAGGACCCGGTCCCCGGACTCCTCGCCAAGCGCTCTGGCCATCACCTCCCACTGACTGTCTAGCACCCGACTCGTGGTTTGAGCAACCAGTGACTTCATTCTGCAGGCCTGACGATCACCAGAAAACAAGAGTACATAAGAAATTTGATCAAAGCCTAGTGCATCCAATTATACTTAATACAAGCTGAGAACATTGCTGGAGAAATATCCTAGTTATCAAAGTGAAAACCTCCACCCTTATGCCGGTTTGGGAAGGTCTCTGATTTGGAGAATAACTAGTGACGAGAGCCAGAAACTGAGTAAGATCTTAGTTTGAACTTTGAATGTCGTGGGAACTAAACAAACAACTGAGTTAAAAATTTGCTATTCAACCAAGCATCTTTAAATATGCAGTTTCATTAATATTTTAAAAATATGTATCTGACAGTACACAAATATATGAACAGTAAAGTAAGTAGGACTTGAAGTGTAAAACATTATGAGCTCCCACTCTCCCCCTCCGCCCCTCCACTCTCTGCTCCCACCCCAGCCAAAAAATACAGTTTTCCAAGAACTGCATTTTTCTGACATCTTGTGCCTTTTGAGGTCCAGGGAGACTTCCCATTTTCCACACTCAGCACTTTGAGGGCCAGCAGGGTCAAGGCACCAGTATTCCCCGAAGAACCCTGAGAGTTCGTCCAGAACAATCCCGCTACTGGGCGCTCCGCCCCTCTCGTTACGAGCTGACATACATTTCTCAAGGAAGCGTTACCTTTCTGTTGTTGTTTTCTACCAGACACACAAGGCAAAAAGATGAATCAGAGACATGACGCAGTGACAGCAGTCCCAGACTCAGCTCTAAGTACTGTTCCTTAAACACCATGTGCCCAGGTTAGAAAAAATAAAATGAAACTTTACGTCATGGTCTCAGAAGCTTCTATTACCACTGAACTGAAATTCACATCTTCTGCTCAACTCTGAGAGCAGGGACTACAGGGGAAAATGAAAGAAATGATACATGTTTCAAAACTTACAGCAGTTTACATCATGCAAAACTGAGAGGGCCTTAGAGGTTTCATTCTCACTGAAGTAGAGTCAGTACAGAATCAGTGAGGTCCCAGGAAAACAGGCCACAGGCACACAATGTAACGTAGGCAAACATGGAAGCAATATCAGATACCTTTCCCACTGCTTCGTTATGATAAAATTCAGATGCAAATTTTTTACTAGTTAAATAATGTGACAGGGTTATAGGAGACATCCAAGCATTCATAAGTTAAGTAATATGCTCTGCAGATTATTAATATGATGATCATACACACTGACTTTATTAAACGAAATATCTGAAATACACGGTCTGCCTTTTATTTCATTTTTTAAATTGTGCTCTATATTTTTATGTAAACAAGACATATATTTTGTGTGTGTTATATAAAGTTCTTATATAAACAAGATTCTAAGATTCTTTCATCTTTTTCTTGCCTAACCCAAAACTGCAGGATTAGGTTAAATGAGTGTTTATATTTCCAATCATCATTTAAAGAAAAAAAAAAAGTTTTCTTTTCACTTCTACAGTAACTCAAACTTATCCTGAGTTGTGAAAACTGGCATTGTGTACACAATTACCGAAGAGGATTAATAGGTGGAAAGTCATCACAGAATCTGAAAATTCTGTTTAGGGAGAGCTGATGACTGGTGATTTCAGATCTGACTTTGCACAGCTGCCAAAGGAAAGTTAAAATTACATCTAAAGGATGAACAGCTGTGGTCAAAATTATGCTGCAATGTTAATCTTTATGAACTTCTTTGATAGGATTCAAACCAATGCCAAAATTATCCAGAGATTCCTTCCACAGAATGAGTCAGAGTTACCATGTTCTAAGGTTTGGGTCTTCTTGCAAATAAAATAATAGTAAATTTGATTACATTAAAACTCTCCTCAGATGAAAATTAAAAATGCAACTCTGTTGCATCATGCTTTTTTATAAAGATGAATTAAAATGTCTTCATTGCTTTTAAAGCATGTGGTTAAAATTATTAAATTATTATTAAATCTAGTTCTCAAAAACCACTTGCAGCTTTTTTTCCATGTTTTTCCACATGTTACAATGGAGATCCCTAAAATTTTGCCAATTTGGCAACAGGTCCCATAGATGGTTATTAAGCAATGCTCAACTGTTAAGCTTTCTAACTTTCATAATATTTTGTAGTCCCCTACAGAACGCAAACTACCATTCTCCATCTTTAGAATAATTCGTAATGTTCTGGGCAAAACCTTAGGAAAATGACACAGAGTTAGAGTTAGTTGCCAAGATACAATATATTTCTACTGAAGACTAATAATATTTGGAAATGATTTCCTGTATTTCTTCTCTACTTATTTGTTAACCTGATATAGTTTCCAGGGTTTGGAATGTTCATGCCTTTTGTATTCTAAAAAGAGATTAGGGGCTTCCTGAAAAAGACCAAAAAATCAACTTACTTTCCCTAGCTTGAGTCCCACTTCATGCTGAAGGTCTCTTAAGCCTTCCAAGTAAACATAACTGTGCATATATTAGTGGTGCTTGCTTTGAAAAAAACAAAAAGAGAAAAAAAGAAAGGAAGGTTGGCCTTTCCCTGTAAATATGGACTCGTAAGCCTCTAAATGATTTGCCAGGCCAAACCAGATAATAAAGGGTTTAAACTTTGCCACTTTGGGGTTAATGTGAAAGGCTTGTCAACATCAGATTGTTTAGACATTAAAAGGAACGCGCTGTGTGCCTCCTTTTAAACCCCATGTTCACTTGAGTTGCAGCTCCCAGTGAATTTACCCAGCTGTAAGTGATTCCAGATGCTCTGCAGTGACAAGCTTCAGTCTCAGGGTACTTATTCATTTCACATTAAAATCTCATGTTCCCAGGTCTGAGCTGTTATCTGCCTGAGATCTGATTAGGGAATACAGCAAAGAGGCATTTCCAAACCCAGAGCCTGCCCTGACTCCCTGGCACCGATCTCTGACCATCAGGCATCTCAGCGCGAGGGAGAGGCGCTCGGAGGTGACAGCAAAGGGGAGGGTGCGGGCTCAGATCTATCATTCTTATACACATCACCTATGCCAAGGCCTTCCACGAGGCTATCTCACTGACTCCTGGATGGAGCCCTGGCATCCCAGCCTGGCTAATTCCGCAATCCAACACAAGCTTCCTCCCCCCAGTTAAAAGGGGCGGGGCATGTGATTTTGTACACTGTCTGGCACGGCACCCGAGCATGAGGAAGGGTACTCAATCAATGCAGTATGAGTGATGATTGATTTGCCAGGTCCACAAGCCTTCAATTCTCTCTCTAGCCCCCAGCTATGTTCGGACCACGGCAGAAGAAGGAAAGTAGAAGGGCGAGGGAAGAGAAGGAAACAGAAAGGAGGTCAGGGGCATAGAGAGAGCACCTAATTCCACCAAGCTGCTTGTGCCTTTGTTCCCACGCAAAGGAGTGACGGTCCTTCCCGACCTCTGGCACGAACAGGGTACTTCGATCTGAGTCTGTTTTTATTTCTTTACCCAAAGTGCAGAAGTACAAACGCTATTGGCTGACAGTTTCTTCCATGACACACGTCAAAGACATTTTTCAGGTTACAGAAATATTAGGTGAGATGAAGACCGTGGACAGAGATTAAAGATAATGGAGGCCATGTGGGGAGGATGCTACCTCTGTGATGCCCGAATTAGGGAAAAAAATTAGGATCTTTTTTTTTTTTTTTTAAATTTTCCCCTCCAGCTAGGTTTTGGGTTTGGTGTGGGCTTTCCTGTCCTGTTTTGTTTTGTCTTAACCCCGTTGTCACTTTGAAGAGGTAGAGAGAAAGCACCAGGAGCCCCCAGCTGATCAACTGTGGTCACAGGCTGCTGGGCAGCCCCAGAGCCCGTCAGGAGCTCCTGTCACTGGACTCTCATCACACTGGAAGCTCCAGAAAACATGCATTGAATACTGTAACCGCCACCCCACACACTCAGCCTCCCCCAGGAGGAGTGGAAAAGAATCACTCAAACCCCCAGGTTCAGAAGGGAGAGGATTTAAGAAGTCAGGGTAGCCCCCGACCCGCCTTGGGGGGCTTGCATGAGGAAAACGAGACGGCCACATGCAAGGGGAGCGGCGGCATTTGGTCTGGTGGAAGGCAGCTTTTCTTTTATGACTGCTAAACGCCTGCCTTTCTCCCTAAGCAATTACAGTGCTGTTTCCCATCAAGATGGCTGTTAGCAGGGATCTCCAAGTTGCTGCAAATAAATCAAAAATGCTATTGGCAGCTGTCTGGAGAGTGGCCTGGATGGTCATTCGGGTCATTCTGTGATGGCGGTAAAGGGCATCGCAGCAATGGTCCGAGCCGGGCTGTAGCTTGCAGCTGAAGGAAAGAGGGCAGCAGCCCCCTGAGGCCCAAATGGGTCAAAGGGAAAGGTACACTGCAGGTTCAGAACCGGAGGGCACCTATGAACTTGAACTCCCCCTGCCCCTTGGCAGTGTTTTGCCCAAAGACACACAACCAAGGCACCTCCCTTCTGCACATGGAGTGGCATCGAATGCTGTCATTACAGTTAATTAGAAGCAGCACAAAGGGGCGATTCGGTGCACGGTGGGCACAATTCATGTCGTAATGAAAGCTTTTAGAAGATGATGCCGAGGACGCTTGTTAGACACTGAGCGCAAATAACAGGTCTGATGCCAGGGGGGATTTCACTCTACAACTTGCGGTGGCTTCTGGCTGGAGAACAGGCTGCTCAAACCTTGTGGCACCTTTGATCTTCTTGCGCCGCGGAGGGTTCTCAGAATATCAGGCCTGAACCTGTCTTTGTGGGGTTGTACACACACACACACACACACACACACACACACACACACACCCATGAAGGATCCACCGAGAGAGCCATGGTGAGTCTCCCGCGGCATGGTACAATCCTCCGCTCACTCTGTCATTTTCACACCCATATCCCACAGAACCATGACCGGTGACTTGCCGTCTATCCCACAGATGCAGAAGGCATCTCCTCCACGACAGTGGAGTGAAATGAGAGTAAATGATTTGGGGAAAGCTGTCAGGGGCGTTTGGAGGCCAGGTGGGCTGTGTCCTCGGAGGGAAATGCGTGCTCGGGAAGGAGCAGTCCCCGCGCCGGACAGGCTCCATGTGCCAGCTGCAGACCCAGGCCCTGCCCCCGGCCCCCGAGTCACTTTGTGTCATGCCACACAGCATTTGGATCCGGAGACGGCTGTGGCATGCTGCGTAATATTTTTAAAAGCCCATTTCCCTGTTCAAGGGGGAAGCAGGTGGAAAGCAGAACCCCTGAAGGGCAGATACTTTGAAAGGCCCCACAGGCAATTCTCCAATAAAAGAGCGAGCAAAGCTGGCATATATCCCAAACTTTCAAATTGACCTTCTCTCTTGATCTGGGACTTAATGCCTCCAAACCAAACTAATTCCAAAAGTCACCTTCTCAACTTCTCTGCACAATTTTTTTTTTTTAAACAAATGAAAGCTCAGGTAGAGGCTCCCCTCGCAGCCCTTCTGACGTCCTTAGCTGCTTAAATTAAATCTGAATGGTTCGTCTCTTTTTATTATACGATGGGCCATATGTCACCAAAATAAAAACCCAGCTGAAATCCCAGTACAGATAAAGGGCATGAAAGGCTGTTCCGGCCACAAAATAGAGACCCTGTTTAAATCTTATTAAACAATAACACCCACCCAAGCAACCCCTCCCCCTCTGGAAAAAAAAAATTCAGGAAGGAAATTGTGGTTAAATCATCTCATAGTTTGGCAAAAACTTCTACCTCTGAAAAATGAAAAGGGGGAAAAAAAACCCTTCATTCTGTGCTGGACTCACACAGGCTAATAAAAAGCAGGACTGTATTGCTTTGCACTGTAGCTGTCAAATTCTCAGCAATGAAATACAGATCCTGACTCTCCCCGTCCCTGGAGTCCTACCCCCTCAGACCACCAAAAAAGGAACAACGGGGCCAGGGGTGGGGTGGTGGGTGGGACATCATTTATCCTCTCCCACTCCAGAGTGAATCTTGTTTGTTGCTTTGTTTTATTTTTAATTTTTGTTTTTCTGGCCTGCACATCTCTTTTCCTGAATCAAGTTTCCACGGTTCTTATGAACAGAGTTGATAGATATGTAAGGGGGTGTTTGGGGTTTTGGCTTTAAAGAGCTGTGATTCTGCTTTCTTACAAAGATAATACACACTTACATTCAGGGAAGTTCGGGCATTGCCACACTGGTATGTGCGTCTTTAAATTAAGAAAAGAAAGAGAGTGAGAGAGAGAGTGAGAGAGAGAGAGATCAAAAAGAAAAAACATTTCCATTTCACAAGGTCCCCTAGTGGCCTCAAACACTCCTCCTCCACCATCAAAAATTCATAAAGGGGATCAGCATTCTTTACCGAATGGATCCCCGTGGCACCATAGACCTTGTTGGGGAGAGAGGTAATAAATATCGAATTATACACCTCATGGGAAGAAAGGACTGAAGACGCGGCTTCAAGCCCTCCACGTGGTCCCCGGGGGAGCAGGGTCCAGACTCAAGGTCCAGCGCAGAAAGGAAATGGGTCAAGTGGGTCAATTTCTAGACCAATGACCTTTGACCTGCTTAATGACACTGGGAGGCCACCACTAAAAAAAAAAAAAAAAAAAAAAAGATGCCAAATGTCTTGGAGGAAAGATGTGGGAGGAAGGGTGCCTTGGGGACCACAAGAAAACTGCAACCACGGCATTGCGTGGGGGACGATCTGTGGACCCCCTTGTTAACTGCGATTTGTCCTTGGGAGGATTTGTCCAGCTAAGTGGGAGAATGTCCCAGAGTGGAGAACTTCATTTATATATCAACTCTTTGGGGCTCCCAGCCCCCGGAATGGCTCATCTTCTGCCTGAAACTCCAAGAGCCTTTCTTGCTCATTCCATCTCTTGCCCATGGCAAAGCCCTCCCCTCTCCCTATGATGCCCCCAAGCCTTCTGCCTCATACCCACTGCTGACCCTCACTTCCGGCTGCCACCATCCTGTGAGCAGCCACACACGTGGCCTCAGTGCTCGGCTGTCCTGCCCCACTCCCTCTGCACATGCATTTGGCCATCTCCCTATTTCTATCTCCTAGCCAGCAGGAGCTCCCAGCCCCCATGCCACCCTCCCACACCTCACACCGTCACGGATGCCCAGTCTATGCTCTGTCATCCATGTCGATTGTTGCAAAGCAAAACGAAGAGTCTGGGTTCCAAAATGAAATGTACAGGGCAACGGAAGTGGGGAGAAAAGCACAACCAAGTGTGTCCACAGAGCACCTATCTGCATCCTCCTGGTTTAAAAATGTGCACAGTTACCCATTCAATACACAGTATACAGAATAGGTACCCAGTACTCCTTTCCTTAAATCAAAGGATCTAGATGTTCAAAATCATCTCGCAACTAAATGCAAGTTAGGAGTCTCACAATTGGTTCATACGGTTTTCTACGGACCAGAACACTTTCAGGTAGTCTCACGGTGCTCCTGGACTAAGTTTGGAAAATAAATAAATAAAAAGCACTTGGCTGCACTGGTCCCAGAGGGAGGTCCCAGGAGTTCCAGCCCCTCATATTAATATATCAAGCTGACCCAATTAGAGTTGGGATTCGGATGGGCATTTTTAGCTCCTGCTCTCAGAGACCTGGGCTGAAGTTCCCGTTTATGCTTCAAAAACAGTTAAAGCCCTTCTTCATCCTCTACACTCTCTGAACTCTACTGCCAACTCCATGAGCTAGTCCTTCAGACATCTGCTAAATGGTAAGTGGCGAGAAAACTGCCCAGAACACCCACACTGAGCTGTACTTTCTCCCCGTTCCCAGAACAAGGGCTGGGCGGCTGCGAGCCTGAGCCCTCTTCAGCTGGACTCCGTAGCAAAAGCCCCCGCCCAGTTAGCTGGTGACTCCACAACTTCACCCTTATCCTCTCCATCCTTCTCACTCCTGGCCCCTTCCGCAGTGCCTCTGACCCTCCACCAAAAAGTAGGTATGAGAAGTACAAGGTGAAACTCAGATCAGTGCCAGGAGAAGAGTTTTAGTGCCAGGCTCCGTGGGGGAGGAGCCTGAAACTGCCACCTAGAAGGAGGCTGGGGGATTGTGTGTGGATTTCGCTGATCTGTGTTTACACTGCCCTCCAAGACCATCAAGAGGCCCGTTCGGTGGCTCCTAACCTTTTGAGAATGGTAACCCCTTAGTGCTGTCAGATTTCACCAGCCACTCTCCTTTCACCTCCACCTCTATGGAGGGAAAAAGTGTTCTGTTCCTTCTTCTTTTTTTTTTTTTTAAAGGGAAGGTTGCCCAATTACAAATTCTAGATTTGTTTTGTTTTGTTTTTAAATGTATTTATTTATTTATATTTATTTTTGACTGTGTTGGGTCTTCGTTTCTATGTGAGAGCTTTCTCTAGTTGCGGCAAGTGGGGGCCACTCTTCATCGCGGTGTGCGGGCCTCTCACTATCGCGGCCTCTCTTGTTGTGGAGCACAGGCTCCAGATGCACAGACTCAGCAGTTGTGAGCAGTTGTGGCTCACGGGCCCAGTTGCTCCGTGGCATGTGGGATCCTCCCGGACCAGGGCTCGAATCCGTGTCCCCTGCATTGGCAGGCAGATTCTCAACCACTGCGCCACCAGGGAAGACCCTGTTCCTTTTTTTTTTTAGTCAACATTGGTTTAACTTATTTCAGTTTTCAGAATATGGAACAGGTCCTTAAATTCAACAGAAACATACAAGGGTGACATACGCACCTAATTTTTTGTGTTTATATTATACCATATTATTATGTTATTATAATGTATATAAACATTGTATATAAATGTATTGGTATATGTCCATATATTATATTTATATATTATTAATATGTTACATTTATACATTTCTATTTATAAGGTTTATATTTATAGGTAAGATAGGTCTAATAATCTTGATTCTATGGTGAAAAAATGAGACTCAAAGTAGTTCAACGGCTCTCTACAAATCACCCAGCTAATACGTAGCAGAACAAGGACTCACACCCTCATCTTCTCTACAGGCACGAATATGTTCATCCCAGCATTTTTGGAAGTAAAAAATTTAGAACTTCTAGATCTCAAAAATAACACTGAAATGGTTAAGTATATTACGTCACATTCATCTGCTCAGTGGAAGAGTATCTACTCATTAGAAAAAGCACAAAGAATATATCAGAGCCTGGAAAATGCTTTTCACTCAATGCGAAAGTTGAAATAACAGAATACAAAATCACTTGCACTCTAACAGGCATAAAAATACACCCATAAAGAAGACTGAAGGGAACACACAAGAGTGAAAATCATTATGCTCAAGTGCGGAGACTTAGAGCGATTTTTTTTCCCTCTATTTTCCAGACTTTTATTTTGCTTTGCTATTTCATTTTATAACTGAAAAGAAAACTGATCAAACACATGTCCCCAGATCCAAGCTCAGTGCTGCCCCCCATGGGAAGATGTCTTTCACTCCCCTGGCTGCTCACCGGCACCTCTTTCGGGGACTGGGCTTTGGGTTCCCAGCACTACCTAAGTAGCTGGAAGCAAGGAGACGTCAGGACTCCCAAGTTCCAGTCTCCAAGATCACCCCCTCAGCCCCAGCTTCCCGAGCTCCATGCTCGGCTCTTGGCTGTGTGTAGTCCCCGTTCATCAGGGGCCTCTGGGTTTATGAATTATGAAAGCTCTCTGGGTGTGCCCACTGGTGCATCTGGATCAGCTGAGACCCAAGGGCTGGAGACATAACAAAGGATTTCCCCCCTTGGTATCAATGTCAATTTAAAACCAAAAACTTTGCTTTGTGAACTTTATCCTTCCACGTCGGTGGGGTGTTGTTTAAAAGATACCTTAGGATAACTGCTCAATGATTGCTTTAAAAATACAGAGTAAAATCGAAGCACTCTTTTCAATGGTGGATTTCTTTTCCCCTCCACGTTTGCCACGCTGCCGTATGCTGGGTTCTCTCCTCTGAGAGCTCGTGGTAATGGGTACCAGGGTCAAGGAGAGGTGTGGGGCTAACCAAAAGGTGTGGGTTTACTTTGTGGGTTTATGTAGGTACTTGGATGTAAACTGGAATCCCCCCCAAAAATATTTCTGGAATGTGAAATCGAGGAGGAGCTAGGTCTTCAAATTTATGAAGACTGTAACAGCTAGAGCATTTCACAGAGCAGCGCAAAAAAAAAAAAAAAAAAGGGTCTGTTTCGCTGGAACAGTCTTGGCCGACTAAATTTGAGTGTCAGATTCACACACAGTTGCATTAGCCATATAATTAAAAGCGTATGTAAACAGACTCCAAAATCCAGGTTTGCTTACATTTACAAGCAAGCAAGGCACAGAGCCTGGGAAAACTCAATGTGCTCCATCAAGCCTGCTAGCACCTCAGAACACCCAGCACCCCACACGCCCAGTTTCCAGGCGATGACATTTGCCCAGTGTTCCTTGATGCCTAGATTTTGGGAACAGCCCAGGGTTCTTTCTTTGGGTAGAGGCCGTCAGATTTTTACAGAATGAGATCTGCAAAGCTCAGATCTGTAGCTACCCGTCCTGGGTGTTCTCAAAGATTATCCACCCACTCCCTGAAACTGAGAAACATCTCAAAAAAAGAGACTTCTGCCAAGACAAAACAAAACAAAAAAACCCCACGCCTCTACAATAAGCAAAGGAAAAGGTATCTTTCTTCTGCCTTCAGATCTCAGGGACAGTCGATTCTGCTCTTAAGGGGGAGAACTGTTTGATATTTGAAAAGCGATAAAACAGAACTGAGCAAAGCATGGGCTGCCATGGAGAGGAAAGTTACCAAGATGGGAATTCACCAGTACAATTCAGGCCGCCAATGAGTTCTCGGTATGCCCCGGGGCTCCACGTGGCAGGCCCCCTCTTTTCTGCCACCACTGTATGAGACGTACCCTTTAAATTGGCTGGGAATTTAGCCACCATCTTCTCTGAAATACCCAGTGGCTGCATATAAGATATATGGTGCCACCGCAGATTTGTTCACGCATGATATACACATAAAATTTCAGCCTACTCTCTCAGTAAACCCAGGAGGTAGGCCCCTGGAGAGCAAGGCAGGATACGTGGTCCAGGGGACTGGAAAAGTTTCCTGAGTCAACGTGGCCCTAAGGAGAAAGCCAGGCACTCACTGGAGAAGCCAAATTTCTGAACAGAAGATGACGCTGTAGTGCTACCACTAACTAGCTGTGTGACCCTGGGTAAGTCACTTAACCTCTCTGGGTTTTGGTTTCCTCCTCTGTAAAGGTATACACTAAAGGTCATTCTCAAGTCCCTGACATTCACGGAAAGGCTATTCTTGGTCCAGCGGGAGAGCAGTTAAGGGGGAAAGGAAGTCATGGGACTCTCGCTATTGAAAAACAAAGTGAGGTGTTGGCAAAGTTTCATGAGCTTAACAGTGATGTTGCCTAGCCCTAAGATATGCATTCATTTATACAACATGTATTTGCTAAGCAACTACTGGCTGCTGGGTACACAGACTGGAGTGTAAAACACCATGGTTCTTGCCCTCCTGAAGCTTATGTTTCAGTGTGGCAGTTGTCTCTGAAGCTTTCAAGCATCCTCTTGGTACGTACCAGCTCATACGTACCAGGCTGGATCCAGCTCCTTTGCCTCGGTCGTTCTGCAGCCCCCCACCTGCAATGCCCTCCACCTATTTAAATCCCACATGTATTTCAACTCCCAGTTCCTTCGTGAAGCCTTCCTCTATTACTGCAGTCTACACTGACCTCGCTCTTCTCTGGGCTACAGTACTTCAACGAGCACTGTTGAATGTGAAATCATATCACTCGTTAATCAGTGTTAAGTGCCCCCAAATTATTACCCTAACTAGATTCTAAACTCCCCAAAGACAGGGACAGCGCCTCCCTTTTTGTCACATCCCCCATGGTGCCAAACTTTGTCATTTCTCAATACCTATTCTTTGATGCTTACCTGTGTGAAAATCTCAGTTAAGGGGGCAGTCTTCTGGTTATCTGAGAGTTAATTTTTATTTCAACCTTTACTGTTTGATCCTTTTAAGTAGGATCAGTAGGCTACTTTCTTAAGGGGGCACATCAATAAAAACAAATTTTTTGAAAGCTAGCGTTTTTGGTTTTGGCAGGCACGTGACTTTGCGGTTCATCAGCATCACCAACACTGCTCCGTGATCTGGAATAGACACGGATGGAGCAAGTTCCTGAGACAGGAGCTGAGTCTGTGTTGACTCTAAGCCAGTGGGTCTCAAACTATTTCAAGCAGCTGAACTCTTCTGTCAAATAAAATTTTACAGAGAAGCCCAATGTGGATAAAGGCTCTGACAAAGCCAGAATGGGGAGCCCAGGCCCTTGCCTGGCCATCCTGTCCTCACCCCCACCAGCTCTGTGGCCCTTCTCTTGGACCCTCAACCCAAAAACCCCTGCTCTAGACTTCACCCCCAAATTTTTAAAAATCCATAATAATTTTCATCTTTCTCATTAAAGTAGAAGAGGAGAAGGCTAAAGAGGTGGGAAGGGGGCAAGGAGAGAGAAATCAATGATGTGGTCACATTCACTGGATAATAATCTAAATTATATAAGATGATATGTATATGTACCTCATATATAAGTCCTTTATATTAAATAAAACATTGAGACCTTAATTGTGTATTCAACTGTGTGTATTATTTGCCCCCACTTTACAGATGAGGAAACTGAGGCACGGAGAGGTTCAGTAGCTTGCCCAAGGTCATACAGTCGGCAGTTAGTAAAGCTGGGAGTTCATCCCACTTTCAGTCCCAAGAGTCCTTCTCTTAATCACTCCACCACAGCTGTCTCCACAGGTCATTCAAGCCTTCAAAAACCAACAATCAAACCACCTTTTATTTGCACTACACTTCAGAGTTTTCTAAGAACTTTTATGCCTGGTGTCCCGTCTGAGCCATTCAACTATCGTGTATGAGGATCATTGCTTCAGTTCTTCAGCTGAGCCAACGGAGTCTCACAAAGGTTCAATTCTATCCAGATAACACAGCCAAACCAAAGCCCAGATCTCCTGACCCCTAAGTTCAGTGCTTCTACATCAGACGACTCTTCCCTAAACCAAACTTCACAAGAATCCCATACCCATTTAATGCCCCTCCAGAAAGCTTCTGCTACACTCCTAGAAGCCCCTCCTCCCAGGGGGTTCCAAGCACTAACTTTGGATCCAGGTAGTAGCTGGGTGTCTACAGACACATCATCAACCACTTAAATATATGTTATAGTAATACCCAAAAAATAATAATTAAAAAAATCTCTTGAGGACACCAACTTACTAGGGTTTTCACTCTACAGGGAACCTTACAGTTCACTGACTTCTTTCACAGGTACATTCCATGAACAACTCAGTCGTGTTCAAGGGTTGTTCCTACTACCTAGCACTGCCTGCCCCTCCCAGCCTGGTACTTCTTGTCTGTAGATCCATTTCGTCAGCCATTGGATGGAAGGTTGGGCGTGTGGGTAGGTGGGAAAATAGGGGGTGGGGACACACACTGCCACCCTGGGGCCTTTGCCACACTCGGAGAGCCCTGGACACATCAAAGAGGTGCCCTCAGAGCCTCAACAACCAGAGACCAGCAGACAAGCTTCGATCTTGCAAAAGCTCCATTAGCCTCTGTGCATCAGCTGTTAGTGACCACCTCCCCGCTCCCCCGCCACTAATGGTGAACTCCCCACACATGTGCAGACATATTCTACCTGATCATACATGCACACATGTAAATGAATTTTAAAAGCCCCTGTACACACACATGAATGTTGACATATATATGATTAAGAAACATTTTTCAATCTGGCAAAAATTATCTCTTGGGTGTCGCCATTTGAATGGAGACATATAACGCAGTGGGGAAAAGAAACAAAAGAATGGAAAGCATGATCTCAGCTTTCAATCAATGAATCAATCAGCTTATATATACTGAGTAACTTCTATGTAGCTGGCACTACGCTAAGTTCTAGAAATAGAAAAGTAATGTGACATAGTCCAGCAAGGAATGTACAATCTAGTTGGAGAGAGAATTAGAATAATAACATTTTGTATTTTGCAAAATAGCCCCTGTTTTACAGAACGCTTTCTCAAACATCATCCCCCATGCCTCACACGACATCTACTACCATCCCCATTTTGCAGATGAGGAAATGGAGACTCAAAATTGATTTGTCCCAAATCGCATAACTAAAGAGTGAAAAAGCAAGAACTTCAACTCAGTTCTTCAAACTCCAAATCCACAGCTCTTTCCAAGAAACCACGCTGGTTCTGCAAAGCAAGACCAATCCAGGAAAACTAAAATAACAGTATCATATGATCCAATTATATTAAATTAACGGGTGAGACCCGACTATGAGAGACAGGTGGGATGAAAAGAAAGCAACACTGGACTTAGATGCAGACAACCATGCTCTGTCACTTGCTGGGGAATCTCTGATGACATCACGCAAATCCCTTAGCCAATTCGAGCCTCAGTTTTCTATAGAATAGTGATAACGGCAGCCACCCCAGGGGGCTGGCGTCGGGTGTAAGAGAAATAATGTCTGTGAAGATGCTCTACAGACAGAATAGGAACAAAGGAGTGTGACTTGTTAGGTATGGGTGGTGGCGTGGCAGGAAGGGGCTGCCCTCAGCTGGGGATGTCGGCAGAGAAAACGATGCCTATGCAATCTAGAAAAATGGTAGAGATGAACTTATTTGCAGAGCCGAAATAGAGACACAGACGTAGAGAACAAACTTATGGATACCAAAGGGGGAAGGGGGGTGGGATGAACTGGGAGGTTGGGACTGACATATATACACTACTATGTATAAAATAGATAACTAATGAGAACCTACTGTACAGCACAGGGAACTCTACTCAGTGCTCTGTGGTGACCTAAATGGGAAGGAAATCTACAAAAGAGGGGATATACGTATACCTGATTCACTTTGCCACACGGCAGAAACTAACACAACATTGTAAAGCAACTATACTCTAATAAAAATTAATTTTAAAAACACGCCTGGGCCAGCGCCACCTTCAAGCACATTTCACTGCCTCCCAAGTGACATGAGGAGCCCCGTTTGGCTCACAGCACATTCAAATCTGGGTTCTAAATATCGATGTTGTAGCAAGTTCGTGGAAGAGCGAGACCTCATCTGATCCACTCAGGAAGATGAAAAAACAACGCGATTTGCAAAGCACATTATTTGGCATACGAAACTGATTCTTTAAAGAAATATCCATCTGACCAGGGGGTTTCAGAGAGCACAGGCACTATGCCACTCAGCCCCGCATCTCTGAGGCACTTGGAAGTAAAAGTGATTCCGACATATGACAATGCAGGTGTTTGCAGAGAACCCTCCCTGTATTTCTGGTCCAGTCTGCAACAGAAAGACCAGGTGTGTTCCATATAAATAACGAGAAGAAGGGCCTGAGAGGCTCCTTTCCACAAGCTCAGTTGACTTGGCTTCAGGATAAAAGGGCGCGTGGGTTGCCCAGTTCCTGTGCTTACCAGTAAGTCCACGTGATCAGCTGGGGCGCACTTTCCAGGAAGCCTTCCACTGAGGGTTAATGGTTTCCCTCTCTGCCAGTTCACTTGGCCTAGGGGTCAACTGCTAGAGCCTGAAGCTGCATTAGGATTAGCCTGGGAATTTAGCCCCCGAGGACTCTCTCCTGTCATCTCCTCTTCCCAGCCCCCAATGCAGATAGAAAAGGAAGCGGAAGGTCAAGAAGCAAGATCTCCATTCCTCTGCACACAGTAGGTATACATAACATCTCACCCAAACCAGTTTTACATAATCAGTCACATTGTGGAAATAAGTATCCTGATACACATGCGTACATAAAGCACAGTGCTCCGGGTGTCCCCACACTCACACTCACACACACACACACATCTATACATGTATAATCATTAGACCCATTCCTACAACAGCACATCTTTCCTCTGAGGTTAAAAGATCCTGTTTAGGGCTTCCCTGGTGGCACAGTGGTGGAGAGTCCGCCTGCCGATGCAGGGGACACGGGTTCGTGCCCCGGTCCGGGAAGATCCCACGTGCCGCGGAGCGTCTGGGCCCGTGAGCCATGGCCGCTGAGCCTGCGCGTCCGGAGCCTGTGCTCCGCAACGGGAGAGGCCGCAACAGTGAGAGGCCCGCGTACCGCAAAAAAAAAAAAGATCCTGTTTAAATATGCATTGAATCACTTTGCTGTACACCAGAAACTAACACCACATTGTAAATCAGCTATACTGCAATTTTTTTTAAAGGGAAAAAAATAATACAATCAAGGGAAAGATAAAATAAATATGCATTATGAGATTGATAACAAAAAGGTCTATAAGTAGAAACTTTACAAGGTCATATACAGTTTTAAACAGAAAGCTTAAGGTATACGACGTTGAGAGTAATCTGAGAACCCTCCTCCATGTCAACCTGTAATGAAAAAGAAAAAGCTCAATTCAGTCAGCTCGGGGGCAAGCCCTCCTGTCCAGGTCCTCAGAAAAAAATAGCCAGTCGTTCTTACCTCAACAAGATCTGCCATCCCCAGAACTGAATTCAAATATTCTGCATTTTTAAGCCAAGAAAAGGGAAAGGGCTGTCTCTACCACATCAGTAGACTCGCCTGGAAATATTAAATTGACTCAACCCATGTTTTATTAGACACAGCTTAACAACTCTGAGTTTACAAAACTCAGCCAAACAGCATCAGGCTTCAGCATAAACTTCTGCTAACTAGCCCACATAGTTCCCATATGCTATGAGATGTTGTTTGAGCCGACTGGGTATCTTATAATTATAAACACACGTCTTTCAGCTCTTCTGTGTACTCTTCCCAGGCAGAACGGAAATATGTCACTTAAATTAGCACTTGGAGTACAGCGTGGCTGCCAAATTTGGGTTAGCACAAACAGGGTGAATAAAGCAGCACGAAATTAAAACGGTAAAATAAACTTCTTTATGCTCCAGTGGAAACTAAGTCCTAGCTGAATGGCAGCTAATGGGTCTGGGAAAAGGATATCCCTCAAACTGTAGCTCTTGGCTTTTGAATAAGGTTTCCTCATCCAAGGATCTCGGAGCAATTTCTTACAAAACTCGAGTAGTGTGAAGAGAAAAAAAAAAAAAAAAGTAGACGCTATTTCTCCTGCAAACTCTTTTGCCATCGTTTTTCTTCATCATCCCCTTTCTATAATACTGGGAAGGTTTATATTTTTATCCTTAGGTAACTCATGGGGAAAGGGAAAGATGTTAGAGAGATAAATGAAAGCAGATAGAGGTGACATAAGTTGGCAAAGTAGTAGAGCTAGAAAATGATGTAGAAATCGAATCGTAAAAAGTCTTTCAAAGAGAAGCCTTTGTGGCTACCCTGTATAATCATAACTAGCACTTACTGAGTGTCTACGGTGTGCCTGGGACAGATCTCAGAGATTTTTACACATTATCTCACTTCGTCCTCCCATAACCCCATGAGACAGGAATTATTCTCTCCATTGTGCCCACACATCCTGAATGTACTCTGGAACCCAAAAGGGGGGAGGAGGTAACCGGGCGGGAAGGCAGCAAAAACAAAAGGGAGGATTCATAACAGCTTTATTTATGATGGTGAGCACTGACCATCAGGAGGAAAAGGGCAAAACAGACTAGTGGTGTCTTCGTACAATGGACTACTACTTGGCAATAAAGAAGGAACAACTATTGATAGCTGGACAAATCTTAGAAATATTTTGCTGAGTGAGAGAAGCCTTCCAGAAATCAGTACATTTTTGTATGAAGTTCTAGAATAGGCTCGCCCATAGTGGTAAATTATCGCACCAGAAGCTGACTCTCAAGGGAGGAGTGGGAACAAGAATTGACTGAGAAGGGACATCAAGGAACCGTCTGAGGTGATTGGAAGGTTCTCTGTCTTAAGAGGGCTTTGGATTACCCAGGTGTACTCATCTGTCAAAACTCATCCAATGGTACACTTAAGATTTGTGGAGTTTATTTTGTGTACATTTTCCCTTAAGAGAAAAACAGGAACAGTATAAAAATACTGAATTCTAGTTAGGGATAGGCTTATTGAAGTACTTGGAAAGAATCTACTGTTGACTGATAACCTCAAATTTACTTTGAGATCATCCAAAAATATACAGATTGCTGGATGGATAGAGAGATAAACAAATATGTGATAAGGCAAGTTTTACAAAATGTTTAATAATGAACTCTGGGGCTTCCCTGGTGGCGCAGTCGTTGAGAGTCCGCCTGCCGATGCAGGGGACGCGGGTTCGTGCCCCGGTCCGGGAAGATCCCACATGCCGCTGAGCGGCTGGGCCCGTGAGCCATGGCCGCTGAGCCTGCGCGTCTGGAGCCTGTGCTTCCGCAACGGGAGAGGCCACAGCAGTGAGAGGCCCGCGTACCGCAAAAAATAATAATAATAATAATAATAATAATAATAATAATAATGAACTCTGGATGGTGAGTATAGAGGTATCAGTGTAACATCCTTTCAACACTGTGTATTTTAATATTTTTATAATAAAATGGAAAATAGCAGGACAGGGAGAAAAGACAGACTAGGAAGGAAAGTGAAGGAAAGGCTTGGAAAAGAAAAGGATGGGAGAGGAAGGTTATGAAGAGAAGTCTGGGAAAGGAAAAGTGGAAGGAAGTCAAGTTGGAGGATGCCAGAAAATACCAACAGAAATCATGGGAGGAAAATATACAAGAAAG
The DNA here is from genome assembly GCF_964374135.1 of Grampus griseus. Lineage (NCBI taxonomy): Eukaryota > Metazoa > Chordata > Mammalia > Artiodactyla > Delphinidae > Grampus > Grampus griseus. Next base: position 102,525,226 of record NC_139000.1, read on the forward strand.
GGAAGAAAAAAATAAGAAGAAAGGGGGCCACGTATGTAGTAAGAAACGAAGGGCAGATGAGGTGAGAGAAACAGGCAAGAATGGAGAAAGACAGCGTACAGACTGGTGGTAAACGAAGCCCGGGTCTTTTCCAAACCACCCAGCTCAGTGAAGCTGAACTGTGACTTGTACAACCGGTCTCATAGCTGCCGTACCACTGCCATGTGGGGATACACTTGGTCAGAATCTAGATTAAGAGTGTGGAGAGGATTTGAGCATCTTTTGTATTAAAGTCACTGACCCATCAAGCCCAAAGACTAGAGGTGACAGGGTATCCTGAAATGCTTTCCAAACTCGATTGTTTAGCAACAGAATTTCTCTAGATAACAATTTCATGCTTATAAATTACAAGAATATGATAGGCAAAAGGGGCGATGCTCTGGTCATTGCGGCAGCATGGGGGCCAGGTCCTGGGTGCTGAGTTGACCCACTACCTCTCACTGCCCCTCACCCCACCCCAGTGACAATTCCAGAGTCTCTTCAGATCCCCAAGGCCATGAATATACTAGCTAAGTAGAAAGTCCATGGCATTAAAAAACAGAACATGAGGTCATGATTCGACCGCAAAGTGGTGACTTCAAGCAAGTCATTGAATGACCCAGCGTCTTAGTTTTATTGTCTCCATCTGCACTGTCAACCACTCTAGGGTAAGAGGCTCAATTAAGGCATTACTATATAAATTTTAAAGGCTTTCATAGATGCTCAACAATTAGGACTCCTCTTCCCTATAAATTTGCCACATAGGCACATCAAGAGTCTGTGAGCCAACCTCTGGTTCCAAATGGCCTCCAGCTAACAGATCCCTATGTCATCTCTGCTATCTTCTTACTACAAGAGCCAGAGAGGCAACAAAACAAAAGAAAGCTGACAACAACATGGACATTTCCTTCTAAAATGTATCTCAAATTCATTTGCTTCTTTCTAACTCTACTGCCACCTCTGTGATCTGAGTCAGAAGAGCCACATTAATTGCTCTCCCAACTGCTTCCATCCCCAACTGCCTTCCAGTCCATTCTTCATACAGCAGCCAAGGAGAAAACTGAAACCACGATGTGGACCACAAGCTTGAGGTGCTCTCCCAGAAAACAGAGGGAAAGGACAAAGAAATGCAATGGACGAAGCATTAAAAAACATAATAGAGGAATGTTTTTTCTGAGTTGAAGAAATATATGTAGATTTTGAAAGCTCATTATGTGTTCCAGGAATAATCAATGAAAATCAAGGCATTACCCGACTTTCCCATTTCAACATTAAATGCTAGAATCACTAAGCAATGTCTAAGTAGTTTTAAGTGGAAAAGGGTATGGCCCAAGAGTTTTACAGCCAATATTTTAAAAGTGAAAACCTTAGAAAAAGACTCTTAGATATGCAAAGTGTCAAAACATATAGCACCTATGCACCCTTCATGAGAAGATTATTGAGGACGTAATCCAACTTCTGAAAACTGAAGCAAAATTAAAAGTTCAAAAGTGTAGATATTATAATATGAAGGAATGAGTGGAAACGCTGAGATCAATTAAAATAGAGGTGAGCCTAATAATCTATACAAATATTGCTACAAAACTTAAATATAAGTGCTAAAAATAGTTATTCAAAGGGAAGCTATGTAATTTAAAATTTTTATATAATTACATTAATCTGGTTATAAAAGCCAAATTTATCATTTTAAAAGACTAAGAAATAGCATAAGGAGAAAGAGGATGAAAGGGATGATGTAAAGGCAAAATTGTGCTAAATTACTTGTATTAAATAGAAAGATGCATTTCACTCATGGCTGATAGTAAGAAAAATATAGGCTAAGAAGGTTTTTGAAAAGAATTTAACCAATAGTAAAATTTTAAAAGATACATTTATTCAGAAATATTCAAGATTAAAAGCAAAGAAAACAAGTTCTATGTACAAAAAGAGAACAGACAAAGGAAAGAGCAAGGAAATAGAAAAGGAACAAGATGACAGATTATGGCCAAAATTATCAGCTATAACAGTAACTGAATCACTTTGCTACACCTGAAACTAACACAACATTGTTAATCAACTATACTCCAATATAAAATAAAAAAAAATTTTAATTAAAAAAAATAAATGTAAATAACTTAAACTCTCCTATTAAAGGGGTATTGAATAATGAAAAGATATATGCACCCCAATGTTCATGGCAGCATTATTTACAATTGCCAAGACATGGAAGCAACCTAAGGCTTCATCCAGATGAATGGATAAAGAAGATGTGGTATTTTATACACACACACACACACACACACACACACAATGGAATACTACTCAGCCATAAAAAAAAGAATGATGTTTTGCCATTTGCAACAACATGGATGGACTTGGAGGGTATTACTATGCTAAGTGAAATAAGCCAGATAGAGAAAGACAAATACTGTATATATCACTTATATGTGGAATCTACAAATACAATAAAGTAGTGAACATAAAAAAAAGAAACAAACTCACAGATACAGAGAACAAACTAGTGGTTACCGCTGGGGAGAGGGAAGGGGGGAGGGGCAATATAGGGGTAGGTAATTAAGAGGTAAAAACTATGTATAAAATAAGCTACAAGGATATATTGTATAACACAGGGAATATAGCCAATATTTTATAATAACTATAAATGGAGTATAACAGTTAAAAATTGTGAATGACTATGTTGTACACCTGTAACTTATATAATATTGTACATCAAACATACTTCAACTTAAAAAAAATTTTTTAAGGGACTGAATGAGATATTCACATTGAATGAAAAATATATCCAGCTGCATGCTATTTAAAAGAATGTTCTGATGTTCCATTATTAAAATGATAAATTAAACACTGAAAATGGAAGAATTTTATAGTATGTCAACTCTACTTCAATAAAACTGTTTAAGAAAAAGAACACTCAAAGATGAGAAATAAAAGGACTTGCAAAGGATTATGAGGCAAAGGTAAGCAAAAACAAGGGAGAGGTCACAAAATTAACAGTAGGCAAAGTAAAGTTAAAAGCAAAACGTTCTAAACTGAATAAAAACATATGTTTATAATAATAAAAAGTTAACATTTATATTGATAATAATACATAGTAATCATGAATGTCAATGCACTATATCAAAATATATAAATCTTTAAATATTAGAATGCCAAGAATAACTTTGCAGAATGATCATTATAGCTAGCGATTTTAACATAGCCCTTTTACTCTTCGGCAGATAAAATAGACTAAAAAATAAACAAGGTTGGAGAAGATGTGAATAACATTAATAAAGTTTTTTTTAGGTCCCTAGAAGTAGAAATGGTCCAAAGTACATTCTCTAATCAAAATGCAATAATTCAAGGTAACCTCTTTGATGTTAACAAAAATAATTCACTTAGAAATCAAAAATGCAGTTTGAGTACTTATAAATGAATGACAAGGGAAAAAAAGAAAGCATGGCAGCTCACATCCAAAACTGTACATAGAGAAAAATGCATGGCCCCAAATGCTTTTTTTTTTTTTTTTTTTTGGTGAAAAAGAAAAGAAAAACTAAAAATAAATAAGCTAAAATTTCAATCAAGGAAACTTGAAAGTTAAATAACCCCACAAAGGAAAAAGATGGACTTACCAGAGATAAAAGCAGACCCAATCAAGTAGAACTGACAAATAAATTTAAATAAATAATCTAAGTATAACTTAGACGAACTTCTGCCAAGGAGAATAGGAAGAGAGGGTGAGGGAGTGAGAGGCAAAGAGACATAAATGCACCTACTTCATCAGAAACAAGGAAGATCAGGGATTTAAACACAGATGAAGTGGAGATTTTTAAAACTGTAGAATACTATGAGAACTACTTGTTAATGAGTATGAAAAATGTTGACTAAATCCACGAGTTATAGGAAAATGCTGAATTTCAGGATAAAACTTCTTCAAGAAGAAGTCGAAAAGGTACACTGACCAATGATTGTTATAAAACTGTTTTCAGAAGGTATCACGTGAGCAAAGATTTTGTGTTCACAATGGAGGGGGTGGAGGTGGGTCTCCGTGAGATCCTGGAGAGGGCACCTACAGCTCACTCCCTCCTGTCCATCCCATGCTAAAATACATCCCATTTCATGCTGTGGTTTCATTCCTCTGAGATCAGCAGGTCTCACAGCTACATTCTCTCTGATTATCACCATTTTTCATGTGGTTTAAAAAATTATTTAATGGACTAGGAGAAAATATTTGCAAATGATGTGACCAAAAAGGGCTTAATTCGGCTTCCCTGGTGGCGCAGTGGTTGAGAGTCCGCCTGCCGATGCAGGGGTCACGGGTTCGTGCCCCGGTCTGGGAGGATCCCACATGCCACGGAGCGCCTGGGCCCGTGAGCCATGGTTGCTGAGCCTGCGCGTCCGGAGCCTGTGCTCGGCAACGGGAGAGGCCACAACAGTGAGAGGCCCACGTACCCACCCCCCCAAAAAAAGGGTTAATTTCCAAAATATACAAAGAGCTCATACAACTCAATAACAAAAAAACAGGGACTTCCCTGCTGGCACAGTGGTTAAGAATCCGCCTGCCAGTGCAGGGGACACGGGTTCAGTCCCTAGTCCAGGAAGATCCCTCATGTCACGGAGCAACTAAGCCCGTGCGCCACAACTACTGAGCCTGCGCTCTAGATCCCGCGAGCCACAACTACTGAGCCCACGTGCTGCAACTCCTGAAGCCCATGCTCCTAGAGCCTGTGCTCCACAACAAGAGAAGCCACCACAATGAGAAGCCCGTGCACTGCAATGAAGAGTAGCCCCCGCTCACTGCAAGTAGAGAAAGCCCGCGCACTGCAAAGAAGACCCGATGCAGCCAAAAATGAACAAACAAACAACCCAATCAAAAAATGGGCAGAAGACCGAAATAGACATTTCTCCAAAGAAGACATACAGATGGCCAAGAGGCACATGAAAAGATGCTCAACAGCTAGTGATTAGAGAAATACAAATCAAAACTACAATGAGGCATCACCTCACACCAGTCAGAATGGCCATCATTAAAAAGTCTACAAATAATAAATGTTGGAGGGGGTGTGGAAAAATGGGAACCCTCTTATGCTGTTGGTGGGAATGTAAATTGGTGCAGCAATTATGGAAAACAATATGGAGCTTCCTCAAAAAACTAAAAATAGAGTTGCCATATGATCCAGCAATCCCACTCCTGGGCATATATGTAGGCAAAACTATAATTCGAAAAGACACATGCACCCCTATGTTCATAGCAGCACTATTTACAAAAGCCAAGACATGGAAACAACCTAACTGTCCAACGACAATGAATGGCTAAAGAAGATGTGGTACATATATTAAACTGGAGGGGACTTCCCTGGGTGGTCCAGTGATTAAGAATCTGCCTTCCAATGCAGGGGACAAGGGTTTGATCCCTGGTTGGGGAACTAAGATCCCACATGCTGAGAGGCAACTAAGCCCGCATGCTGCAACTACTGAGCCCACGTGCCACAACTACTGAGCCTGTGCACCACAACTAGAGAGAAGCCCACGCACCACAACGAAAGATCCCGCATGCCACAACTAAGACCCAACATAGCCAATAAATAAATAAATAAAATTTTTAAAAAGAATAGTATTGTTTACAAATAAATGGAATACTACTCAGACATTTTTTTAAAAATGAAATAATGCCATTTGCAGCAACATGGATGGACCTAGAGATTATGATACTAAGCGAAGTAAGCCAGAAAGAGAAAGATAAATACCATATGATATCACTTATATGTGGAATCTAAAATACGACACAAACTTATCTACGAAACAGACTCACAGATATCGAGAACAGACTTGTTGTTGCCAAGAGGGAAGGAGGGTGCAGGAGGGAAGGATTGGGAATTTGGGATAAGCAGATGCAAACTAGTATATATAAGATGGATAAACAACAAAGTCCTACCATATAGCATAGGGAACTATATTCAATATCCTGTGATAAACCATAATGGAAAAGAATATGAAAAAGAATATATATATGTATAACTGAGTCACTTTGGTATACAGCAGAAGTTAACACAACATTGTAAATCAACTATACTTCAATAAACTTTTTTTTTTTTTTTTGCGGTACACGGGCCTCTCACTGCTGTGGCCTCTCCCGTTGCGGCGCACAGGCTCCGGACGCACAGGCTCAGCGGCCATGGCTCATGGGCCCAGCCGCTCCGCGGCATGTGGGATCCTCCCGGACCGGGGCACAAATCTGCGTCCCCTGCATCAGCAGGCGGACTCTCAACCGCTGCGCCACCAGGGAAGCCCCTCAATAAACTTTTTAAAAAATTATTTTAATTTAACAGACCAATTGTAACCATCTCCATGAAACCTACAGCATAGTAGAAAGAGCATTCAAACTGGGGGACAGAAGCTTGAGGTAATCCTGTTTTACCACTAACCACAGTTTTAAAACTATTTTGGAGAAGACTGCTTCTCTCTCTCTGGCCCTCAGCTGACATATAAGCTTCGGTTTGAATGTGCGGTGATTCCATGGATCTAGTTTACAAACAAATCTAAAAGGAAGAACAGCAATACCAGTTCCAAAAGCAGCTCCCTGGGCACACGTATTTATACTGTCTTCCCCATCCTTTCCTCACCTTCCTCATCCTCCATCACCATCACTGGCAATACTGGACATAAGCTAGAAACTTCCATCTGGAAGACCACAGGACACCTACCATGCAAAATCAGGCGAGACCTAATTCTACTTGCCAGAGCCTCACAGTGTCATGAGGGAGATATGACTGCCAATGTCAAACAGTAGCAGAAAAAAGAGAGGATTCAGGGACCAAATGGGAGGTTCAGGGAAGTGAGTGAGGCTGAGTCCACAGCAGAAGCAGAACTCAAGCTTCCTTGCACTGTTTCAAGCAATACACGAAGAAGGAATTGTCCAGTCTTGAAGGAGACATAGGCAACATGAAGAAAGACGAAGAAAGTATATTTTGGGCTTCCCTGGTGGCGCAGTGGTTGGGAGTCCGCCTGCCGATGCAGGAGACACGGGTTCGAATCCCGGTCCGGGAAGATCCCACATGCCGCGGAGCGGCTGGGCCCGTGAGCCATGGCCGCTGAGCCTGCGCGTCCGGAGCCTGTGCTCCGCAACGGGAGAGGCCATGACAGTGAGAGTCCCGCGTACGGCAAAAAAAAAAAAAAAAAAAAAGTATATTTTAATCGGTCACGTCAGAGCATAATTGCCGTAATTTGAAGAATTTCTGCATCCTAATACAGAGGGATCATCCCACATAAACTCCTCTTGGTGACGTTCTGCTTTCTTCCCATTTATTCATAGTACTTTCTGGGTTGTGTTTCAGAGTGTCATTTAATGTCATTTTATGACTCCCTGGTTGTAAGTGTCTGAGTATTACCAGGGCTTCGAGATTTACAGCCTATTTTAAACTCAGATAATGATGTTTAATTTGTTATTGGCTGTGTAAAGGTTAACAAAGAAATAACTCAAATTATCATCTCAGGGATAACGCATTACAAGAGGGCAATTAAGCGCAGTACCTGGCATTACACAAAAGATTGATATCTCGTTACAAGAGTACAGATGAGTTCCGATTTCACAATACAGGAAATACACTCGTCACCACCATCTCTTTGCATAAACAAATAGCGGGTCCGCTCAGCACCACTGAGTAACCAGAAGGGGAAGAAAACACTTTTCAAGAAAAGGAAAGATTGATATGCAGCCAATTTCTTGTAGAAGAGCTGGAGAAGAAAGAAAGAAACTCGGTCTCCTGGAGAAAATGAGGTTGATGTTACTCAAGTCAAAGATTAGGTTCCCTCTTAGATGTAAACAAACGATGCTAACGAGCAAGCAAAATAGACAGGGGTCCAATAGGCCCTTGAGAAGAGAAAGCAAAACAAATAAAAGCGTCAAAGCCAAATCGTTATTAAATTGTCTCTGAAATGGAAAATGAAAAACAATCTATTCCAACCATCACTTTTGTCTCTCTTCTTCTGCCCAAAACACCTTTCCGTGATGACTTGGTATCTGCATTCCCCTGGTTCTGGTGCCAGTAAAAATACAAATAAATAATAGGTTTAAAAATTCATTAGAGGGTTTTCCTGGTGGCGCAGTGGTTAGGAGTCCGCCTGCCAATGCAGGGGACACGAGTTCAAGCCCTGGTCCTGGAAGATCTCACATGCGGCGGAGCAACTAAGCCCGTGAGCCACTGCTACTGAGCCTGTGCTCTAGAGCCCACGAGCCACAACTACTGAGCCCATGTGCCACAACTACTGAAGCCCGTGCACCTAGAGTCCGTGCTCCGCAACAAGAGAAGCCACCACAATGAGAAGCCCGTGCACTGCAACGAAGAGTAGACCCCGCTCACCTCAAGTAGAGAAAGCCTGTGTGCAGCAACAAAGACCCAATGCAGCCCAAAATAAATAAAATTATTAAAAAAAAAACTCATTAGAGATGTATTTGTATTTCTCAGCCCTCTCTTTCTGGAGTCGGCTAACAAATGCATTAGTCTCATCTGACTAATGCCCTATTTATCTCCCTCAAAGAGGACTCCCAATTTTTTTTTTTCTAGATTCATTTTCCATCCCTTTCTTCCTCTTCCCTCTGCAGTCTTGGTCTCTCTCCAACTGGGTTTTTAATTTCCTCTTTCATTTCTCCCCGCATCTTCTGCTTTCTCTCGTGTTCTCACTCTAGAGTTCATCTCTCCTTTTTGGTTCTTTGCCTCTCATTTCCCAAACCTTCTCCCGTGAGCTTGCATTTTCTCTTCCGTGAGAGTTCCTGCTCTCTCTCCCCTCCTCCTACTTGTCATGTTCAGTCTTTTCACCCAGTTCTTCTCTGTCTAGTTTATGGACCATCCCATTCTTCAGCAATTCTCAGTTCTCTCACCCTTTTTGTCACTTCCCACCTCCCACCAAATTTCTCCATCCCCCACTGTGCAGCTCAAACCCTTCTCTATTTGGGCAAAGACGTCTAAACAAAGTCTTCGAAGCGGACATTCCCCCTGTGCTCGTGACCTCAAAACTTTCAGCAATAGCAGAGGGCCTGTCCACCCTGGCCAAAAACTCCTGAGTAGCCAGAAACTCATAACCAGAACCATGAAGATTGCAGAAATCACAATGGTATTGTCCCAGTATATTTTTGGAGTCCTGGAGCCTCCTAAATTACAGCCAAGTGAGAGCCTGGCATTTTTTGAGTCCTTACCCCCCATCACGCTACCACTGAGGCGTTGATATGGGCCCAGTCTTCTGTTCGGCTTTACGTCATCAAGGGAAAGAAACAAGGGGTGGTGTGTATAACTTGCCACCAGGCTTCACATTTTTGGCTCGCCCCGTTGACAAAGCAACACAAATGCTACCTATGCCACCGTCATCGATATCAAGTGGCATTTATGAAGCACAGACATATTTTGCATCGAGTGCCAAGCCTTGGGGAAGATGGAGAGTTGTGGTCGCTATTGTGTCAGCCTTCCCAGCCTGCAAACCGGCACCACCAGCAATGCTCACCAGTGCTGAGGCCATATCGCATGAGAAAAATCAGACAGTCCAATTCAATAACTAGCCTCTGTTGACACATAAATAAATGCACTATTCACGTGTTCCTTGAATCAACTGGCTGTACCTTGGTTCCGTAATCCCTAATAAGTGGAATTGTTAGTATTTCATCAGGATGTGTACATTCTAGCAGGCTTGAATGTCACACCAGGGAGTCAAGCTCAGACAACACTGTCATATGGAAACACCTGGGATCAGGGGATAACGCATTAGTTAAGCAAACTAACCTTGAGCTTTTGGAACTGAAATATCAACAAAAGGATAAAATAAATGTGCAAATTGTTCGTCCCCGTGGACATCAGCCAGGCGTTTGTTCTTTAGCCAACAACAATCAACAGGCGCAACATACCATAAAAATGCCAGCGGAGGAGCTAATCCAATAAATAAAGAAAAATCCATGTATTATGGATAGGCCGCCGATGGTCATGCCACCGTGCGAAGTGAGCAGTGAATTCAAATAAGAGCGGGCAGGCGGGAGTCAAAGTGAGACCCACCTCAGGGAGGGCCCCTGACCGCTAACATAAATTTCAGATTTAATGCTTTCTTTAGCATATGATTTCTGGCATGCAAAGCAACCATATGGCAATTTGGGCACCTAAAAAATTGTACTAAAATGCAACTCAATGAGCACTAAGTGCGTACAGAGTGCCAGGCACTGTGCCTGACAATGGCTTGTTGCCTCTCAAAGGGAAATCCTGCCAAGCTGTTCACCCAAGACCAGAAGGGAAGGGAAGGGAGACATAGGTCACGGTCTTCTAACACTGGCTCCTACCTTTCAACAAATGTTCATATATTGAGAAGAAAAGAGGGAGGAAGGAGGGAAGAAGGAAAACAGGTTGATGGAAAGAGATCTGACTAGATATCTGAAAGCATATTTACCCAAGGTTATTAGTGGTCAGTCCTCACCTGTGGACTTTTTTTTCTCTTACAGTATCTGTACTTTCAAATAATCTTTCTCCATTACACACGGAATGTGTACAAAAGACAGTAAACTTGTTTAAATTTTTAAAAAGAACATCTCTACCTGGTTTCCCTCCCCCATCCCTGTTCCCCACACAGCCTCCAGATCCTAATGGAGCTGTTCACATAAGGGCCCCAGAAATAGGAAGGATGACAGATAAAAGTGACCTGAAATAAACTGAACTCACTACATGACTATGAAAAAGAAGAGAGCTTCCCTTCCCAAGGATTAATAGCCAGAAGAACCTCGGTACCACCCAACTTTAGCACAGATGAGGTGAGAGAGGTGATCAGGAAAAGGAAATTAGGGATTCAGGTCCTCCTTGCGTGAAAGCTGGCTGGGACCCCACTTCCAAGCCTATGGCCTCCTTGCCTGAGGCCACGTCAAGAAGTCTGCTGGGGGCGGGGGGTGGGCTTGATGGGAGATGGATTTTATTTTGTTGCTTGGCTCTTGGATAAGGGTGTTAGGGAAAAAATTATTGATGAACTACTTTGTCATCGTTAAGAGTATTGCTGACACGCTCCCAGCAGGCCCACTGCGAGGCAGACAGGGCCCGTCTACCCAACGCCTTTTGTAGCCGAGACATGTGCTGTGCATTAGGCAAGGTGTGTAAATTATAACAGCCCGAGTTCTCTGGCGAAGGCCCGGGTCTGAGCCCTCCTCTGCCTCCTTCTCCCTTCTGTGCTCTATTTCCCCAGGGCACTTGCCTCAAAGCCAGTGGGGCTCCTCAGAGGGCACATTAGCGGGCAGAGGCTCCAGCTTGGAGTAAATACTGCAGGATTGAAATGCAGAGGGAATTATACTTCTTTCCCTTGCAGACTTTGGAGCGCTGAGTGAGAAATAAATCATGAGGGTAATAATGGGCCCAATTCTTCCTGGCTCCACCTCTCCCCCTGGGTGTGGAATCTTCTAAAGTTGGAGGGTGGCTGCTTGTGGTTCTGGATTCCATCTTGAAGCCGACAGGAGGGCCAGCCTTGGGCAGGAGAGCAGGTGGCTAGAAGAAGCCCTGCCCGGGACAGTTCCCTAGACAGCTTTCATCTGGGGAGGGTCTCTTCCTGGGTCCAGCCTCATTTTGCCCAGAGAACAAAGGAAATGCCCGATTGTTTTGGGGGGAGGTAGAAATCTGATCCTAGTCTGTATGCAAAAGACTCCTGGGGCTTCCCTGGTGGCGCAGTGGTTGGGAGTCCGCCTGCCGGTGCAGGGGACATGGGTTCATGCCCCGGTCCGGGAAGATCCCACATGCCGCGGAGCGGCTGGGCCCGTGAGCCATGGCCGCTGAGCCTGCGCATCCGGAGCCTGTGCTCCGCAACGGGAGAAGCCGCAACAGTGAGAGGCCCGCGTGATGCAAAAAAAAAAAAAAAGAAGACTCTTCTGGGTTTTTCCTTTACACCCACTCTGGGAGTCTCTCAGAACTTTGAAGAAAAATGGAGCTGGGAGGTTTGGAGTGCTGAGCAATCGATACAGAAGTGGTATGGCTTATCCTCAGGCACTGAGACTGTGGGCAAACGGGCTCAGAAGTGGCCAGAAACTTCCAGGCTCTTCTAGAAAGGCGCTGAAAGTCCTGCTACCTCTTCTTCCCCACCCCTATTCAATCACTGCTGCCAATGGATTTTCTGTGGGTGAGAATTTTCACAATTTCCCTGATAGCTCTGTCTTTTCCTTCTACTCCCAATCCTTTCCCCCAAAGAGGGCGATGAATGTCATTTACAATTAGTACTTGTACGGTCATCCCCCAGTATCCAAGGGGGATTGCTTCCAGGACCGCCACAGATACCAAAATCCCCATAGGCTCAAGTGCCTTCTATAAAATGGCGTAGCATCTGCATACAACCTACAGCGCACCTCTAGATTACCTGTAATACCTAATACAATGTAAATGCTATGTAAATCGTTGTAAATACAATGTGAACGCTATGTAAATAGTCGCTGGTGTGCCACAAATTCAAGTTTGGCTTTTTGGAACTTTCTAGAATTTTTTTCTTTGGAGAGTTTTGCTCTGTGTTTGGTGGAACCTGCAGATATGGAGGGCCTGGAGGGCCAACTGTATGTGGTTAAAGCAGCAGGGAGGTCAATCTCCTGCACTTGACCTTCCAGAATCAGATCCAGCCTCAGGAGGATGAAGCCTGCTGGGGTCATTTCTATGAGGTGCACAGTGGTGTAGGCAGGGGCGTCGGGGACCTCTTCCTGACCCTGGGCAAGCCCAGGTTGAAATCTGAAGCCCTCTTAGAAGCAACAGTAGGTGGTGTTCAGAGAGGTAACTCTCACTGCGAGAAGCCTGCAGGTGGATAACAAGCAAGTCTTAGGGCCCTGGGCCATCAGTACAGGTGCGTGAGTGATTCCCTGGCCTCTACCCCAGACATGACCCCCTAGGAGAAGGTGATGGACAGCTTGCTTCCAGCCCTGTCCTGAGAAGGCAAACATTGGCCCTCCCACCACCAAATTCTTGAAACCTCTGATCTGAACCCTTATATCTCCTCCTGAAAAAATCATCTCTCTGGCAAAGCACCAAGAGAACAATTAGGGATTAACCAAAGTGTTCTCTCTTGCCAGCAAGAGTTTGAACTCTCAGGGGACCAGGACCAGTTTGTACTGGAGCTCTTTGTCTCTGCAACTCCCTCCTCTTTGTTTGCCATCTCATAAGGTGTTTTCCTTCCACTGTGCAGAGGACTTTTGCTTCTAGGTGGCATTTAATTGTTGAATTAATATTTTCTCCATGTTCAAAGGCATTAGGACAATAGGGACATGTGGGGGGGGGAGGGGGGATTAAAACTACTCAAGATAAAAAAAACCAACATGTGGAGTTTGTTGTTACTATTGGCTTTGATATTTATAAATCCTTTACGCATGGCTTTTTTTTTAACCCCAATGTCTCTAAACCAGCATACTTTTGGTAAAATTATTGCAAGAAAAATGAATAAGGTAGAATTTTTTTTCATGATTTGTATCGATACCTAACTTCCAAATTGTACTCCAAGTGCAAATTACTTCAACTCTTTAGAGCTAAAAACAAAGTGGTCCTTTATATAATGCTAGCTATAAAAACTACTCCACCAAAATAAAAACCATCATTTTTTTTAAGCACAACTGTCCCCTAAAAGGCACTTGAGCCCCTCAACTTTCCAAATGGGATCTTCATAACCAGGGCTGAGAGCTGTCATAGCTCAAACTGAGCCCACCTCAACCAGAATATAGAGCCCGGTTATAGAGAGGAAAACGAAATTGTCTTTAATTTCCTCATTTACCTATAGAACAACGGGATCATACACAACCATCCCATGGGGCTGCTGGTATTCTTGCAAGGCAGACAAGAGGCACGAGGAAAATAACTGAGGCACAGAGAGGAAGACCCATCTGCCCAGAAACACAACCTTAATGGCAAAAATCAAATTAAAGTGCAGGGTTTCCTTATCTATCATGTTTTCTACCAGGTCATGAAAAGCCTACAGACTGTTGCTAAGGAGTTACTTAGACAACAGCTGGGCTATTTTTTGTAAGAGGTGTTTTCTATATTGATGTCTACAGCAACAACTTTATTATGAGAGACAGCATCCTACGTGTGTTTTTAACGGGAAGAGTTTAAAAGTTACTAGGAACAGGACCATTGGATAAGCAGTGACATCAAAGCATGAGTCTTCCCCAAAGTAGCCACAACTTAATTTGCCACTTTAAAATGGTCAGGGCCTCCATGTAGCGTGTCTCCATTGGCATCCTGATTCTTCCTCAGCACAAGGGAAAAAAGTCCTTCCTGCAGGATAAAAACCCATTTTTACAAACAGCTAAGCATCCTTGAACCTAGATGAGTCCCGAGTGGGAACAAAAAGTTAAAACATACTCTGAGTCAAGTCTTCAAAGGGCTGGTCTAGGCGACCCTTCTTAGGAGTGTTTTAATTATATCAGGAAGGAGAATCAAAGCAGAACATAAAAAACAGATCCAGAGCCATCATCACACCACCTTAACCACTGACTCTTTTACTTTCCTTGATTTCTGCAGGCATATTTTACAGAGCACCAGGGTACCTACAATATACATTCTATATTTTTCACCGAACATTTTCCCACATGGCTAGACAGATAATTCTTTGCAGTGGCTATATACTAGTGCATCAAACTGCTGTGTCATCCTCTGCTTAGTCATTCTCCTCTTTGTGAAACAAGTTAGGTTGCCCAGGTCCTTGCAATTCTAGATAATAAATGACGTAGTGAACATCTTCATGGATAGAGGGTTTTTCTTTCTGTTATGTGATCCCCAATGATTCTATTTTTAAATCAACAATCTTGAATATACTTCCTGGTGAGAAAACTACATTGCCCGGTTACTTACCTTTTCTTGACACCATCTCTTTGCCAGTGCCCAGGAGGGGTGTTCTCAGAACAAAACTCAGAAGCCCCAAGCAAGGCTGATGTTGGCTTTAGTAGGACATGGCATCCCGCCAAGGCCTCGTCCCTCTGCTTCTAAGAGACTGGAAATAGTATTTTAACTTCTGAGTTGTGTCTCTTCAGAACCAGAGTAATTTCTTTTTCCCTTTAGAGGTCGTGGGACTCAGCAATATGAACACAGCAGTACCCACTCAGCACATACTTTGCAGCCCACAATCTGATGTAATTACCATCAGAAAGCACTCCTCTGACCATCTTCATGTTGTCACCTTCATGTGGCCCAAGACGAGAGCGTAGTCTTTCTCACCAGAAAGGCTAAATAAATTTTTTTCTGTTACTGAAGGAGCAGGCCTTTCAAGGAAGCCATAGTAAAAGCAAAGAAATTGATCGAGTTAACATACAGAAGCTTTAAGAAATATTCTCCATGAGACATGAAGTATAAGTTAGAGAACTGTCGTTTATCCTTGCTCTCTTGAACCACGTTTCTTCAATGAAGATGGCTTCATTGTGATCTGATCATTTCACTGATCTGATCATTTCACATTACCATGTTTTAAATGACTTGGTGAACAGGGAGAGAGGTTGGCACTTTGGTATCAGTTCCCTTTGGGAAGCTCGAGATGCAATTTGCCCCATCATGTTTTCCTGCCAATATTGTCATTTACTATTTGTTCTCCTGTACTTCACTTGAGCTGTTTATCGAAGATCATCTAATCCAGGGTCAATTTGTAAAAACAAACAACAAAACAGATAGTCAAAGAAATAAATACCAAATTAGTCCCTTTTAGAAAACAAAAGCGCAAGTGGAGGCTGCCAGGAAAGGTCATGCTGAGAGTATGGAGAAGACATTAAGACTTTTTAAATCCCAGCATGGAGGTCCCAGGCTCACACTGGGCCTCCAAACCATAGAGCAGAGGCTGGGCTGCAAGACTGGGATTGTCCCGGATTCCTGGATCAGACTCAGATCTTGACCCCCTAAAGAACCATCACTTTCCCACATGCTCGCAACTTTTTGCATGCGCGCGCACACACACACACACACACACACACACACACACACACACACACACACCACGGAGAAGGAGCTCCCAATTCCACACCTCAGCCCAGCCTGGTATAACTTGAAAAGTATCACATTACAGGTTTCACTTAAAAATAATTTTACCAGATATCTCAGTGTTTTTCCCTGAAAAAAGAAAGATATTGCTGCATAGTTTCCAAGTGAAATAGTTTTAAATGTCCTACATTTGGGCTAATATTTGAATCCACTTGGGAGACCGTGTCCCCAATTCCAATGCAATCATCATGACCAGCAGGGCCTGGGACATCTTCGAGGTCAATATTCGTTTTCACAAATTGCGTACAAGATGGACTTGAGTGAAACACGGGTGTGGGTCTATTTTTATAAAGCGGTATTTACAGCATACGGCTAGAGGCAGGGACGCTTTTCTAAGGCCCTGTCCTCAGGAAGAATACGGAAAACCACAATGTGCACGACGGCTGTATTCACACATTTTCTCCTTCGTTTACCGCACTTCCCTCCACACGCTTCCTATTCTGCATCTGACCAATAACACAGCAAAACACGCTCTGCCTTTATCACCCTGAGAAGCCTTGGTTGAGGAGGACCCAGTGGGGTCATATTCCAGGCCCATTAAATTGATGTTTAAGCCACTGTTCAAGACCAAAAAGGCACCTTGCTGGTGCCACAGAGAGACAGACTGGGGTGGTGCCCAAGATATGCAGTGCGTCAATCTACTCAGTTAACCACCCAAATACTCACTGAGATAACTGTAATTAATGGAGAGTTGGGGGGGGAAGGGAATCCTCTATAGAAAAGTGCAGTGAGGGATATTTCCTGGTGGTCCAGTGGTTAGGAGTCGGTGCTTTCATTGCTGAGGGTGTGGGTTCGATCCCTGGTCGGGGAACTAAGATCCCACAAGCCACGCAGTGCAGCCAAAAAAAAAAAAGAGAAACTAAAAAAAAAAAAGTGCAGTGAGGATAAGAATTACGCTTCACATTTTATTTTTTCCTTTTGCCTGAAATTCTAATGCTGAAATTAAATTAGCAGCATTTTATCACCTTTGCTTTTCATATCCCAGGCATCTGTTCCCTTAGAAATGAACAGGAAAAAAAAAAAAAGCTACTCTATATAGAAATACATAGTTAACTGTCCATCCCAGAATAAACAAACTACTCTCAAGCCCATTTATCAACCTCTCAAAGACAAAACTAAACTAAAACAAAAATAAAAACAACACACAGTGTGTGTGTAAAATTGCAGGCAAAGGTAGTTAAGCTGCAGAGTTTGTGATATTCTATTCAGCATGCTCAAACTAAAAACAAATTTTGGATTGCTTATATATTCTGAAGTGTTTCCTGCCTACATATCCTCAGAACTCCCAGGAGCTTTCCTGGACACATGGAAAATTTCAAGTTGAGCCATTTTTAAGTTATCCATGAGTGAAAAGGAAAAAAAAAAAAAAAAACACAACAGCACATGAAGTGGGAGTTTGAATTTGTCCTCAAAGAAGAAAAAAGTTATTTTGTTCTTTCTTTGCCTTCCCTTGAGTTACTTGACAATGGCTGAACATACTTCACCCAAGATTTTTATTTTTCGGAAAGAAGAGAATCGCCTTTGTGCTAAAGCCAAGTATGAACATATTCAGCGTGTTCTACACGAGCGCGGCACCAGGGAATTCTGAAGGCAGATCTACGTGTAACCGTAAAACGAGCATTACCAGACACAAATCAGATCGCACATCATAATGATAAATAACTGCAGGAGTAGTAAAGCAAGCATGGACTCAGTATCCATCATCCAAAAACGAATTCTACTTTTCCAATTATTTTAAAGCGCTTAACACAGAAATAATCATCCACAAGGAGGAGATCGTTTACTGAAACACAAATACGGCAAAAGCCTGGCAGCTGGATGTTGACTGGGTTTCGGGTCCTCCAGCTGTGACTCTCTAAGAAATACTGCCCCCAAATTAAAGGCTTCCGAGCGTCTTTGCAAACGGCCTCCGTGTGGTATCTCACAGAGCCTAGCAACTGTGTGCCAATAACAGGCGGGGCACAGAGGTATAGCCATCCTGGAATGTTTATTGGAGAAGAGTTGAACAGCTCAGGAGAGGATAGGGCCAAAACTGTTTTGCAGGGAAACACCCCACTCAGAAATGTCGTTCCTGGCTTCGTGTCATGAATCTCACATAAATATCTGAGGAGATTGCTGACATCCTAGAGCCAAGAGGAAAAACATGCACTGGAAGAACGAGCCAGAGAAGCCAGAACATGGAATAATCATTTCCCTGGCCGCCCTCCACTTCAGATACCAATGCCTGAGACTCCTGTTAAGAAGGAACAAGAAAATGGATGAGAGATGCTACCCAGCCAGGAAGGGAAGAAACTTTGATAAATAAACTTGTCACGGAGATAGGGCACACATCAGAAAGGCAAGGTGGCGTGGGGGGAGGGGGGGCGGCAGAGGGGGGAACCTGCACGGCCGTGGCGGTGGGGAGGGGGTGCCCAAGGTGACGGAGCCCTTCCATCTCCCATCTCGCCTGCTCCAGGAGGCAGGGGAAACCGAATATTAGCCTTGTCTGGTGGCCCGGGCGATTTTTCCCCTTCTCATAATACAACTTTGTGAATATGTTGAAGAGAGTGTCTGCTGTTATTGGTCTAATGAGCTAACTCTGAAATCTGAGCTAAAGACAGCTCCCTAGTGGCTGCTCACTGCTCCACAGACAGAAAGGAAACTCCTTTCAGGGGCCCATCAGGGTGAACCACTGCTGACAGCTTGGAACGGCACAACACACAGATTTATTTCACAGACAGCCACAGACAGGAATTTAGCACCCTGTGCTGGCCTCCTGCTTCGTGGAGAAGGTGTTAAAATGCAACCATGCAGAGCTCTCCCTTGAACAAAACCCAGTAGCGACTAATCAAGCGGTCACCCGTCCCCCCAGCAGAAAATTCTGGGCGCGGAGCAGCTGAGCGCTGAGCTGGGCGCCCCATCCTGACAGCTACTGCTCGGGCGCCCGCTGCAGCTTGAGCGCTGCCTCGGAAATCGCGAAATATTTTGCCTGACCTTTCAACTTACAAATTAATTGATTTCTAAACAACGGCAAATGTTATTTATTTATTTATGACATCTCGGAATGCCTGCTCGCAGGAAGGGCGAGACGCCGGGGGGGGGGGGGGAATATTCCCTGAGGCATCAGACTCTGAGGGTGCTGTTTCTCACGGTCCCTCCTCAACATGCCTTCCCAGGATGCAGAGCTCAGAGGCACTGATGTGTAGACACTTACCTGCCCACACTAAGCAAGTCCGTAACGTTGTACTACCTGCATAAAATAAGTACGTTGACTTTGTTTCATGCATCTGTGTGTGCATGTATATATGTATTTATGTAGGTATATATATGTGCATGTGTGTGTATATAAAATATATATACACACACACGCATATATGTCTCCAAGGTAGGCTTCACCTTCAAATTTGTAGCAAAAGTTACTAACCCTCTCCCCACCGCTGCCCACCCTAAACAAGTACTCAGCAGTTGATCAGCTGAGCTATTTAGGGATAAAGGCAAACTACATTTATTAAAGCAACTGAAATTGCATCCTGGTAACCAGGGGTTGTTCCCAAGGAAATTGCATACCGTTGGTGATATTGTTTATATTGATTATTTTGCTAATCTCGCTCTCACACACGCTACAGTGTCTTCTCTTTAGGTTGTGTTTCTGAAACAACCAACTTGTTCTGGTAAGAGGAGGAGAAGAGAGAGAGGAGGAGGAACGGTAGAAGAAATATTTTCCTTGCTTATTTTCTGGGCTGCGAGCAAGCTCCTTGTTTTCTCATTTTAAATTCCATTTTGAATGGCTCTAAATGCTGTCCTCACCCACTGTATTCCCAATAAACCCAGGTCTTCAGGTCACTTCTCTTTCTGCCCACCTCAACTCTTAAAGTTTGCCGATGGATAAATAATAATGACCAGATACTCTCTCAGTCTGATTTTGTCCCCATGCACGATGCCAAAGGCAGACACACCTCAGTCCAAACAGCAATCCACATCCCAGAAGGTCTTCTGAAGTGTTTCCTGCCTACATATCCTCAGAACTCCCAGGAATCCACATCCCAGAAGGTCTTTAATCAACGACACAGAAGTGACCATGGGATGGCACCATCAACAGAAAGGACTCTGCCCAAGAACCCTCACTGCATCTTTGCAGAGTCAAGTCCACAAATAGCTACTACTCTGCAGCACCCTCCCAGGTGTGTTTTGCCATCCTGTCAGTATTCTCAGGGGAGTGTAACATTTATTTGGACTTTTTTTTTTTTAACCAACGTGTTATCAAATTTCTGGGACACTTGCGTAGCCAAAAGGGGCATAACATCAATAGAAAACTGATACCTAGGCAAGCGCCCCCTCTCGGAGCTCCCTCTCCAGAGCTGGTAACCTTTTCCCACCTCACTGTGGTAACTTACAAAGGGAGCCTTGAAAGAAGTAAAGGCTCAGAAAACTGAAGCGAGGAAAGAAACCTCATCACCTCGGGGAGCCAAATCCATCTGCTCCCATTCCAAGACAGAGAAGAAAAAATGATGCCCTGTTTATTTTTCTACTTCTCCCACTTCTTTGCAGGCATATCATTTTCCTAGAGTTCTTGTGTCGTAGGTCTTGGTTAAAGGAACGAGATTTTATTTTTGTTTTTAAAGTCAAAGAGGGTGTGTGTGTAGGGTGGGGCACAGGGGAAGGAGGGAAGGAAGCCACAGGGAAGATGTGTCAAAGGGACTCTCTAGGGAAGGTGGCCTCTGCCAGTTTTACGTAAGGGCATGTATGTAAATTTCATATCCTACTTACTAGTATAGGAAACATTAGGATAAGTGTATTTCTATTCATATAAAAATAATGGTCTGTAGGAACACTACACAAAGAAAAATGCAATAAAAAATAAATAACTTGCAATAGACTGAGAAATGTGCCTTAATCCCAAATTGAGAATCACCTAAGCGATTCCTGCATACTAAGTTTGTCCCCTTGCTCTCATTCTCCCTCTTGTTCTCTTCCAAAAGTGTGAAGTATGTATCTAGTATATTCAACAGGCCCTTTCATTTCTGTTTGCCTTCTGAGATGAAATCAATTCAGACGAAGATGAAGTGTGAACCCACATGGGCAGATGAGGTTCTGAACTTTTCCACTAATGGACATAGTGACAGTTTTTATTCTGGACTTGGATACATATATTCTGCCTTTGAGACATTTTCCCTACTTGTAGTATTTGCAGATTTCAAACAGGTACTACAAGTGAGGCACCCAGGTAAAAGGAAGTGGCCCTGTCTCTTGCTTAGTATGTGGTGTATATACTCAAAGCGACCCCAATACCTCTGACCTTCTCTGTGAAAGATTAAGCAAAGTTTTCCAAGATGCAGGTCTTCTGTTGATTACTCCTGAAATGAATAGTCATGATACCAACTGTGTGTTAGGCATTATTCCAGATGTTAGGGATAAACCACTAAACAGAAAGACAAAAACCTCTGCCTTTCTATGACTTAGTAGTGGGAGTCAGGGAGGGCAATATGGACAAACAAATGAGCAAAATATATAGCATGTTAATTGGTAAAAAGTGCAGTGAGAAAAATCAAACAGGAGAGAGGGCCAGGAACTGCAGGATTGGGAAGGAAGTGTCCACTGAGATGACATTTAAGCCACGACCCAAAGGACAGCTGAGCAAAAACTTCACCCTGAAACCTACAGTTCCAGTTAAAAAGTAGATGTGAATTAACTGATGACAGCAATTTCTCCATCCGTTTTTATCATTCCAATCACAGCCAATGGTAAAACAGCTGTATTCCTCCCTATTTTTCTTCCAGAGGCCAGATTGCGATTTCCCACACTCTGCTTTTCCCACTGAACTTGCACCATTTGGTTCCTGCTGTCCTAACAGTAGGTTCCCTCATTCCTTTAAGCAATATTTGCGGAGCGCCTACTCTGTGTCAACATTTTGAGGAAGAACTATCAAGATGGCGAGAGGCAGCGTCTATCATGTCACACACGACTCTCTCCCGGAGAGTAATCATCATCTACCCACTCCGCCAGCTCCCACCCATGCTACTTGCTCCTTTTTCCTTCTTAAGGCAAAAAAATTCAGGGATCTCCATTCAGTACTTGGAATTTTTAAATTCTAGACGCCCCCCCCCGAAATTATAAATAGATGTGCTCTGGTTACAACAAGTCAGATTCCCTGGTTTTCTGACACACAGGACTTTACATCACATTTCTACCCGCTATTAAAAAACCAAGGCAAGCCACAACAAGATGACTCCGTACAATTCTGTATCACAGGTAAAAGAAAACCTTGTCGATATGAAATCAGACAGTGTAAAATTCTCTCCCAGAGGAACCTGGCATTATTACATCCCCCATCAATCATGGTATTGTTTCTCCAACAACTGTATCAGACTCGGCATCTGGATATTGCTGTGTCATCCTACCAATTCAGCAGGGGAGTCAGATACCATTACAAACAAGTCCAGGCCCACCAAAATCTAAACCCTTTCAGGAGATTTCAAAGTCCTCATTGGTTTCCAGCCATGATCAACTCTCCAAATTCCAGGACTTTAGTATTGGGTGTAATGGAATTTGACCTAAACATTCATGTATGACCTATATATATACACTTATGAGAACACTCTGTGACTCTGACCTAGGCATATGTGAAGAAATGCTATATATACATTATAATATAATAATATAGAATATGCTCATATATTATGAGATGGCATATACTTTAAATCTGAACTTATCACAGATTAGTTCCTATTCTGGACATTCCATTTAATGACAGGTAATAATTTCCTCCAACCCATATTATGGAAAACTTATAGATCACCTGTAGACAGTATCTAGGCAATGTTCCAAGTGTCAAGGATACAATAGACAGACACGCTAATGGATCCAGCAAAGCCTCGCCTTCTAAAATGACTTTTTTTTCAGTAGAAATTTGGGGGTTTTGGTTCATCAGATACTCCCAACGTGGGTTAAAAATTACAACACCAAGCTTAAGTTTAGTATAGATACTGGCTGAACTCCGAAACTGCTTTTCTTTATCCCCTTGTGCCATTAGGAAGAAAACAGCCCCCCTCCCCTCTCTTCGCCAGACCCCCACCGGACTAAAAAGCTGACTTGGAAGGTTTCAGTTTCCCTTCACTTTCCTTTTGTCCCTGCCACGGATAAGCCAAAGCAAGTGAAGTGACGGTCTTGCCTTGGCCCCCCGCACAGAAAACGGCCACAATACATCCACCTTACGTACCTTACTTATAATCCTCTGTAAATTCACCCGAAAGTCATGAACTACATAATACTAATTCTTATAGGTTGACGTCTTTCCCTGATCTTTCATGAGCCACATGGGGAAACAGTTTTCTCCTGATCTGAATGAAGAAGAAAAACAGCGATCCTAATCAACCATTTGCCCTTAGTGGCTTCCCTAAACAAATCTGGGAAAGCGCTTAAAGGCTTGGGAATAACCATGACCCTGCTTGATGCACTGTAATAACCCTGCCTAATTATACTGATATAAAAACTAATTGGAAAGATAGCAAATGTCAGGGTAAGATGCAAATCGTAGGGTGTTAATTGCTGAACAGGTGCTGGAATAGAATTAAATGAGCATTCTGATTAAAAGAGTGGAGGAAACAAATGTGGACCCCTGATACAAACTTGGCCATGTGATTTCTTCAGAGGTCCATTCCACTAGGAAAAGGTCACGGGGCTGTGACCTCTGTCCCGTGATGGGTAGACCAAGAAAATAAGAGTGACCACAGAAGAAAAAATAATAATAATATAGCAACAATATCAACGTGACTTCTAGAACCCACTGCTAAGTTTGAGCCCTGGAGATACCCAGCGTATTTTAGGAGTTCTTTGGTGCGTGCATAAGCTGAGAGAATCAGGAATGTATAAATGCTCACCTTTCCCCAGCTACAAGCCTGTGCCCTTCCACCTTGGACCAGAAGTCCTCCTATTTCCCCATGGCATAACCACAGTGCTGAGTGCTACTAAGGACTCACTACACGTTTGTGGGCTGACCAAGTGCTTGATTAATCAGCTGAGTCAATAGCATGGCTTGACTTCCTTCAGTTGAGACAGTATGAGAGCCATGGCAGTGGGGTGGGGTGACAACATGGAGAACACATCAGAGGCTCCAATTGCTAGAAGCTACTCATTCTTTTTTTTTTTTTAGTTTTTTACTGTGGTAAGAAACACTTAACCTGAGATCTATCCTCTTAAAGAACTTTTTTTTTTTTTTTTGGCTGTGCAGCACAGCCTTGTGGGATCTTAGTTCCCCGACCAGGGATGGAACCCAGGCACTCGGCAGTGAAACCGCCAGGGAATTCCCGAAGCCGCTCATTCTTATTACCAGTGGTACGTACTGATGCTCTAGTAATCCAAATTTTAAACTGCATCTATAAAGGAGATTTCCACCCTAGCCCAGTGTGTCAGTGGAGGTTTCTTCACAAACTCCTGGGGCCTTGGTCAAGCCCTTGCACAACTGTCCTGAAATTTCCTGATGTGTGGCAAAGGCTGGACCAATGGCACCTGCATGCTGAGTCCTTCGAGGAAGAGGAAGCCCTGGGGGCAGTGACTATAGATGGATGCTGGTGATAGCAGACAGCAGCTCCTAAGCTATAGGGGACTTGATAAGACCCCTTCCCAACACCACGATGGCCTCCATGGCTCTACTACCTCAAGAAGCCTTTTTCTTCCCACCAGAAGGAATGCTCTACTTCAAAGCCCTAATATTTTCCCCAATCGACTGCCATAAATAACCTAGAAGGGAATTGTTCCATTTCCAGGTAGGATGCTACGGCGTAAATGTTCTTTTCTCACAGTGGTTTGCAGGCCTTTGAGATTTATGATGCCAGAAACCTACATACGCTCTTTGGCGCTGGGCGGGTGAAGGAGCCGGTCCTGCTCTATTCTGGTATTTCTCACGCTACCCTGTCCCCAGGATAAGAGCAATTCATTTACTGTGCTCATTCCACTTGGGGACCTCTTTACCATTCTGCCTACGTAGATTTGGTTTTGGTGATATAGGCTAAGGGCAGCGGGGGACGGGTGGCAGCAAAGTTAACTCTTCTCACTCAGACCTATGTCTACTCAAGTCCGAGCAGAGAACTGATCAACCCAGTTTGCTTCCTTTTATTTTGTTTCACTTTGTTTCATTTTATTTTTCTTTGTATTTAATCGATTTGGCCTCTACTTATATTGGTCAAAAGAAAATCATATGATGGTTACCTCAGACAATGCTTCAACTTCAGCAACCCAATTTCCAAATGCAAACAGAGGAGATTCCCAAATGCTTTAAGAAGGAAATGTGGGTGCAGGAGGCATGGGTGAGATTCCACCTTGTTTATTTATGCTTTTATAAGGACACTGAGAATAATAATAAAACAGGATAGGAAAGAGAAAAATTGTGCTCCAGCACAGAGATGGGTGGGTATAACCTCCTCACTCTTTCCTTGTCTTTGATCTTAGGAAAAGCTCACTCTCTCTTGTTCACTCTCTCTTTAAGGAACAAAAATAAACTGTCTCCTGAGTAATAAAGTCACGACAGTTGCCAGTAAAAATTGGTTAAGGTCGTCACTTCTGAAGGTCAAACAAGTTTGAGACAAGCTGTCATGTGGGATCACCATTCAGCACATTTAGTTAAATGGGTAAAAATAATAAAAATAATGACAGTAGTAGAGTTATCTTAAAAAAAAAAAAAGCACAGAAGGCAGAGTAAATGAGAGAACCAGATGTCTTGAAAGAATGCTGGGAAACACTTAAGAGAAAGATTTCTCCCACCCCAAACAAAAGCTTCCCCAAGGATCTTTTGAGACTTGCTGTCAGTATATGATGTCGATGCAACATCGTATATCTTTTTGGTGTTTTGTTGTGCAGTTTTCTTATTTATTTATTTTATTTGAACAAAGAAGACACAATAGAGAAAACTTTTCTTTTAAAGGATGGCAATTCGAGTTGACCCCAAAGTGAGCATTTCCCCAGGTCCCTTGCGCTTCTGCCTTGTCTAAAGATCCAAAAGACACTCGAAGTTATATCGCTCCCATGCTGGATTGGAACAGAAAGAGGCCAGCTTCACATTCAGCTTTTCTGAAAATGATACCATGGATTGAAGGGAGAAGAAGATACCACCATTTATCCAGGTTCCAAAGGAAGATCTCCACTCTCTATAAAACAGAGCATGAACAGGTCGAAGCTAAGAGACTGTTAGGAGATGCAAATGAGCTCTCATGGGAGATCTCCACGGCTCCAAAAACAAACTCGGAATCCACACTGTCAGTGCAGCCGGGGTTCTAGGTTATGCCACATCCTCTCACAGGGCGAGGTGGGCAGCCAGGCCTGGGGCTTTTATGATCCGTTTGCGTTTTACAGGCTACAAGCTCAACCACAGAACCAAAAAGTCTCTGTGCCAAGGGATGCTTTAAAACTCCAGTGAGGCCCCCCGCAAGACGCAAGTTCCAAGGATTGCTCGGTGCCAGTGACAATTAGAACAATCTGAAAATGTTCCTCCCAGAAAAATACACTCTTTTCTGTTGTAACAGAGGTGTAAACGCCAGCCAATCTCTTTTGGCACCCAGTACTGTAAGAAGTGCTTTCACCGTGCCACCTCCCGACAAAAACGCCCTCAATGAGCGTCCTCCAAGGACTAGCTTTGAAAAGGGGTTTCGCGTATCAGGTTAATGCATGCACTTGGCACGGCCCAACTTTTGCACCAAAGGCTCTGGGGTATGGGGTGATAAGAGCCAGGTTCTGTTTGTTAACGATAAGGCAATTATTTCTTTGGTACTTCATAGGGAAAAAAAAAAAAAAATCTTACAGCAAAGATTCAAACAAGGATCCCTAGGGAGACAACGGAACTCATAGGTTGGAAAAGTTTTTTTGTTATTTTCTTCTTCTTCTTCACAGGAGCAAATAAATGGGCCATTGAGAGCAACAGACCGGCTAAGACGAAGTTACCGACAAACACGCTGGCAGCCAGCTCCCGCCAAAGTCCTCGGTAACTTAGGGAGGGATACAAGAGAGGAGAGGAAGGAGGGACAGAAAAACGACAGACACAAAATGAGAGGAGAGGAAAAAGAGAAAATGAGGAAAGAACAAGGGTGAGGTGAAAGTGAAGAGGCAAGAAAGAGAACGGAGAGGGTGGAGATGAGATAAAAGAAAGGACAGACAGTGCCATTGGCGGTACTTCCCACGCGTCTAGAGGTGGAAGAGGTCCATGAACTTGGATGGGTAAACATTAGATCTTTATTTTCACTGCCCCCAACCTAAATTTAGCAGTTCCTTCCATTTTAAATGTAGACAATAAGCCCCAACGGTATTATAGACCCACAGGATTCCCTGGACCATCAGTGGGCTCCATGGTTAAAAAACAAAGTGGCGGAGGGGGGCGCAGTTTAGAACTCCAGAATTCTGGGAAGGTATTAGGCATCCTCCCCCTTTGCAGGCATAATAGTTCAGAGGAGAGGTGGGCAAAATTTTCAGTTTGGAAAGGAGATTCTTTCATTTACTCCCTGGGTCGGGTTGTCTGCCTTTAGGCCAAGGTTTCCGAACCTCGCCTGAACTCTCTAATGTGCGACAAGTTTAGGCTTCAGATGCCAGGGAGCTTTCAGAAGTTTTTCTCAAGGTCATCACATCTGAGTAACAGCTGAGAGCTAGTTCCACAGTTTTGCAGGTCAGATCCAACATGACAATTTTTTTTTTTTCTGACACAGTTTTGCCCAGCTGGTTCCCGCTAAGCTCTGTAAAACTCGAAAAAATGGTAGGCTGTGACTTCCCCAAGAAGCATGTCACTGACGCCTCGTTTTTAGTTTCCTACTAGGGGAAAAAAAAATGCTGAAGAGATCAAGATAGTCTACAGATGGAATGGGTCTCAAAACAACTGGCCTTCTGCTCAACGCTTGACATCACAGAATCCTGCTGTCAGGATAGGCTACCATCCAAAAGTCAGTGGGCCATTGGCCCCATGACCTATGGGGTAACGACTAGTTAAGGCCTCTGTGGATGCCTTAACTATAGAGCAGCTGGGGAGCAGCTGAGCCCATGCCCTTGGAAATTCCCACCTAGTAGTCCAGTATCACAGGTCGGACTGTCCCAAGGGATAGAAATCATGCAAACTCACCGACTTGCTCTCTCTGCTCTAGTCTGCCAGTACTTAGGTTTACTGCAGAACCTGGGCTCTGTGGTAGAAGTTTCTAAGCTAAAGCATCCCCACGCTCACCAAGCAAGAAGACCTTACACCTTGACTTGGGGCTTCCTTGGTGCTGCATTAGGTTGGAAATTCTCAGAATAGGCGTCACACTCAAACCACCTACCTGATCGGGGTTAAGAAAGGAGGAGAACGTTCTCAGCGAAGAGCCAGTTTTGAAAATTTTCAAGCACTTTTCTCATCTAAAATTTCAAGCACTTTTCTCATCTAAAGAGGGGAGTGTTTTAAAGGACAGGGCAGGGCTTCTCAAAGAGAAGCCCACAGCTCCACTTCCTCTTTAGCGAAAGAATGTTTCTACCTGACAAGGAAGAGCTGGGGCGGGGGCGCTGGGCTCCACGTGAGTCACGCCCATGTGTAGGTGGTGGCGGCCATCAGGGGTCAGAAGTTCAGGCAGAGGGAGGAGAAAGATGCTAAAGGAGATGGGCCCCAACCCAAACCATACACAGGATGGGCTTATGTCAATGTCTGGTTTATTTGCTTCCAGTCGCAGTGATGGGAATTAGACAATTGCTTTAAAAACTCAGAAGCCACCGTAAAAATAGAAAATTATTGCTTCCTGTCATGACCAAATATTAAACACAGTGCACACCTAATGACTCTATCCCTCCCCAGGGAAGGAGCTTTACGAACAATAAAATCCCAGCAGACTGGCACGGTTTGGGTTTGGAAGTCTCATTATGGGCTCACTGATCCAACACAATTTACAAGCTCAGTGGACTCCACTCGAAGTGAAAACCACCAAGCCACAGTTATAAACGGAACACCTACAGTAAAACCAGCATTTCACTCTTCATCAGGGAAGGAAAAGGGGGAAGGAAGGATCAGAAAGAAAGGTATTAGGGACAAGTTGCTCACGGCAATCGTTCTGACCACCTGCGTTGGAATCAAGTTCAGACCCACCACTAGAAAGCAACGCAGGGACTTCCCTGGCGGTCCAGTGGTTAGGACTCCACGCTTTCACTGCTGAGGGCTCGGGTTTGATCCCCGGTCGGGGAAATAAGATCCCACAAGCGGCGCGGCTCAGCCACAAAAAAAAAAAAAAAAAAAAGCGCAAGGCAGGCGGGGAGAAAGCAAGGGAGACCCTAAAGGTGAAGGCAGAAAGGAAAAAGAACGTGAACAAAGGTGAAAGAGGTAGACGGGGACAAGGGTGGGGCGCGAGAGAAGCAGAAGAGGAATTTTTAAATCTGCTGCCCCTTTTTCTACACAGGCTGACTCGACATGACATCAAATTTTCAAAGTTAGATTTTTTTTTTAAGTTCACTAAATTACACAGATAGATGTCTACATGATGGTTATACTTCATCTTGCGACTCAACATCTGGATGATAAAATGCATGAGCCAGTCTACGCTGACTTGGGCAAGCACCAAGTGGACCGCTCGCGTTAAACCGAAGGAAAGTCTGGCTCTTGTTCAAACGTCAGCCCAGACCAAGTCGGGAGAGAGGAGCTTCCCTTTTACCTTTAACTTCATGCAATTTATCACTTGAGCCTAAACAATCCCACATGTGTGAAGCATTGAAGACAGAGACTCGGGGAAAGACCGAACAAAGGCTTTCAGGAAAGGCAGAGAGTGAACAGGAGACACTGGACGGTGGACTCGAAGCAAAAGCAATGCCGGGGAGGCGACAAGTCCATAAAACAGGGACTAGATGGGACATGAGCCCAAGGCACTGAGAGGTGACAAAAGAGAGAGAAGAGACAGAACACGGGGCTGCGGGGGAGAAACTGGCAACGACAAGGGGCCCCCAAAATGCTGCTGGTTCCCAGTAAAGCTTCCTGCTCACCTCTCAGCCTCCAAACTGAATCTCCTAAGTGTGAATCAACTTCCACACGGACATGTGGGGCAAAGGTGATAAGCCCCAGGTGGAGACAGAAAACACACTACCAGGAGGGACCATACACGTGCTGGTTGGCCCTGGGGCCAGTTGGGGCTCCGAGCTCCTTCACGCATCTCTCTCCCCTTCCCAGCACCGTAAGGCAGCCCTGCCTTCCCTATTCTTCAGATAAGAAACTGGGATTCAGGCAGCGTTGCCGGATAAGATACAGGACGCCCAAGTGATTTTGAATTTCAGACAAACGACGAATACTTTTTCAGTGTAAGTATATTGCATGAGAAAGGCTCATACTTCTCAGTATTTGTTGTTCTTCTGAAATTCAAATTTAACTGGGACTTATGTATACTAAAAAGAAAACTCATTCGTGTTTATCTGATATTTAAATTTAACTGGGCATTTTATATTTTTATGCGCTAAATCTGGCAACTCCAGATTCAGTGAGAGGGAGGAATGAGTGAATGGGTGAATGCATGAATGGCAAAAGGGTAGTCAAACCCAGGTCTGAGATTATTCTACAGTCATTATCGTACGACAGGAATAATAGTCACTTCAAACACTCGACCCACGGGTCATGAATCTATGTCCTCCGTACAACCTCACCTCTTCTGGAGTAAGAAAAAACCTTTTGCACAGAAGAAACTGGCTCCGTACAAACTGACTACTGAAGTCAACTAAAATGCCATCAGTCTGACCCCTGACTTGGAAGGGGATGAGTCCTCCGAAGCTCAGTCTGGTTAGAAGCTTTGCAGGACGGCAGCAGTGTATCGACGTGAATGCCATAGCTTTTCCTGCCCGCTCCCTCAGCTTTCATAGACCATCCCAGCTTTGTCTTGGGAGCTAGAGATCCTGTCTCTAATCCCAACTGAGTCTTTGACCTGCTTGTTACACAGCCCCTGGAGTAGTTGCTCTTCAAGTGGGTTTTCTCATCTGAAATGGGATGACAGAGCCAGTACCTAGCCATAATGAGTCATGTGCTTAGCTTTAAATCAATCATGAAAATATCCTGTGCAATCGTGCAAATTGGACCCAAAGCCAACAACAAAAAAATAGGCTCATTCTTGGTCTCCATGGCGACCCATCTCAGAGGTTTTATTGAAGGGGCTACATATAACAGCATTCAGAGGGGCAGTGACCCTAAGCGTTCCACCATTTTGCAAGTTCTCTTTTTTTAAAAGTCCCATCATCTTATGGGCCTTAAAAAAAAATGGAGGTGTTAACCCCAAAGTGTTGGCCTGAATCCAATGGTTCCACCCCTCCAAAGTCTTCCATTCCTGCCATTATTTCAGTGGGACTAGGAATTTCTCCCTTACTTCCTTCTCGAAAGCTCCTGTTACACGGGAGCAGCTGCAGTGTTTCTCACCAGCTCTGGCTCCTTGGTGGTCTTGAGGGGGCTGAAAGGTTAAGATTAGAGCAGAACTTTTCTGGAGGACAATCATTTAATTAATTACCTGGTCCAGACTGATGAGATGCTGACTCCCTATAGACTTGGGTCTTGGCTGCCTAACATGCTTTGGGCATCTTGTCACTCAACACCTTTCCTTTCTGATCAAATACCTCCTCCAATGCAACTCTAGGTCACTGTGCAGCACAGAACAGAGTCACAAAAGGAACAACTTTTACAAGATTTCAGTCAATAGATAATCTAGTCAAGCCCTAGTGGGTAATCCTTAAATCTGCATATCATCTGCGGATAACGACCTTGTCAGCTCCTTGGGATATGTGTCCTATTTTCCAGCCATTTGGTCTGGTAGCCTCTTGGCTGGGTCAAAAATAGACCCAGAAGAACTTATCCAGCCCTGTTTGCTCAAACAGAAAGGGAGAGAAAAGAACTGGAAGTTCTAGAAAGTTCTCTCTGGGTAAGCATGTAGTCTTATCTTTCCTAGGTTCCGGGGCCTTTGATCCCCTGAAAGCCAGATAGACAACTTTGGAAACAGATACCTTTCTTATAGACAAATATCTATTTCTTACTTCCAGCACAGCACCATTTCAGAGTACTTTTCTTCCACTTCTGGACTCATCTACTTCCTGGCAAACCTGCCATTTAATCAACATCACACAATTTTATGAGGAAGAAGCTGGAAGTTGAAGTGGACCATTATCTGTCCTGAACAACCCCCTACATCCAGCTGGCCCTCTGACTTTCAATGGGCATTGATCCAGGGGAGCTGCACAAGTACTTTGAATGAGAGGATGCTAGTAAAGGTGAACTGGTTTTGGTCTTTCTCCCTCTTTTCTAAAGAATTACTTATAGATGGTTCAGGTCTGGCCTCCGAGTTTCTGCTTTCTCACAAACATCCAGGCTACTGAAAAATTCACAGATTGCCAGATGGTGCAACAGCAGTTCTTTGCAAAGGATCTGAGCTTTCCAGTGAACAAAGGACGCATACTCATGGGGACGAGTGGCAACACCAGCAGAAGCTTTGGAGTGGTGGGTATATTGGGGGAGGGGAAGTGGGGTGT
This sequence comes from Grampus griseus, assembly GCF_964374135.1. Taxonomy (NCBI): domain Eukaryota; kingdom Metazoa; phylum Chordata; class Mammalia; order Artiodactyla; family Delphinidae; genus Grampus; species Grampus griseus. Next base: position 102,557,673 of record NC_139000.1, read on the forward strand.
GGAGAGGTGAGAAAATGGGCCTTTCACCTCCGTGACTGGTATCTGGCAAGGAAAAAACTGATTCCCAGCTGCTGCTGGTGGAAGAAGGCTCACATGTCCAGAAGAAGTTGAAGGAAACAAAATCAGAAACCGAAACATTTTATTTCACAAAATTTGAAGCCTGTGCCCATCTTCCCAATCCCTGATGGTATAGGGTGATGGAAATAATGCCCAAGCTTTGGCAGGTAAACCCATATATTCCCAAAGAGCCACGAAAAGAAACGCATTTGTGAACTATCGTAACGTCTTCCGAATAGGTTACCCTACATTCATCTCATTGTACTACTCAGAATCCTTTGATATCTTCCCACTGCTAACACAACAATGTCAACACACTTTTGTAAAGGCATATAAAGCCTTCGGAAATCTGGGCCCAAAGAATCTTTCCAACCTCTCCTACTGTCCCCCTTTACACATATCCGTGCACCTCTAAAATAACCAGCAGATTTAAGGAATTCTTTCCCTTCCACATGCCTTTTCCTGCATGCTTTCCTTCTCCTCGAATGCCCTTTGACCTCACCTGCCTATGTCCACGTTACAGCTCTCACCACATACACCGCTGCCTAGATGAAATTCATCTTCCCACTTTCAGTTCTTCCAGAGTTTTTATCTCTACATCTTTTGTGGCACTTTTCACACTCTGCATTCCATCACAGTTATTTCTGCACATCTTCTGTTTTTTCCATTTGAACTGTAAGCTTCTGATGGGAGAGCTTTGTGTCTACTCAATCTTATTATCCCTAAGAGCACCTTGCAACATCCATGACATGACAGACCCTAGATAAATATTTCCTGAATGATTCATTCTGCCTTACAACCCTAGCGCTCTCTTCCTGGCATTGTTTTGTACCACTCTGCCCCTGGGGGGTAAGATTGCTAAGCAGTTGTCAAATACAGGTACTTACAAGAAAGGTCCTGTATAAACTGGCAAAAGACTCTGTCATCCAAACTCTCTGATGCTTGGCAGTCAGAGATTAATCTGCCAACTAATATTTACTGAGTGTCTGTGGTATCCAAGCCACTGGTTAGACACTGAGAGACACAGGCGAATAATTGCTATGACTTTTTTAACAGCATCTATTCTGTCATGCACTGTAGGGGCACCATACACACGTTAATGATTTAACACAACAACTCAATGGAAGAGGTAGTACTATTAACACCATCACAGAGCTAATGATATTAGAGTCAAGACCTAAGTGACATACGTTGTCTGACATCCAAGAATTACAATACAGTTGGAAATGTAAGGCAAGCCCACATAGGGAAAAAGATAACAATACCCATACATCCTAACGAGAGCGAGTATATGTGACAGTGTCAATGAAAAGACTTTGGCTACAAGAATTGATTTGTTTCAAATGGTAGAATCTAAACAAGGTCTTGAAAAGGGAATCAGATTTATATTGGCAGAGAGTTGGCGGTGGGGATTCCAGGCTGGACTGATGTGTGCAGAGGGAGACGGGGGGCATATTCGAGGTCTGTTTGATGGGACAAACATTTTGATTCCATGTTGATTCTTAGAGAAAGAAATGATGGGACTAGAAAGTTGAAACCTGTCTACCATTCACTCACCTAGTCTTCAAAGCACTTTCACAGTTTGCAAATGTATTTTTCTCTGTGTGATTATTTAAACTGTCAGCTCCTTGAGCGCAGAACCATGCCTGTGGTATTCCCTGATGGCCTCTCAGTGCCAGGGATTCACGAATATTAGCTTAATAACTGAACAACAGAAAAAATTACTCAATGAATGAATGACGGAGTGAATCCATGTATAGACAACTAGGCTAGCTTGTGTCAAATGCTAAAGTTCTGAAGTCTAGGAAGATTGGTCAGTCTAGTGGAGACAGTATAATTCTTAAAAATTAAACCAATTACAGAAATGAAGATCACAACTTTTCAGTTCTTTAATTAGGAGGAGGAGAATGATTTTCTCAAAGGGAATTTTGTTTCTTGTTTCCCACTTGCCTCAGGTTGTCATCCAATGAAGTCTCAACCCCAAGGGACATTCTTCTGCACCAGAAATTAGAAGAGTCCCTTCTCCTACCTGTATCTCCCCCCACATGGCCAAGAAACAAGCAAAGGTTTTACTAGAAAACGAAGGAAGGAGAACATGAAAGAATGATGTTTTCACTTTGGTTAAATAATCTGAGTTTTTTTAGTGAGAACATCTAAACCTCTCCAAGGGAATGGAATTTTCACTAAAAAAAAAAAAAAAAAGCCCAAGGCCAGGATTTTGTAGACTCTTCCCAGCACTGGGCTCCCCTATGCCCAGTAGTCTGTGCAGAGAAGGCACATGTGAATAGCTCCTGTAAATTATTGGTGAGCAAGGATGATGAATGAGCATGCCTGACACCCAAACCCGGGCCTCTGCTACAAGCAGAGAATCTAGAGCTGGAAGGTAATGTAAAGCTCACCCATTAATCCAAAGCACTTCATTTTACAGATAGGGAAACTGAGGCTCAGAGAGGCGGCTCATGACCTCCATGACATTAGACAGCTAGTTAGTGAACGATCTGGGGTCAGAAGTAGGTGTCCTGATCCTAGTTCAGGGCCATTCCTGCTACATCATGTTGTCTCTCTGGGGACCGATATTCCGTCAAACCTGTCACACCGTTGCACGTGACTTGCACAATCTCACAGTTAAATGATACTTCAGAGGCCGGCGATGCCCACCACTTCCCAGAGAACCGATCCTCTCTCTAGTGTTCCCATCAGGAGGTCTTCAAACCATGCTCACCAGGTTTTCCTGTTCCTCAACAGCTCTAGATTCTGGGAAGCTTCTCCTTCTATTACACCAAACCCTTTTTCTCCATAACTTCCACCCGCTGACGACACTCCAATTTCACCACGGAAGCTGGCTTTGTGAACTACCTCCTTAAGACTCATTTCTTCCTCTGTAAAATTAAGACTTTTCTCAACTGTTGAAGATTAGTTAGTGAGCACAAATTGCTTAGCACTGTGCCCAGCATACCATAAGTGCCAGTTAAATGTTAGATAAATGTTGAGTATTGTTCTTATCCATCCTTCTCAGAGACAGAATTCTTCGTTCAGGAGGAGTCACTACTGATATATCTGATTTGTCCATTTCTAGGGAGAGGGAGGGAGTGGTCACAACCGAAAACCAGCCTGAGTGGCCTAGGATGGTAAGAATCCACTGGGCTTTGTGGACATAAATCTGACCTACAGTTCACTACTATCCAAATACTGCTTCTATGCTGAAAGGGACAGTGGGGTTAAAAGCAGAATCTATACCACAAATCAAGAAGAGATCAATACGGAGTTCATTTGATAAATTAAGCAAAAGAAAAACTCTGGTGTTCAGGATTAATGTCACACCCTCTAGCATGCACGGAAGGTCCATAAGGGCTTCACTACCCACAGTTATTCTCTGAAAGCTCCCATTCCACCAATAACACTTTCTGGAGTTAAGCGATACACGGAGAGAGGAATAGGAAGTGTGGTCCAGACAAAAGAGGAACCAAACACTTCTCTGGTAGAACAAGGTAGCTGGTGAGGCAGAGAGAAGCAGGAAGAGGATGTGCCAGATGGCAGGGGGAGGGCAAACGAGAAGCCTGGACCAGAGTGGGGGAAAGCAGCAGGTGAGGATGCCTTCCAAGATGGTAGCAGGAGAAAGCTTCACTAAAAAAAGAAAAAACTCATACTCATTGGGATGGCAACTATAAAAAAAAAAAACCCACTAAACTAAACAAGAAAATAACAAGTAATTTGGGATGTGGCGAAAATGGAACCTTTGCGCACTGCTGGTGGGAATGTAAAATGGCATCACTGCTATGGACATGGCATGATGGTTCTCTGAACTACCATGTGATCCAGCAGTTCCACTTCTGGCTGTATACCCAAAAGAATTAAAAACAGAGACTCGCAGAGATATTTGTACATCCATATTCATGGCAATATTTTTCACAGTAGCCAAAAGGTTGAAGCAACCCATGTGTCCATTGACAGACAAACAGAACAAAATGTAGTACAACCAGACAATGGAATATTATTCTGCCTTAAAAATGAAGGAAATCTTGATACATGTTGCAACATTAAGGAAACTTAAGGATATCATGCTGTGAAATAAACCAGTCAAAGAAGGACAAATACAGTATCATATGAGGTACCTACAGGAGTCAAATTCATAGAGAAAGTATCAATAGCATGGTGGTTGCCAGGAACTGGGGGGAGGGGGAGATGGGGAGAGAGTTTCCATATGGGAGGATGAAAAGAGTTCTGTAAACAGATGCTGGTGATGGTTGCACAGCAAGGTGAATGTACTTAATACCTCTAAACTGCACGCTTAAAAATGTTTAAGATAGTCAATTTATGTTATATATATATTACCACAATTGAAAAAAAATTTGTTTTTAAAAGGGAGATAATATCAGGAAAACGCCTCATGGGCAAATAAATACCAGGTATTTCTGTGTAAACCTTCTGAATGAAGATCATTCTGATGCTTGTTTGGCTTCTTGAAAAATAAAATAAAAATTACAGAAACTTAAAACAGTCCTTCTGGAAGCTGAGCTCATAAATATAGGAGTCCAGGATCCGAAGACAAAAGTCTGGGATATTTTGCATGTGAGAAACAGGTTGGAACTGCCCTTTGACAGAAAATATCATCCTCGTGTGCACATGGGCAGGGACAGCCTACAAAGATTCAGAAAGAACTCTTGTCCCCTCCTCCCATCTGACTTTTCATGGGGCTGCAAGAACAGGAACGGTGAAGACTCGTTTTCCTTCTCCCAAGTCTGTGAGATTGTCCCTAAAATCCTCTTCCCACGGGCCACCAAAGTCTCCTGAGCCCAGAGATGCGGTAGCTGTTCAGAAGAAGTTTCAGAGAGAAAAGAGAGTCTAAAGAAAGCACAGCCCATGAAAAACAAGGTTGAATTAGGGCTTCCTTCTGAAACCACCAACGTAAATCCGTTTGAGCCCTTTTATTTTTATTTATTTTTTTTTTCGGTACGCGGGCCTCTCACTGCTGTGGCCTCTCCCGTTGCGGAGCACAGGCTCCGGACGCGCAGGCCCAGCGGCCATGGCTCACGGGCCCAGCCGCTCCGCGGCATGTGGGATTCTCCCGGACCGGGGCACGAACCCGCGTCCCCTGCATCAGCAGGCGGACTCTCAACCACTGCGCCACCAGGGAAGCCCCGAGCCCTTTTATTTTTATTTACCACACAGAGGTCTTTATGCACAAGGTGTAGGCTGAAGACCTCGGTATGGATTATGTTTTCATTGTTGCTTTTGTTCTGTTCTGTTTTGTTGAGTTTTCTTCAGGTAGGAACTTTGAATTTTTACACTCAAGATGAATAAACCCTACTGCCGCTCTGGGCGCGCATTTCTGCACAGAAGGAAGGCTCTGCTGGAGGCCCCTGATTCAGCAGCAAGTCCTGCTGGGCTGTGTGTTGGCCTGGGTTTTTGGAGAGGGGTGTGGCTGCCCAAGAATTCACAAAAGCATGCCGAAAAGACAATTGAAAATAAAAGTTAAATTTATGTTTCTAGAGAGATTAAGGCAGGGAGTCATTTAGACGGGGAAAAAATATTCCCAGTCTGGGGCTAAGTCTTAGGAAATGGAGAACTCAGTCTCTGATGGGACGCCCTATTGTACAATCCAGTGATTTTCAATTAAGGGTCCACGAGGTTGTGAAAGCTCTTTTTCATATTTCAAACAGCCTATTGGCGATGGAATGTCTGCCCAAGACATGGCCACGTGGGCTAAATGAAAAGTCAAGTTGTTTCGTGTTTAAGCTGGCAGTCCGTCAAGTTAGTGTGGTAACACTGGTGGTTCTGGCCCAGATCAGAAACTCTGACTGGTCATTGATGAGGTCAAGGGCATTTCTTTTTTTTTAGTTTTCAATTATTTCTCTCTTTTTTGGCTGCGGCGTGTGGCGTGTGGGATCTTAGTTCAGTTCCCCGACCAGGGATCGAACCCCTGCCCCCTGCAGTGGAAGCGCAGAGCCTTAACCATCCTGACCGCCAGGGAAGTCCCGAGATCAAGGGCATTTCTGGAATGAGATTTTTTTCCTTCCCATTCTGTTGTACGTCTTCAGTTAATAAAAATGAAATTACAGCTGGATTATTACTTGTTAATTGCAGCTTGGCAGGCAAAATCTTGCAGAACCTGGCTCACCAAAGGAAAAAATAAGAGGGATCCCTGGCGGTGAATATTTGGGAACCACTTTTGATCCGCCCCTTCCCCTCCCCCGGACATACACAATTCCAAGGGAATAAACAGGCTTCCCTGGAGCCAGAGTGGAACATGCCTATTGCGTGAGAAAACTCAAAGAGAGACAGTGTAAATTAACTGCATCTGGTTAGATGGAGCGAGTAGGGGGAGGAGATAATTAGTTGGCGTTATAGGAACAAGGGCAAAGAAGAGAGTTACATATTTACTCAGAGGAAATCCAAAACAGACTACTTAGCACCCGTTTGGTGCTCATGGGTCATCTCAACATCTCTAAGCCGGCAGGTGTTGAACCCAGGGACCAGAGGCACCGCTCAAGCCCTGGAGGACACAACACACCCATCCCACCTCCGGCAAATGGAACCCTGCCTTCAATCCCCTTTCCCTTCCACACATGAAGGGAAGAAGGCAAAGGAATGCCCAAAAGACAGGAGCAAGAAGCAAGATTCCGGTGAAGAAACAAGCAGTGTCTTCAAACAAGATCCCTACAACGAGGAAGCCGAACCAACGCATCTGTTTATAATAAGATGAGTTCTCTAAAAATTTGATCCGGGTCAATTTATAGCACCCTTTGGTATGTATGTTTCCATGTGCAGATGCACAACATTTCGGAAGTAACACATATTTCAAGTGATGCAGAGACATCGCTGGGCTGTTTTATGGTGCACAGGCTAGTAAAAATAAATGCCACGGTCACATAAAGCTCCTTAAGACGCAGCTAAAATACAATTTCCACCTTCCCAGAAGAATTTAAAGCATTCTAGCACAAACAATGAAGGTACACAACCTGAGAATCTTTCCTCTCCATAGATGCCGAAAACCTACGTACATGAACGTGTGTATTACGTATAGCATGTTCGGCTCTCTCCCCGAGTTCAGGTTCTACATAGTTTCTGAGAGAAAGAACTGCTACTAGGTGCAGAGCCTTCAGGATGTGTGCTTATGAGATGTGAGGTGCAGGTGAGCATTTACGGGTTTGTAAACATTTCTACAGCTGGTTTATGGGTTGTTGATTACAGGAAAAGATGTAACAACCATGAGGTTAGAGTACCCTCTTGAAAGAGGAGCTAAAGTGAGTTTAAAAAAAAAAAAAGACTAGATGAAGATTAGTGAGCTCAGTGGACACGGTGGAAAGGACGGCCTCCGTGTCTAGGCTGCCCTCATGGGCTCCATATTCCCCAGGGGATCCAAGTGCATCCTAGGAAGTTGGGAAATCATGTCAAGTGTGATCACATAAATTGGGACAGAGAGTGCTGGGAGGAAAAGTTTGTGGCAGTGAGAGGATCACAGGCCAGAAGTAAGGACAGCTGTGTTCTAGGGCCAACTCTGCTCCAACCAGCTGGGCAACCGCGGGCAAGTCGTGTCACTGTTCCCGAGTTCAGTGTTTTCACCGATCAAGTGAGAAAGACAGCTGGCCCCCAAGAGTTCTTACAACTCATTAATTTTAAGCTTCTGTGCGCTTTCAGAAAAACTAAAAAAATTCCAGAGCTCCCTAAATTGATGTCACCTGAACCCCCTAAGACCGGCAGCATATACATCCAGCAAACATTCTCTATTTGTCTATCATCATCCTGCAAAGATCTCCGAGAATACTGCAAAACTGCCATGGATATTTTAGCTACCTTCTGAAACCTACAGCAACAGGCCATACCCTCCAGGTATACCCTTCATGATACTATTGAACAGAGATGTTGAGTGCTTTGTCCAAGGTCAGAAGCTAGGACAGGATCAGAATTCCAGCCTCTTCATTCCTAGGGTTATGCTATACTTTCCACGAAGAAAGCAAGCTGGCTTTCTGGGAAGAATGCCAGAGGTTCCATTCTCCCAACTGAGAATTCATTGGAATATTGGAATAACAACTTTGGAGACTGTGGTCTCTCCAATCCATTTCAGGACCTGTCTAGAAACACAAAAACCCAGAGAAAGAAGCAAGAGGGAATTATTCTGTTTTTTAACGAAAGAGAAAAAAATTAGGGGTGGGAATATGGGATTTCTTAAAAATTACATGATTGCTGGAAGTTAAATTGGTATTCCTTCATTGGTTTGTAAGTTCTGTTTCCAATCACAAAAACATACAGCTGAGGATGCCGAAATCACATTTCAATGAATTAGCATCTTGTCCCAAAGAATCTTTCCCACTCTGAACAAAACATAGAACCCAGAATGCAACCCTCTATGGTAGAAAGGAATCTCCCTCAGTGCAACAGAGAGCTTGTCATCATCCTCTAAACCATAATCTAATTTGACAGTCTTCAAGCCCAACAGCACAATCACGGAGAATGATAAGAAAGTTACTGCGTAACTTGGGATATACTGCCTCTTCTAGGAAACTGATTGAGACCCTATCCTGCCAGATGGGAGAGATGTCATCCTTTACCATCTTTTACCATCCACACACGTCTTATTAGGCTTAAGTCAGTGCACCTGGAAAATAATCCCATCATAGATTTAGAGACATATGTTCAAAAAGGAAGGTTCTGACTTCTTCCAAGAAAGGCCAACCAAAACAAGAAAACACATGTTGGACCAGCTCCAAGCCTTGAAGATAAAATGAAACCAACCTTACGGCAAAGCCCAGTGATCCACACTCAGAGTTGAGATTCTAAAGGAAAGAAACCAGAAACAGTTTTTTTTAAATCACTTTTTCCCCCTACCTGTCGATGATGACAGGGTCTGAAGGAGTCTCATTTCGGTTGCCACAACTTTTCTTTTCGCAACATCGACTGTAGATTGGGGAGGGGCCAAAAGAGTAAGAGAAATGCGTTAAAATCAAGAAAACACAATGAGCATACAATGTAAGAACATTCACAAAAACGGGTACGTCCTAGGGAACTGCTCAACTATCAGCTGCTTAAGCATGAATGTATGGCCATGTTCGAAAGCAACGCTAAACTTGAAACCCAGACTCTTCATTCAAATTCTGCCTCTACGACTTATAAACTGGATCATTCTCAGAAAATCACAACTTTTCTGAGAGCTATATTTATAATTTGAATGATGGACAATTGGATTTTAAGATCCAGAACGTCACCTCCAGCTCCGTGATGAATGATTTTATTATTGTATTTCTTATCATATATTTTTAGATCTTTGTGTCTTAACAAATACTTGAAGGAACAGGGGAGAGGAAAATGTATGAAAAAGACCCCAAGTAGCTGCCTGGATTACTATAAACCTTAGTTATATAATATCTTTCTTCAGAGAACTCAGTGTACTTTGTAACCATTTATTCATTCATTCATTTCCATTATTTTCTAAAGATGAAGAAAGAAGACAGGAACTATGGTGTGCCTTGTCAAATAGGGGAAAAAATGAGGCAGAGAGATGTAAAGTGATATCTCCAATAATTTTCAACAAGTCCAGAACAGAAATGGGACTCGGCACAGAAGCCCCATCCTGCAAACTCTGCGTCCCAAGACTTCCACTGGCAAAGTGCTGGGTTTCAGGTAGATACCCGCGAAATGCTTACGGAATCATCTGAGAGGAAGAGAGAAAGAGGGGGCCCTAGAGCAAATACAACAGATGGGAAGGGCTCCGTAGGACCTAAAGAGAACAAATATGAAAAGGGCAAGGGAGGCTGGGTGGCTGGAAGCACTGGAAAATCACATCCCTGTGTTGCCTGTCTGCTGCTTGTCAGGACCACAAGACTTCTAAATACCTCTCGGCTCATCCAAACATGTGGTCCACCATGAATAGGAGCTGGTGAAGGATGTAGCCTTGACATGGCTTATAAGAAAAGCATTATCATCCACACCAGTTGGAGAATATGTGTCATAAATGTTAGCAATAACCAAATTTATGTAAGTGTTGCCCTTCCCGTGATAGTTTCTGTATAGTTTAAGATCGATGCAGCACGATAGAAGGACCGGTAAAGTGGGAATCGGGGCTCTGGCGTCTAACCCAACTTTGTCACTAACCAGTTGCATGGATTTAGTCAAATCTCTTTCGCCCCGCTGGGATTTGCCTTGCTTATCTATAAAATTAAAGTGTTGGACTAGATTATCTCCAGAGTCTCTTTTAGGTTTGAGAAGGGCACAGGTTATGAGATTCCCTGAGCATCCTTCGATTCCAAAGTGGTGAGAGATTAGGGAAAAGACAAAGTCACTGTGACAGCAGGGACCCAAAGGCCTAACACCATCCCAGTCTTAGACTTGCTCTCTGGTTCTGCGCAGTGCACTTGCCCTCTCTGATCCTCTACAGAATTACCAACAAACAGACAGATATTTTTTAAAAATTTTAAGTCCATCTCTCTCATGCAGGGATGTGTGGATTATTCAGTGAACGATTCTACCATTCTCAAAAAGTTAAAAATCCTTGAGAGATGCTAAAAAAACCTTTCAGCCAATGGGCACAATGAGGTTGTAAGACATTCAATCAAGTTAGTAAGAAGTAAAAGAAAAATTGTCTCAAGTTTTTTAAATACCAGAGTTCGCCACTGGGACGCGGAAATAAGTTTGCGTTTGAAATTATATTAGGTCTTAACTTTTAAAATTTTCATCTCAAGATTAACACCAATAAAAATTCTGACGGGCTGCTCTCCCAGAACCTTTGTCTCTCTTCCCAACTCCCTACCCCACCCGTTGCTCCTGCCGCCACCATCCCTGTCTCCCCGCTCTCCTGTTTCTATTGCTTAAGTCAGCAGAATAATACCTTTGCAACTCAGGCAAACCTTTCTTCTTAGCAAGACAATTTCAAAAAGCCCTATACATGCTAGTTATCTGAAGACCTTCTAACTAGACTCCTCTTTGACATCACCAGCATGTCAACCTAACCCAAATCTGTGTGCGATTCTAAGTACAATTTAATTACAAGAGAGCACTCTCAGGATGTGGCAATCTATTTAGCTTGAGAAGGAATGATTCTAAGGAGGCCGAGTAAGTTTGCAAAATTGCTCAGCTGAATTCAGCTGCTTTCCATGGGGACTTTCTCTGGAGGAAAAGAAAAACAGATAAAAATGTAAGCCTGGTGCCAGTGTAATACAATGTGGGGAATCAACTCAGGGAAGGAAATGATACTCCAAGAAAAATGCAGAGAAACTTTAGGACCCAATCTTCCATTTTCGAACAGTAACATATTTAAGTATAATCTCTAACTTTCACACCCAGAAAAGATGTAGCAGACACTTGGCTGTCGGACTATAATAGTGAAGGAATAAAAATTATAGGAGTGGACTGTATTCACCCCATCTGAGCTCTTCGTAAAATTTCTCTTGGTTAGCCAAAGCTAATTCTTTTTTTCTTTCTTTCTTTCTATTTTAAAAAGAAAGGTCTCATCAAGATGTCCTAGTTATTCTTTATTTCATTTCTTAAATGACATTCCGTCCTCAAGCCAGCAATAGTAACATAAGCAAAGGGAAATGGAGAGTAGAAGACATTCATGAACCCACATTCCCCAAACAATCGCTCTGGGATCAGGATGTGGGGAGGTGACATGAAGAACCGGGTCCCTGAATTACTCAGATAATAAGCTCAAATCGCCCTTCCTTTGCTATAGAGACAAAGCCTGAGTGACCAACTTCAGGTTCAGCTACTTTCGTGAAAAGGCTTTTTAGGGTTATTTTCTATCAAGCCATTCTCCAAGTCTGAAAGTATTTTTAAAACCTGAACAAGACGAAAAAAATAGGAAAAGATGGGAAACAAAGAAAGAGAAGAGGCAACTGAATTTGGCACTAGGTTAAGGTTGTGTCCCTAACTACCACGGGGAGGCTCAGAAGTACTCTTTTTTCCCTAATGAATGAAAATGAAAGCTCTTCGTTTGGCTTGGTTTGACATATTTTATTCTGGTCCTTATTTGGAGAACCTTTTACCTGAAATACTCTCAGTTTGCTTACAGGCCTCTTCCACCCTCCCTGTCTCCTCGTGGGGGTCTTTGGAGAGGGAAAGAGAAAAAAAGCAAGCCAGTTGGGGATGGGAGGTGGGAAATATGAGAAATTTTCTCCCAATCCTGAATCTTACCTGCACTTTTCAGAAAGGGATCAAGATGGGGGATATGCAAAGGAAAAAAGCCCCAGCCCTGGACACAGGGTGTCCAGTCAGCCAAACTCCTGCTCGAGACCAGCCAGTGTGCCCTTTCCCCTCGAAAATCGTTTTTAAAATTCAACCCTCAACTTTCAAAAATCTGTCTCTAATTTCAAACTCAAATAAGCACACAGCATGGTGGCTTTTGTTTTGTTTTCTTCTCCCCAACTCCTCCCTGCGATTGCATAACAAAAGTGTCTAAATTCACACCATCTGGCCGATAAAGACACTGGCCTCACTGCCCGGCTGGCCCATCTGATTAGGGCCCCGTCTAGCCTGCGCCTTGTGGCGAAAAGTCACAGCTGTGGGGTTTGCTCGCGCTCAATACAACTCTGTTATTAGCCAGCTGTAGGCCTTGAGACGACTTCTGTTCAAATTATAATATCTTTTAACCCTCTGAGCATTGAGGGCACAGGGGTGGCTGGCAGCGACATAACAACTAGACTTCTCCTTGCTAATAAACGGCAAAATGAACTAAAGCAGGGAAGAGGGGAGAGGAGACCATTGGGGAAAGGAGAGAAAAGTTATACCTAAAAGAGATTTATTTTGTTGCCGCCTAAAAGCTAAACACCAGTTTATGAGCTTTTTTTTTTTTTTTTACTAAAGATTACAGAACACAAAACCATTCAGGAAAATTCCCAGGTATGCCCAAGAACACCTTGCAAATGAAACTAAGTGTGTGCAATACCCACTGAGAAACAGAGCATCTGATTCATCCCTTAATCACTGACTGTGATAACTGACTCTTAAAATGTGAGAGAAGGAACTTTTTTCCCTGAAAAAAGTCAACCAGCTCTGACTGACAGATTGAATGGGAACTTCCCTTTTAGATGCATCCAATACTTGCATCACCCCAGCTCATCCCCCAAAACACATACACACACACACACACACACACACACATACACACACACTACAGACACAGTACCCATCCCATGGATCATTTATTTACCCACAGTTAATATTTGTTTTAAATTCTAGTTTGGGAAGAAAATAGCAGAGCGTCTTCCCACATCTCAAATGCAGAAAAGTTACAGTACATTAAATTTTTATATTGTATTACTAATGCAGACTAAACTAGAGGCTTTAAAAATTGATGCTGCTACTTAAACAGCATAAAATGAGGAGGATTTGATTGGGCTTAAAAAATAAAAATGTCAGCCTTAACTACAGCTGGATAGGGCATGCAAGTATTATTTAAAGTGATAGGTATAATTCGTCAGACAATGGGCCAGATTTAGGTTTTGTTTTCTTTTCTTTTAAGAAGATAATCTCTCCAAACAAAGACATTTAAAAGTAGAAAGAAGAATTAAAAAAAACAAACCTGCCTTTCACTTAGCCAACCAAATAAAAGTGTTCTATTTAACCTAGGTACTACATGCAAGTTCATCTTGGAATTGTATTTTCTTTCTGAATGTACTTATCAAGGGGCCCTGGGATAACGGTGTAGCCATTTGCTTACCCCATTGTCCCACACCTCACCCAGCTACTCAGGAGAGGAAGCCTCGAGTCCCCTCAGCTGAGGCCACTGGCAGAGTTGAACTTTGCAGTTGGCAAAGTTTGTTTTTCTAATACTTGGTCAAAACCAAAACAAACATGTCTGATTGTTATGGTTTCTTCCTGACTGCATGAGGAGGGAGACGGGGCTGCCGGGAGCTGCCCATAAAACAGTCCAAACTAAATCAGACTGCCTGCAATTACCCAAAGTCTGGAGTTGGAAGACATTCACTGAAGCAACAGTGGAGTAAGGAAGAATTGAGGCTTTCTCTCCAATCAGAGATTTTGGAGGAAGAAAAACGTGCATGGAATAGCATTTAAATTTTTATAATAAAATAACCACCTCTTCCCAGAGTTTCCTTTCTATAGCTTTTCTCCTTTGCTGTGGGATTCCCCCATAACCAGCACGTATCAGACACTCAATAAACATTTATTGAAAGAATGAATAAATGTACGGGTTAATTTTTTTTTTTTAATTTTCTTCTGCTCCAGCAGAAGAAAGGACTCGAAATGGATGGGTCTCAGAAGAGAAGATGGGAAAAGGTGCAGGAATTCGACTTAGACTGCACCTTTCACAACTTGGCCCTCAGAATCCAGCTGTTGCTCCAGACCTCGTACCTCCCCGGTTGGGGTCCTCTCCCCCACTTCCTCCCATCCACAGGTGGTGAACCCGACTGGTCTTTCTAGCCGGTAGTTCCTCCTGACCTAAGAAACTCCCGTGGCTCGGGAAATCTAGGAAAAGCAACTTCCCTGGAGGAAGAAAACGCTTCTGCGGCACAGACAGGTGCCTCAGCTGGGGGGCAAGGGGTAGCGCCCCCAAAGCGGGCCGTTCCATCCCCTGCGGTGGTCGCCCGCCCAGACTGCCAGTCGTTCCAGGACCTTGACTTGGTAACTCCACAAGTGGCCCCTCCTGTGCATCTACCCCTAGCGGGTCGGACCGGCGGGCCTAGGACCGCGACCGACTCAGGGAAAGCCCCCGATCCCAAACTTGACCCGCGGCTGCCCAGCCCCTCCCCGCGCTGCCGCCGACCGCTGGACAGCGGACCTTCCACGGAGCACAGGAAACTCCTGAGACGCCTGGGGGTGGAATCCTGAGCGGTTCTGGGTTTCCTGTTCGACTCCCAACCGATTTGCTCTTAGAATCTGTCTTTTAAGGAGGCAAGCCCGAGCGAGGCCGCCCGCTCCGCGCGCCAGCGCTCGCGAAGGTCAGCGCCCGAGACGCATGTGAGCCAGCGCGCCGGGCGCAGCTCACCTGCCCCGCGCTCCGGCAAAGCCTGCAGGAAAACACGGCTCTTACCTGCACATCACTTCGTGTGTCAGGAGAACTCGGCACATTTCCGGATTCTTATTTTGTCCCTCGTAAGCTATGGGCTGCGAAGGAGGCGGGGGCAGGGTGGGGAGATACGAGGGAGTGGAGGGACAAAGAAAAGGGGACTTAAGAGCAAGCACAAAATCAGGTTTCCTCTCTCTGCCCTCTACTTCCTCGGGAGCGCCCGCTGGCAGCACAGAACCTGAGCTGTGGCCTGGTTAACTCGAGCGAAATAGTAAGAGAAAAGTTTGCCCTGGTGAGGACTTATTTCTTGCAAAAGGGAATATTTGGGGGGGGGGGACTGAATCTCCCAATAATTGTTTCCCCTCTTCATCCCTTTGCTCACCTACTCCCATCTCCAGAGTCTCCCCAGCCAGAAAGACAGGACAATTGGGGAGTGAGAGGGAACATTTATTTTTCCAGAGCAGACAAAGTGTGGGTTTCTGTGGAGGGGCTGTGAAGACTGACCCAGGAAATCGCGGAGGGTAGGGGGAGGTCAGAGACAGGCCAGAGGGGGGAGGGGGCAGGACGGAGGGCCCCACCCCCCACCCCCGCGAGAAGAGGGGACAGCCGGGCTCACCTGCTTGGTGACCGAGTCGATGAGCCTTACGTACAGGTCCTGCTCCGTGCGGACACCTGCCGGGGAGGCAGGAGGGCGCGAGGTGAGGGCCGCGGAGCCCCGCCCGGGCATCCCAAACCTGTCCCGCCGTGGGGCCCGGGCCCAAGCGCAGGCGGAGCCGTCCTGGGGGCAAACACCACCCGCCCGCCCCCGCCCCCGGCCCTGAGCGAGCCTCCCGCAGCCCTGCTCTCCCCAGGCCTGGAGCCCGCCTGCCGGTGACCGCGACAAGGTCAACTGCCTTCCTTGAAAAGAGGAAGAAGCGGGCGCCGCGGGCACTCAGGGCGCTCACCGTTGCTGTAGAGGAGCTGTAACTTGTAGTGGGTGCCATTGTTGGTCTTCTCGTTGCCTTGTTCCTGAAAAGACAGAGTCCCTTGCTTTCCAGACCCCGAAAAGGAGAGAGAGGCGGCTTCCCTAACCCACTTCCCACTGCCTTTCTCCCAGTCACCGGGCAGCTTTGAACAGCCCCCTGCCCAGGTCTGGGTCAAAGGGCAGGAGCATCTGCCGCTGTCCAAGCTCCAAAACTTTCCAAGGCTGGCGGTCACTTGACCCTCTCCACCGTCTGTCCCTCCCCCTTCAAAATGCCCTCAGAAGCGCGACTCCGGAGCTGGGGCCACCGGACACTATGTCCAGGCTGCCTTTAAACAGGCTCCACCCAACCTGTCGGGTTCTGCCTGTCCTGCAGAAAGGTGAAGGGACCTGTCACTTGGAAGAGCAGCATTTGGCCCTGTCCCACCAGGACCGCAGCCTTGGAGCCGCTAGCTCAGGGACCCAGGTCCGGGTTCAAGAAGAACCTTGGGCAGAGCCGGCTCCAAAGCTTGAACGGTGCAGCTGAAGAGACGGAGGCCCAGAGAGCAAGAGACTTTCCTTTCCTCCCACATCACCTTCGTTTGAGATAAAATCCAGCGCCCATACCGGGGCCTGGGCAGGGGCAGGCACTGCCTTGGGAACCAGAGTGGAAGAGAAGGCTGGGGGTGGAGGGGCAAGGCTGGGCTATGGGTTTCAACCTTGTACCTATGTAACCCACCCTGCCGCGCTGGCAGGTGCAAAATAATAATAATAATAAATAACCCGGAGAAGGGCACTGGTGGCTTTGAGTATACGTTTAAACTATGCTCTAGTTGGAAGGACTTTGCTCCGCCGTCAGTCCGTGCCCAGGCTCTGCTAATGATCCAGAAGCCGGGTGCGCAGAGCCACAAGCGCTGCTGCAGCGGGAGGTGCGGGCGGAGAGTTGCCGGCGGGAGAAGCTGCGGGGAAATCGACTGATTTAAGGGCTAGGGGTGAGAAGCCTCGATTTATCATCCCTGCTGATGTGAGTGGAAAAGTGTCGGGAGTGACAGATGGGATCTTTAGTGCTTTGCAAGGAGGTAGTTATTAGGCCGCGAGGGGAAGAGGGGGACCTCCGCTTACTTTGTCGTTCTCCACAAAGTCTACGAAGGCGGTGCGCTCTATCTCCACTGGCTGCCCCTGCCTGTCGTAGAGCGCCAGGACGAAGTGAAAGAAGTTGGATTTCCTCAAGTTGGAAGGAGGCTGTTTCTCAAAGTGGGCCCGGGACAGGGCTACTCCGCTGCGCACGAAGAGACACGGGGGACACCAGACACGGGGAAGGAGAGAAAGACACGAAGTTACCAACGCGCCCACGCAACATCTCAGAGGGTCAAGGGTCCATGTCCCGGTCCAGGCTTCTGAACCCCTCGGGCACTTTTTTCTATTAGGATTAAGAAGCAGGGACTCCTTAGAGGAGTCACAGTGGCCACGGGGGTCGGGTAGCAGGGCCCACGACTCTGGACTTTGCCACCGCCAGCCGTTCCAGCCTCCGGGCATCTCATGCCCAGTAGCTCAATGTCCGGCCTTTAGTGGAGACCAAGGAATCGCGACTGCAGGCCGAAGCCCGGAGGGTTCCCCCGAGACGGCGGCCCAAGTCTTGTCGTTGTGCTGCCCCAATCTTCTTCCTCTTCCCGCCGCCGACCGGGTCAGGATTCGGAGCTGGGCCCGAGGGGTAGGGGACTAAGCGCCTCGTTATTTTTGAACAAATGACCCTTTTCCTTCATCTTCATTGGAGTGACCTGTCCTGGCACTACTGCCCACAACGCACCACCCCCCAAGCTATCTCGGAGAGGCGGTGGGAGAGAACCCCCTGGGGGCGGATGGGAAGCCCAGAGGCCAAGTCTCGGTCCTACAGGGAGAGGCCTCACCTCCTGCTTCCCTCGCTCTTTTCGGAAGACAGTGGCAGGGCAGAATCCCCCTCGACCAGTACTAGTGATCGAGGACCACCGCGGGCGACATAATACTGAGGACCCCTGCCCTAGAAGCCGAAAAGTTGAGGCAGAGCGCGTCCTCGCCTGGGGCCGAGAGTCTCCCCGCTCTAGCCGCATCTCTGGGCGGCGCCGGACAAACGCGCTGACCGCGAAAGCCGTGTTGGAGGACCCGGCAGGCGCCCTGAAGCGTGTTGAGTATGTGCACACACCTCCCTGCCGACCTGTCGCGGCCGGGAACAAACTGGCCGCCAGATCACATTTAACGGGAGACTCGGGGTCCAGGCGAGCAAGCAGATGGACGGAGCTGCTCCGGGGCGCTGGGGTCGCGGGGCGTCCTGCCCCAGGACGCGAGCACTCTCCCTCTTTTGAAGGGTGTAAAATTTTGACTAGACTCCCCCAACGGACAGCCTGTTCCAACTTTAACAATTACTTGATCTGGGAAAGGAGGAAAGTAGGGGAGGTGTCTTTCAGGAGCTCGGCTAGGGAACTGCGCCGTGGAGACCGGTCTGCGGCGCTGCCTGGTTTCCCTCAGCCTGCAGCCCAGCGAGTCCCCAGACGGCCGCGGAAAGCCGCCGCCACGGCGTGCCATCTGCTGAAGGACACTGGCGCCCCCCGGGCTCGGGCAGGAGGGAGGGAGCCGCCGCCTGCCCCGGTCTCCTGAGCGATGCGACTTTTGCTTCCTCTCCTCCAAGGGTGGCGGCCCGGTTCGCTCTACCCGGGACACCTAGAGTCCTGGCCTGGAAAGGAGTAATTTCTCTGCGTGATGTCGGGACTGCGAGGGGCATGGCCAGGAGAGTGGATAGAGAGGCGTCAGCGCTGGGTAGAAATCTTGGGGGTAAGGGGGCTGTCTCTCGCAGACAAGGTCGTGGAGATCACAAACCTCAGCGCAATAGTGGTGGTGAGGGAGGGGAAGCGGAATGTCTTCATGGGGTGGCAGCCTAGACAAGGCGTTTACTACGTCAGCAGGAGAATGCTCACAAACAAAGTCAACTTCAGGGACCAGCAAAACTAGAGGCTTGTGATCCCTGCGTTTGCGGTGCGTCTCCTTTCTTCCGTGACTCTTTCTACTGTTACTCCTTCGTCTTTTCTCTTTAGTCTCTTCTCTACCCTCAGCCCCGCCCCTGTGCATCTAGTCCACTGTTTTCTCTCTGCACCCGTACCCTCCAGCCTGCCCTCCTCCCAGGGCACCCGGCCGCTCTGCCTTCCCAGGCAGGCGCTCCGGCCTCTCCTGCTCCTCTAGCCACCATCTGGCCTTGGGCTCTCGGCCTCCAAGAATCGGCCGGCAAGATGCGGGAGGAGAGGCGCTCGTAAGCAGCTGGGCGAAACCCGGGAGTCGCCGGGAAGCCGGCTCTCCTCCAGCGGCCGCCGCTGCCGGCTCCGGTCCTCACGCTCTGCTCCTGGCTGGGCCCGCCTCGCAGAACTAGGGGCTGAGCTAAGAGGCATCAGATACTACTTTGTTATTTTTCCTCCCAAAGAGTAGTCTGTGGGGAAGGAGTGGGGCATACAGGCAGTTCAGAAACTCGAGTATTGGCTGCGGGATAAGTATTCCCCTAACTGCAGCGATCTGCCTGCCGGAGGGCGAGCCCTAGCGCGCGGGGCCAGGGCGACAGATGCGGGGGAGAGAGAGCGAGCGCGAGCAGCGAGGGGGGTGACACACACACACACAGAGAAAGACAGTGAGAGAGAGGGAGCGAACAAGCGAGAGATTGCGAGCATAATCATTGTGCAGCCGTCTCGTTACCTCTGCGCAGCGACATTGGCGTCCACCACGCCGACATTCCGCACCCAGGACCTGACCGAATCCATCTCGGCGCCCAGCGATTTCTCTTTCAGAGCTGGTCCTCTTCCTAAAGTATCTTGGATCCCAAACATTTAAAAAGTCTGATCTACTGTCGCTTTAAAAATGAGTTACAACGCTGTCCTCACTGTTCCCAACGTTGTCACCAAACCGTCTCCTCCAAAGCAATCCAGGAAAAGGGATCAAGTGCCGAAGTTTGAGTCTCTCTGGTGAAAAAAAAATTTAAAAAGATAACCCGTCCTTTGCTTCCACGCGTGAGGTGCGGACTGATGTAGTTAAAGTTTGGGTTATATCCTCCTCAAGTTCAGATCTGCCGCCTCAGGCCCTCCGCCCTAGGTCTCTCGCATCCTTCCAGTGGCAGCGCTGCCTCAAGAAAGTGATCACAATTTTGAAGCATCACCTGTTCTGGGAGAAACAGGAGGAGATTGATGGCTGCCTAATCTCTCCCCTTCCTCCTGGTCCCCCACCCCCCCCCCCGCTCCTCCCCACCGCTCCAATTTAGAAAAAAAAAAAAAAATCCCCAACAGGATCAGTTGTGAAAGGAAGGGGAAGACCCGGAGCCGAGAGGAGGCGGTGGCTGCGAGCGCTGCGGAGCCGGGCTACAGCCGCTCGCCCGCCCCATGAATGGGTTACTACGGCCCGGGCCGCGGAAGGCGGAGCCGCGGCCCGATAAGGAGCCTCATTTGCATGGGCGCTCGGGATTGGCCGGCGCTGGGCAGGCCCGGCCAACGTCCTCTGGCGGCGCGCGCCCCGCTCGGCGTTGCCTGGAGTCCGGGAGGTGAAAGGGGACAGAAAGCTGCGGGCCCTGGGTCCTAGCCCGAACCCCATGTGCGTGCGTGAGATGAGGGCCTGCAAATCCTGCACTGAAGCGGGGTAGCCCGGCCCTGCCGGCTGGTACGCGCCGGCTCAGTCTGGTCGCGGGAGCGGGAGGCTTCCATGGATCCTGCCTCTAAATGCAGATTTTTGTAGCCTGCGGGAGGCGTATTCATTCCCGGGGCTTGGGTTCTGCGTGCAGGTTTGTGAAGAAGCGGAGTGTGACCGCATGTACTTATGTTTGGTGCAAACGTTCCCGAGAGCAGCCCAGTTTCCCTGGACGGCTCTCCCAAGTCTCCTGGAGTTACTTGGTGACACTCAGGTTTTGTGTGCGGTTTACAAGTTGAGAGACAAGGATATATGAATGAAGGCGGGGGTGGGGACGAACAAGGCTCAAGTGCTATTCAAATAAACAGAGTGTCGGGGGAAACGGTCAAAGAGCTAAGGAAAATACGCCCGGGCGGACGCGAGCGGGAGTTGCACCCGTGCAGATGAGAGGTTGCTGACAGATCGTGGCAGGCTGAGTGCTAGAGCTGCCCTGCCTTGTCCCGGGAGCCCCCTCCTGTCCCCAGTACCCCTACCCCCCGCCCAGTTCCCGAAACCCGGGGGAGCCAGCAGAGGAGCTGCTGGGAGGCAGCGGGGGAGTCGCGGAAACTTTGCCCAAGGCGCGCGGTCGCCGCGGTGCTGGCCGCGGGCTGATGATGGCCGGGAGACGGCTGCAGCTCCGCTAAACAGCTGAAACTCTAGGCGGCTTTTTAACTACGCCGGGCAGCTCGCAGTGCCTATTAAAACTCCTCCTGGCTGGGTGTTATTTTCTTGCTTCTCCTTTTGTATTCTGATCTGCGCATAGATCTGCTACTGAAATCTAGAACACCAGCGCGAAAACAGATTTGAAGACAATGAATGCAAATCTGTGCTCAAAGACCATCTGCCGTGGAGGAGACAAATCAGCTGTTCCGCAGTTCGAGCGACTGTGCCCGAGCCTCCCGGCCTCATTACCGAGAGGGCCTTGGCGAAAGCCTGGATTTCATTGAGGAGACTTCCCCCCCACTTAGGACTCAAATTTGAGTGTGAATTGACTCCCGACCAGATCCCATAGGTGTGTAGGTGAGCGCTCACAAATGAACTGCGAGAATTTGCCGCTAGAGGACACAGCGCCTTGCAACTCGTTTGCCTGGGCGGACAGGAAGCTCGCACTTTCAGAAATGCCGCCCTCCTGAGAAAGGGACGGATCCGCGCCTACACTCTACCCCTGGGGCAAACCGCGACCTGACTGCGGGGACGGATAGCGCTCAGGAAGCGCATGTCTTTACTGCGGAGATTCTCTTGAAAACCGATGGGGAGGAGGAGAGGGTGCCCTGACCCTCTTTACACAAACCCGGATCCTGGGATTGGGGAGGTTGATGGTGGGGGTAGAGGGCGTAGAGACCGTGAAGTCCCCGCCTCTGGGTTGTGTAGACTGTGGCACCCCGACTCCAGGGCTCTGGATTGGCCTCATTGGACAAGAGGGGCAGAGGGAGCCATAAGGGCAACTGGGCATAAGAATATGGAACGCGACTGTTGTAAAAGCCAAGTAAAATAGTTGTCCAAAGAAGGAAGAAGGAGGGTGGGAGAAAAATTGGTAGGATGAAACTTACTACCTTGTTTCAGCTAGGCAATTCTCTATTGTATGCAGATTTTACCGGTAATTTCAGTCCCTGCAAAAACTAACCGCCCGGAGCCTTCTACCCCGGCCCCACTCTCTTTGTAAATCTCTCTGAACCTCAAGTAACCACCTACCCCCATCCTCATCCTCGGGCTGTGCCCGGCGGAGCCAATGGGCTCCTTGGTGGAGAGTGTTGAACAGCCCGTGAACCCCTCAAGACGTGTCGAGGAGCCCGACGATTTTTGTTTTTCAGGGGGCCTCTGACCTGCAGCATCTCGTACCAGGAGAGGTACGGGGCGCAGCCCCGAGGGGCCGCGAGGCAGCCGTGGGCCCGGGCCTGGCCCGGACCGTCTTCCCCTCGGGCCCGTGTTGGCTGGGGTTAAAGGGCAGACCCGGGGTCGAGGACACTGACTCTCCTCTCCCGCAACAGCTGCTACCCAAACTTATGCCCCTCAGGAAGCGAATGAATGGGTTCTTTCTCCCGGGTCCCTGCTGCCCGCCCTAGACCAGACCCACCGCACCCCACCTCCCAGAGAGGAGTTCAGAGGCCGTGGTGCTCTGTCGGGTGGCAGTTTAAAACACCGTGGCCCCGTAACTATGACCTGGGTGTAGCGGGGAGCCGCACTGCTTCTCGCTGGCTCGACTACCGCACTGGGCGATCGGGGCGAACGGCCGCCAAGATGCCGCGGGCCCTGTGGGCTTCGAGCCGCGGACGCCGAAGTTCCCTCCAGGCTGGGACGGAGTTCCCTGGCTAGCACCGGGAGGGCGGTGGAGGGGGCCAGGAATGGGGGAGCAGCCTTGGGCCCCGCAAGGCGGCGCTTCGGCCTTGGCAGAGCAGGGAGCGTCTCTGCCCCCCGAGTTGGGTTTAATTAGCTTCGTGTGGGTATTCGGGAGGGGTGGGCGCACAGTCAGCCACGCGCGCCTTGGAGGAACGCGGTTTAGCGACGGAGTGAGCGGCGGTGGCTGCGCCTGGAGAGTCTCTCGCCTCTCTCTCGCCTCCAGCGACCCCCCAACAAACCTTTTCGAACACGCCACACAAAACCCGCCCTGAGCCGCACGGGGGCCCGACAGGCGCAGCTGCGGCCCGGGGAAAGCCCGGCCCGGCGGGGGTGAGGCGCCCGCGCGCGCCTCCCGGGCTCCGGCCCGCCAGCTTCGTTCCGCCCCTGGCCGGGGTCGAGAAAATCCGAGATGAACATTATTAAAATGCTTCCTGACCATCTAGTTACATAAAACCGAGGCAGGGGTGGTGTTATTCCGTCTTTTACCCGGTCCCCTCCTTTGTTCGCTCTTCCCAATGAACCCCCGGGTATTTTCCCCCGTTCATGTTTCACATCTGCATCTCGGTGCGCTATGTTCAATTTCCTCCCGATTGGCTGTAAGGCCCCTTTCCCCAGTCTCTCGGTCCAGTCTCCTGGGCGCCGCGTCTCTCCTCCGGGTCAGAGGTTCGAGCTTTTTCTTAGAAAATTGCTCTCTGGGCCTAGTTCTCGTCCAGCATGGCCCTGAGGTGAAATCGGAGGTGTGAGAACGCTTCCCTCCCACAGCCCGACCTCCACCCCCAGCCCCAGACACACACGCGGCGCCTGGGTCTAAGCAACCCGACGGACAGAGCCTGACTAGTACCCAGGGAATGAGATCCACAGGGACAGTCGGTCTGGGTTTGATAAATGAAGTAAGTAGCAGTCTCATCGGACGTGAATTTTCAAATTTGTTTGTTTTAGTTGGCACCTTTGATTTTTATTTGTCCGAGTAGAAACAGTTTTGTCACCATCTCAGAACCCTGACGAATATTTAGCTCACAGTGCTTCGTGAAATAATCTTTTTAAATATCCAACTCTCCTCCCTCCCACTTCAAATTTCAACTTTACATCAGTGAAATATCCAAAGCCACTAACTCCATTCCAAATGTCTTACTGAAATTGGACTTGAATGCTCCATAAATGAGAATTTCCGGGGACGGTGGAGGGGGGCGGAGAAACTACGGTATCCACAAATGTACTACAAATATTTCACAAGGACTCCACCATCCATACCGAACAGAGCCCTTTTAGGACAATTTAGTAAGAATTTAGATCCTCTTCCTGATTTGCTTTTACATACTGAAGGGGATTTTACATACTGAAGAGCTACAGAAATACGGAGGCGTCGAAAAACACTTTCTAGACCCACGATGTGCCACCCAGGCCGGTCAAAATGGACTGAGGGAGCCAGAGTTGGTTCTATCCTAACAACCGACAACTCCAGAATATCTCTTCCTCCTCTCTCTCCTCTTTTTCTTCCTCTTCTTTTCTCTCCCGCTCCCTCTCCCCCCTCAGAAATACCCATCCCTCCCATTTCCTTGTTCCGGGAATGCCGAGAGAGCGAGGGAGCCGAGGCAGAGATGCGGGAAGGTCAAGAGAACAAACGTTTGGAGCGGCGGCCGCGTTTGGGCGTTCGGAGCGTGGACATCGGAGCAGAGCCCGCGGTGTGTGTGTGTGTTGGGGGACAGGTGATCCGTAGGGAGAGCAGTGTTGGTGCGGCCTCCACGCGCACCTGGGGACCTGATTTCCTGGGTGCGTTGGGTGGCGTGCTCGTCAAGCCCCGGGTTTGGGCTGTGCTGGGGTAAACCGGCCGGTTGCAGTCCCTTCCAGGAAGCTGCACACCAAGGCGGTGGCATCTCCGTCACCGCGGTGTTAAGGCGCAGCGATCCAGGGGCGAATTGACCCTCACTAAGAGGCCCAATCGAGCAAGTGTCCACGCAGAATAGGGCTGAGAGGAAGGCACAAACGAACGGAGGCAGGACGTTTACCCAACACTGCCTGGGATCCAGGCAGTGCCACGCACTTTCTCACCCTTAAACTTGACAGCCACACTTGAACTGAGACCTATTTGCCCCCATTTTACAGTTGAATGAAATGAGGATGGGACATGACAAGTAGCATCTCAGTTGATAAGTAGGGAACAAAGACCCCTGCCGGTGTCCCACTTCCAAGGCAACACAATGGCGAGCAATTTAAGGCCTTTAAACAGAAAAAGTTCCATGTGACTCCTCCCCGCCGTTTTTCGGTTTCTCGGCTCAGTTGAGGGGAAGATAACTGAGGAGCTCCTCCGAAGTGCCCCCCTCTTTTCCTAGTGGTCGCCGCCCCCCC
Organism: Grampus griseus; assembly: GCF_964374135.1. Lineage (NCBI taxonomy): Eukaryota > Metazoa > Chordata > Mammalia > Artiodactyla > Delphinidae > Grampus > Grampus griseus. Next base: position 102,582,980 of record NC_139000.1, read on the forward strand.
CCGCCCGGCCAGCCGGCAAGGGAAAGCCCTCGAGACCCGCCAGCTCCCTCCCCGCTCGCTGCGGAGGTGTGAACGATGTGTTGATTATTCACATTTTTGCCGAGCGTACACTCCGCCGCGGCCGGCGGCGCCACATTTCGCACGTACACGCACGTACACGCGCGCTCCGCGGCCCCGCGCTCTGCGCGCAGGGGCATCGTGCCCCCCACCCCAAGGACACCCTCCTTGGCTAGGGGAGGGGTGACAATAGGGTCCCACCCTCCCTTGCACAGGTTGCCTCTTCCTCCAAGCCCCAGAAACAGTCTTGGCTTCCAGATCCAACTTTCTTCTCCATAATACACTTGCCTTCCCAACTCCCCCTCCTGGATTATGTGGGGGGAGGCGGGAGTGGGTACAGCTACAGATATAGCACCAGCTAGAATATCATTCCATTGGGCACCAGGCTACCTCCTCCTCCAGCACACAGACTCCACCGTCACCTCTCGACGCACACCACACACCTTGGCGACAAGAGAGAAAATCGGGAAAAGGCACTTGAGTAAAAGGCATGCTTACACGTTGTCCTTAACGGTGTAAACTGGACTTCTAGCTCTGGGATCTCCTCAAACACGGCCCAAGGCCTAGAAATTCCATTTCTGGCTGATGGGAACCCACCTCCGCACCTCCAGGGAGCCGGACAAGCTTTTCAGGGTGGGAGGGTCCAGGGTCAGGAAACCTCAGAACCAGCTGGGAAAACAGCTAGCACGCCGGGCTGTGTGGCTCCGTCCCACTCTCGAAGGGGCGACAGAAATTCCACTTACTCTGGCTTCTCGGAGGAGACCAGGCAGGGGTCGCGGTGCTTGAGGTGTCCCGCGCGGGAACAGTCTCGAGGGCCCGGAAGCGCTTCGAACAGTATTTTGGGCAATGCCGGTCGCGCCCTATAGGAGGCGCTGGACTAAAGGCCGTAAAACACAACTGCCGCACTTTCTGCAGCTCTGACGCCGGGCAAGTTGGAGCGCACCCGTGGTTCCTACAGGGCGAGGCAGAGTGAAGTAGAAACCCTTCCGGCTTTGGTGTCCTCAGACCCAGGTTAGAGCCACTCATTTACTGATGAGGTCTTGGGCATTTGATCTGACTTGTCGGAGCCTCAGTTTCCTAATGGGTAAAATGGGGGTGTTATTCCTTTGAGCCACAGTTTCCTGATTGGTAAAATGGGGATATTTATTCCCCCAGGGCTTCACTTGCCTTATGGACAAGAAGACAGCTTCGATGAAAATATCTGGCACGTAGTAGGTGTACAATAAACGCCGGTTTCCCTTCACCATCTGCTTCTGTAAAATGAGCTTGGTGTTGATGATGGTGGCTTATTGTACGTCACTAGGTCCTGTGAGTCCCCTATGGGGATGGTTTCCTCCCACCACCCCACCCCACGCCACCCCGCCTGTGAGCTCCTTGAGCAGGAATTCTGACTTGCTTGTCTTAGCTCCTTGGCCTGCAAGGGCTGGTTCCCGCAGTGTGAGCTCAGTATTTTTTTTTTTTTTTTAACATGGAATTTCTCTAGGCAAGTGCTTTGGAACCTATTTGGTGCCCACAGAGGGCATGGAAGGCACCCGATGGAGGTGCTTTCCCGGGGAGGGTCTGGGACTTCCTAGGAGTCTGCGATGGGGGCCCAGCGCTGCCTTTTCCCGCCGCAGTGGACTGATCGCACCCAGAATGCGAGCGCGGTTGGCTCTGGAGCCGCTGCAGGTGGGCAGGCGTGCTGGGATCGCGGAAACCCCCAGAGAATTGAAGAAACTCGCGAGGCGTTCTGGAAAGGTCCTCCCGTTGATGCGGCAAGCACCAGTTGATTGGTGGGTCACAGGGGAACCGGGAGCTCCTCCCCGCGCTGCGCCCTCCGCGGGGCACGCGGCTCTCCAGGCACTGCGTGCGGTCTCCGTGTCCGCAGAGCTGAACTCCCGGAGCAGCGCTTTCCAGAATCGGCGTTCCGCGAAGCTGGGCAGGGAAACCAAGGGGCGAAAGAAACCAGACGCAGTGAGCCTGGAGGTGGCAGAAAAGGAGGCTGGGGGCCCGGGGAAAGAGAGAGGTTCCGAAATTTTATATTCCATAGGACTAAAGCCTCCTAGAAGCCCCTTTTTAATTGCAACTTTTAGGCAAAAGCACTGCATGTTCAATGCAGAAAAATATGTATGGAAACAAACAAAACAACAACAGAAGACATAACCACCCCTAATGACACTAACAAAAAACGGTTGTTAATATTTGAGTGGGTTTTCTCTCAACCTTTCTTGCTTATTTCTATATGCTGATTTGTAACTTTTCTGTTCACTTAACATAGCATATTTTTCCATACCACTGAATATTTTCCTACAGTAACGTTTAATATTGGCATTCTATTTCATTATCCAGAAAAGAGACACTATAAATTGTTTAACCAATTGCTATTGTTGAATATTTAAGTTATTTCTAATTTTTCACCATTATAAATAACACTGTGATGAACATCTTTGTAGTTGTTGCTTTTCACATACTATAATTCCTTCCTTGAGATAAAGTCTTAGAAGTAAACTTGCAAAATCAAGGGCTATGCATTTTTCTTAAGCCTTGTTACAGATTGATAAATTGTCCTCTGGAAAGACAATATTTACTCTCTCCCTGCCCCCACCCTCAATTTTCCTCAATCTTGGAAGTTATTTTCTTGTTTTAAAATTTTGTCAATTTGTTGGATTGGAAATGTCTTTTGATATTTAAATTTTTTTTAATTAATTAATTTAATTTATTTATTTTTGGCTGTGTTGGGTCTTCGTTGCTGCACGCGGGCTTTCTCTAGTTGCGGCGAGCGGGGCCTACTCTTCACTGAGGTGTGCACGATTCTCATTGCGGTGACCTCTCTTGTTGCAGAGCACAGGCTCTAGGCACACAGGCTTCAGTAGTTGTGACGTGTGAGCTCAGTAGTTTTGGCTTGCAGGCTCTAGAGCTCAGCGTTAATAGTTGTGGTGCCTGGGCTTAGTTGCTCCGCAGCATGTGGGATCTTCCCAGACCAGCGCTTGAACTGGTGTCCACTGCATTGGCAGGCTGATTCGTAACCACTGCGCCACCAGGGAAGCCCTGATATTTTTATTTGAAATTTATTTGTATTTTATGAATTTCCAGTAAGGAGAAATTGTTTTTCATTCTTCTTCTTTTTGTTTTGTTTTTTTTTTTGGCCATTGTACATTTTGGGGGAGTTGCAAGTTCTTATTTTATTAGGATATTACGTTTTAATTTATCATATATGTTACAAATATTTCCCCAATCTTTGTTTGCCCTTCATTTTATTTATGGTAAGTTTTTGGTGGCAGATATAGATGTATTTAAAATTTTTTAATCTCTAAGTAACAAAATAACAGTGGTTTAAATGATAAAGACACTTAATTATCTGACATAACAAGAAGTCTGGGGGTAGATGGCCCCAAGTTAGGGGTACCACTCACTAATGCCATTAACTACCTGGTTCTTTTGCTCTTCATCCCTTTGTCCTTTGCATGCTGAGTTTTTTGTTTTTTTACATCTTGATTGGATTATAATTGCTTTACAATGTTGTGTTAGTTTCTGCCATACAACAAAGTGAATCCGCTGTAGGTATACCTATATCCCCTCCCTCTTGAGCCTCCCTCTCACCCTCCCCTTCCCACCCCTCTAGGTGGTCACAAAGCACTGAGCTGATCTCCCTGTGTTATACAGCAGCTTCCCACTAGCTATCTATTTTACACATGGTAGTGTATATATGTCAACGCTACTCTCTCAATTTGTCCCACCCTCCCCATCCCCCTCTGTGTCCACAAGGCCATTCTCTTCATCTGCATCTCTATTCCTGCCCTGCCTCTAGGTTCATCAGTGTCTCATGGTGGTGAGATTGTTGATGTAGCTGCAGACACCATAGCACAAATTCAAGGCAGGAAACAAGAGGAACAGAGGTACCAGAAGATTCTGTCCCTTTGTATAACTAAGTAAAAGCTTTTCCTGAAACATCCCTTATGTCTCCTTTGCTATAATTAAGTTAATGGATATCCATAGTCAGATAGGTAGCTGAAAAAGCAAATACCCACTTTTCCATCCTCTATGTGATAGGCCTCAGAGCTGGGGATTGAAAATGGCAGTGGGATTAGGCAATCAATAGAGCCCACCATAAAAAAGTGTCTTTAAATCATATGTAGTTAAATCCACCCATCTTTTCCATTATAATATCCTCCTTTTGTGTCATTCTCAGGTAATCCTTCCCCATTCTAAAATAACTTAAATATTAACATATTTCCTTATGATTTCTTTTTGCATTAAAATTTTTTCCCTCAGTAAGTAGATTTGTTTGTTGTGGTCTTGGTTCCACTTTCAACAGTAAGCACCAAAGTCTTAGAAGACTAATTTAAATAGAAGTTTAGTTATAGATACATTTAAATATTTAATTCACTCATTATTTTATTCAAAACATCTTTGCTATTTATATATCAACTACATGCCATCTGGAATTTATTTTGGTTATGTTATGAGGTGGAAATCAAAATTCTGTCACCAAATTGTTAGTTGTACCAATAGCACTTATTACATAATCTATCAGTTCCCCTAAAATGTGAAATGTCACTATATTTTTTAATAAACATTGAGATTTTTAAACTGAAACTGGAAATGTATGAGATATTTAGAAAATAGGAAAACCACATGCTCCTCAGTTTATTGTTTTTCTTTATGTCCTACAGTGCAACTTGATAGTATTCTTCATATAGGTCTAGCAAAAAATTTGTTCAAATTATTCCTAGGTAATCTTTGAATACAGATATTTATATATTTGTAATTCCTAACTGATTAGTGTTGAAATCTAAGGAAGTTGTTTATTTATTATGCAATCAGTCATCTTACTTACTCCTTATAAGTTGTTTAGTTTTTTAACTGATTCAGTAGACTTTCCAAATAGACAATTATATCACCTATTCATGGTCTCTTTCCTTCTGGTAAATATACCTGATTTATTTTACTTGTCTTGTTGCATTGGCTAGGTCCTCAAATACAATGGCAAATGGTAGAAGTATTGGAGAGAAACCTTGTCTTGTACCTGACTATTACAGGTATTTTTGTAATATGTCATTATTAAATTAAGTATTGTGTCATATATTATAAAATAAGTATTTCTTTTAGGTTACTAAGAGTTTCAATCACAAATATATGTTGAACTATATCAAATACCTTTTTAGCACTTTGTAGGACTATCATAAAACTTTTCTCTTCTTTCTATTATTGTGACTACTTATATTAATACATTTACTAATGTTGGCTTGTCCTTGTATTTCTATAATAAACCCAACAGGGTCAATCATTTATTCATTCATTACAAATTTATCAAACACTCGCCTTGCTGGAGACACCATGGTAAGGAATGCCAAGTCCACACCCTTGTGGAATTTATATTCCAATAGGGAAGATAGCAGTTGATCTGCAATTTTTTTCCTTGTTAATTTTATCTTTGCCTGTGTGTGATGTATTTGATTGCTTGACACCCATCATTTATTCCCACTTCCTATGCCTTCCTGTCCTGGAGGTTAACTGCTTTGGGGTTCTGTGAGACATTCTTAAGGCCCTGCTTAGAGTCTGCCTCTCCAAATCTTCCAGTGATTTTGCAAGCTCCAAAATGTCCTGTATTAATTCCCCTTCTGCTTATGATGTTTGGAACAGTTTAAAGTTCTTGCATGTCAGGTTTTGTAAAACTCAGCTACGTAAAAATAATCTCTGTTCTTTCTTATGTTCAGTATTACTTTAAATAGCATAGAATCTATATATTTCTAAACTAACAGTACTTGCCCATAAGGCATGGAGCTTTTGATAAGTTATATAATTTATTTGATGGTTATTAATTTATTCAAGTTTCTCTCAGTTAATATATTTGAGTAATTTTAATTTTCATAGAAAATAAAAAATCATTTGTATTTTAAAATGTATAACCATAGAGCTGTACCTAGTTTTCTGATAATTTTCATTTTCTATATCTGAAATAATTTTTTTCTCATTTCCACTTGCATATTTGAATTTTGTATTCTGGTTTGTTTTTATTCCTCATGACTATCCCAGCTTACATCAACGGCACACCAAAAACTTGGTATTATCTGATTTTCTAATTTTGGCCAGTCTGATGGACATAAAGTTACATCTCACTGTTGTTTTAATATGCATTTCTTTGATTGCTGGTGGTGGTGAGCATCTCCTCAGATACTTTTCAACCATCTGGGCCCCCTCCAGTTGCTCATTTTCCCACTGGATTCTCAGCCTTGGTGATTGTTGTTGCTAATACTTCTTGCTGCTGCTACTGTTAATGTTGATGATTTACAGGAGTACCTTGTTTGTTGAGATGTTAATCCATCGTCAGTTTTAGATGTTACAAATATTATTTCTGAATCTGTCATTTGTCCTTATTGTCACTATTGTCCTTTTTTGAATAGAAATGCTTCATTTTTATAGAGTCAAATCTATCCATTTTGTGCTTTGGGGTCTTATTTAAGGTCCTTCTGTACCTTGAGATCACAAAGAAATACCACTACACTTTTGATTAGAGTTTTAGCTTTCCTATTCATGTGTTTTAATCTCTCTTTTTAAAAAAAAACAAACATGTATTATATACATAATAGTTTGTTCTCCATACCTTTTTGTATGTAAACATAATAGTTTACTTTAAAATAATGAGCTTATAATATACATATTGTTTTGCTCTGTACCTTTAACAAATCTTTTATTATTGCACAATGTTTTTTTGTATGCATTATCTTTTTTTTTAATAGATCTTTATTGGAGTATGATTGCTTCACAATACTGTGTTAGTTTCTGTTGTACACCAAAGTGAATCAGCCATATGCATACATATGTCCCCATATCCCCTCCCTCTTGAGCCTCCCTCCCATCCTCCCTATCCCATCCCTCTAGGTCATCGCAAAGCACCGAGCTGATCTCCCTGTGCTATGCTGCTGCTTCCCACTAGCTAACTGTTTTACATTCAGTAGTGTATATATGTCGATGCTACTCTCACTTCACCCCAGCTTCCCCCTCCCACCCTGTGTCCTCAAGTCCATTCTCTATGTCTACATCTTTATTCCTGCCCTGCCACTAGGTTCATCAGTACCATTTTTTTTTTTTAGATTCCATATACATGTGTTAGCATACGATATTTGTTTTTCTCTTTCTGACTTACTTCATTCTGTCTGACAATCTCTAGGTCCATCCACCTCACTACAAATAAGTCAATTTCGTTTCTTTTTATGGCTGAGTAATATTCCATTGTATATATATGCCACACCTTCTTTATCCATTCATCTGTCAATGGACATTTAGGTTGGTTCCAAGTCTTGGCTATTGTAAATAATGCTGCCATGAACAATGTGGTACATGTCTCTTTTTGAATTATGCTTTTTCAGGGTATATGCCCAGTAGTGGGATTGCTGGGTCATATGGTAGTTCTATTTTTAGTTTTTTAAGGAAGCTCCATACTGTTCTCCATAGGGGCTGTATCAATTTACATTCCCACCAACCGTGCAAGAGGGTTCCCTTTTCTCCACACCCTCTCCAGCATTTGTTGTTTGTAGATTTTCTGATGATGCCCATTCTAACTGGTGTGAGGTGATACCTCATTGTAGTTTTGATTGGAATTTCTCTAATAATGAGTGATGTTGAGCACCTTTTCATGTGCATCTTGGCCATCTGTATGTCTTCCTTGGTTAAATGTCTATTTAGGTCTTCCGCCCATTTTTTAACTGGATCGTTTGTTTTTTGTTTATATTGAGCTCCAAGAGCTGTTTGTATATTTTGGAGATTAATCCTTTCTCTGTTGTTTCATTTGCAAATATTTTCTCCCATTCTGAAGGCTGTCTTTGTGTCTTATTTATGGTTTCCTTTGCTGTGCAAAAGCTTTTAAGTCCCATTTGTTTATTTTTGTTATTATTTCCATTACTCTAGGAGGTGGGTCAAAAAAGATCTTGCTGTGGTTTATGTCTAAGAGTGTTTTTCCTATGTTTCCCTCTAAGAGTTTTATAGTGTCTGATTTTACATTTAGGTCTTTAATCCATTTGGAGTTTATTTTGTGTATGGTGTTAAGTAGTGTTCTAATTTCATTCTTTTACATGTAGCTGTCCAGTTTTCCCAGCACCACTTATTGAAGAGACTGTCTTTTCTCCATTGTATGTTCGTTCATCCTTTGTTGTAAATTAGTGACCATATGTGCCTGGGTTTATCTCTAGGCATTCTCTCCTGTACCATTGATCTATATTTATGTTTTTGTGCCAGTACCATATTGTCTTGATTACTGTAGCTTTGTGGTATAGTTTAAAGTTGGGGAGCATGATTCCTCCAACTCCATTTTTCTTTCTCAAGATTGCTGTGGCTATTCGGGGTCTTTTGTGTTTCCATACAAATTGTAAAAATTTTTGTTCTAATTCTGTGAAGAATGCCATTGGTACTTTGATAGGGATTGCATTGAATCTGTAGATTGCTTTGGGGTAGTCATTTTCACAATATTGATTCTTCCAATCCAAGAACATGATATATTTCTCCATCTGTTTATGTCATCTTTGATTTCTTTCATCAGTGTTTTATAGTTTTCTGAGTACAAGTCTTTTGCCTCCTTAGGCAGGTTTATTCCTAGGTATTTTATTCTTTTTGTTGTAATGGTAAATGGGGTTGTTTCCTTAATTTCTCTTTCTGATAGTTTGTTGTTGCTGTATACAAATGCCAGAGACTTCTGTGCATTAATTTTGTATCCTGTAAACTTACCAAATTCATTGATTAGTTCTAGTAGTTTTCTGGCATCTTTAGGATTTTCTATGTATAGTATCATGTCATCTTCAAACAGTGACAGTTTTACTTCATCTTTTCCAATTTGTATTTCTTTTTCTTCTCTGATTGCTGTGGCTAGGATTTCCAAAACTATGTTGAATAAGAGTGGTGAGAGTGGACATCCTTGTCTTGTTCCTGATCTTAGTGGAAATGCTTTCAGTTTTTCACCATTGAGTATGATGTTTGCTGTAGGTTTGTCATATATGGCCTTTATTATGTTGAGGTAGGTTCCCTCTATGCCCATTTTCTGGAGAGTTTTTATCATAAATGGGTGTTGAATATTGTCAAAAGCTTTTTCTGCATCTATTGAGATGATCATATGATTTTTATTTCTTAATTGGTTAATGTGGTGTATCACATTGATTGATTTGCATATATTGAAGAATCCTTGCATCCCTGGGATAAATCCTACTTGATCATGGTGTATGATCCTTTTAATGTGTTGTTGGATTCTGTTTGCTAGTATTTTGTTGAGGATTTTTGCATCTTTGTTCATCAGTGATATTGGTCTATAATTTTCTTTTTTTGTGATATCTTTTTCTAGTTTTGGTATCAGGGTGATGGTCACTTCATAGAATGAATTTGGGAGTGTTTCTCCCTCCGCAATTTTTTGGAAGAGTTTGAGAAAGATCGATGTTAGCTATTCTCTAAATGTTTGATAGAATTCACCTGTGAAGCCATCTTGTCCTGGACTTCTGTTTGTTGGAAGATTTTAAATTATAGTTTCAATTTCATTACTTGTGATAGGTCTGTTTATATTTTCTAATTCTTCCTGGTTCAGTCTTGGAAAATTGTACCTTTCCGAGAATTTGTTCATTTCTTTGTGGTTGTCCATTTTATTGGCATATAGTTGTTTGTAGTAGTCTCTTTTTTGTTTTGTTTTGTTTTTTTTTTTTGCGGTATGCGGGCCTCTCACTGTTGTGGCCTCTCCCGTTGCGGAGCACAGGCTCCGGACGCGCAGGCTCAGCAGCCATGGCTCACGGGCCCAGCCGCTCCGCGGCATGTGGGATCTTCCCGGACCGGGGCACGAACCCGTGTCCCCTGCATCGGCAGGCGGACTCTCAACCACTGCGCCACCAGGGGAGCCCTGTAGTAGTCTCTTTTAATCATTTGTATTTCTGCGGTGTCAGTTGTGATTTCTCCTTTTTCATTTCTAAGTTTATTGATTTGCATCCTCTGCCTTTTTTTCTTGATGAGTCTGGCTAAGGGTTTATCAATTTTGTTCATCTTCTCAAAGAACCAGCTTTTAGTTTTATTGATCTTTGCTATTGTTTTCTTCATTTCTATTTCATTTATATCTGCTCTGATCTTTATGATTTCTTTCCTTCTACGGACTTCAGGTTTTCTTTGTTCTTCTTTCTCTAGTTGTTTTAAGTGTAGGGTTAGATTGTTTATTTGAGATTTTTCTTGTTTTGTGAGGTGAGATTGAATTGCTATAAACTTCCCTCTAAAACTGTTTTTGCTGCATCCCATAGGTTTTGAGTTGTCGTGTTTTCATTGTCATTTGTTTCAATGTATTTTTTTATTTATTCTTTGATTTCTTCAGTGATCTCTTGGTTATTTAGTAGCACACTGTTTAGCCTCGATGTATTTGTGTTTTATACAGTTTTTTTCCTGTAATTGATTTCCAATCTCATAGTGATGTGGTCAGAAAAGATGTTTGATACGACTTAAATTTTCCGAGGCTTGGTTTGTGACCCAAGATGTGATCTATCCTGGAGATTGTTCCATGTGCACTTGAGAAGAAAATACATTCTGCCACTTTTGGGTGGAATGTCCTATAAATATCAATTAAATCTATCTGGTCTATTGTGTCATTTAAAGCTTGTGTTTCCTTATAAATTTTCTGTTTGGATGATCTGTCCATTGGTGCAAGTGGGGTGTTAAAATCCCCTACTATTATTGTGTTACTGTTGATATCTCCTTTCATGGTCGTTAGCAATTTGCCTTATGTATTGAGGTGCTCCTATGTTGCATGCATAAATATTTATAATTGTTATATCTTCTTCTTGGATTGATCCCTTGATCATTATGTAGTGTCTTTCCTTATCTCTTGTAACAGTCTTTAAGGTCTATTATATCTGATAGAAGTATTGCTACTCCGGCTTTCTTTTGATTTCCATTTGCATGGAGTATCTTTTTCCATCCCTTCACTTTCAGTCTGTATGTGTCCCTAGGTCTGAAGTGGGTCTCTTGTAGACAGCATATATATGGGTCTTGTTTTTGTATCCATTCAGCCAGTCTGTGTCTTTTGGTTGGGCCATTTAATCCATTTACATTCAAGATTATTATCGATATGTATGTTCCTCTTACCATTTTCTTAATTGCTTTGGGTTTGTTTTTGTGGGTCCTTTTCTTCTCTTGTGTTTCCACCTAGAGAATTTTCTTTAGCATTTGTTGTAAAGCTGGTTTGGTGGTGCTGAATTCTCTTAGCTTTTGCTTGTCTGTAAAGCTTTTCATTTCTCCGTCAAATCTGAATGAGATGCTTGCTAGGTAGAGTAATCTTGGTTTTAGGTTTTTCTCTTTCACCATTTTAAGTATATCCTGCCACTCCTTCCTGGCCTGCAGAGTTTCTGCTGAAAAATCAGCTGGTAACCTTATGGGGATTCCTTTGCATGTTATTTTTTGTTTTTCCCTTGCTGCTTTTAATATTTTTTCTTTGAATTTAATTTTTGTTAGTTTGATTAATATGTGTCTTGGTGTGTTTTTCCTAGGGTTTATCCTGTATGCGACTCTCTGTGCTTCCTGGATTTGGGTGACTATTTCCTTTCCCATGTTAGAGAAGTTTTTGACTATAATCTCTTCAAATATTTTCTCAGACCCTTTCTTTTTTCTTCTTCTTCTGGGACCCGTATAATTCAAATGTTGGTGCATTTAGTGTTGTTCCAGAGGTCTCTGAGATTGTCTTCAATTCTTTTCATTCTTTTTTCTTTATTCTGCTCCTCAGCAGTTATTTCCACCATTTTGTCTTCCAGCTCACTTATTCGTTCTTCTGCCTCAGTTATTCTGTTATTGATTCCTTCTAGTGTATTTTTCATTTCAGTTATTGTGTTGTTCATCTCTGTTTGTTTGTTCTTTAGTTCTTCTAGATCTTTGTTAAACATTTCTTGTATTTTCTCAGTCCGTGCCTCCATTCTATAATCTCTCTTGAGTTTAACTTGCAATGTGGTCTAGATTTTGTTTTCTCCCTTAAGTGAGCCACAAAAATGTGATGGTTACATTGTAACATGGTAAGAAAGAAAATTGTCCCAAATCAGGTTTGGGACAGAACTTCTTTTATGAATGTGATGTAATTACAATTCCTTCTGGGAAATAATTAGCATTCTTGAGCAACTTTTGGATAGCCTTTACTGAGATCATGAGCACCTTCTGAGAAGTTGTGCGTCTTGAGAGGAATCTGATAATATTAACTGGCACCACCATTATTATTATTATTATACCACCGTCCATTTTCTATCAGTTTTCCTGCCAAGAGAAAAGCCTTTGAAGTGACTAGCTCAGGACGCTATCCCCTCGTGGCAAATTTGGTATACAACTTTGCTACTTGTAATAACTACTTAAATAACTTGTAATAATTTTTTTCAGAAAAGTTGCTTTAACGACAGTTGGTACAGTGTTCGCTTTGGCAGCACATATACTAAAATTGCAATGATACAGAGAAAATTAGCATGGCCCCTGCACAAGGAGAACAGCTGATACAGTCTTCAACTCTTCATTTAGGTACATTTCCCAGTTGACCAAAGTATTTCTTTGAGTAATTTTTCTGGAAATTATATGTGAATATTATCATTTTTGCAGTGATATCACTGCCTCTATTACAGTCCTGTTTGATAATAATCCCCAAGGGTTGTTTAGAATCATTTCACACAATGTTGACATTAAGTGTTAGCTTCCAGTACATTCTCTACTCTCATTGTGGATGACAGTCATTTAAAAGTGTCATTTCTCCAGTGATTCTACACTGGTTCATCAGATTTCTCTCTCTCTCTTCTTTCCCTCTCTCTTTAACTACACATTCTCTTTAAATGTCTGAAGGCCTTACGTAGCCAGTGACTGCTCTTCCGACAAAGGGGTGTCGAGTTAAGGACCTAGGCAAGCTGCCTCACATTTCTGAGCTTCAGTTTTCCCACCTGTAAGATGTCATAATGATACATTTCAGCTATTTTTGTTATGCTTTCAGATAACAGGAGTCGAGATGGTGTCTTGTGTGGACTTTGTTCAGCTCCTCCAGGACTCAGTGAAGAAAGAAGAGAAACTCTTAGAACAATTGTACATTTTTACTTTTCTCAATTTAAGCTCCAGTGGTCTATGGAGAATAGGAAGGCAGCTGTAGCTGGAGGCCGCTGTAGTAAATAACCTCATTCTTATGTCTGAGAGTTTTGTTTTCATGTTTGTTATGATGAACCATGTTAACTGGGGCAGCGACCTTTAATTTAGGGGCCCCTCTGCCCTCCTGAGGTGCCCACACCATGTTTAGGATACAGCCCCAAACAGATGACTGTTATGAGTGCTGAAGAGGTCCCCTCCCCTGAGAATCTTGCTATGCCCAGTGCATGGCTCTGGGGCACAGATAGAATTGGGAGGTCCCCCATGTCACCTCCAGTCCCCTGCTGCTCTGATTTAGGGCACACTGGTGGGGTGACTTCTACCGTCCCCGGGTAATTTTTCATCTGAAGAAAATGAGTGAAAGGAATGCATAGGAAACACCTGTCGTGGCAGACCCTTCCCTCAATCCGGTCTCACCTGTAATATGTCTTGGAGAAATTCCTTGAAGTTTATAATATGAGAATGACACCTTTCTCTGGTTTCCAGCTATAATGTGTCTTTTTATTACAATATTCTTTTGGCAATTTCAATAGGAATTTGGAGGCTGGGCTCAGAGGACTGGAATCTCTTACTCATGTCTATATTCCCAGCACCTAGTAAAATATAAGTGTAAAGAATATGTGTATGATGAAGAAGAGATGAATTCAGTGAATTCTGATCATATAACGTACAGTCTAAATCAGGACCCTTTTGAGAATTAAAGGGGACACTGACCAGATGAGTCACCAGATTACCAGGAGTAAAATAAGACTCTTCCCAGCAAACAGGGATATATGGTCACTCTACGCATAGCAGAAATGGGGAAGAAAGAGGAGAAAGAAAGAGGAAAAAGAGAAGGGTAGAAGAATGAGAGAGAAAATAATGTGCTGGGAAACCAACTTTGAGATGGAGACTGGGATGTAGGAAAGTGATTGAAGAATGCTCTTGTCAACAGTGAATGAGGGGGAGTGAGAGAAGTAAGATTGGGCAGAGGGAGAAGTTAACCTTGATGAGCCACAGGGAACTTTGAAGCTGAGATGGCCCTTCAGAGATATCCCAGATCAAGGCAAGGAACCTGTGCCTTTTTACTCCAGCGTCATCTGGTTAAGGGATATATGCTAACCATGGGAAGGTGGTATGACCTTGGGAGAGACAGCTTTCTTGCATAAAGGTCAATTCCCTCCCAGGGATGTAGCTGTGGCTCTTCACCAGCCAACATGCCCAACTGCTAGGGTGTGCTAGGGCCTAAAGCAGGGTCTGGGTAGCTCACTACGGTGGCCACTGCTGTCTACCCCTGGTGCTACTCAATCGCCTCCTTCAGAGAGTAAGTTCACCCCCATCTGGGAAGTTCAGAGGGGATTCAGTCAAACAAGCTGCAGCTGGACCCACAGCCACAGCTGATACTCATCATCTTCCTCTACTACCCAATTCTAGATTCCCCTTGCTCTCAAATAGCACTTCCAGCTGGTCAGGGTGACTTAAACCCTCATCCATGAGAAGTTTGAGTCTCCAGTGACCATACCTCTCTCAGGCTGTGGCTGTTGGATGTTTCCGTTTGCCATCAGAATTGGGTACCAAGAGATTCCCCCATTGGATCACTTGTGAGCCAAACACATCCCTCCCTGCTCCCCTTGTGTAACAGCAATCCCCCTTCTGCCAGTGATCAGGGTCAACTACCACAGGCAGGATGGTGACCCCTTTATTCGGCTGCTGGTCTCTTAGCACAAGGAGCCCCAAATGGCCAAGCAATAGCCACAGCTTAAAGTTTAAAGTTCTGTGGTGAAAGTATTCCCCTTCTGGAGACCAGGACCTCTAGGCACTTACAGTGTCAAGGAAAAGAAGCCTAAGTTCCCTAAGTGGGTCACCAAGAATGAAGAAAACGGGGCTACTTCTACTTCCCTACCATGTTTCTCAGCCTTCTGGGTTCTGTCTATTGGGAACACAGTACCACATAATAGCATCCGTTAAGGGAGTATGCTAAATCCTGGAAAGTGGTACCCCATCTTCATAAGATATCATCTGGAAGCTGACACATCAATTATTCTATCAGGGCGGCAGTTTCTGGGTGGTGAAATATATGACTGGGCCAATTGGTCCCCTGCTCATGTGCCCACTGCGCCCCCTCCCTCGTTAGAAAGTGGGTCCCCTGGTCTGATGGGTTGTTTCGCAGGATCCCATGTTGGTGGAGCAATACTGTGTAAACAGAGTTGTGTTGGCTTCAGCACTACAAGCAGGAAAGGCAAACCCACATCCCAATTACGTGTCCATCTTAGTCAAGATGAATCACAGGTCACTTTACACCAAGTGGTAGGTGTCTATCCAGAGGCTCAGCATTGGTCTATTGCTGGCAGGCTGGACATTGGGCAGTGGCAGTGGTCAGGCTTTGTGAGTGGACCCTCATATAGTTGGGCCCCTGCATTTCTGCCACCATGGCTGTGCTGTTCGTGTGATCCTTGTCTCAGCATTGTAGTGTCAGAGGTTGGCTGATGACAACTGACTGAGTCATTATGTTTGCTTGGTTGTTAAGTACCTCCTTCCTGGTAGATGCTGTCTGGTGTGTGTTAGCCTGTAACAGAGATCTTCATTCTTCATTCCCACTCCAATGGGTCCAACGACCCAGGACAGAGCTCCATACATTACCAGGCTCCCTTATGCCCTCTCTCTAACAGGGTGGGGGCATGATGACACTTTGGGTGCCCAGGTATCAATGTCAACTTGGAATATGTGTCCAACAATCCTCCCTAATGTCTGAATTGTCACCTTTCCCCAGGGAACAAATACTGAAATAAATGGCCCTAGATCCCTTTGGAGAAGGACATTGGCAATGATTACAGACTTGCCACGGTGTGGTAGGGCCCATTCTTCTGAGTTCCCTTCCTCTACTTCATTCAGGAGTTCCAGGTCTGAAAACTGCTCAGGTCTGGAAACGGGACATGGGATCATGACCTTTATCCGGATGGCTGCCCTCAACCTCCTGACCACCCTTCCTTGCTTCCTATTTATTCTACAGACTGAGTGATACCCAAGTTGGCAGTGCTTGGATAGGCGGGGGTGGGGTGGGGTGGGTGTGTGCCCCTCACAGCAGGAGACCTTCCAGAGCCGGGGGACACCATCCTGAGGGGAGGAAGGCAAGAGAACTCACAGGGGAGAAGGGAACCAGAGGGGGCTTAGGTGTCTGGGGGACGTCACTCAGTAGCACGGCAGGGAGTCTCTGGGTCAGGAGAGCTCCAAAGGGCAGCTGTGGCCCCCAGTGTTGTATAGCCCCAGGATTCGTCTTCTCTATGGCTAGCAGATGTGGGGTACATATGTTTTGCAGGGCATGCCAAGCAGGCTCTAAGTAGCTAAAAATCTATTGGGGCTATATTTAAAGCAATTGGATGCTTTAAATTTAAAAATTTGAGCTTGACTCTCGTGGGCTTTTGAGCTATTGGTCTCAGCATGTTATGAAGAAGTGAACAACTTGGTGGCAATATGCAGGGGCCCCCTTTGGCCCTCATTGACATAACTCCATGTTCTCTTCGTTATCTCTGTCGTTCCCCCCGGGTCGGGTCCCCTGGCTGCCACTGTGATTTTGCTTCCATGTACCTCTGATGGCTAAGTGCCCCAGTTGGCCTCTACTACTGAAGGATCTTTTCCTCCCCATTGCTACGGAAGCCCAGTCACCTAACAGCAACTCCTGCCATTTTCCCTGACCAGTAGAAAGTCTCAGTGATGCTGACACCCCTCTCGCCAGCTCAGCCAGCTCATTTCTCATTGCTTTGATGAACAGCATGCTTTCCAGGTCCTCCTGGGGCACATGGTGGGCTGGTGAGTTTTCCAGCCTTACGTGGCATGCCCTCTTCACTGAAGCTTTTGATTCTGTCTTCCACAACTGCCCCAAACCATCCTAAGTGTGTTAGTGGTATCTCCCATGATCCCAGAGTCCCAGGGTCCCTGGGTCCTTGCCAAGGTACTAAATACTGCTGTGTGCCTTCAAATCCACAAACTCTACCCTACTTTGTGTCCCACCCACCTTGATCCAGTGTCCTCAGAACCCATCCTCATATAAACTCTCCTGGCTCTTGCTAGCACATGGTACCCGGGTCCTGCAGCTCCTTCGGGGCACAGTCCAGTTCCTCTCTTAGCGGGCCCAGCACTTCCCCGACCGGGTTATGTTGGGACCTGACCTTACTTATTGGCCTGATGGCTGGAAGCGGAGGTGGGGTTAGGTCCTGAGAGGGGTGTATGCTTCCTGGAAGGATTGAGACCTGTGCATTGTCTTCAGGCAGATGGAAGGTGCCAGCCTTTAACAGGAAGGAGTGGCTGCTTCTCTAGGCTCAGGATGTTCAAGGGCCTCTGGGAATTCAGACGTTCAAGTGTAGATGGCACCATCCAATCTCTCAGGGTCCCATTCTTCCTGATCAGGACCCTTGACATCTGGAGCTATGGAACTCATAATTCAGTGCCAGGCTGTTCCTTGGTCTTTTCTGTCTTTGATCTACAGAATATGAGTGTCTCTTTACATGCTGCCAGGGAGGCCTCTGGATTCCACACGGTGAGGCATCCATTGCACCCAGCAATAGTGATCCAATTTTGTAAAACTTATAATTACTATTACCCTGGTTGTTATTGGACTGAATGTCTGTGTCCCTCCCCCCTAAATTTATACATTGAAGCCCTAACCCCCTCCCTCCCCCTCCCCCAGCATGATGGTATTTGAGGATGAGGCCTTTGGGAAGTACTTGGGTTTAGATGAGGTCATGAGGGTAGAGCCCCCATGATGGGATTAGTGCCCTTGTAAGAAGAGACCCAGGAGTACTCTCCTCTGCCGTGTTGAGGACACAGCAAAAGGCAGCCATCTGCACACCAGGAACAGGGCCCACCAAGAAACGAATTTGCCAGCACCTTGATCTTGGACATTCCAGCCTCCAGAGCTGTGATAAATAAATGTCTGCTGTTTAAGTCACCCACCCTATGGTACTGTGTGATAGCAGCCTGAGCAGAATAAGACACTGGCTCATCTCAAAGGCCTGAGTTATTTCACCCACCACTATCATTTTCTCCCACCACTATCATTTTCTCCCACCATTTTCTTATATTTCGTTACCAGTAAAAGTTTTAGCAAGTGCACAACTGCAACATGACAGTGCCTCTCCATACTCACCTGCCCCCAGTGCTGTGGCCCTCACTGCCAGCCTGCCAGCTGGTGATTTTTCAAGGACTGCTTCCTGGGACCGCTCCCACTGCCAACTGTTATGGGCTGGGTTCTCAGAGTAACAGACCATGAGACTCTAAGATTCATGAGCAAGAGTTCTATTGGGGAGTTGCTCTCAGAACCAAAACCTGTGAAGGAGCAAAGACAGTAGAACTGGTTGGGAGGGAGAAACTGATCTGTCTCAAGGAGCCCTGAAGCTTGGAGAACCAGGTCCTCAGACAGCCCTGCAGAGTGGAGTCTGCACACACGCCACATCCTTCTGCTGCCCCGGCAGGAGCTTTGAGTCAGTGACATTTGGAGGCAGTGGTTCTATGAAGGTGAGACCCACTGGGAGCCCTTCATCTGGGAGGATGGCAAAGACACCCTGCTCCACCTCAGCGACTTCCCTTTCCACCTTCTCCCAATTTTTTCCCATGTAAAGTGCATAGCCCTGTTCAAGGAGCAGAACGAACCCCTTCTTAGGTTTCTATTTGTTAAATGGCTAAGCAGAATGGGTGATAGTACAAAGCCCAGAAAACTGAGAACAAACTCAAGTTGTATTTGTGTTGCATCTTCTAATGTTTTCAGAGCGACTTCTCATCTATTATTCCCATATTTGACTTTACAACATCCCTATAAGTAACAGGAAGGAGGACTATTCCCTTTTAGCAAATGAAAAACTGGGTATGTCAAAGCCAAGCAACTAGCAGAACAAGGCTTAGAAAGTTGGACTTTTTTTAAGAGCAGGAATTCTATAGACCAACAATGGGTCAGAAATGTGTTAGGAAACGGTGGCTGCCGGGGTTTATGTTAAAATGTCTATCCTTTCCTGACAGATGTCAGATAGGAAGGTAAGAGGACAATTGGTGGGTTTTCTAAACCGGTTATTCACTAAAGGTATATTTGGTGTCTAAAAGATATACCCAAGTATACTTGGGATTGGGAGTTTGGGATTAGCAGATGCAAACTATTGTGTATGGGATGGATAAACAACAAGGTCCTACTGTATAGCACAGGGAACTGTATTCAATATCCTGTGATAAACTATAATGGAAAAGAAAAAGAAAAGATATACCCAATTCAGTTTTTTATTTCTCAACATTTATAAGCCTTTAAAAGCCTTACATGTAGGATCTCTGTCTATAACAAATATTGCTCACGCCATGATGTTAGTTACGTGGTTAACTGCACTGAATCAGTTTTGTCCTTGCAACTCCTCTTTGTAAATAAAAGGAAAATGTGGTCAATGGGAGTTCACAGAGTATACCAATCTATTTTGAGCCTTTTCCAAAGGTAACGAAGAAAGCCAACATTTCCTCAAAGTACCCCAGCTGACTTGACTAAATAATCACCAACAGCCAAAAGAAATACTCTTTTCGTCCAGAAAGGATCAGAGAGAAGATTCCCCTGATGGCAGCCACGCAAATAAACCCTGGCTCACAATTTTACGTCCTAGATGAAATCGAGAAGTGGCATGGATGTAGTAGTTTAACCACAATTGAAACACTACGCAGTACTAGTCCTATATTTTTCACCAACATGTCCTTATAGCCACAGTAATGGCTCCAGCAGACTCCTGAAATTCACCGGCCAACCACACTGCGTTCAGAACCTTCAGCAAACCCGTCCTCCCCTATGGTTTGAGCAACAGATGCCCCGTCATAGGTGTGGGTAATGGGGTGGCTGTGGCCATGGTTTCAGGCTGCTGCCTCTCGAGGTTTATTTAACAAGTATGAAAGAATCAGAAGGTCCTCCGTAGTGATTTAAATGAAAAGTTCGAGGGGGCGGCGGGGGGGATCAGATGGAGGCAGTCGAAAGATACGAACTTCCAGTTATAAGATAAATAAGTACTAAGGATGTAATGTGCAGCATGATAAATATAATTATCACTGTTGTACGTTATACATTAAAGCTGTTAAGAGGGTAAATCCGAAGAGTCCTCATCACAAGAAAAAAAAATGTGTCTGTTTCTTTAATTTGGTACCTGTATGAGATGATGGACAGTTCACTAAACTTATCGCGATAATCACTTTCACGATATACGTAAATCAGATCATTATACCTTAAACTTATTCAGTGCTGTATGTCAATTATATCTCAAAACTGGGAGAAAAACATGTAATACAAAAATAATAATTTAAAAATTAATTGATTAAAAGTTTGATGATTACACTTGATAAAGATCACAGTGGCAGTCAGGATGGTAAGCATAACACACTCTCAAAGACATGTGGATTTAACCCATGTTGCACCTGTTAGCTTTCTTTCCCTTCATGATTTCTTTGCGGTACGCGGGCCTCTCACTGTTGTGGCCTCTCCCGTTGCGGAGCACAGGCTCCGGATGCACAGGCTCAGCGGCCATGGCTCATGGGCCCAGCCGCTCCGCGGCATGTGGGATCTTCCCGGACCGGGGCACGAACCTGCGTCCCCTGCATCGGCAGGCGGACTCTCAACCACTGCGCCACCTGGGAAGCCTCCCTTCATTATTTCCTATGACACCCCAACCCTTCCAGCCATCTGAAAATGCCCAAGGGTCTGGGCAAGAGCCTGCAGAGAGGTCAAGCAAACCATCAAGGTCCATATCCCATTAGAAATGGTATCTTCCCACACCAAAGAGAGCAGAGCTCAGCATTTTTAATATTTTATACCTGTTATGGATTAGAACTCTATTTAAAAAACCTAAAATCTTATTTTAAGTTTTAAAAGTTTAAGTTTATTTTAATCTATTTTAAAAAACTTAAAATCTTCCCTACCTGATCCACATGTGGGACAAGAAGCAGAAGAAAGAGGGTGAGCATTTGCATTACGGGGTAACGAGTAGTTTAGCGGTGTGGTCCAACATGGGAGCCACCAGCCACAGGTGGAAGTGTTGCTAGCATGGCTGAGAAACTGGATTTTCAATGATGTTTCATTTTAATTAATTTACATTTAAATAGCCGCTTGTGGCGGGAGAGCACGGAGTTAGAAGAAGAAAAATAACAGGACCAGCAAAACAGTTCCTAGTTTTCAGCAATTTTGGATGTTGTTTCTCATCTGAGGCTCATAACGTTGCACATCGGGCAGGATGCGCAGGTAATATTATCTGCATTTAAGCAGACATTAAAAAGATAAACGGACTCATTTAGAGTCATCAGGTAGTTTATAACAGAAGCATGCTTCCCACTCACAATGTTTGATAACTAGCTCAGAGCTTTACCCTTGGTATCTGTATAAGGATGATGACAATAATACATTAACGACGTAACTAATATTATGGACTGCTCGCTATGTGCCAGGAAGCTCTTAACATGTGATGCCTGGTGTTTCCGAACAGTTACACAACGTGGCACTCAAAGAAAATGATTGTGCAGATATGGCAATCGGGGGGGGGGGGTACACCGGGATAAGCTACACCCCTCCAGCAGACCATCTGAAACAATCCATTACACTCAATTTACATTTTATAATTAAGATAAAAGATAAAATGCAAAGTAGAAGGCCAGAAATTAAGTGTTGATTTTGTATCCAACTTCCAAATGTGTCATGAGAAATTTGAGCCTGTTTCCCTGACCGTATTTTTTTTTTTTTAGAGTATTAAGTTGTTTATTGAATAATTTTCAAAACCATCTAAGAAAACGTTTTGTTTGTTTTTAGGACACAAGATGATGAAACAGCCCAGCCCAAAGAAGTCCAGCAGAAGCAGGGCTCAGCCCACCAGGACTGACCGTATTTTTTAATATCTATGCTTGAAATGGCTATGCACAATTCCTGACCCAAACTTTTTAAAGGTGATCTCTTGAATTCTTGATGTTCACCATTGAAGAGAAATTTTGTTCACACAAATACGTCACAAAGATGTTCAACCCTTTTCCCAACCATTCAAAAATGTACAACAGTTGAAATGATATTTAAAGAATCTATAGTTCATTGACATATATAACATTGACATACTTTGAACCCAGTCAAACGTTTTCAATAGCAAATATTTCAAAATCCTGATGAGATTTGAATTTGTAGGCGGTACGTGCCTTGTGAGTGCAATCACTCTGTTTAGATGGTGCTGAATAGGGACACATCAGCCACGGAGATCCAGAAGCATCTCATTTTGGTAAAGACTGAGATTCCGGCCCTCACGTGAAGCTGGGCACACCAGGAGTACCTGTGTCCCCCGCCAAGCCACCTCTCCATCATCTCATTGGAGCACCACCACGGCCCTGAGGGCCCCTTGCCAGTGGTGGGGGGAGGAGCATTCAGTGGATGTCTGCTGCCATCGATTTGGATCTCAGGGGGTTCGGATCATGTGACTATCCTCGGCACATTGCAGTGGAGCAGGTGCTCGTGTCACTTATGCTCAGTGTCACTCATCATGCTCAATACCTACAGGCAGGACCAGCTTTGAGACCAGGCAGCCAGTGCCACCACCCAGGGCCATGTGCTTGAAGGACTGCACACTTGATTTAATGCTCTGCTATCACCATCTTGAAATTCTTAATAATTTTTGTTTTTGGTGGAGATGCCGGGACCCTAATAATTTTTTAACAGGAGACCCTTCATTTTCTTTGCATGCTGGGACACATCATTATATTGCCAGCCCTCTGGCACTGCTCATGACCTAATGGGAGACCCTCTGCTCCCCTGGGGGGCTTCAGTATCTCACAGCAAACTGTACACTGGCACAGTACACAGGCTGGAAAGCTTGACAATATCTCATTTAATTTTTATAGCAATCCTAAGAGGCCATTACTATGAGCATCCCCATTTTATTTTATTTTATTTTTTGGCCACGCTGTGCGGCTTGTGGGATCATAGCTCCCCGACCAGGGATTGAACCCGGGCCTTCAGCAGTGAAAGCACGGAGTCCTAACCACTGGATCCCCGGGGAATTCCTTAAGCATCCCCATTTTATTTATTTTTTTCTTGTTTTATTCTCTCTTTTTTGCGGGGGGGGCTGGGTTGGGTCTTCATTGCTATGCACGGGCTTTTCTCTAGTTGTGGTCAGCGGGAGCTACCCTTCGTTGCGGTGCACAGGCTTCTCAGTGTGGTGGCTTCTCTTGTTGCAGAGCACGGGCTCTAGGCGTGCAGGCTTCAGTAGTTGCAGCACGCAGTCTCAGTAGTTGTGGCGCACGGGCTTAGTGGGATCCGCGGCATGTGGGTTCTTCCCGGACCAGGGCTCGAACCCATGTCCCCTGCACTGGCAAGCAGAGTCTTAACCACTATGCCACCAGGGAAGTCCGCATCTCTGAGATTTTAAGCATAAAAAAACTGCGTGACTTGGACAATTTTTGGCTTATGAGCATGCAAAGTCTGGCTCAGTAACCTTCCAGGGAAATGACCACAGGGCTCTGACCCACATATGACAGCCCCCCTTCACCTCTACCCCAGGGCACACATGCTATCGCCCACCGCCAGCCCTCAACATTGGCGACACGTCTGCTGGACACGAGCATGGTAGCTCGTTTGACTTGGACACAACCTTGTTAAGGCATAAAGCATGTGAACATGGACGTGCCCTCCGGCGATGCCCAAGTGCACGTGCACATATATGGCTATGTGTTAACACCTGTATGCATGTGCGTAATGTATATGCACACCTGTACACATAAACTCATCCATGTATACATACACACACGTGTGCACACATACACAGGCACATGCACGCATGCCCGTGCACATTCATACATGCTCGCATGCATGTGAGCGCACGTGTGTACACATGTGCTGGAAGCTGTGCATATAGGCATACACACATCCGTGTACATGCATGTGCAATACAATGCACACGTGCACATACATCTACACATACGTGCATGTACACACAGACACAAGGGCACACGGGCATGTGTCCATGCACACACCAGTACACAGACACCACACATATACAACACACCCACACACATATATATACACATGCATGCACTTACACGTGCACACACAGTTCTGGGACAGGCCAGCCCTCCAGGGGAGCTGCGGTCCTCTCCATCTAAACAGGGCAGAACACAGCACTCTTTCTCTGACCATTGTTCTCTGTACAAAAACAAACTCCCAGCCAAGTTTGACTTTATTTTGTGACTTGCGTGCAACTTCCATCTGAGCGCTGTTGGAAAGACTCTTGAACTTGACAAAGTGTAAGAAGCTGATGTCACTTCTGTGAGTTGCTGCAGATGGCCTGAGCAGGTCGACGGCGAGGGCCAGACCTCAAAGGCCGGAGCTGCCTGGCCCCTCCACGCGGGGCCTCTGGGCCGGCTGACGTCAGAGGACTCCGTTCTCTGTTGTGTCACCCGTAGAGCCAACCTCCACTCTGCAAGCAGCCCCTGCCTTCCCTGGGCTGCATCCACAGCCTCCAGACCCTCTCCTTTCTAGACCCCTAAACCTTGGAGAAAGAAAGACTTTCATGACAAGCTTTATTAGCGATGCCTCTTGTGCAAACTCTCTGGGATAGGTCAATGCCATTAACCCCATTTTACAGAGAGGGAAACAGACCCAGAGAGGGCAAATGCTTCACTCAAGGTCACACAGCATGTTGGGGCAGAAGTAGGACCATCAGCCCCAGACTGTTTATTGGGCTAAGACACAAGGATTTGTGATGCAGGATTCTAGGGAGTTCAAGCTGAAGGTCCTGGAACGCAGACCTCAGGACCTTCAGAGATGGACGCAGGGGTAGCGTCCAAAATCTTCATTGCTGCGTGACACTGCCTCACCACCCACCCCCAGCTCCCACCTTCCCTTTGTTCCGCTAGCTGGGTAATGTATTCCAGTCGCCTAAATGTAGCTAGGCTACAGCTTCTAAAGAACTTCAATAGCTACAGGACATTCTGGCGCCATCAGCTAGATCCCAAAGGCAGAGCAGAAAGCAACTGGATTATAGTCTGTCTTGATTTTTCTTCTGAGACTGAAACGCTCACATCTCACCGCTGCATCACTGGCCTTCACAGCGAGGGGTGGGGGCGGTGGCATAGGCTGCCCTCTGCCTCTCCTTCAACCCCCCCAGCACTTAGCATGAGGCTGGACATAAACAAGAGCCCGGTACCCACTTGTAAAAAGGAAATGAAAGAAGAAGGCAAGGAGGAGATGACAGACGTGCAAACTGGGAAAACACGAAAACCAAAGGCCACAAACCTCAGCGCAGAAAGTAGGTCCCCTGGGCCAAAGCATGTGTTTATGCCTGGCTCTCCCAAGGAGCTTTACAGAGGGCAGATCAGCCCACGTGCTGGTAACGGTGCGTCCTGGGACGGAGCCCAGACGCTTGGTGTGCGCTACTGAGCTTGTGAATTCCGGCTGCCAGAGGCTCGCAGGTTTGACAGATCCAACTTGGTCCTGCTGGTGTTGGAGGTTCCCGAGAATATACAGACCCCGGACGCCCCAGCTCCTCAATGTGGATGGAAAGGTCATCTGCAGGGAGCCTTCCGTGTCCTCCTACGTGAAACTCTGTCCTCATCTTCCTGGGCTTTCTTCCCAAAGATCCCCCCTTCAGCAAATCTTTACCCACTCTTTTTTTTTCTTTTGCGGTACACGGGCCTCTCACTGTTGTGGCCTCTCCCGTTGCGGAGCACAGGCTCCGGATGCGCAGGCTCAGCGGCCATGGCTCACAGGCCCAGCCGCTCCGCAGCATGTGGGATCTTCCTGGACCGGGGCACGAACCCGTGTCCCCTGCATCGGCAGGCGGACTCTCAACCAGTGTGCCACCAGGGAAGCCCTACCCACTGTTTTTTTTTTAATTGAAGTATAGTTGATTTACAATGTTGTGTTAGTTTCAGGTGTGCAGCAAAGTGATTCAGTCATATATATATGTATATTCTTTTTCAGATTCTTTTCCCTCATAGGTCATCACAAAATATTGAGTAGAGTTCCCTGTGCTATACAGTAGGTCCTTGTTGGTTATCTATTTTATATCTAGTCGTGTGCATATGTTAATCCCAAACTCCTAATTTACTCCCCCCTCTTCCCCCTTTGGTAAACATAAATTTGTTTTCTAGGTCTGTGGATCTATTTCTACTTTGTCCATAAGTTCATTGGTATCACTTTTTTTAGATTCCACATATAAGCAATATCATATGATATTTGTCTTTCTCTGTCTGGCTTACTTCACTTAGTATGATAATCTCTAGGTCCATCCATGTTGCTGCAAATGGCATCATTTCATTCTTTTTTATGGCTGAGTAATACTCCATTGTATATATATATATACCACATCTTCTTTAGCCATTCATCTGTCGATGGACATTTAGGTTGATTCCATGTCTTGGCTGTTGTAAACAGTGCTGCTATGAACATTGGGGTGCATGTATCCTTTTGAATTATAGTTTTCTCTGGATATATGCCCAGGAGTGGGATTGCTGGATCATATGGCAACTCTAGTTTTAGATTTTTCAGGGACCTCCATACTGTTCTGCATAGTGGCTGCACCAATTTACATTCCCAACTACAGTGTAGGAGGGTTCCCTTTTCTCCACAAAATCTTTACCCGCTCTTGTGAGTGACACCCACCAGCCTCAGGCAGGTTGGGGCGGGATGAGCACAGGGCACGTCTGTCATCCGCTTTAGTTCCCCAGCATTTTGTCCCTTTCCCTGTCAGGCCCTTCTCTCTGTGTTAGTTGGCTCAGCCTGCCGAAACGAAATATCATAGGCCGCAGTAGCTTAAACCACAGACATTTATTGTCTCACGGTTCTGGAGGCTGGAAGTCTAAGATTAAGGTGTTGACAGGGTTGGTTTCACCAGAGGCCTCTCTCCTTGGTTTGTAGATGGCCACCTTCTGTGTCCTCACATGGTCGTCCCCCCGTGCACATGTACCTGGTGTCTCTCTGTATCCAAGTTTTCTCTTCTCATAAGGACACTGGTCAGACTGGACTAGGGCCCATCCCAACAGCCTCATTTAACTTAGTCATCTCTCTAAAGGTTCTGTCTGCAAAAACAATCACACTCTGAGGTTCTGGGGGTTAGAGCTTCAACATAGGAATTGGTGGCAGGGGGGACACAATTCAGCCCATAACACCTTCTTGGGAGTCTGAATGGGAGACAGTTTGGTTTCCCCAGTGGAAGCCGCAGAGGTCCTCCTCCCTCCACTCCTGGCCTCCCTTGCTGCTGGGCCAGGCATGGGACTTGGCCAATGGATGCTCGGCCCCTGGACTCTGGGTCTGGAGCAGGTGAGGCAGGCGCCGGGGACATAGGGGTACCCTCTTCCTTTGGTGCTGGTGGCAGCACGGCAAGAACAGCCACACCATGTTCCTGGAGAGGAAGAGGGAGTGTGGCTATCAGCAGAGGCCACTTGAGCGAGTCTGTGCTCCTGGCCCAGAGCACAGCATGAAGCACACAGCGGTACCCGTCGCTCAGCTCGGCGATGGAGGTTTCCAGTTTCCACAGCATGGTTTGGGACATGGTTCCTGACAGCTTAGCCTCAGACTCTGGTCCTCCTGTCCTCCCTGTGATTCTGTGAGCTGCCTGATATGCTTTCTAGGAAGTTCCCTTTCTGCTTAAAGCAGTCAGAGCCAGATTCTGTTGCTTGTGATTGAGAATCTGAACTCCTACGGAGGAGAAACTTTTCACTTTTGAGTGAGATCTCCACTGACTTTAAATAAAATAGGGAATAAAATCAACTTTCATGTAATTCGGGAACAAAAAACAACTTTCAACAGAGCTATTCATTGAATTGCATAAACAATAAAAGCTTTACCTCCAGACCAATCTCATGAAACACTCTCCCTCAAGAACTTATGATGGCTCCCTAGTGCCCACAGTTTCAAGTTAAGCTCCTTTGTCTGGCTTTTAAGAACCTCCAGAACATAATTACAGCCTGTCTGGCCCCTCTTGTGCCCTTCTGCTGCAGTCTTCTACAGTCAGAACAGCCTCCTGCTTTGTGGTGAAGCACACGGGTTTTCTCGTCAGACTGCTTTTGTTTGAATCCAGCCCAGCCACCTTCTGGGAATGTGATGTTGGATGCTTGAAATCTCTCAGCCTCAGTTTCCTTGTATGTACCACGGAGATGGTGATGGTCCGTGGAAGGCATTTTGATTGACTTCTTACCATCTCTATCCCAGGAGATGAGTCTGACTCAGCAGGTCTCAGGTATAGTTACAGGACCACCAGCAAGAGCATCACCTGGGAATCTGTTAGGAATGCCATCCCAGATGTGCAGCGTCAGGCATTCTGGGGGTGGAGCCCAGCATTCTGTTTTAACAAGCCATCCCGGGGATTCTGATGTAGCTAGTGTGAGGACTACTGCTCTAAGCTAGTACTGGTTCCATCACCACTGCCAGCGACTAATTAAGAAGAGCCAAGACTGATACCAACAAGACATGGAAAAAGTTGCTGCGGCTTCTAGAAAAGAAGCTTCTTGGCTTCTGGGAGAAAGCCATGGATCCCCCCCCCCCACTCTTCCCCAGGATTGTAGAGGAAGTAAGATGCAGTCAGGAGGGAGATTGAAGCTGATGCATGGTGAGGGCAGTCCTGGGAGGTGCACTGAGAAATGAGAAATGAAACCAGAGCTGTGATGAAACCCTGCCCACAACCCACCCTACTTCCAAATATCCAGTTACATGAGCCAGGAAAATGCCTTATTTTTCAGCTGATTTGAGTCAGCTTTCTCTGACTTGCAGCCAAAAGAATCCTAATGATTTACCCCCTAAGATTGCTACGAGGTGAGATTATACACAATGTCTGATACCCTGGAAACGCTCAGGACATGTCTATCGTCAGTATCGTTAGTATTATTATCACTATGATTATTAAATACATTCCAGATGCATTGAAACCAACTGTTTCTGGACCAATTCTATTTTTCCAGCCGGGAACACACACCATCACATGCTTTAGTTTTCTACATCCCACCTTCCTATTTCAAGGCCCATCTCAAATGGAATCTCTTCTAAAGCCGTTGAGAATTAGAGTTCTTTTCATCCTCTCCACTGAATTCCTGTTGTGTCCACTTCCATGTCTTCGTCTTCCCTGGTTTGGTATATGACTGTGATATAACTGTGTCCACAGGGGCTGTTTATACAGTTGGACAGTTGAATACGACACAGCTTTCCCTGCCATGGGTGGGTAGGGTAGGGATTGCGGTGGGGGGCAGGCCCGTGTGTCAAACCTTTGCTTTCTCTTCCCAACGACAATGTAAGCTCCTTGCAAGCAGAGCCCAAGTGTTTTGTTTCTCTGCAAGACCTAGCATGACGCTGAGTGCTTGGGCAAGGGGAACTGATGTTCATTAGAGCACCCACCAGATACCCCTCGAATGCTTTACCTGTATTATCACATTAAGTTCTTACACCAGTTCTACAAAGTAGTTACAACTGTATTTCTCAGGCCCACCAGCATGGCAGGAAAAATAGTTGCGAAAGGAATCTTTAAAGACTGTGTTCTCGGTGTTCAACCTCACTGGGAATTCCAGACCATCTGAGACCCAAATTGTTCTGAGATTCCCCCAGAAGGGTGGCTCACCTGCGTTCTGTAGACCGTCCTCTTGTCTCAGCCCTGCATCTGCCACCTTCCCCTGTCATCCTCCCCCAAGTTCACCCCCACGACCACGCTGTTCCTGCCACGGCCAGGGTCCGAGGGTCAGACGTGCTGGCGTCCTGCACCTCTTTGCCATGTCAGAGCCTGGGATGGAGAATACCATCCAGTGATGCTGCGGATACACATGCTGCAGGTGGTGCAGCACAGACACGCGGCCTCTCGTCTCTTCACCACCGTGAACGTGCCGTCCTCCTTCTTGTAGCTTCTAAAGCATCTCTCATACCGTGAACTCACTCACGCCTCCTTTTTCGATGACTTCCAACCCAGGGAAGCCCAGGCCGATTCACTTCATCTGCTTTCCTGCTGCCAAGTACAGGTGAAGAAAAGCCAGCACCCCGGTGCCTGCCTTTGCTCCCACTGACACTGGTAGTTCTTTAACTCATTTCCTGCCAACTATTGAACCCTTCCACTCTTGTCTGCTCACATACCATCACGTAGATGGCAACATTAGGGGAAGCTGGGTGAGGGGTATATGGAAACTCTCTACTGTCTTTGCAGCTTTACTGTAAATCTCAAATGAATGCAAAATTAAAAGTTTATTTTAAAGAAACAGGGTGCAGGGGCTTCCCTGGTGGCGTAGTGGTTGAGAGTCTGCCTGCCGATGCAGGGGACATGGGTTCGTGCTCCGGTCTGGGAAGATCCCACATGCCGCGGAGCGGCTGGGCCTGTGAGCCATGGCTGCTGAGCCTGTGCGTCCGGAGCCTGTGCTCCGCAACGGGAGAGGCCACAACAGTGAGAGTCCTGCGTACCGCAAAAAAAAAAAAAAAGAAAGAAAGAAACAGGGTGCAGACATAAATAAATCAATAACACACTAAGCATTATTTTATTTTATGACAATGACACATGTTTCTGATTAATGGTCGTTTTCTTTGGAGGAGACCCTTCTGGAGTCTAAGGGAACTCCCTCCTCCAATATCTGGGCAGTATCATGTGAACAAGATTATCTTGTTTGTGTATTTTTTATTCTGATGATGATATAAATTCTTGGGAAATGATAGAGTAGGTCAGAACAAACAGGATAGGAGGGTTTGATCATGGCTAGGGTGTGTTTCTGCAACCTGCTATCATCCTCGGATAAAGAACACTCTGGTTCCTTAAAGCCTGGCTAAACTTTTTAAGAGGCCCGAGGTGCTCATGACCAAGGAGTGTCTGATAGAGGATGATGGCTAGCAACGTATTTTAGTGACTCCGCCCCTCCTCCACTGCACATGCCTTCTGATTTAAAACTTTCTATTCTACATTTTAAAAATTCCGTTCTGGGGGACAAGTCTAACTTGTCAAAGAGACTTTTCTCTACGAAGTAAATAAGTATAGAGTGAGTTCCTTTGATGTATTTAAAAGTTCATTCTCGTGTGCATTTAGCATGCTTCTTGGTGCTCTATAGTGTGCCAGGCACAGTCCCACGCAATTTACATCCTGGTTGGGGAGTCAGATTAGAAATGTCAAAATAAACAAGAAAGGTTATTTCTGGTTATATGAGTCTGCTAAGGCTGCTGAAACAAAATACCACAGACTGTGTGGATTAAGCAACAGAAATTTATTTTCTCACAGTTCTGGAGGCTGGAAGTCCAATATCAAGGTGTTGGCAGGTTTGGCTTCTCCTGAGGCCTCTCTTCTTTGCTTGCAGACGGCCACCTTCTGGCTCTGTCCTTACATGGCCTTTCCTCTGTGCACACACATCCCTGGTGTCTCTTCCTCTTTTTATAAGGACATCAGTCCATTGGTCCTATTGGATTAGGGCCCCTCTCGTATGATCTCATTTAACCTTAAGTACTTCTGCAAAGGCCCTATCTCCAAATATGGTCACATTGAGGGGTTGGGGCTTCAACATACGAATTGGAGTGGGGTTGGAGGGACAGTCAGCCCAAAACACTGGTGCTGATAAGCACTATGAAAATAAATAAATATAAGAATGAGAGGGGGGCTTCCCCAGTGGCGCAGTGGTTAAGAATCTGCCTGCTAATGCAGGGGACATGGGTTCGATCCCTGGCCCAGGTTGATCCCACATGCTGTGGAGCAACTAAGCTTGTGTGCCACAACTACTGAGCCTGTGCTCTAGAGCCTGTGAGCCACAACTACTGAGCCCACGTGCCGCAACTACTGAAGCTTGTGCGCCTAGAGCCCGTGCTCCACAATAAGAGAAGCTACTGCAATGAGAAGCCCACTCACCGCAAAGAAGAGTAGCCCCCACTCACTGCAACTAGAGAAAGGCTGCATGCAGCAACGAAGACCCAACACAGACAAAAATAAGTAAATAAAATTTAAAAAAGAAAAAAAAAAGAATGAGAGGGGGACTTCCCTGGCAGTCCAGTGGTTAGGACTCCACGCTTCCACTGCAGGGGGCATGGGTTCAATCCCTGGTCGGGGAACTAAGATCCCACATGCCGTGTGGTTCAGCCAAAAAAATGAATAAATAAATATAAATTTTAAAAAAAATAAAGAATGAGAGTGAGGTCATAGGGCCAGGGTTTAGATGGGGTGGCGAAGGAAGTCCTCTCCTAGGAGCACTGAGGCCTGACAGACGAGACATCTGTTCCCAGATGTGCACCACTTACAAGCTAGTCTGGCTTTAGACATTCATAAAAATGGATGGTGAAAGGAGCTTTATGGTTCAGCTGCTCCAAACCCCTCATTTCTAGACATGGAAGTCTTGAAAAGATAACCAGCAATTTACAATTGTTTGCACTTATAGCCTCTCACTGCATCCTTATACCAGCCTTGTACTGGAAGACTTTGTTTTAATCCTTTATTACGGAACAGTTTCAACATACACAAGAGTAGGCCCAATAACATAATGAACCCTCGCTTTTCTTCAAAACTTTGCTAGTATTTCATCTCTTCCCCTTTCTTTCCCTCAGAATATTTTAAAATAATTCCACGTCTGGATTCACCAGTATATATTTCATCCTGCATTACCAGCGAATAAAGGAATTCTTTGTTGTCACTCTTGGTTTTTTAATAACTAGTAAGGTAAGTGTTGTCACCCTCAGTGAGGACACTGAGACCCCCTGCTCTGGTGAATGTCACACCTCTGGAAGATCCAGGTCCCCAAACTGAGTCTTCCAACTCCAAATCCAGGCTTTTCTAGTACACAGCTAATGTACTGCCAATAGTGGGAACCACTGCCAATAATTTAAGAATCATTTCCCTACGTGTGTAATGCAATTAATGAGTTTACACACATCTTTTTAGGAACACAGTTAAGTAAATGACGGAACATCACTATTTCTTTTTGGCTCCCCGTTAAAAAAAAAAAAAAAGGCTGAGTGTGGGGTGGCAGAGAGAAGGTATTTCTAGTAGAAACTGCATTATCTAGGTAAAGAATCAATAGGCCTTGTGTTAATGTGCCTCCAGGATATTGCCATTAATATCGAACTCGGACTCCTTCCCCAAATCCGGGGACGATTTGCCTGGACTGGGGCGCCATCTAGTGGACTTTCCCCACATTCTCTTCAGTACTGAGTCTAGCCCCGCACTGAACGCCAGATGGCTTGTTCAGTCTCTCAAAGTTTCCCTAGGCCTTTGGGGTAAAAACTGATTTTAACAGGAAAAACCTATTCCGGTATTTCTTCTCTTTATTTCGAAGATGCAGCTGCATATCATAGATTACTTGACTTGCCTTTCCTCAAAACTTCGATTATGAGTTCTGATTCCTGGATTTTCTATTTGTTTGTTTTTCATAGGAGGTCCCCATGGGTCCTGATACAGCAGTCACCAGGCAAGCCTGTGTGTGTGTGTGTGTGTGTGTGTGTGTGTGTGTGTGTACAGATTAGTAATGCAGCGTGATGGGCTGCAGCATTGTGATGCGGTCGACTTTTCAAGTCAGGCCTGATGTGTACCTCGCTTGATCTTTTCCAGAGACTCAAGCATCCACTGCAGCAGCTGGGTCACTGCCGGGACTGTTCTCACGGAGGTGTGTGACCTCGGAGGGAAGTTTCCTGGACACATCCAGCCTACAGGGCAGTTAATACAGCGTACGGTTAAGTCACTCGGAACACAGGAGAGTAGGTGATGCTTCCAGCTGGTCAATCAATTTGGCGCATTTTATTAGCACTTATCCTCCATCTGGGCTTCTTTTTGTACCCAGAACCTCCGAAGCACTTGGGAAGGGAGAAGCACTTTTTCAAGGTCCTCAAGCAACCGAGTGATATTTATTTCCCTCTTTAAAAAATATACCCACTGCCTCCCTGAAATCTAGGTCTTAAGGAATGATTTCATGAATAAAATAAGGATTTTTTTTTCAAAATCCTATTCACAAGAGTATATTTTGGTAAGAACAACGTCTCTTAATTGGAAGGGGGCAGTTATAGAATCTTCTCAGAGTTTGATTAAAAAAAATTTGTCTCTATAAAAATATGCTCCAATATACAACATTGTGATTCACTGCTTCCCAAAAGGGCTTAAAAACTACAAACTAGAGAAAGGGAGTATGTAGTGCTGTGGTTCATGGTCTTTTCAGCATCTGGAATTTCTTTTCAATTCAACATTATTCAATCAATCACTGGAGTGCTTGCCAGGTGTCAGGCACTGGGCTGGGTGCTGGGTATACAAAAATAAATAGACACGATCCATGACGTTAAGAAACGTTGTAACATTTTCTCACGTTATTATTTTCCTCCATAGACCTCACGCTTTGGAAGCATCTATTCATACAACTTCAATTATTGGTTATTTTCTATTTGTCTTTCCATGAGACAACACACGTCACTGCCATGAGGCATCCAAGGCCTTGCATAGAACCTGGTACACAGCAGGTGCTCCGTAAATGTTTGCTCAGTTATACTGAATTGAGTTGATAAAATTCGAATCAAAAGTGAAAACAGGGAGTTCCCTGGTGGCCTAGTGGTTGGGATTCCAGGTTTTCACTGCCGTGGCCCAGGTTCAATCCCTGGCCGCAAACTGAGATCCTGCAAACCGTGCAGTGCGGCCAAAAAAAAAAGTGAAAACATAGTTAATGTTTGAGTTTTATCATGGGTAAACTATTTTTCTAAAGGATAAACTGATTTCTCATAGGGCTTTTGAAATACTGAAACTAACCTCTGAATGCTCTGTTTAATCTGAGAGCACCAGTTGCCAAGAGCCACGGGCTAGAAACCCAGAATCTGCCGTCCTTGGAAAAACGCTTCACGTTTTAAGAATTTCAGTTATTCAGTAGAAGTCACTAAGATGTTTGGTTAGTGAAAGGAATGTAAATATAAATTATTTTCTCATATCATGAACCAAAACCAATTCTAGAAGAATTAAAGAGTTAAAGGTTTTAAAATGAGAGAGGTGGGAGGAGAAGGGAGGGAGACAGGGAGGAAAGAAAAAAGATATAAATGAATACAGATCTTCCTCAACTTATGATGGGCTTATGTCCTGATAAACCCATTGTCAGTTGAAAACATCATAGGTCAAAAATGCATTTAATACCCCTAACTTACCAAACATCACAGCTTAGCCCAGCCTACCTTAAACCCACTCAGAACACTTACTTTAGCCTACAGTTGGGCAAAATGATCTAACCCAAGGCCTATTTTATAATAAAGTGCTGACTATCTCATGTAATGTATTGAATTTTATACTGAAAGTGCAAAACATAATGTTTGTCTGGGTACAGAATGGTTGTAAGTGTATCAGTTGCTGGCCCTTCTGATCACGTGGCTGACTGGGAGCCTCAGCTCGCTGCCACTGCCCAGCATCAGAAGAGAGTACTGGTAAAGCAACTATACGTCACTAAAAATTAATTTTTTTAAATTAAAAAGAAAAAAAGAGTACTGTACTGCATGTCACTAGCCTGAAAAAAGATGAAAAGTCAAAATTTGAAGTTCGGTTTCTACTGAATACGTATCACTTTTGCACCATCGTAAAGGCAAAAAATCCTAAGTTGAACCATCGTAAGTCGGGAACTGTCTGTATCTGATTTCTGAGTGGGAAGGGACGTTCTGCATAAAAATAAGTAAAAAAATTCCAGGGGCTTCCCTGGTGGCACAGTGGTTGAGAGTCTGCCTGCCAATGCAGGGGACACGGGTTCATGCCCCAGTCCGGGAAGATCCCACATGCCGCGGAGCGGCTGGGCCCGTAAGCCATGGCCGCTGAGCCTGCGCGTCCGGATCCTGTGCTCCACAACAGGAGAGGCCACAACAGTGAGAGGCCCGCGTACCGCAAAAAAAAAAAAATTCCAGTAAGAAAACTCAATGTTCGACTTTTCAAAAACCCTAAAAGGCAAGTAGCAAACTGGGAAATTAATTTACAACAAATATGGCAAAGGCTGAATGATATTAATCAAAGAACCAGAGCATATTATGAGTAGATCAGGCAAAGATGTCTAAATGGGGCAGACATGGAGCCCTCACTCACCCAGCATGGATATCACCTCCTCCGTGCCCTCCTGTACCAGAGACCAGAATGCTGAAAACTACATTTCCCTGACTCCCTTGCTGGAGGGTGTTCATTTCAGATATATATACAGACGTCAAACGAGACCAGGGAGCTCTCTTAAACTTTAAAAATCTCCCTTTCCTAAAGCCATATTGGTTTGGGCACAATTCAGGATGGCATTTTGCAACCCTGTGAAGCCTTGATTTGTTGATGTTCTCTTTCAGAGTAATCCTTTCCTAAGCACCTAGCACTACTGCTTGCAAGGGGTATACCCAGCCATTGAGTGCAATGTGTCCCCGGGTTTCTGGCTAGGAGATCCTGTAAAGAAAAGTATGATGATGGATACTGTGACCCACGGCGATTCTGAAACATGACATCTGCTTGGCCCATTTGCCTGAGTCTCTGCCTCAATTCCCAGCTCCCATGCCTTTCACCTCGTTTGCCCCCAGGGCCCGTATCCTGCACTGAACGTAGCCTGGTTGGCTGTGTTCCCATTGCCTCTGTTAGCTATCAAATTCCCCTGGGTGCCAAAGCTCACTATTTCTTGTCTTCCCCAGCCCTTGGGGGTGGGGAGGTGGCAGTTAATATCATGAATGCACATGTATTTCTCTAGCTGAAGCCGCATGGTTGCCTGATATCTAGAATCCCTGCTGTCATACACCACCCACCGGACTGGGCATTCAAGTTTTGATTCTTAGCGGAATCAAGCCTGAGCTACCCATGCATCTGGGACATTGTACATTATACCGCATGTCTGTGTTTGGTGGAAGTGTCTCTACAATGCGGTCGAGGCTCCTACCCAAGCAATAACCTGTACCTGAAGAAACGGAGCATCGTCACTGCCAGCTCCCTTCCACCTCTGCAGTCTTGCCACCATGTTCCAGCATCTTTGTTCTGGACCTCATTGAATTTATGATAGCACGAGGGTTATATCCAAATAAATGGTTTTCCTTAAAACAATCAAGAAGTCTAGATTCTTTCCAATTCCGTAGTCACTTCTGAGGATTAAAAAAATCCTCAGAATAATAAATAAGTGCAATTGATAGAGCTGTATTTTTTCAGACGCGTGGCACTCTTAATGGCAATTCCGCCTAGTGCATTGGCTAGAGAGCGCCACCTAGTGGGGAAATAAGCTGCCTATCATGGAGGTGCCAGAAAATAAAACGGAGAGAGAATAAAATGATACCTATTATTGACATTAGAGATATATGGAATCCCACGAGGACAAATCACTCTACTAAAAACAGGAAAGAAGGAAAAGCTCTTGAAGATACTAAATCATTCCAGCAAAACTATTTTGGTACCTTTTCAGAATAAATATATAAATTTATTTTCAGGTAGATAACTATGTACTTTTTTAGGATATTATATAATTGAAATTTACACTCCCTGTTTTTAGGCAAATATGCAAATAACAAGTTAAAGTTTACAATAGCTTTTTACTGAGGGAAATTATGTCCAATATATGTCAGAGAACCAAAAGAGTTTAGACTCAATCTCCTACTTTCTGTAGCTTCCATACAGTAAATGTTAATGTTCATATTGATGGAAGTAAAGCAGTGGTTCTCAAGTAGTGCACCTAAGAGCTACGCTTCTAAACATGACGGTGTGTTTTAAAATCCAAATATCTGGTCTCTAAATGCCAGCGACTCAGACTCACTGGTCTGGATTAGGGCCCAGAAATCTGCATTTTTAACAAGCACACTAAGTGATTCTGAAGCACGTGGTCCCTTAACAGGCTTGGAGACAGGATTTAAGACACTGTAAGATGCCATGGTTCCTTCTGAATCATTAAAGAACAATGAAATTATGTGTATTCAAATGTTATTTTAATGCTTCAAAAGCTAGTAACTCCATGTGAGTCACAATCAGCGTACGCAGGGTACCTGATAATACAAAACAATTCAATACCTGAGCATGCTGGGTAGCAGGTAACTCACTCCTGAGTGCCAGAAACAGGGTTCTAGGTTCAATATTCCCACTGGGAAACAGAGGCATAGGAAGATTTGCTAGTTGCCCATTGTCTACCTGCCAACCAACCCCAGACCACATTTCAGAACACGTGTTATTTCTCCCTAGCATCTGCCTCTCCCCACAGCTGGAGCCACTGCCCTCCTCTGCAGGTTCAGTTCTGAAACCAACCCAGTGAAGCTCCACTACCCTCGGAGGAGTCCCCTAGGCAGTGACAGTGAGAGCAGTGAGTTCTCCTGACTTTTCAAAAAATTATTTAATAAATTTATTTATTTATTTGTTTTTATTTTTGGCTGTATTGGGTCTTCATTGCAGTGCGCGGGCTTCTCATTGTGGTGGCTTCTCTCGTTGTGGAGCACGCTCCCTAGGCGCCAGGGCCTCAGTAGTTGTGGCACACGGGCTCAGTTGCTCCGCCGCATGTGGGATCTTCCCAGCCCAGGGCTTGAAGCCGTGTCCCCTGCATTGGCAGATGGATTCTTAACCACTGAGCCACTAGGGAAGCCCCCCCAACTTCTTAAAATATCTCTCCAACTTCTTAAAATATCTCTTCTTAAAATATCTCCCCAAGGCTTGCGTAATAAAACTGGATTCTATCCAAAACAAAATGACCAGTTCAGAGAGTACCAGCTCCTGCCTTTTCAGCCCAATTCTATCAGGTCTTCTTCAAATATATATAGATAAGTATCCTCCAGTTCTTCCCCCTCAGCTATTTAGAGCAGTGATTCTCAAACTTGACTGCCATTAGAATCATTACAGATGCTTTAAAAAATTCCAATGCCTGCCCATCAGCATATACAAAACTTAACTCAAAATGGATCAAAGACCTAAATGTAAGGCGGGGGGGAACCGAAGAAGAAAACAGGGGTAAATCATCAAGACCTTGGATTTGGCAACGGATTCTTAGATATGGCACCAAAAGCAAAGGCAATGAAAGAAAAAGTAGATAAATTGGACTTTAAATTTTAACATTTTGTACATCAAAGAAAGTGAAAAGACCGCCTATGGAATGGGAGAAAATGTTCGCTAAATCATATATCTGAGAAGGGTCTAGTATCTAGAATATATAAAGAACTCTTACAACTCAACAACAACAACAACAATAAAATAGGCCGTTCAATTAAAAAAATGGACGTAGGACTTGAATGAACAGGATATACAAATGGCCAACAAGAACATAAAAAGAAAAAAAAAAAAAAAAGAACATGAAAAGATGTTCACCAGTGTTAGTTATTAGGGCTAATGCAAATCAAAAGCACCAGGAGAAACCAATTTATACCCACTAAGATGCTATAATTTAAAAGGGGGTGGAAATAACAACTTTTGGTAAAGATGTAGAGAAAGTGGAACATTGCTGTTAGGATTGTAATATAGTACAGCTGCTATAGAAAAACAGTTTGGCAGGTCCTCAGAAAGTTAAAGGTAAATTTACTATATGACCTAGCAGTTTCACTCCTAGGTATATGACCAAAAGATTTGAAAACAGATACTAGAAAAAGAATTTGTACACAAATGTTCATAGCAGCATCATTCACAATA
This sequence comes from Grampus griseus, assembly GCF_964374135.1. Classification (NCBI taxonomy): domain Eukaryota; kingdom Metazoa; phylum Chordata; class Mammalia; order Artiodactyla; family Delphinidae; genus Grampus; species Grampus griseus. Next base: position 102,622,627 of record NC_139000.1, read on the forward strand.
GCCAAAAAGTGGCAACAACCCAAATGCCCATCAACTTGGACCTAGAGACTGTCATACAGAGTGAAGTAAGTCAGAAAGAGAAAAACAAATGTCGTATATTAACGCATATATGTGGAATCTGAAAACGTCGGTACAGACGACCTTATTTACAAAGCAGAAACAGAGACACAGACATAGAGAACAAAGGTATGGATACCATGGGGGGAAGGCAGGGGGTGGGAGGAAGTGGGAGATTGGGATTGACATATATACACTATTGATACTATGTATAAAATAGATAACTAATGAGAACCTACTGAACAGCACAGGGAACTCTACTCAGTGCTCTGTGGTGACCTAAATGGGAAGGAAATCCAAAAAAGAGGGGATACATGTATATTTATAGCTGGTTCACTTTGCTGTACAGTAGAAACTAACACAACATCATAAAGCAACTATAATAAAAAAATTTTTAAATGCCAATCAACTGACGAATGGATAAACAAAATGTGGTATAGTCATATGATGGAGTATTATTCAGCCATAAAAAGGAATGAAGTATTGATACCTGGGACAACACAGATGGATCTCAAAAACATTAGGCTACATGAAAGATAACAGACACAAAATGTCACATATTGAATGATTGCATTTATATGAAATATCCAAAATAGGTAACTCCATAGAGACTGAAAGAAGATTGGTGATTCCCAGGGGCAGGGAAAGGGGGTTGGGGAAAATAGGGAGTGAATGTTTGATGGGTACGGGGTTTCCTTTTGAGATGACAAAAATATTCTGCAACAAAATAGAGGTAATGGTTGCATAATGAATGTACTAAACACCACTGAACTGTTCACTTTAAAATGGTGAATACATCACTCCAGACCTATGAAATCTGGATTTCTGGGGTGGGACCTAGGCATCAGTATACAGTGAAGCTCTCCAGGTGACTTCAACATGCAAGCAAGGGATCTAATATAAGTCTCTAATATAACTAATATAAGTCTCATCCTTCCCAGAGCCCCAGTGGGATCTGGAATTGTAGACTTGAAAAGTCCAGGCAGCTGGGGCTTCCCTGGTGGCGCAGTGGTTGAGAGTCCGCCTGCCGATGCAGGGGACGCGGGTTCGTGCCCCGGTCCGGGAAGATCCCACATACCACCGAGCGGCTGGGCCCGTGAGCCGTGGCCGCTGAGCCTGCGCGTCTGGAGCCTGTGCTCCGCAACGGGAGAGGCCACAACAGTGAGAGGCCCGCGTACCGCAAAAAAAAAAAAAAAAAAAAAAAAAAAAAGTCCAGGCAGCACCTTTTTTGAGCACACTACGGTCCTTTGTCTGGGCTCTCTGGGGTTCACCAACCCCCCTTCAAGGGGCTGGTGTCCAGGAGGAATCTTGCCGACATCCCCGTCAGCCATAGCCAGCTTTGTTCTATCCAATGGTCTCTTCCACCAAATCCTAACGTGGAGTCCAGGCTTGGGTGGTCACGGTCCTGGTACACTTTCCAATGTTCTGGAAGGAATTCTTACAATGACCAGGCTTTGCAGTGGCTTCTTCACACTGTCTCTGCCATTTCACCATTGATGTGATTGCACAGAGTCTAAACGCTTTCCTTTCAGGAATTCCAACCATATGTGTCAAGGGGAGAGGCAAAGGTCCAGCTGAAAATACCAAGTACTCCCTTGCCGCGAGGCGTGGGCACGTGACCCAAGTTGGCCAATAGGAGGAACCCATTCCAGACTTCGAAACGAGTGAGAGAGGCAGAGAAGCAAGGGCAGCAGGGGCGCCTCCTGGGGGCAGTTGCTGGGCACTCAGTGGTCCTTGTCGAGGGCAGGAGGGTCAGCAGCCCAATCTCTGGGATCTTTGTGCTCAGCACCACGAACAGCACCAGTGTCCGACCCATTTAGCGTGCGGTTTGCGGCTGGTTTCTGCCTGCATAGCCTCTGCTGTTTCAATATGTTCAATTAATTCTTAAATTAGAGATGATTTCTTAGATTAGTAGTATTATACCCTGTTCCTTTGCATTCAGACCTTCCTCTGTTCATCTCCCTAACACCCTTCCCCTTACCTGCCTAACTTTGACCTAGACTGATTGCTTGGACTTGATCTTGGTGGTATGGGGTGTAGAGAAATACCTTCCCAAACTTTGTAGCTCAGCTCCTGCCAGCTCCATGTCCCCCTTGATGTGGCTGTCCCCTTGACCTCGGCAGGGCTCACAGCCGTGGCAGGTGAGGGCTCCACCCCTTGCTGGGGGCGACACTGGGGTGGGGACGCTAGTCTTAATTGAACACCAGGGCATTGCAGTGCTCGGTGGAAAGTGTCGCTGGCCAGACGTCCAGATCAACCCATCCCTCTGCCAGTTCTGTAACCACTCATTCATTCAACAGATACTTTTGCGTGCCTACTGTGTGCCAAATCACTGAGAGAAAATGGTGAACAAGACGGTCCCAGCTTGCATGCTGCTTAGATTTTAGGGGGGAAAGAGAAATATGCAAATTAATTTCAAATGGTGATAAGAGCTATGAGGACAATCAAAGAAGATAAAGGGCAGGCGGACAGCAGGAGAGGGAGGGGTGGCCACTGTGCCTCACTGATTGCCCACATAGTCAGGGAATGAATGACATTTGAGTTGAGGTCGGAGTCATGAAAAGCAAGCAGGTGGCCATCTGGGGAAGAGCTTTGTGGACAGGGGCCAACTAAAGAAGGCCACATATCCTTTGCCTCTGTTCCCATTGAGAGGTGGAATCTGTGGATCCAGCTGAATCCTCTGGATCTGGCTGGGCTCCGTGACTGCCTGGACCGATAGAAGCTGGCAGCATTGATGCTGGGCCAGTTTCCAGGCCACGAGAGACTGGCAACTTCCACTTCTTGTCTCTTGGGACCCTTGCTTGAGAACCCTGAGCCACCAAGTGAGAAGTCTGGCCACTGACACTAACTAAGCAGAGAGAGGTCTTCCAGGTCCATCCATGTTGTAGCAGAACTTCCTTCCTTTATAAGGCTGAATAATGTCCCATTGTATGTATATACCATGCGTTCTTTATCCTTTCTTCGGTCACTGGACATCTGGGTTTCTTGTTTACTCTCAAATCACATGCCCACTTACTCTCACCTCTGGAAGCTCCCCAAGTCTGCATCACCTGATGATGACAGAGGCGGGAACACAGTGCCTGCCCAGTGTCGGGTCACGGTGGGGAGAGTGGGCTGGGAATCACCCTTTGCAGTGTCACTTTTGGGAATCGGGAGTAGTATCAGAGGTGCTGGCTGGGCACATCATCTGGGGTTCTGCTTTCCCTGGGACGTTGTGCCCTCAATCAGCGGGTCCACTCAAGGTCAAAAACCAGAGCCATTGGTGGAAGCTCTGCAGCCTCCATCAGGACCGAAGTTTGAGATGGAAGTTTATCTTCCCTGCCCCCTCCCCCCAGGTGACTTGACAGGCTTTCCTGAGGCAGAATCTGGTTAAGTCGGCTCTGGTGACGCTAGAACTCCTCATCCATCTTTATAGACTATTTCTTCTATGGATAACTAAGCTCCTTTGTTACATTTCTTTAATAATTTTTATTTCATCATAAACATTGAAAAGATTCAAAAAGGCAAAGGGAAAAAAAAAGTTTCCATAATTTCACCACCAGGAAAAAATTTCCCATCAGGTCCTTGCCTCTTCCTTCTTTTTTTTTTTCTTTAATAAATTTATTTATTTATTTATCTTTGGCTGTGTTGGGTCTTCGTTGCTGCGCACGGGCTTTCTCTAGTTGTGGCGAGCAGGGGCTAATCTTCGTTGCAGTGCGCGAGCTTCTCATTGCAGTGGCTTCTCTTGTTGCGGAACACGGGCTCTAGGTGCGCGGACTTCAGTAGTTGTGGCTAGTGGGCTCAGTAGTTGTGGCTCGTGGGCTCCAGAGCACAGGCTCAGTAGTTCTGGCACACAGGCTTAGTTGCTCCGTGTCATGTGGGATCTTCCCGGACCAGGGCTCAAACCCATGTCCCCTGCATTGGCAGGTGGATTCTTAACCACTGTGCCACCAGGGAAGCCCTAGAAGCAAGTCTTTGCCAAAGACTCTGGCAGCCTCAACACATCTGAGGTTTGCAGGGAAAAGAGGTTAGTACTGGCAGGAAAAAGTTCATTGTCTCAAGGACGGGTCATGCTAAAGAATCTAAAAGGCTTGATGTGCCTCCTGAAACATACTAAAGTTGAGGGACTGATGCTGCCTCCACTTCTACCCCAGAAGGGAGCTGGGGTGCTGAGAAGATGGCAGAGGGGTCAGTGAGGACACTGCAGGAGACAACAGAGGACACGGAGGGAGAATGAGCATTTAGATGCCTGGGAAGAATGGACTCCACTGAGAAGTAAATAAATACTTTATGCCTCTGGACTCCAGCAGTCTATGATACCATAATAGTATGGTCACTTAATATGTTAGCAATATTAAGAAGAAAGGGAATATGTCATGACCACCAGGTGGCATATTACTTTATCAAAACTAAAATAAAAATAATTTAGATTGGCAAAAGAATAGACAAGTAGATCAATGGTATGGAATAGTCCAGAAATAGATCCACATAAATATGGTTAACTGATCTTTGACAAAGAAGCAAAGGCAATACAATGGAGCAAAGATAGTCTTTTCAACAAATGGTGCTGGAATAACTGGACATCCACATGCAAAAAAAAAAAAAGAATCTAGATACATAACACCCTTCACAAAAGTTCACTCAAAAATATCAATAGATCACAGAAATATAAAATGCAAAATTATAAAACTCCTAGAAGATAGGGGAAAATCTCAATGACCTTGCATTTGGAGATGACTCTCTGGATATGACACAAAAGACATGACCATGAAAGAAAAAAGGCAATAAGCTGGACTGAATTAAAATTTTCCATTCTGCAAAAGACAATGTCAAGGGGCTTCCCTGGTGGCGCAGGGGTTAAGAATCGCCTGCCAATGCAGGGGACACGGGTTCGAGCCCTGGTCCAGGAAGATCGCACATGCCGCGGAGCAACTAAGCCCACGCACCACAACTACTGAGCCGCACTCTAGAGCCCACGAGCCACAACTACTGAGTTCGTGCGCCACAACTACTGAAGCCTGTGTACATAAAGCCCATGCTCCACAACAAGAGAAGACACCGCAATGAGAAGCTCGAACACCGCAACAAAGAGTAGCCCCTGCTCGCCACAACTAGAGAAAGCCCGAGCACAGAAACAAAGACCCAACACAGCCAAAAATATAAATAAATAAATAAATAAATAAGAATGCGTATTAAAAAAAAAAAGACAATGTCAAGAAAATGAAAAGACAAGCCATAGACTGGGAGAAAATACTGCAAAAGACACACCTGATAAAGGACTTTTATACTTTTCTACTTTTCTACTTTTTGTATAGTTGTTATCCAAACTATACAAAGAACTCTCAAAACTCAACAATAAGAAAACAAACAACCTGATTAAAAAAATGGGTCAAAGACCTTAACAGACATTTCACCACTGAAGATATACAGATGGCAAATAAGCATATGAAAAGATGTTCCACGTCATATGCCATAGGGAAATGCAAACTAGAACAACAGTGAGATACAATTGCACAACTATTAGAATGGCCAACATCCAAAACACTGACAACACCAAATGCTGGAGAGGATGTGGAGCAACAGGAACTCTCATTTGTTGCTGGTAGGAATGCAAAATGGTACAGCCACTTTGGAAGACAGTTTGGCAGTTTCTTATAAAGCTGCACATACTCTTACCATGCAATCCAGAAATTGTGCTCCTTGGTATTTACCCAAAAGAGCTGAAAACTCATGTCCACACAAAAACCTGCAGGCAAATGTTTGTCACAGCTTTATTCACAACTGTCTAAACTTGGAAGCAATCAAGATGTCCTTCAGTAGGTAAATGGGTAAAGAAACTATGGTACATCCAGACAACAGAATATTATTCAGTGCTAAAAAGAAATTAGCTATCAAGCCATGAAAAAAATGGAGGAAACTTAAATGCATATTATTAAACAAACTATTCTTATGATACTATAATGTGGACATGTGTCATTATACATTTGTCCAAACCCACAGAATGTGCAATACCAAGAGTGAACTTTACTGTAAACTGTGGACTCTGAGTGATTATAATATGTCAGCATAGGTTCATCAGCTGTTACAAATGTACCATCGGTTGTAACAAAAGTACCATCTGGTGGGGGAGGGGGAGTGTGTGGAGGCAGAGGGTCTACGGGACATCTCTGTATCTTCTCAATTTTACTATGAAGCCAAAACTGCTCTAAAAAAATAAAGTCTTCAAAAAAAAATAAATAAAGTCTTCAAAAGTCTTTAACTATAATAAATTAATCAAATTAATTAAAATAAAAATTAATAACTCTTGTAATACAAGCTTTTTAGATGCAGGAAATCATGACTTGAGTTCCAAAACTATGAAAATGTCTATTATCTTAGTCTATGCAGCCCTCCCTAGAGGATAAAAATAAAATATTTTTTCCCCTAATTATCTTAGCTCAGAGTTCCAAATATGTAAAATAAAGCCTTTCTTAGCTAGAATATATCAGTATTGGTTATTCAGTAGTCATAACAATAATAACAAAGCCCAACAGGTTAACCATGGGTAGGAAGATAGGAAGCAGGGACCTCATTTCCTGGGAAAGAATTTTTGAAGCAGAGGAGGAGCAGCTGAGTGAAGACCTGGCATGCTGAGTTTTATTCTCAGGCTGCAGATTCCCCTGAAAGCATGCAGTCCATGTAGATTCCTGAGTCTGAGCGCAAACCAAGAAGTTTCTTTACCTGGTGTTTTTGGGGTCTTTCGTTTGTTTGTTTTAGGATGACTTAGCCATGCTTGAGTTCTTAATTTTGGTTTACCTTTAAGTTGGCGATATGAAGCAATTTTTCTCAAGAAGAATGCATGGATATATTTCGTGAGCTCTACATGGCAAAGAATGTTTTTGTGTTAATTTCTCACACAAACAAACTTTACTACATAAGAAGTTCTCAAAAGAATGCTAGAGTTGCTGATACTTTATGTTTTTTCTGACATTCACTTTTGCAAAAGAAAAGTCTGTGGACAGTCTGGTTTTGTTCCCTTTTAGGACACCAGTTTTGAAGCCCAAATTAATGTAGAAGATATTTTTCTTTATCCTTGTCATTCTAAATTTTTCCAGGAAGTGAGATGCTGTTTTCAGAGCCTCACTTTGAAATATGATGATTCTTTTCTATGTACACACAATGGCTTTTTTCAAAAAGATTGTCTCCATTTCATCCTTGATCATTGCTTCTGTTTGAGTTATTGTTTCTTAAAGAGCCCTAGTAAACCGTGGGTTGGATCTCTAAACTCTATCATCCATTTTGATTATCTTAATAATCCCTCACACTTGTCTTTTTCTTTCTGTTTCTCTAGAACTTTTCAGATTTTGTTTCTCATGTCATTGATTTAGCTTATCCACTGTATCAGCTCTATCCTTTGCAGCTTCAAATGAAGCTTTTCATGTTGCTCTGATTACCTTCCTGATCTTAAGCTATCGTTGATGGCAATTAACCAAAAATCCTGAGTCAATTCAACTTACACCGTAAGGAAATCTATTATTTCACGTAACAAGGATTTCTCAGACCATCAGCTGGATATTAGCATGACGGACATGGCTCCTGACCCAATTTCTATTATCTTGGAAGTCATCATCTACTCTGTCTTTGCTGGACTTAAATGGAATCCTTACCCACCTCCACTGCCTATTACTTTGATTTAATTATCCGTTGAAATACCTGAAAGGATATAATCCTGGAGACCTGCCTCCAGGACTTCCTGTCCCTCACTTTGCCGATGGTATTTCCTTGAGGGGACTGATTGATTGTTCTTTCTAGGATGCACCAAGATGCAAGGCATGTTCTTCCCCAGCATCAACTCTCTGTCTCTCTGTCTCTGTCTCCTCTGTCTCTGTCTGTCTGTCTCTCTCTTTTCCTGTTCGTCTCTGGGAGTGGCAGTCATGGTATGGATGTGTTCTGAACTGTAGTGATATCCGGTGAAGATCAAGGGATTGGAATGGTCCTTGTGCTGCAGGAACAGGCTACTTCCAGGAACAGCCTTAGAGAGATGGCTTCACCATTCACTGGTTGGTTCGAGTCTTGAGTTTTTGATCCAGGATGAGGACTAAAGAGGCACATGCCCTTATTTCAAGCTGGCAGCAGGCTGAGCAACCTGCTCATCAATTTACTTTCAACATGATTCCCTCGGCCCTGATCTTAGTAGACCCTCTTTCCAAATTCAGATATTGGGTTGATTATCAGTATGAACTGATGATGATTGGCAAGTTTTGGTCTTTTTCTGTGTCTATGAAGATACAGATATCTTTGTCGGAACTTGCACTAATCAGAAAATATGCTACTTTTTGAAAACATAGTCACCGAAAATCCACTATCAAACTCTGAACTCTACTGCAAGAAATTGACATGCCTGGACCTGTGAGCACACTCAGTAACCCTGAGCCCAGGTTACAGGGTATAGAGAGCTATCCTCTTCCCCACCCTGGCCTAGGGATGAAGCCCTACATGATTTCCACGTTAGGGTCCCCAGGGCACCTGGGGGCACTAACAATCTGGGTCCAGTGTAGACAGTAACTTTAATGCTGTTGACTTGTTATTTCATTATAGACTCACAGTGCTGTACATGTCCACTGCATGGTGTAGAGGGAAAACATAATTGTAACTGATATGGCTCAGAGATATTGTAAATATATGTTCCACATAGAGACCTAATAATGAATTCATGAACTGTTATGTAATTGAGGCTTTAAAATGCTTTATTTTGTTTTCAAAAATTCTTAGTGGGTTTTTATGCTTAAGAGTATCATGGTGGGTTTTTTTGTGTTTTTTTTTCTTTTCAGAAAAAAAGTAGTTGAGGTTTTAGGTGACCAGGGAAGCATTATTATTTTTCCCACTTAAAAAAATAAGGCTACCACTCTCTAAAAAATTGTCATTCAACACATTTTCAGGAAAGAGTGAGTTTTAGATATCAAGGGATGACTGTATTTCAGAGGAAAGTTAGAACTGGGTCAGCGCTCCTAGCCAGTGTCATTTTCCTGTCCCTTCTTGATCTGCTCTGCTCCCCTCTCCCTTCCTGGTGGTTGCAGGTGGATGGGCGCCAGTTGTTGTCTCTGTAATATCTTGGAACTCTGGAGCTATATTACTGTCAACCTTGTCTCTAATGACTGACCCCAGCAGCCAGTGTTACTTCTGGTGGAGGCATCTACAGGCCAAGCATGAGTAATAACTAATGGTGGTCGGCAGATTGCACAGTGAGGAACTGATGCAAAGCAAAGATTGGATCAGTGCCTGTAGGAAAGGAAAGACTCCCCTACTCTCCCCCACACCTCTTCTTCCCTCCCTCTCTCCCTCTCCCATCTCTCTTTCTCTCTCTCTCTTACACACACACACAGAGGCACACACACACAGGCACACACACATGCATGCACACGTGCTGTTCATGCTACAAACAGCGGCATAAGGAGTTAAATAACATTAAAGAAACGAATCCTTTTTCCTCTTTTCACACCCTCCAGACCTGGCAGCTGGTAAAGATTGCTCTCACGGACATCATGTGTCAGTGATAACTCAAATGATCTCATTATTTCCTCATCAAAATAGCATTTTCTAACATCACTATTGGCAGAAACCGACTTTAAAGAAAAAAGAATAAACGAATCCAACAACATCTGATTTATTTCTTTTAATCAAATACCCTGGCTTAGACCAAAGTGATAACAGATTTTTGCATCCCCTCCCCACCCCAAAAAAACAACCATCTTATTTTTGAAAAATTAGGGATGTAGTAAAGTGCATTTGTTTGTATATTAAGTATTTGCCATTATTTATTAACCCAGGGATTGGCAAACTACAGGCCAAATCCAGCCCACTGACTGTTTTTGTACAACCTGTAGGTTAAAAATAGTTTTTATATTAGATGGCTGGGAGAAAGAAACTAAAAGAAGATGGATATTTTGTGACATGTGCCAATTATATAAAAGTCAGATTTTGAGAAAACTTCAGATTTTGATGTCTATAAATAACATTTTATTGGAACTCAGCCATGCTCATGCATTACATATTGTCTATGGCTGTCAACTCAGCTACCTTCTACATCCTCCGCTAGGAGCACACAGGACCATCTAGACCCTTCTCTACCACACAGGAGCCTAGAAGCCCTTGCAGGGTGGACCTTTCTCTGTGCTCTCTGTGTAGACCTTTCACTCAGCCCTTTCTGACTCACCACGTGGATGGCATCATGTTAGAGGTAGCAGTTCTCTGGGACTTGACATTTCCCTCATCTGTACCTGGAAAGTGAGGAACAAAGCCACTGCTCTGAGATTTCCCAAGCCACCTGGACATGTAGAACGTGGTCCCGCTTCAGGGGAAGAAGCCAGGACACAAGTGTCTGATTATTTTCTCTCCTGACTTCCTGTCTGGTCAGCATCTCCCTTATGAAATAACCCAAGTTCTCTACCTAAGGCGTATGTGTCAAAATGCCAGCTCTAACCCCCCAAATATAAAGAGAGCTTTTAAAATTCAGAAAATAAACATTTTCTCTCTCCATAAAGCCTGGCTTTCAAAACTATAATTTCAATATGGAATCAACAAAGTCAGCTTTTGAAAGTCAAAGTTCATCAATGGCCTTTTTATTCCAGGCACGACCCACCCTCACCTGTCCTGCCATTTACAGATTAACATCCATGGTGGAAGGCCGTGGGGAGACATGATTTACAGGGGTATGAAAAACGTGTCAGTTTAATATTTCAAAATATTATTCCTATTACCTTGGCTAAGTTAAAATCTTTTGTAAACGTTTTTAGTCTTTTTAAAAAAATTATATGATACCCTAGCAGAACACTTTGAACTCAGCTGTTGTATTAGTTTGCTCAGGCTGCCATAACAAAATTCCCCAGTCTGGATGGCTTAAAGAACACACATTTCTTTTCTCACGATTCTGGAGGCTGCAAGTCTAAGACGTGAGCAGGGTTGGTCTTTCCTGGGTCCTCTCTCCTTGGCTTGCAGATGGTTACCTTCTCCCTGTGTCCTCACATGGTCTTCCCTCTGTGTGCACTTATGCCTGTCTCAACCTCCTCTTCTTATAAAAGCACCAGTCCTATTGGATTAGGGCCCACCCTAATGACTTCATTTTAACTTAATCACATATTTAAATGTCCCATCGGGACTTCGCTGGTGGCACAGTGGTTAAGAATCCGCCTGCCAATGCAGGGGACACAGGTTTGAGCCCTGGTCCGGGAAGATCCCACATGCCGCGGAGCAACTAAGCCCATGCGGAGCAACTAAGCCCGTGCGCCACAGCCACTGAAGCCCGCATGCCTAGAGCCCATGCTCCGCAACAAGAGAAACCACCGCAACGAGAAGCCCGTGCAGCTCAATGAAGAGTAGCCCCTGCTCACCACAACTAGAGAAAGCCCGCGCGCAGCAACAAAGACCCAACACAGCCAAAAATGAATAAATTAATAAATTTATAAAAATAAAAAAATAAAGGCCCCATCTCTAAACACAGTCACATTGGGGGTCAAGGCTTCAACTTATGAATGGGAGGGGGCACAATTCCATCTGTAACAGTTGTCAAGGCAGTATCAAATGAAGATTTTATATTGTTGCTGCTGGTATGTTTCCTACAAAAGGATTACATTGGTAGCCCTAACTTACCTATAACTTTTTTTTTTTTTTTTAGAATTTATTGATGTCTCTCTGTAAGTGCATAAACTGGATGTAGAGCAGCAAGAAACACAGCACTGAAAATCAGCTATACCCCATTATAAAAATAAATTTAAAAAAAAAGAGTGAGAGAGAGAGGAATTCTTTTTTTCTCAATCTATTTACTAAATTTATTTAAAAAAATTTTTTAATTTAATTTAATTTATTTTTTTATACAACAGGTTCTTATTAGTCATCAATTTTATACACATCAGTGTATACATGTCAACCCCAATCTCCCAATTCATCACAGCACCACCACCGCCCCCCGTGGCTTTCCCCCCTTGGTGTCCATATGTTTGTTCTCTACATCTGTGTCTCAATTTCTGCCCTGCAAACTGGTTCATCTGTACCATTTTTCTAGGTTCCACATATATGCGTTAATATACGATATTTGTTTTTCTCTTTCTGACTTACTTCAGTCTGTATGACAGTCTCTAGACTTTTGAGGATTCCAATATCTACAAAAAGACCTCGTAATTGCAGGCAGCCAAATTGGCTTAGGTCTGTTCACAACAGGGGCTCAGGCCTTGACAATTCTCTGCCTCAAACCATCTCTTTAATGATTATGACACAGAGGGGGCCTAATGGGGCATTTCAACCAGGCACTCACTAAAGAACTTGAGTAGTTTGACGGTGTGTGTGTGTGTGTGTGTGTGAACTGCCCTATGCCCTCTGCTCCCAGTAGCCTTCCCAGACCACCTTTTCTTTCTTTCTTTCTTTCTTTTTTTTTTTTTTTTTTTTTGCCCACGGGGATCTTAGTTCCCTGACCAGGGGTCAAACCCAGGCCCTTGGCAATGAAAACACAGAGTCCTAACCACTGGACCGCCAGAGAATTCCCCAGACCTCATTTTCTGAGTCAGTGTGACCACTCCAGGGTCCACAGTTCTGAGAAACATCCATCGCACTGCATTGCCATATTTTGTTTGCTCGTCAGTCATCATGTGAGACTTCAGACTCCTTGAGGCCAAAGATCTTACTCATCTGTGCTGGCATCAGCTCCATGCACAGAGCTAGAAAGCAGTTGAGCGACGGAATACTGGCATAGGGAGGAAATGTAAGGACTGCATCTTCCATGGGTCACATTATGTCCTTTTCATTCGAAGTGCAACAGCAGACAAACTCCAAGGCTGTTTCACATTATATATGTATAATGACTCCTTGGGGCTTGGCCAAGCTTTCAGGCATATGGGGTCCTGACATTGAGCTCTTTACTTTTCTGACATTTTAAATTATGATTTTTTTCCAAAAATCTTATATATATATATATATATAAAATACATTATAATAATAGAATATATATAAGTATATATATATATATATATATATATATATATTTCTTAACTTTTTGTCTAAGGCATTGCCTGGCAAGTCAGATGAAAATTCTTCTGTCCCGAAAACAGAAGACACACATATATATATATTTATAAAAGTATAAATTTTTATAACTGATTTTAGTAACCAAATTTGAGCCCATTTAATATCTTGTGAGATTACACACTCTCAAGAAAGACTTTGGGGCTGATCTAAGGAAGTGTGAATAATAAAGGGGCAGTTGGTTAGGAGACAGTATCTGTAATACTTCTGGCCATTTTATTGAAACGAAATCTGATATCTGAATGCTCCCAACCAGATGCAGGTCAGTCTGACACAAGAATATGAATACATTGTGACCCCAAATTCCCTTTCATGTGTGGAAGGAAAATCAAAATGGAGTCACTATTGCTAAGAGTGCCCTCTAAAATGGAGCTGGAAGGCTGCTGAGGAAACGTGACTTATGCGCGTCTCAATCTGGATGGAATCTGACCTTTTGACCACTTATTGTCCTAGTGAAGACATCCAGAACATCTGCCAGAAACTCGAGATACTTACTGGGCCCTTACCCTAAAAGAGCTCATGGCATCCTATCCCTTACGGGCAACCACTGTATTTCCTTTCTTTTGTCAGAGTACAGCCTCAAGGCTTTGCTTTTATAAGCCCCTGACTCTTTCTCTTCCTCAGCACACTTTTTCAGTTTTACCCAAATCTGTGTCCCCTGAATTGCAATTCTTTTATTTTTTTCTCTTTTTAAAGTTTTGGGCTTGCCGCACAGCTTGTGAGATTCCCCCCCAGGATCGAACCCAGGCCACAGCAGTGACAGCGCCGAATCCCAAACACTAAGCCACCAGGAAACTCCCACAAATTGCAATTCTTAAGACCCCAAATAAAGCGTTTTGTTCTTTGCAGCGTCAATACTGATTCTCAGTCAACACATGAGATGCGCAGGACTTGTGCTGGAATCAATCATTTTGTTGAATGCTGAAAATACAGCTTCACTTTTAGGTAATTGCTGAGAAATAATCTGATCTCAATTTGTTTAGGCTGCCTATGCCCATCATTAAGGCTAAGAACAACAGTAATTACAATGGCCAACACTGAGGACAGGAGCAAAAATCCCTATGGTCTGCACTGGTCAGACCTCAACAGTCAGGCAGTGGTGACCAAAGAGACAATCGGTTCAGTGGTTTGAGGATTTCCTATCTGAGGGGTGGGGCTGGCTGTGTAAGGTTGTAAACACAGGTCATATTCAAGGTTGGTCAACAGCACCTCACTTCTGGGGATACGTTCCCTCATGCCTGGTCATTTGTCAGGAACTGTAGGGGATAAGTCTCTGATTCTCAGCCCCACTGGGCCCAAAGCCCCATTTAGTAATAAATATTTTGTAATGACCCCGTCACCAACCTAAAATGATATTAACAGCTTATTTAAGCTACCGATACATAATTTTTAAAAAACCATAATGCTTCAACTTGGGAATAAAAAGGAATGCAAAATAAAATAAAATAAAATGTATTTCAATACATGAATGTTTGGACATAATCACACTAGAAAGCATATTAAAGTGTCAAATGCTTGCAGCCATGTTCAATGTTACAAACGCAGACAGATGCATATAACTTTTATTGATGATTCAGATACTATGCATGGCCTAGTCTCCAGTGATAGTAATTTTCCCATGTGGTGAACAACCCTTGGCAAAGTTTTTGATGAAAAAAAGAACAGATATTGTATGATTCCACCTATATGAGGTCCCTAGAATAGACAAATTCACAGAGACAGAAAGTAGATTAGAGGTTATTAAGGGCTGGGAAAAGAGGGAAATATTGCTTAATGTGTAGAGAGCTTCTGTTTGGGTTAATGAAAAGGTTTGGAATTATATTGCAGTGACGTTGCACAACATTGCAGATGTACTCAATGCCACTTAATTGTGCCCTTAAAGATGGTTAAAATGGTAAAATTTTACGTTCTGTATTTTTTACCACAATTTTTTAAAAATCTTGCAAAAAAAAAGCGTTTTGTTTATACATAAACTGGGTTAGATCCCAGCTCAGATAAAATAATAAATGGTCTTTCACTTACATGGATGTCCCGAGGGACATCTGAAAGTCATGCCACACAGTTCTTTGTTATTCAGGACTGTTCCACACTTTGCAGGGTGTCTGCCATCACTGGCAACCTCACTAAATGCCATTTTTGTTGCAATAAAAATGCTCCCACCACATCACAATAGCCCCTCTGTGGTCCCAATAGAACCACTGAGATGCGGGGAGTAAGAGCCAGGTAGGTTGTCTGGGTTGGAGTTCAGCCAGCGCCTGCGGTCCTCGTGGGCACTAGAACGATCGCATGGAAGCCAGTAGAAATCCAGGTGTTTGATGCACCAACCTGGAGCGTGAGGAGCGAGGGGAAGAAGGATGCGTGCAAGGTCTGCTCCCGGTTCTGCGCGCGGGCTCCTCGTTGCCTGGGCAGCAGGACGTTTGCAGCTCCTTCCCAGGCCGGGGAGCGAAAGCGCCTGGAAAGAGTCGAGGTCCCGCCCGGGGTCCGGCGGGTCTGACTCAGCCACCCACGGATGATGCGGCAGTGCTGCTGACTGTGACCACGCCGATGACAGCTACTATTTATTGAATAATTAGCAAGTTCGAGACTAGATTTTTCATGTCGTTTTAACAACCTCTTTATTACAGGCGAGAAAAACAAGCTCAGGCTGTGTGGCAAGAAGCTAGGGAAGTCAAGGGCCATTGAAGCAAGGCTGGGGTGCTGTCGCAGAGACCCAAATCTGCTCGTTCTGAGTCTCCCCGGGCAGACCACCAAGGGCGGTTGCTGCCAAACTCCATCTCCCCTCCCTGCCGTTGGCTCGGACTTCGGCCACGCAGAGGGCCCCCCACTTTTCCGCCGGGCGGAGGACCACATCGCCAGAGCCCTCTTCTCCCGGATTTCTCCCACCGCGGGATCTGAGTGACGGAGGTGGTCTGAGCCCACCCCCCTCCCCTGATGCGTGATACCATCTCAAGGGTGTAAAGACTTGGGAAGCAGCGCCTTCTCCCAAGATGCTTGGAGACCCTAGAGCTGGGATGACTGTGGTTGATTGACAGCTGCTTATGGAGCCGACTTCTTTCCCGGACTCGAAGCTGGCGTGTTTGCCTGCGGAGGCTCCGCCCCTAGATCTAGTTTGGGATCTGGGGCAGAGAGGCAGGACTGAATGTCTCTATTGTTACCCCTACCACCCCTTTACAGGGAGCCTGAAGAGCCCTCTGATGTCAGTTCCTCCCCCACGGAGGAACTGATGTGAACCCTTAACTTCAACCTTCTCCCTGTCGCCCCCCCAACCCCAGCGCTTACTGGGTGGGGCTCGCCTATCAGTGAGCACCGGCGGCCACAGTTTTCTGTCTGTGCGCAAGACCTTTGCGTGCAAGGCCAGTCTTCCGTGCCCTTTCTTGCTTGTTTGTTTGCTTGTTTTTGCGGTACGCGGGCCTCTCACTGTTGTGGCCTCTCCCGTTGCGGAGCACAGGCTCCAGACGCGCAGGCTCAGCGGCCATGGCTCACGGGCCCAGCCGCTCCGCGGCATGTGGGATCTTCCCGGACCGGGGCCGAACCCGCGTCCCCTGCATCGGCAGGCGGACTCTCAACCACTGCACCACCAGGGAAGCAATTCCGTGCCCTTTTAACCCTAGCCCATGCTCCATTGTAATTAATAAAATCATATATATATATATAATCATATATAATAATTATTAGATATAATAATCTAATAATTATATCTAATTATTAGATATAATAATTATTATATCTATGTACCTAATGAATACCTTTGTAATCATTAGGTACATAGATATAATAATTATAATATCTATAATTTATATAGATATAAATAATATATATAACATAGATATTAATAATTATAATAATAATTATGGCAAATGCCTTTTTTTTTCTTTACACTTTCACTCACCTCATTTGATCTTCACAACAGGCCTTTGTAAGAGACGTTATTGTTATTCCCATTCTACAGATGAGGAAGTGTGAGGCCCAAGTCACGTGCCTGGAATATGGCAGAACCGGGTCTTGAATCCAGGTCCTCTCACCCCAAACCCCAGTGCCCTCAACAAGGGGTTCATGCACCTGCTGGTAAGTCCTCTGAGTGAGTCTCTAGAAAAGTCATTCTTCTTGAGAGCACAGTGTCCAAAGTTCTTCAGCAGGTCCTTTAAAAAGTAGCAAGACTTGTTCTTTCTTTCAAACTATTGAAATAACTTCACACCCATGAACCAGTTTGAGGCTCCGGAAGACTCACAGAGCAGGAGTTATGCTCCCTGTTTCACTGAGGGAGCAGCAGAGGGGACCATCTTTATCCACGGGCCAGTGATATCGTGACTATAATAGGCAATATAGATATTTGGCCTTTGACCCATTCCTGATGCAAGCCCTTAAGGTGCCTTTTGTTATGCTAATGAGGTGACTTTTGGAGAGCCCTCTGTAAGGGTTGAGGGCTGGTTGCCTGTGGAGCCAACCATGTGACTAGAGGGTTGGAACTTTCAGCCCTACCCTGTGATTTCCAGGGAGAGGAGAGGGGCTGGAGGTTGAGTCAGCTACCAATGACCAATGATTCAATCAATCATGCCTATGTAATGAAGCCTCCACAAAACCCCAAAAAGGACAGAGTTCAGAGAGCATACAGGTTGGAGAACATGTGGAGATGCTGGGAGAATGGCCTCAGAGGGGTCATGGAAGCTCCACGCCCTTTCCCCCATTTCTTGTCCTACGCATCTCCTCCATCTGGCTCTTGCTGAGTGATACGTTTTCATAATAAACCAGTGATCTAGTGAGTCAACAGGTTTTCCAAGTTCTGTGAGCCGCTCTAGCAAATTAATCAAACCCAAGGAGGAGGTCACGGGAACCTCTGAGATATACTGGGACAGTCAAAGCACAGGTGACTGCCTGGACTTGTGACTGGTGTCTGAAGTCCAAGACTGGACTGGGTCTGGTCTTATGTAAAGAGGAGGTGAACAGGCAGAAGGGGAAAGCGTCTTTTTGATGAAAGGTCTGTGAGACCCAGGGCAAAGCAGTGTCACTTCCTGGTCCAGATGTGAAAAGGACAGCCGGGCACATTGGCAGAGCTTGCCATGTCCATGAAAATGGCCCAGATGCAGCGTTTTCATGTGGGTGGAACAGCTGGGGCAGAAGCAAAGCACCACCCTCTCATGGCCTGCAGGCTGAGGACTTCCACACACAGGCAAGAGCAGAACAGAAGCAGGTCTGGTCCTTAGCACGTATGAGACCCTTGCAAGGGACTCTGAGAACTGATTGGCAGGCTCCAAGCAGAGGCTTGAAGTCGTCCAGTTCCGCATGTGGGCCAGGATGCCAAAGACCATGGACATCACTGTTAATGGACCCTTGTCTGTGCCCACAGGCCTGACAGGCTGGGAAAAAGTCAAGGGGTTTAGATATTTTTTCTTTTGGATTATTTTCCTAGGAGAGCTTTCTAGAGACTGGGTTAAAGGGCACCAAAGCTTTTTTCCCTGTGGGATTCCCAGAACTGGTTCCCAGGCCCAGCTACCATATTCTTTTCCGCCCTGCTCCAGTCCCAGGGACTCAATGACTTTCATTTTCTCTTAATGCTGCCCCTCTTCTCTATCCCATGGGGTTGCTTCTCACCCAAGACCTCCCCACCCCTGCCCCCCACACACACAGCTTCCTCCTTTCTCACTGCCTCTGAAGACAAACTCCTGGGTCCATCTCATTTTCTAGTATCTAACACAAGTATACAATAAGGGAACAACTGAGACATTTAAACGAGACAAAAGGGTATACATTTTGGAAGTCTCATTTCCTCACTTATAATTCCTGATTCTTTCTTGAGATAATTACTGGATATCTATTTAAGACATCAGATCCTCTTAACCTGGGGTCCACGCTGAAGATTCAGGGGTCGTCTAAGTCAGCCAAGGTCTGGCCAGGAAAGTGAAACCACACCAGTTATTTTAACAGAGAGAGTGTAATGTAAGGAATTGATTAATCAGAGCCTGGAGGACTGGAAGACACTAGGTAGCTCAGAAATAATAACTGTAGGAAACAGCTCCCCACCTGGGGTTGGGGGAACTAGAAGCTTGGAGACAGTTTCCACGGAGCTGGGACCCAGACCCCTGAGAAGAGGTGTGATAGGTTAAATTGTGTCCCCTCAAAAAATATATATTGGAGGGCTTCCCTGGTGGCGCAGTGGTTGAGAGTCCACCTGCCGATGCAGGGGACACGGGTTTGTGCCCCAGTCCGGGAAGATCCCACATGCCGCGGAGCGGCTGGGCCCGTGAGCCATGGCCGCTGAGCCTGCGCATCCGGAGCCTGTGCTCCGCAACGGGAGAGGCCACAACAGTGAGAGGCCCGCGTACCGCAAATAAATAAACAAACATATATATATATTGGAGACCTAACCCCCAGGACCTCTGAATGTGACCTTATTTGGAAAGTGGGTCCTTGCAGAGGTAATCAAGTTAAAAGGAGGTCATTAGAATGGGTCCTAATCTAGTATGACGATAGCCTTATAGAAAGAAGAGATGAGGACACAGAGATACGTGGAGGGAAGACAATGTGAAGACACAATGAGAAGACGGCACACACGTGACTGGAGCCATGATGTATCTATGAGCTGAGGAACACCAAGATTGCAGGCAGCGCCAGAAGCCAGAAGAGGTAGGGAACCTTCTCCTCTGGAGCTGTCAGAGGGAGCTCGGCTCTGCCCACCCCTTCATCTCAGACTTTCAGCCTCCAGAACCTGAGATAATCCATCTCTGTTGTTTTAAGCTATCCAGTGTTTGATAGTTTGTTTGGTAGCCAAGAGGATGGTACCCAGCGGGTGGTGTCTCATGAGGACACCAGGAGGCTGGTTCTGAGAGCGTGGAAACGACTGGAAACTGGAACCAACCACTGCTAGAATCACCTTCCGCTACTAGGATGGAACACTATCGTTGGCAGGACGCTGGCAGACACGGTGAGCGAAACGGAAGAACTTCTCTCCCTTCCACCCTTCCAGCGCCCCCCTCCCTTACCAGTTTGCTCCTTAGCCAATGCCCGTGTGGTAGGGGCCAGCTCTTAGGGGAGCAACTTGGTGTGCTATGTCCCAGCAGACAGACGAGTGCTTAATACCAGCCTGGGGCGTGAGAGGTTGGGTGGGAAAAAATATATATCACAGCTTTATTCTCATCATCCTCTCTCTGAGATCTAGCATTTCCTTCCCTTATGAATATGGGCCAAAAATAAATGGATAAAACCACAGTTGTATTCAGTAGACCCTGTAGCTCTGTCACTAATACTTTCATTGCACATCAGAATCACTGCAGATATTTCAAATGATCATGTATGCCCATCATCACTACTTGAAAATTATAGTAGGTGTTAGACTTGCTGTCAGGTCTAGGAATTTAATGTGCTAATGAAGAAGCAAATATATTACTAACAATTTTGTTTTTAAATGTTTTCTTAACTTTAGTATACGACTCCCTTTTGTACTTCAATTATTATTGTATTTTATGCATTAAAAATCTTATTTGGGAGAAAATATCCAAAGACTTCACCAGACTGACAAATGGCACACACACACAAAATGTATAAAACATTCAGAAGAAGGAGGGGGAATTCCCTGGTGGTTCAGTGGTTAGGACTCTGTGCTTTCACTGCTGTGGGCGCAGGTTCAATCCCTGGTCGGGGAACTAAGATCCCGCAAGCCACATGTCACAGCCAAAAAGAAAAAAGAAAGAGGAAGGAGGAATGAATAGGTGGAGCCCAGATGATTTTTCGGGCAGTGAAACTATTCCGTGTGATACATAATAGTGCTTACATGACATCATATATTTCTCCAAACCTACAGAATGTATGACCCCAAGAATAAACCCTAATGTAAACTATAGACTTTGGCTGACAATGATGTGTCCGTGTAGGGTCATCAGTTATAACAGATATACCACCCGGTGGGGATGTTGGTAATGGGGGAAGCTGTGCATATGTGAGAGCAGAATGTATATGGGAACTCTCTGTACCTTCCTCTCAATTTTGCTGTGAACCTAACACTAAAAAATAAAGCGTATTTTTTAAAAAAGTAATGTACGTGTAACATGAACTGATTCTCTCCTCTTTATTCCAGAAAGTGGGATTCATCCAATAGTGACACAAATACTGGTTGAATGGGTAGGGGATGGGATTCTTTTTTTTTTTTAATTTATTTTTTATTGAAGTATAGTTGAATTACAATATTATGTTAATTACTGCTGTACAGCAAAATGACTCATTTATACATGTATATACATTGCTTTTCATATTCTTTTCCATTATGGTTTATCACAGGATATTAAATATAGTTCCCAGTGCTATACAGTAGGACCTTGTTGTTTATCCATCCTATATATTCCAGTTTGCATCTGCTAACCCCAAACTCCCATTCCTACCTTCTCTCACACCCCTCCCCCTTGACCACCACCAGTCTATTCTCTATGTCTCTGATTCTGTTTGTTTCATAGATAGGTTCATTTGTGTCATATTTTATATTCCACATATAAGTGATATCATATGGTATTTGTCTTTGTCTTGGATGGGATTTTTTTTAAATAAATTTGTTTATTTTTGGCTGTGTTGGGTCTTCATTGCTTTCTCTAGTTGCGGCGAGCAGGGGCTACCCTTCGTTGTGGTGTGCGGGCTTCTCATTGCGGTGGCTTCTCTTGTTGCGGAGCACGGGCTCTAGGCATGCAGGCTTCAGTAGTTGTGGCATGGGCTCAGTAGTTGTGGCTCACGGGTTCTAGAGCGCAGGCTCAGTAGTTGTGGTGCACAGGCTTAGTTGCTCTACGGCATGTGGGATCTTCCTGGGCATGTAGGCTCTTCCTGGACTAAGGCTTGAACCCATGTCCCCTGCACTGGCAGGCGGATTCTTAACCACTGCACCACCAGGGAAGTCCTCACCAAGAACTTTATTTTTTATTTATTTATTTATTTTGGCTGCATTGGGTCTTCGTTGCTGCGTGCAGGCTTTCTCTAGTTGCAGTGAGGGGGGGCTACTCTTCATTGTGGTGCGCGGGCTTCTCATTGCAGTGGCCTCTCTTGTTGTGGAGCATGGGCTCTAGGCTCCCCAGCTTCAGTAGCTGTGGCACGTGGGCTCAGTAGTTGTGGCTCGCAGGCTCTAGAGCGCAGGCTCAGTAGTTGTGACGCACGGGCTTAGTTGCTCCACGGTGTGTGGGATCTTCCCGGATCAGGGCTCAAACCCACGTCCCCTGCATTGGCAAGCGGATTCTTAACCACTGCACCACCAGGGAAGCCCTTGGATGGGATTCTTATTCCAACACAAGCTTGAAAGAAGAGGTGATTGGGAGCAGTGGTCTGACTCCAGCCTTCTTGAGTGAGTTGGAGCACACGATTGCTTCTTTCCTGGGCCTCCATTGGTAGAGAAGGAGGCTTACCTTTCCCATCCTCCCAGGACTCAGTATGGGTCACTGCACACAGGCAGGGCCAGCTCCAGAGACGTCCACAAAGGGCTCCTCGCCCAGACCAACCCTGCACTTAGCCTGAAGCTCTGGTGGTGCCGTCTTAAAGTTCTAAATAATTTTGAGCAAGGGCCCTTCCATGTTCATCTGGCACCAAGCCCCAGAAACTGTGAAGCCAGTCGTGCTCCCAGGAAACGTGCAGGCTGGGCTCTAGAGTTCCCAATACTTAGGGTATGACACAGACTGTACTTTCAACCCTCATGTGACTTAATAATTCACTTCTGCTCTTTAATAAAAGCCAAGCCTTTCCTATCAGCTTCTCCCAATAATTCAAATAATAGTTTATTTTTCTACCCAAGGAAAGAAGAAATAGGTGAAGGAACTAGGCTTTTATACTGTTCAAATATTCTTGGTCTCTTGACATCTTTGAGGACTCCTAATTGAGAAATGGATAAAGTGTTTTTAAAAACAACATTTGACATCACTCCCACACGTATGGCAGATCAGAAATGTGAGACTTCTATACAACCCACAAGTTGTGCGGGGTTTGCTTGGCTTTAATTTTTAATTTTTAGTTTTATTTTTTGCCAAGCCACGCAGCATGTGGGATCTGAGATCCCCGACCAGGGATGGAACCTGTGGCCCCTGCAGTGGAAGGGCAGAGTCCTAACCATTGGACCGCAAGGGAATTACTGCTTGGCTTTTATTACATTTTTTTTTTTTTTTTTACATTTCTGATTGGAGGTGCTATCAAAATTTCAGAGAAAAAACATTCCAGATATTGATGGTTCTGTCCCTGAGTGTGTGGTTCAAAGTCCTCAAATTTGCACTGTTCTCGGGAAGACCAGCCCTCAAGCCTGCAGCAGTCTGGGAAGCTCAGTGCTTTCTTCCTGCATCCGGACTGGGGTGAAAGAACAGTGGGGAGATATTCAGAGCCAAGGTTGTAGCAATTAACCCTACCAATCAGAATTTTAAGAGCCTTAGAAAAAACAGCCTTTGCATCATTTCACTGGTTATTTCAACACATAATGTGTCGCCAGCTGAGGGATTAAAATAGCCAAGGGGCAGCACTTTACTCCTTCTACGTCAGGGACTGTCTATAACTGAGCTGTCAGACGTGGAAGTTGGGCGGAGTCATCCAGGATATCAATGGGGCGCTGAGGGCTGCTCAGGCTGGATTCTGAGGCTGTGAGTTTTTTCTAACTGCCTGGATTCCAATGCTCCTCACTTATCACTCAAAAGGAGATTTGGGGGAACATACAGATTGCATAAGCCCACAAGTTCTGGAACTAAATTCTCTAGCTATCCTAGCGGTGTGATCCTGATTGAAGCACACTGCTTTAGTCCTCTTGTTGGCACAAGGTGGGTAATAAAGATACTTACTTCTCCAGGGTTGCTGTAAGGATTAAGTGAACTAACCAATGTAAAACACTTAGAACAGGTCCGGCATGCAGTAAGTGCTCTATAGATGGTAGCTTGAAAATAAGCCTGCGGTTTACCCCCATCTCTCTAGGTGCCCAGGAAATACAAGCTATGCTCTCTCTCTTTTAGGAATGTGGTATTTAAATTGTGCTTCTTGGGTCCTCGCAGGTTCCTGTGAAGGGTATCCATATCCATGGTGGCCGTGGGAGATGACGGTGGAGGATGGTGAGCAGGTAGCCCTTTGCCCCACTTAAGGCAGGAATCTTTATTTATCTACTGTCTATAGACAGAGTCCCCGACTTAACAATTTTTCGTGCTTAATGATGCTGCAGAAGCAATACGCACTCAGTAGAAACCATACTTAAGATTTTGAATTTTCAGCTCTTCCTGGCTAGGGATGTGTGGCACCATAATTTTCTTTTCTTTCTTTTTTTTTTAAAATTATTATTTATTTATGGCTGTGTTGGGTCTTCGTTTCTGTGCGAGGGCTTTCTCTAGTTGTGGCAAGCGGGGGCCACTCTTCATTGCGGTGCACAGGCCTCCCACTATCGCGGCCTCTCTTGTTGCGGAGCACAGGCTCCAGACGCGCAGGCTCAGTAACTGTGGCTCACAGGCCCAGTTG
The DNA here is from genome assembly GCF_964374135.1 of Grampus griseus. NCBI lineage: Eukaryota > Metazoa > Chordata > Mammalia > Artiodactyla > Delphinidae > Grampus > Grampus griseus. The sequence continues at coordinate 102,647,152 of NC_139000.1, forward strand.
CTCCGCCGCATGTGGGATCCTCCCAGACCAGGGCTCGAACCCATGTCCCCTGCATTGGCAGGCAGATTCTCAACCACTGCGCCACCAGGGAAGCCCTCTTTCTTTTTTTTTAAACATGTTTATTGGAGTATAATTGCTTTACAATGGTGTGTTAGTTTCTGCTGTATAACAAAGTGAATCAGCTATATATACACATATGTCCCCATATCTCCTCCCTCTTACATCTCCCTCCCACCCTCCCTATCCCACCCCTCTAGGTGATCACAAAGCACCGAGCTGATCTGCCTGTGCTATGCGGCTGCTTCCCACTAGCCATCTATTTTATGTTTGGTAGTGTATATATGTCCATGCCTCTCTCTCACTTCGTCGCAGCTTACCCTTCCCCCTCCCCATGTCCTCAAGTCCATTCTCTATGTTTGCATCTTTATTCCTGTCCTGCCCCTATGTTCTTCAGAACCTTTTTTTTTTTAGATTCCATATATATGTGTTAGCATACGGTATTTGTTTTTCTCTTTCTGACTTACTTCACTCTGTATGACAATCTCTAGGTCCATCCACCTCACTACAAATAACTCAGTTTCATTTCTTTTCATGGCTGAGTAATATTCCATTGTATATATGTGGCACCATACTTTTCTGTGATGCTGGGCAGCCAGCAAGCCACAGCTTTTAGTCAGCCATGCGATCATGAGGGTAAACAACTGATACACTTACAACCATCCTATTTTTCACTCTCAGTGCAGTATTCAATAAATTACATGAGATAGTCAACACTTCATTATAAAATAGGCTTTGTGTCAGGTGATTTTGCCAAACTGTAGGCTAAGGTAAGTGTTCTGAGCATGTTTAAGGTAGGCTGGGCTAAGCTAGGATGTCTAGTAAGTTAGGTGTATTAAATGCATTTTTGACCTACTATATTTTCAACTTACCATGTGTTTATCAGGATGTAACCATGTTGTAAGTCAAGGAGGATATGTATGTTGAGTTCTGAGGTAAGATTTCATTGGAAGAACACATCCCAAGCAAGGCTCTAAAGAGTTTGAAAACCACTGCTCCTGGAAACTGCTATGTAAACGGAGCCCCAGGGATGCACCCAGGAAACAAGTAAGCAGCTCTGCACAGCAATGTGATTTAGGTTCCCTATTAGTCAGGGTCACAGGAGGAACAAGTGACCCACACTCCAATGGCTTATTAGAGGAGAGTATAATGAGGGCACTCTTGGTATATGGAAGCCAGAGAGAGATGATCCATTACCTGGAGCCAGTACCACTCAGAGGCTTGAAGAGGGAAGGAGAAGAACTATCTGGATTCTAGAGAGGTACATGCATGGAGTGGGTGCCTGACAGCAGCTATCACCTTTGTAAAGGGATGCAGCCAATCTGTGGGAACCTGTGAGGGATGGAGGCAGGAGAAAGGATACTCTGACCACGCTCTCTTCTCATCCTTCAGTCCCCTGCAGGGGCCTCCCAATTGCCAAACCCAACCAGAAGCCAAAGGGCAAGGGAGTCTATCTGTATTCTAGTATAGCCACAGTGGTGTGCTGGTCAATAAACATTTAACAACAAGCTCTGAACTCTGTGTGTGTGTGTGTGTGTGTGTGTGTGTGTGTGTGTGTGCGCTTATTGGTAGTGTTTGATGATTTCCATGGTGTAAATACTCCTGCCATGGTCACCAAACATGGAGCTAGGAACAGATGCACATAATCAGCTTTTGAGGCTCCAGTACGCCACTGAAGGAGACCACGTGGCTCAACTGCCTCCCCACCCCCGGCCATAGCGCGCGGTAGAGAGTGGATCTAAAAGGGAGATTGGGATTGACATATATACACTGATATGTATAAAATGGATAACTAATAAGAACCTGCTGTATACAAAAATAAATAAAATAAAATTCAAAGAAAAAGAAACTATACGATAAAAAATAAATAAATAAAAGGGCAAACAAAAGACATCCTGGGCCAGTGTTGCTGTCCATGCTGCAGATGCCAACATCAGGCCAAGGGTTCTGACATTTGGGAGCAAGGGTACCAGTGCCTCCTCCTTCACCATCAACATGACTACCATTTGCAATGCTAATAGAGAGTGGTTAAGTCCAATAAGCATTCGGCAGGTCAGGAATGTAGGTGACAGAAGGAATGAAACAGGAAGAGAGAGAGAGATGTGAATTCCATTCTAGGCTGGGGAATGTCTGCATTCCTCACAGATAACCATGTTGTATTATAAAGACACAACACAGGTGGGGTAGGAAGTTGTACTTCTCCAGCTTCAATTAAATTCATCTGATAGCTCAACAGCATCCTATGACTGGCTGGGGCTGGGTCCTGTAGAGGGAGGAGGGGTGACACACTAGAAATGGGAGTCCCGGGGTGGAGCCATAATACACCATCTGGCATGAGCTCCAAATCTTAGAGGTCATAGTATCACCCTGTTGTTTGCTGGCATGGGAGTGGCTGCAGAGCCATTAAACCGACTGTTCTGAAGCGTGTGGGCCAGTCCTGGCTGAGCCATTGCTGGAGGGGGTGGGATTCTGTTATGCTTAGGACCAGCTGTCTGGGTCCCAGTGCTATTCTTCTGTATGAGGAAGGCATAGCCCCAATTCTCCGGGTAACAACGTGAAATAGGAGATCAGCTACCACCTACCACAAATGGTCTGTCCTGCTGCCCCCATTATCCACGCCAATGGCTCACGTTCTCCTTCCAAGAGCGCAGCATCACAAGCTTACCAAGTAAAACTGCAGGTATTGAGGCTGGCCTAAACAGAGAGCCAGGTCCAAAAGATGACCCTGTGACAAAAGAAATGGCACAAAATGAAATCTTCCCTTCATGTCCCGCACCAACCTCTATATCAACTGTCTTTATTTCGCCCTCAGAATAAGGTACTGCTAAACCAGTAATGTAAACTTATGTTGACAGGATCCTACCATGAGATTTGAGAGGAGTATTCTAATAGCATCCATTCTGATTGTTTACGGGAAACTAAGGGCACTGGGCGGACCTCCCGCCTTTAATGGGCCATTGAAGGGACTACAAGCTCCACGGTATCTATGAAAATATCCAGAGACATAAAAGATGGAGAGCACAGTACTCCAAGATGCAGAGGAAGAGCAGACTCTGGAGCACTCTATAATACAGAGACAGGAGAAAATGCTAGAAAACAGACTGTAAAACAAGATTTTAGCAGAAACGAAGAGGAATTGAGATGTCAGTGGATCTGGCTAAAAGGCAGAGAAATAGAAAAGGAAATTGATGGGGAGGGAAAAATGAAAAGTTAAATATTCAATTTAAAAGATTAAATCTGCATTAGAATCAGGAAAGAGCAGGCAAAAAGTGAAGAAAACATAATCCAAATATAAATAATGTTTGCCTAAGAGAGTAGGTTCTAAAAGTTAAAAAAAAGCAGAAAATTTGTAACTCTGGTGATGGATGTTAACTACACTTACTATGGCGATCATTTCACAATATACTTAAATATAGAATCATTATGTTGTACACCTGTAACTAATACGTTGTGGGTTGATTATATCTCAATCTTAAAATAAGAATCATTTTGCTAAGCTCTATGATAACATAAAAGAAAAGGATGACAAAATGAAAACTAGCAGATATAAAGACTAAACAAGAGAGACCCACTATATGGGCGATTATTATGTCTTATCTCTGAAAAAGAATCAGGAACTGCGGCAACAAAAGCAGAATGCTAGATATTATACAATGAAAGAGTTTTTTTCCTTTGAAAGAAATTGCATGGTATAGTGACTAAAACCTCAGATCCTGGAGTGAAGTAGACCTAAGTTCCTACTGAGTTCTGTTGTTGGACCTCTTATGAGTCCTTGAACCTCAGTTTCATCATCTGCAAATTGGGAGGGGTAATAGCTATCTCGTCATAGGGTTGTCATAATGTCATACATACAGAGCACTTAGCAGTGTATCTGGCAAAAGTATCAACATTTCAAAGGGGCTCACTGAGTACCAAGCAAAGTTAATGACAAAAAACCCACCTATAGGTACATGTGATAGAATTGGTAAATATCAAGATGACAGAATAAAGAACTTATAAAGCATTTGAGGAAGAGGGAAATGTAACCTAAAAGCAAAGCAAGCCCATCTACTTCAAACTTTTCCCATAAAACCACCTTAAATGATAAAGAACATGTGCCAACTATTACAGTTTTGAGGGAATAAGGTAGTTAATCAAGATTATGGACTCAGTCAAGTCCTGTATCAAAAACAACCAAGACACATTGTCTCAGCTATTCAAGGACTCAGAAAGTGTATCTTCTCTATAGATCTTTCTTAAGTCAGGTACCAAAAGGCTTTTTACAGAAACCAACACACACAGCAAATAAAGAACTCAACAGGGTTAATTTGTGCTGTGAAAGGATGGCTAGTGAACATTAAAACCTGTTCTGTGTTGAATAAAGCCTAATAATTATTGAAAATTTGATTATAAGATAGAATGCAAATGTCAAAAAAATAGTTAATTATAACCTCAATGCAATTCCGGATTATACCAACAAAGACAGGTAGGAGTGAAAGTAGATGGAAGTAAAAGGATGGTGAGTTTTTCATCTTACTTAGGAGGGAATCAATAAGTACTGTTTCATTCTTGTCATTGGTGATAATAGAATTATGAGTGAAGGATATTTTTAGATATATAGGAAGTAGGCACCAGTACTATATTAAAATACCATTTGTAGGGGACTTCCCTAGTGGTGCAGTGGTTAAGAATCAGTCTGCCAATTCAGGGGACACAGGTTCGAGCCCTGGTCTGGGAAGATCCCACATGCCATGAGGCAACTAAGCCCACGAGCCACAACTATTGAAGTCTGCATGCGTAGAGCCCATGCTCCACAACAAGAGAAGCCACCGCAGTGAGAAGCCCATGCACCACAACAAAGAGTAGGCCCTGCTCGCCGCAACTAGAGAAAGGCCCCGTGCAGCAACGAAGACCCAACACAGCCAAAAAGTTTAAAAAAAAAAAAATACCATTTGTATTAGAGTAGGCTAACTGCTAAAACAAAGAATCCTTCAATCTGGGAATTCCCTGGTGGTCCAATGGTTAGGACTTGCTGCTTTCACTGCCGTGGCCTAGGTTCAATCCCTGGCTGGGGAACTAAGATCCACATATTGGGGCCAAAAAAAAAAAGAAAAAAATCCCTCAATCTTAGTGATATATCAGAGTAAAATGTATTTCTTGCTTATGGCTCCAGTGCAGGCAGTGGGGAGGGAGTAGGGAAGGGTTCTTCTCACAAGGCCCCACCTAGATGCAAGGAAAGTGAGTAATATCGCTTAGCTGTGTGCTCAAGAAAAAAAGAGCGTGTGGATTCTGCTTGGCACCAGCACGCTGGTCATCAAAATAATTGTGCTTCCTTCTTCCTTCACAGAGAAGGCACACCTTGTCTAGTATCAATACTAGACAATTAGTCAGGCTTCAGTCAAGAAAACAGAAATTAGTATCTCAAATGAGGAATGCAATACAGGGAACTGGGTGCTTACAGAATGGTTGGAAGATCTGAGCAAGCAGAAGTCAGGGAAAACTGGTTGAGTGTTGGGAAATTCTATGCAGAAGTTGCAGGAAGTTGCCATTCAATCAACTCAGCTCCCTGAAGCACCAAAGCAGGCACCATGTGAGATCTCAGTGTGAAGCTGCTGCAGCCCTCGTGTGACACAGAAACCAGGACGCCACCATCTGCCCATGTGTCTGTCTATCCTGCTGGAGGAGGAAGACGTACCTTCTTCTCTTCCACCATCTTAATCTCACACGGGTACTTCTCACTGGCAGAACCTAAACTGGAAGCCTGATGGTAAGGGATTCTGAGAAGCAAGTGTTCAGAATGGAGTGAAGATGATGATGAGCTGAAGCAAATCTTCTAAATCACTGAAGAAAAACCACAGAAAACATAGTACAGTCAATTCTCATTATATACAATAGTTATAGTCTATAAAGCCCCCCTGAGCACTGAATTACCAAATGCTGAGCCATTGCTCCTACGGGAAATACAGGGTTATGTTCCTTTGAGTTTCTGGACACAACATTTTCATCAACTGGTCAATACACAACTTTATTTTCTATGTTTTCTGTTTAAAGACACTTTACAAGCACACCTAGGAGATATTGTATGTTTGATTCCAGACCACCGTAATAAAGCCATTATCTCAATAAGGCAAGTCACATGAATTTTTTGGTTTCTCAGTGCATATAACAGATATGGATACACTCTCCTGTTGTCTATTAGGTGTACAATAGCATAATCTCTAAAACACCATGTACCCACCTTGATTGAAAAATGTTTCATTGCTAAAAAATGCTAACTATCAACCAAGCCTTCAACAATATATATTAAATACAGGCATACCTCATTTTATTGTGCTTCACTTTACTGCACTTTGCAGATACTTCAACGAGTTATAGTAGTAACATCAAAGATCACTGACTACAGACCCTCGTAACAATTATAATGAAAAAGTTTGAAATATTTCAAGAATTACCAAAATGTGACATAGAGACACAAAGCGAACAAACGCTGTTGGAAAAATGGTGTCAGTAGACCTGCTCCACTGTGCAAGGTTGCCACAAACCTTCACTTTGTAAAAAAAAACTTGTATCTGCAAAGTGCAATCAAGTGAAGCATAATAAAATGAGGTATTTAATATATACTGTTGATTCACTAACATTGAACTTACAGTCAACAGCACTATATATAGCTCATGCCTGAACAAAGCTTATCTACTGCACATATTTTCTCCAAAAGACACATCGCAGCTTTCTTGTGCTTAGAAGAGCTTCAGCAATAGGCTTGGGGACCATTTGAATGATGAAATCACCAACAAAAGGCACACAAATGCAAAAACTTGATGGCACTAATAGACCACACAAAGGATGCTTGTTACAATCAGAGCTGAACCAAGAAGCCAGAGCATTCCCTGGATTGACCTCAGCAAGGAACATGTATTTCGAGCAACTGAAATTCTCCACTGCTTTGCACGTGTCTGTATACGATTGCAAAAATGCCATGTGTGTAGATTTTGAGGTTACAAATAAATTCCAGTTAATGGGTAAATTCACAAATACAGAATCCTCAAATAATGTGGATCAACTATACATATAACAGAAGACAGAAAGTAAAGGAAATAAAGCACTAAAATAGAAAACAAAAAATAAATACACATTTAAAGAACTCAGAGTAATCCAAGGCAAACGAAAATGACAGAGGCAGCATTGGTCATCTATCTAATTGCTGCAACAGATTAGAATGTTGGTAAGCGTATAAATGGCTACTAGCTTTCTTGAGAGAGATTTCCTTGTAAATATCAAAAGCCTTAAAATGTTCAGACTCTGATGTAGCATTGCAAACTAGAAATTTTAGCCTACGTTAATAGGACTAGATGTACACCAAAATTTAAATACAAGAATAGTTATCTCAACAAAATTTATAATAGCAAAAGAAAAAGTATAAATAACCTAAATGTCCTATAAATAGAAGTCTAGCTAACTAAATTATGGTACCTCTATAAAATAAAATATTATGCAGCCTTCAATCATAATGTTATGAAATGATATTAAATGCATGGGAAGATGCTCATCATAAAAGCCCACAAAAAATTAGAAAATACTGTATAGAGTTTGATTCCATTTTTATATCTAAAAGGGGAAAAAGAGAAACGTATGTAATTATTTAAATAATTGTAAAGGTAAACTTCTTAACAAAATCTTAGCAAATAAAGATGGAATACAAGTATATGTAAAGAATTAAACGTTCTAATGTAAATATCAACTTTTTTTTTTTTTTTTTTTTTGCGGTACGCGGGCCTCTCACTGCTGTGGCCTCTCCCATTGCGGAGCACAGGCTCTGGACTCGCAGGCTCAGTGGCCACGGCTCACAGGCCCAGCCACTCCGCGGCATGTGGGATCTTCCCGGACCGGGGCACGAACCCGCATCCCCTGCATCGGCAGGCAGACTCTCAACCACTGCGCCACCAGGGAAGCTCAGTAAATATCAACTTTTAATATGAAACTGACTCTGTCAGAGTCAGGGAAAAGACAAAGATACTACTATTATTTATGTTGTCACCAATGAAATAAGACAAAGAAAAAAAGGAATTGGGACATCATTATTGAAGGAAATAAATATCATTACTTGCATGTGATTTATTTGTGAACCTAGAAAACCCAATTAATTCAATAAAGGTATTTTAGAAATAGACAGTTCAGTTGGCTATCTGGTAAAAATAAATACAATAAATACATGAGAAGCTTTTCAACATCATTGGCCACTAAGGAAACACAAACTAAAACCACAATAATATACGAATCCATACCTATTAGAATGGTTAAAATTTAAACCAAAGGTTTAAAGGTTATGGTAGAACTGGAGCTCTCATTTACCACTAGTGGGAATGTAAAATGACACGATCATTTTGAAAATTGTTTGGAAAACTGTTGGACAGTTTGCTAAAAAAGTTAAAACACATCCCTCCCACAGGACCCAGCCATTCCATTTGTAGATATTTACTCAGGAGAAAAGAAATCACATGTCCACACAAAGACTTGTATGTAAATATTCATAGCACCTTTATGTGTAATTGCCAAAAACTGAGAACAATAAGCAAATTTCCACCTGCAGGTAAATGGATAAACAGATTGTGGTCTATCCACATGATAGAATACTAGATAGCAATAAGAAGAAACGAACTACTGATACACAAAACAACATGGATGAATTTCCAAATAATTATGCTGAGCAGACAAGCAAGAAAGGGTACATACTGTAGCATTCCATTAATTTAAAATTCTAGAAAATGCAAACTATAGTGCCAGAAAGCAGATGAGTGGTTGCCTTGGGCCAGTGGAAGACAAACGGACATATAAGGAAGCTTTTGGGGGTGATAATTGTGGAGATGTTTTTATAAATGTATACTTATGTCAAAACTCATCTAAGCATCACTTTTTTTTTTCTTTTGGCCGTGCAACTTGTGGGATCTTAGTTCCCCGACCAGGGATTGAACTTGGGCCCTAGGCAGTGAACGCGTGGAGTCCTAACCATTGGACCATCAGTGAATTCCCATGTATCACTTTCAATACATGCAATTCATTGTGTATCAATTATGCCTCAATAAAGCTGAAAAAATATAAATAAATAAAAAAATAAATACAGTAACCCATATACACTGTTTTTACACAGTAGGAATAACCAGCTAGAGAATACAATGGGAAAATGTCTCATTCAACATTCCAACACAAAATATGAAATAACCTATAATAAATGTAACAAGCAGTGTGGTGGGCAGTGTATGAAAAAAAACTGTCTTTATGATGGTTGGAATCTTTGAACATCTTTGGAAAAAAGCAGATTTGAATAAGTGAGGAGACACAGTATGTTCCCGTTTTGTTGTAGCAGATGCCATGATGTACCATCCAGGTTTCCCACTTAGGGAACAAGGCACTTATTCCCTGAGCTGCTGAGAGCATGGGCTACTGATGGCTCTTAGCTGTGCTGTTCTCCAGGAATTTCCCTCAACTGAAGAAAGCCACCTGCTCTCCCGGGGTAGTTCTCATCTAATGACTGGTCAGTGGTGAGGTAGGAAGTTTTACAAAGGCCTGGTCCACTGGTCTCAATATGGGACAACTACGAAGTTCCATCCTCGCTCCAGAGCTCCCCTGGGGTCAGCGGAGGCCTTTGTCATGACTTCATTACAGTTCAACCCCCTCCTCTGCCCAATCCCACTTCTTTCATGCCCAATAGGTACTGACCCTCAGAATACTCCCTAATAAACATACTGCACCTGCATCTCCTTCTCCAAGTTCATCTTCCCAGGAAACTTGACCTACAACAAAAGGTGAGGGTATCACTTATACCCAAGTATACATTTAATATAATTTCTCATCAGAATGACAGGGGAATAATTTTACTAAGTGAAAATAGCTGCAAAATTTTGGAGGGATAAAAGGAGCAGCAAAGTTGGACTTGAAACACCAGAAATTAAATTCTATTATAGAGCTATAGTAATTTAAACGATGTATGAATGCTAAATAGTAGAAAAGAGTCCATGAAACAGAAAATACCAAATGCAATATAAACAACCTTCAGAATGACATTATCCTTCTATAATTCTCTCTCTATGTCCTTGACTTCTTGAAGCCTGTTTCTTCCCTAAAAATATTCAATTCCTTAGAACCCTTTTTAGGTTCTATATGGACACCAGAGGTAGTACTAGCATTCTCTTAATTCTCTAATAATGTTACCAGGATATTATGTTTACCTCCTTATACCAAATCCCTTTTTTTGAAGTTCAGGCCATTTTATTAGTCCTCCTTTCACCCTTCTCATTAATAATTACTAAAGTGAGTGTCATGCTTCTACATTCCTTGGGCACTCTGACCCCTGGTTGTCTTCCTCTCCACCTTAGCGCCTGCCATCACCTTAAATGAATTCAATATACACATGGGCAGCACATCTAACACCCTAGCCTCTTAATCCCTTAACCTCAATGGCAATAAACTGCCAACTCCCTTTCCCATCTGTAATCTACTCCCATGGCCAGTGGTGGCCCTTGTCATCATGAGGAACGGTTCTGCCTCTAAAACCTTAAACTCTAACACTTCGGTCTACACCCACCATCTCCTCGCCTTCCTGCTTTCCACTACCTCTCTTCTTCTAAGTCTACTCTTTTATTTTACAGAGGAACCCTGCAGTTAGATACAGTCTCTCAAGCTCACCTGAAGCTTGTTCCTTTCCTTTTGAAATTGAACCCATCATTTTCAGCTCTGGTCCCTTTGTCCTTTCACCACATCCACCCATCAGATCCCCAATCCTGGGCCAATGCTGTAACCTGACTACAGACCATTGCTGAAGAAAGTGGCATTTCCATGGAAACGGGCTCCATGATTAATGATGGATGGTGTTTCCATTCTCAGGTGTACTCTCGGGGCAGCTGGAAAATGCTTTCCTTTTACTCATCCTGCTTCTTCTCTCTCTCCAGTTTCTCTTTGTAGCTGTCTCAGGTCATTCTCCTTACCTGTCCTTATACCTTATTAATAACCCTTTCTAGAGACACTTTCTTCCTGTAGCTTCCCAGACCTCACACTCCCCAGGTTTTCCTCCTAACTATTAATTTCTCATCACTCAGCATCATGAGCTCATTTTCCTCACTTGTCCCTTAATTCCCAGTGTTCCCAATGCTCGTCATTCTTTGTGCCCTGTTGTCAACCACAGACAAGACTTTACCATTTGTTGAAAATGCCGTAACCCATTACTCTAGCCCAGACCTCCCTCCTGAGCTCCAGAATCCTATTTTTGACTTTGTATTGTATGTAACCACCTGGATTTTCTAGAGTCATCTTAGACTCAGCATGTCAAAAATGAAACGATTATCATCTCCCTGTCCCAAGCCTATTTCTCCTTCTATATTTCTTCTCCAGGATACATAGAAAGGAAATTTTTGCCCCCTTTTTTTTTTTCATTTACCTCCTACTTTTCCATCCACCCCACTCAAAGCGGAAGAGCTGTAAAACAGATTGATCTCAATCCAAGACATAGACTGAGCCACGTTTACTGGTGGCCTGAAATTACTATAAATTAAAAGTCTGTGTATTCTTCCCCTCTCTTGCTTTTCTACCTCACTTGTGCCTACGGCTGGATGGGCAAGTTGACTTGGCCAGCTTTCTCCCACATCTATATTGGGACTCCAATATTTGGATTCAGAAGAGGAGGAGAGAGACCCTCATCTGCACGCTCCATCCCCAACACTGGTTCCAACGGGAACGAGTTTGCTGCTGCTGCTTCCTTGGCAACTTCAGTAGTGAGGCAGAAAGGGGTGTTTGCCCGGACCGATCTCTAACACTAATTTCCAGCACTAGGTAGCGGACCTATCAAGATCCCAATCACCCTACCCAGTAGCTCGAGGTTATCCTCAATTTCCCTCATCCTCCCCTCCGTCATCCAACCAATCATTACATTCTATTATGTTATAGTATTTACTTGATTGAGTCCATGGCTTTTTCTCACCATCAATGTCCTGTTTAGGCATTTATCACCCTGCATCTAGACTGTTTTTATCCTCTCTGGGGTCTCCCAGGCTTCACCCTCAACTCCTTCCAACTCCTTCTCTGCAATACTGTCAAAGGAACTTACCTAAAAGACAAATTTCATCAACTTACTTCTCTGCTAAGGTATCTCCCCCTCAGGATGAAACCCAAACTTGTTGGGTGGGCCTAGAAGGCCCACCATGATCAAACCACTCCTCTCCTCACTCCCTGCGTTCCAGCCACATAACGATCTTCTGCGCCTTCATGAGTCTGCATATACTGCTCCCTCCACCTAGAAGGCCCTCCCCACATTCACCTTATTCTTTCCAGACCTCCTTCCCCAGGTGGCATAGATTACTCCTGCCTAAAAAACCTTCATTGTCCTTTATACATACCCAAGGCCCCTGAATGGAAACTATCTCAACATCAGAATCCCCTACTAGACTGTCAACTCCTCGTGTTCAGGCAGATGTGAAGGAAGTATTCATCATGACATCACCACGCCTACAGCACAGCGTGTGGCCCAAAACAGATATTGGACAAACATGAGTCATAGCTGCTCTACAGGATGGTTTTAAGGAACAAACAAGATAATAGTGTGAGATGCATAAGATGGCTCCTGGCGTACAAAGGGCACTCAGACAGTTCTGTTTCCTTCTTGTCTCTCTTTCCTCCTTACCTTTTTCCCTTTCTCCTCTCCTGCTTTCTCTCCTCTTGATTCTCATCTCCTCTCCCTGTCGTCCTCATGCTTTTGAAAACAGCAACAGTGGGAAATAAATCAAATTTACTTGGACCCAACCATCGCCAGCTTCAAGGTGCTCCAACTCCCAACCTATGACTCAGCCAAGGCTCACCTCGCTGTTGCTCCACCTTAATAAATAGTTGACCTTTAGCTCACTTGACAAGGAAAGTCGGCCAGAAACAAACAGAATGTACTCATTGGGCTGTGTCCTTGAATCTTCCTAGTGAGGAACCACTGACAGCCTAAGTGCCTCACCAACTCCATCCTCAATAAAGTCCTGACCATGACAAATAATGGTCATTGAAATCTAGATGCTACTTAACATTGTACCAATGACACATATAGGGAGTTTCAAATTATTCTAGTGATTCAGAAAAGAAGATGGGCTAGAAAGAGAGAAATCACCAGTTTACAGATTTCAGTCAGATCAAAGCCTTCGCCATGATTTTCTTGATGCTTACGAAAGAACATGATGTAACAGCATAGCCCTGAAGATCCTATCCTTATATAGAAATGAGGATGACATTGAAGGCTTAACAAGGAAGATAGAAGAGGTAGTAAAGATAGTTCCTGTGAGAGGTGAACTAGTAGAGCAGGGCAGGAAAGAAATTAAGGAAACAGAGGGAAAGGAAGAGACCTCCTTGCTGTCCTACCCAGCTCCCTCCTATTTTCTAAACTAGAAATAAAAATGATAACAGCTATGCAATTCTATTAATATAAGGAGTACACTCTAATTCCCATTTTACGTATTTGAAAACTGAGGCTCAGAGAGATTAAGCAACATGTACAATGTCACACAGGTAGACATGAGTCACATCAAGATTCCAAGCCAGGTCCATCCAACTCCAAAGCCTATGTCATTTCTAATCCTCCAGGCTGTCTCACATAAAGAATACTAAACACATATGAAATTAATCTACCAAGGTGAATGAGGTTTATCTAACTTTATTGGTCATAACGTGGCAGAGAAATATTTTAGAACCTCCAAAACCACAGTTATAGAGACTGGAAGTCCAAGGTCAAGGTGTCAGCAAGGTTAGTTCCTTCTGAGGGCCATGAAGGAAGGATCTGTTTCAGACCTCTTTCCTTGGCTTGTACATGGTCATTTTCTCCCTGTGTCTTCACATCGTCTTCCCTATGTACCGTGTCTGTGTCCAAATTTCCTCTTCCTGTGAGGACACCAGTCACATTGGACCTCATTTTAACTTAATTGCCTCCTTAAGGACCCTATCTCCAAATTCACTCACATTCTGAAGTCCCAGGAATTAGGATTTCAACATATGAATTTTGTTGGGGGGGGGGCGGTGGTGGTGGTGTGATGAATTGGAAGATTGGGATTGACATGTATACACTAATATGTATAAAATGGATAACTAATAAGAACCTGCTGCATAAAAAAATAAATAAAATAAAATTCAAACAAAATAAATTAAATTTAAAAAATATATATGAATTTGGGGAGGACACAATTCAGCCCATAACAAGTATCAAGAGGAATGATGAGGCATTACGTGAGCAATTTACTCTCAGATGGTTCAGGGGAAACAAGTTTTCTGTACAGTATTTCCAACTTTTCTGTAAACTTGTTTTTGTTTAAAACAAAGGGAAAAAATGTACCTGAAGGTTGTTCTTATATTCTTTCTATAATATTCTAACACAAAATGAAGGCAAGAGAGTGATCATGTTTTATAAAGATTCTAATAAAAAAATGTTAATTTTACCCCTGACATGATAACCTTCAGTTATTTTGAAAACGTGCTTCAGTGGAATACTTCATGCCTTGGAGATACCGGATATGTGACATATGGTAAAACAGATCTACTTTAATGCCAAACAACACAATCACAATGGACTCGTCTGTTTCAGGTCTCTCCTGGATTTCCTTTACACAGTTAAGCTCAGGCCTTTTGCAGGATCAATGTGTTTATTCCTGAAGTGGCATCTTACATCATTTTATGGCTCCTTCCACAGGCTACCAGCTGTGTGAGCCTCCCTCAGAACCACAAAGTACATTAACTAGGAACAGAAGGAAAGGGAAGGGAAAGGGCAGTATAAAGGAGACTTTAATTTCACTTTACTGGTTTTTGCCAAATTATAGCATCATGCCATATGGCGTATGTATGATGGTATTGGATCTGGAAAAAGCCAGTAGAGTTAAAGGAAGAAGATGGGAGAGGAGACACATAGATGGGCACATAAATAAAGCAACTGGGGAGAAATGAAGTTCACTGGGGGATACCAAGATAAGACGTAGAGCCATCAATCCCTCCACAGGCCTCCTATACCTGCAGCCTCCTATACCTGCTCCCCAAACTCACACCCCTAGACAGAGACCCTCTTCAGTGCTCACTTATCCACTGTGATTATGTGCTCCAACAATGTTCCCTGGTCAAAAGTACGTTCCTTATAGGCTTCTTGCTCAAGGTATAAAATTCCACTGTAAAACAGCAATTCCAATAAGTGTGTTTTTAAAGTTTTTCTTTTCAAGATGTAGCTACACAGTCGGCCCTCCAGATCTGTGGGTTTCACAACACAGATTCAACCAAACCCATTTTGATGTGCGGTTGGTTGAATCCGTGGACACGGAACCTGCGGATACGGAGAGCTAGCTGTACTACGCCATTTTCTACAAGGGATTGGAGCATGCTCTGATTTTGGTATCCGAGGGAGATCCTAGAACCAATCTCCCGCGGATACTGAGGGACCACTGTATACAGGAAGAGTAGTGAATTAAGACGTTCTCTCTCAGGTCTGCAGGGCAGCTGCCTGAAATCAGTCAGGTCTGAGAGAAAAGCGAAGGGAAGAGGAATCCCATTTAGTAAGAGTGGAGACTGGTTCAGGCGTCCATTCTTTCCCATTCTCTCTCTCAGCGACTATGCTTCTATTCTTCCCCACACCAATGGTCAGGGAGACTGGTTTAGGCACCGTTTCTCCAGGATCCTCTGCGTTTTCCAGGTCTTATTCTCTTCCTTCCATCTGGATTTCCATTCTGCCTACAATCCCCAATTCAGCTAAGATTTTGTCTGCCCTTTAAAATCAAACTCAAATGTCATTTGATCTAAGTCTTCTACCATCCTCCCAGGCTACCTCTTTCCTACACTTCTCTGCTAGCACCTTATTCGGACATTTATTTGTGTGTTTGTCAATCCTATTATCAGATTGCAAACTCCTTTAGGGGAGGCACCATGTCTTACTCCGCTTCTATTTCCAGCTCCTACTACACTGCCTGGAACATACGAGTGTTTAATAAACATTTGCTGAATTAAGTAAGACGCAGAGTTAATGAGACCTTTGATTTTCCAGGGGCTTATTTACACATTCTTTTCACACTTCCATGTAGGAAGGCATTAAACCAGAAATGCAAGGGAACAAACCTCTTTGTGCAGTAAAATAAGTTCCAAAAACGCTAATTAAAAAGCATTTCCCATTAAAAGAACAGATTTAAGAACAGTAACTCCATCCTCACATACCTAGTTAGTTAAAACGCATATGCTTTTGTGCCATGGATTTGAAAGTCATGAACTTGAAAATCAGTTCCCCTTCGCTTTGTGAGCTCTGAATTGTGTTTCCTTCCCCGTTTGATTAACATCAATGACACCCAGAACAATGGCAGGAAGGGGTCTGGAGGTGCCCGTGATGTTATCAGTGGCTGCAGGAGGACCAACTTGGGAGCCTGAGCTGGGGCCTGGCCAGAAAAGAAAGTACCTTTCAGAGGACTGAATGTATCATTCTTATTTGTTATTTGAATACAGCTCTGAAAGGTTTGTTTCTGTATTGAAGAGATTTTCAAACCCATACGGTAGAATTTACAAATATAAATGAGTCCTCTCTCCCCTAAAGTCTATAGGCTTATTCCCTTGACATTGCCATCGCTGACAACGAATTTGGAATTCCTCCTTGGGAACTGCCTCTGATTCGAGGCATCCAAGACTTTCTTTTAAATCTAAAATGACATTCTCAAGTTGGGTCACTCACCTCCTTTTATCAGATTTCACTCCAGATTATTTGGAGCTGGTTTCAAAAATGAAATCTGCTCTGAAATGACACAGAGTTATGACCACTGAGGATATGTAAGGAACGTGCCTCTGATACTGACGGCCACAGCCATAGTCACCTCTGGAGCAAGCATGGAGAGTGCCATGCTGGTGCTGCAAAAGAGAGGATGCTCATTCAGACATACCGAATTCTGGCAGGTTTATTTAAAGGGCAGGTTCCTCGCCTTCATCTGTGATGATGAGCCTATCTGTAGAAGAAGAACAATGATCTGCAGGGGCGCAAAATCTTAATTATGTGAGATGATGGAGGTGATAACTCACTTTATTGTGGTGATCATTTCACAATATATACGCATATCAAATCATCAGGTTGTACACCTTAAATGTACACAATGCTATCTACCTATTATATCTCAATAAAGCTGGAAAAAAATAAAGAGATGTAGGTTATTTTTTCAAAAAAGAAGGAAGGGAGGAAGGAAGGAAATGATCTACAGGGATTAAATAAGGAGAACGTAAAGAAGAACAGAGCATCATTTGTTCATTCACTCAACTGACATTTATTACGCACTGACTCTACAAAAGTGCTGCCCCAGGGGCTAAGGCTATAGATGCATGAGGCTCGGTTCTTACTCTCTCAAAATATTCATACACTGGTTGGGTTGAGAGACACGGATAATTTCCATACTATTTCAGTGCTTTCAGGAAAGCATGCACAGGCTGTGGAGAAAAGGGAACCCTTGTACACTGTTGGTGGGAATGTAAATCGGTGCAGCTGAAATGGAGCAGGACCCTGTGGTCCTTCCCCTCCACGTCCTCCACCTGCCTTTTGTCTGTGGAAAAACTTTAGCTAAAGAATTAGTTTAATTAGAGAAGTGAGAAAATGCAGAAGCAAAGAAAGCAGTCCAACAAGACTAAATAATAATAGTGTAGTCATTCAGCAAAGTCAAGGACCTTTAGTTCCTCCTCAAGGGCTATAGATAATATTCTGAGCCATGTCCTTTGAGCTGTTTTGTAGATACTGAAGCCCCCACCAGGTAGAAGAAGTTAATTACATGATGACCAGACTGTAGCCATGACATAAGCTGCCACAATTCTGAGAACTGGTGTCAAAGAAATGGGAACAAACCAACCCTGGAACTAAAGACTAACCGTACTTAAAACCATCAAGACGACGCTGAGCAGACCACCACATGACCAATTTCAAGATGACTGTCAGAGCTGACTGTGCTGTTTCCCTCCATCAATAAAAGCTCTTGCCCCGATTGTCAGTAGGGGGGAGTCAGCCTTTGGACAGGAGTCCACCCTCCCCCACCCCATTGCTGGTATCCAAAATAAAGCAAACTTTCCTTTCCACCAAACTTGCCTCTTTACTGGCTTTTGAGCAGCGAGCATTTTTTGTGCCCAACGTGGGGCTGCGCTCTCACGACACCTGGCTCCCCAGGGTTTCCCTGAGTAGAGCCATGGCCGTGATAATGTGCCAAGATGGTTGCAATGAACTCACTGCTTGTGGCTCTCTGACCCTGAGAGAGGGATCTGGGCGGATGTTCTTAGCAGCCGCCAAAACCATTTGTTTTGGGGATCCTCCCTGCTTCTCCCCTGCTGGGCACTGGCTGCCAACTTACCCTTTTCCTTGGTGGAATGGAAAGGTGCATCTGAACGAGCTGGACATTTAGATTGCGTCCACATCTTGTCTATTGTAAATAATATTATTCTCTAATACTATACATGCAGTACGCAGGCCTCTCACTGCTGTGGCCTCTCCCGTTGCGGAGCACAGGCTCCGGACGCGCAGGCTCAGCGGCCATGGCTCACAGGCCTAGCCGCTCTGTGGCATGTGGGATCTTCCCGGACCGGGGCACGAACCCGTGTCCCCTGCGTCGGCAGGTGGACTCCCAACCACTGCGCCACCAGGGAAGCCCTAATACTATACATTTTTAAAGAACTTTAAGGAAGATGAATCCATGATGTTTCTTCATGGCCTACATTGATAGTAGATGAAGTTTCTCCTGATATATTCCCATTAATAAACAATGAAGTGATCCCTAATAAATTAATGTAGACATAAATCATCAACAACTGCTAGCATCACAAAAAAAGACAACCAGACATTATCTGCTTTTTGATGGATGAAAACACCACCACCTATAAACTTGTCAAAAAAAATCAAACCCAATTCTAATGTAGGCTCTAGGTCCAACTACCAATTTACAGGAAGAAGAGAAGAAAAAAGAACATGTTAAATGATACATAAACATGTGATCAGAAAAGTCCGGACAGTGGGAACTCTATGAACCTATACATTTAAAAGAAACATAATCTCACCACAAGAAAAATATTTATAACCATGTGTGGCAATAGGTGTTAACTAGACTTACTGTGGTGATCATTTTGCAATATATACAAAAATCAAATCATTAAGTTGTACATCTGAAACTAATATAATGTTATAAATCAATTATATCTCGATTAAAAAGATTTGACTGGATTAATAAAACAAAAAAAAGAGACAAACCTTAAATAAAGATCACTGAGAGGGCTTCCCTGGTGGCGCAGTGGTTGAGAGTCCGCCTGCCGATGCAGGGGACACAGGTTCGTGCCCCGGTCTGGGAAGATCCCACATGCCGCAGAGCAGCTGGGCCCATGAGCCATGGCTGCTGAGCCTGTGCGTCCGGAGCCTGTGCTCCGCAACGGGAGAGGCCACAACGGTGAGAGGCTCGCGTACCACAAAAAAAAAAATCACAGAGAAAGAATGAATAAATAAATAAAAGAGACATAAAAGACATATCAACCAACACAATAGGTGAGCCATTTGTAGATCTTGAGTCAAAGTCACAAAATTTGGGGAATTCCTGGTGGAACCCCTTCCACCCCAAGGGGCAGGGGTTCAATCCCTGGTCAGAGAACTAAGATCCCGCATGGCACACAGCGCAGCCAAAAAAAAAAAAAATAGTCAAAAATTTTTTTAAGTTCATGAAGTTTATAGAACTGGAAATTAAAAATGGATTGAATACTTGATACTAGGAAATTATCCTTTACTGTCCATGGTGTGATACAGTTATCATGGTTATAGGTTGGTTGTTTTGGTTTTTTTTTGCAGAGTCCTTATCTTCCGGAGATGAAATTTTTATGAATGAAAATGTATGATACCTGAGATTTGCATCAATATAACATGGGAAAGTAGAAGTGGGTAAGATTGGCCATGAATTCATGGTTGAATGGTAGGTACATCCATGTTCATTACAGTATTCTCCTTACTTCTGTGTTTAAAATATTCTATAATAAAAAATGTTTTTGAAAAAAATAATAATCTGTACATCCCTTGCCAAGTTAGCTAGCTCTCCATCATATATTATCCATCAGAGAAAGGGATCCAGTAGCATCAATCCCCTAGGGCTGTTCATGTCTATTAATATTTAGAAAATGCTTTGATGTTTGAAGATGAAACCATACAATTATAAGGTATTATTACTATATTAGAATTAAATAAATTATACCGTAAATTTGGAAATCCAAACATGATCACCACCTAACTTAAAGTTTGGGTCAAAAAAAAAAAAAAAAGTTTGGGTCAGGTGGAGAAAGAGCTTCCTGAGAAATGCCCATATAGAGCCAATGATCAAATGTTGATTCAAATGACATTCTTTCCCATAGGGGACAACCCCCCAGGCAGAGCAAATCTGAGGCAAAATTGCTAAGAATTAAGTACCCCCCGATCTTACTGTTCAAGATACATCTTCTGCCTCTCCTATTCCCTCCTCGATGCCAATTAAGACTGTATTCATTCATTCATTTTACTCAACAAACATTGAGTTTCTACTCTGTGCTGGCAACGCAGATATGAACAAAGTTCACCCTGGCAGAGCTTATAGGCTATTAGGAAAGCAATCTAAATAAATCATTACAAGGCCACCACAGGAGGTATGGACAAAGTGGGAGCAGAAGAGAGGGAGTTACTAAGTCCCTGTGGGAGGATCTGGGAAAGTGTCACCAGGCCAGTGATATTTACCCTGCCTCGTAAAGGATGAGGTGCTTACAGGCGGAGTCAAAGGAGAAAGGGGCTTCCCTGGTGGCACAGTGGTTGAGAGTCCGCCTGCCCATGCAGGGGACATGGGTTCGTGCCGCGGTCCGGGAAGATCCTACATGCCGCGGAGCGGCTGGGCCCGTGAGCCACGGCCGCTGAGCCTGCGCGTCTGGAGCCTGTGCTCTGCAACTGGAGAGGTCACAACAGTGAGAGGCCCGCATACCGCAAAAAAAAAAAAAAAAAAAAGGAGAAAGGCACTCAAGATGTATTAGTCAGTGTTCTCCAGAGGAGCAGAACCAGTAGGATGTGTAGAGATACGTGGAAGAGGAAATTTATTCTAGGGATTGGCTCATGTGGTTATGGAGGCCAACAAGTCCCACAATTTGCCCTCTGCAAGCTGGAGACCCAGAAGAGCCAAGGGTGTAATTCAGGCCAAGTCCAAAAGCCCAAGAATCAGGACAGGCGAACACAAGAGATCCCAGCTCAAGCGGGGAGAGCGGATTCGCCTTCCCTCATCTTTATGTTCTATTTGGGCCCTCAGTGGATAAGGTTCTGCCCATCCACCTTGGGGAGGGCACTCGCTTTACCCAGTCTCCTGATTCGAATGCTAGTCTCCTCTGGAAACACCCTCAGAGACACGCCCAGAAATAACGTTTTACCAGCTACCTAGGCATCCCTTAGCCCAGACAAACTGACACCTAAAATTAATCATCACACAAGCCAAAGGGAGTAACACAAAATCGTCAGAGGGTCTGTAGAAAACTTACTTGTGGATGGAGGAGATGAGTTTGGAAACCTGGGTGGATCGGTTCTTGAAAAGCCCTACAGGGAATTCCCTGGTGGTCCAGTGGTTAGGACTCGGGCTTTCAGTGCCAGGGGTCTGGGTTCAATCACCAGTCAGGGAACTAAGATTCTGCAAGCTACGCAGTGTGGCCAAAACAAAAACAAAGACAAGGGAAAAAAAAGAAAAAGAAAAGCCTTATACACTGTGCTAGAAACTTTATCCTGGGGACCCCTGGAAGCTTTCTAAGGAAAAAAAAAATGCCTTCAAATCTGTGTTAGACAGAACGTTTACTTGTCTTTGGAACCTGTGAGACTATAAATTCTTTGCCTGGGCTTGTTTTCTCTTGTAACCCCAGTTCCCAGGACAGATTTAGACCTTTTGCAAGGGTCAGACTTAAAGTCAGTCATTTCCATTTTTTTTAGACACAATAGCTACAAACAATGCTTTGGAAAGGAGCCTGTGGAAGAAAAAAATAAAAGAGGCCTCTTTCCCTTAAAATAATTCTAGCCTGGCAACAGGAGCTAGTGTGACCTTCATTCCCAGTCCAAAGTCTCTCCTCCAAAGTGTCCCTTGAAAGAAACTGAAAAGGGACTTAGAAGTCAGAGGTCACATGCCTGGCCATAAGTATTAAGGTTCCTATACAAAGGGGCAGAGAAAAATGTAGCCCCCAAGTTCCCTGAAAGGAAGGTAAAGGGAGTTCATCTTAAAAGAAGGACTTGCGTCCTCACTGTGGGACTTGCGTTAGAGAAGGAGCATAGAGCAGTATTTCCCAAGGTGCTTCCTTCCCAGTTCATGGGAATTTAGTTTCAGTCTGTGGCAAAGGTGGGTGGTTGGATATCTGAAAACTCAGGACTACCACTGGGAATTTGGAAAGAGTTGTAAACTCTCAGAGAGCTCAGGGGCTGAACTGCCCACAGCCAGCAGGGAGAAATCCCAGTTGGAGGGGTCTCCTTTGCTTGGGTGGAGAGAGCTCCGAGTCTTGGTCAGTGGGTTTTCAGGGGCCAGAGAACAGCAGTGACTTGGGGTGTAGCAGGGACTCATAAAGGGAAGCCTAGGGACCCTCAGCTTTCTAGCTGGACCTTTGGTGAGTTGCCCCTGGACTTGGTGGGAAACAGCTATAGAGGATGCCTGTGGATAAGGAAGCAGTTTCTAGGAGAGCTGGTGAAGTCTTAGCAAAATCAGGTGGGGGGACTTCCCTGGCAGTCCAGTGGTTAAGACTTTGTGCTCCCAATGCAGGGGGCATGGGTTTGATCCCTGGTTGGGGAACTAAGATCCCACATGCCCTGCGGCCATAAAAACAAGAATCAGTTGGGAATTCCACCTTGAGGATTGGATTTCCTGCCTCTGAATCACAGTCTCCTGATAGCAGTGCTCTGTGATGTCCCTGATTCTGGTCCCTGGCTAGAATTGGGACCACATAAATGCCAGCTCAGACCTCATTGGGTTATTGACACTTTTTATTTTATTTATTTATTTATTTATTTTTGCGGTACGCGGGCCTCCCACTGCTGTGGCCTCTCCCGTCGCGGAGCACAGGCTCCGGACGCACAGGCTCAGAGGCCATGGCTCACGGGCCCAGCCGCTCCGTGGCACGCGGGATCCTCCCGGACCAGGGCACGAACCCGTGTCCCCTACATCGGCAGGCGGACTCTCAACCACTGCACCACCAGGGAAGCCCTGACACTTTTTAGTCCTCTGACAATACGACTTTGTCTTAACTCACTCTTTCTCTAACAGACTGTTCTGCCTTTGGATTCATCCCCAGTGTCCAACCTTAGCATCTGAAGCTCCTGGGTTAAGCCATACATGAGCGAAGTTTTGTTTTTCCAAGACAATCTACTTAGGTCCTTTGACATTACTTGATTCCTATTTTCTGCCGTTTTCATCCTCCTTCTTATTCATAGACATTTTTAAGAATGTGTGTGACACCTTATGAATTTATTAGCAATTACTAGCCATGGATAATTCATTTTTTTCTATTGTTCCACCATTGACGGCCTGTCATCTACAACCACTGTAGCTTAGTTACCATTGTGTGTGTGACCAACTTGAACTTTTTTTTTTTTTTTGCGGTACACGGGCCTCTCACTGCTGTGGTCTCTCCCATTGCGGAGCGCAGGCTCCGGACGCGCAGGCTCAGCGGCCATGGCTCACGGGCCCAGCCGCTCCGCGGCATGTGGGATCTTCCCGGACCGGGGCACGAACCCGTGTCCCCTGCATCGGCAGGCAGACTCTCAACCACTGCGCCAACAGGGAAGCCCCAACTTGGACTTTTTCATTGAATCTGTTTGTGGTCCAGTTGGTCTAAATATCAATCATGATGCACAATCGGGCATGGTGATCTCTCATAAGCTAAAGTCACGTTGCACAAAGTCTACAGTATCTTTAAAAATTCCTTTGTAAATATACTGGAGTATTTATTGTATTTGTCTGTGTTTTTTTTTAATTTTAATTTAAAAGTGAAAAGTATTGCTCAAATATTAAAGCAATGATTTTTTTTTTCTCCTCACTGGAGGAAGAGGAGAGTGAAATAGGAGAAGCCTCCACTTGACTGCCAGCACCCCGCCCAACCTTGCCCAAATATCAGCTTTTATCAAGCCTTGGTCCCCATTACAACTGATCCCTGCCTCTCAGCCATACAGGCCACTCTCCTGCCTTCCCTCCCCACACGCCTTGTTTACCCCTGTTTCCATACTGCTCCAGTCACCAGCCTGCTTCCTTGCAGCCCCAGTCCTGTCCCAGCTCCAGAACCCATCCTGACAGAGCCAGAAGGAGCAAAAAAAGACTTTTGTGGCTACAGCCCCTCAGCACAAAGAATACCTCTCATTGTGTAGGTTTGTAGTGTTTCAGGGCTAAGCAAGGCCCAGCTCACACCTTCTAGTGATGGTTTTCATCTTACACCTGAGTTCTTAGCATGATGCTGTGCTCCCCACCTGCATTCCCGATTCCTGCCTAAGCCCCCAACCCTATTAGACTGGACCATGCCTTGCTTTGGCCAGGCCCCCAGCTAGGATGTGCATCCTGGAGGGAGACAGGCTGGATCCCCCTGTGCTGCCCACCTGCTTAATTTTCAAGTGGAGTCTGCTTCCTGCATCCCCCAGTGCTGCTTGGAACAGTGTGCTTGGGACCTCCTGGGCCCACTCCTAACCCACACTTCTTACTGCTGTCCCTGGACTGACGTCTTCAGATTCCTTAACTAACCCTGTGCCCAGCCCTGCAACGAGTGAAGACTGTTTCCTCCCCTTGTGCACTGTTGGTGGGAATGTAAAATAGTACAGCCATTACAGAAAACATTATGGAGGTTCCTCCAAAAATTAAAAATAAGACTGCCTTATGATTCAACAATCTCACTTCTGGGTATATATTCAAAAGAAATGAAATCAGTATCTCAAAGAGATGTTTGAACTCTCATGTTCATGGCAGTATTGTTTACAATAGCCAAGACATGGAAACAGCCAAAGTGTTCATCAATGGATGAATGGATAAAGAAGATGTTGTATTGGGAATTCCCTGGCGGTCCAGTGGTTAGGACTCTGCGCTTTCACTGCCCAGGGCGAGGGTTCAATCCCTGGTTGGGAAACTAAGATCCCACAAGCTGCATGGTGTGGCCAAAAAGAAAAAAGAAAACATGGTCTATATACACAATGGAATATTGTTCAGCCTTTAAAAACATGGAAATCCTGCCATTTGTGACAATGTGGATGAACCTGGGGGACATACGCTAAATGAAATAAGAAAGAAAACTACTGCATGAGCTGGAGGGTAGATATGAAGTGTTCTCATCTCACACACACAAAGATAACTATATGAAGTGATGGATACGTTAATTAGCTTGATTGTGGTGATTATTTCAAACTGCAGAGGTATTTCAAAACATCCAGGGAATTCCCTGGTGGTTCAGTGGTTGGGATTCCATGCCCTCACTGCCGAGGGCCCGGGTTCAATCCTTGGTCAGGGAACTACGATCCCACAAACCACGCAGCTCGGCCAAGAAAAAAAAAAAATCCAGTTGTACACCTTGAATATATACAATTTTTATTTTTCAACTGTACCTCAATAAAGCTGGGGGAAAAGACTGTTTCCTCTTTCTAAATTGCCTTTCCCCTTTCTAGTCCAAACCTACCCATCTTCCCTTGACTGTCCCCACCCACGAAAATTTCTCCTTCTCTCAACTCCTCCTACACTTAAAAGAAGAACCACAGTTTAGTACATAATTATATCCTTCCTTTATTTGTTCCCTGTTCCCATCTCACCGACTAATTTGTAAACTCATAAGTGCAGAGACTAAGTCTTTCTACGATGCCGTGTTCTTATTAGCCGACTCATTCATTAATTCAGCGGATATTTCAGTGACTACTCTGTCTCAGACTTTGCTGTTCAGGATACAGAGTTGCAGGAGGCAAGGTGGCAAAGATAAACAGGATGCCTGCTCTCAAAGCAGGAAGACAGGCCATCAAATAATCACACAAATCAGTGTAAAATTACATCAGAGAGCCACTATGGAAAACAATATGGCTGTTCCTCAAAATACTAATAAGCGAATTATCAGATAATCCAGCAATTGCACTTCTGGGTATTTAGTCACACGGACCGAAAGCGGGGGTCTCAAAAAGATATTTGTACACCTGTGTTCATAGCAGCATTATTCACAATGACCAAAAGGTGGAAGCAATCCAAGTGTCCATCAACAGAGGAATGCAAAAACAAAACGTGGTCTCTCCGTACAATGCAATATTATTCAACCTCAAAAAGGAAGGAAATTCTGACATATGCTGCAACATGGATGAATTCTGAGGACATTCTACTAAGTGAAATAAGCAAGTCCCAAAAGGACAAATACTATATGATTCTACTTATATAAGGTACCTAGAGTTGTCACACGCATAGAGACAAAGTAAAATGGTGGTTGCCAGGGGGTGAGGGGCAGGGGAGTGGAGATTTGCTCTTTGAATGAAAGATGCGAGATGAAAAGAGTTCTGGAGATGGATGCGGGTGACGGCTGCACAACAATGTGAATGTACTAACACTACTGAACCGTGCACTTAAAACTGGTTCAGATGGTAAATTTTATGTTATGTGTATTTTGGCACAATTAAATATAATTTTTAGAATGACAAACCAGGGGACTTCCCTGGTGGTCCAGTGGTTAAGACTCCATGCTCCCAATGCAGGGGGCATGGGTTTGATCCCTGGTTGGGGAACTAAAATCCTGCATGCCAAATGGTGCAGCAAATAAATAAATAAATAAAGCAGTGGCTATGTAAATCAACCATACTTCAAAAAAAATAAAAATAAATTTTTTTAAAAAACGACAAACCAAAAAAAAATTACAACCAGAGATGAGAGCAACAAAGGCAAGTCAAGGCTGCCTGGAGGAAGTGATCCTAGTGATATCAGCTAGTATGCTTTCATCCACAAATAACAGAAACCCTAAGTCAAATCCTTAGAAAATAAGTATATCTGTTTTTTCTCATGACAAGGAATCCAGTGGCAGGGCGGCTTCAGGTGGCTGGCTAATTCAGTGGCTCAAAAGTATTAGCAATAATCCAAGTTCTTTCCATCTTTCTGCCCTACCTAACTCGAGGCATTGCATCCAGCCACAATGGCCAGTGGAAGAAGGCTATTAATTTCTTTAAGTTTAGCTTTCTTTGTTTGTAAAATAGTCTTATCATCTGTATGTACTTTACAGAGCTGTTGGAATAATTAAACAAGATAAAATACATGATGTCCTTAGTAGAGCACTTGGCCTGTGTAGATGCTCAATATATAAAGATTGGATGCTCTGAATCCCAGAGTCTCTCAAGGGTTATAATTCAAGGGAGTAAGGATGTGGGCCCTGGATTTTAAGTCTACCTGGATTTTTTTTTTAGAGGAATTTATTTTTATTTATTTATTTATTTTTATTGCAGAAACAAAAAATTTTTTTAAATTCTAATTGGAAAAAAAGAAAAAGGAAAATAGACTGTGGTGATGGCTGCACATACCTCTGAATATACTAAAAAAACATTGAATTGTACACTTTAAATGGGAGAATTATATGTTATGTAAATTATATTTCAATAAAGCTGTTTAAAAGACTAAATAAAACAAAATAAATTTTTTAAGCTTTTGAGTAAAAAAGAAAAAAAATCTACGTGGATCTAAAATCTGGCACCACTGCTTACTAGCTGAGTGACCTCGGACAAATTTACATAATGGTCCTAAGCCTGTTTCCTCACCTGTAGCATGAACATAACGTTGAGCCTGGTACCCAAGCAGTGCTCAGTAAATACCAACAGTTTTTACCTTTTGACAATCAGTGGGACAGCAAAGAGGGACTATAGCTTGATGAAGCAAGTTGAGCTTACTTAAGGACCCTAAAGATGCATTTGGGAGGGAATCTTGCTAGCATAAACAAGAACCTACTGTATAGAACAGGGAACTCTTCTCAATACTCTGTAATGGCCAATATGGGAAAAGAATCTAAAAAAGAGTGGATATATGTATGTGTATAACTGAGTCACTTTGCTGTACACCTGAAACTAACACAACATTGTAAAGCAACTATTCTCCAATAAAAATTTTTTAAAAACCCAAAAAACTAACAAACAAAAGTGCAGCGCCTCTGGTGAGAAGGTTAGCTAGATAAGATTGCTGAAGTGAGAACTGGTTTTTAGTGTGTCTTCAGCTGCCCAGGGGAAGATGAAGCCTTTGTTATGGAAATGAATAGGGAGGCCTCTGCAGGAATCCGGACTCCATCCCTAAGCCAGGCGGCTCCAGCGGAGGCAAGAGCAGGGAGGGAGGCTGAGTTGCCTCCGGAGCTCTGTAGGTGGCAGTGCGCGTGCAGCCACGAGGTGGGAGGCGGGCGTGGCCACCCCGGCGCCTCTACCAGTCTGAGACCGGGTCTACACCCTGCATCCGGGAAAATGGGTCCCTGCAACAATCCCGGAGGCCTTCCAGCCGCCCATTCACCGGCCTCCCCTTCTCCTTCAGTCAACCTACTGTGCTGGAAACAAAATTTCTAGAGGCTAGCTTACAATTAAAAAAAAAAAAAATGCAGCGTGGAAAAGCCTCCGCTGAGTTTGTAAAAAACACCCTCGCTCTCCGAATGGATTCTTAGATTTGTTTTTAAATACTTTAACTGATTCCAGCCTTTGGTCCTGAGAAAACCACTCTGCCTCTGAGAGATTTAAAGGAAAGTGTATGTGGCTTTAAGGGCTCCAGGTCAGGCTAATTCTTCCTCAGCGTGTTTGTCGGGCAAGCCGAAGTCACTGTTTTGCTCACTCCACCCCCGACCAGACGATTCTAGGGTTAGTGGTGACTTATACCCTCAGGGCACTCCACGAGTTATCTCCCGGCACCTCTGAAAAGCAATTCTTTCAGAGACTCAGGGTCCCAGCTGCCTTTGAAGAAGGCAGAGTGTCCTGTTCCTAAATTAGACATCGGTCCCCCAAAACCCAGCAGTTGGCTACATTCTTAAGAAAAAAGCACAAACAGTGGGGTTCCGAGTTCAAGTTGCCTCTCTACCATTTACCAGAGTAAATGCTGAGCTCTTTGGAATCACAATTTACAACATGGCCCTACCCCAAGGGTATAATGAGAGGATTAGCAGTGCCAGGCCCAGACATTTCGGAGCTGAGGCCAAAGAAAAAAATCACTAACACGGATATCCTGTCTTTATTTTAAATCTTGATATTTTTTTCATTAATTTTTAGTTTTAAAAATATTGCATTGAAATATTATTTATCTTGACTCCTGAGTTGGGGTGGGGTCTTTGGCACCCCCTTAAATTTTGCACAAGAGGCAAGTACCTCACTCCCTCACCCTAGTCTGTGACCCTGAGGATTAGATAAAGTAATGCATGTAAACTTGACAAGAACCCTATAGATTTTCCAAAATGTTTGAAGGGATGCATAGAAAATTGGGGGCTGAGTTTGGGGGCTGAGGGCCACATGTACATGCCATGGTGAACTCCACTGGACCCTTTGGCACAACTCTGCTACTTAATACGCGTAACTTTCAGTTAAGTGTTCATTTACCCATCTTCAGGTGAAAACGCAATAGAGCGTTCAGTCTTATGCAATAGAGCGACTGCAGGAAAATGATGCTCTTTGGTTCTCCCCCGGCCCCAGTTTGCAGGCCCAATAGCCATGATGCTCTGAGTCATTTGAATTCTTCCTCCTGCAGCCCCTTTTCCACACACCCACTTACAAGGGAGACAGCAGGCAGCCTGGTGGGGCCGGCAAGCAGCCCCACTCTGGGTGAGTGCCTGGGAGCAGCCAGAGAACGCCTGCGTGGGAGGGAGCCTTAAATGAATGAAGGCAGGTCCAGATCCCACAGAACCCCCCATTCTTCACCCAGGAGATCCTCGTGTGTAGAGTGGTTACCCTTTCCTTAGAGCTGCCCCTCCTGAACAGGGTGAGATGCTCTGGTGCTACTGCTGGCAGTGAGTATGGAAGGGCCAGGTACACAATGCCCAATGATCCATTTCAGGACAACAAGCATTTGTTTGTAGTTCAGAGGGCAGTTTTTGGTTGTTATTTTATTTTATTTTATTTTAACTGAATGAGAGATTCTTTAAATTTTATAGTGCTTTACAATTTTCAAAAGTTTCACACACATGATTTCACCTAATCCCATAATAACCCTTTTTTTTTGCCCTCTACCCGTAGATTAACACTCCCCCTTCCCTCTCCCCACTGGTAACCATTAGTTTGTTCTCTATACCTGTGAGTCTGCTTCTTTTTTGTTATATTCACTAGTTTGTTGTGTTTTTTAGATTCCACATATAAGTGATATCACACAGTAATTATCTTTCTCTGTCTGACTTATTTCACTTAGCATCATGTCCAGAGGACAGTTTTAACATGAGCCCTGTCCATATATGTGGGGAAAGAGAGGCAGAGAATGAAACAACATGTGAGAAGAGCATGAGCGTGTAGGTGGAAGGATGATCCCATTTCTTTTTTCCTTTTGGCCCAGGATGAAACACAGTAGCGTCATCACTTGTTTCCTTCAGTTTCAGACGTCAAGACATTAATGACGGGGGACTTCCGGGAAGATGGCGGAAGAGTAAGACGCGGAGATCACCTTCCTCCCCACAGATACACCAGAAATACATCTACACGTGAAACAACTCCTACAGAACACCTACTGAACGCTGGCAGAAGACCTCAGACCTCCCAAAAGGCAAGAAACCCCCCACGTACCTGAGTAGGGCAAAAGAAAACCGAATAAACAGAGACAAAAGAATAGGGACGGGACCTGCACCAGTGGGAGGGAGCTGTGAAGGAGGAAAGGTTTCCATACACTAGGAAGCCCCTTCGCGGGCGGAGACTGCGGGTGGCGGAGGGGGAAAGCTTCGGAGCTGCGGAGGAGAGCACAGCAACAGGGGTGCGGGGGGCAAAGCGGGGAGATTTCCACACAGAGGATCAGGGCCGACCGGCACTCACCAGTCCGAGAGGCTTGTCTGCTCACCGGCCAGGGCGGGCGGGGCCTGGAGTTGAGGCTCGGGCTTCCGTCGGAGCGCCGGGAGAGGACTGGGGTTGGCGGCGTGAACACAGCCTGCAGGGGTTAGTGCGCCACGGCTAGTCAGGAGGGAGTCCGGGAAAAGGGCTGGAGCTGCCGAAGAGGCAAGAGACTTTTTCTTCCCTCTTTGTTTCCTGGTGCGCGAGGAGAGGGGATTAAGAGCGCTGCTTAAAGGAGCTCCAGAGACGGGCGCGAGCCGCGGCTAAAAGCGCGGACCCCAGAGACGGGCATGAGACGCTAAGGCTGCTGCTGCCGCCACCAAGAAGCCTGTGTGCGAGCACAGGTCACTATCCACAACCCCCTTCCGGGGAGCCTGTGCAGCCCGCCACTGCCAGGGTCCCGGGATCCAGGGACAACTTCCGCGAGAGAACGCACGGCGCGCCTCAGGCTGTGCAACGTCACGCTGGCCTCTGCCGCCGCAGGCCCGCCCCGCACGCAGTGCCCCGCCCCTGCCCCCGGCCAGAGTGAGCCAGAGCCCCCGAATCAGCGGCTCCTTTAACCCCGTCCTGTCTGAGCGAAGAACAGACGCCCTCCCGCGACCTACACGCAGAGGCAGGGCCCAATCCAAAGCTGAGCCCCTGGGAACTGGGAGAACAAAGAAGAGAAAGGGAAATCTCTCCCAGGAGCCTCAGGAGCAGCGGATTAAAGCTCCACAATCATCCCAAATTAAGGAGGTGGACTTTGAGAGCAAGATTTATGGTTTTTTCCCCTTTTCCTCTCTTTGTGAGTGTGTATGTGTATGCTTCTGTGTGAGATTTTGTCTGTATAGCTTTGCTTCCACCATTTGTCCTAGGGTTCTATCCATCCGTTTTGTTTTAATTTTTTTTAATAATTATTTTTTATTTTAATAACTTTATTTTATTTTACTTTATCTTCTTTCTTTTTTTCCTTCCTTCCTCCCTCCCGCCCTCCCTCCCTCCTTTCTTTCTACTTCTACTAATTCTTTCTTTCTACTTTTTCTCCCTTTTATTCTGAGCCATGTGGATGAAAGGCTCTTGGTGCTGCAGCCAGGAGTCAGTGCTGTGCCTCTGAGGTGGGAGAGCCAACTTCAGGACACTGGTCCACAAGAGACCTCCCAGCTCCACGTAATATCAAATGGTGAAAATCTCCCAGAGATCTCCATCTCAACACCAGCACCCAGCTTCACTCAACGACCAGCAAGCTACAGTGCTGGACATCCTATGCCAAACAACTAGCAAGACAGGAACACAACCCCACCCATTATCAGAGAGGCTGCCTAAAATCATAAGAAGTCCACAGACACCACCAGACGTGGACCTGCCCACCAGAAAGACAAGATCCAGCCTCATCCACCAGAACACAGGCACTAGTCCCCTCCACCAGGAAGTCTACACAGCCCACTGAACCAACCTTAGCCACTGGGGACAGACACCAAAAACAACGGGAACTATGAACCTGCAGCCTGCAAAAAGGAGACCCCAAACACAGTAAGGTAAGCAAAACGAGAAGACAGAAAAACACACAGCAGATGAAGGAGCAAGATCAAAACCCACCAGACCTAACAAATGAAGAGGAAATAGGCAGTCTACCTGAAAAAGAATTCAGAATAGTGATAGTAAAGATGATCCAAAATCTTGGAAATAGAATAGACAAGATGCAAGAAACATTTAACAAGGACCTAGAAGAACTAAAGGTGAAACAAACTGATGAACAACACAATAAATGAAATGAAAAATACTCTAGATGGGATCAATAGCAGAATAACTGAGGCAGAAAAACGGATAAGTGACCTGGAAGATAAAATAGTGGAAATAACTACTGCAAAGCTGAATAAAGAAAAAAGAATGAAAAGAACTGAGGACAGTCTCAGAGACCTCTGGGACAACATTAAACGCACCAACATTCGAATTATAGGGGTTCCAGAAGAAGAAGAGGAAAGAAAGGGACTGAGAAAATATTTGAAGAGATTATAGTTGAAAACTTCCCTAATATGGGAAAGGAAATAGTTAATCAAGTCCAGGAAGCACAGAGAGTCCCACACAGGATAAACCCAAGGAGAAATACACCAAGACACATATTAATCAAACTGTCAAAAATTAAATACAAAGAAAACATATTAAAAGCAGCAAGGGAAAAACAACAAATAACACACAAGGGAATCCCCATAAGGTTAACAGCTGATCTTTCAGCAGAAACTCTGCAAGCCAGAAGGGACTGGCAGGACATATTTATGTCAAAACAACATAATCCTATTTTGCTGGGAACTTTCTTTTCTCGATGTATAGGAAGAGGCCATGGCCAGAACGAGAAGCTGTGTGATGAATCTCACTTTTACTGCATTATTAAACTGTTACATTCATTCCAGAGGCCAGAACAAATGACTGAATGTATATTTACTCTGCATTATTAATGTGCCAGGCCTAGGAGAGACCCCGCCTGGGGATGTCTTCAGGGCGTCAACATTTGAGAAGCTCCCCCCTCCCTGCCTCCCCAGCACTGCAACAGAGAAGTGAAATAATCAGCTGTCACTGGCCCTGATTGGGGGATGGGGAGGTGGCGGGGAGAGGGGCAGAGTTTAAGTGACATTAATACACGCCAAGTTTTCGCATCCTCGCCCTTTTTTACATTTTGTGCCAGTCTGGAAATAGGTGTTATTTTCCTCATTTTATACATGTGTAAACTGAAACGCACAGAGGTGGATTTACTGGCCCTTCCACAGTGAATACTTGGGATACTGCTCCATAAATATATGTTGAAGGGAAGAATAAAAGCCCATGCTGCGTTCACTACCTTGCTGAGCATAGAAGTAAAAGGCATATGTAAAAGAAAAAAAAAAGCTGACAGGACTTCCCTTGCCGTCCAGTAGTTGAGACTCCGTGCTTCCACTGCAGGGGGCATGAGTCAGGGGAACTAAGATCCCGCATGCCACAAGGCACAGCCAAAAAAACAAAAGTCTGACAAGTAACATCTTTGAATGAATGAATGAGAATGATTGTGGGTGCTTCCCTGGAGCCAGAATTGGATGAGAAGGTTTATCTGCTCCAGACTCCAGGCAAACAGCTTTATCTATCAATCCACTGACTACCTTCTAGAGTGACTTCCCTGGTGGTCCAGTGGTTAAGAATCCACTTTCTAATGCCGGGGAAACGGGTTCGATCCCTGGTCAGGGAACTAAGATCCCACATGCTGTGGGGCAACTAAGCCCGTGTGCTCTAGAACCCACTCACCACAACTAGAGAGAAGCCCGTGTGCTGCAACTAAGACCCAGTGCAGCCAAATAAATCCATAAATAAATATTAAAAAAATATACATATGGCTCTATTGCCAGGTTCTTCCTGTGCTTGACCATGGGCTAACCATGGTACCAAACACTTGGGAAAGCATAAGACACATCCCATGCCCTGAAGGCTTTGCTGGCAAGAGCAAAGGCTCAACCCATGGACGCTTTGGCTTTTGGATATAATTTATCTACGAGATGTGTGACCTTAAGCAAGTCACTCAATTACTAGGTCTCAAATGCTTAATCAATAAAGAAGGAAGTTATTCAACAAATATAGAGGCTCAGCATTAGGCTAAGCGTGGAGGATGCAGAGAGAAAAGATAGACACTTGTTAAGAATCTGAGTCCGGGGAGGGAATTTACAGATAAACATAGTACATACAATGGTGCTGTGAATGCATAACCTGCTATAGTGTCCCTAAAGTCTCTAATTTTTTTTTTCTTTGAAAGGATCTTAGTTCCCCAGTTCCCCAGCCAGGGATCGAACCCAAGCCCCTCACGTTGGGAGCGTGGAGTCTTAACCTCTGGACCACCAGGGAAGTCATTGAAGTCCGTAATCTGGGGGCATGAAAGCACTCCAGCCTGGCTCAGAAGCCAGGGTGCGAGTTTCTCTTCGCCGTAACCCACCCACCAGTACTACCTTCCTGCTGGATTTCCGGTCACCTAGGGGCTTATGAATCAATCTCCTGGTGTCACAGGGCAGTGCCTTCTCAAAGCGCCCTCGTTCTCTTAGCACTTAGTGGTGTCCCGACAGTGGCTCTTTTTCAGGATGCTGGTTTCCTAGCCCATGAGAGCCCAGGAATAGGGGCCAAACACCTGGCAGAGCCAGAGTCCCCTCTCCTGGTCCAGTTCCTCCAAACCATTGTGGTTTCTATGCACGGCCTAGTCAGTCCTCACTCCCCAAAGGCCTAATTGTACTTCTTTTTTCAAATGACAGGTTTGCATGGCCCATAGCAAAAGACACTAGGATAGAATCCAAACCTTCAGTAACGCGAAATGGAGAATCCAGATTTGAGAAACAGATGGTCTTACTTCCCAATAAGGGAGAGAAAATGATTTTACACAGGTTGGAGTGGAACCAGTGAAGACTTGCCACGGTAGGTAACATTCCAACTAAACTTTGAGGCTATGAGTTATTCTCAGACAAGAAGCGATTTCTAACATTTTTTTTTTTTTTAGCAATTCCAGCAGTATGTGGCAGTCACTGAGTTAAATACTTTACAGCTAAGCACTTTAACCCTCCCTCTAACAACCCTACAATAGAACCTAGTATTAACTGCATTTTATAGATTTGAAAACAAAGCGTCACATGACTTTCCCAAGGTTGAGTTGAGTTGAGTCCAGCTCTTTTGACTCCAGGGCCCACACTCCTAACCACCATTGTAGATTCGATTATGAGCCTTTTATCTGTTGCTTTGAGGATCCAACCAGATGCTCTTTCCTCTATTTTTTTTTTTTTCCTCTGTTTAGAATGCGCTCCTGCCACCCCTTGGTCTAACCAGCCCCTACTTACTCCTTGTCCCCAAGTTGCATTAGTTTGCTCTGGCTGATGTAACAAAATACCATAGACTGGGTGACTTAAACAACAGACATTTATGTTCTCAGACTTCTGGAGGCTGCAAGTTCATGATCAAGGTGCTGGCAGGATTGGCTCTCCTTGGCTTCCAGAAGGCCATCTTCCCACTGTGTCTTCACATGGTCTTTCCTCTGCGTGCACATCCCTGGTGTTTCTGTGTGATCAAATTTCCTTTTTTTTGTTGTTTTTTTGTGGGGTTTTTTGGCCGTGTCTTGTGGCTTGTGGGAACTTAGTTCCCCAACCAGGGATTGGATCTGGGCCCTCGGCAGTGAGAGCACGGAGTCTTAAAGACTGGACCACCAGGGCATTCCCAAATTTCCTCTTCTTATAAGGACACAAGTCAGATTGAATTCGGGTCCACCCTAAAGACTCGTTTTAAAGTAATCACCTCTGTAAAGAGCTTGTCTCTAAATACAGTCACTTTCTGAAGTGCTGGGGGTTAGTGCTGTACCACATGAATTTGGGGGGAGGGAAAGGTGAGAAATTCAGCCCATAATACAGGTTAAATGTCATTTCCCAAGATAAGTCTTCTGTAATCTCCTGGGTGAGGTTCGTTTCTCCTGTAGTGCCTTATGTATGTTCCCGCTAGCAGTTAGAACTGCTATAAATTAATTACTTAAATGATTATTTGTTCAAGATCTATCTCCCCGCAATAATCCTGGGGATTATGTTGTTTTCTCATAATAATGAGATTTTGCCGGGAAAAGGTCTTTAGGAAAATTGACACTGGCACCTTGTGCTTTGTCTTTTGCTGGT
Source organism: Grampus griseus (assembly GCF_964374135.1). Taxonomy (NCBI): domain Eukaryota; kingdom Metazoa; phylum Chordata; class Mammalia; order Artiodactyla; family Delphinidae; genus Grampus; species Grampus griseus. The sequence continues at coordinate 102,683,800 of NC_139000.1, forward strand.
TTGGTTTGGGGGAGCTGGGGGGGGGAGTTTCTTAAGCTTTTATTTTCTTTTAAAGCAATGCTGGAATCAGTTCATACCAGCTCACGAGAGCTGATTTTCAATCTTCAGGAATCTTTCAAGTCAGCTGTTAAGCATAGCTATTATTGCAACCACTATGGAAAACAGTATAGAGGTTCCTCAAAAACTTAAAGAATAGAACTGCCATACAATCCAGCAATTCCGCTTCTGCGTATTTTTTCCAAAGAAAACAAAAACACTATTTGGAAAAGATATATGCACTCCTGTGCTCATTGCAGCATTATTTCCAATAGCCAAGATATGGAAGCAACCTAAGTGTTCATCCATAGATGAATGGATGAAAAAGATGTGGTGTATAAATAAAGTGGTTTATGACTCAGCCTAAAAAAAAAGCATAGCCGTTATTAAAACTTAAATTTTATAAACATATAATTCAATAAATGGTATTAAAAACAAAGAAATACTCAAAATTCATTGCTTTCTAATTATTTTACCACATTCATTATGGACTGAATTGTGTCCCCTCTCAAAACTCATATACTGAAGTCCTAACCCCCAGCACCTGAGAATGTGACTGTATTTGGAAATAGGACCTTTACAGAAGTAATTAAGGTAAAATGAAGCCACTAGGGTGGGCCCTAATCCAATCTGAGTGGTGTCTCCTGCAAGGCAAGGAGAGGCCTCAGAGGAAACCAGCTCTGCTGACACCTTGATCTTGGACTTCCAGCCTCCAGGGTTATGAGACAATAAATTTCTGTTGTTGGAGCCTCCCGTCTGTGGTATTTTATTATGGCAGCCCCATCAAACTAACACAGCATTTTCCCACTATCTATCGTCTTGAGGCCATTACTCCTGTCCTATCTGTCTGGTGGAAAGACGCTGTGATGGTACTATTGCAAATCTCTTCCCATCTTCGTGCTCAGTGGCATCACGCTGGTAGCTCGAAACCCACTGAGGTGGGAATATTTATGTCACAGAAACTGGCAAACATTATAAACCAGAGCTTTTCCCCCCAGATAGCCACATGGGAAACATGTATCAGGACACCACTGCTTTTAGGTTAGCAAGGAAAGAACAGTGGGAAGGAGGGACTGAATAGAGAGAAATGTGAGAATGGTTTTGAATTTTTTTCCTTTATTTATTCACTTCAACAGACTCTGCTAGTTTCCCACCCACTATTCATCTCTGTTTCTTCCTTACCAGCAATACCCTGATTTTGATTAGGATATCGCCCTCAACTAAAAATACTCGCCTTCCCAAACTCCCTGGTAGCCGAGAGCTGGCTTCTCTGCCGTTGACTACCTAAAGGCATTTCTTGTTTTTGTTTTAAGATTTTTTTTTATGGGGACCACATTTTTTAAAGTCTTTATTGAATTTGTTACAATATTGCTTCTGTTTTATGTTTTTTGGTTTTCTGGCCACGAGGCATGAGGGATCTTAGCTCCCCAACCAGGGACCGAACCCGCACAATCGCCTCTGCATTGGAAGGCGAAGTCTTAACCACTGGACCACCGGGGAAGTCCCTGAATGCATTTCTAAGTGCTTTATCTACACACTCACTACAGGAAACTGAAAACCACTGCCTTTGGGGGTAGTAGATAAGCACTAGGGAAAGAGAAAACATTCAAAAAGAACAAATGAACCACGCTCTGGATGCCCACAAGTCATCCTGGCTAAGCGTCAAAATCCCAGTTTTCAAGAATTGGAAAAACTTTAAAAACCCAAAACATCTATAAGAAGGGTGAGATAGAAGTTGGAATTTGCAATATTAACCTAAGGGAGATAAATTCTTTATGCTTCTTATACCACTATAAAACCAAGGCAAATGTATACATTTGAGTCCAAACCAAACTACAAAACCGATAGTACTTACCGTCAGCAGTTTAGTGTGCTGGATCATGTTTTGCCAGATTAACTCACACATGTTGTGTTTCATAATAAGGCCCCATAGCCTCAGGTCCAGCTCTGTATTTAAACTGTTCTGTATTTCATCTTCGGTACGGCAGAGAACATCTGTTTGCACACTATGTTGTACAAAATGGCATTAGTGACTTCAAAGCTTTGTTTCAAGAGAATCCGACCCCATGCGTACCCAAAACTCTGCCAGTGGGCAGTCTTCAATGCCAATTTAATGTGGTGTCATTTGATCTCTACAAAGCAGTTTTGTTTCCTTGAACATGAAATTAATATTGCAGCTTTATTGAAATCTGCACTAAATAAGTATCTAATCCAATTATGACTGGAATTGGTTACAGAAAATTTCTTCATGGTGCACTTATGACTTACATGTATAGCTAATAAACTCCTGCCAAGCTGGCACGGTCTTGAGTGGCACGGGTGCACACAGAACATCTGAGCGCTCTGCCAATACAGGACTGATGTCAAGCCCGTGGATATTTGAGGGTGCAGGTGATGGTTTAAGCCTCTCCACTTTCCCTATTTGAACTCCTAAGTCCTGATTCTATCCAAACTGTTTCAGCTTCCTGCCCTTGGGTGTGATTTATCAATCCCTTTGTTTGGGGGACAGAAGTAGCCGTGTGTGGATTTTCTACTGTGTGTGTTGGGTGTTCGGGGGAGGTGTGGGCGCCCCTAACCCCCTCGTTGTTCAAAGGTCAACTGTATATCATCAACGGTTGAGATAATAGCTCTAGAGTCAGAATGCCTTGAGTTCCATCTTGACTCCACATCTTACTAGCGCTTTGGTCTTTAGCAAGTGACTTAACCTCCCTGTGCCTCAACCTTCTCATCTGATAAAAGGGTATGAAGAGTACGATCCTCATGAAGTTGCTATCAGAATTACACGAGATCATACGTGGGTCTAGAAGAACACCTGGCCCCTAGGATGTGCTCTGCGAAAACTTGCTGCTGCTCTTTTTGTTATCTCGGTTTGGCCTTTACTTGACCTGAATTCAATCGTAAACGCAAATTCAAACATGGACACTTCTGATGATTGAACTCCAGTGCCAGCATCTTCCTGAAGCCTTTCCTTATATATTCATTCCTGTATTGCATAGAATTAACCACTCTCCTCTGCATCCGACCGTGCTCCGTGCGATCTTCTACCACTGAAGAGGTAAACATTTATTGCCTTTCTATGTTGCTCTCCACCAGCTAAACCACAGGTTCCTACTGTCAGAGGTGAAGTCTGACTAGTCTTTGCATCCCAGCGTCTGGCACAATGTCCAGCAGAGTTGTCACGGGCAAATTCTCAAAGAGAGGAAAGTGAGAGGAAAAGGAAAAGGACGAAGGGGAGGAGAACACACCCCCAGCTTTTTCAGAGAGACTTCCCTTTTGAAGGGAGTCCAAACCTTATAAATAAGGCACTGCTGGTGGGCTAGTAGCTGCATCTGGCCAGAAGGGGCGTCTGGGGGTGGAGTGGGCGCAGCAGGCGCGTGTGTCCTGGAGCCAGCCACTCTAGATCCCAAGAGTGCACTGTACACGACTCTTCCCAACTCGTTCCCATTTGGGGAGCTTGAAAATCTTCCATGGCGCGGGAGCATTCATACCACTGAAACTTTCTCAACAGCCAACTTTCCCAGCACACCACCGGCAACAAGGTTTCTCTGTGACTCCGAAAGCAATGAAATTTTACATCCCGAGGGACAGAAGACTAGGTGGGGCACAGAGGGACTCTGAAAGCAAAGCCACCGCCTGCCAGGGCTGAGGCTGGCCCTGGGTGGGTGCCAGCCCTCTGTGCATTCCCAACATCACAGCCCTGGCCCCAGGACGCCTCTGGGGACAACATCTTTATCACTCTTATCAAAGTCATCATGGAAGCATCCAGGGAGATTTTTGTCTCATTACTGTTGATTGCTTGTAATCTGTTAACAGTCGGCTAATAATAAAATGCATCATGTTAATGACTTACTAGTCATAACACCAAACAATTGAATGGACTATTTGCTTAATATTTTCATGAGAGAATGTGCACGTGACCTTGCAGCTTGGTGCCAGTTACATTTCTATTTACATGGAGATTGGGGACAATTAGAACATTTATCTCACTTAGTCACTAGTCACCCTTTCTCCCAACTTTCCCCTCCCTCTTCCCCAAAGAAATGAAAAAACGTTTTCATTATAAACTGCTATCTGTTGGTGAAAGCAGCTATTTTAAAAAAATGATGTCACAGCTGCTAGAATGCTACATTGTTCTAGCTTCAGAAAACACTCAATGGATTCTTTAGTTCTAGCTGTTTCCACATGTTAAGTGAACATGAAGTAACCTCCCTTCCTTATCTCCTATCTTCTTTTATTTATTTTCAGAACTGTCATTTGACACCTAGGGAAACTTCTCTAAGTTTATTTTTTCCTACCTTTAAAATAATGTATGTTTTCATATATTGTATATGGACACAACCACCCCCATTCTTTATAGGACTTCAAATTTTCACCTTTATGACTCCAACTCAGAACTTTCCTGTTACATAAGCATATATTTATACATTTAAGCAGCTTTTACTTGTTCTACAAAACCTGAATAAGTCTCAAACACTGAATTATTTTCTATATGAAGTTTTCAGGAATAGAAAGTGCATTTTTAAATTTTTTACAAAAAGAAATAGAATAACCCCTGCAACCAAAAATAGACACCAACCATCTAGCAACAAATATTTCTTATCTACCTGTATAGAATTGGAAAACTGTCTTTAGAGGTCTGTTTTCTAGCTATATTCTTTCAAACAATGTGAAGAATAAATTGCACTTTTGCAATAACAATATTTTATGTGCAAAAAAATAAACTTCAAGTTTAATCTTAGCTGAGAAAATAGTCTCAGTGTCTTGAATGAGTGTGACTCAAATGCCATGTTTAACATGCAGAGCCTCAGCGTTTCTGAGACTCCAGCCATGCGCATACGATAGGCATGAACTACTGATAAATTGAATTAGTGCTGTGACAAGGACTGGAGGGATAGCCTAAAAACTCACAAGCCAGGGAATTAACCTTGCCTGAATCCTTCTGAATGTGCTTCAGCTTTAATTCACACTTCCTCCTCAGTCCTACACGCATGCGCGCACGCACACTCAAACACACACCCTTCCGTACTCCCTTTCTTCCCAAACCATTTACGGTACCACTCCGCGTTCCCACGCCATGGTTAAGGTACTTTCCTACATTTATACTCTTAGCGGCTCGCTTGAGTGGATCCCCAGCTCTTGGCTTTAAGTATAACGTAGCTACTTCCATGTCTCTCCTAAGTGCAGAGCTCATGCTGCCATACCACGAGGACCTGGAATCCAGAGAGAGAGACTGGGGTCCCCCTCACTAGCTTGTGTTGCTTTCAAATCATGAATCCCCCAGTTTTCTGTAAAGATTCCTGCTTGTGCCGTCTGACCCCGCCCACTGACGTCGTCTTCCCACATCCCCTGCTCATTCAAGACCTAGCCTGTGCTTCACGGTGTTTTCCTTTTTCTTTTTTTTTTTGCTGTGCGACGTGCGGGATCTTAGTTCCCCAACCAAGGATCAAACCCGTGCCCCCTGCAGTGGAAGCGCAGAGTCTTAACCACTGGACCCGCCAGGGAAGTTCCATAGTCTTTTTCTTTAAATTGCGTTCAGCCTTTATTTGGATAACTTCAGTACGTATTCAGATAGCCTGGCCAACATCTCAGTTTCTTGGAATTCTCAGCCTCGGTGTCCACCCTTCTCATCCCCTTCAGACATCCGTTGCGGTGAACCCCCAACCGTTCCACCTCTGAAGTCTGACACTCAAACATAGTGCTATCCTTTCTCATCCTCCTAGTTTTCAGCGACCATATCTACGGCAGCAAAACCAATTACCCAAAAACTAGCAGCTTAAAACAACACAAATGTATTGATTTACACAGTTTTTAAGAGTCAGGAATCCAGGAGCAGCTTAGTGGGGTGGTCCTGGCTTAAAGTCTCTCTGGAGGTTGCAGTCAAGATACCCAGCAGAGCTGCAGGCATCTATCTAGCTCCTCGGGAATTCACTTACTTGCCGGGCAGGTTCATGTGCGTGGTTGGCAGGGACCTCGGTTCCTCACCACGTGGCCCTCTCCGTAGGGATTCTTTTTTCTTTTTCTAAATAGCTCTTGTGTGTGTGTGTGTGTGTGTGTGTGTGTGTGTGTGTGTGTTTAAATCAATTAATTAATTAATTTTCGGCTGTGTTGGGTCTTTGCTGCGTGCAGGGCTTTCTCTAGTTGCGGCGAGCGGGGGCTACTCTTCCGTGCGGCGCGCGGGCTTCTCATTGTGGTGGCTTCTCTTTGTTGTGGAGCACAGGCTCTAGGCGCACGGGCTTCAGTAGTTGTGGCATATGGGCTTCAGTAGTTGTGGCTCGCGGGCTCTAGAGCACAGGCTCAGTGGTTGTGGCTCACAGGCTTAGCTGCTCTGTGGCATGTGGGACCTTCCCGGACCAGGGCTCGAACCCGTGTCCCCTACATTGGCAGGTGGATTCTTAACCACTGTGCCACCAGGGAAGTCCCTCTTTTTCTTTCTTGTTTTTTCTTTTTGTTTCTTGTTTTTGTATTTGTTTTTCAATAGGGATTCTTTTCTTTTCATTCAGTGTTTTATTACAGTCACAACTTTTAGTCACACACTATTGTGTTTTTTATTACTCATTGTGGCCTTGTCATGAGTGTGTGTGTGTGTGTATGTGTGTGTGTGTGTATAAAATGCCTTTGAGAAATTGATCTTTTAAATTTTTTATTGGAGTATAGTTGATGTAGTGTTGTGTTAGTTTCAGGTGTACAGCAAAGTGAATCAGTTATACATATATCCACTCTTTTTTAGATTCTTTTCCCATATAGGTCATTACAGAGTATTGAGTAGAGTTCCCTGTGCTATATAGTAAGTCCTTATTAGTTATCTATTGTATATATAGTAGTGTGTATATGTCAATCCCAATCTCCCAATTTATCCCTCTCCAACCCCCCTTATCCCCTGGTAACCATAAGTTTTTTTCTACATCCATGACTCTACTTCTATTTTGTAAATAAGTTCATTTGTACCCTTCAATAGGGATTTTTTTTTTTTTTTTTTTTTTTTGCAGTACGTGGGCCTCTCACTGCTGTGGCCTCTCCCGTTGCGGAGCACAGGCTCCAGATGCGCAGGCTCAGCGGCCATGGCTCACGGGCCCAGCCGCTCCGCGGCATGTGGGATCCTCCCAGACCGAGGCACGAACCCGTGTCCCCTGCATCGGCAGGCGGACTCTCAACCACTGCGCCACCAGGGAAGCCCCGTACTGAGAATTCTTGAACGAGGGACAGAGGGCTCTGCCCCTCCCCACTCCTCCCTTCCCTTCCCTTCCCTTCCGGTGCCCACTCAGCACCGCACTGACTCGGCTCGTGCAGAGGCCGCTTCCACGGTGCTGACACCATCTGCTCACCCCCTCACCTTCCTCAGGGTCCTCCCAGCACCGATACAGGTGGCCACACACCCCTAAAAAGCCTCCCCTCCTCTCCTCAGCGTCCCATGTCTTCCCGTGTCCAGCCCTGCTGCAGGCAGGCTCCTTGTCCATGGGCCTGTGGACTGGGCTTCCTCAGACTTCTGCCCACTGTCTTCTTTTCTTCTTAGCCTGCACGGCTTAGTCACCTCCGTGGCTTTAAATATAATCTCCAAGCTGAGAAGTCACAAGCCTGCATTCCCAGCTCGTATTTCTCACCTGAGCTTCAGTCTCAGGACTCCAGCTATATACCTCTGGACACACTGTCTTGGGGAGGCCGGAGGCCGGAGGCCCTGAACACTCAACATGGAAGCAATCTGGTCAGTGAATAAAAGCAAGGGCCCTGCCACAGACTGGTCCTAGTGTTAACTATGAGCTGTGGGGCTTGGATACATTATTTAATCAATCTGAAACTCAGTCTCTTCTTGGGTAAAATGGGGGATAATCATAACCCAACTCTTCTTTCTTTTTTCTTATTTAGGTATAGTTGTTTTACAATGTTGTGTTAGTTCCTACTGTACAGCGAAGTGGAGTTCCCTGTGCTATACAGCAGGTTCTTATTAGTTATCTATTTTATGCATATTAGTGTATGTATAAATACCAATCTCCCAATTCATCCCATCCCACCACCCCCCCCACCCCCGCTTTCCCCCCTTGGTGTCCATACGTTTGTTCTCTACATCTGTGTCTCTATTTCTGCCTTGCAAACATGTTCCTCTGTACCATTTTTCTAGATTCCACATATATGCATTAATATACGAAATTTGTTTTTCTCCTTCTGACTTACTTCACTCTGTATGACAGTCTCTAGGTCCATCCACGTCTCTACAAATGACCCAGTTTCGTTTCTTTTTATGGCTGAGTAATATTCCATTGTATATATGTACCACATCATCTTTATCCATTCATCTGTCAATGGGCATTTAGGTTGCTTCCATGACCTGGCTATTGTAAATAGTGCTGCAGTGAACATTGGGGTGCATGTGTCTTTTTGAATTATGATAACCCAACTCTTAAGGTAACCATGAATAAGTCAGTTCATTTAAAGTCCTTGGCATGGTGCCTGGTATATGGTACCAGGGCTCAGGAATGGGAGTTATTATTGTGAGGAATAAATGAGACAATACATGCACAGCATATGGTTCACAGTTAAGTGCTGTAGAAATACTATCTGGTATTATTATATCCCAACCTGAATGTATCTCTCCATCCTTCTCTGTCTCCCTCTGACAAGTCTGCCCCTCCTCTAGCAAGCATTTCCTCCCTCAGCCAATAGGGCCTTTATCTCCCATTTCCCTCCACTCCATATCCAAGCAACCACCAGTTCTAGCAGTTCCACCATATTATTCCCTAACTGCTCTCTAATCAGTCCACTTCTTCCACTCTGTTCCATCCCATCAGTGTCTCTTCTCTGGATGACTGCAAAGCCTCCCACCTGGTCTCCCTGCCTCTGGTCCTGCCCCTGGCCAATCCATTCTCCACACTGCAGCCAGAACGATCAATCCAAGATGTGCGTCCAATCATGTAATTTCCCTGAGGGCTTTCCATTGCCCTCAGGCTAAAGTCCAAGGCTCTTAATTGGATGTACAAAGCCATTTAGAGTATGAATTTGCTTTCCTCTCTGAAGTCAACTCCCAAGCTCACGTGACTTTCAGTTTCTCTGTTTTCTCTAACCTCTGTGTCCTGTACTTTCTTCTAAAACCTGCTCACCTGGTGGGGCCTCTCGTGCTTGCCCTGTAGCTCTTAACGTGGATGACACTTCTCCAGGAAGTGTATCCAACTGTCCCCAAGCTACATTAGGTGTTTGCCCCAATTTACTCTCCCAAAAGCATAGACTCTTCAAAGTTACAATTATCATACTGTTATAATTGCCTTTTCATTTTCTCCCCACCTTTAGACCACACGGGTCACCAAATAATGGTTGAATGTGTTTATGGGCAACAAACGAACAGCTGTCCTTCCTCCTGAATGGCCTGTGACACTGTTGATGACTCTCACCACAATGTGGGTGGCCCTTTTCCAACCTCTCCCTGACAACATATGTGCAACGCACCTGACAGTACAGGTGGGAAATTGGGAGACCTGAGTGTAAGTCCTGCCTGCCATTGACTAGCTATGCAATCTTGGTAAAGCCACTTAAGCATTTTGAGTATCAATTTCCTCATTTAAAAGACTGGGTCAATAATACCTTTCTCTTGTATTGCTGGGAAGCTCAAATAATGTATATTAAAGTGCTGTGTAAACTGTAAATCGCCACATGGTACCAATTCCAACTCTTTTTTTGCCGGGGGGGGCAGTTCTTGGTTTGCCCTCTTTCCTACCTGAGACTCTCCCTTTCCCCCACCTCCCCTTCTTCTCATTCCTGCTAGAGGCACCCAAGACCTGGTGACATGTTTCTCAGAACACCCAGGGTCAGGGGGTTACCAGCCATTGAGGGCAAGTGTAGAACGGGTGAACCAGGCACAGCCAGGATCATGTTGCCTCACTTTCCTTTACTGAGGGCCTCACTTTCCTTTACTGGGGTCCTCACTTTCCCACACCCTTTAGATACTGGGGGAGTTGCACATTGAAATCCTGGAGTGGCATATTGTTTCCCAACTATAAGTACACTGTATCATTATCCTTCAGACACTCCTACAGGTCCTTCCCCTTCTCAGAGTTAAATCCTCCAACAACTGATGAAGAATTTAAGATGAAAAAGTTAGGGATTTGGGGATTCCTATTAAGGTGAATGCAACAGCTCGTGACAAAAGAAACTAAGTGCTTTTCAACATTTAATATGTGCCAGGAGTGTTACATATTTTTATTTCATTTATGTTTTACAACAACTGTGGAGGTGCTATTATTGTCCAGAGAAATTAAGTAACTTGCCCAAGAATATGTGGTAGGTAAGTTGCGAATTCAAATCCAGTTCAGACTCCATATCCCAAGCTTCCTACGATAGAAAAAGTGCTTAGTTCGTTTACCGTCAAGTTTCTCCTTACCAGTAATGCAGAATTATTTTTTCCTCCTTCCATTGCATGTCCTAAACCCATCCCAACCCTACATAACCTGAATAAATTATAGAAATATTCTACTTAAACTGTAGGTTGACTAAGGGCTAGGGGAATTCATGCCAAGAAGCTGGAATCTTGAGAATGGTAAATATAAGCTACTAGCTCTCAGTAGCCACAGCGACTCCCCGTAACTACATCATTCTTAGAAATAGTGATATAGTGGCTAAAAAGCAAGCTGGTGGCCAGTAAGGAGAAGATGGGGGTAGAGAGGAAGATGATGAGGAAGGGTTTTTCAGTGTGGCCCAGAGCTGAGATGGTGGTCATAACTTCCCTGGTGGTCCAGTGGTTAGGACTCTGCACTTCCACTGCAAGGGGCACGGGTTCAATCCCTGGTCGGGGAACTAAGATCACGCAAGCTGCTCAGCACAGCCAAAAACAAAAAACAAAGCTGAGATGGTGGTTAGCAACGCATTCATCCACTGCTGCATAACTCACAATTCAGCTAGCCAAATGGAGCGTCTAACACCATAAATACAGTAGAAATTAAGAAAAGGGGAGGGCTTCCCTGGTGGTGCAGTGGTTGTGTGTCCGCCTGCCGATGCAGGGGACACGGGTTCGTGCCCCGGTCCGGGAGGATCCCGCATGCCGCGGAGCGGCTGGGCCCGTGAGCCATGGCCGCTGAGCCTGCGCGTCCGGAGCCTGTGCTCCGCAACGGGAGAGGCCACAACAGTGAGAGGCCCGCGTACCGCAAAAAAAAAAAAAAAAAGGGGGGAGTTCAGTATAAGACAGGATAACCACAAATGCCTTCTGCTGGCCAAGCATTATGGCAGATGTTTTGAGTCTTCATCCTGCCTGGAGTGAATGCCTTGTTATGTAGCTTTGCAGGAACTCCCAGCAAGAGATAGAATCTGTTTCCTCACCTCTTGAATGTGGACTAGTGTCATGACCTGATTTGACCAAAAGAACAAAATGGGAGTGGCTGTGTACCAGTTCTGAGCCAAGGCTTCAGGAGACTCACTCTCTCACAGACATAGAAAACAAACTTATGGTTACCAAAGGGGAAAGGTAGGGTGGAGGGATAGATTAGGAGTTGGGGATTAACATATACACACTACTATATATTAAATAGTTAATAAACTAGGACCTACTCTGTAACACAAGGAACTCTACTCAGTATTCTGTAATAACCTATATGGGAAAAGAATCTGAAAGAGAATAGATATATGCATATGTATAACTGAATCACTTTGCTGTACACCTGAAACTAACACATTGTAAATCAACTATACTCCAGTATAAAATTAAAATTTAAAAAAAAGTGAGAGAGACAGAGAGAGACTAACTCTCTTGGAACCCTCTTGCTGCCATGTAAATAAGCCTGTGCTAGCCTGCTGGATGAGGAAAAGCACATTGCCCAGTTGCCCGCATCAGCCCAGCCAATGGCCAGAATACCCCACTGCTGACCAAAGATGCATAACAGAGTCCAGGTGAGGACTCCTGGAGCCTGGTGTCCCAGGTTCATCTGGGCCCAGCATAAACTGCTGATAAGCAAATTGGGAAGTAAATAACTTGGTGATTATTTTAAGCCTCTAGCTTTCGATGTGGTTCTCATGTAGATCTGAGCACTTCCGAGCTCAGTTTGAATTTTTCCTCATATGTAAAATTGGAATCATAACTTTTTCCCACAAGCATGTGGAACCACTAAGCAGATAGGGTGTCTTCAATACCTGTTGCATCAGAATAAACATAAAAACCTAGGGACTCCCCTGGCAGTCCAGTGGTTAAGACTCCCTGCTTCCACTGCAGGGGGCGCTGGTTCCATCCCTGGTCAGGGCACTAGGATCCCACGAGACATGTGGCCCGGCCAAAAAACAAAACAAAACAAAAAAACCTAAAAGATGGTAATCTTAAAATAAGTAAATAAATAAAAATAAAACCCCCCAAACAAAGAAGATTCATCTCTTCGAGGGTATCCCTCATCATCAATGCCTCTCATCTAGAGAAATACAGCCCTCCTGCTTTCACGCCTGGCGTGGCCTCAGATGTTCTGCTGGGGTTGTATGTGAACCAAATTCAGCAACCCCAATTACTAGATCTAATCAGTTCAGCAGCAGGCAGATTCTGCAGGGTTGAACCATTCAGTGTGCAAGCCCAAGTGAGTTTTAAGAATGACTGATTGATTTTTGCTTCCTGAAAACAAATTTAAATTGATGAGACCTTAATGAATTATTTTTCCCTTTCCTGGGGGGGGTTTCCCATAATGCTTTAATCACACTATGAATAAGAACAGTTTGCCAAGCTCTCTAATACTGAGAAGGCACTGGATTTCCCTTGCCGAAGAATTGTGCGCTTGTTCACTGAGAGCAGTTTCAGGGTCTAATGGAAACTGTCTGTTTCCACTTTAATTGTCAAGGACTCTCTCTCCAGCTTCTCAGAAGTCAACCAACCAATAGGGATTTGTTTAGTCTGAGTTATCTGTATCATCCTAGGTGCTTGGTGGGGAGTGAGAGTGTAGAATCCATCTTTTCTCATTCATTCATTCATTCATTCAACAAATATGTATTGAGGGCTTCCCTGGTGGCGCAGTGGTTGAGAATCTGCCTGCCAATGCAGGGGACACAGGTTCGAGCCCTGGTCTGGGAAGATCCCACATGCCGCGGAGCAACTAAGCCTGTGAACCACAACTACTGAGCCTGTGCTTCTGGAGCCTGTGCTCCGCAACAAGAGAGGCCGCGATAGTGAGAGGCCCGCGTGCCGCGATGAAGAGTGGCCCCCGCTCGCCGCAACTAGAGAAAGCCCTCGCACAGAAACAAAGACCCAACACAGCCAAAAATAAATTAATTAATTAATTTAAAAAAATGTATTGAGCACCACCTCTGTTCAAAGCACCATTCAAAGGATTTGGGGTACATTATTAAACAAAACCGAGAAACATCCCTACCCTCCCAGGGGCATTCTATTTGGAAGAGACAGAAAAGACAATAAATCTAATGAATGAATAAATTATATGAAATATATAAGAAAGTTTTAAGTGCTATGGAAAAACTAGAATGGAGTAAGGGAGCTCAGAATGTGGCAAGTACTATGAATATCAGTTTCAAATAGGGTACTTGGGTACGCACCTTGTCAAGCTCAGTTGATGAAACCAGGCATCCCACATTGGGTCAGTGGTAGCAGCCAAGATGGAGCAACCATTTATGGGTCCAAGAAATGAGAGAGGCCAAGAAAATCTGAAGAGGCACAAAGTGTATCTCTAATACACCATTGATATGTTGGAGCCAACTGGTACCGGCTCATTAGGGCCAATTATGCACCTCTCTTCCCAATTTGGTGTTGTCATGTTGGTAGCTTGCCATCGGTCATGATGAGACCTGGAAGCTGGCAAACCCTACAAATCAGGGCTTTAAAAAAACAAAATTAGAACTGGTTGTGAAGCATTTTTTAGCATACCACCAAGTAGGCACCCACCTCCAACCACATCCTAGGAGGAGTGCAGATGTTTGTCCTTTAACAGTAAGCATAGAGGGCAATTAAGTATAACACTTACAGGGAGAGATCACTATGGCTGATTTTCAGGGAAAAGCCTTTTGGAAGAAGGTCTCTTGGAGGAGGTAGAATTTGCATAATAGAGAGGAAAGAGAGGACACAGTGGTTAAAAGAGGAAGATTGCCTGGAGAAGTGGGCTGACAAGCAGACACCAAACTGACACTGAATTCAGCTTCTAACAAGGTGGGATGGGATGCTGTCCAAAATTGAACTAAAATTATCTTGTCTTTCACGCTCCCACCAAAATCATTCCTAGCTCTCTGAAAGCTTTGCAAACCTTGATGAACAGGGTCCACATGTATCTTTAGGAATAGAATGTGGGCTCAGCATCTGTTTGATCGGCGCTCTCTGAATTTTTCTCCATGGAAACACAAGCCGGTACATAGAAACTACAAAGCTGAACGTCTGGGTTCTTTTCCCATCTCTCTAACTTCCTTGCTTGGTAACATCAGGCAAGTTAGCTCACTGCTCAATTTCCCCACTTTAAATTGATCAATTCACATTCTTCACTCATTGGTAGATAAAGATGTACAACATTATCTTTGGGAAATAGTCTAAGCTCTTTTAAGAAAGACATAAAGAGTGACATGCTTGTGAGAAGTGAAATCATTTTCTTTTTATTCCAAACATGAATAGAAACATCCTCGAAAAGCTCAAAAAGGAGAAAAATCTCTAGTAAATGTTTCCGTTGCTAGGAAAGCGTTTTTCTCTCAAAATGCTCCTCCTCCAGACCATAAATTTACAAAAGGAATTCCCACACCAGGCTGTGGTTAAACTGGCCTCCAATGGCTTGTTCAGAATATCAGGCTATGCAGTAGTAGAAATAATATGGTGTGAAGGGGGTGTCCTGCTCAGGTGCCTTGGTTCAGCGTGACATTCACTCTCTCTCAAATTCTCTCATCAACTCAGCACCATTCTTATTCTGTGACACCCAACCCTAGATGAGTCCAGCAATGTGCTTTCTTCCAACTTACACTGGAGAAAAAATGGTGGGGAAAAGATCACACTACTTGGCAGATTGATTGCCCTTTAAATCCTTTTTCTTCCTTTCTTTTTCTTTCTTTCTTTCTTCCTTTCTTTCTTTCTTTCTTTCTTTCTTTCTTTCTTTCTTTCTTTCTTTCTTTCTTTCTTTCTTTCTTTCTCTCTTTCTTTCTTTCTTTCTTTCTCTCTTTCTCTCTTTCTTTCTTTCATTTTTGGCTGCATTGGGTCTTCGTTGCTGCATGCGGGCTTTCTCTAGTTGCGGCAAGCCGGGGCTACTGTTGGTTGCGGTGTGCGGGCTCTAGGCATGCAGGCTCAGTAGTTGTGGCTCACGGGTTCTAGAGCACAGGCTCAGTAGTTGTGGCGCGCAGGCTCTAGAGCGCAGGCTCAGTAGTTGTGTCACACAGGCTTAGTTGCTCCATGGCATGTGGGATCTTCCCGGACCAGGGCTCGAACCCATGTCCCCTGCATTGACAGGAGGATTCTTAACCACTGCGCGACTAGGGAAGCCCATGCCCTTTTAAATTCTTGATCAGCAGCAACAAACGGGCATTCAAGACCCACTCGACCAGGTTACTATGCTTTTCTAATGTGATTTTGATACTCCTCACCACAAAGACTACATCTTCTCCACATCTCCCTTCACTCTCAGCTAATAACTGTCTTAGTCAATTTGGACTGCTACAACGAAAATACCATAGACTGGGTGGCTTAAAGAGCAAATACCTATTTCTCACAGTTCTGAAGGCTGAGAAGTCCACGATCAAGGTGTTGGCAGATTCCATGTCTGGTGAGGACCCTCTTCCTGGTTTGTAGGTGGCTGGCTTCTGGCTGTGTCCTAGCACAGAGGAAAGAAAGAGGAAGCAAGCTCTGTGCTGTCCCATCTTATAAGGGCACTAATCCTATCATGAGGGCTCTATCCTCATGACTTAATCACCTCCTCAAAGCCCCATTACCTAATACCATCACACTGGGGCTTAAACTTCAACCTATGAATTTGGAGGGGACACAAACATTCAGTAAATAGCACTAACCTTGCCTTACTCCTAAGTTATAACATAGAATTCACCAGACAAAACTTACCTCACTTTCCCACTGCTAAATGCCCAGACCTACCTGCCACTACATCCACTTCTTTTCACTTTTCTTGCAAATAAGAGTCCCTTCTCCTGGAACCCAATTCCTCCAGGTAAGTCTATTCCATCTCCTCTACCCACTGGACTCCAGACCATTGTTTATTGTCTCTTTCCTTAATCTTCAATCTCTTCTCTTGACTTAATTATTCCTGTGAAGATCCTAGGATGCACTAGTAACTGCTATGCTTCATTTTTTTAACTTTTTATTTTGAAAATAATGTGTGTGAGTGAACATGTATGCGTGTGTGTGTATGGAGGGAGAAACAGAGGAGTAGAGAGAGAGAGAAAGCACGTGTGCAAAATGTTAAAAGTTGTTACATCTGTCGAGCAAAATGATCAAGTCATTTATAGGGGAGAGAAATCAGGCTGGTCTCAGAGTTCTCTACAGCAATATTCAGTGCCAGAAGATTGTGGTACAATACTTAAAGATCTCCAAGGGAAAAAAAGTGTTACCCAAATATTTTATATCCAGCCAAATTATCTTTCAACTATAAAGATTACAGATAGTCTTGAACATGAAAGAATTCAGGGAATATCCATTATATGAACCTTTCCTTGAGGAAACCACCAGAGGATGAATGTCAGGCAACCAAGAGATAATTGGGAAAATTATGAAAAAAATAAATTGGCAGCAAGCTTTGAATACATTTACTGTAGACTAAAACTAATTCTACACATTAGAGTGATTTAAAAGGATATGACAGTTATGTGTCCTGACAATATATAAATAAAGTAATTAACAACTACTGGGAAAGGAAGAGAGAAAGTAGAATATGAGAGGTAGAATATGTTTATTGATTGCTACATCTGTAATAATTGGAAGACAAAAAACATTCCTCCAAGCAGACAAACCAAGTAATAACTTAAGCATTTTTAAGATTTTTTTTTTTTAAATTTTGAATCCAGGTAAAGCGTATATTGGAGTTCTGTGCCATTCTTACAACTTTTCTCAAAGTCTGAGATTATTTCAAATGCCGCTTCCTCAGAGAGGGCTTCCAAACTACCAAATCTTGTGTAGTTACCTAATATTAATTTCTCTCCTAGTAACCTGTCCTTTATAGAATTTACTATATCTTGGAATTCTGTATGTACAACAGCCATCTCAGCTGTGTTTAATCCATGACTCAGATATGATTAAATGTTTCTGAAGACTGATAGGAGTGGACCCAGGGCCAGGGCTAAGATGAGACAAGGGAGACACTCTCCTTGGGCACAGAATTTACAGGGGCACCAAAACCTCAGAAATCAAGATAAATAATGTTTTCATATAATATATTAAAAAGACAAAAAACATTGCAAAAAAAGTGATGAACAAAAATCACAGTTTTTTTTTTTCGGCTGCACCACAAGGCATGTGGGATCTTAGTTCCCCCACCAGGGATCGAGCCTGTGCCCCCTGCAGTGGAAGCGTGGCGTCTTAACCACTAGACTGCCAGGGAGGTCCCACAATTTTAAATAAAGATCCAAACCTTTACTTTCATAACACTGCCTCACTCAACTTACCCTAATCCTGATGTTTCCAATAAAACTTTATTTATAAAACCAGGCAGCTGACTTATGGGCCATAATTTGCCTTTTTTTTTTTTTAATATGAATCTCAATTTCTGAAGATTTTTATGACTCCTTAAAATTTGCCTCACCCTAGTCCCGGCCCTGGGGGCACCCGTCTACCTCTGTCGTGAAGGTCTGCTAGGGAGCCTCCAGGATATGAGTGAGGGTGCACATTTGTTTGCAGATGATGAGCTAGCCTTGGAGAGGAGGCTCAGTTCTGAGCTCAGCAGAGAGTCTGTCACTCAGATTGTTGCTTCACCTCGTTGATTGCACCCCTCCTTTGTGGTTCCTCAGCACCGAGGTACAATTTGCAAGCTGCATATGCATGTATTACATTTCAGTGAAACTGTTTATAGGCTGTGCACTCCTTGAAGGCCAGACTGCCTCTTGATCCTTAAGTCTAGTGCCTGAGGTATTGTCGATGCCTGGGGTACCTGGGGATTCAGAACCTCACATTTTTATCCATGTAATAGGTGGTCAACCAGTGGACTGAATGGTCTCAGTTCCACTGACTACCCCTCAGTCTGCAGAGCTGTTTGGTGGTTGTTCTGGTTTGGAAGGGGGTAAGAGGAGATGAAATGAATGAATCTGCAAAGCATTCAAAGGCCCTTCTGGAGCACTGCAGCAAGCAAATGGATTCAGACCCCAATTCTTTTCTTTTCTAATTTATTATTTATTTATTTATTTATCATTTTGGCTGCGCCGGGTCTTAGTTGCGGCACTTGGGATCTTTAGTTGCAGCATGCAGGCTTCTTAGTTGTGGTGCACAGGCTTCTTAGTTGCAGCATGCATGCGGGATCTAGTTCCCCAACCAGGGATCGAACCCAGGCCCCCTGCATGGGGAGCGCAGAGTCTTACCCACTGGACCACCAGGGAAGTCCCCCAATTCTTTTTGAAGTTCAGCATTATTTTTTGTTTATAAATTTATTTATTTTTGGCTGCATTGAGTCTTCGTTGCTGCACATGAGCTTTCTCTAGTTGCGGCGAGTGGGGGCTACTCTTTGTTGTGGTGCGCGGGCTTCTCATTGTGCTGGCTTCTCTTGTTGTGGGGCATGGGCTCTAGGCATCCGGGCTTCAGTAGTTGTGGCTCGTAGGCTCTAGAGCGCAGGCTCAGTAGTTGTGGCACACGGGCTTAGTTGCCCCACGGCATGCGGGATCTTCCCAGACCAGGGCTCGAACCCGTGCCCCCTGCATTGGCAGGCGGATTCTTAACCACTGCGCCACCAGGGAAGTCCTGAAGTTCAACATTATTAGAAACTCTCTGATGACGTGGATGCTGGCAGGAGAATCCCCAGAGATACACTGCCATAGGGAGAAGAATCTCAGCTAGTGGCCTGGACCTATGTTCCTGGGGAGAGCTGGTCCCTAGAAGGGTGGCGATGCTCTGAAATGCTTTCAGAACCAACCTCCTTGGCATCAGGGTTATGCCTGACCATGTAAGTGTGAGTTAAAAGAGTGTTAAACTTAGAGTCCAAAGTTGAAGCACCACTACCACTCATGAGGGGGTCTCAACAAGCAATACGTCATCAACATAATGGGCAAGCATCCAGAGTTGTGAATGGGACCAATTTTTAGAGCAATAGCGAGACTGTGGAAGAAGCAACATCAGCTGTACGCTGATTCAACTACTGTTCTCTGCCTGGCAGAACAAGGACTAGCCTAGCATTTGGCGCTGAATGGGTGTCTGAGGCTCTTAGACAAATCAGAGATGCCTCAAAAGGGAGAAGCTGTATTTCCTGCTAAGTTGGGCATGTGCAATCTTGAATGATTAATCAGAAAAATAGAAAAGATGTGATCACATTTGCACACCCAAGTTGCTGACCCAGGTCATGATAGCGTTAGTAGATATTCCATGGAAGTTTGACGAATGAATGCATGTTGTAGTCTCTTCTGCCCCATTGTCTGTGTCCGCCTTTTACCCTAGGGGATACCAGTTATTCGAGGAGAAGGGGCTGGGTAATGAGGAGGAAGGAGAAGTTCTCTTGGAACCATGATGACTCAATCCACCAGCTACTAACATCCATTTGATGAAAAAATTTCCTCTTTTTCAGTAGGGCCTATGTATTTACATACCATATTTCCTCAAATCAGCAAATATTTATTGTGAACTTATGCAAAGTGCACCTTTGCTCCAAAAAAATTTGCCTATTAAAGAGTTTAGAATTCATTCTCAGTCAAGCTTATTACTATGCAGGATGAATCATAGATCTGCATCTCTCTGTGGTATCAAGTAAAGAGGTTACAGTAGAATACAACCCACACATTTAAATATCCAGATTTTCTTCTTTGTTTAGACACACAAAGGTTCTTTCACACCAATAAGATTCCTGGGACCAAAAAGATGTAAGGATCTAAGAGGGATAGATCCAGGTTTTATGGAGTCTCAAGCTTATACAATTTAGGGGATTCAGAACCTCACATTTTAATACATGTGATAGAGAAAAACTATAGAAATAAAATTAGATATGAAAATAAATATTTAATCCAAATAAGAAAATAAATCACAACAAATAGCAGTTTTTTAAAGCTGATACACCTAGGAAAGTGAACCAAAAAAATCCAGAAAAGGTAATACAATATTTTTATCAATTTGCTGCCTACTAGCCCTCTATAATACATTTTTCCTACATTTTTTACTGCATTATCTTTGATCACATCTTTACCTGACAATGATTTCGTAATATAATTTACAGAGAAAATAGAAAGATAAATTCCTCTTTTTTCTTAGCATGGTTCTTTGAATGTTTTTATTATTGATAATTCTAATTTCTAGAGCTGTTATTAAATTTTAAAAGTCCTTTATGAAAAAAATAAATAAAATAAAAGTCCTTTATGAAATTTATTTCATATGAGCAATAGAATTTGGAATAATTTTCCAGACTTAAATTTGACTCTGCCCTTCGAGGCTTGTTTCTCCTCCACCCTCCTCATGCTTTGGGCCTGGGTGTGGTGGGACACACTTATATCATAAGTCCTCTGGCCCCAAACCTGCACGTCATCACACCTGGATGGCCAGCAGTAACTTAAGTAGACATGAAAGTGGTTGTGAGCCAGAGAAATATATCCCACTCAACCCAGATTTAATTCCATTAAATCTGAAAATCAGTTTCCCTTTAACTGGATCCCAAAAATGCCCATGGCCATTCCAACATCACCAACGTGAGGGGACATTGACAGAGGGCAAGACCAAAGGAATGGACAGCAGTCCTAATCAACTGTGGTGAAGATGTCTCAATTTTGAAAATTTTACTAAAGCAGACGACCACATGAATGCATTGGGAGGGCGCACCACCCTGTCTTGGAAGGGAGCAGTGCGAGTAAGAGGCCCTGAAGCTTAAGGTCCTTTAGTTTGACTGTCAATCCTCCTCTGTGGTTCTGTACCATCAGCCCCTACTCTATCCCCAGGTCTAGGTGCTCTTTTGTGTTTTCATGACCTTAGAGACTGTTTTGCTGCCAAGTGGACCCATAGTCAATTTCCCCACCAACCTCATCTTTCCTACGTCCCTGGTCCAGTTTCTGCAAAGCTCTTGCTTTATCTCTGCTGTCTGCCTTACTCTTTTTCTTTTTTTAAATTAATTAATTTATTTATTTTTTGGCTGCTTTGCGTATTCGTTGCTGTGTGTGGGCTTTCTCTAGTTGTGGCGAGCAGGGGCTGCTCTTCATTGCAGTGCTCAGGGCTTCTTACTGCAGTGGCTTCTCTCGTTGCGGAGCACAGGCTCTAGGCGTGTGGGCTTCAGTAGTTGTGGCATGCAGGCTCAGTAGTTGTGGCTCGCAGGCTCTAGAGTGCAGGTTCAGTAGTTGTGGCTCAAAGGCTTAGTCACTCCGAGGCATGTGGGATCTTCCTGGACCAAGGATGGGACCCGTGTCCCGTACATTGACAGGTGGATTCTTAGCCACTGCACCACCAGGGAAGTCCCATCTGCCTTACTCTTGACAGTTCTTTCTTCCTTGTTCTCACCATTAACCCTAGCATGGTGGTAGATCCACCTTCTTACAAAAAGGTCTGTCTGTCCAGGATGATCACAGCCCAACCGCTGGACTCTGAAGACCAGTGCCCCACCCCCACTCTCCCCTCAGTTGTCCTTAATGTGCTGGATTATGACCCAGTTGCCTCCTCTTAGAAAAGCTTTGAACTATTGTTTATAGACCCATTATCTCAAAGGTTTCCTAATCACAACATTCAACATGTTAATTAATGACACTCAACTCATATCTTCTCAAATTTTCTGCAATACATAAACTATTGACCATCCCTTCTTAAAACTCTTCTTTTGGTTTCCATACTGCCTGCATCCTCTCCTACCTCCCCTTTCCTTTCCCTAATAATTCCTTAAATGTAGGCCTTCTTGGTCCTTGTCTTCCAAACAACCTCCCTTAGCTGTAACCACAACTCCTAAATCTACATTTGTGGCTCGGATATTTCTCCCCATCTCCTGACTGTATTTTCCAGCTGGTTTATAGGCATCTCACATGTCTATAAATGTCTATAATGTCTCACCTGGTTTCGAAGTCCACATACCAAAGCTGATCTTCACCCATCAAATGCTCTTCCTTGTGTGTGGCCCCCTGTTTCCCTAAGGGCCTAACCACTCATCCTGGTCTAGACAGCTCTAATTTTCCCCCTCCATCCTTTAGCAAATCAGTTAGATCCAATCATGTCAAGTCCAACTCCACAACACCTCTCAAACCTGTCCCTGCCCATCCAGTTTCCAAGGCCATCACCTCAGTCCAGGCCATCAGTTCCTTGCATGCAGACTTTCACAGTGGTCCCCTAATTGATTTCCTTTCCTCCCAGGGCTCCTCAGTCTAATTTTTCCTGCATACTGTTGATGTTCATTATTCTACAATATAGATTAGTTCATGTCATTTTTCTGTGCAAAAAAACTTTTATACTTAAAAAGAAAGTTACTTAAAATCTCTATAATATGCCCCAACTTAACCTCCCTGCGTTATGTCCCACGTAAACCCCCATGCACGTCAAGATCCAGCCACCTGGGCTTCCCTGGTAGCGCAATGGTTAAGAATCCCCCTGCCAATGCAGGGGACACGGGTTGGAGCCCTGGTCCAGGAAGATCCCACGTGTCGTGGAGCAGCTAAGCCCATGTGCCACAACTACTGAGCCTGCGCTCTAGAACCCGGGAGCCACAACTACTGAAGCCTGTGCACCTAGAGCCCATGCTCCGCAACAAGAGAAGCCACCGCAACGAGAAGCCCGTGCACTGCAACGAAGAGTAGACCCTGCTCACCGCAACTAGAGAAAGCCCGCGCACATCAATGAAGACCCAACACAGCCAAAAATAAAAATAAATAAAATTTAAAAAGATCCAGCCACCTAACCACACTGGCCCTCCCCATGCCTTGCCCACCCTGTCCCATCAGCCCCTCTCCTCCCGAACTACCTTTTCATCCTTCAAACCAGCCAATCTTCTTTTATTCCTTCCAGTTTTACTGAGATATAATCGACACATAGCACTGTATAAGTTTAAAGAGTACGGCATAACGATTTGACTTACATACATCATGAAATGATGACCGCAGTAAGATTAATGAACATCTATCAACTCATACAGACATAAAATAAAAGAAAAAATATATTTTTCTGTTGTGATGAGAACTCTGAGGGTCGACTCTCTTAACAACTTTTGTATGTAACATAGAGCAGTGTTAATTATATTCATCATGTTGTACATTACATCCCTAGTACTTCTTTATCTTATAACTGGAAGTTTGCAGCTTTTGACCACCTTTTTCCAATTACCCCTCCCTCTACTCCCCTCCAACCAACCCATCTTCTTAACTCCAGAAATCCTCCTCTCAAGGCTACAACATTTGTCTGGAATAATGTGAATTTGGGTGACTGTCCTATGCATCATATACATTTAGATGGAGACCTCTCTTCCCCATGAAGCAGTGAGTTTTCCAAGGCCAAGTCGTGGGTCCTCCTGCTACTTGTTTTTCTCCATCCCTGGCACTGTGCCTCTGCTCAGTAATCTCATGGTCATTGTGGAGGCTGTGGTTTAGAATCCCTGGGGACAGTGTGACCCACTGTGCCGTAGACAAACTGCTCAGGAGAAAGGGCCCTGAGTTTGCCATCAAAGAGACTCACATTCAGAACCAAACTACACCATTCTTTAATGGTACGACTTGGGGCAAACTCCTTAACGTACTTTTTTTTTTTTTTTCTTCGGTACGCGGGCCTCTCACTGCTGCGGCCTCTCCCGTTGCGGAGCACAGGCTCCGGACGCGCAGGCTCAGCGGCCATGGCTCATGGGCCCAGCCGCTCCGCGGCATGCGGGATCCTCCCGGACCGGGGCACGAACCCATGTCCCCTGCATCGGCAGGCGGACTCCCAACCACTGCGCCGCCAGGGAAGCCCCCATTAGCGTACTTCTGACCTCAGTTTCCTTATCAGCAAAATCGGAATAATCGTAACTTTGCAAAGCTTAAATGACATGACAGGCACAGGAGTGTTTGGACCTGGAAGCTTCTCAAATATTGATTGGACTTCATCATGCTGTCACTGCCAGGCCCACCTCGACTTTTGTGTTTTCAGCTTTTTAACCTGGGAAACGTATCACAGTCCAAAAGCTACTCTGGAATGAAAAAACACTTCAAAAATCTTAAAAAATCACAGTGAGGGATTAAAACTAGTAGCTAACACAGTAAGGTAATAATAAGTGTTACAAAATCCTTATTATAGTGCTTGCCACGTTGCACTGTAACAATTTATTGTCTGTCTCTCCCATGAGGTTCTCAAGGGAAAGGACTGTGACCTTTTGTCCCTAGCACCCAGCACAGTGCTTGGCATGGAGAAAGCTTTCAGTATATGTTTACTGTCTATCTGAAGAACAATTTCACAATCTTTTACAAATTAAATTACACATATCTTTGACCTGAATATTTCACTTCTAGGAATTTGTCTTACAAATAGGCTTGCACAAGTACAAACAAAGAAGTCCAAGAAAATGTGGTCTGTGGTATTGTTCATAGTAGCAAACCAAAAAAACAAAAGGTACCTCAAACATCCAAAATTAGAGGTCCAGTTAAATAAATAAATACATGCACACCAAGGAGCACTATGTAACATTAAAAACTGTGAAGTAGACCTCTAGGTACTGGTGTGAAAAGGTGTCTAATATACATTGTTAAATGAAAACAGCGATATACACACACACATATACATACACACGTAGGCCTGTATATGCAAGAACAACTTCTTGAAGGATATACAGGAAACTGTTTATAGTGGTAACCTCTGCAGAGTGGGACCAAAGAATCAGGAGAAAGAGGAAGAATTTCCATGCTCACCGTTTACCCTCCAATACAATTTCAACTTTTACCATGAGCAGGAACTAAGTTTAGATTTTTTTTTTTGGGCCACACCGCACAGCTTGAGAGATCTTGGTTCCTGACCAGGGATTGAACCCGGGCCCCAGCAGTGAAAACGCTGAGTCCTAACCACTGGACTCTCAGGAAATTCCCAAAATTTTAAAAGAATAAAGTAAACAAATAAATATTTGTTGAATGATTCTGTGAGGTTGTCTGTGTAAAATCTGTCTGATTATTAATTTCCATCAGCCGGATAAAGAAAGTGATATGTGGAAGCTCCTTTCTTTTCCCTTGATGTGAGTTCAAAGACCATGGGAACAATTTCTGGAACATTCAGCTGCACAGCAGGCATCTCCAGTGGTTTATCAATGTCACTAAGAGCTCCAGATGCATTTATAATCCCACCCGTAAGAGTCAGTTGTGGCTTGTTCTCCATGATCAATTACAAGCCCCATCTTCCACCCTGTTAGCGAGAAAGCACATCCTCCCCAGGACAAAAGGGAAAATGGAGAAAAGGAGCTTTGCCGATTGTCTCTGCAGACTTCTTGCTCTTTCCCTGGAAGCCATGTGGCTGCCTTAACAGTTGTCTCAAAGCTGGCACTGCCTAAAGGAGAGGGATCTATAGCAGCAAGTGGTGGTGATTAATTTTAAGCTGTCATGGAAAATGTTTTTGCACTTTAATGTCAGAGAACTGTATTATTATTATAGGTCTGATGCTCCCTTGCCAAGGTGGCGTGTTTGCTCTCAGGCTACAAAATGAACACAGAAAGCTTCCTGGTTGGCTCCCAGGAGCATCTTTTGGAGAAAGGACAAATGGGAGTCTGCCAAGCCAGCCAGGTCTCCCCGAGCCCTCCCCCACCTGCCTGCCTCCCTGCCCCAGCTGGAGCAGCCCTAGCTGCTCCCCTCTGCCATTACGGTTATCCACAAGGGTCTCAGTTTGTCCTCTTGGGCCATTAGGAAACCCCAAATAATGATAGACATCCCAGATAAGAAAAGGATACAGGAGGTCAAGATTCACTCTAAAGAAACGAAGGTGCTGACAGTGTAGAAGCAGGTTGAGGAGAGCGTCGGGGCCAAAATCAACCAGTACACAAACATCTAAAGGTCCCCCGCACCTGGGTCTGAATCAGAGACAAAAACTGTTTTTCGGGACTTCCTTGGTGGCGCAGGGGTTAAGAACCTGCCTGCCAATTCAGGGGACACGGGTTCTATCCCTGGTCCGGGAAGATCCCACATGCCACAGAGCAACTAAGCCCGGTGCGCCACAACTACTGAGCCTGCGCTCTAGAACCCACAAGCCACAACCACTGAGCATGCGCCCTAGAGCCCGCGAGCCACAACTACTGAGTCCATGCACCGCAACTACTGAAGCCCGCACACCTAGAGCCCATGCTCTGCAACAAGAGAAGCCACCGCAACGAAAAGCCCGTGCACCGCGATGAAGAGTAGCCCCCGCTCGCTGCAACTAGAGAAAGCCCGCGTGCAACAAAGACCGAACGCAGCTAAAAATTAATTAATTAATTAATTAAAAAAAAAACCTGTTTCTCTCCCTTACCTACCTCCATGCCCACTATCACTCCTCACTCCCCAACTGCCCAGGGGAAGGGCGGGGGGAAAAGGGGGGAGCAAAAACTGACTAGCTTTTGCATTTCAATAAAATATATATTTCTTGCATAATCTGCCAGCAAATTAGATCAAAGAGCTGTCAGCTTATAAAATCATGCCATGTATGAAGGGAACAAACTTAAAATATACTCTGTTTAAAATAACAGTCACCAAGAGGCAAGATTGATTTTGGTAGCTAGAACAGATCTAGGAACTAGAAGAGAGTACAAAAGACAGAGACTCAGAACATTTCCTTTATAGCACTGTATCAAACACCTTTTTCAACACTTAAGAAAATCATAGTAATAATAGTAAACTTCTATTTATTGAGATCTTACCCTGTGCCAAGCCAGACACTTTACAAAGTTTTTATTTATAATCCTACTGCATGGGAAATATAGTTATTCTCATTTTTCAGATGAGAAATCTGAGAATCAGGGAACTTGCTAAGAATACACTACAAGGAAGCAGTGAGGACCACCCGGTTCCCCAGACCGGACTACTTCCTGGGATGTTCTACCAAGAGAGATACACGTCATGGCTAAACAGCCTACATTCTAAGCGAGTCTTGGATTCAAATGTTTCTTTTAATTGCACATTTATTCAAGGCATGGCAGAACCTAATTTGAGCTTAAAAAAAATATGGTCCTCTACTGTATAGCGCAGGGAACTCTGTTCAATATTATGTAACCACCTAATGGGAAAAGAATTTGAAAAAGAATAGATACATGTATAAGTATAACTGGATCACTTTGCTGTACACCTGAAACTAACACAACATTGTTAATCAACTATACTCCAATATAAAATAAAAAGTTTAAAAAAATAAAAATAAATTTAAAAAAATATGTTCCTTGAAGCTATTCGAATACAGGCTACAATAAACCAACAGGAGAAGCTGAACTTGTGCCCTGAGTCAAAAGCATCGCTATGTTTCATGTTAGGGTTTGATGGAAAGGGACTGAGAACCAACCTTGCATATAATACCTGCTACAGTATCCGTGGCTCTTTTCTTGTCCAGGGGCTTAAGCTCCCTCATAAGGTGGTAAGAGAATAAGAAGATGCTTTGTGCACCACCTCTGGACTAGCTCTCTCCTCTGGGCTCCAGATCATAACCAATGCCATTTGGATGCCCCAACTCATCTTGTCCAGAACTGAACTCATCACTTCCCCCAAACTACCTCCTGGTTTCCTATCTGCATGAATAGCCTTTCCAGCCTCCCAAGGGCCCGCGGCAGTAACTGGGGTGAGATCCCTAACTTCCCATCCCCCACTTCTGACACTCCCCAAGTCATGTCAGTTTTGTTCCTTAAAGTCTCAGACCTGTCCATTCCATTCTGTCTACCCTATGTCTCTCCCACTACTGCAACCACCCACTAACCAGACTCACACTTTTCACCTTGCCCTGTCCTAACCATCCACTGCATCTATTCAGAGCAAAAGTTCTAGAGTAAATCTACGGAGTTCCCTGGCGGTCCAGTGGTTAGGACTCGGTGCTTTCACTGCCGGGGCCCGGGTTCCACCCCTGGCCAGGGACCTAAGATCCTCAAAGCTGCACGGTGTGCCCCCCCCCACAAAAAAAAGTAAATCTAATCGTGACATTTTTCTTCTTAAAACCAAATGACCTCCCTATTGCCCCTCTCCCAGATATTTTTTAACAGCTTCATTGAGATATAATTCCCATATCATACCCGTGTCAAGCACACAGTTCCATGGTTGCACTACACTAGCAGAGTTGCACAGCCACCACCAGGATTCACTTTAGAACATTTTCATCACGCAAAAAGGACCTCCATACCCATTAGCGGTCAGTTCGCATTTTTCCTCAACCCCTGGCAATTAATAATCCACTTTCTGCCTCATTGAATTTGTCTGTTATTCTGACATTTTACATAAATGAAATCATACAAGATGTGGTCTCTTATGACTGCCTTCTTTCACTTATCATAATGTTTTCAAGGTTCATCCATGTTGTAGCAGGTATCAGAACTTCTTTCCTCTTTTACGGCTGAATAATATTCCATCCTATGGATAGACCACGTTTTGTTTACCTGTTCATCAGCTGATAGGCATTTGGGTAGTTTCACTTTGGGCTATTATGAATAGTGCTGCTATGAACATTCACTTGCAGGTCTTTGTATGGCTGTATGCTTTTGTTTCTCTTGGCTAGACATGAGTGGAATTACTGGGTCATATGGTAAGTTTATGTTTAACTTCTTAAGAAACTGCCAAGCCGTTTCCCTGTTTTCTAAAGTAACTGCACCACCCCCAGATACTGTAAAGCCAAGTTGTTTAACGCGGTTTATAAAGCCCTTCCTAACCTGGCTGCAGCCTACCTTTTCCCCTTCATCTCCATTGACACCCCAACTCAAACTGTGTACTGTATACAGTTCAATCTGTATGCTCGACTTAGCTGTCCCTAAAAAATATATATCCTCTCTCTCCTTTGGGCTTCTGTAAACACTGTTTCCCGTGCTTGGACTACTACTCTCCAGGCCAATGCCCACCGGTCCTCGGGCCTCAGTTTCTGTGACCCTTCCTTCTAGGACCCCCAACAAGACTATTGTCGCTTCCTTGTGTGTGTGACTTGAATTGACTGCTCTGGCAACACTTGTCACACTGCGTTATCGTTGCCTTTGCCATGAGCATTGCCACTGCTGGTCTCGATCCTTTGTTTTTTTAGATTCCATATATATGTGTTAGCATATGGTATTTGTTTTTCTCTTTCTGACTTACTTCACTGTGTATGATAGACTCTAGGTCCATCCACCTCACTACAAATAACTCAATTTCATTTCTTTTTATGGCTGAGTAATATTCCATTGTATATATGTGCCACATCTTAAAAATATGGAATGCGTCACGAATTTGCATGTCATCTTTCTACAGGGGCCATGCTAATCTTCTCTGTGTCGTTCCAATTTTAGTATATGTGCTGCTGAAGCGAGCACTCGATCCTCTTTTTTGGTTTTCTGTTTTTCTGGCCACGTGGCATGTGGGATCTTGGTTGCCCCACAAGGGATCGAGCCGGTGCCCTCTGCAGTGGCAGCACCGAATCCTAATCATGGGACCGCCAGGGAAGTCCCCCTGGTCTCGATCATTTACTAACCAGTAAGCTCACTGAGGGTAAGGAGTACACCTTTCTTCCCCAGCCTGGAATTGGTGTCTTGGAGGTCAATAAATGTTTGATAAACGTATAAAGTCCCTGGTCATCACTCTTCTTCCCTGGGAGATTAAAGCTGTGGTGCCGGGATCCAGAGCTCCCTCCTGCCAAAGGAAATCATTCGCAAACCATCTTGTAAATGCACAATCTGATTTTCAAAATAAAACATTTGTAGATCCTTCCTAATTCTGTTTTGCTCAGGCTAATAATAAAATGAGTTGGCATTTCTTGGGTATATATCAACTGACAGTAGAGGGAGCCCAGCCAAGAATGTGTTAGGTGACGGGTAGGCGTCTGTATGCGATTAAAAATAGACCATGTGTAATAATGAAGAACTGAAAATTACTCAAATGACCAACGATTAGGAAATAGTTAAATAAATTCCGAGATTAGATAGACAGATAGATAATTAGATGAATAACACTGATATGAAAATTGTAAATAGGGAAAGGTCTGTTCGAAACAATCCTAAAAATAAAACCAGAACCCCAGCTAGAATGAACACATTGATTACCACTATGCAGTACTGTGTATGTGCAATGACAAGAAATGTCACGTCACAGAACCAAGTGAATAGTGGGTGTTTTGTAATGAAACTTGGAATTTTGTTTTTTCGATGTTTTTTAGCTTTTGCTGCAAAAATCTAGAATAAATAATTGTGATGTATTGTATCCTAAGTGTGTATCATAAATTGAAGCCATTGAGCTTCTCTAAGGTACCTAAGGCACGGTTTATAATTTGTTGGAGATATATGATGCATTGCATCCCCTAAGTAAAAAATATATGTGTGCGTATGTATGTACGTGTATATACACAGACCTATATGTGGTTTTCATATGCTCTCAGAGAAGGTAAAATGTTTTCACTTTATCATTGCCCCTCGCCTCCGTACTTCTGGGAGTCAGATAAACAAGCACTACGGTATTATCTCCTCTTTATCAGGTTAACATTAAACACAATATGAAACTGAGATTTATGAGGCCATTTGCTCAAAGTGACAAGCTAGGGCTTCCCTGGTGGCGCAGTGGTTGAGAGTCCGCCTGCTGATGCAGGGGACGCGGGTTCGTGCCCCGGTCCGGGAAGATCCCACGTGCCGCGGAGCGGCTGGGCCCGTGAGCCATGGCCGCTAAGCCTGCGCGTCCGGAGCCTGTGCTCCGCAACGGGAGAGGCCGCAGCTGTGAGAGGCCTGCGTACCGCAAAAAAAAAAAAAAAAAAAAAAGTGACAAGCTAGCAAGGATCAGAACCAAGACCAGAACCCAGGTGTCTTGGCACAAACACAAATTCTCAACTCTGCACAAAAACCTGAGCCAGGATGACCAGGATAAGAGCAGCACGGGCTCTCTTCACTTACTCAAGATCTTCAGTGTTCTTCCCTGAAGGACCTTGCACAGCATCCTACACAAGGAGATGCTCAGATAGCATTTGTTCAAGGGATTGATGCATCAGTGGATCCATCAATGGGCAGGAATTTAACAGGCGGACACTGATTGATGAGCAAAAATTCTTCGGTACCCTTGGTGGTATCAGTCTTCACCAGCCCTTCACTACTATTTAATATTTTTCCTCTACAAATATTCTATCCATTCATTTATTCGTTCAGCAGTTGATTATTAGGCAACTACTATATGTAGGAAACTGTGTCACTAGCTTACAGAATTATAACAATAAGGTATTAGTCTTACCTTCAATATACTTATCATCTACTAAGAGAATGAGATTTGCATTTTAAAAATCACTATAATTCTTGGCAGAATATGAGATGAAGGGAGGATAGACAGTGTTCAGAGAGTCCAGAGGAGAGAGAAAAGGTATTTAGCTGAAAGAGTAAAGGCAAGCTTCACGGAAATGTGGCATTTTGGCAGGGCCTTGAGTGACAGGAACAATTTCACAAGAAGAGATGGGGGAGGACATTTCAGGAGAAGCAAAACACTTTTAAAAAGGCACGAGGTGAAAATTTTCACAAAGGTGAGGATCTAAGAAACACTCAGTTTCCTTAGAGAAACACATTTTGGCTAAAACATGTTCCTTTTTGTTCCCACAGTCGCTTTTTCCGGTCTCTTTGCCTAAAGGGAGCTGGAGGGTGCTTTAGCCAAAAATCTCATCTGACTTGGGCAGGTGCTAGAACTCAGGACCCAGTTCTGTAGAAATGTACTGTGAGGGCTGGTTTGTGAATGTCCTCTCTTTTACGAACAAGGTAGAAGGTATTATTAGCCCTGTTTTAGAGCGAGTGTGAAACAAAGGTGCAGAGAGACTGGGAACTTTCTCAAGGTCACAGGATGAGTCAGCTGGAAAGAAACCCTAGAACAAGGGCTGCCCCCCTCCAAAGGAGCCCGCAGAGGCACGTCTGTGCCAGGGGACAACGTGTTCCCACCCAGAACCCCCGGCATCTTCAGTGCCTTTTCCTAGGAGTTCAGCACACACAGCAGACATGATTTCGTTCTCTCAGCACCCACTGAAGTCGGATGAAGGCATCTTTACGTTCTTTTCTCAAGTAGACAAACTAAAAGTCCCCAGGGTATCCTAAGCAGTTCATCTGCGAGCAAGTAATATGTCAAAGTCACATTGATGATTGACTCAAGAGCAGTGCGCTTTTTGACTCTTGTCTTGGGACCAAAGGCCAGCTAGAGAGGAGGTGGTTTGAAGGTTGAAATGTGGCATTTTAAGACCTGAGTTCTGATCCCAGCTCTGTGCCTCACCTGCTGTTTGATTCTGGGCAATCACTCAACCCCACTGAACCTCAGTTTCGTCATCCATAAAATGGAAACAACATATCTTTGCAGGGGCTTCCCTGGCGGTCCAAAAAAAAAAAAAAATCCGCCTACCAATGCAGGGGACATGGGTTCGAGCCCTGGTACGGGAGGATCCCACATGCCGTGGAGCAACTAAGCCCGTGCGCCACAACTACTGAGCCCGCATGCCACAACTACTGAAGCCCGTGCTCCTAGAGCCCGTGCTTGGCAACAAGAGAAGCCACCGCGATGAGAAGCCCGCGCACCGCAACGAAGAGTAGCCCCCGTTCACCACAACTAGAGAAAGCCTGTGTGCAGCAACGAAGACCCAATGCAGTCAAAAATAAATAAATAAATTTATTTTAAAAAATAACAATATATATATATCTTTGTATCTGTTCTCAGCATGTATTTTTTTCTTTCATCTGATGGGGTTTGCATTCTAATGCCTCCACATGTATTTTTAAATGCTAAGAAAAACAGCTGAGAGAAAACCCACAAATCCATTAAAAATGGTTATTTGCGGGGAGGAGAATGGAACTGATCAGCTTCTATTTGTAGCCAATGTACTTCTATTTCACTTGGAATTGCTTGAAATGACCCAGGCAAACAAATAAAGGATAAAAATAACAGCAACCTTATAAATTACTGTTTAAAAAGTACCTAGCACAGTGATTGCCAAAGACCTCCTTCTCGACAAAAGTTAGTTTTACATTTAAAAATTAATCATTATGTCATGTGGCAAAAAGGAGGCGGAATCAAGGAACAAGAAGAGAATAACACAAAGTTTCTAATAAGAGCTAAATTCCTTGGAAGACAATGAATGGAGAAGAAAGAGCACAGGCCCTGGCTTTGAAAAAGAGACCCGATTTTGAATCCAATCACGGCCACACACGCATTCTGAGCCGTGGGAGAAGTCCCAGCCTCTCTGGGCCTCAGTTTTCTTATCTGTAAATGGAAATAAAAATTCTCAGCTCATAGATTTACAGTGAGGATTCCATGAGACAAATACGTGAGGTGCTTTAGAAGGCACTGAAAGTTACATGTAGTGCGGACCACAGAAATGAAAACACTGTACACACCCACAAACCTCCTGTTTTACCTGCTTCCGACAGGTGGAGTGTTCCTGTGGGCTATTATAGGACCGTATCATGAGGGAACGTCTAAACTGTTTAAGCCGCAAATTATCCTTTTAAAAATGTTTTGTGCTGTATCCTTAAAAGTTGCTATAAGGGTAAAGATTGAATGTTCCCATCATAAAAGCAACAGAATGGCAATCGTGTGAGGTAAAGGATGTGTGAACTAGCCTGACTGCGGTAACCATTTCGCAATATATATGTGTATCAATATATGTGTGTATTATACACCTTAAACTTACACAATAGTATGTGTCAATTATATCTCAATAAAGCTGGGGAAAAAAGTTTTAACAGAACTGAATTAAAGCCAAGAAAGCACCTTGAAAACCAGCCAAAGTGGTTTCCATCTTTCTGATATAGATGGGCTTTTCAAGACCACATACTTGGCGGTCAAATGCTGACCTCGGGGATCCCCTGGTGCTTCCTGGACATACTGTGTTTAAACTCCTGCAGCCTTTGGTAACAGATGTGTTTAAAGAGCCATAAACTCAGCAACGATAGACAGAAACATACTTGCTTTCCTCCGGGCTTCTGGCTCGGAGTCAAATAATTTTTCCTGTGTAGGAATCTGACCTTCGTGCTCTGTTCTGTGTATCTCAGGGCTGTTTCTAGAGGAGACTCAAAATCAGGATGATTTTTTGTTCCCTTCGAATCAAAGCAGTTGGCTTTCTGTTTCTTCGCCTGTGAAATGAAGCAG
Source organism: Grampus griseus (assembly GCF_964374135.1). Taxonomy (NCBI): domain Eukaryota; kingdom Metazoa; phylum Chordata; class Mammalia; order Artiodactyla; family Delphinidae; genus Grampus; species Grampus griseus. Next base: position 102,718,084 of record NC_139000.1, read on the forward strand.
CCTCCTTGTCACAATGGCATAAAATCGTGGCTTGTTGTGAGAGGTCAATGAGACACTCTACATGACAGTGCTTTGTAAACTGGAAACAGTAAACCATTCAGAAGAAAACACATGAGACAAGCTGAGGTCCCAAACACTACAAGTGCGGGATCAATTTTCTGGTCGAAGGAGAGACTTAATGAAAACTTTCCTAAAACTCCAAGGAAAAGAAGTACTTTTGCTTTTGAACTTTATGAATTTGTTTTGCCCCAAATCTCCCACTCCTTTTGTCCTTAATCTCAATTTTTGGCTTTCAATTTTGGTTCAGTGCTTCTGCCTGTGTTTCTGTGGTTTAATCATCTCTCCCACCTTCCCCTTCTTCTCTTTACTACCATGGGCATTTCCAGGCAGCACATGAGATGGGAGAGCTGAATTTCTCAGAGAAAGCAGTGGTTGGTCCATCCAGCTCTCTTGTTAATTGCATCTCTGAATGATGCCACAAAGGACAACAACAATTTCCTAAGAACTCTTGTCTTCTCTGCTTCTTCTTCTTCTTTTTTTAATATTTATTTACTTACTTACTTATTTGTTCACGCTGGGTCTTCGTTGCGGTGAGCGGGCTCCTTAGTTGTGGCATGCGAACTCTTAGTTGAGGCATGCCTGTGGGATCTAGTTCCCTGACCAGGGATTGAACCCGGGCCGCCTGCATTGGGAGCGCGGAGTCTTATCCACTGTGGCACCAGGGAAGCGCCTTGTCTTCTCTTCTTTATTGAGTGCTTCCGTGTGCCAGACATTGTGCCCAGTGCTTTAACCCCACCCGTCTCCCTTACAATCCTCACAACAGTCCACTAGAGAAGACTTATTTCACAGATAAGGAAAGTAAGGGTTTAAGTAAGAAATTACATGACTTGTTCAAAGTCACACAACTAATGAATGACAGAGGTGGGATTCAACTTCAGCTACATCTGACATCAAAGCCTTTCGCCACTGGACCACACCGCCTCCTAGCCTGCTAAAACTTTTGTAGGACCTGGAGCAAATCCGACCCCACCACTGCCCATCCTACCTCCCACAGTCAGCAGGGCTGGCGTCCATCAAGCCTGGGACATCCACGTCTCTCTCTCGAAAACCCTGGCTGACTCTTGCCTGCCCTTCAAGACTTACAGGAGATGCCTGTGCTGAGACAACCTCGCCAACATCCATCCCCAGGATGATTTCGAGACCCCCCTCTAGGTTCCCATAGCCCTAACCCTATGAATTTTTTTCTTTCTTTCTTTCTTTCTTTCTGGTCCCACTGCAGGGCACGTAGGATCTTAGTTCTCCGACCAGGGATGGAATCCATGCTCCCTGTGGTGTAAGTGTGGAGTCCTAACCTCTGGACCGCCAGGGAAGTCCCCAGTGAATTTTTATATTTCAATTGTGGGTTTATTTGTGCTTCGCCCTCACAACTTGACCAGCAACCAAAGGGCAGTGTCTGAAACTTTTTGTGCTTAACCAGTGCTTAACCAGAGCCTGGCACTGGAATGTAGTTGGCCCTCTGTACTTGTCTGTTGAATGAATAAATGGATTAATATATAATGACATGAACAGCAACAAAAGCTACAACAAAGAACAAGCCAAAGCTGCTCCTTACTGCTTGTACCCTCATCCATATCGATGCGACCAACCAAGTAGCATGAAATCAATTCAACAGAGATTTACTGAGCCGTAGGGCGGTGTAGCTGAGTGCTGGCACTGTGCATCGGAATATCTTAGAAGTGAGGACGCTGGGCACAGATTTCTTGTCTGTAAAAGAAGTATAATAATCATACTTTTATCACCAGATTGCCACGGGGCCAAATCGCAGAATGGATACAAAAGCACTTTGGAAACTGAGGCGTGATATGCAAATGTGGGTGGTCGTCATTTAATTGTTATTATGATGTACGAAGCACTGTGTCAGGTCCCGAAGGAGGACTTACAGAAGAGGAAACTACTGCCCACAGGACACCCACACATAATGAAGCACTCAAGGGACTGTGAAACTAGGCAGAAAATAATGAAAGAAGTTCAAAGACTTCGAGGGGCTCAAAGGAGGGAGAAATCAGGGGTCAGGGGTCAGGGGTTCAGATGGGCCATCATCTAAGGCTGTGGGATCTAAGGGAGGCTTAATGACATGGTCCCCACTCTCAAGCCATTTACGGTCATACGCATTGTCTGGTGGGACTGAAATGCGTGGTGTTTGAACACAGACAGCTTTTCCAGTGTGTGGTCAGTGGAGGACATCAGAGACCTGGATCCTGCAGAGCGGGTGGGATTCAAGTTAGACGAGAGATGGGTAATGAGTTCCGTACAGGGAGGAGGTTGGAAACAAAGCAGGACTGAGCTTGGAGGGTTTAGGAGAGCAGAGGAGAGACCTCTGTGCTCCATCGCGTCCTCATTCCCTGACCCCGGGCACAGCATCAAAGTCGTCTGAAGCGCCGCGCTGGGTTAGATCAGTAGTCCATTCAGCACTCTATATTTGGACTGTAGCTCGGGGGGATATTTTGGGAGAGCCTCTGGTTGTCCTATTTGGGTAATCACTAATCTTTAGCGATTAGGAAGATAAATTATATGATAACCCATTATAGAATAATCATTCATGAATTTTTATTCACCCTGTCTGCATCTATAGGCAAAAATCCCCCCAGAAAGACCATCTCAAAGGAATGTTCTATAATATAAAGCTGTTTCCACAGGCTCTCAGATGGCTGATAGAAAAAAAAAAAATTTTTTTTTTTTTATATAAGATGCAACCCTAAAAAGAAAAAATTCCCCAAACTTTAGAGACAGAAAGCAGATAAGTGGTTGCCTAGAGCTGCAGGTGGGAATGGGGAGTGTCTGCAATTGGCACAAGGCGACCTTTTGGAGGATGGAAGTGCTTGAAATTTACATTACAATTTGTGGATTTCATGATATATATATATATTACGTCTCATAAAATTATTTTTAAAACCTATATAAATGCTTCCTCCAGTCCATTCCCATAAAATATTATTCTTTATAAAGGAAGATATGGCAAGGACAGACATGAGAATAGGAGGAAACTTAAAATTGTGTCACAAGAAAAGCATTTCAAGGACCTGGGATGTTCAGCCTGGGAAGGTGAGGGGAAAAGAGAAAATCTAGGGGCACCTGGTGGTACGTGAGAGAGAATGAGAGGTGCTTCCTAGAATCCCAAGGAGACTGAACCAGCTAAAACGGATGAAGGTTGCAGCTTGCTCTGAGAAGTAGGGAGCCACCCAACACTGGAAGGATTCAAGCCTAGGCCGAATGCCCCGTTGTTGGGTGTTGCAGGTTTTTAAACAACGGATGAGGTCATGGAGTATCAGGGCTTTAAGGCCCTTTCTCACCCTCAGAGCCTCTGATGCTATAAACTGGATGAAATGTGGGTTTTCCCCATTCATTAGGAGAACAGAATGAACATACCAGGCTTTTGCTCCTTTCCTTCCCAAAGAGCCTGACTACAAAATTGTGCAAAAAGATCCAGTAACTAAACTGGGAATCTAGACATCGGCAGCTAATACTACCTTCCTCTCCCGCAGTTTATTATTTCTTTACAGTACCTAGAGATTGAGGGTCAGTTCTGTTGTATCTTTGCGTCTTAAACCCAGAAGCTTCAATGTTCCCCACAGCAAACCACCTGTTCCAGGCAAACCCGCCAACACACAGCCCCCCAAACACTTTTCACATGTTCCATTCTGCATCTTTCTTCAGATCATCCCCCCTGCATACAAGCCCTCCTCTGATCCCCACACTTGCCTAAGTCCTAAGCTGCCCACAAGGCCTGGGTCCGGTTGCTTCCCGCCCCTGCCCCACAGGTGAGATGGTCTTGGAGGTATGTCCTGGGAGGGCCTCACTGCCAGCCGTCCACCAGCAAAGGCCGAAGCTGGTTATGGGAGGCTGAGGCTACAAGAGGCCTGGGATGAACTCGGAAGTGGAGACCAGAAATCCAAAATAGGTCAAAGCCAAGGGGATGATGTCTTTGGCACAGGATTAGGGGATCCAAACAGAACACTGATTCCGTTTTTTTATTTCCTTTCCAAGTTTTAATTTATATATACTTTATATGTAATATTAAGAAGTCAATCTTGAAACAGAATAAATTATATTATCACCATTTAAATAGTTTACTTACATAATTGTCATTTTTATTTAAGTTCTAAGGGGAATTCTGCTTTCACTCTTAATGAAAATGATGCCCTTGGGACTTCCCTGGCGGTCCAGTGGTTAAGACTGCATGCTTCCACTGCAGGGGGCACGGGTTCAGTCCTTGGTCGGGGAACTAAGATCCCACATACCGTGTGGTGGCACGGCTAAAAAAAAAAAACAACAAAATTAACTAATTAATAAAATAAAATGATGCCCTTGTTGAAAATGTAACGGTCACTGAAATGTCATTTCGTGATTTTAGGCAAACCAGAGAGGGGTATCTCAGTCCAAGGATTTTAGAAACTGACTTACTAAGCATTCTCCAAAATGTATCCTCTTGGCCTTCGAGGGTTTCTATGTTCAAATTTAACAAGAAAAATTGAAAATGAAGAACCTATTTGCTGGAGGTTTTCAAAATTAGAAAATATTATAAAAATTCAGTTTATATTTTTCATAATCATTAATCTATGGTCTATATAAAATTTTTATCTTCTTATCTTAAGATACCACTAAATAAAGGCATACCAGGCACAAAACCCACATGCAGTAAATATATAATAAGCGAAGTAAATTGATAAATGCCATTACTTACACCATTCCTACCAAAACCACCATTGCTTCCCAGCCTTTGGTGACACAGTTGTATAGCTTGTCAGATTCAAGTTCATTACATCCCTCGAAGAAATAAATGTGTCTTTTGGAGTAGAAGGCTGCATCAATTTTAGGTTCAATTCCTGGAAATTTCTCAGTAATCAATATGGGATAAACAAGATCCATAATTACCTTCTCTCATTTCTCCTCCAACATCGTTTATCCACAAAGAGGCTGGTCTTGTAGATGAGTGGATTAAAACCAGCAACTTCAATCTTGTCACAGAGTCAGGGAAACCCAGATAATGTATACTTTTGGTATAGCTGGGTTGTGGTTTTTAAATCACTGCTTAACCAGTACTTGCAATCTTTAAAAAGAACAACTTGACTCCTGGTTCCAATTTCATATGTGGCTTAATAGCTCAGGAAGCTTCCACCAAAAGAACTCATCTTTAAAGAAAAAACTTTTTCTTCCAATTGTAATGATAGTATCAACAGTCACATTGGAGCCACAGGTGGCTGGTTCCATGGTCTAAGGCTGTGACACTGCCTTTATGAGTCCTCATTGAAAGACCAAATGTAACAAATGACCTCAACAGAGAGGCAAAGTCTGTTGAGGTCAACATAATGTAGAGGAGGAACATGGTAGCCTTTGGATGTTTGGAATGGCCAAACTCATGACCAGCAACAAGAAACAAATTTGTGCTTTTGGTGTGTTTAAATCCAGATTTCAGCCCTATCAAAGTGCAAGCCTCCCCCAATACCAGCTCCAGGCCCATAAGCACAGGTGATGTTTCCATCTCTGCCATCGGAAGAATTAGAGTCTCTATGAGCTCCTTGTGGGAAATATATGATAATATCAGCCTCTTCAGGGTTCTTCTGTTTGAATTGCAGGGGGTCACATCACTCCGTACTTGAGAAGCCTGGGGATGGCATAGTCAACATCCTTCCACACCATGGAGGGTAATTCTTGATTCCGTAGGTGGCACGATGTTTTGTCCATACTGGTTTCCCCATCGTTGTGCCAAACTGGTGAACACTGGGCCTCCCACACCTTGGTGTGGACCTCATTGTCAGAGGAGAGGCATCCAACTGCCGGGTCACATTAGGCCCCAAGAAGAAATGCCACATTTTCTGGATTTTGCCCACCACAAAGTTGCTAATGATTCTCATTTGAGCATGGGAGTTGTTTCCACCAGGAGGCCATAAAAGGTGCCCAGGTACCTTTGTGCAAACAGCACATCATTTTCTTCTAGACTTGTACTATTAGACAGAGGAACAACTCCAGAAGCAGCAGCTTGAAGAACGAGAATTAAGAGGAGAAACTTCATTCCAAACTTCTCTTGAACAGTTTAACCCGATGAACTTTGTTCCGTTTTAGACTTCAGCTGGCTTTTGTTCCTGCCTTATACATATGCAGGTATTTCCACCCCCAGCATTCCTGAATGTCTCTGACACCAGATCTCAGCGAGCACTCCCTCCTCTAAATTCCTTGTTATCTGTACCTCCTATTTAATGATACCTTATATTATTACTCAACTTTTCATAAAAATGGTCTGATTTACCAACTGTATTGTCAGACCCTTGAGGGAACACAAGCCAACCTGAGTGTCCAGATTTATTATTATTGTTGTTGTTGTTTATTTGTTATTTTTTTCCTTTTATAGGCTGACATCTCCCTTCCCCCTCACTCTCTCCTTTGACCCTGAATTTTCAACTTTAGACCAAAAGTTTTCACAGGTGCATTCAGGTGAAAATGAGGTGAGAAACAGAGAGCTACTGGGGTTTTTTTTGCGGTACGCGGGCCTCTCACTGTTGTGGCCTCTCTCGTTGCGGAGCACAGGCTCTGGACGCGCAGGCTCAGCGGCCATGGCTCACGGGCCCAGCCGCTCTGCGGCATGTGGGATCTTCCCGGACCGGGGCACGAACCCGCGTCCCCTGCATCGGCAGGCGGACCCCCAACCACTGCGCCACCAGAGAAGCCCAGAGAGCTACTGTTTTACCAGAAGGAAGGAAGCCCCAGAACTCGGGATCTGTGTCCACAAGTATGGCATCACAAGTATCTCAGATCAAACCTGAGTTCTAAAACTAGGACTCTATTTACAAAAGCATATTTAGAACTTCTAGACTTTTCTGGGCTTTTTGTTGTTAAAGCAAAGAAATGCTATGATGAGGTGTCCAGCCTACGTGTAAAAGGTTCCTTCAGAATAAAAAGACTTAATTGAAAACATTTTACTGGAAGTAATTCCACACTCTGAGTAGTACAGCTGTTATTGGTCTTACCCGTTAAATGGGCAGCAGCCAAACTTTTCTCCTGCCCCTTTTATTAATAGGAGGACCACAGACCTGTTTAGAAACAGCCCCAGTACAAGTGGAGGTGACTAGGACCACCTAACACACACCGCCTGCCATGAAGTCCTAGAGAGGAGATTGCTTTGTCTTTTATTCCAATTATTTGCTCTTGCTTTGGGCATAGAATTGTGTTTAAAATCTTTGGGCTTTTTCCGGTTAGTGGCCTGAGGTGACCTCTAAAAATGGTTCGCTATTCACTTGACCCAGAAAATCCCACAAAATCATGCAAGTCAAGAGGTTCAAATCTTCGTGTTCACTTTAAGAACACTCGTGAAACAGCCCAGGCCATTAAGGGTATGCATATCCGAAAAGCCACCAAGTATCTGAAGGATGTCACTTTAAAGAAGCAATGTGTGCCGTTCTGTCATTACAATGGTGGAGCTGGTAGGTGTGCCCAGGCCAAACAGTGGGGCTGCACGCAGGGTCGGTGGCCCAAAAAGAGTGCTGAATTTTTACTGCACATGCTCAAAAATGCAGAGAGTAATGCTGAACTTAAGGGCTTAGATGTAGATTCTCTGGTCATTGAGCACATCCAGGTGAACAAAGCCCCCAAGATGTGGCACAGGACTTATAGAGCTCATGGTCGGATCAACCCATACATGAGCTCTCCGTGCCACATTGAGATGATCCTTACTGAAAAAGAACAGATTGTTCCTAAACCAGAAGAGGAGGTTGCCCAGAAGAAAAAGATATCCCAGAAGAAATTGAACAAACAAAAACTTATGGCCCGGGAATAAATGCTGCAAAAAATAAATGCAAATAAAAGTAAAAAAAAAAAAGCTTATTGAGCTTGGGCTTCCCTGGTGGCGCAGTGGTTAACAATCCGCCTGCCAATGCAGGGGACACGGGTTCGAGCCCTGGTCCGGGAAGATCCCACGTGCCGCAGAGCAACTAAGCCTGTGCGCCACAACTACTGAGCCGTGCTGCAACAAGAGAAGCCCGTGCACCGCAAGGAAGAGTAGCCCCTGCTCGCCGCAACTAGAGAAAACCCGTGCGCAGCAACGAAGACCCAACGCAGCCAAAAATAAACAAATTAAATAAATAAATAAATAAATAAGATTATTGGGCTCAAACTCCCAATGAATTCTGGGATTCTCGTTTACATCTGGCCTCTGTCTGACCACTCCCAGTGTTGGCAGATGACTACCGGGTGAGGCCCTTCTGTCCAGTAATGCACAGCAAGGGTGGTCAGGAAACATCCCAAGGGCGAGATGGATCTTCCCAATATTTGTCTGATATTTCTGTCCCCCACACCAGTCTGCTTTCTCCATTGAGTGTAATGTCTTGAACTGCCAAGGCAGGTCCAGCTCTACAAGGCACAGGACCCATGTGTGTGTTATATATGACTGGGTAACAAAACCCAGCGGAGACAGTGTTGGAATTTACGCTGTAGCGTATCCTCTCTTTATTTCCTTCTTCCATTATTTCAGATAAGTTAAACTTACAGAGTTATACAATTGGTAAACTTACAAGGGACTTCCATCTACATCATGAATTCTCAACACGGGCCAAAAAATCTTACTCATTTTATATGTAAAGCACAAATGTACATACAGTTCATAAACAGATATACAGTATATCTGGTGGTATGAAAAGTTTATGGGAAAGGGCAGTTAGCAAAAATATATCTTGAAAAGGGTTCCTTAGGGGTGAGATAGTGAAAGAAACATTGAGAGACGCTGACAGACCAGTGTTTTCAGATCAAGTAAATCAGAATCTAGGCACGGGATCCAAGCAACACTATTTTTTTTTTCTTTTGGCCACGCTGCGTGGCTTGTGGGATCTTACTTCCCCAACCAGGGATTGAACCTGGGCCTCCAGCAGTGAAAGTGCCGAGTACTAACCACTGGACCGCCAGGGAATCCCCAACACTATTTTTTAAACTATTTTAAAAATTTTAATGAATGAATGAATGAATTTATTTATTGAAGTATAGTTGATTTACAATGTTGTGTTAGTTTCAGGTATACAGCAAATTGATTCAGTTATACATATACATATCTATTCTTTTCCAGATTTTTTCCCTTATAGGTTATTACAAAATATTGAATGTAGTTCCCTGTGCCATCCAGTAGAACCTTGTTGGCTGTCTGTTTTATATATAGTAGTGTGTATATGTTAATCCCAAACTCCTAATTTATCCCTCCCTCCTAAACTATTTTTCTAATGCAGTAGAAAAATCCACAGCCGGGATTGCGAACCACTGACCCAGATCAACCCCCTCTTATTCCCTGGGGCAACTGAGAACCAAAAAAGAGAAATAACCAAACCAGACAGCCGTAAGTCCCTCTTGACAGCTATGCCAACGTTGTTTTCAACGTGCTATGGTGTCTTTTTCAACTTTGATTCTACAGTTTGATTATGCTTTATTACATAATAGCCTGTTGACAGTTTGGTCCATGTTTTACAACAAACTTTATCCTGGCAGTTTGAGTAGTGATTTATGGTTTTTTGTAAAAATTGAAAATATACTCCACGCATACAGTTTCGAAAAATTCAAATACAAAACGTACCTTATGAAAACTGAGTGTCTCTCTCTCAACCCCTACTTCAGTCTCCCAGTCACCGACCCCCTTCCCCAGATGCACGCTCTGTGCCATGTCTCTTGAGTGTCTGTCCGACAGATTTCTGTGCCTCCTTCTATCCCCTTTAAGTAATGCAAGCGCTTGATAATTATACAGGAAAAACTAACGCTCAAATCAGAGCGCCCAAGCATCTTTACTGCTAGCTCCATTGTATCTTTCTCAGGGTTTGGTAATGACAAGTACACATCCCTCTCCAGGAGTGAAAATAACATCATTTTGAACAGCGCTATGATTATACTTTCATTTTATACCGAATCTGCCTACACCAGAAATGTCCCAGCTATAAAATAGAACCACAACAGGCTGTCTCATGGTCCTGCTATAAGGCAGCAGTCGTGGTAAGTTACCCAGCATTTCACAGAACAATCGACGTATCAAGAGAAAACAAACAAACAAAAAACTTTGCCTATCACAGATTTCCTTTCCTTTCTTTTCTTTTTTGATTTTTGTTCTAAAAGCAAATTGCTTTAAGCACAGACTAATCAAATCCTGTATAATAAATGTATACAGTAAACTGTAAAGGGCATGGTGGGCTTTCAAATGCATACAAGCACATAGTATCCTTGCTGGATAATTTAGATTGTTTGACTATCGATTCCTCACTTTCATAAGGAGATTTATTTTTTTTAATAGAACATCTTTGTGTTTTCCTTACCAGGACATTCCTGTTATCCCAAAAGTGACCCGAGGCAGTGACAGGCAATCATCTATAGACTCTTATTCTAGGCTGATGACTAATCTCCAAAATCCTGCTTCTTTTCTCCACCCAGCCTCCAACTCTGAAGTGTTACCCTAAGGAGAAAAGCCATTTTATTTCTCTGGGAAGATAAATTTTAAAAAACTATTCTCTTGAAATGTATCCCTACCCAGAACATGCTGACATAGAAGTGATAACAGTTAAATTTAGATAGCTCTTTCTCAAATCAAAGAATACTCAAGTTGAGAGGAAAAACAGAGCTCATGCTAGCCCGTTATTTCATTTTACAGAGAAGGTAGTTGAAGATGAAGGAGGTTAGCTGGTTTGTCCAAGGTTATGTGGGAAAACTCACTTCTTTTTCTTAGTAAATGGTTACTAGGTGCCTACCATGTGTCCAGCATGGCCCAAGCTCTGGGGCACAGCAACTGGTGGGTTCCATCAGGGGCATGTGAATGGCAGTGCCAAGGCTAGAGTTCAGGTTCTGTCCTCCTCCCCCCTCCATCACAGTCCCCTTGTGGGGGCCCTCTGGCCTGGCCTCCTCAGAGGATCAGCATTCAGAGTGATCAAAATAAGACAATTTCCAGGAAGATGGAGCTCATTTTTCTCAGTCCCTTCTGGCAGGAATCGAAGGACATTTGGGAGGAAGCCAGGGACATGAATGTGTCCTTGTTTGTGGTGATAATGCTGTGTCCCAGAGGCCATAGGACACAGGCCTTGGGTGATTTTAGAGAGAACCCTCCCATGGTCACGCACGCCCTTTGTGAATCAAGATGGGGGCAGGGCTAGAAGTGGCTATGTTGCCCACGGAACACACACTAAGCTGACCTACTAAGGGATTACAACCAAGACGCTGTCTCCCCTAGATCAGCGCTGGAGATAATTCAGTCACAAACAGAACAGCCCTGCAATCTGACTTTCAACCAACGACTCACTTGTTTCTGAAATGTCTATTTATTTTAGCTTCATGACTTAACAGGAATAGTGTGAGGTAAGATGACATGAATCACTTAGAGCCTTACAGATGGTGAAGTACCAGCCTTGACAAGAAAAATAAAACAAATCATACAGACAGGCACAAGGCATGCATGTAAGCGCATGCATACTCACACGTACACGCACATAGGCACACATGCACACAGACGCACACATGCTCAGCTAAAACTCATCCTTACAAAAATAAAATCTGACAAGAGGAAACTTCACGGGACATTGACTCTGGAATACCTCTATGAATGAGTATTCATTTTGTTAAAAACATTTCAAATAAAGGAATAAACCTTAAGGACATTATACTAAGAGAAATAAGCCAGTTACAAAATGACAACTACTGTATGATTCATGTATATGAAGCAACTAGATTATTCAAATTCATAGAGACAGAAAGTAGAATGGTGGTTGCCAGGGGCTGGGGGGACAGGGAAATGCGGAGCTGTTTGTTTTTTGGGTTTTTAAAATTATTTTGGCTGCGTTGGGTCTTCGTTGCTGCACGCGAGCTTTCTCTAGTTGCGGCGAGCGGGGGCTACTCTTCATTGTGGTGCACTGGCTTCTCATTGCGTTGCAGAGCACGGGCTCTAAGCGTGCGGGGGAACTGTTTTTTTTTGGTTTTTGTTTTTTGTTTTTTTGCGGTACGCGGGCCTCTCACTGCTGTGGCCTCTCCCGTTGCGGAGCACAGGCTCCGGATGCGCAGACTCAGCGGCCATGGCTCACAGGCCCAGCCGCTTCGCGGCATGTGGGATCCTCCCGGACCGGGGTACGACCGCGTGTCCCCTGCATCGGCAGGCGGACTCTCAACCACTGCGCCACCAGGGAAGCCCGGAACTGTTTTTTTTAATAGGTATAGAGTATCAGTTTTGCAAGGTGAAAAAGTCCTGGGGGTGAATCATACAACAATGTGAATACAGTAAGTCCCCTACATGAAGACCTTCAAGTTGCAAACTTGCAAAGATGCAAATGTGCACTGGTATGTCCAATAACATAAGTTAGTTCACGTGTCTGGTGTACATTGACACGTGCGTCCATCCTCTACAAGTGGTTGTGCTTTTGTGTACTTTACTGTACAGTACTGTATAGAGTACAGTAGTATAATAACTTTATTTCAAGCCCAGGATGTCCGGAAGCAAGCGTAAAAGCAGCAGTGGTGTAACTGGTACTACTGTACTTTTCAAGGTCCTGGACTGTAAGATTAAAAATGTTTTCTTTATTTTTTGTGTTTTTTGTTTGTTTGTTTGTTTTTGTTTTTGTGTGTGTGGTATGTGGGCCTCTCACCGCTGCGGCCTCTCCCGTTGCGGAGCACAGGCTCTGGACGCGCAGGCCCAGCGACCATGGCCCAGGGACCAGCCGCTCCGCGGCACGTGGGATCCTCCCGACCCAGGGCACGAACCCGTGTCCCCTGCATCGGCAGGCGGACCCTCAACCACTGCACCACTAGGGAAGCCCCTGTGTTTGTTTTTTTTATGTATTATTTGTGTGGGAAGTATTATAAACCTATTACAGGACAGTACTATACAGCCAACTGTGTTAATTGGGTACCTAGGCTAACTTTGTTGGACCTATGAACGCACTCTCAGAACAGAACTCGTTCGTATATCAGGGACTTACTTTACACTTAATAATACTGAACTGTACTCAAAAAAAGGTTACAGTGGTAATTTTTATGTTATGAGTATTACACCACAATTAAAAAATTTTTTTTCAAATGGAAAAGAAGTAATACTTGCTCTCCATCAAGAGTTTTCTACCAAATATGAGGTACTATTAACAGGTGTCAGGGAGGTAAGTTAAGTTCTTGAGGGCCTGTGAATTAAATTGACAAAAGCCAGAATTTCAAGAGAAAAGACGATGTTTATTCACATAGGTACTCAGGAGCGCATATAGAAAGTAGCTCAGCTCAATACCTTAAGTTAGGGGTTTATTTAAATAATAGGGAAAAGGGAGGAGGGAGAAAAGGGCTCTTTTGGAAAGAACAAATGGGTTTCTTTAGGAAAAACAAATAAGCTTTTAGGAGAACAAAATGGGAGATAAGATAGTTTGTAATAATGTTTGTTTATGCACATATGAGTGGTCCTCTTCATCTTATCTGGGGGCATGAAACTCCCTCGGAGAAGGAATTTATGGGAGTTTCCTTCTAGGTCTCTTTCCTGGAGAAGAGAGGAATTATGACAGTCTCACTCCCAGAATTTTCTTTTAGTCGGATAAGGTGATGGGGAAGGGGGAGGTTGGGGGGTGGTCAGACAAAGCCTCTTGCTACATCTGTTGATCCTCCAATGTCTTCAGCTCAAAATAATTTTTATGCCACTGTGGATTACTTCACAGATGTTCTTCCAAATGTTAAAGGCAGTGCTGTTTGTAATAGTTCCCCAAACTTTAATCAATATATATGCCAAATGAACCTCTGCCCTCCTGACAAGAAGTCCCCAATTTTATATTTATTTATACCATATATATGTATATAATATATAAATTTGTCAGAACCTTATCTGTTTGTTAAACTTAGCCCACAAAAAGCTGAAGCTAAAAGCTCGAAAGATCTTTTGAGATCAGTTGTCGTTTGAGAGGAGCAGTGAAGTGAAAAAATTAGGAGCTGTATGTTGGTAGAAAATGTGATTTTGTACCTGAGGGGCACCTGTTGGGTGGCACAGAGGATTTCATTTTTGCTGTAGAGTCTAGAGCCCAGAAGAAATGAAGTTATAAGAACCTGCCCTCCTTGAGTGGGTGCTCACTGGTTCTCAGGTTCAGAGCATGTCTGAGGTGATTTTGGATGGGATGTTTATCGATTTCAGGGCATTTTTCAGGTGTTTTTTTTTTTTTTTTTTTTTCGGTACGCGGGCCTCTCACTGTTGTGGCCTCTCCCGTTGCGGAGCACAGGCTCTGGACGCGCAGGCTCAGCGGCCATGGCTCACGGGCCCAGCCGCTCCGCGGCATGTGGGATCCTCCCGGACCGGGGCGCGAACCCGTGTCCCCTGCATCGGCAGGCGGACTCCCAACCACTGCGCCACCAGGGAAGCCCCTTCAGTATTGTTTTGATTCTTAGAATTCTATGTGCTTCACTACTTTACTGCAAGTATTTGGAATAAGCCTCCTTTTTCTAAGGAGTTCTCCAGGCAGGGTAAGAAATGTTCAAAGCCTTGCCATTCAAAGAGTGGTCCTGGACGAGCATCATGTGGGAGCTGGTTAGAAATGCAGACTCTCAGACCCCTTCCCTGACCTACTGCGTCAGAATCTGCATTGCAACAAGGTATTCCTACGCCCCTGAAAGCCTGGTGAGAAATGTGCGGTTCTGGGTCCCACCTCAATGAATCTCTCCTAAAGTCTGAGACGCCCCTGGCCTAGAAGTTTCAAGTTATTTTAAAAATTTCATGTGAAAATAAATAGGAAATTTCATATCCATGGAATGCCTATTATAACGGTGATTGCTTTCGGAGGAAAGTACTGGAAGAAACTTCCACATTATATCTTTGTTCGGCTTGAATTTTTTTTAGTATGTGCTCAGATTACCTTTACCATGTAAACATGTGTCTTTTCTAACTAATACATTCCTTAGACCACTGTAATTTACCAAGTACTTTCCTATACATGATTTCACAAATACTCTGAATATCCTTACCAAGAAGGCATACATTGAGATATTCCTATATTAGATGAAGATGTTGAACTATAGAAATAAAAGTCATGAAGAAGCACTGAAAATTAGAGCCAAAAGATAGGATCCAAGTGTTTAAAATATTTTTATTATGAAAAATTTCAAACAATACAAAATAAACAGAATATTATAATAGAACCTCATGTACCCATCACTCCCCACCCCCTACTCCATTAGTATGTACATAATTTTTTAAGGTAAAATGTACATACATTGAAATGCACAAATCTTATCAGGATCCTTTTTTTTCCCCTTAATTCCAGTCTCGTTTGCCAAAAAATCTGGCTCTATTGCCTCCCAGATGTAAATGCTATTGACGGATTTCCTGCTGTTTCCTACACTGTGTTGAATCATCCTTCCCTCGATTTAGGTTCGCTTGGAGAAGAGGAATGCCTTTGTTTTCAGTCGGAAAGCATATGGGGTACCAAGTCTGGCTGCTGCATTGTTACCCATTCACAAATGAAACCCCAGCATGCCTTCTTTAAATTGTCCTGTTGGCCAAGAGCCAAAAGCTTCCCTCCAAAATGGAAGCTCAAAGCCCCTTAGTGATGTTCCGTCCCCAGCCAGCCTTGCACCCCTCCCCTGAGCACTCACCACTCTCAGTGGGCTCTTGGAGCCACCATGAATACATTCAACAACACTCATTTATTCAGCCCTACTACGTGCCAGGCGCTGCCTATACTGGACCTCATCTCCAAGAGCCCCAAACTTGTAAGACTCCCATTGCCCTTTAACAGCTGGAAAAGAAAATATAAACGTGTCTTCCATCTCGTTGCAGGAGATGAGTCAGCAGAACAGGAAATTCTGCTTGCACAAGCCCTTCTGATCCCGTGGGCTGGGTGTGTGTTGTATCCAGCAAGGGCTGGGAAGGGAACCGGCTTCTCTCCTGGAAGCACTTTGAAAGGTGAACAATGCAAGCTGGCCGGTGAGTTTACATGTGTTGACACACACCTCGCCAATTAGAATGGTCCCAACATGTTTGGGGGAAAGCTCAGCGGCTTCCAAATAAGGAACAGGGCAAATAAGGAAGCTGGTTGTTGCCAAAGTCTAGGTGGCTTCAGAATGAAAGGTTGAAGGAGTTACCTCCCGTGAAACTCAAAAGGCACCTGAGTGGCAAGCCCAGCTTTCAGGATGTTTGAGGAGACAGCCATTTAAGGGGTTCAAGGAAGGCTCTCAAATGCCACAAAAGCTCTAGTGGTGCAATTATGCACACGTAGAGAATTACGGAAGGAAGAAGAGCTGTGGGCATCGGAAATGCCCGCCTGTCCAAGCCCCCTCTGGCCTGATCTCTAACAACAGAGCAAAGTCCACCGTGGAGACCCAGGCTGCAGCCTGGGTTCCACTCTTCACCAGCTGTGAGCCTGGGAATAAGTCATTTAATCTCTGCGGGCCCCAGTTTTCTCCTCTGCAGAAAGAAAGTTAAACACGATAAGCTCTTCCATTTCAAAATTACTGGAGCTCCTCTGCAAACGCAAATTGGTTTAGCATTAACCCTACTTTTTCCTTTCCTTTCACTACTTTTCCAATGAGATCACAAGGGAGAAATAGCTGAGTGGAGCTGTTAGCAAAACCAGGACTCTTTAAAATAGCTGTTCTGTGGGAACCAGGCACTGGGTGCCATGTCTGTGTGTGTGTGTGTGTCTGTGTGTGTGTGTGTGTACACATTTCTATTGGGTGGGGCTGTGGAGAAGGGGGGATGCATTCAGCCAGCTCTAAACGTTTCGGCTTTGCAGAAAAATAAATGCAGCCGAGATTGAGGAGTGAGATTTACATATGAGGAGGAGGTCGAGGAGGAGTAACTGTGCTGAGATTCCAGCACTGAACTGAAAAAAGGATGAGGACGCAGTTAGAAGGGTAGGCCTCCCAGGAACGAAGCAGTAAGAATATGCCGGGGCTTTGAAATAGGGTGTAGCCAGAGCCGGTTAAACCCTACTCTTCCACTCGACTGGCCTTCCCCCTCACCCCGCCCGGCCTCATTCTAGATTCTTTCAAGGCTTGGCTCCTTCCCCCTCCTCCCCCACAGAGAAATGATATAGGAGCCAGGAGGAAGTGACACATTTTCCTGCTTGAATGGAGCAGGCCCCTGCAGCAGCCTCTCGGCAATCGTCAGCAGGCTTATCTCACACCGGCCATCGCCGGCGCCTGGTTCCTCAAACAATGCTTTCCTCTGGCTGAACCCTGGGTGATGTCTCCAATGCCTAGGAAAGCTGCATGCTTAGAGGTTCAGGGCACCCCGTGCATGGTTCACGTTCATTTCCAATGCAACTTCCAAGTCAATAATCCAGCACAGAGGGTTGTGCCTAGGGCTTTGTTAGACCAGTGACGGGAACCTCGGGAAATACAGGACCCTTGGGAGGTGGAATGGGAGAATCCCAAGGCTGGGAGTCCTGGAAAACCTGAATTTGCATGCCAGCTCTCTCGCTTAACAGCTGTGTGACTTTGGGAAAGTTTCTCAGCCTCTCTGAACCTCTGTATCTTCCTCTGTCAGAGGAGGGATGATTGGTAATAATAACTGCCTTGAAGGTTCCAATGAGGCTTTCATAAGGTAGCGGGTGTGATGTGCCCTGGGAGTATAATAGATATATAAATAAGTCCATTCCCCTTCCCCTCCCATCTTGGATTCCCTCCACCTACCAGTCCCACTCACACTATTTGTCTACCCCTCAATGGCACTTTTTGTCAGTACCTTACCAGCTTAGCAATTAATTTCACGCGGTTGTATTGTAGTTTAATCATACAGGCTTTAGTGACACCGAAAACTTAAATCAGCATTCCAGTCTTACATCTCATTAATAGCTCCCAAATGACTAACTGAATGCCATACTAACAGAATAATAAAACTGCATAAAAACAGAGGGTAACATTAAAAATCATCATGGGGGGCTTCCCTGGTGGCGCAGTGGTTGAGAGTCCGCCTGCCGATGCAGGGGACACGCGTTCATGCCCCGGTCCGGGAAGATCCCACATGCCGAGGAGCGGCTGGGCCCATGAGCCATGGCCACTGAGCCTGCATGTCCGGAGCCTGTGCTCCGCAACGGGAGAGGCCACAACAGTGAAAGGCCCGCATATCGCAGAAAAAAAAAAAAAATCATCGTGGGCGTGAATGGCCTCTAGTCCTCCCTGTTTCCACTTGTTTTTGTCCTGCCTCATGTGTATCTCTACTATATAGAATTTATCTTATTGTGTTGTAATGATCTGTTTCCATACTTGTCTCTCACTAGACTAAAAGGTCCTTGAAGGCAGGGACAATGCCTCTTTTATCTTCATATTTCCAGAACTTAGCTTAAAAAAATACATGATGGGCAGGTGATAATTTAATGAATTACTTTGAACAAACAATTGAACTAGATTTGGTCCTATCCTGTCTGCTGATGTAGCCTCTGTACATGGAACAGTGCCTGGCACAAAGCAAACACTCCATAGGCACATGCTGAATAGCGGCCTGGGACCTTCCTGAGCTGCACATTCGTCATCTGTATAAGGCTGGTTCATCAGCATCCGTAGACTGAATTGGTGGGTCTCAAATCCTGGCTCTCCAATGGGTCATAGAAGAAATGCGACGGGATTTTAAAAGATAGAGATTCCTAGACTCCATTTCTGAATGATTCAGGAGGTCTCAGCTAGGACCTATAAATCTGTCGTTTAAAAATAAAAACAGAAAGAAAAGCTTTCCACATGATTCTGGTACAGAACGTGGGCCTCACTATACCCGGTATTTCTAACATTTCTCAGGTAGTATGATTTGATATATCATTTTGACTGTTTTCAAAAGACTACAGATCATCAGAGTGGTTTACCAGGCTGATATAATGTGATTATATAGAACTTGATGTAAACTAGTCGGCCTCAGGCAGACTAGTGATTTTGCACCCTTTAAACCAATGTATTTTTTTTTTATATCATCTATTTAGCGGGGTTAAAGAGGAACTCATTTTTTTAAAAGAAATAATACATAGCGCACACCTCTTTATGTTCAAAATACTAGATTTATGAGATTTTTTCCCCCCTGAATTTCTGAACCAGACAGCTCCTTAGAAGGCAGAGAGCACAGTTTCCAATTTAAATAAAAATAAGTTGTTCCAGGTAAACAGCACAGCGTCATCCATTATTCAGACCACTGCCAGCTGGCTGCCTTCAAGGCTGGGGGAGGACCTGAATAACGTCGTACCTGGACCTTACATGCGTGTGCCACAAAATGCTAAAGATACAAGGGAGAAGGGCTTTGTTTTTCTTCCAGGGCTCACTCTTCTTTGGTGGTAGCGGGGCTGATTTACATTTCACCACTTCGGTGAAATAACTGGGTGCTCTAACTGGGTGGGATTGTTCAACTCTACTCTATTGATGGTTGAATACACCTTTTTTTTTTTTTTTTTTTTGGCTGCACCGTAAGGCATGCAGGATCTTAGTTCCCCGACCAGGGATCAAACCCATGCCCTCCGCAATGGAAGCACAGATTTTTAACCACTGGACCGCCAGGGAAGTCCCCTGAATATACCTTTTAGATTGATGTCCTAGGTAGCCAGCTGGCTGGCGGGTCCATTAGTCCTCATCACATGTGAGACAGGCTCATCATATCACAAAAAGGTCCCTTCTACATCCCCACAAATATTTTTTCTCTCTCTCCCAGGTCAGTATTTTGGACTTCATCCATTATGTAATTGCAGGTGGGGAATGAGGAGTTCAGGGGCAGAGGAAGGAAGCAGGCTTATTTTGAACTGGATCAAATTCCCTCCCACTCAGTAGTCAGGGCATCCTCTCAGAAGCCAAGTAACTGGGGGGAAGAATCCAAGGAGACCTTCTGGAGATTCCGCATCTCTCAGCAGGTGGTCAAGAGAGAGAGTCAGAAACACGTGCACGTAGAAATGCAAAGCCTGGGGAATTCCCTGGCGGGCCAGTGGTTAGGACTCAGTGCTTTCACTGCTGGGGCTGGGTTTGATTTCTGGTGGGGGAACTAAGATCGCACAAGACACACGGTGCAGCCAAAAAAAAAAAAAAATGCAAAGCCTGTAAGCAGATACATAAACAAACATGGCGGTGACATCCAAGTGGGGATGGGACAACACAGGTACTGTGATCACCTGTTGACTTATACCAGTGTGTTTATAGCTACTCTTCATTTTTCTTTTCCATTTTGATGAAAAATCTTGCAGTTTTTACATTGTCACCGAACAACAAAAAACCTGTGACATTTCATAACACATAAGCTATTCAGTCAACTTTTGACAATTCTATTATGTTTCTGACACTTGGAGAAACACGTTCAACTCCTTTGGGAGGGTGCGGATGTCACATGTCTGCCTTTCCATTTCCCTGTGCTTTGTTTGTGTCCTATGTGACTTCTGGTGGCAACACAGGCAGACAAGATCAGTAACATGGCTGCACAGTTTCCCCAGGATGTTCTGTTTGGTGACAGAGGAGAGCAAGTCCTCAGGGATACTGGCCTCCTAGAGGTCATTGGTAAAGCAAGTGCATGCCATTGAGTTGCAGAAGAAGGTTCAGGATTTCACAGTGAAATTCCGAATTGCAGAGCTTTGGCTGACCAAAAAAAGAATGCGACATGGATGAATATCATAGCATTTTCTATCAACGTTTAGGAGCTAGAGTGACATGATGGAGGTCACGGATAGTTTGCATTTGGCCCCAGAGTCGATTTCTCTAGAAGGACCTGAAGCTCACCCTGAAGGACATCCAAGTTCTTTCTCCTTCCAGGTCCAAAACTGTGAAGCACATCTCCAAGCACGACCTGGAGGCGGTAGCTCCCTGGGTAATCAGGAGGACCTGTATTTAGCGTGGAATCATTTATGGAGCGCCAGCAGATGGTGGTGGTATAAAATCACACGCTGATCATGACTATGCTCTCAGACTTTCTGCAGAGGAATTCAGTCTAGTGACAAAGAAGAGTGGGGATGACTGCCACATCAAACCAAAGCAGCCTGCTTGTCATCTTCAAGGTTTGCAGTAATCGGTCTGCCTTTCTTCAAAGGCATGTCTCTTAGGAGGCACTTAGGAGGAAGTTCATGTTCTCAGCAGCAACTGTAGAGTAGAAATTCTTGGTAAACAAATAGAAAAAGAGCGTATTTCACTGCCTTCAGTTCTCTCAACTACGGTGTTGTCATGCTAGTTGTATTATTGTCACCCTAAATCTCTAGCCTGGTAATAATGGTGATGAGGATAAAGTGAATGACTTGCTTTGCAGTAGTGAAAGCTTTTCAAAACATTTGTTAGTAGTCCAATCGGTCATTTCATTTCTGTGACACTTAGTTAAAGGTGGACCCTGGAGTCAGACAGCCTACATTTGAGTCTCAATTCTGCCACTTATTTGCTGAGAGATCTTGTTGAGCTACTTAGACTCTCTGCTTCCATTTTCTTACCTGTAAAAGGAGGATGGTGGTCCTTACCTCCTAGGGCTGTTGTGCAGCACAAATGAGTTAATGTATGTCAAGGGCTTAGATGGGTGTCTGGCACTGCTAGTAAGTGCAAGGTAAATATTTGCTGCTTCTGTTGCCTGTGTTATTCCCTCCTGAAAGCAATTCATTCACTTAGCACCAACAGCAAAACTGGCCATGCTGCTGCGTCACATGACACACCTGTGGGACAGAACAGGTGGCATTAACCCCATTTCATCAGAGTAGAGGACCTAATAAAAATACACCACAGGATATTGAATATGGTTCCCTGTGCTCTACATTAGGACGTTTTTGTTTATGCATTCTATATATAATAGTTTGCATCTACCAACCCCAAACTCCCAGTTCATCCCTCTCCCTCCCTACCTCCCTCATTCAATATCCTGTGATAAACCATATGGAAAAGAATATAAAGAAAGAATGTCGATATGTGTATAACTGAGTCACTTTGCTGTACAGCAGAAATTAATACAACATCGTAAATCAACTATACTTCAATAAAATAAAAAAAATTTTTAAATACATTACTTTATTGTGAGTGACACTTTTTTTTTTTTTTTTTTGAGGTACGCGGGCCTCTCACTGTTGTGGCCTCTCCCGTTGCGGAGCACAGGTTCCAGACGCGCAGGCTCAGCGGCCATGGCTCACGGGCCCAGCTGCTCCGCGGCATGTGGGATCTTCCCGGACCGGGGCACAAACCCGTGTCCCCTGCGTTGGCAGGTGGACTCTCAACCACTGCGCCACCAGGGAAGCCCTGAGTGACACTTTTTTTAACCAGGAGCACTGACTCCCAGGGACAATCCTTCAAGGACCAGTATTCAACCAATATAAGGATATTTGCTATCCCAAAGTAATCATCTCATATAATCTTTTTCTTTCCAATAAATAGTGGTTTTTAATATTTCAGGTCATGGTCTTCTTTAAAAATCTGATGAAAACTATGGGTCTTGTGCTCAGAACAATGCACATTCACATATGCAGAGAATATTTTGCATGCAGTATCATGGGGTTCACTGACCTCAAGTTAGGATTCTCCCATAGACATGGGAGGATTAGATAAAGAAAGTTCTGGAATGGATCTTCTTTCCAAAATTCTTTGAGGCCCGTCCCAATGGTGACTGTTTCAAATGCCGAATTCCAAGGCCACACCTTTATAAGATGAATCTCTGGATCCAATTGTTTTCAGCATAATTTTCAACTTCTCTTCTTGCAATGGTTCTCAGTCTTGACTATATGTTAGAATCCCAAGGGGAGTTTTAAAAATCCCAAGGAGTGTCCAAATCCACGCCGCAGATCAATTAAATCAGAATTTCTGGAGGGTGGTAGCAAGGCATCAACAGTATTTAAAGTTCCCGGGTGATTTGGATGTTAAACCATGGTTGAGAAATACTATTCTACTGCCTCCCCATAATTAAGAGCATAATTCAGTTAATCTGGGCATTCCAGCCCCTTACAAACCCCTGTGTCTTCTGTGTCTTCCTGTGTGACTTTGTGTCTTTTCTGTGTGAGGTATAACAACTTCCTCTTTAAGCTAATAATTGCCTTTCACCTCATGATATTTAGTATGTCACTAAGAAATGTATTGTTCAACCACCACTTAAAAAAGACTTCATCTGACTCAGAGCTTATAATGGGGAGAAAAAGAAGCAAAAGAAAACCAAAGCTGCCCTGGATTGTTAAACTCCATCCGATCTCATGAGCATGCTTTACCGAAAGCACAGAAGACAAAGAGGTGGGGGGGACCAAAAAAAATTTTTTAAAGCTGATTTTGAAGAGGTAGATGACTCAGTTAAATCTGCGTGAGTGAAGACGTCCAGAGACGAGGCAGAAACATATAAGGAGTGATGTTCCTTTCATCGTAGGAGGTGAAGAGTAAGGTGAAGACTGAGTAGGTGGGGTTGAGTAGGCAAAAAACAAAAGGTTTTTTCCTATAGTCATAATTTTAGAACTCAAAGAGACCACTGAGAGACTCAACTGCCGTTTCTTTCATTTTATAGATGAAAAAGCAATCCAAGTGGGTGATGTCCCTGCCTGAGGTCTCAGCTGTTAGTGGCAGGGTCAGGCACAGGACCCAGGTCTTCTGAATTCAGTGTTTTCTCATCTTCCATGATGCCAGGCTGACTGGGGCTCCTACGGCTGAGAGAGACCAGGTGAGTAGAGAAAGCTAATGTAACTCATTAATGAGGTGGCCATACACCTTATCAGCCAAACCTAGACACTTTTGAAAGAAAAAACAGCAACAAAAATAACAACAACAGGCAAATCTGGACTTATTTCCCTCTAAAACCCATTTACCATTATCTGTTATTTAACATTATCTGTCACCATACTGATAATTCCACCATCAATGATCTTGTGTAGAGAGTGGCTATTAGTAGTTTTTCAATGCCCTTCAGCTCATCTGCCAGCTCTTCCCATTGAGAACACCAAATTGTCAATCAAAAGAAAAGCTGGCTGGTTCTAACTCTGGTTACTGCTCTTTTTCCATCTTTCATCTAGATCCTAGCATTCCAGTGGGGTAACACGTGGACTCTTGAGAGAACGGTTTCATGAACACACTTTCAGTGGTAGTACGGTCTCAGATGTGTGTCCTGTATCTTGTACACCACTTCCTTCCTCGTGGGGTTTCCGATTATGAAACTTTCACTCTGTAGGAAGCCTCTCTGGGTTGACTTCTCTCCTTCCCAGAGATGCAGTGTTGCTTCCCAGTTGAGCACACTGGTTCCCTTACCCACCATAGGTTTCCTTTTTGGAAAGACGATGCTTTGATTTCTGCCGTCTTCTTTGCTTGTTAAAAGACAGACCCGGGACTTCCGTGGTGGCACAGTGGTTAAGAATCCGCCTGCCAATGCAGGGGACATGGGTTCGATCCCTGGTCCGGGAAGATCCCACATGCCGCAGAGCAACTAAGCCTGTGCGCCACAACTACTGAGCCTGCATGCCACAACTACTGAAGCCCACGTGCCTAGAGCCCATTCTCTGCAACAAGAGAAGCCACCGCAATGAGAAGCCCGCGCACCGCAACTAGAGAAAGCCCACGTGCAGCAACGAAGACCCAACGCAGCCAAAAATAAATAAATTAAATAAATAAATTCATTTAAAAAAAAAAGACAGACCCGCCCTCTTTCCAAATTAGGCTCTGTGCGCTTAGGGCTGGATTTTTTTTTTCTGAATTTTTGAATTTTATTTAATTTATTTTTTTATACAGCAGGTTCTTATTAGTTACCCATTTAATACGTATTAGTGTATATATGTCAATCCCAATCTCCCAGTTCATCCCACCACCACCCTCCTCCCCCACCACCACCAAGGGCTGGATTTTAATATCTACCAAATCTTGGTCGGTGATATCAGTGGGACCTCCAGTCAGTTTTCCATAGGTGCAGCTCTCATGAGTTACCCTGTTACACTTTTATGCTTTGGGGACCTTCCAGGAACAGAGCGCCATCTCCTTATCTGAGAGGGATGCTGTTTCCAAATGGGCTAATTATATATCTCTCCTGCACCACCTGGGTTTTTCCCCAAGGGGTCGAATGTAGTTACCAGACTCTGAGATGTTTGGTAAGCCCTTTATGATCTCTCTGCATTGACATGGAGTGAACTCCTAGTATAAAACTCTTGAGATTGCCTTTTGGGTCTCCATTTCTCATCAAGATTGGGACCAGTTGGGAACAGGACTCAGTCAAGGCTACACAATCCCTTTAAAATATTTAGATCTCAGTTATCAATACTTCAACATCCACCCAACTGTTGCTGTCTCATCTTCAGATTTCCTAACATCGCGTCTGGTTAATTCAATGATCTTAAATGAGTAGCTTACCAAGCACTGGGGCTCTTCAGTTAGTTTGCTGTTACTGTAGATTTTGCTAAATGGAAATAGCTTAAGCCCATTTATTCTTTTTTTTTTTTAATTTATTTAATTTATTTATTTTTGGCTGCATTGGGTCTTCGTTGCTGCCCGTGGGCTTTTCTCTAGTTGCGGTGAGCGGGGGCTGCTCTTCACTGTGGTGCGCCGCCTTCCCACGGCAGTGGCCTCTCCTGTTGTGGAACACGGGCCCCAATCGCCCGGGCTTCAGTAGTTGTGGCACATGGGCTCAGCAGTTGTGGCTCGCGGGCTCCAGAGCGCAGGCTCAGCAGTTGTGGCGCACGGGACTAGCCGCTCCGTGGCATGTGGGATCCTCCCAGACCAGGGCTCGAACCTGTGTCCTCTGCGTTGGCAGACAGATTCTTAACCACTGCGCCACCAGGGAAGTCCCAAGCCCATTTATTCTTTAGCTGTGGCACTGTCTTCCAACTTTGTTGGAGCTATTACTACCTTATCATGTTGTCTTGATTTTGATTAGCCTCCCTCTCCCGACACAAAGCAGTATTTCCCCCTAGATGAGTTGGTTGGGGCCATGAAACCTATAGTGATAAAAGAGGCTAAATTGTGGAGGCGGGTACTTGTGTTGGAGGTAAATCTTCATAGGTTGGAAAGGACTCTGGCAGGAGACATAGGTGGGGCACTCGATAGCATCCTCATGTGACCTTCCCAAGAACCATGTATTTTTCCTTCTGCAACATGGTGAGGATTGCGAAATTGCTGTGGTGGAGGAGGTTAGGTTCTGGAGGTGGGTACTTCAAATAGCATTTGCAGAGTGGTACCTCACCTAATTTCCCTTGCTGAAAGCAATTTTGAAGTTCATCTTTTGTCATAGCTTTATTGCCTTCCAAATTACGAAGTTATTAAATTAACATTTTTATTGCAAAAAGCTACCAACACACCATGTCAGAGAGATTTTTGCAGGTCTATTAAGTGTAAGCTGGATTTGATTCATTAAGCTTTCAATTTTCTCTAAAGCCATCTTCAAGTGTTGGTGGAAGCATTCATAAGCATTTTGGAGGTGAGAGGAGAGTCTGTTCTAAAGATGAGGGGTACACTCATACCAGACTATTATTTTGGAGCTTCATAGGTGAGTTTACATGTTTTCCCCCCCAGGGAATTTTTACTCAGCCAGTTCTAGTTTGATTGTTTTTAAAATGTGTGTGTTTGAGGATGTATCTTCTGTTAAGTGCTCTGGGCCAAAGTACGATACCAAGGAAAACACTAGAGAAACAAGCAGCTGGGTGGGATAACAGAATAAACATTAAATTGAGTGGATTGAGCCAAAAACTGGCTCTCAGCTCCCAGCCTCTCCACTAACCAGCTGGGTGACCTCAAGCAAGCTACCAGCATTTAATAACAAATGCCTTAATCTCTTAGAACCCCGATGTGAACTCATCTATCTTATGAACATCTTTGAGATAATATGCATGACAAAGCAAATATACTATCCAAATGCAGGATATTATTGTTGATTTTGTTGTCGTGAATAATAATATGAGATCTGAAACCTGAATTGTGGTAAAAACTGAAAAGAGCAGGGCTTTGGCTCACTCAAAAATGCACAAGGCGAATACAGGAAGACCTGCAAAGGCATCTCTTTCCCTGTACCTTTCGGGGGCTTTCAGCGCTTGAAGCAGACTCAGTGTTGGACCAGTGTTTGAATTCAGGAGTGCTATTGTTAAGGTAGGACATTGGGAAGTACGTGTCAATATCAAAGGCTATTTTCTGGATGGTTACCTGACAAACTGTTTGTTGCTGAAGGGCCTAGAAGCAACTTGGACTGAACTTGGATATGGTTGAATAGGATCTAGTAATCAATATTAGAGGACCCCCCGGTTCTTGAATGTATCAGACCCAATAGCTTATCTAAATAGTTAGTGTGAAACTGATGAACAGGAGGTCTATTCATCCTACATCAAGGATCTAGGATTGGGGGTTGAATGTTCCATGACTAAGAATGTGCGTAAGTAAGGAAATGTGTTTAAGTAAGAAATCAGAGAAGTGCTGTTTCATCAGTGTTGTCAGTGAGTCCAGTGGAACAATGAAGGACAGTGCCAAATCTCCCACCAGGGGCTTGGAAGAACTATTAGCGCTAAAGAATGTCTTGTGACTTAACTACAGAATGCACTGAGCTAGATATGAGTAGGGAGGGGATAATGGCAAGATACAATAAACCTAGTATAATGGATGTCCAAACTGAGGTTGAAGCACAGAAACAATAACTTAAATAAGTCCTAAAGTACATTATCAAACATTGCAGCAGAGCTGTGGACTGACTTCTGGGGGGAAATTATGGAAGCAGTATTAACTGGCAGTAGGGTTAGAAATGAATAAGTAACAGGTTCTAGCATATCCAAATCGATCTTTACTGCAACTCAAAAGCAACATTTATTTGTAAGCATTGATTTCTTTTGCTGTTGTTCCGTCAATCTTCATTCGTGACCACACATGTTCCAACATCACTATTTTGCCATCTTAGTAGAAAAAAGGTTCACATCCAACGTACAGGCATGTTTTAGTAAACATCCTAAAATTGAATTTTTTTTCAGCTGCACCAAGTGGCTTGTGGGATCTTAGTTCCCCGACCAGGGATCGAACCTGGGGCCCAGCAGTGAGAGCACAGAGTCCTAACCACTGGACTGCCAGGGAACTCCTTTAAAATTGAAATTTTAAAATAAAATGTTCAGACTTATCATGGAGATGAGGGTCATCATAACTGGAACATGTCAATGGGAGGAAACACTTTAGGGTAAAAATATGCTGATTAGGAAGGAAAGCAGAGTACAGCTGTAGGACAGAGATTTACTTATAGGGGAGAGTCACTGCCCAATGCATAGGCAATGATGTGCTGGTAAATGTTTAACAACTTTTTCCGGCTTTCTGATGTGGGATGGGAGGGGCCCTGATTTCTAGCATTTGCTTATTTCTGAGGTACAAATATTCCCATCGTGACCAGTTCCCACCACACAGTTCCAATAGGTGTAAATAACCCCAAGAACCTAGTAAATAGTAAAATGTAGTAAAATAATTAAGAAGTGATGAGATTCGAGTATTTATTACCTTTGTTTATAACATACATGATCTAATTGTATGTTTACATAATTTAATTTCTAATAATGTGTGTTTTTTGACAACCAGCTCACAAAATTCCTAAAAAATTTAACAATCAGCTCTTAAGAGCCAGTACAATCTCGTTCCAGCAACCACAGTCTATGAGTGAAAGAACATCTTTAGAAAAAAAAAAAAAAAAGCATCTTTAGGGAAAGATTTAAAAAAATTTTTAAAATAAAAAGGAAAGAAAAAATAAATGGAATTGCATATTTTCTTTATTTATAAGAAAATATGGAGAAATGTGGGTTTAGATTCTTCTTCATTTAAATTAATACTTCAGGGCTTCCCTGGTGGCGCAGTGGTTGGGAGTCCGCCTGCCGATGCAGGGGACGCGGCTTTGTGCCCAGGTCCGGGAAGATCCCATGTGCCACGGAGTGGCTGGGCCCGTGAGCCATGGCCGCTGGGCCTGCGCGTCCGGAGCCTGTGCTCCGCAACGGGAGAGGCCACGGCAGTGAGAGGCTCGCGTACCGCAAAATAAATAAAATAAAATAAAATCAATTAATACTTCACTATCGAATGATTATACTCAAATAACGCTGGCTAATGGATCAGTCTCTTGTCCCCTACGTTTGGGGAAGTGCTTCACGTTAGATCTCATCTGCTGCACATTCACAATGTACAGGTGACCCCTGAAAAACACAGGTTTGAACTGCGCAGCTCCACTTACAAGCAGGTTTTTTTCAATAGTAAATACTACAGTACAACACAATCTGTGATTTGTCGAATCTGTGGCTGGGAATCTCGGATTGGAGGAGTCGCAAATGCGGAGGGCCAACTACAAGTTACAAGCAGATTTTCAACTGTTCAGAGAGTGGGTGCCCCTCACCCCAGTGTTGTGCTAGGGTCAACTGTATATTTAAAAAATCACACAGTAAAGAACCCATTTACACCTCGTGTTCCCCAACATTTTTGACCATAGAATCCTTTTTTTCCCCCCACAGAATACTTAATATCTTGTGGAAAATAGATTGAAGAACACTGCTTTGTGGGTGTGCTGTAAGTAGACTGCCCCTTAAAATTTCCTGTTAATAATTTCCATCAGACACCTTATAGCGTGGTGATCAAATGTGTAGATATACTACGTCAGAGATTCTCAAATTTGACTGCACATCAGATTCATCTAGAAGATTGATTTATAAAAACTATGTATATATTTAAGGTGTACAGCATGGCATTTTACACATAGAGTGAAATGATTACTACAACCAAGCTAATTAAGGTATCCATCTCCTCACAGTTACTGGTGTGTGTGTGTGTATGTGTGTGTGTGTGATGAGAGCATCTGAAATCTACTGTCTTAGCAAGTTTTTTTTTTGACTGCACGATGCAGCATGTGGGATCTTAGTTTCCTGACCAGGAGTTGCACCCCTGCCCTCTGCAGTGGAAGCTCAGAGTCCTAACCACTGGACCTCCAGGGAAACCTCAGCAAATTTTCAGTATATGGTAAATATGGTATTATTAATTATAGTCATCATGCTGTACATTAGATCTCCAGAACTCATTCATCCTACATAACTGCAACTTTGTACCCTTTTGATTAACATCTCCCCATTCCTCCCTCCCTCCCAGCCCCTGGCAACCACCACTCTACTCTCTGCTTCTATGAGTTTGACCCTTCTAGATTTACATAAGTGAAATCATGCAGTATTTTCTTTCTGTGTCTTGCTTATTTCACTTAGTATAATGTCCTCCAGTTTCATCTATATTGCTTCAAATGGCAGGATCTCCCTTTTTAAGGCGGAATAATATCCTTTTATATACGTCACATTTTAAAAATTAATTCTTCTGTTGACAGACTCTAAGATTTGTTTCATATCTTGGCTATTGTGAATAATGTTGCAACGAACATGAGAGCACAGATAATTCTTTGAGGTCTTACTTTCATTTCATTTGGATATATACCCAGAAATGGGATTGATGGATCATATGGTTGGAAGCTTCTTAAGGGACATAGTAAATTAAAATCTTTGGAGTTGGAGCCTGAAAGCTGTCTTTATTTTTTATTTATTTATTTATTTTTGGCCACGTGGCTTGTGGGATCTCAGTTCCACAACCAGGGATCAAACCCGGGCCATGGCAGCGAAAGCCCAGAATCCTAACCACTAGGCCACCAGGAAACTCCCTGAAAACTCTCTCTCTCTCTTTTTTTTTTTTTTAAGATTTAAAAAAAAATTTTATTTTATTTTATTTTATTTTTGGCTGCTCTTGGTCTTCATTGCCGTGCGGGCTTTCTCTCGCTGAGGCAAGCGGGGGCTACTCTTCCGTTGCGGTTCGTGGGTGTCTCATCACGGTGGCTTCTCTTGTTGCAGAACATGGGCTCTAGGCACGTAGGCTTCAGTAGTTGTGGCTCGCGGGCTCTAGAGCGCAGGCTCAGTAGTTGGGGTGCACGGGCTTAGTTGCTCCGCAGCATGTGGGATCTTCCTCGACCAGGGCTCAAACCCATGTCCCCTGCATTGGCAGGCAGATTCTTAACCACTGCACCACCAGGGAAGCCCAGATTTTTGTTTTTGTTTTTGATGTGGACCATTTTTAGTCTTTATTGAATTTGTTACAATATTGCTTCTGTTTTATGTTTTGGATTTTTGGCCACGAGGCATGTGGAATCTTAGCTCCCTGACCAGGGATCGAACCCTCACCCCCTGCATTGGAAGGGGAAGTCTTAACTACTGGATCACCGGGGAAGTACCGATAGCTGTTTTTTTTTTTTTTTTTGCTGTATGCACGCCTCTCACTGTTGTGGCCTGTCCCGTTGTGGAGCACAGACTCCGGACGCGCAGGCTCAGCGGCCATGGCTCATGGGCCCAGCCGCTCCTTGGCATGTGGGATCTTCCCGGACCGGGGCACGAGCCTGTGTCCCCTGCATCGGCAGGTGGACTCTCAACCACTGCGCCACCAGGGAAGCCCTCGAAAACTCTTTTTAAGAGGCATCCCCCGGGGAATTCCCTAGCGATCCAGTGGTTAGGGCTCAGCACTTCCACTGCCTGGGGCCAGGGTTCAATCCCTGGTTGGGGAACTGAGATCCCACAAGCCATGTGGTGGGGCCAAAAAAGAGAAAAAAAAAAGAGGCACCCCTGTCAGACATATGAGCTAGCACTAATATCTTTGGGTGTGGTAGTCCACTTTTTTCTAATAATTTGTTAATGTGTAATGTATAAATTTTTGAGCATGTAGTATGACTGATAATCATGGAATCAGGGGGCTCCAGATGTAAGAACTTATCAATACCTTAAGATAATATATTTGACATCCTTGTTTAAAAAGCATTTTGCGGGCTTCCCTGGTGGCGCAGTGGTTAAGAATCCGTCTGCCAATGCAGGGGACATGGGTTCGAGCCCTGGTCGGGGATGATCCCACATGACACAGAGCAACTAAGCCCGAGCACCACAACTACTGAAGCAAGTGCTCCACAACTACTGAAGCCCGCGTGCCTAAAGCCCGTGCTCCACAACAAGAGAAGCCACTGCACTGAGAAGCCCGTGCACCGCAATGAAGAGTAACCCCCACTGGCAGCAACTAGAGAAAGCCCACGCACAGCAACGAAGACCTAACGCAGGCAAAAATAAATAAGATGAAATAAATAAATTTAAAATATAATAAAAAAAAATTTTGCTACCAAATTTTAAGCTGACAAGTATTTGGAATAATTCTGTAGAAAGAATTATAACTACATGGCTTTTTAGGTTTTCTTACAAATTATTCATAATTTCTATGAACTGATCATCAAGTTATTACCAATAAAATCTCAATTATGAAGGAAACAATTAATAGAGAATAAGATAAAACCTTCTATTTGTTTATCCAAATATTTATCAAGTTCCTACTATGTTCCAGAGATTATGTATCAATCCAAAAAAAGAACCACTGGGAAAAAAGATTAAGGAACTTGTGTATGTGTTAACAGCTATGCGGGGAAAAGGGCCCAGATCACAGTATGTGATTGTCAAATCCAGTGGACTTTTGGCTAATGGAAATATGGTTTGCAGAAGAGGGCAGGTAACAGTTTCACTCAGATGGGTAATTGTCAGGCTGTCATTATATGACGGTTTGGAACAGTTAGACTATATGCAGAGGATATTGACTGAGATAATACACTGATACATAGATCAAAGCTGGATCAAGGAAGGAAGCTTTGAAGAAGCTAAGTTAATTACTGTGGAGAAGAGAAAATTTGGAAGACATGATTATATTCCAATATCTAAACCACTTTTGTGTTCAAGTTGAAGAGGTCCCAGATGGGAGAGCCAGACTCTGCAGAATACAGCTGCAGTGAGGTACATTTCTGTACAATACAGGGAAGAATGACTTAGTGATTATAGCCATCTAAGAATAGAATATATTTTAGTCCTTGGTTAGTTGGAAGTTTTTAAGCAAAGGCTGAATGAACACTGGAGGGCATCTTGAATAGGAAATTCAAGTATCCGTTGTGAGAACTGGGCTAGTTAGTGTGAATTTCCTTTCGACTTTCAGCCTATACGTTTCCGTTATTTAAGCGTAAAACGTGTACTGGTGCCATAGCTAAACCCAGATGCCACCTTGAAGATCTACAGCATGGAAATAGAGACACTTCAGGCAAATGGGCCTTTTGAATAATACTTTGTCTATGTTACAGAGCATTTATGATCATTTAATAAACAACACTGAAAGTAGATTTCAGAGATAATGTTTAATTTCATAAAGTTTACATTTCACACCAAGGAGATTTCAGGCTCTATATTTATAGACCGTACCTCCCATGAAAGCATAAGACAAGATTTTTGGTTGCAGTTTATAAACAGAAGGTAATGGCATGAATTGACTAATCTTTCCTTCATCTTTAAATATACATGATGTTAAAAGACCAAAACAGAAATTTCTCGGTTTTAGGGTAAAGCCGTGGATTAAATCACATCTGTGTATACAGTTATAATGGACTACAACCTTTACTTTAATGTGGGAAATCTGGAACATAGACTTTATCATCATGCTCTACTACCAGCATTAGAATGGATCTTAAAATTAAGTTTATTCTTTTCCCTAATGTATACAGATTATAGAATATTTGGAGAAATGCAAATGTCAAAGGAGAAAAAATTACTCATTGTGCCACTGCCCAGAGACATTTCTGTGAGCCCCTTGTGCATTTCCTTTGTATTTTCGACTCTGCATATCTCGTGTATGTTTGTTGTACTACTTTGATCATATTGTATCAGTATTTTGTATCCTTTTCCTAAAGCACAAGCAATTTCCTCTGTTTTCCCAAACGTTTGATGACATAATAATCCTCCTGGTGGATTCACCATTGTTTTTCTTAAACACCTGCTAGTGTAGGATATTTTGGTGATTTCATAGTGAGTTCTACACCTTGAACATTGTGGGGTGAATTGTCATTATAGTCTAGACTCTGCAGAGTCTTGGGAAACTGTCTTCCAGGCCGAATTTATAGATATTAAGAAATTATGTAAAAAGCTGACATCTGCTTATAATATTCCCTGTAAAGCCCTTGAACCTGTTCCATATCAGAAAGCATGGCTCTGACGGGTTTGCCAGTGTTTTAAACCATATCATTTTCTCTTTTGAAAATTTATTTTATTCAAGTATAGTTGATTTATAATGTGTTAATTTCTGATATACAGCAAAGTGATTCAGCTATGCATATATATGTATTCTTTTTCATATTCTTTTCCATTATGGTTTATCACAGGATATTGAATATAGTTCCTAAACGATATCGTTTTCTAATCAGGGACCTCTCTCTTTTATTTTTATTTTATTTATTTATTTTTTGGCCTCGCCACATGGCATGCAGGATATTAGTTCCCCGACCAGGGATTGAACCTGTGCCCACTGCAGAGGAAGTGCAGAGTCCTAGCCACTGGACTGCCAGGGAAGTCCCAGGGACCTCGCCTTTTACCTTTGAGTTGATGGTTTTTCCTAGACACCCCAAGTTCTAACTGCCTAGAGGAGAATCTAAGTGCCACTTCTACTTACTGTGGAGGAGGTTTGTGTTCATCTTAACTCCAAGGAAAAGAACAACTTTCAAGTGATTCTCCTCTCATCATATAACATTCTTTAAAAAGCCTTCTTGCAAAAACCCACGGGTGAGTCCGTTAACTCCGTTCTGCTGGTGAGATTGTGGGTATCCTTTAGTGCCTTTCAGCTCAGATTGGAAGCAAAACACCTCCAGGCCTTACAAACTGAAGGACGTCATCAGGAAAACCCAGAGGGAGTTTTCCTCTTGGTGTGCCTAAGCTGAACCCATCTCTGCTAGGAACTATTACTTTGTGCATCTGACACGTGGTCAGTTGTTGAAGTTCTGGCTCAGGCTCACATGGAAAAATGCTTGCATAATAGCACGTGGTTCATGTTGGTGAGGGAATGGTGTCCTATGGGATTCTCTTAGATAATATGTATTCGGGGACAAAGGACCAGTTGGAAGTAGTGTGGATGACTCTGCGTATAAGCAACTTACATCTTTAGCCAACTATTGCCTAACAAATATAGATCAGCGTGGCCAAGATAATTTGTAAAATGTCCCTTTCTTCCAGGATTAAGAAGGGTGAGGGAAAACACTTATGATACGGTAAGTGATAAGGAGCCAACATGTCAGTGGTTTTCTTCCCAAGCCAGAGAGATTTATTCACTCAGCCATCAATCCAACAAATTATGTGGCTTATGATATGGAGGTGAATATGACATACTTCCTACCCTCACAGAACTCAGTCTAGTAACAGACACATATTTAGATGATTCTAACATGATCTAGTAAGAGAGAAGTGCATTAGATTTTTTTAAATAAATTTATTATTTTTTAATTTATTTGGTTATTTTTGGCTGTATTGGGTCTTTGTTGCCACACACCGGCTTTCTCTAGTTGCGGCCAGCAGGGGCTACTCTTCGTTGCGGAGCACGGGCTCTAGGTACACGGGCTTCCGTAGTTGTGGCCCGTGGGCTCTAGAGCACAGGCTCAGTAGCTGTGGTGCACGGACTTAGTTGCTCCGCAGCATGTGGGATCTTCCCGGACCAGGGCTCGAACCCGTGTCCCCTGCACTGGCAGGCGGATTCCTAGCCACTGTGCCACCAGGGAAGCCCCAGTGCATTAGATTTTATGAGAATATTTTGGAAGCGCATCTAACACAGCTTAAGGTGGGTAGGGAATGGGGAAAATATCAGGGAAGGCTTCCTAGAGATAGTTACATCTACATTTTTTTGTTTGTTTTTAATATTTATTTATTTATTTTGGCTGCACTGGGTCTTAGTTGCGGCGCGCGGGATCTTTCGTTGCGGCGTGCGGGCTTCTCTCTAGTTGTGGCACTCGGACTCTCTAGTTGTGGCGTGCAGGCTCAGTTGCCCCATGGCATGTGGGATCTTAGTTCCCTGACCAGGGATCAAACCCACGTCCCCTGTGTTGGAAGGTGGATTCTTAACCACTGGACCACCAGGGAAGTCCCCACGCAGGATCATTTAGTTGTGGGCGTTTGGTATCCTTTTAGTTGCGGCATGTGGACTCTTAGTTGTGAAATGCAGGATCTAGTTCCCTGACGAGGGATTGAACCCAGGCCCCCAGCAGTGGGAGCGCAGAGTCTTAACTGCTGGACCATGAGGGAAGTCTCTACATTGGTTTTAAAATAATCAGAAAGCGTTTCGTTGGCTGAGGAAGGAAAGAGGGATGGGCATGTGGGTGGGGGTGGGGTGAGTGGATGGTGATGTTCCAGGAAAGAGACAGTGTCTGCCAAGGTATTGAGGGGACACAGACTTATATTCTGGCAGTGCTTGTTTGAAATTTTTTTTAAAATAAATTTATTTAATTAATTAATTTATTTATTCTGGCTGCGTTGCGTCTTCATTGCTGTGCGCGGGCTTTCTCTAGTTGCGGCGAGCGGCGGCTACTCTTTCTTGCGGTACACGGGCTTCTCATTGCGGTGGCTTCTCTTTGTTGCTGAGTACGGGCTCTAGGTGCGCAGGCTTCAGTAGTTATGGCATGCAGGCGCAGTAGCTGTGGCCCACGGGCTCTAGAGCACAGGCTCAGAAGTTGTGGCACACGGGCTTAGTTGCTCTGCAGCATAAGGGATCCTCCTGGACCAGGGCTTGAACCCTAATCTCCTGCACTGGCAGGGTGGATTCTTAACCACTGCGCCACCAAGGAAGTCCCTTGTTTGAAATGTTTATTGGACATCTGTAGAAATGTCACGTAGGCAAGTAGAGGTGTGTATCTGCAGTTCCAAGGCAAGAACAGAGCTGGAGATCTAGATTTGGCAGTCACTGGTAAATACATGGTATTTATACCTGTAAATATCTGTAAATACTGAATGAAGTTGCCCAGAAGAGTGTGAAATTAGAGAAGAAGACCCAGAGAGACAGGATTGCCTTAATATTTAGAGGGTGGTCTGAGAGGAGGAGCCAGCAAGGAAGCTGAAAGGGGTGCCTAGAAAGTTTGGGGGGAACCAATAATGTGTCAAGAAAAAAAAGGGTCTCATTAAGCATGGGGTGATCAGCAGCTTCAAATGCTTTGGGGAAGGAGAGAAAGAGAAAACCAAGGAAGTGACCATTGCATTTGGTAACTTGAAGATCGTTAATGACCTTGACAGAAACTGTTTCCGTGAAGTAGCAGGGACAGAGCCATAGTGCAGAGGATGGAAGATAGAATGTAAGATAAGAACAGAGAGATGAACAAGAGCAACTCTTGTCTTTGGGCTAATGGATCTTCTGGCCTCTCTTCCTAAGTGCCATTCAAAGGAAAGGGAGGGAGTTTGTGGTCCACCGAAAAGACTGCCCAGGGTCAAAAAGTGCCAGGTCACTCATACCAGGGCTCCAGAGGGCACTGATCCTTGCTTATTAGGCTCATCTCAGCTTCCACAGACATGTAGTATTTTCAAGACTCTATGTAATGTTCTTAGAACAGCACACAGCACATAGTCAGTGCTATGTGAACTTTTGTTAAAATTATCCCAGTTTCTAGGCAAGCTCTTTGGCGCCTAAGAAGAACAAATCATTTATGTAGACCAAATCATTTTTCAGGAAGTGTGAAGACACAAATCTTAACACATGGCAAAAAATGAAGCATAAAAAAGAAAAATGACTTGTGTATAGGGGTGCCAGTCCTCTAGTTTAATGATCTATTCTCTCTTTTCTGGTTAAGGTTTTTTAGAGAGCATAGGATTGAGCTATCGAACAAGGGCAGAGACATGAAAAGGAAAACAAAGAATAAAGGCATATCCAGAGAAATACATTTACGAAATCAACCAAAATAGAAGTCAGTACCACACACACTGCATTAAAGTTTTGTATCTTTCAGGTAGCTGAGAGATGACAGATACAGGGTGGATTTTTAGTTTTGGTTTGTTCATTGGTTAGATGAAAAATATTAACGTAGAAACGGAGGAATAATAATACAACGGTGCAGCTGTTCCACTGTGGAGGAATTTTGAAACCGAACTGCTCCTCAGATCAAGAATAAGGCAGAGGGCTTCTCTGGTGGCGCAGTGGCTGAGAGTCCGCCTGCCGATGCAGGGGACGCGGGTTTGTGCCCCGGTCCGGGAAGATCCCACATGCTGCGGAGCAGCTGGGCCCGTGAGCCATGGCCGCTGAGCCTGCGCTCCGCAACGGGAGAGGCCACAACAGTGACAGGCCCGCGTACCAGAAAAAAACAAAAAAACAAACAAACAAAAAAAACAGAATAAGGCAGAAAGTGGAGATAATGGAGAGGAAGTGTAAATAATCATAAACTTCTCCTTGATCTCTGAATGCCTTATCACTCCTTTCTGCCTGAAGGTTAAATCCTGGATGTTTTCACAGTTTTCATGTGGAAATTGTGGTTCTCTATCTTACAGGAATATTGTGGAGATTAAGTGAGATATGTAAAGTGTACAGTATATAGTGACTGCATCTTTAGTGCGTCTTTGAAAGAAGTACACATCCCCTCTTGACTGATGACTGGTGTTTCCAGTTTATTTTTTTCCTTATACCCTTTAACTCCACTGAAGATGCTTTCAATACAAATCTAATAATAACTGCAGCTAACGTTTATCATGTACTCAAATTAAGTCATTTAATCTTCGAAACAATTCTATAAGGTAGGATTGTTACCCTCATCTCGTGCGTGGAGTCAGCATTTGGCATCCTGGCTTCAGAGCCTATCTTAACTACTATTTCTACACTTTTGGCCGGACAGACCTGGGCCACCCTTTCGGGCATATTCTGCTGCTAGCAAACTGAGTTTTCTTTTTTGAAACCATTCTTAACTGCCTTCCTTTGCCAAGGGCTCTCGCCTCAGTTCCAGGGCCCATGAGAAGGTCATTTAATTCACCCAGATGGCACCAGCCCAGCTACGTCCTCCTCAGATCCGCGAACTTTCACCTTGGCTGAGCAACGAGTCAGCGCTACCGTCCCTGTATTTCACTGGCCGCGGGGCTGCCCCGCAGTGTCATTATTTTAAGTAGCAATACAGTACGGGTATTCTCTGCAAAGACACAAGACCCCACCAATCTCTACGAGCGACCACGTTAACTGGACCACTGAGCCGGCCCCAGAGTCCAGGCACTGGCGCGACGGTGTGGGCGCCGATGTGCAGCAGGACCTCGGACTGGGACTGGCAGGGCGGGCAGAGGGGGAACCGCCTGAGACAGGGAGCGCGCGGGCCAGGCCGGAGGGGACGCAGCAGGCGGGGCGAGGCGGGAAGGGGCGGGGCGAGGCGGGAAGGGGCGGGGCCAGGAGCCCGCCGGGCCGCTCCCCGCCCCTCCCCCTCCGCTCCTCGCTCCAGCCCTCGCCCCGCCCCGCCCCTCCGGCCCAGGCCTGCGGCCCCGCCCTCCTGGTGACGTCACTGGCCAGGCCAGCCGGCGCCATTTTGAAAGTGGAGTCGCCTGCCCTGCCGCTGCCGCCGCCGCCGTCGCTGTCGTAGCCGCCGCCGCCGCCGCTGGAGAAAGAGCAAGAGTGGGGAAGACCAAGAGTGAAATCCACCATCCCGCCGGCTGGTTTGCCAGCCCCTCCTTCCTTCTCCCCCGACCCCCGCCCCCTCCCCCCACAGGTGCCATCCGCCGCCATCCGCCCTCTCTACCCCCCCATCCCCAGGTGAGGGGGGTGAGTTCAGGAAGCGGAGACCCCGAGGAACCCAGCAGGGTCACCATTTGCAGCGCAACATGGCAGGTAAAGGAGAAATCACCCTCTCCACTGACAAGGCACCGCTTCCTTCCTGCTCCCTCCATCACCGCCTAGCGACTGCTTGCGCCTCTTGGAGAGCCACGGGGCACCCCTGGGATTTCAGGGAATTGGTCAAGTGGGCTGGGGTGGGGGTGGGGCGGGTTCTGGAGAGGCGAGTGGTCGCTGTGGTATCGAAATGGCTTTGAACTGGAGGGCTGGAGCCTGGGCATGGGTGGGGGTGGGGTGTGTGCCGGCGAGCTGAGGGGTAAGGCGTGGGTGGGGCGGGGTAGGGGCGAGTGCCGATTCGTCCCTGCGCTTGGGAGCCCGGTGGAACCTCCGCCCCCGCCCCCCCAGGGGGCTTTTCTGCAGCTCTTCCTTCCTTTAGTTCCTATGTTTCTCTCTGCTGCAAGCCTTTTTGGGTGTTCCTACAAATATATTTTGCACTGAGAAGGAAGAGTGCTTTATAAGTTGAAATACAATGGGGACATAACGTGTATTTCTTTCCACTGTGGGTACGTATATTTTTGAGACTGTAAGCCTGAATTTTTTTTTTTGTTTGGAACCATCTCCCTTTCGGTTTTTTTTACCCTTTAGGTCCAAAGAGTGCAAGGCCTCTAATACAGCGAGTTGCGTGAAAAATGTAATTTTAACTTTCCGTTTTGCATGTTAGCTTTTGTGCAGATGTCCTTTTCCCAAAAGGGTTTCATGGAGTTAGTTAAAATAGTTGTGGAGCTCAGAGATATAAATAGCCAAGAGGAGAGAGATTTAGGTAAAAGCTTGGGGCGGAGGGGGGGAGATGCAGAGAGAAAACCAGGTTGGAATATTTAGCAAGGAATGGAGGTGAAGGAAGAGAAAGGTAATTGCTTCGAGGATTATTTTTGTGTATTTTGGTGTTGCTGAATATCTTCCTTCATCTAGTAGAATCAGTCCTAGATCTAGATTCAATTTCTTTCTCCATAGATCCAGGACATTGCCCCCTCCCTGCTTGGCAGTGAAATGGAAACATTCAGGGACTAAACCAGTTTTCCGTGCTTTTATCAATATTTAGATAGATAATTAAACCTGTAAAAAAGTTAACATATTGGATTGACTTAGGGTTTGCTATGCATAAGTTGCTTTTTGGCCTTGTTGAATGATTAAGTGAAATTAAAATTGTTCTGCACAAGATGATGACAAATGAGCGAAATTAATTCTTTGCCAGGTCCTTTGGATTCTGACGGATTAGGTGAAGGGAGGCAAACCAAGCTTCCTTTTGGCAATCTCTTCACCAACATTCAATTCAGTTTCTTTTCCTCTCTGGAGCCAGTGATTTGCTGGTAATGAACTGCAAAGAAATGGGTGGTGATGTTGTGTTTGCTGTATGTGCGCTGTGGTGATAGGGTTCATATGAATCATCGCTCCTCACCCAGGCAGTAATGTTCCTGAAGTTTTCTCTTCGTTCCGTGTTTTATGGTAGCTTAACCTTATTAACTCTCCTGCCGCCTTTTGTAGTCTTAAAGGAAAACTCTTTAACTTTCGGTATTTACTTTTTTCTGGTAGGTCTTGCTTGAAGTAAGGCTTTTACTGTGTTTGAGGGGAAGGGAAAATGGAAGGGAACTTTTGAACTGATGTACAGTGGTAACGATAGTACATGGCCTTTAAATATTTCAGACCTGGAATCTCTCTCTCTTTTTTAATGCAGTACCAACTATTGGGGACTAACCTTTTTCCAAATTAGTGCTGTGGGGTGGTGGTTG
Source organism: Grampus griseus (assembly GCF_964374135.1). Lineage (NCBI taxonomy): Eukaryota > Metazoa > Chordata > Mammalia > Artiodactyla > Delphinidae > Grampus > Grampus griseus. The sequence goes on from NC_139000.1 coordinate 102,759,327, forward strand.
TATGTGTGGGCAGTACCAGGCTGTTAGTATCATGCCAACTATGGATGCCATCTCTGTTTATGAGAGTAAACATGAGTAGGACTCAGTTTTAATTGGTATGTTTTCTTTTTCCAGGAGCTGGAGGAGGGAATGATATTCAGTGGTGTTTTTCTCAGGTGAAAGGAGCAGTAGATGATGATGTAGCAGAAGGTAAGAAAGCATTTAATAATGCAGAATTTGGATATAGAATCTTTCCAAAATCTCTGTTGCTGAAGGATTTCCTTTCAGCTGAGTCTGTTTTAGTTTAAGAACATTTTATGTTTGTTGTCCAAGCAGGGAAAGAACAGTTTTAAAAGTCACCTTTCTGGAAGATAATCTTAAATCTTTTATTACTTATGCCGTGTTTTATTATTATTTTTTCCTGAATAAAATAAGGAGCACTAGATGATGATATATATAAAACCGTCACAAGAAAAATCTAAGGTCCATGCGGTAAAGGTGTCCTTGCTGTGTAAATTTCACGTACAAATAAATGGTGATGAATTTTCATGGTTGTACACTGCTTTTAGATAATTTAGTTGAACTAGGTGCCATCAATATTTAGCTCAGAAATATTCTTGATAGCATCTTCCATTTTGAGGGGAGATTTTTAGTTTTTTTGGACTTGCCTACTATGAGAGTGTGGTGTTGATTGGCATATTCTGTGAAGAAATGCTGGCTCAAATGATGCATTTAATCGTCTTATAAAGATTAACTTAGGTGGATAAGAAAATAACGGTGTTATAGATATATAGCATGTCTTCTGGAGAGCTTATTGTTGTGTATTTTGAAGCTGGATTTGATCAGTGGAAGGGCTTTAGTTTTCCCCCAGATTTGTTTATTAGTGTATTTCAAAATTCTAGTTTCGAAACTCTAGGATTTTACATTCATTTGAGATGGTCTTAGATGGAGGAAGTCTTGAGATGGAGGAGACATTATATTCAATAAACTAGTTTTATTATTTCATTGTTCAGAAATATTAAAGTTTGAATTTTAATAGTATTGTGTGTTTGAATTACAGTAGGAATTTTCTAATACTCAGATAATTAAAATATGTACTTTTAATTTTCAAAAATTTGTCTAGTGAAAATTTATAAATTATCTGTCTCTAGATTGTGTTGTCCTCATAATAAGATCCTATTTCTGACTTACGGTCAGTGTACTGTTTGTTTTGAGGGTTTTTCCAAGGCCACGGTAGGATGATGGCCTTGTGTTGAGCCAGTTGAATGCTTGGATTTGCTTGTGTCAGTGTTACTCGTTTTTGTTTTTTTTTTTTAATTTTAAAATTTATTTATATTTTTAAAATTTTGGCTGCATTGGGTCTTCGTTGCTGCGCACGGGTTTTCTCTAGTTGCGGCGAGCGGGGGCTACTCTTCGTTGCGGTGCGCAGGCTTCTCATTGCGGTGGCTTCTCTTGTTGTGGAGCACGGGCTCTAGGCCCGCAGGCTTCAGTAGTTGTGGCACGCGGGCTCAGTAGTTGTGACTCGCAGGCTCTAGAGCGCAGGCTCAGTAGTTGTAGCGCACGGGCATAGTTGCCCCGCGGCATGTGGGGTCTTTCTGGACCAGGGCTCGAACCCGTGTCTCCTACATTGGCAGGCTGATTCTTCACCACTGTGCCACCAGGGAAGTCCTCAATGTCATTCTTTTTTTTTTTTCAATGTCATTCTTAATTAAGTACCTGATCAGTTTGCTGAATTGTGTGGGGAGCCAACTGGCATACATTGTACTTCTGATACAGAGCACTCTCACATTTCTTTCTATTGAATCCTCATCTGTTTTTCAGATGAGAAACTGGAAGCTTAAAGCAGTTAAGAGACTCACTGATGGTCATACAAATAGTGTAAATCAGGGTCTTCTGATGAAGCCTGTGGTGTTTGGCTTGTTCAGAGAAATAAATCCTAAGTTGAAGGGAGGAGTCATGTGTTACTCATTTTGTAATTCCATTACCTATTGAACAGTAGGCACTCAGATATTGGATCATTAGTTCTGTGCTGTTGTGTAATACTCGCCAAGTTATGAAAGTGCTGTATACTTGAAAAACGTTCCTTTGTTGTTGTCCATTTATTCCCTTTATCAAAGATCTTCTAGGGGCCTCCTAAATGCTGAGCACTAGGGCTCCAAGGTGTCTAGAATACAAACCCTGTGTGTAGTTCACTGTTAAACAGGCAAAGACCACATGCATTTGATTTAATCAGAAGAAATTGATGATTCCAAACTTAACTGAACCAAATGATAGTTTGTGACATGTATGATGGATCAGTGGTAACTTTCTTCTGCTAATATTTAGTAACTGCATTTTGCAACTGATTCATTAAATAATTTTCATCTGTGGTTGTTAAATATTACTTTTAACATACAGTGCATTCCTAGTATCTTATCCTGAAGCTTGGTATGTATATTTTAATAGAAACATGATTTATTCTAGTACCTATGTCTATACAAATGCAATAAGTATAAAAAGCACCCAATTTTCAAATTATGCAGCTTTAATTTGGGTTTTTTGCATACTGTAGTTTGCACATCATAGTCTATTATGTTTATTTTACTAAGAGAAGGTTTACTTTTCTGAAATAAAGTAAGATTAATACATTTCCCCCTTGGTTTAGATTATAATCTCTAAATGGGTTACATCTGGCTCAACCTTTAGTTTAGCTTGCCTGTTTTCTGTTAACAGTACATCCTAAGTTCTTTTCCATCAAAGGCACCAAATTGTCTTTCCCCTCCTACATGTATTCAGCTGTCATGGCATACTCTTTTTACTTCTGTAATGCTTTAATCTTCTTTCCATACCCACTTTTACCTTGGTTAAGGTTCTCAGTATCTCTCATCAGGATTGCTCTAACTTCCTAAATGATTCCCTGCTTCTTGTCATGTTTTGCTTCTAAGTTAATCTTAAATGCCGTCCCAGTTTTATTTTCCTCAGAAATCTTTAGTGGTCAGTGTATCCACAGGCTTATGAATTACATTCAGATATTTTAGTATAGAATGTGAGACTTCTCACTGGTATGGCCCCTACTTCTCTAAGTTTATTTGCTAGTGTGGTTTACGATCCAGCTAAATGGATACAGTTCTTCACACAAGTCCTGTATACTCTTACTTTGGGGACTTCGTGATTTTTTTTTTTTTTTTTTTTTTTTTTGCTGTTCCTACCTTGGAAGGCCTGATACTCCTGCCACAGTTCTCTTATCAGAATCATACTTATCCTTCAGGTCATGCCTGTAACCCTTTTACTACTCATCTCCCTTTTTTGGGAGTATTTTAAGAATCTACCTTCGTAGCACTTTGTATTTATAATATTAGTACCCCAAACCTCTACTGTTGTACTGTAAGCTGTATGTGGGACATTCTATATATAAACTGCTATGCTTAAGAGAAAGCCTGGAACACAGTAGGTATCCAGTATTTATTGAATGGAGGAAGAAAATTTACTATAATGAGGTTATGAAGGGGGACAAGTATGGGTGAAAGGTAGCATGACTGAGACATACTTTTGGCAATCATGAGTTTATTTACTTGGCAGCTTTGTAAGTGGACTGATGGTATATAGCCGTGTAGTAGAAAGAAGCGAGGAGGCCTTGGGTTTCTATCCTAGCGACAGACTAGTATATGTCACTTGTGGTAAGTACTCCTCTGAGTTCCAGTATGCTTAGCCTTAAGAAAACAGAACTGGATTAGGTGATTTCGGTTGTTCTTGTACTCTTAATCTTGTTAACTCTCAAAGATGTCTTAGAAAAGAGACAGCCCCACATTATTATTACTGGTAAGTTAAATTGTTTGAGATGTTAGACTTTCTGGGGGCCTTAATTTAAAAATAAGACAGTGGACTTAGTTACTCAAGGCTCAGAATTTTTCCTTAAATAACATTACAGAACTAAGACAGAATTTTGACATTTGATCAGATACTCTCATTGTCTTTTGGCCCATGTAAGCCCTTCAGGACAGTTACAGCCTGTGTTGGGGTACTTATTCTGTGCACACACGGCTCTTCAGGCACTTTAAGTAGTTTACCTTTGATGTAGCTGATTGTTTGGGAGAAGGATGAGGCACTAAAATCATTCTCATGTAGTTTTTATTTTAACCTTCATAGTTAACAGTAATAACATTTTATCATATCCTGTACTTTTAGTTTTTCCTTTATTGATAGCTATTCTCCCATGAGAAGGTAGGTCAGAGCACAAAGTCCATGGTTTGAATCCTGCCCAGTCACCTACTAGCTGTGTGATCTTGGGCAAGTTAACTCAACCTCTTTGTGCCTGTTTTCCCCCTCTGTAAAATGAGGATGACAGTAAAACTTGTCTTAGGATTTTGTTTTGATGATTAAATGAGTTAATATTCCTAAAACAGAAACCCAGCACATAATAAGCGTTTAGCTATTGTTATTACTTGAATATTTATGATGAGTAAGGGAGAGTAGGAGAATGAGGAAACTGGGCAATTGTCTTTAAAGGCTATTAAAAACTTCTCATCAGCCAAAGTGAGGAAAATGGTATGTGTATGTTTTATACATATTCTCTGATTCCACAGATACAAAGTTCAAAAACATTTAGAATTAAACCATAGATTTAGAGACACATATGAAGCTGGTAAAACTCTATAAAGAATAGCTACAAAGTAATTAACTGTAAAAGCCAGGATAGTGGTTATCGTTAAGCAGTGATAGGCAGTTGTGATTGCCAGGGGTTCTGGGAAGGCTCATGGGGTGGCAAATTGACCTGGATGGTGGTTGTACAAATGTTTGTAATAACTGATTAACCTGAAGATTGTTGTTTTGATTTTGATTTTCTGTATTTGTTAGACTTCACAATGAAAAAGGTTTTTAAAAAATCCCATACTATACTAAAGGGTTTAGAATGAAAAATGGCAATCCCTTCCACACTCACTCCCTAATCCTCCTTAGCCCTTCTCCTAAAGGCAATTATGTTGAACCCTTCTTCTAGCTGTTTCCCTTGGGCTTAATTACATTTTTTGTGAATAAAATTATCTTTCTATTTCTTTCAATTTTAGACATTTTCAATTGACTTCCTTCCATGGTAGATGAAGATTAAGCTGTTGACGTTTTTGTGCGTTTGCCCCAGCGTTACATCACATGTTGTGGTTAAATTAGAAGTCAGTGCTTACATTGTTACGAGGATGCAGATGTTCTCTACTGAGCTGTACTACACTGTAGTGTTGCTCATTTCTTGTGCATCCCTTCATTTTCCCTGAAGCTAATAGTTGCCTGTTTTTTAATTTGCCTAGTTCTTTTGAATTTTTAAAAAAACTTCATTATGGAGATTTTGAACATTACAGGAAGAAGATGGAATAGTATAATGAACTCCCATCACCCAACATCAACATGTGGCCAGTGCTGTCCCATTTATAACTTGGCATGACTTGACGCCTTCCCAGTTCTTTGTTATTTACTAATAGAGATATTATTGGTTTTGTTTTTAAAATCTAGATTCAACAAACTAGAAAACCAAGTTCATCATTTTAATGTGAAACAGTAAGGAATTTTTCCTCATGATTTTTTGCAGTAGCAATTCTGATAATTTGTTAATTTGTTCAAATTTTACTTGTGAAAATAAAATTATTAAAAATTCAAATACACTTGGATAATCTGAAGTGTGTAATTTTGGGTGAAAGATAAGGAAAAATTAACCAATATTGGTTATTTTAATTATTTTAATGCAAATTTTCACTATTTAATATTAAGTATTAAATAATAAATTTTTATTATTTTCATTAATTAATGTAAGTATACTTTTCCTCATCTCCATATTTGATATTCTTAAACTTTCTTTTATAGGATATTATTTTAGGGTATGATTTTATTACATGAAGTCAGTGAAACTTGGATCCAGATGTATTGCATCTTTTTCAACACTGCTTCCTGTTTATTTTTGGACTTAGACTTGTGGACTGGTTCTTGGAAAAAAAACTTTCATTGGAGAGTCTAAATACTCCCCGAATAAGGACATAAATAAAATTTGAGAAGCAAATAATCTTTGGGGTATCACACAAAATTTGAGGGTTTTAAATCCATTCAGTATGTTTTATGCTACAATATAAATAGATTTTAAGATCATTTGTGTTCTGTGTTTCTTAGAGTAGTATGCATGTTCGATTTAGGCACTAGGGTCAATTTGTAGAAGAAAATAGTAGAACCCCATTTTTTGCAAATTTCAGAATATTGGTACATCAGCTGTATTCCAGAACGTAATGACTCATAGCAAAGGTATTAGTTAACATTCTTACCTTGTTTCACATGTCACACATCTTTCTCTCAGCACTAGCATTACTGCTGACAGAAGTCTGGTACTAATGCAGTACCATCACTTAAAGTAGTGTAACTTCGCCCATTAAATAACATGAATGAGCATATTTATCTAGTATTAGGCAGTATCCTTGTTTTCTTTTAAGATGCTAAAAATTTTTTCTTACCCCTTTATTGGTAAAAAAAAAAAAAAAAAATTACAAGAGATAATGGCATTTTGTCTCAGGTTACTAAAATAAACCAAAAATTACACTTAGGTATTTTTTAGTACTCTCTTTTAGTGAACTATATTTTAAAATTTTTGAAGATTGTGGAATAAGCAGAACGATGAGAGACTGAAGGAAAGAATTAATTTTATTAAATCAGTAAAAAGATTACCATATATTACGTATTTATACATCTATATTTGCCTAGTTGAGTTGCAGGAAGAAAGGTAAACTTTATTTTAAGCTTCTTATGCTGTTAAATAGGAAAATTAAAGGGTTGGAGATAGATGTTTTAGCTAATATTCTCAATTACAGTCTCTTTTCCCTTCTCTTAGGTGATAATGGAAATTAAAATTGAGTAATCAAAGGTCTGCAAGTTGCTTCCTTAGTAGAAGGAAAGAGAAGTAAAGTCTGGTAATATATAAATTAGATTTCTCAATTATGTGCCAGGTACTGTTTTAGGTGCTTTATTGATATTGTTATTAATCTTTGAAATAAATAGATGCTGTTGTTTTTCCATAGAGACAGGAAACTTGGCTAGGAAGCCTAGTTTACTAACTGTATCCTTGAGCAGGTGGTAGAGCTGGGATTCTTACCTCAAACCTTTAAATTTCCCTAATGTAATTTTATTTACTTAAAAACTTGAGCTGCTTCTTTTAGTTTAGGTGAAGGTGTTTGAGGTTGTTGGAATGTGACTTGTTTAGAGTTTATTTGTAATGCCAAGCAGATTATTGTTGTTTTGAAGTAATTAAATCCAACTTGGAGATTTACTGAATCTTCTGCTAATGGAATTCTTAAGCTAGGACATTCGATAAGGGGTTTTTGAACCTTCTGATGTTGTATGTAAAGTTGTAATGTGTGTGCTTGTATGTAGGTGCATTTTTCTGGTCACAGGGGGTCTGTAACCACTGTCAAAACAGCGATCATTTATTCCATTTTGACGTGTGGTCTGGCAACCCCTCAACTGTGTCAGAACGTCTCTGAAGTTGAAACTATTTTCATGATAATATTTGCCTTTTTCACTGTGTTGACATTTGCACCAATGGTACAAAAGTAAGGGTTGGTAAATCTGCAGGCAACTTAGCATGTATCAAGACCTTGGCACCAAATGGTACCAGTAGTCATGGTAATCTTCATTGCCATGTACCAGCAGTTTTAAAATGCCAGTTTTACGTAATGTCTTTGATGAAACAGTAAAAATTAATTTTGTCAAGTCTCTGCTATTGAAAGTCTTGACTCTTGAGTACATGTGTGTTGAACATTCTGTTTGACAGAATGGAAAGTACACTCATACCATTCTGTTGTAGACCAGACAGAGTACAGTGGTTGAAGGAAAAGTATGGGTGCAATTATTTGTTTCAAGCTGAAGTAGTTGCTCTTTTCATGGAACATTATTTTTACTAGAAGGAGTTACTGACGAACTACTCAGACTTGTATATTTGGCAGACATTTTCTTAAATGAACGGTGAATCTGTTACCTCAATGGACAGTATTTGTTGCCCGTGATAAAATCTGAGCTTTCAAGCAAAACTCAAAGTTTTGGAAAACGTGTATCTCCTGAGCTTGATAACTTCTGAATACTTACAGATATTTCAGATGAGATCAGTAGTAATATTAATGATTGTGATTTTTAATACTGTGTAATGAAATGTGTCAACATTTGGAAAATCTGCATAACTGAATGGCCAATGCTTGTGATGCTAAAAAGTTATGCATAAGTAAAAGTGCAAGATAGAGCAATGGATTCTAATATAACAGACAACTGGTATGGTTTCAGACTCCACAAACCTTTAAGAAACTATCACGTGTTGAGTTTTGCTGTAGTATCAAAGAGATATCCGTAGTACCTGAAAAGCCTATTAAACTATTCCTCCCAGGACTTCCCTGGTGGTCCAGTGGTAAAGAATCTGCCTTACAATGCCGGGGACACAGGTTGATCCCTGGTCAGGGAACTAAGATCCCACATGCCTCGGGGCAACTAAGCCCTTGCGCCAGAACTACTGAGCTAGCGAGCCTCAACTAGAGCCTGTGTGCTGCAAACTACAGAGCCCACGCGCCCTGGTGCCTGTGCGCCACAACTAGAGAAGAGAAAACCCGCACGCCACAACTATAGAGAAGGCTGTGTGCTGCAACGGAAGATCCCACATGCTGCAACTAAGCCCCGACACAGCCAAAAATAAATAAAATTTAATAAATAAAGCTTAAAAAAAAAGTCAACATCTATTTAAAAAAAAAAAGGAAACTATTCCTCCCTTCCCAACTACATACCTAAGACTGGATTTCTTCATATATTTAACCTACACAACATAGTGTAGTATGTTGGATGCAGAAGCAATTAAGAGAACCTCAGCATCTTCTGTTAAGTCAGACATTAAAAAGATTTGCAGCAATGTAAAACAATGCCGTTCTTCTCACTGATTTTTTTGGGGGGGGGGCAATAGTCTCTTTTTTTCTTTTTATAACTTTTTTGTTAATGTGTAGGGCTTTTTATTACATTCTTATTTTTTGGCTGCTTTGGGTCTTCGTTGCTGCACGTGGGCTTTTCTCTAGTTGCGGCGAGTGGGGGGCTACTCTTCGTTGTGGTGCATGGGCTTCTCACTGCAGTGGCTTCTCTTGTTGTGGAGCATGGGCTCTAGGCATGCGGGCTTCAGTAGTTGCCACCCGTGGGCTCTAGGGCGCCCAGGCTTCAGTAGTTGTGGCGCATGGGCTTAGTTGCTTTGGGGCATGTGGGATCCTCCCGAACCAGGGATCGAACCTGTGTCCCCTGCATTGGCAGGCAGCTTCTCAACCACTGTGCCACCAGGGAAGTCCCCGCTTATTACATTTTTAAATAAGTAAGTATTTGAAAATTTAAAATATCTTTGAGGTCTTCAGATTTTAATAGTATAAGGAAATCCTGCCATCCAGAAATACCTCACAACTGTGGGCTTAGTCTGTTAATTTCATTGTTCTATTGCTTTAAAAGAATCTCATGGGGGCTTCCCTGGTGGCGCAGTGGTTGGGAGTCTGCCTGCCAACGCAGGGGACGCAGGTTCGTGCCCCGGTCCGGGAAGATCCCACATGCCGCGAAGCGGCTAGGACCGTGAACCATGGCCGCTGAGCCTGCGCGTCCGGAGCCTGTGCTCCGCAACGGGAGAGGTCACAGCAGTGAGAGTCCCGCGTACCGCAAACAAACAAACAAAAATCATGAACTATAAGTGATCAGAAAGAATCATAAAGTGCTGCTTTTGTGCATGTGTATTTAAAGCTTTCCTATGACTTCAGATTGTTTCAGCCTACTTACTCCCTTGCTGTTCTTTAGGTACCAAATTAAATCTGCCTTCAGTTTTTCAGGGCTTTTCCCACTATCTCTGCTGAGGTCCAGCTATCATTAATACTTAATGTAGGAATACTAAATTCCTTAAAGCCTAGTCTAGTGCCATTTCTGGGTTGGCTGCCTGGTCATTAGAAATGAGTTGGTGGCCTTGACATTGTGTTTTATTTTGAACCCGACATGTAGTGGTTTGATGTGTTACTTTTTTCTTGTAAGAAAGTCACAGAATTGGCATGGTAACTATTTTCAACTCTTAACCACTAAAGGGAGGAAAGGAGAAGGAACGGTGTTTTTCTTTAAATTCTACTTTAAAATGCAGCATAATTCTATATTTAAATAGTTGCTGAGTTTCCCATTTGAAGAATGCAGTATCAACTATTTATTGCTTAGTATTTTCAGGTTTTTTTTGTGGCTACTTTTCTACCCTTTTAAAAAAATTGTCAAAGTATGTAGGACTTTTAAAACTAGCTTTACCAATTTTCCATCCATGTTTAAACATTTAAACATTTTTAAATAAACATTGAGTTTATTTTAAAAATAGCTAATTTTTTATTAATATGGACATTTTTAGTTAATGTTAGCTGTAGCTGATTAAAATGTCATCTAGATCTTTGCCTGTGGCATATGTGGAATTCCTGGCAATTCATTATTGAGTGCTTCTGTGTGCCACTATACCAAGGGTCAGGCTCTTGTAATTTTAGTTTCTATAGGTTGACTTTCTCTCTGAATGTTCAGATATCAACTGGAATTTTCTTTTCTGAAGTCCTTGAGTGATCTCTTTTATCCAGTTCAAGGGGGTTCATGGAACAATGACCCTGTTTAAGAACCTCTGCTTTAATCTAAAAATTTGTCTGTGATTATATGCCTACATGGTTAAGTTGGAGGAGTCAAGGATATTTTATATGGTAACGATAGTTTTTAGACTATTAAAAGGGTATTCTTTCTTAGGAATCTTGTTAGTACTTACTGTTACTGATATAATATTAGAGGGATGAATCTTCTAACTGGACCTGACAGCTTTAGTGTATTCCCATCTTGATTTTTTTTTTTTTAATTAAAAAACTGCTGTCTCCTTAACCATGGGTAAAAATATTACAGTGTATATTGGATTTTTATCTGATTGCTTGTTTATACTTCATTCAGAAGGAATCTAAATTCTTCTTCAGTAGTCTGTATTAAGAGAGAAACCGAAGTTGGTAAAAGGGATTGGTGGGAACATTTTTTAAATTATTTGAAAATCTGGAACAATGTTACTTTTTAGAACTTGCCATTGTAGTTTCAGGTCAGCTGCCTGTGAAAGTGGAAACAACCTTTTTGGTGTTTCCCCACGTCTGTTTTTTTTTTCTTTCCCAGTTTACCACAAGGTGAGAGTCTTGTGGGCCTGGAGTAGATGTGTTTTTAAGATAGCATAAGAGGAATCTTTAATATTTTCTGTTGGCTAATAGATTGGGAAGGCTGTATTTCAAGAAAACAAGCTGTTGTAGGCAATCAGTAACTCTTGTCAGATTCCTTATGTAGGGATGCAACATTAGAAATGGTTATAAGAATTGGTAGTGGGGAAGGGACTGCTCATAGTCTTCTTTTTTCCCCTTGACAAGAATTATTTTTGTCTAGCAGCAGATAAGTGAAGTACTTTTTAGCTCCCTAATGTTTTTATGTTTTTTTCATTGTAAAAAAACACAAAAACATAAAGTTTACCATCTTGACCATTTTTAAGTGTACAGTTCAGTAGTGCTAACTGTATTCAAATTACTGTGAAACAGGTCTCCAGAACTTCATCTTGCAAAACTGATACTGGACCCATTAAACAACAACTCCCCATTCTCTCCTCTACCCTGGTATCCACCACTGTGCCTTCTGTTTCTGTGAATTTGACTAGTTCAAATACCTCATACACGTGGAATCATACAGTATTTGCCTTTTTGTGACTGGCTTATTTCATATCCTCAAGGTTCATCCATGTTGTAGCATGTGACAGGATTTCCTTCCTTTTTAAGGTTGATTTCATTTTATGTATATACCACATTTTGTTTTTCCATTCATCTTTTGACAGACACTTAGTTTGTTTCCACCTCTTAGCTATTGTGTACTTCTAGCCTTTTTATATATAGCTGGGGTTCTGTGGGGAGGAACATCCTATAAGTACTTTCTGTAAGTGATTGGAGGTGGACAGGAAGAACCCTAAGCAGAACATGAAAGTATCAGATTAGAGGATATTAAAGAATACAGATCGGTACTGCTGTGATACAAGTCTGTTATCCCAGATTAACAGTTTGAGGACAAGAACTGGGTTACTTTATTTTGTAGGCTCTTTCAGGATAAGGTTAGGCAAAATCTAAATTTTTGACCAAAGTTTCACCTCATTTGCAGTTTCTGGTTAAAAATAGAAAATCCCATAGATTTTGTAAGTCACATTTCATTACTGTAAAACTAACAGTAAAGACAGTCAGTATGTTGTTTTGTGTGTACTTTAATTAGGCAAAGTCTTCACCATAATAGGAAAATTTGATAACTGCATTGCATTTCTTCATAATGAAATCGTAGATAAGGAATGACCAAGGTTGCGCTTCTTAACAATAGCCTTTGAGGTAGACATTATTGTCATTTTGTACACAAGGGCACTGAAGCTCCAAGAAGTTGAGCAATGTTAATCTAAGATTATGAGTTAGTAAAACTGTTCTATTTTTTAGGCTCCCACGTTGCTTCTGTGTGGTTCAGCTTAAAAAAAAATACTATTTGATTAAATCTAAATCTCTGGTTCTCGTAGGGAATGGTGCTAGGGTGAGACCTCAGGTATTCGTCTACAAGTCAACAAGTACTTTTTGAGGGCCCAATATTTTGGAGAATGTGAGAGAAATAGAAGACATGAGTCCATCACTTAGGTATATTAAGGAAGGTCAGTTTTATTACAATAAGCATTCTCCATAACACATTGTTGCCTTTGGTATTAACCAGTTCATGTCACCAGGAGATCCTTGACTAATCGTATGTAAAACTTTTATAGGTAATGCTGGGATATGAGTAGTAAATCATTTCCCCTTTTCCAAGTTGACTTGACTTTGCTTGATATTGAGATGGTGTTGTAGTACACTTACTTGGTTGCTCAAAGAATCACATATATCTCAAGTCTCTTTTTTTCTTTTATGAGATGTCTATATTTATGCTTTAGAGAAACTAGTAGTGTATAACATTAAGTAGTAGTGTTAATTCTGAGGGCTCATAACATGAGCATTTTCCACATTTTTGAAAGAGTTAACTGCAAATAAGCTGTTATCAGTTGGAGGGCCTTTATTCTGTGAAAGTAGATGACAGTTGTCACGAGTGTAGGTTGAAGGCATATGGAGATGTTTGTATATGTTATTTATAGCTATGATGGTAAGAAAATCCAATACCAACTAGAAAGAAAACCCCACTATAACTTTGAAGTGTTGTATTTTATTTATGTAACTGATGCCCAAGGACTCATGGAAATAAAGTGAGAGCTAATTGAAGTTATTTGGAAGTTTCTTTACTGTTAGAATTATAGTCCTTTAAGTTGGGAATGCTCAGTTCTACTCTGGGAGCATTCTGTTATTAACACATACTTGTTAAGCATGTCTCAAGTCTTTTTAAGACATAAATACGTCTTTCAGTGTTTTCAGATGGTCATGAGTTGAATTTACTAATGATTATAACTGGAGATTTCTCCAGGCAAATGTTTGTGGTAGTTTACAAGCCCTTTTGTCCCTTTCCTTTGTATCCTGTGTTTCAAAACCTTCATTTGAAATTTGGCAGTTCCTTAAAAAGTTAAACACCGATTTGCTGTGTAACCCAGCAATTCTACTCCTAGGTATATATCTAAGAGAATTGAAAACCTGTGTCTACAAAAACTTGAACACGAATGTTTATAGCAACATTATTTGTAATAGCCCAGAAGTAGAAACAAACCAAATGTCTGTCACCTGGTGATGTAGCCATACGGTAGAATATTAAACAGCCACAGAAAAGAACGAAGTACTGATACCTGCTGCAACGTGGATGAACTTTGAAAGCATGCTAAGTGAAGAAGCCAGTCACAGAATCCACATACTACATGATTCCATATATATGAAATGTCCAGAATAGGCAAATATATTGAGACAGAAAGTAAATTAGTGGTTGCTAGGGCTCGTGAAGGGTGGGAGTAAGGAGAGTGGCTGCCAACAGGTACAGCGTTTCTCTAAGGGGTGATGAAAATGTTCTGGAACTAGATAGGGGTGATGGTCACAAAATTCTGTGAATACAGTAAAAACTGCTGACTTGTACACTGAATTTGAAAAAAATAATAATAGTTAATAAACTAAAAAATAAACAGGAGAGACAAGGTAGGATTCTGTTTCTTAAAAAAATTTCTAGAGGGACTTCCCTGGTGGCACAGTGGATAAGACTTTACGCTCCCAATGCAGGGGGCCGGGGTTCGATCCCTGGTCGGGGAGCTAGATCCCACATGCATGCCGCAACTAGGAGTTCACATGCCACAACTAAGAAGACTGCCTGCCGCAACTAAGACTTGGTGCAACCAAATAAATAAATAAATATTTTTAAAAAAAAAATTTCTAGAGCCAATTAAAAACTCCCATTTACAAAAGGAAAAACTTTCATTTTGTAGTACTTCTCATACAGACGACATCTACATCTGACTTTCTCCACTGTAGTAAGCAAATCTAGTCTGCATATCTTTTTTACAAACCAAACATAAGGCAATTATTTTTGTATTTTACTAACCAGAATTTAATGTAAACACACACACACAGACATATACAGTGGTAAAGACAAACAGTACAAGAGGTATACCTAGAAAGCATGTCTCCCTCTTACCCCATTCTCCCAGGTTCTGTGTCCCCAGAGATACTGTCACAAATTTCTTATATGTTATTCCGGAAGTATTGCATATTTGCATGTTTTTAACTTAATGGAGCATGTTCATCATTTTAGATTTAAAAGAGGAAAATATATTCCAGAAATCCATGATAGGAAAGGTCTGTAGGCCCCCTTAGCTACCAATTTCTTTTAACTGGTCTGTGATTTCTATATCTTCAGCCTGAAGAGTTGCTGAGAAGGTTGTATATGTTTGGGATGTGCATCTAGGTGTGCAATTAGTGTGCAATAAAGCTAAGTAAAATTTATAATTATTAATGTCTAAGATATCAAAGTCTTTAAAAATAACAGTTTGGGTTCATTGATACCTGGGATCTGTGTCTTACCCCTTATTAAATTAGATCTTGAGCTTTCTGGAATTGAATCTTACTGTTCCTGGTAGAGTCTGAAGTGACCTGGTCTTTTTGGTGATTATTTAATTAAGATTATAGTAGATGTTATAGAGTAGGCTAGATCCCAAGGACCTAATTTTTTTTTCTACTGTGTCTTTCTGACTGTTCAATAAATACATAGGTCCCTTTGTTCACATATCCACCATCTCTAATTCTCAGATGAATTTCTTGGGAATTTGGTTAACATTGTTTAAAACGCTAAAATGTCCTGATTTGTATACTGCTCAGTTGATGAGAATACAGCTTTATCAGATTCTTGCTATGTGGTAATTTGCTAATGTCACAGATTTTTATTCTTTAAGGAAAAATAACTTTCTGAATATAAACATAAAATGTTGATATATTTTTAAAAAGTGCTCATTGGGCTTCCCTGGTGGCGCAGTGGTTAAGAGTCCACCTGCCAATGCAGGGGACACGGGTTCGTGCCCCAGTCTGGGAAGATCCCACATGCCGCGGAGCGGCTGGGCCCGTGAGCCATGGCCGCTGAGCCTGTGCGTCCGGAGCCTGTGCTCTGCAACGGGAGTAGGCCACAACAGTGAGAGGCCCGCGTACCACAAAAAAAAAAAAAAAAAAAAAAGTGCTCACAAAACTTAGCTGATTGCCTACTAGTGTAAGCATTTTGCATGCATTATCTCATTTAATCTCTGAGGATAGGTATTACCACTTTCATTTTATAGATGAGAAAATCAAGGATTAGATAAAGTAAATTGACCAAGGTCACACAATTGGTAAGTGGGGGAGCCAGGGGATGAACCTTGGTTTCTTCTGACTTCAAAACCATCATAAGTAAGTGAAAAAAATAAAACCACATATAACCTCACCATTTTAAAATAACGTCTATTAACATTTTGGCATAGATCTTTCCAGTGTACAGTCCTTTTTCTGCTGTGAATGTATATTTTCAAAGCTGGCATTACACGTATAGTTTTGTATTATGCCTTCTTCCCAGTTAACATTTCAGAAGATAAATGGCTGTATGTTATTTAATTGGATGTCTGGTATATTTAATTTGGACATTTCATTTGTTTATGATTTTTGCTATTATAAATTATGATGAACATCCTTGTGAGAATTTTATCATTACTTTAGGGTATATTTCTAGCAGTAGAACATAATAGTCAAAAGGTGTGATCTTTTTTTTTAAGGCTAATGGTATGTATTACCAAATTGCCATAGAAAGGTGGTGTTGGGTTTCCCTTCCTCCACCAGTAAATGGGAGTGCCCATTTCCTGACCTGTTGACAATGTCTGGCACCATACTACCATTCAGAAAAATCTTTTCCACTTACTTGTTTGTGTGGGTTTAAGTGTGTAGATTCTGGCCCTGTCCTTTGTCTGTTGTTCTTTGGGGGTGCTTGTCTTTCTTATTCATATGTATTAGCACCCCCCCCCATCATATTGTACCTGAGAGAGGTTGTATGGAAGCACAAAGAAGAAATAATTTGGGTCAAGAGTAGATGGGGAAAACTTGCCTTGTTATTCAGAGGATTAAATGTATGTGCGTGCTCAGTTTTGACACATAATAAGTGCTCAGAAGATTTAGTAGGTGCAGTTATTTAGTTATGTAATGCTAGCAGATTAACAATTAACAGAAGAATAAAAGCCTATATGAGCCCGTTAAATTAAAAAAAATCTAGTTGGTTTTGAAATTTGGGGCAGGTTACAGGCACTTTCAGTAAGTATATGTTGCATTAATGACTACAACTGTAGTTTGCTTGGGTTAGGAATTTGGGAAATCCAAAGACAGAAGTGGGAAGATTAATTTCATCAGGATTGGGGTCAGGCTGGGGTTTGGCACTTTGCCCATTCATTTGACTAATTTAAAATTAATGTGTGGCAAAATAAACTCAAAATGGATTAAAGACCTAAATAAACTCAAAATGGATTAAAGACCTAAATGTAAGACCAGATACTATAAAACTCTTAGAGGAAAACATAGGCAGAACACTCTATGACATACATCACAGCAAGATCCTTTTTGACGCACCTCCTAGAGAAATGGAAATAAAAACAAAAATAAACAAATGGGACCTAATGAAACTTAAAAGCTTTTGCACAGCCAAGGAAACCATAAACAAGACGACAAGACAACCCTCAGAATGGGAGAAAATATTTACAAACGAAGCAACTGACAAAGGCTTAATCTCCAAAATATACAAGCAGCTCATGCAGCTCAATATCAAAAAACAAACAACCCAATCCAAAAATGGGCAGAAGACCTCAATAGACATTTCTCCGAAGAAGATATACAGATGGCCGACAAACACATGAAAGGATGCTCAACATCACTAATCATTAGAGAAATGCAAATCAAAACTACAATGAGGTATCACCTCACACCGGTCAGAATGGCCATCATCAAAAAATCTACAAACGGTAAATGCTGGAGAGGTTGTGGAGAAAAGGGAACCCTCTTGCACTGTTGGTGGGAATGTAAATTGATACAGCCACTATGGAGAACAGTATGGAGGTTCCTCAAAAAAACTAAAAATAGAACTACCATATGACCCAGCAATCCCACTACTGGGCATATACCCTGAGAAAACCATAATTCAAAAAGAGTCATGTACCACAATGTTCATTGCAGCACTATTTCCAATAGCCAGGACACGGAAGCAACCTAACTGTCCATCAACAGATGAATGGATAAAGAAGATGTGGCCCATATATACAATGGAATATTACTCAGCCATAAAAAGAAATGAAATTGAGTTATTTGTAGTGAGGTGGATGGACCTAGAGTCTGTCATACAGAGTGAAGTAAGTCAGAAAGAGAAAAACAAATACCATATGCTAAGACATATATATGGAATCTAAAAAAAAAAAAAAAAGTTTCTGAAGATCCTAGCAGCAGGACAGGAAATAAAGATGCAGACGTAGAGAATGGACTTGAGGATACGGGGAGGGAGAAGGGTAAGCTGGGACGAAGTAAGAGAGTGGCATGGACATGTATGCACTACCAAATGTAAAATAGATAGCTAGTGGGAAGCAGTCGCATAGCACAGGGAGATCAGCTCGGTGCTTTGTGACCACCTAGAGGGGTGGGATAGGGAGGGTGGGAGGGAGATGCAAGAGGGAGGGGATATAAGGATATATGTATACATATAGCTGATTCACTTTGTTGTACAGCAGAAACTAACACAACAATGTAAAGCAATTATACTCCAGTAAAGAAGTTTAAAAAAAAATGTGGGGCAACAAAATTTCAAGCTTTTTTTTTAAAATTTTTAATTTTTTGCATTTTCCCATTTTTCTCAAGTTCCTCCAGTGTTTTGTTCTTCCCTGTGATTGTATACTCTACATCTTCTCTCAGGAATAATATAATTCGGGAGTGAGGGGGAACTTGGAACAGGCAGTAGAGCCCAAAGCATCCTTCACCATTAGTTTCATTTTCCCTGAGCAGGTAAGAGTGGAGTTTGGGACACCTGAAGGTGTGATATCAGGAAAATCCCATTACAGGTATTGACCCCTAATTACTGAGGCTCTAAAAAAGCCCTATCGGGTACCCCCCGCCCCAATCTAAGGCAACATTATAAGTACATTATTCTTTTATATTATAAGTATTTTCCCACTCTTCTTTCCTCCACTTCTCAGCTGTTTCTATGATGATCTGAATGCTTTACCAAACCTTGAGTAGGCTGACGAGTATATGGATAGCTCATAAAAAAGGCGTCTGAAGAGAAAGCAAGTTTTATTGTACCAGTGAGCACCCTATTTCTCTCCTCCATTCCTTATTCAGAGGTGTGCTGTTTTGTTGTCAGAGGGTTGGTGTTAGCGCAATACAGGTACTTCTCAAGCTTTATGTGCTTACGAATTTCCTGGGAATCTTGTTAAAATGGAGATTATGATTCTGCATGTAGATCTCGGGTGGAGCCTATGATTTTGCACTTCTAACCAGCTCCAGTGACGGCCGTGTTGTTGCTGCTGCTGCTCTGGTGGTCTGTGGTCCACACTTTGAGCGCCAAGGCAGTTTATAGCCTTTTTTAGGGGAAGGGGAACAGGTACGGTAGTCTCTTAATTCTTTTACTCAGCATTTCTGACATACTGAATAGATCCATTGTGCTCTTCTCACATCAGTTAACAGTTGTTCAGTAAATGAATAAACACCTCCTGGGAAGCTTTGTACTAGCTATTAAAAGAACAGCTTGCATCATAGTACACTACACTTTAGCCATCCCTAATTGTTAGGTTAAATCCATGTTTGCAAGTTCAGTTTAGCGCAGGCCAAGATCTTGCTATACTTACAGGCTTGCTTTTGCTAATTTGCTTTTATAAGTAGATTGTCCTCCAGTGCTGTGAAAAGGATGAGTTTAAGAAGTGAAATCTTAACTCCTTAATTGGTTGTTTCATAATCTCTAACACAGGTTTCAATAAGTATAAATGACTAACCTTTTAATTTTTATGTTTGTGATTCTTCTGTTTGTTTCATTAGCCTTGAGTGACCTTTTCAGTCTCCAGTAAGGCTTTCTCCCTCCCCGGCCACCTAATCTTAGTTTTGTTTTAGGCTGATTTTCATTTTATCCATATAGCTCATGTACATAATTTAACAAGTCATTAGTTTCAAAATGCTTTTGAGGAAGATTAATAGTTTTCTGTCTCTCCTCACCTATCCTCACCTTGACTCCCCTTCAGACTCTTCTTGCAGTTTCTTCTGGTATTTGTTTTCCTATTTCTAGGGAGATGCTCATACAGCTCTTTATCAATTTTAGACATCCTCAGGTATAAATAGTAGCTACGAATTGAGCTCTATTCTGCCCCTCTTACTGCTCCTGCTCTGTTTCCTCAGGATGGTTGTACCATTATTATTGTTTAAACCAATGTTAGAGTGAGTTTAAACAGGCTGAATAATGCCTCCCTCCCCCTCCCAAAAGAAGATACCCACTTTGTAACCCTGGGAATGAGTGAATATTATATGACGAAGGGATTTGAGATGTGATTAAATTAAGGATTTTTTTGAGACAGAGAGGTTATTTGGGCTTATCCTCCTAGGCCTTAAATGTAATCACAAGGGTACTTGTAAGGAAAAGAGGAGGAGATAAGAAGATCTGAGGAGGAAGGAGTAGATGTGACACCAGAAGCAAGAGGTTGAAGTGAAGCAAGGAAAGGATTACAAGCCAAGGAATGCAGGTGGCCTCCAGAAGCTCAAAAAAGGCAAGAAACCATATTCTTTCGTAGAGTCTCTAGAAGGAGCTAGCCTAGCCAATACCTTTAGTCCAGTGAAACTGATTTTGGACTTCTGGCTTCCAGAACTGTAAGCAAATACATTTTTGTTGTGTTAAGCCACCAAATTTATGGTAATTTGTTACAGCGGTCATAGGAAACAAATACAAAAGTAGACATTATTATGTCCATATAAATACTGTTCACACTGCCAGGTAATGAATTATGATTATATCCTTTCTGCTATAACATTGTTTTTTCTAGGGATAATAATTACCGTGTTTTTCCATCTGTTGTTGTTTTTTTGTTTTAATCTACCATCACTGTTTTCTTTCTACACCTTTCAGTAGCCTTTCAGTATAGTTTTCTACATGGTCAAAAGAATCAGGTAATCAATTATTTTCTCTCCCCTCGACCCCTGGAGTTCTCCATCATGCTGTTTCAGTCTGAAGTGATTTGCTTCATTTTCTGTGACTCTATCACTGAATCACCCTCAAATCCTCTGACAGGAGACTAGCTCTCCTGACAGTGTTTTGAAGCACATTGGATGTTCTACCAGTTTCACTTTTGCCTTGAGCTCTGTCCCTCTGATACTCTGGGTGTTTTCTAAGTTTATTGCTTAGCCTTGGGATTTTCCTTTGTTCTTATCATTTTCACATCACCATCGTGGGAACTCCTTTTGCCCTTCCTGTGTTGGATCTCCTTGTTCCTGGATGCCATGTTTTTTTCTTTCTTGGTTTACTCCCTCATTTTAGTGGTGTACAGCATCTGTTATGTAATGAGAAAGATTTCATGGGTGGTAGTTTTTGAGATCTTACCTACTTGGAAAAGATGTCTTTATTCTGCCTTCACACTTTTGGGTTTGGCTGGTTATTAGAAATCATTTTTCCTCAGAATTTGGAAGGCATTTCTTCTGTCTGCTACTGTCCAGTGTTGCATTTGAGAAGCCTGTTGCTCTTCTGTAGCACACTATTTTATTTTCCTCTCTGGACGATGTGCTATGGTGTGAGTCTTTTTCGTTAGTTGGGCCAATACTCGTTGGCCCCTTTAAACTTGCAGATTCATTTCCTTTAGTTTTTTTCTTCTCTGTTTCTGGAACCCCTAATATGTGAATCTTGGACTTTCTGCATTGATCCTCTAGTTTTTGTGGGGGTGTTTTCCCTTCTATTTTCCATCATCTTTACATTTTGTTCTTTCTGGGAGAGTTCCTCAATTTTGTTTCCAACTCTTTCACTGATTTTTCCAATTTCAGTTATTATATTTTTAAAAGCTTTTTGTGGAGTATTCCTTTTTCAGCAGCCTCTGTTTTGTAGATGGAGTATCTTTGAGAAGATCAATCTAATCTTGGCATTCCATTTCCTTTGAGTTCCTTTGACAGCGAATCAGCTGGTGGGCTCACTGTAAGGTGATGAGCCGGGGATTCTCAGCGTCTCAACAGAAGGAACACTTTCAGAGGCAGGTGTGTGTGTGGGGTGTCATATCTTAAGCCTGGCTGCTGGCATCCTGAGAGCCAGGAAGGTCAGCTCATTGCTGAGTATGCATCCTTTCACTTGATCTCGTTTTCAGTTTGGTACTTTGCCTTCAGCTCCAACCGATATCTTCTCTGGCTCAGTTTCTTCAGAAACTAAATAGCTCTCTCAAGAGTAGGACTTCTCTGCATCTTATGTAGATGTTTCAACCGGTAGCCTTGTTTTGAGCCCCATGTCTCACTGTTGTCCTGTGCTGGCCCCTTGCATGGTCTGCGGTCTGCGGGGTGAATCTTCTGGTCTGCGGGGTGAATCTCCTCGTCTCTCCTTGGCAACCCCCTCCACGTGCTTTTAGTTTTCAGTTTCCTTTATTTTGCTAAGTTACCTGCTTTCCATTTTCCAGCACATTTGTTATTGTCCTCTGCTGTTTCCCTACATGTTCCTTTGTTCTTATTGTCTTAAACTGTTTTTATTCATTTATTGTCATTTTAGTGGGATCTAAAGGGAAGAGTTAAATGAAGTGTTTGGAATCTCCATGTTTAACAGGTAGATCAATAAATATAGTTCTGTTTCCTTCATGTGGCAGGACACTTGGTAATCACTCTGCCATGGAACAGGAGAATTCACAGAATTCATATTTCTAACTCTTTTAATGTAAAGGTAGACTTAATTGTTTTCTCATATTTAAATTCTAACGTTGTATACTATTATTCTCCATATACTATAAACCTTGGAAAATTGTGGAATCTTTCCCTCAATTAGAACAAAAAATGAGATAAATTAAAGTAAAAGACACTATTTTCAAACCAAATTTTAGACATTAAGGAATCAGCCAAAAGGAGTGAGTTTTTAAAAAATTTACTATTATAATTTTTAAACTTTGAAGTGTATTTTGATACATTAAACTCTGCAAGGACCAGGTCTTTACTGTGCTACCTTCAGCATCTGCAGCAGTGTCTGCATACATAGTAGAAGCTCATGAGATATTTGTTGACTGAATGCATATGTGAAATTGTTCACATCTTTAAAATGTCAGGAGAAAGCTTGAGCTTTATTAAATATTAATGACTTTTAAGGGTTTTTTTCTACTTCTAAAATCACTTTTAATTAGTTGAAATGTTTGTCCCAAAGTGAATAAAATAAGATTATAGTCAGTTACTGATTGCAGGGCAACTAAGTTCATAATTTTCTACTGGGAACATCACTTATTCCTGAAACCAAGACAGAATTAAGGGAGTAATAATTTTTCTCTCTTTTTATCAGGAGCACTCATCCCCTGATATTAGTACTATACCATTTGTATACTTAGTTACCAGGCTGCCTCTGCCTACCTCTGAGATCTTTTCTGTCGTCTCCTCTTTGTGTTCCATGAACATACACATACACAGTCTTGTTCTTGTTGAAGGCTTTCAACTTGCCTTTTTAACCTGGAATGTACATTACCCAAATTTGCGCATGGCCTTACTACCAGTGTAAGTTAACTCAAGTCCCCTCCCAACCCCAAAGTACACTCAGTGTTATCTGCTTTTATTCCTCTTTTTCACCCGCATTATTATTTGAAATAATCTTATTTATTGCTTGCTTGCTTATTATAGGCTTTCTCTCAAGTTTAAAGTTTTCACGCATGAGGCATTGAACTCTATTTCTACCACTTTATTCTTAGCATCTTGAATAATCTCAGGCACGTAACAGTATTTGGCACACTCAGTGGGCATTTTGTAATTATTTGTTGAAAGGGTATATAAATTGTGCAGCGTTGGGCTTCCCTGGTGGCGCAGTGGTTGAGAGTCCGCCTGCCGATGCAGGGGACACGGGTTCGTGCCCCGGTCTGGGAAGATCCCACATGCCGCGGAGCAGCTGGGCCCGTGAGCCACGGCCGCTGAGCCTGCGCGTCCGGAGCCTGTGGTCCACAACGGGAGAGGCCACAACAGTGAGAGGCCCACGTACAGCCAAAAAAAAAAAAAACAAACCCAATAAATAAATAAATTGTGCAGCGTGTTTTCACGTCATCCCATTTATTTAAACATATATAAAACTTCAGTGTTTTATTTTACTAAATGTATATACTAGTTTTTTAAAACAAAAGAAAATAACAGCCAGCTAAAGAAGTTAATAGCGTTCATATCATTCTTCTCAGTTTTGTGAACCAGTAAAATGAGGCCCAGAAAAGTACCCTGAGTCACACAAGCTATTATAGACCAAGCTGCTGTAAAAGATCCAAATACCCTGTGGTTCCCCAAATTGGAAGCTTATTTCTCTCACGTAAGCCACCAGTGGTAGAGAGGAGTCGGAAATGGATAAGCTGCTTTTTTCCTGGGATTATCCAGCACCCCAGGTTTTTTATGTCTTCGTCTTTACTCTTCCGTAGCATATTGCTCTTATCTGCATGGCCAGATCTGGTTCACATCTGTGTTCAGCCCTTGGGAGGGAGACAAAGAGAGGAGGACAAGGAGCTGCTTTTTAAGGATGTGCCGTGGAAACTTTACACTCGTATCCCCGTTGTTCAGAACTTGGTCACATGGCCTTAGAAGAGCCCAAGAAATGTAACCTCTGCTTTCCTGTTAAAACTGTGTGCGTGGTTTTGCTGGGGGTGCGGATGGAGGGCCCCCCAGTGGGGAGTATCAGGGTGTTTTGTTACTAAAAGGAGAAAGGTGGAAATGGCCACTTGCAGGGTCAGTCTTAGAACTTTTTACTCAGGCCTGATGATTCCTTAGTTCAGTGCTCTTCGTACCTCATCTGCACCTAACATTAGATATCTTCTTCAAGAAATTAAAAAATAAAAAATGCTACTGTAACTTTCATTGTCAGATAAAATGTTGGTTAATGCAGAATGGAGTAGGTTCTAGAGTAGTAACAGTTAAAATCTTCAAATTTGATTGTGTCTTGTTTGAAGTGGGGTGGAGTAGGCCTACATCTCCTTTGTAAGAGGCATGAATCCCTCTGCCCCAGTCATCGGTGCCCTATATAGATAGCTTGGTTAGAACAGGGGAGATTATCTGTTTTAGTGATGATTTGGGGGAAACATGCCAGCTTAGATCTTGGTTTTCACACTGGTTAGATAGGAAAAGGCCAGTCTGGCTTTTTTTTTTTTTTTCCATTATAGGTGGCTTTATAGTTGTAGGACTAAGCTAAATGTGAAATGAGGTCAGACAGATAATATTAGATCTATACAATGAAATATGATGAGCTCTCTGCTGGGGGCAGGAACCAGAGGGGTGGTTCCCTGAAAGGCTTTGCAACCCATTTGAAAAGAAACCCAGAGAGGAGAGAGCTTCCTTTTTTGTTGCCATTGTACAAGAATGTATCTGGATTGCTATATTCCCTCTATCCCTTCCTTTTCCAACTTCTATTTTGAAAAATTTTAAGCCCACAAAGAAATTGAAAAATAAATATGATGATGACCATTCTTTATTTCACTTATATTCACCAGTTGTAAACATTTTGCCACATTTGCTTTATCTATACCTGTACTCCGGCCTCTAAATTTTTTGAAAGTAAATTGGAAGCAGCATGATGCTTTACTCCTAAATAACTCAGCTTTTATCTCTTAAGAACAAGAATATTCTCTTACACAGCCACAGTACCATTATGATACCCAAGTAATTTAGCATTAATTCAGAAATGTTCTCTATTACACTGTCCATTTTTAAACTTCCCCAACTGACACAAAAACTGTCCTTAAAAAAATATATATATATATATTTTTTTCAATTCAGGATCCAACCAAAGCATTCTGTTAATTTTGAAGAGTCAAAGCTTGTTATAAAATATCTCACTTTCTGGATTTCACCAGTTGTTTCCTCATAATTAAATCCATGTTAAACATTTTTGACAAGACATATTACATAAGAGTACATAGAGTGTGCTTCCTGGTGCATCACATCATGTAATAAATTTGTCCTGTTATTGATGATTGATCTCTTGGTCATATAGTATATACTAGATCTCTCAAAAAAGGACCTTTTCCCTCCTTTGTAATTAATAAGTGAATCACTGATGGTCCTTGCCTGAGGCAGTTATTACATTGGTGGATGCAGAATGGTGATCTTCTAATTTCCCAACTCTTTTCCTTTTTAGTGTCAATATGGACTTGTAGGTTCTTTTTTGTTCCATGTATTAACAATCTATTAATGTCACCCAATCTGCTAATGCCACCATTTCTTTTGATGCTCAAATTGTCCTAAATTTGGCCAGTGAGAGACCCATCAAGTCTCTTCCCTTTACGTGTCCCAGTCAGTCTTTTAATATTCCCTATTCTTTTGACACAAGATGTTTCCGGTTGTACTTTTCCCCCCACCATACTAGGAATTATTTTTCTAAGAAATTTTGTGTTCTTTTAGTAGAGAATGGTATTTGGAAACCATCATATGTACTAAGTGTATTCTTTACTGCTGGAATATCTTTATTCCTAGGCCCTGTCATTTTTTTTCTAGACAGAACTAGGAAATTAAAAGGCGTATTTGTTTTGGCCACACTGTGAGGCATTCGAGATCTTAGTTCCCCAACCAGGGATCAAACCCGTGCCCCCTGCGTTGGGAGTGCGGAGTCTTAACCACTGGACCTCCAGGGAAGTCCTGGGTTTTGTTTTTAAATCGTGAGTTCATATAGGATGAACTACAGTACGTTGTTTTATCAAGAGATAAACTGCAAGAAAAAAAATAGAGGGGGAACCTATAGATTAAAAAAACTTAAAGGATGTATCAATCCATTGTAGTTTGAAAACCGTATTGGATCATAATTCAGGTAGTTAAACTTTTTTTTTTGACGCAAGACAATTGGAAATTTGAACATATACTGGATATTTGATATTTGTAATACTGATTATTTTTAGGTGTGATAAAGTATTATTGATTTTTTTCAGGTATGGTGTATGGCTATATTCAAAGTGGTGGTCTTATCTTTTAGAGATAACTTCTGAAATATTTAAGGGTGAAATAATTTGATATCTGGGATGTGCAAAAAATAATATGGGATGACTTTATGGATGAAACAAGATTGGCCATGAGTTTGTGATTGCTGAAGCTGGGTACGTGGGAATTTGTTATACTATGCTCCTCTACCTACTTTCATATATGATTGAAATACTCTCATAAGATTTTTAAAATACCAGTTTATACTGATCGGCCAATTTCGATGGACTACCACAGAGTTCTTCCTTACCTCTCCCATTCCGTATTTATATCTTTTTTCTCCCACACTGAGAACTCTAGATCCCAACCCTGTAGCTATCTTTTGTCAGAATGTAAAGATGAAAAGAACCTGGATCTTTAATTAAATAAGCTGGTGAATTAACTAACATTGGATTTAATTGCCCTACCTTGGAATTTCTTATGGGAGATAACTAATTTATTGTGATAAAATATACATAAGTTTACTGTTTTAACCATTTTTCTGTATAGAGTTCAGTGGCATTAAGTACATGACACATTATGGTGCAACCTTCGCCACCATCCATCTCCAGAACTTTTTTTCATCTTACCAGACTGAAACTCCATACCTATTAAATGGTAACTCCCCAGTTCTCTCCTTTCCCAGCCCCTGGTAACTCCCATTCTACTTTCTGTCTCTATGAATCTGACTACTCTAGGTACCTAATAAGAGTGGAATTATACAGTGTTTGTTCTTTTGTGACTGGCTTATTTCACTTAACATGCCCCTCTTCTTTGTCTATTCAGGCTGCCGTAACAAACTACCAGAGACTGGGTGGCTTAAATAACAATTTATTTCTCACAGTTCTTAGAAGTCCAAGATGAAGGCACCAGCAGATTCTGTGTCTGGTTCACAGATTGCTGTCTTCTCACTGTGTCCTCACATGGCACAAGGGGAGAGAGAGCTCTTTGGGGCCTCTTTTATAAGGGCACACTAATCCCATCCATGAAGGCCCTACCCTCATGACCTGATCACCTCCCAGAGATCTCATCTCCTAGTGATCATCACACTGAGGGTTAGGATTTCAACATACGAATTTTGGGGGCTGGGGGGACAGAAACGTTCCATCTATAACAGTCCTCAGAGCTCATCTATGTTGTATGTCGCATGTGTCAGAATTTCTTTCCTTTTTAAAGGGTGAATAGTCATTGTATGTATATACCATTTTGTTTATCCAGTTCATCTGTCATGCACGTTTGGGTTGTTTCTACCTTTTGGCTCTTGTAAATAGCACTGCTTTGCGCACTGGTGTTCAAATATCTGTTCAAGTCTGTGCTTTGAATTCGTTCGAGTATATACCCAGAATTGCAATTGCTGGATCATAAGATAATTCTGTTTTTAACTTTTGAGGAATTACCGTACTGTTTTCCATAGTGGCTGCACCATTTTAATTCCCACCAGCAATGTTGTACAGGGTTTCAATTTCTCCATATCCTTACTTACACTAGTGATTTTCTGTTTTTGTTTTTGATAATAATAGCCATCCTCATGGATGTCAAGTGGATTTTATTTACACTGTGGTTTTGATTTACATGTCCATGATGATTACTTATACCGAGCAAATCTTCATGTGTTTATTGACCACTTGTATATCTTTAGAGAAATGTCTTTTCAGGTCCTTTGCCTGTCTTAAAATTGGGGATTTTTTTTGTTGTTTATCTGTAGGAATTCTTAATATATGCTGGATATTAATCCCTTATATGATTATGATTTGCACGTTTTTCTCTCATTCCATGTGTTGCCTTTTCACTCTGTTACTTGTGTCCTTTGCACCAAAGGTTTTAATTTTGGTGAACTTCAATTTATTTTTTCTTTTTTTGCCTGTTTTTCAGTGTCATATTCAAGAAATTGCCAAATCCAGTGCCATGATGCTTTTTCCCCTGTGTTTCTTCTAAGAGTTTTATAGTTTTAGGTGTTTTGAAAAATTTATTTATTTAATTTATTTTTGGTTGTGTTGGGTCTTCCTTGCTGCGCGCGGGCTTTTTCTAGTTGCGGCGAGTGGGGGCTACTCTTTGTGGCGGTGCCTGGGCTTCTCACTGCGGTGGTTTCTCTTGTTGCAGAGCACGGGCTCTAGGCCCGCAGGCTTCAGTAGTTGTGGCATGTGGGCTCAGTAGTTGTGGCCCACGGGCTCTAGAGCGCAGGCTCAGTAGTTGTGGTGCATGGGCTTCGTTGCTCCGTGGCACGTGGGATCTTCCCGGACCAGGGCTCGAATCCGTGTTCCCTGCATTGGCAGGCAGATTCTTAACCACTGCGCCACCAGGGAAGTCCTAGTTTTAGGTCTTACGTTGAGGTCTTTGATCCATTTTAAGTCAGTTTTTGTAAATGGTATAAGGTATGAGTCCAACTTCATTCTTTTACACGAGGATACCCAATTTTTCCAACACCATGTGTTGAAAAGACCTTGTCAGAAAGCATTTCACCATGTGTGGAAGGGTCACGTGTGATCAGATGTGGAGTAGAATAGTGTTTATTTCTGGGCTCTCTATTCCATTGGACTATATGTCTGCATTTATGCCAGTTCCATACTGTTGATTTCTTAGCTTCATAGTAACTTTTGAAATCAGGAAGTGTAAGACTTCCAACTTTGTTCTTTTTCAAGATTGGTCTGGCTTTTCAGGTCCCTTGACATTTCACATGAATTTTAGGATGAATTTTTTTATTTCTGCAAAAAACATCATCAGGATATTGACAGGGATTACATCGAGTCTGTAGAACGCTTTGGGTAATATTGAACAATACTAACTATTAACTCTCCCAATCCATGAACATCGGATGTCTTTCCAGTTATGTTTTTAATTTCTTTCAGTAACGTTTTGTAGTTTTCCTTGTGTAAGTCTTTCACCTCATTTATTAAGTTTATTCTTAAATATTTTATTCTTTTTGATACTATTGTAAAAGGAATTTCCTTTTTGTATTGCTCGTTTTTAATATATAGAAATGCCACCGATTTTTGTGCATTGGTTTTGTATCCTACAACTTTGCTAACAAGTAATTTTATTCCTTAAATGAAGTGCTAAAATGTTTGAAAATGCCGTTTGACTCAGAATATATCACCTAGAAATCTGTTGAGATCAGATACAGGGTTAAGCCTCAGGCACTGTGCCTTTTGTGTCTGTACAGGATGGTTGCTTGTGTAGGTTAGATCCTGTGCAGCAGTATGTGGTGGCCTTGTGTCTACTTAAGGTATTTCTTAATTCTGTTTTCCACATATTCATCAGCAGAAGACAAAGAACCTGAATTCCGATTATCCAGTACCAGAGTATCGCATCAGAAAATTTGTTGACATCTGATTGAGTTTTTGTTGATTCTCTTCCTACCCACTTTATTAGTATGCTAAGGAAATAGGGTGAATAAATTATCTTCCTGGGAATGAGGGTGGGGTATAGGAATAATACAGTATAGGAAAATATTTTTTTATTGTTAAACCAAAAATGGATATTTTCGTTTGTGAGTGAGGATGCTGTTGGTGTTTTTTACTTCAGATTTGTCTTTTAAGTGTTATGTCCATCTCATAGTGCTAGGTGCCCCCTGCTGGACACATAGTGGTAGAGGCTTCTTTACAACGCTCTGATTAGTTCATCCTGCTGAGCAGCTG
Organism: Grampus griseus; assembly: GCF_964374135.1. Taxonomy (NCBI): domain Eukaryota; kingdom Metazoa; phylum Chordata; class Mammalia; order Artiodactyla; family Delphinidae; genus Grampus; species Grampus griseus. The sequence continues at coordinate 102,789,556 of NC_139000.1, forward strand.
TGTGTGTGATTCCTCTAAAGATAATGTTAAAACGTTTCTGTGTTAAGTTTTCTAATTAGTCACATCTTAAACTGAACTAAGTTTGGTGACACTGCATTTTTTAGAAATCATCAAAATTTAGTTATTTAAATTACCATAGTAGAATATATCTTGGGAACTGGTGTAGATTGAAACGTCTTTGTTTTATCCAACAACAGGATTGAATTATATGACTAAGAAAACCAACAAGTATTTCCTGTCATATTTATCAAAACAGAGTCTTTGAAGGAGTGTGTAAAGTGCTTTACTTAAACAAATCGCTGTGTTGACTTCCAGTGGAGGATGATGATCTAAGCCCATGTGTTAAAACAAACAGACAAACACACTGAAATGACCAAGAAGCATAATGGGGAGAGTTCAGTTTCCTTGGAAACCCTGGAAGAGTGCCGTAACAAAACTAAAAAGAATTTTGGCAGGAGACGGTACAGATGAGAAACATAGTGAGGGAAGTCCTTATTAGCTGACTTGGATTCATTTATGTGGTTGAGAATCCCTCCTGGGGTGTGACTAAAGGAACCTACCTTGAGCAGCCAGAGCTAGAATTGAAGGTGGTTCATGGGGCAGTTCATTGGTAAGGTATCTGGTGCTTTGAAGCAGGGTTAAACGCTGAATGACTCAGCGTGGTTCTTACCAAGGGGAATGTGACCAGTTGAGAAGGACTGGCTACCCAAGGTTGTAGGAGAGAGACTAACCATGAAGCACAATGTTAAAACTCCCTGCTCTAAAGCTTCCTTCTCTGGCCTTGTAGTCCTGCTTCCTGACCACATATTGCTGAATTGATAAGCTGACTAAGGGTAATGTGTGGCAGACAGCCTCTAAGATGGTCCCCAGTGACCCCTGCCCCCCACTCATGTCCTTGTGTACTCATGTCCCTCCCCTTGAGTATGGCCGGACCTAGTGACTTGCTTCCACAAGTGTGGCAAAAGTGATGGGATGTCACTTTCAAGGTTAGGTTACAACAAAGCTTTGGCTTCCACCAAAGCCTTTTGGGCGGCCCTGTCATTTGCTCTGAGGGAAGCCATCTCCCACTTTGTGAGCTTCCCTGTGGAGCTCATGTGGGCCAGCAGCCCTTGAAGACCCGATGCCTGCCAGCAGCCGTGTGCGTGAGCTTGGTTTGCAAGCAAACCCTCCCCCACCAGCCCTCATCAAGTTTGGAGATGGCAGGTGCCCTGTCTGACACATTGCTGCCTTTTGAGAGATCCTGAGTGAGATGCACCCAGCTAAGCCACACTCAGATTCCTGATCCACGGGAACTGTGAGATAATACTTGTTCACTGTTTTAAGCTGCTAAATTTGGGGTAATTTGTTAGGCAGCAGTTGAGAACTAATACAGGAAGTAACAATGTAAACATCTCCCTATCCCCAAAGATTTGAACTTGGTTCTAAATGTTTTTTGATTGAACCCAACACAGTTCCCAATATTGCATAAACATAGACCTTTCTCTTTAAAGTTGAATACACAAAAAGATAGACACAGATGCAGTCTAAGAGAAGGTGACAGACTTACTGCAAGAAACAAGAGAAGACATTGAAATTTAAAGAACTAATTAATATTCTCAAGGAGACTCTTGAGCATTTGAAGAAAAAGTATCAGAGAGCAGAAAAAGGAATTCTTAAGTGAAATATGTGATTCTTTTTTTTTTTTTTTTTGTGGTACGCGGGCCTCTCACTGCTGCGGTCTCTCCCATCACGGAGCACAGGCTCCAGACGCGCAGGCCCAGTGGCCATGGCTCACGGGCCCAGCCGCTCCGCGGCATGTGGGATCTTCCCGGACCAGGGCACGAACCCGTGTCCCCTGCATCGGCAGGCGGACTCTCAACCACTGCGCCACCAGGGAAGCCCGAAATATGTGATTCTTAACTATTGACTCTTTGGAGGCAGGAAGCAGCAGGGCTGTAGAAATACTCCTGCAATTCAGAGGAAAATATAAGATGAATATTATAGACAAAAATACAAGAAATACAAATAATAGATTCCATGTAGAGTAAAAGTTCAGAGTGAGAGGTCAGAGAGAACAGATCAAAAGGGCTCAGGGAATATATTTAACATTTATTGAGCACTTACTATGTGCCACGTGTTTGGCAAGTTGAAACTCATTTAAAAACCTCTATACAACTTCCATGTGGAAGGGTCTGTTAATACTCTTCTTTTACAGATAACTTAAGTGCATACCAAGCAAAATAAATGGGATCCACACCTAGAAATAGCCTAGTGGATTTCTAAATTTTAAGATGTGGAAATAAGTAGTACAAGTATTGAGACAAGAAACAGGTTACTGGCAAAGGAAGGTATATCAAGTAGACATTGTGTTTGTCTTCTGTATGCTAGAGCTGTCCAGTTAGTGGTAGCCACTAGCCATGTGTAGCTGTTAAACTTAATTAAAATAAATTCGTCCTCTCACTGCTGGCCGTTCAAGTGCTCAGTAAATAGCTACATGTGGCTAGTGGCTACCGTATTGAACAGTGCAGAATAGAACATTTCTGTGATCACAGAAGGTTTTGTTGAACCATGCTGTGCTAAAAGACAGTGAGTGGAGTGCCATGTAGAAAACTTTGAGGAAAAAACTGTGTAAACTGAGAATCTTAAATTGGTGAAACTATCCTTCACATAGGGCAATAGAATAGCATTTTTCAGGCTTGGAATGACCCAGCGTATCAGTCAAGTGCTTTCCTTGAAAAAACACTACACTCAGTATACCCAGCCCCCTGAGAAGTCAACAACTCTGGAGCATGATGAATCAGCTTCAGTGTTTGCTTAACCCTCTGCTTCCCAGAATAATCCAAGACATATAAAAGTAAGGGAAAATCTTCATCAGTGTCAGACGTAAAGAGGATGCCCTTCACAAGCCAAATTTCCAACTGCCAGAGCAGTGATTTCAACCTAGACAGCTCAGTGCCAGAGCTGCTTCTCCTGATAACTGTAAAATAAAGCCACAGAAAATAACTTTTATTTTAAGGACACCAACCCCCTGAAACCACTTTTGTCAAAATCACCCCCAAAATCTGCATGTCACCAGATCCAAGTTTAATTCTCAGCATTCCCTTGATTTCTCTACACTTTCGGACACAGTTCATCACTGCCACCTTTTATTTATTCATTTATTTATTTTATTTTTTTCTGGATGCGCTGCGTGGCATGTGGGATCTTAGTTCCCCGACCAGGGATCGAACCCCTGCCCCCTGCAGTGGCAGCGCGGAGTCCTAACCACTGGACCACCAGGGAATTCCCCATCACTGCCTCTTTTTAGAAAGACTGTCTTTGCCTGGCTTCCAGAAAAGCTCTTCTTACCTCACCAGTAGTACCGGTGCAATCTCCTTTCCTATTCAGCTAATGGTGGGAGAGCCTGAAGGCTCAGTCCTCAGACCAGACCTTGTTTTCTTATCTGTGCTTGCTCACTAGGAAATCACATTTAGTCCTTAAATGCCTCTACTAATTGATGACACTCTAATTTATATCTTCTCTTCCTCCCGTAAGCTGTCAAATCTGTCTAGCTGCCTGGATGACATTTCTACATGTGTGTCTGGTCGAAATCAACACCAAAGATGTGAAAATGGAATTTTTGGCTCTTTTCTTACCCCAAACCTGCTCTTTCTTGGTGTGTCTCTCCTCAGTAAATGGCACTGACTTTCCTCCATTGGACGTGGTTCTAAAACCTTGGAATCATCCTTTGACACCTCCTGTGACACCTCTTTTGAAACCTCAGCAAGTTCTGCAGTGCTGTCTTCAGATTGTATTCTGAATTCATCCATTTCTCTGGCTGCCACCTGAGTTCAGACCATCATCATCTCTTACTCAGGCTACTGCAATAACTTATGAACCAGATGAGCACTTGAAAACATAAATTAAAAACTCTCCAATGGCTTCTTATCACTTATGACAAATCCACAGTCCTACCATGGCTTACAAGGCTGAATATGGTTTGGCCTCTGTTAAATGCTCCATCTTTTCTAGCACGTTATCCTGCATTCATCTTATCAAGTTTGGCAAACTCATTTCTACTTAGGTCCTCTGCTTGGATGACTAATTCCCTGTTCATTTTGGTTTCTGCCTAAGTCGTCTCCTCAGGGAGGCTTTCTTTGACTACCCTACTGTATTTGTATAGTACTTATTAGCACTACCCGGTACATTTTATATTTATCATTCATTTGTTTATCATATGCCCTCATCACTAGAATGTATGATCCATGAGGGCAGGGATTTTTTGGTCTGTCTTATGAACTCCCATATCCCTAGCACCTAGAAATGCTGGCATAACCTGGAGTGTCTTAACATGTATTAGATGCTCAGTAAAATATTTCTTAAAGGAATGACTCTCTTAAGAATTTGTTGAAGGAATGAGCAAAACAACAAAAATATGCAGGATTTATAAAAAATAAGATCAGTTGTCAGAGGAATGAACTTTTAGTTCAAGTAAGTGGAGAAAAACTTTAATTCTTTTTGAGTAAGATTCATGAAAGAAATTGCATCTTTGAAACTGGAATCGTGAAATTAATTTCAAATTATTTGAAAAATACGATTATAATTGTTTAAAAAGTATAGCAGAAACAATGAGTTGCAGTGTAAATACAATTGAAACAAGGTCAGAGAACTATCACCTAGAGCAAACTAACCTACCAGAACCGAGAAGGAAAGGATAAAAAAGGAAAAGATGAGGAAAAAGAATGTTCTGAACGAAATTACTTTTTTTATAGTAATGTATGATGTATTCCTTTTGGTTAAGAGTTTTGGTGAAATCATTCATGACATGCTCTTTTGAACTTAGCCAATGGTGCTTAGCTTTTTTCTTTTACCTGAAGTTGGACCTGCCATTTAGATGCTATTAAAGAATACCTAAAGTAAGGTAAAATATCTGTCCATTGATGGTAATAAGTACCTTCAGCCAGCATGAGAACCTGGACATTATTCTTGCTTTCATCTTCAGCTCTCCACAGCTTATTAATTATCAAGCCTTGCTTTATATACTTCATACATGAATTTTAAAGTCTGTACACTTATGTTCCCTCTTTTGCTTCCATGCTTTAGTTTCTTCATCTGTTACATGGATATATTAATACCACCAGCTTCATAGATTTGTTATGAAGATTAAATCCCTAACATACTGTAAGTGAATTTTAAATGTTGGCTACTTATAATATTGTTACTACACTAATACTGATTCACTCAGGTCACTTTCATTGCTTAGCAGGATTTCTGGAGTAACTCTAGGTTTGTCTCCAGACTTCTCTTTACTTAACCTTCTCCCAATTCCCAGTCCACTTCAGCCTGAGTAATCTAAGGTACATGTCTAATTGGATTACTCATATTTAAAACTACCCAGTGGGCTTCCTTTTGTCATCAGAATAAATTCGATAACATTATTTGTATCGTATCTTAAAGTCCTCTAACCTCTTTTTCTAAGTATTCTGCCTCTTTGTACCCAGTTTGTAGGTGAGCTGAAGGAATTCTATCAGAAAACAAATTTGCACTGGTTGGTCAGTGAAGTGCTTTCAGGTTCTTATAGCGTGGCCATAATAATCCTAGTTTGAAAGATTTTAGGTAGATAGTAATAACCAGATACCCATCTGGTTATAAAAATATTTTAATAAGCATGCATAGATGCAGGAGCTTTGTGCAGTACTGCTTGTTTGTATAATCTCCACGAGAAACTATTTGCATTTTATTTCGATAAGGCAACCTAATGAGATGATTTGTTTAGTGGACTTAATTATGGGTCCGTTAAAAGTTGGTGAACATCTAATGAAGATGCTAACTAGGCTTAGAATGGTCAATTTAGAACTCTACTTTCTAACATTACATATAACATTAATACACCAAGGCTTGTTTGTTAAATCACCCCTGTAGACTAAATGTATTAGCAACTGTTTATCTTTCTGTTCTTTGTTGCAGGAGGGTATTGTTCCATTCCATTTTATCCAAACATGATATCAGATTATCCAGGAACAAGTAAAAAAGAAGGGAGGCTGGTTCCAGAACACATCTCTGGAAATCACCTTATGGACCCTGACTCTCATGGCAACATTACAATGTAGGTTCTGTATGAGCATCAATAGCCAGCGGTCTTTGTTGAGCTTATCTCATAATGTGTTCCCGGTCACTGAGTCAGAGGTTGAGAAAAGGTTATGATGAAGGCTGTGAGCACTTACTTTGTTCTTGGAAATCATGGTAAAATCGAGGTGATATTTTGACCAAGAGACAGAAGTACAGGATCCTATCCTCAACCAGTTGTGCTTCATTTCAACCTGAGGCCTCTTGAGTGTATCTACAAAGAAGCAGCAAGCCCGGCAGCTGCAATACTTTGTTCCTAGTTTGGGCTTTAGCCTCAGGCTCCTGGGAGCTCAGCTGGACCATTTGGGGAACTTTTTTTTACCTAGGCTAGGTTGATTCACTGGAATAGTCTATAAACAAGGGAAACTGCTTGTTTCTGCTTTGTGCAACAGAGCCCAAACCCCAGCCCATATCTTCTTTTAACCAGTGTGCCTACTGTGTGCCTCATTCAGGGATCATTTCTTTGCATTTATGGCTTGTTTAGCCCTAAAAGCAACTCTGAGGTAGGTATTTAAAGATGAGGAAATTAAGTCTTCAGGGGGCTGAGTTACTTCTTTAGGGTCATACAGACAGAAGAAATGGCAATTTGACAGTGGGGAAATGACCAGTCTGACTTCTGGTCATTTCCTGCACAAGTTCCCTGCCCCAAGAATGTGGTAGAGGTGTGCTAAGGTAATGATCCCTCAGTCCTTGGAGCAGACGCGAGCAGCCTCCCCTCACCTCCATGCCAATGTGCCCTGGCGGGAGGAAGGTGGAGGTGCACTGGCTGCTACTATCAGCAGGAGTGCCGCCCTCCCTGCAGCCTTTCAGGCTACAGTGATCTGCCCTAGCCAATGCAAAGTAGGAAAGAGGAGTCGGGAAGGGAGAGAGGCAGAAGTGGTTGGGGCCTGCTCAGCGTAGGAGCAAGGTGAGCAGGTCACGTCTTACTCACTTCTGCTGGGCAAGAAATTGCTAAAGGGATGGCACACACTTAACTTCCTTTTTGGGGTGCCGAAATAAAATGTTCTTAAGTTTTGACTACAGCAAACTTGTGGGAGGAGTGTCCTGACCTTTGGGAAGAAGTAACAAGAACTCTGAGCTCCCTCTAGAGGTCAACAGTGACAAAGGAACATCATAGCGGTCTGCAGGGAAATAACTATACCTTCAGCTTGCCTACCCTTTATCAAAAAACTAGCATTTTATAGCTACATTATCCAGCAAAGTATTTTCTATGCTAGGGAGTAATTAGTTACCTTTGAGAAGAAATTTGGGTGAATCATATTCTGCTTAGCTGTGTGGGGCAATCCTGAAGTTCAGTGTTCTCCGCATAGGGTATACTAAATTAAGAGAGGAGAAAAGACTGTGAAAATGGTCATGTGTCCGAACAAGGGTAACATGCTGCTTTTTTTTTTTTACATTTATTTTATTTTTTAATGTCTTTATTAGACGTTATTTGCTTTACAAGATAACAGGCTTCTTAATGAGAACTCTTAAGTGTTGAAACAAACTGGATCAAAATGAGAATTAATTTCTGTGCTGTTATGTGCCAGGATGGTTTGACAGCAGTCCCTTGACTATAACGGAGAGTAGTTTGCCTGCTGTGTTCTCACCCCACTTCCCCAACATCTGAAAAGAAAAAAAAGCAGTGAGTACAGGAAGATTAGAATTATGAAATCCAAGTTGTAGGCATGTGCTAAGACTTCTAAGAAGGCTAACACACACAGTTTCTTAACTGTTAGAACCTCAGCTGACCAAATGAGAATCTATTCCAGGATAGAAATTTCAGTCATGGTCAGATAATCCAAGGATGAGAGTTAGTTACGGTGCTCTAGTTATTCCTTTTGTTCTCAGTATATTTATACTTCTCTTCAGAACTGAGAGAATTCAGTTCTTAAAACTTAGTATGTAACTATAGAATGAGTTAGAAGTCATCTTTAATTTGTGGTAATATTAATACCTGAAAGTTACACATTAAAAAAAATATTCCAGAAGTGCTCAAAAAAACCAGAAGGATGGGAATATGTCAGAAGGACCCAGGAGCCAGTCTGAAAGAGTTCTCAGTGGCCAAATCAGGAACAGTTTGAGCAATACAATAATTACATATTATTAGATTATAACCCAAAGTATGACATTAATGCCTGTGAGTTCCTACTGATAAATGATTGACTGGATAAACAAATGAGGGAGAAGAGACAAATTTCCTATACAGAAGAATTCCAAATAAGTTAACTAGCTATTCCCCCTCAAAGGGTTGGAGCTTAACATACACGCACTCCCTCTCCCTCTCTCTCTCTGTCCCTTTAGTGATTTCTTCCGGAGTACATTCTAGGGGGGTGGAGTGACTGGAGGAACTTGGCAGACAGTACCTTGGCCAGGTCATCCAGTTGTCATCAATAAGTCATACTGGTAGGATGTACCCTTGATGTGATGTGAAAAGAATGGCACCTCCTCTCTGTGATCTTCCTGCCAGTAACCCATAATTGCAGACTGGCTGTGAGGAAAACACAGTCCCAAATGGAGAGACATGCTGCAAAGTACCTGACCAGTACTCTTCAAAGCTGTCAAGGTCATCAGAAACGAGAAAAGCCTGAGAAATTGTCACAGACCATAGGAAGCTAATGTGGTATCCTGGAACTGAAAAAGAACAGTAGGGAAAAACTAGTGAAATCTGAACAAAACTGTGGAGTTTAGTTAGTAATCATATTCAAGTGTTAATCCCTTAGTTGTGACAAATGTACCATAGTAATGTAAGATGTAAACAATAGGAGAATCTAGGTGAGTGTAGATGGGAACTCTCTGTACTGTCCTTGTAACTCTTCTGTAAGTCCAAAATTATGATAAAATAAACTTATAGAAGACGAAAAGATCCAGCTCAGTTAACTCTTGTGTTATGTAGATTTTGTTCCATGACGCTTGAAAAATGGGGAACTTTTCTGTTATGTGTACATGTATTAAGTAGTTTCTGACTTGTGTATAAAAGGGAGGAAGATACCATCTCATGAAGGTGTGCGAGTTAACGACAGATGACATGAGGATCTCTGGTGCTTTGCTGCAGCAGTGGCTGAAGTTGAGCAGAGCAGCCTCATTGTCTGGGTTCCATTCCTATTTCATCACTGATTAGCTTAAAACTAACTGGAAGTAACTTTCATTAAATCACTATTGTTGATGAGTTGCATGTTAAGAAATAAATCTGGGATCCATTTTTGTCAGAGTGAGATCTCTCGCAGAGATCCGTGGTCACGGGTAGAGTTATGCAACTGTTGCAGATGTGTTGTTCTTTTAAGTCTTCAGTTTTTGCATATTAGAAGTTTATGCATCCTAACAAAAGCATGTTAATTTTCTCCAGCCATTATTCTGTTTTCTTCCTCCCTTAGATGTGTTGAGTTTAAGTGTCTGAGTATATGTTGTGTACATGCTCTGTGCAAGACAAATCCTCTGAAGAGATCATCTGTCAGTGTTTCTTTGCAGATGAGGAATTTGAAGTTCATGAAGATTAATCGACTTACTCACTGTCAAATTATTACTTAATAGCAGAGCTGAGGCTGTTTGCCCAGTTGTCTTGTTGCTCTTCCCTAATGGTTAATGAAGAGCCAGGGCTTGTAGGGAAAGGGTGAAAAGAGAGGAGGATTTCAGGGAAAATGAGAGCAGAATGTGAAAGGATATTGGCAGGATAAGCACATTGATGTTTCTCTTATATTCTCTAACATTTTAGATATTTTAAAGACATTAGTATCTTTATGCATTAAAATTTTTTTTGGATTATTTCAGTATGATGACTTATGACATGAAGTGACGCGAAGTTCCAAGGGAATGAATGCTTTGTGGCTTCTGATATAAATTATGAAGTAGTTTTCTACAGTAATAATATATACTTCTATATACAGTGTAGGCAAATACCAGCCTTATGAACAATTAGTATTTTCCCTCTAGTTTAGGAGATAGAAAATGGTGTCTTGTTAAAAATTTTATTTAATTTGATTTGACTGGCTCGTTCCTTATGTTTTACTAGTATTTCCCCTTCTGTGAATTGTTCTCCTATGTTATATGAACTGTTTCTAGAAATACAAGTATTTTTCCTAGTCCACTTGTCTTCTATTTAGTTATTGTGTAAAAATCACATTTTTATTTTATTACATCTATAGATTTTAATCTTCTGGTGTAGTTCTACCTCTCCAGAAATCTTATATGAATTAATTCTGTTTGTTTGTTTTTTTCCCCTGATGGAGCACATACAGAAGGGCTGAAGGAAGGGGGAGAGGAAAGAAGGTATTTCAGGCAAGGTAGACAATATATCCAAGCTAAAGAAGTAGTTGAGGGTGGGCAAAAGTATGTATGTGGGAGGTGTAAAAACCTCAGTTTCACTAGAGAATTTGGTGAGTGCTATGGTACTAGGAAGTAGGATGGTATACCTAAGGGAGGTCTTCATACTATGGAGGAGATTGAATGCCAGGCAGTACTTCAAAAATCTTCTGTAATCCTTAGAGGACCTTGAAGGTTTTAGAGCAGGAAAGCATCTTGTAACCAGTAAGTAAAACGTAAGAGACAGATTTTGGCATGTCTGAGATGAGATTCCAGTAGTTGGATTTTGTTCTTGTTTTCTTATGGTGTAATTTACATACAGTGAAATTTCTCCTTTTATGTATAGTTCTTCAAGCTTTGATAAAAACCGTACAGTCACTACCATAGTCAACATAAAAGGCAGGTCCGTCACTCCAAAAAGTTTCATGTCCCCTTGTAGTCAACCTCTACCCCACGCCTATCCCTGTAGTTATACCTTTTCCAGAATGTCAGATAAATGGAATCATGTAGTGTGTAGCCTTTTGAATCTGGCTTCTATCGCTTAGCATAATGCGTTTTGAATTTTATCCATGTTACTGCTTCTATTGGTAGTTTGTTCCTTTTTCTTTTTTGCTGAGTGGTGCTTCATTGCATGGATATATACCTCATTTTGTTTATTCATTCACCAGTTGAGGATCATTTGGTTTGTGTCCAGTTTTTGGTGATTACAAATAAAGCTGCTATAAACATTTGCATTCAGATTTTTGTGTGAATATAAGTTTTCATTTGACTTGGGTAAACATCTAGTAATGTGGTTGTTGGGTTGCATGGTGTTTGTTTTTAGCTTTATGAGAAACTGCCAAATTTTTCCCCCCAAGTGGGTTGCATTCCTACCAACTGTATGTGAGGGCTCCAGTTGCTCAATACCAGCACCAGCCATTGTCAATTTTTAGATAAAAGTTTAGTCATTTGAGTGGTGTGTAGTGCTACCTCATTACTTTTTTTTACTTTGTAGAGATTCGTCTGTCATTCGTGTATCTGTTACAGGTCTCCCTGTCTACGCTCTGGTCACCAATTCCGTAATGCTCTGATCGTTTTGTTTCTGTTCAGTAGGATCAAATATGATTTGTAACTTTTTTTTAACTCAGCGATATAATGTAGATAACATTCTTTCTCAGCACAATAGATATTTTTTTGTACTGAGCATGGGAAGTACATGTGGACAAACTATGGAAGGATATACTATACTGAAATTCTCTCAAAAGAGGGATTAAGAGTAGATGACTGTAGTTTTTTACAAAGTAGTTATTTGTGTGATCAAAAAAAAAGAGTAAAGTTAATTTTAATTCCATTACTGAAATTGGTCTTACAGAAGTCATAACATATATAAATATCAATACATCTCATACAAATTTTGCAATTTGCATGAGTTTGCTTAAAAGATTGTTCATTCATTACCTATGGTTATCCCTTGTGGTGGGATTTCAGGTTTTTTATTCTTTCAGTTTTTATAAGTTGGTTTGTTTTATAGTGATCGTTGTATCTCTTTTTTTAAAAAAGAACAATACTATCTTAAATATTTATATACTTATGTTCCTATAAATCTTTTAAAATATTTTTATTGCAGTACTGATTGTTATCTTTGCCCTTAGAGTTTTAAGGTTACTAAGTGGTTGATTAGAACCAGTGGTTATTAATCTTTAGCTAATTTTATTGTGATTGAGAATGTGGTCTTTATAAGTAAAATTTTTTAAGGGGCTCTGTCGCTGCACCTGAGTTTTTTAAATTGCAAAGCTCTTTGGAAGAAATACGTATTTTTATATTGGTATGAAGGGGTGTGTGTGTGTGTGTGTGTGTGTGTGTGTGTGTGTGTGTGTGTGTGTGTGTGTGTGTGTGTGTGTGTGTGTCAATTATATTTTTCAAGTGTCTGTCCTTTCTCCCTTCCCTGCCTCCCTACTTATTTTTTTATTTTTTTTTTGCGGTATGCGGGCCTCTCACTGTTGTAGCCTCTCCCGTTGCGGAGCACAGGCTCCGGACACGCAGGCTCAGCAGCCACGGTTCACGGGCCCAGCCGCTCCGTGGCATGTGGGATCTTCCCGGACCGGGGCACGAACCCGTGTCCCCTGCATCGGCAGGCAGACTCTCAACCACTGCGCCTCCAGGGAAGCCCTCCCTACCTATTTTTAATCTGTCAGGTGTGGAAAAGGATTTGTCCACCTTCTCTAATTATTGTCAACTCTTCTATTCCTAATAACTCTGAAGTATATGAAGTATAAAGTAAAAATCTTTGAGTATGAAGATTTATGACCATTATATCTTCACCATACCTTTTATCAAATATATACATATTAGTAGACTCTAGTCCTATTGAATTCTTTTTTTTACCTAATTTTACCAATGATTAAAGGCATTATTGGCACTTACTAGGCATGGGCTGAGTATGCTAGCTATTCTGCAGTTTGCAGGACAGTCTTGAACAGGAAGAAGTTGTTCCATGGTCTGCATGATTTAGAATATTCTGCCAAATGTTCTTGGTGCTGAAAAAGACTTTATTTTCTAAGCCTAAAACCCAACTCTATTTGGTACTTTTAGTATGTGTTTAATGTGTATACTAAAGTTTACTTTGTAAATCAGGGGAAGATTATGCTTTGAAATGTTGGAATTCTTCATGATTTTGCAGTCACATCACTAACAAAAAACTAATGGAGTTTATTGAGTTGCCACTACTGTATACCTTTGTAAGTCTGCATTTATCCCTTGGTTGGATTATTCTACATATACTGTCATCATGCTTGAGCACTGGTCATTTTTCCAAATATTCCCCACCTTTTTTCCTGGGACTGCAGTGATACGTATGTTATAACACTTGATATTGTCCTACAAATCAAGACTTTGTTCTCTTTCTCCCCCCACTCTGCGTCATTTTGTTTTGATTCTGTTACTAGGCCTTCAAGTTCTTGACCTTTTCTACTGCAGCATCTAATCTGTTAAGCCTATCTGGTGTATCTTTCATTTCAAATTGTGTACTTTTCATTTTCACATGTTCCTTCTTTGTCTTGAGCACATGGAGCATATTTACAACAGCTATTTTTTTTTTTTTACAACAGCTATTTTAAGGCCCTTGTCTTCTAAAAATGATTCTTCCATCATTTTTGTCATTTCTGGTTCTGTTTCTATTGGTTTGTTTTTCTTCTGGTTATGGGTCATATTTTCCTGCTTCCTTACATTCCTGGTGATTTTAGATGCCGGACGTGAATTTACGTTGTTGTCGGATTCCGTCCTTGCACGTGTTTAAGTAACTTGAGATCAGTTTTTCAATGTTTGCTTTTAAGCTTTGTCAGGACAAATTCAATATGGTGCTGACTTAGTCTCACCACTAAGGTGATACCCTTCTGAGGACTCTACCTCATGCCTTATTAATTATGAGGTTTCTTTACTCTGACTGAGTGGGAGACCTCTTTATTCTGAACACTTGTAAACTTTCTGATGGTTCTTTTCTAGGCCTTGTGGAGTGGCACACCACATGTCTTCAGATCAGTACTAAACCAAAGATTTTTAGTGATCTCTGTAGATCCCTTGAACTTTCTCTTTGTACTCTATCCACAAAAATCTAGCTGCTTTGGCTTTCCCTAACCCCCAGTTTCTGACTCCACAACTCGGTGAGGTTGCTGGCCTATGTTTGGATTCTTCCTGACTCACTGCACTGTCCAGGTGGTAAGTTAGGGCAAATACAGGGCTCACTTACTCTTCTCTAAGGGTTCACAGTCCTAAACTCCATGTTGTCCATTGTCTGAAAACAGTTTCATATATTTTGTTCCGTTTTCTAGTCATTCATAGCTAGAGGTTGAATCCAGATTGTCTTACTCCCGCATGGCCAGAAGCGGAAGACCAATTACAGATTTTTAATTTTGACTTCTGTCTTTCACTTCAGCCTTTTGAAAGAGGAAGTGCAAAGTTAACTTCACATTTTTATTGGTACTTTTTTGGGACATCTTCGTTTATGCAGTTAGCTGTAGTGTTCTTTGTTAACCTTTGTTTTTACTGAAATGTAACAAAAAGGAAAGGAGACTGATTACCTAGTAGAGTTTTGTGGGAAATTAAATATTATTTGCAAAAAGGCAAGATTCAGTATAGTCAACTTGCTAATAAGCTCATTTTCTTCCAGGTGTGAAAGTTTCATTTGATACCTAGAAGGCCACGCTGGCAGGTGCTCTTGCAGCAAGTCTTCGCAGACGCTTGCTTTTTTCGTCAGAGTGGTCCCTTTTGAGATAATATCAAAAATGTAGAATTTTAAGAAACAGTGGTTATTCATAGAATTTTTGTGAACCTCTTGTCATGAGATTTATGCTATCTTGTGGTGCATAAAGTAGCTAGGCCTGAATTTTTTAGAATTATTTGCTGCAGCAGTGTTTATAGTATTTTATGAATTTTAACCTTTAAATTTTCTTCTATGTTACTTAGCTTTAAAGACTAATCATATTGAGGGGTACTTAGCACAGTACCCAGCACTGTGTAAGTGTGAGCTGCTCTTATGGGGGGGCTCTTAATACTGATGTCTCAGTGATAGCACAGTAAGTGCTCAGTAATGTTTTTGTGAGCAAGTGAATTTGCGACACGGGTTAAAGTATATGCATTTTTTTCTGGGCGGAATAAGAATAAATAACAGGTTGGACCAGGTTAAGTTAAATTTAGGATTAAGTAAAAATGTTTGTGATCTGACATAATTTTATTGAAAAAATACTGCACATTCTTGTTTCATTAAAAAGTGTATCTGTATTTAACAATAAAAATTCTCTTAGGTCAGTAAAAAAATTTTTTTTAAATAAAGACTAATCATATTGAGAAAAATACAGCATCAGGTTTGTCAGCATTCAGTGGATGCTATGTTAACTGTTTCAAGTGAAACTTTTGGGAATCTATAATCCAGATGGGTAAAAATATGTAAGCAGCTTATTCTAGTTGATTCCTCCCCATTTATTTTTAAAATGAAGGGAGCATCTTTATATATTTACTCAGTCTTTATGCTTAGAATTCATTTTATAATTGTTTATTTTGCCTTACAATATTCCTTCTTTGGTTCTCTTAAACATTTACTAAATCTTTTCTTGGTTAACTGTTTATCTGTTGTGATTACATTCTGCTTTAAGCCCCTTTAGACGGTAGAATTTCGACTGGATCACCCAGCCCCTTGAATATAGCAGGTGCTGAAAAAAATGCTCAGTTTTATGGTAGGGCTACAAGTAACTGTAATGTGGTCATTAGTAAATAGTATAAAGGTGATGTAGTTTGACTCTAAATGTTTTATTGAACACGGACATTTTGGCAATGAAAAAGAAGCAGTAAACTGAACACATATATTATTTCTTTATTCATCATCCAGTGATTTATAGGATTCTGTGCTGCCACCTTATCCATATGATTGTTCACACCTGCTAAATTTGAATCTTGGCTCTGACACTTGACAGAGGTGTGATAGGCAAGTTACTTAATCTCTCCGTGCTTTCGTACACTCCTATTAATTGAAGATGATGTCTATATCATAGTGGTATTAGAAGGATAAAATGAGGATATATGTAAATGCTCACTTAGTATAGTGCTTGGCACATTATAGTTGTACCTGTCTGTAGACAGTGTGTGCTTTGACATTAGTTTGTTGTGTCTCTGTACCCACATAAGTCATATTTGTTCATTTAATGTTAATATCCAATTATATTAATACTCTAGAGCAGGGGTTGAGGAGCATTTTTTGTAAAGGGCCAGATAGTAAATATTTTCAGTCTGTCTCTACTGTTCAACCCTGCTGTTGTCAAGTGAAAGCAGCCAAAGACAATATATAAACAAATGGTCATGGCTGGGTTCCAATAAAACATTATTTACATAAACAGCTGGTGGGCCATAATTTTCCAACCTGTGTACTAGAGGTTACTTTTATATTTCCTCATTATCGGATGTTTGAAATACGTTCAGCTTATTTCATAACAGGCACATCTCAGATATTGAGGGTTTGGCTCCAGATGACTGCAGTAAATAGAGTCACATGAAATTTTTTGGTTTCCCAACGGATATAAAAGTTGTTTGCACTACACTGTAGTCTGTTAAGTGTGTGATAGCATTTATGTCTAAAAAAAAATGTACATACCTTAATTGAAAAAACACTTTATTTAAAAAAACTGCTGTCATAATCTTTTTGCAATAGTAATATCAAAGATCACTGATCACAGATCACTGTTAAAAATAAAATAATAATAATAATGAAAAAGTTTGGCATATTGAGAGAATAACCAAAATGTGACACAGAAAGGAAGTGAGCAAATACTGTTGGAAAAATAGTGCTGATAGATTTCGTCCTTGCAGGGCTGACACAAACCTCCAATTTGTAAAAAAACGCAGTACCTGCGAAGAATGGTAAAGGGAAGTGCAATAAAATGAAGTATGCCTGTATGTAAATAATTCACCTATAACCGTGTTGGTACTAATTTTAATTGGTTTCTTTCAAATTATTTATTTGGACTGTAGTCCTGAAATGGAATTATAAAATCAATGAGTAACCCCATAAAGTGTCTTACAGTGCAGGAGTTGAAGTATTTAGAGAATGTCAGAGCTAATAATAATTTGATCACTTAATATTTAGTCATTATTGTTAATTACTACCATTTATAGATACTATCTAGTAATTTTCCCTCATCTGATTTTTATGCTGAGCGTGTTATACTTTCGAACCTTCGGTTGTCTGATTGATTGTGTCCTATTCTGTTTATTAGAGTACATAAGAAATAGAGAAGGTAGGTAACAAGGGGATGGTGTGGTGTGCCTGATGAAGTGAAAAAAGACCAGTAACACTGCTGTTGTCATTCCCACCACCACCAATTACCGTTCCACCCCCAAAAGAAAGTGATTATTTCACCTTCTTAGGAGGAAACCTGGGCGCTGACAGTCTAGAACGAAGAGGTTGGAAGAAATTAGAGTTCCATTTTGTGTAACACATTATAAATTCCTTGGTTTTTATTAATAGTATATAGAATATCATAACAAAGGTCAAAAACATTGTGTTAAGTTTTCTTACCAAAAATCAGATTGTGCCTTTTAAATCTTGCTTTAGTGTGTGCCTAAAATGGCTGTGTGTTGACTTAAGGCACAGTAGGACCGTTGTCTGATGTTCTGATAGAGTCCTTCCTTTTTATTAACTGTATTAGAATGTTCTTTAGATGATTAACACAGGTGTTTTTTTCCATTGTGAAATAACATTTTTATTGGTCATAGGAAAGATTCTTATTTTTCTCTTTAGAAGAGGAAGTTTTTTATTGGTTTATGAGAACAGACCTAGTTGATGTGTTATACCGGACCCTGCCTTGAGTTCAGTAATATGACTCTAACAGTGAGGTTAATGTCTTTGCCTTTTTAAAGTATATGATAGTGACTTTAATCTCAAGAGTAAAGTGTTCTCAAGTTTTTGAGGCTTTCATTAACAGTTTGTTTTAAAAATAGTATCCAGGAATCTAAATTTTCATGAAATGCATTTATATTTTCAGCCTGCTCCTTGAGGTAACAATCTGGGTGTGTGTGTGCACAGTAGTTCTGTTTTACCCATAGTGCACTGTTTAAAGGTTCAAAATTCTCCTAGTTCCAGCATTCTTGGCTTTGCAGTAGAAGTCAGTGTCCACTCTGTAATGTTTTAGACCTAGGCTGTCCAGTATGATAGCCCCTAGACACATGGCTAAAGTTAAAAATTCAGGAGCCACATGTGGCTAGTGATTACTGTATTGAACAGCGCAGATATAGGACACCTCCATGGGAACGAGAGAGTTCTGTCGAACAGTGCTGTTGTAGACTTCCTGCAGTCATCTACTCTGTAATATTTTTCAATGGCATAGGAATCAGAACATTAGAAGAATATTTTCTAGGAGCAGAATTACTGTTACTTTCAAATACATAGATAGCAGTGTTTGACCAACCTCATTTGGGTATCAGTGCACATGATGTGGGAGCACTATTTTTAGAGCCATGCTTCCTCATCTTTTACACATCCTGGCACACTTGAAAACAGAAATGTTTGTATGGCACACTGAGGTAAACTGAGGTAAAGAGCTTTCTCAGAACTGGAGGTTACAGGTTTGGGTGCTTGCCGTATCCAGGCAAACCCATATCCCCTTCTTGGCACGCCAGGGTGTAGAAGCACATACAGCTCAAAGCTCAGTTTCACAGCATACTCCATAACGGATTCCTGGATATTTTTCTTGGTCTACAAAGCAGAATTTGATCTTATTCTCCCTTTTATTCATCATTTTTATATGTCATATTCTCAGTGAGACCTTGTGAGATCTAGGCATTTTACAACTCAAAAAAACTTTAAAAGCAGTCGTACACTTGGAGATTTAATAGGTGCTTGTGTATATGGTGGCTCTCTCACACATGTGTGGATGGCCAGGCATCCAGAAATCATGGTGTTTCTTTTCTCCCCTTTCTTTTATTGTGGGGAAGGAGGAGGGAACACCATGGCGTAGTACCTATTTAACTTCATCATACAAGGCAGGAAAATAATTTACTTATCTGAAATATGGCTATATTAAATATATGCAGTATAAAAATCACAGCAAGGAGGCCATGAGTCTGCCTGCCCACCCCTCCCCCAAATAAAATTCCTCTACGCTACTCACTAAGCGTCAGTGGCTTGGTTAGCTATTTCTAAAATTTTCTGTTCGTTCATTGGCTTTTGGCAAGATAGTCACAAACAGTAGTGTCTTAAAAATATCTAAAATGAGAAAATTGTATGCCTTTCACTCAATATTTCTCTCCCTCAAGGATTTAAAGTGGGTTGACTTTTATGGTCTAGATCTTTGTTTCTTGTCGTTTCCTGACGTTCAGCCTCTCGCTGTGTAGGCCGTTTGTTTCTAGGGTTCCTCAGCCTGTCTCAAGTGTACCTCTTAGAGTTTTGTACCCTTGCTGCAAAGCTGGTTTGGTACTAAACACGTATCATTTCACTTTACTCTGCAGTTCTTGTTGTAAAATAACCATTCTTAGCATAAGAAGTGACACATTGTAAGGGCAGATGTCTTACTATTCCTGTTGCATCCTGCACTAAATTATTGGTCTTTTCCTCTTCTCCTTCCTCCCCTCCACACCCCATGCATGTGCTCCCCCCATGCACGTGCACACACGTCTCCTTCCCTTCCCCATCCGATGTTCAGTGACCTCATTATAACCAGCTATGTGAGTCAGTAACGTCTTCAGTACTTGGGGGTATTGTGCCTGCTGTTTTATTTCTTGATTCTTGTTCTGTCTCTAAGAATAATACAGGTGTGGAATCCCTACTGCCACCACCCCCATCCCAGATCTCCTCAATCCTCTTATTATAATGATCTCCTTACTGACTTAATCACCTCTAGATTTCCCCCTGTCCAGTTCACCTAAGGAAGATCGACATTTCTCCCCATTAGAAATGGAGCCCATCCTGCAGCATTCTGTCCTCCCTGCTTTTTACTACTGCCCAACAGAGAGGCCAGCCAGGCTGGTCATACCGTGATCACTGACATATGCCCTGTTTACCGTGATCACTGACATATGCCCTGCTAAGTCTTATCTGTAATAGTTCATCTACCTAACAAGGAATTAATTTAGGTGGTTGCAACAATTTGGACCTGGGGAGAGAGGAAATAATTTAAATACTGAGCCTACTCTTCCTGTTATTCCATTGAGTGAAAAGGAGAATGAATCTGGAGTTGGTATCGGGTGTGAGCATTTCACCAAGCCAAGAGCATACACTACAGTCGAGAGAGAAGGTGTTTTTCGTGAAGCATGACTTTATATTCAAATTAACTAGTTCATTTGATGAGTTAGCCAAAGAAACCACAAGCTATCAATGCTGTAGGGAAAATTGGCTGAGTTGGACTTAAAAGAACAAGAGAAAGAGTTTACATTTCCAAAGTGGTGTCTGTCTGAGGGATTTGAATTTAAAGATAATTTTTACTATGTATGGCTTTTACCTTATTCCCTGATTTTAGAATCTAACCTTCAAATAAGATGTAACTATTTGTTCTGATATTGTTAGCTCCTACTTACTTTCTCTCTGTAACTATACTATAATGTGCTTTAAGTGCAGGGACTATGTATGTTTTTAATCCTTTATTATATTTACTACAGAGGTAAATACAGTACAGAGCACCTAATAGAATGGCTTTTAAGTATTTAGATGTTGGGCTTTACAGAATAGTACAGTATATTCAGTTTTACACCGTGGTGTTGCATTTGCATGTAGTGTAAACACTAGATTTATTCTTTCCTCCTGATACCACCGGCCACGGTGAGTTGTCTGGGCTAAAGGTTTTAACCTGGAGGTGGGATGCTGTCCAAACCTTTTGAAATTATATGCAAATTTTTGTGTGTACTTAAATATGTACAGTTTCTTGGGAGAGCATGTGAACTTTCAGTAGGTTCTCAGAGTGTTCCAAAAAGGTAAGGTGCCTTGGACCTAGACAATGGAGGAAGCAAAGAAAGCTTTCTAAAATCAAGCTGAACTTGGAAAAATCACTAAAATGAAAAAATGGTAGAATGCTGTGCTGGACAGGTTATTGATATGATACAATACATTGGTCAGTAAGTTTTAAAATTTAAAGTATACAGTGTTCTTTACTATATAAAGTTACATTTTAAAATTCTTACGGTTAGCTAATATAGGCAAGAAAATGACCCTTCTCTTATGGTAAAAGTTTGATTGTTTATGTAACATGCGTATGATAGGGTCTTTCCTAATATGGCATAATGCTTGTGAAAATGGTGAATTGTTTAGTGTAATTGCTTTATCTTAATGCCCAATTCTGTAACTTAGATTTTTTTCTTTAGGAAAATGGCTCTGGTGTCAAAAAGCAAGGAAAAAAACCCTGATAATTTTATTTGAACTTGACTGTGAAGTTAGCACCGACTTTGGGTGTAACATGACTGATTCTAGTAGCCCCTGCTGTGTTTGGGAGCCACAAGAAGAGCTGTGCATGTTGAAGGTGCATAGCACAAAGCATTGCTGGTATAAGTGTGTTCTATTTGCAAACATTTGTTTAAGAAGCCATAATTTTAATTTATATATTTATGATTGTTAAATTTCCACCTGCAATTATTTTTACATTTTAAAAATTTCCCCATTTTATTTATATCTGTCTTAATTTTATAGACCATTTTTGGGTTTGCATAAAGAAGCTTATCAAAAGTATATCAGAAAGAAAATTAGCACAATAATTATCGATATTAATGTTTAATGGTGCTGTCATAGAATGTTTCACAAATTGTTGATTTCCTTACATTCATGAATTTAGTGAAATATTAATAAAGTGCTTGTGTTTATTATTTGTCGTGTTCCTGTTTGTTAAAATAGTGTCACTGGTTTACTCTGGGGAGTTTTTTTTCTTCTGGGTGAAGCAAAATATTCATGAAAGAACTTTAGATTTACTTTATTTCTGATGGCAGGTTGATATATAGACTTGGAATATATTAGGAAAAACATGCTAAGTTCTCATTAAGAAACTCTATAGTGAGTTGAGAAAGAACTAATGTCTTTTTTTCATTTTTGTTTCACTTATACAGCAGATATAATTTCTACAGTAGAATTTAATCATTCTGGAGAATTACTAGCAACCGGAGATAAAGGTGGTAGAGTCGTCATCTTTCAACAGGAGCAGGAGGTAAGTATTTAAAGTTTAATATCTAAATTTCAGTTTGCTCTTGGGACTGGAGCTTATGCTGGAGAATCTCATCAGAGGATGTTGGCAGATTTGTAAAGTGTGTTTATCGAGCAGAGTATCCAATGTATAGATGGCTCTGATTCTCTTAGCTCTGTGTGTGTGTATGTGTACGTGTGTGTGTTGTTTTAATTGTGAAAAGATTTGGTTAGAGAAAGGGGTGGGAAGTGTGGAATAAAAGATTTTAACTGGTTTTAAAGCCTTGGCCCTCTTTTTTTTTTCCTCTTAAAATTCCATAAAAGCAAAATTGCTTTGACCTCTTTTCAGTGCATAGTTTGCTTTGTGTAATTGGGGGTGGGAGCGTAGTTTAAAGAAAAAGCTGCTTAATTATTTTGACATCAGTTTATACTAATACTATTACTGTGATTTAAGTATAAAGGTTTTAAATGACAGTTGCATGTATACGCATGTAACGTAATTTATAAGCTCAGTACCCCTCTTAAAGTGGAGTTGATTTGAAAATTGTTTCCCTTTCTCTTTGAAGAAAGGAATTTCTCATTACAGAATCTGTGATTAAAGTAGGGTTTGGTTTTGTTTTGGGTACAACTTAGGCACACTTCTAAATCTGATTGACAAGATTTCTCACTAAAATTTTATGCTGAACAAAATTTGTCACAATGGATTTTCCCTTAGTCTCTCCCTCCATTTGTAGATCAAAGTTAAACCTTTATCATTTGTTTCCAAACATTCTGCCCCTGTCTATCTATAAGATATTCAAGAAGAGTTAAAAGTAATGTGGATAAAATGCAGGGTTTTACAAATAAATGTCTAAATCATAACACAGAGTTAGCTTTTAAAGGATTGTGAAATTCCTTAAATAAGCAAGAATCTAGTAATAATACTACTACTTTGCACTTCTATAGCGCCTTTGACCTGAGGATCTCAAAGTGCTTTACAAACACTAATGAATTAATCCTCACAACACCCAGTGAGGTAGGTAATTTAATTTTAAAAGAAATGATTAATAGTGTCTGATTCGAAGATGCACAAACACTAAATATGTCTCCTTTTATTTATTATTTTTTTTTTGGTTGGAAGAAAATATGAAAATAAGACTCAAGCTTTTCTTGACAGAGAATGATCATGTGGGAAGGGGGGCAAAATCAGTTTTCTGTTCCTGTTTTCAAGCAGCTAAAAAATGTGACCATAAGAATTTTGAAATACTTAAGAGTCGAAATGGAACCTTACAGGTCATTACCATTTCCCTTTATTTACAAATGAGAAAGCCAGGCTATTAAGAGATCACTTGATTTCTTCGTGGCAGAGCCAACAACCAGAACCCAGAACTTCCAACATGTTATCTCTCAGTGCGCTCTAATGTCTTTCATGTTAGGTAACCAAAATGTGAGTGTTAATTTTGTTATGCAGAATTTAGAGCTGGCTTTCCCGTAGGCATTTTCTGCCCTTCCGTGTATTTTTTTTTTTAACTGAAAATTAATGGCAGTCTACACTTTTGTTTTAAAGAAGGGTGTTTGGAGAAAAGCATTTAAAATTAAGTTTGCTTCCTAGGCACTTCCATCTTGAAGGGCTTTACATTGAGGGTTTCTGAGAGAGCCTACATTTCAAATGGGGGCTTTGTGTTATTTAAAAGTGTAAGTTGTCTGTCATTCTTAACTGCATTTAAGAGTTAAAGACAAAAATTAATTATCTGGAAACTCAGATTAGTAGCGTGTCTTTTGAAAATTATTTAATGTAAATATCTGTATTTTTTAAGGGATATAGATTAAATAACAAAGATGGTAATTATTGGCTTTCCCTCTTGAAACTTGATCTTGTTAATATTAATCTGATGCACTTTACCTAATATATTTTCCACATTTTTAAGCCCCGTCTTATACTGGAGCTTCTAATATAATGCTGTCTTCAGGACATTCAGCGTCTATGTCGTTGGTTATAAATGTGTGTACCTTACATTTATATCAATACCTAATATATTTAGGTTAGATTTTATGAGTTCATAGCTATACGTCTGTAAAATAGTGTTACAGTTTAAAAACTGGAAGAAAGCCTAGAGATAGTCTTTTCCTAATATTTAGGTAAATCCTAGCAAAAGTTTACATAACAAAGTTATATTGCTTAGTTTAATAGCAAAGCTCTGGGATTAGAACTTGGATCTCTAAATTTTAATCCAGCCTTTTCTAACAACCACAGCTATTATACATCCATTCCAAGGTACACTGGCGCTTAACAAGTGAGCATTTCTTAGACCCTGATGATGATGCTAGCTCTCTTTGCAAAGCACAATGATGCTTGAACTATCGCGTCTGCAGTGTCAGCGTTCCTGGCTAAAACTCACTTGACTGGAGATTTACGTATTTCCACTCACTCTTTTTATTGCCCTTAATTAAGAAGAAAAGATCATACTGTAGCAGCAGTGAACCTTGCACATCAAACTTTGACATCTTTAACCCACCTTTCTGTCTCACTTTTACCCTTCAGGTGTGGCAGGTCCCCTTCCTGTCATCCTGTCAGGCACACTTTGCTGCCTGTCCATCTGTTTCCCAGGCAGAGAAACTGGGTGGTCAATAAACAGGGTCTTCATTCAGTTCGAGTATATTTCAGCCTGGTGTTCCTGTAACATTTTCTGCTGTTATTTAATAGTATTTTTATAACTAACACGTTTGAATAGTTTTCTATTTGACAGAATCTCTGTGATAGAAGCAGGGTGTGTAGGGAAATTGAGGCACAAGGGTAAATCGATTTTAGGCATCATGTGCATCACATGGTCAGAGTCCAAAATTTTGAGTCTAATCCAGTGTTCTTTATAGCATGTCCTGAAATAACTGACCCATCTTACTAATTTTCACAGCTTGTATATAATGGCTTTTGACAACAAAGTGGATGGTGGGATACATTCCTTCTGATAATGATAATTTGGAGGGAGATTCCATGCAGCTGTTACGTTGTGGTGTTCCGTAGTTTTTAAGGGATCTTTGTTTCTGTGGGTGCTCATATTAGGTGATCAGTAGTTGTTGAGGTAGTTGATTTCCTGTTGGCTTTGGATTGCTCAGAACTTCTTCTCGTTCCTCTGAGGCTTTTTGATATACATGATAAGCTAAAGTGTTGGGGGAGGGTTGATATTTTTAAGGGACAGTTAAGGATAAAAGTGAGCAGAGAGGTGGTTCCTTTCTGATTTCTTTCTGGATCGTTATGCAGCATTTGTTTTCTGTTTTCTGTGACTGCTGGTTACTTTCTAGGATTTCTTTCTCATTTTTTTGTTCTTAATGTGGTATTCCCAAAACTCCTTAACAGAGTACAGAAGAAAGCTTAGTGTGCTTATCTCAAAAGATGGATAGTATTGTTAATATGTTTGTATTCCCTTTCTGAATTATTTAGAAAGACTGGAATGGGACTCAAAATCAAGATGTGGTGTAACAGAATTCAATATCGTTTATAGAAAGGGCTTGGTTTAGTCAGTTGTTTAAGTGAAGGGACAGATCCTACTGTTTTAGAGTGATGTGGCACTGTTCACTTAACATAGTACTTCCCGTGCGCCAAGCAGAATAGCAGATTTAGAGACATTGGAGAGTGATGGTTGAAGGGACTAAGGCTGTAAAGCCAGGAGAAGAAGAGACTACGAAGAGTCTTGTAACTTAGGGGTTCATGTGGAAGAAGAGATTAGTTTATTTTGTGTATGGAAATAAGTACACAAGAATTGGATGCCCATCTGTCAGGAATATTGTGGAAAGAATATGAGAAGTTCAAGAAAATACTACCACTGTGGTTTCTTCCAAATCAAAATATCTATAAAATAAGCTTCCTTTTCTAAGCTACCGGGCTTTACCTGTCTTCATTTTTCATTCAATTTTTTAATCTAAGGTTGTGCTTTCAGAGTACAAAATGTTAGAATCACCTAAAAGTGCAGCTAACCACCTAAAAATTTTAACCAGAATGTTAAAATGCAGATTCCTAGATTGCACTTCAAAACCACTAAGTCAGAATTTCTGGAAGCCAGAGAGACACCATCACTTTTCCTCTTTTTATTTATTTATTTATTCATTCATTCATTTACTTACTTACTTTTAATAAACTCCTTTGGGGACTTAACCTGTTAGAAAATTAAAATTAAAATTGACTGCATTCCAATACCAGGATAATGAAGCTCCAAAATACAGCTTCAAGTCTATCTTTTCTAAAAATATGTTTAAACTGTTTTTCCAAGATAGATCATGCATATAGAAAAATGCATAGAATTATATGTGTACAGTTCTATGGATTTTCACAACAAATACATTTGTGTAACTATCATCTGGGTCAAGAAATGGGATATTACTGGCACTCCAGAAGCCTCTCTATCCTGTCACTACTAGCCCCTATCCCGAACTAACCGTGAATTTGTTTTGCCTGTTTTGAACTTTATATGTATATGGTGTGTTCATAGAAATTAAGAGCTAAAATTTATAGGGTTTGCAGGGGTTCTTAATCCTTTCTGTGCCGTAGCTTCCTTCAGTAGCCTGGTAAAGTCTGTGGACTTCTCAAGAATGTTTTAATTGCATAAAATACATAGGATTGTGAAGGAAACTATTGAAATATATTTTTCAATTTATTAAAAATACTTATTTTTGAGCAATATGTGTTTTTTTGTGACTAACAGCTGAAGTGTGATTTTAAAACATGTCATTTCTATAGTGACAAAGTCATGGTATTGCTAATACTGTGGCCTGCTGCTACATCCATAATTGAAAGAAATGCTGAATTTCAGCTAGAGATTAGTAAAAGTAACATGTAAATTTCTACCACATCCGAGTTTATAAAATCCCATGGACCCTTGGGAGTTGAGTAGTCTGTGGGCCCCAAATTTGTAACCTCTGGTAATGCAATCTCTTTTTACCAATAAAGAAACTGGGGGGCTCAGACAGCAGGTTTACTCGTGGAAAGTTGTACAGTTAACAAAGAAGTGAACCCTTGCTCTAGAACCCTTATATCCCAATTCCCTGTCCATTGCTTTTCCCATTCTGACATGGGTATAGCAACAACAGTTTATATGCCAGACCCTCTGCCAAGCTCCCTAAATCTTATTAATCTTCATAGTAAAATAACGAAGATGTTATGCACACTTACTATGTCTCAATTTATTACAGATTTATAAATGAATTGAGATTTAGCGAAGATAAATGTCTTCTCTAAGATCACACAGCTAGTCAAGTAGGTAAAAAAAAAAGCTAATTCTGTATAAATTGGGATGAACATCCACAATGAAAAAAAAATCTTACTCCTCTAAGTAATGAGCCTAAGTGGTATAAATCACACAAGAAAATCAGTTTCATTAACTTTATAGTAATGAGAAAAGTACTTATCAGACTTTTTAATAGTAGCCATTAAGGTATGATGTTTTCTCTATAGAGGCTTAGAGAAGGAAAAGTTGGAACGAGTTTGAAAGACCTGCACGTTTAAAGACCTGGGTTCTAGTCCTCATTTGTATTTACTCATCCAGCCAGCCACCCCTCTTGTTCAGCCATCTGTTATCCAGATTGCTAGTCTCAGTTTACCTCGTAATATTCCCAGTAATTAAAATTTTTTGCCCTATGCCCTGCTCTTATTCTGTGTCATGCTTTAGAAATAAATTATCCTGGGTAGTTAGATAATCTGAATGATAGCACATTGACTATTTTAGATTTTGGCACCCATAACCCCCATGTTGTTCAAGGGTCAACTACATTTTGAAATATAAAACAAATGGTTGTCTCTAACAAGTAATAGAATTAAAGGAGCATTAAAAAACAGTAAGTTTTCTTAGTGCTCTATTTGGAAGCTTAAAAATGTCCTTTTTTTGGGGTTTCCCTGGTGGCGCAGTGGTTGAGAGTCCGCCTGCTGATGCAGGGGACACGGGTTCGTGCCCCTGTCCGGGAAGATGCCACATGCCGTGGGGCGGCTGGGCCCGTGAGCCATGGCTGCTGAGCCTGCGCGTCTGAAGCCTGTGCTCCACAACAGGAGAGGCCACAACAGTGAGGCCCGCGTACCGCAAAAAAAAAAAAAAAAA
Source organism: Grampus griseus (assembly GCF_964374135.1). Lineage (NCBI taxonomy): Eukaryota > Metazoa > Chordata > Mammalia > Artiodactyla > Delphinidae > Grampus > Grampus griseus. The sequence continues at coordinate 102,817,600 of NC_139000.1, forward strand.
AAAAAAGTCCTTTTTTTTTCTCATTTTTATGTGATCAAAGGAAAATACATTTAATGTTTCCTAAAATTTTTTATGTTTTGGTCTAGGAGCAAAGTAAATATTTTCTGTATTTTCACAGAGTTTCATTTAAGGCAGAGGAAGTTAGTAAAAACACAAGGCAGTTTTTTATATATTTAGAATTAGCTGTTATAGAACATCAAGTGATGTTCCTTCAAAGAAGTCATTTTTAACTCTTGATTATTCTTAATATGTTTATCGTGGAAAATATGAAAACTGTGTATCATTTCCACAAAGAATAAGATAAAAATCCAAAATCATCCCATCACATGAATAGAGATCAATTTATGTATCTGTGTTTATTCTGGGGCTCTACTTTGTTTTGTAGAAAAAGTATCATGTTGTATGTATCATTCTGTAACTTCTAATGTTTTCTTGCATTAATCTCAGTCTCAGTCAGGGAAGTGAAGAGACTATTGCAAACCCTGAGTGGAAACAAGTGCATGTGTCATTTGGAAGAATCATAGTCTGTCTTTATAACTTAAATGACACAGTTTAACAAACATGTAGCTTTTGGAATCTGCAGAAGGTATTAATTAGCAAGGAAGCATTGCGCATAAATTAACATGGTTGAGAAACATTGATCTCCGTATGAATTTAATTGGCTCTATAGCATTTCATAATTTACTTGACTTAGGTTGTTTATGCATTAAGTTGTTCATACATCTTTGCATCATTGTTTTTCATTAGGTTATACTTTGAAGTGGAATTGTTCAGTACCTTTTTAAGGCTTTCAATAAGTATGGACAAATTATCCTCCAGAAAAGCTGTGTAAATTTATACTTCTCTCAGTAGTGTATGACTTTGTCCATATTCTCATCATTAAAACAGTGGTCATTATCGTGTTTTTTTATTCTTCATCAGTTTAAAGGCAAAACATTATTCCTTAATTTTTAATACTAATGATGATGAGTAGTTACACATATATTTATTTACTGATCATTTTTTAGGTAAATGACCTTTTCATCTTTCAGAGGAGGGTGTTAATATTTTTCCTACTTATTTTTAAGGACCTTTTACACATGAAAGGTAGTAACTTGTTGTCTTAAGATGCACTTTTCCCCCAGTATACTTTTTTTAACCTTTAAATATTCTTCCTAGTCGGACAGACGTCCACCTTTCTCTGCTCTTTGCTTTCATTTTTATACTTAGAAGCTCTTTTTCACTTCAGAATTATATAGAAATTTGCCATTGTACTTTCTTTTGGCTGCTTTTATTTACTTTTAATTATTCCCTCTGGAATTTATTTTTGTGTAAGAAATGAAGTTCTAATTCTCTTTCCAAATGTTTGTGTGGCTCAAACATCATTGGATTTTACTGCTGTTTTATATTCTGTTTTGGCTTGTCTGAACCTCAGACGCATACTTGAGGTCATGACACTACCATTATAGATCATGGCGAGGCCCTTTCTTTAAGTAAACAAACACGTGCACGCATGTGTGTAGTGACACGTACGTTAACTTATTTGCATAATGTGCTCCCATTCTCCCATGCACCTCTCCCTTCATAGATAACCATTTGAATGTGTTCTTATAATTTGTATTTTGTTTTTGTGTGCTGTTTGTTATTTAATTGTGGCAAAATATCCATGTGTACAATACAATTTTGCCAACCACATATACATTGTTATGCAACAGAACCCCCAGTTCTGCATAACTGAAACTCTGTACCCACCGAACAGCAACTTCCTTCTTCCTCCCTCCAGTCCCTGGCAGTCACCATTCTTTCTGTTTCTATGAGGTTGACTACTTTAGATACCCCGTATAAGTGGAATTATGCAGTACTTGTCATTTTTGAGTGGCTTATTTCACTTGGCATAATGTCCTTAAGGTTCATCCATGTTGTAGCCTATGACAGGAGTTCCTTTTTTTTTTTAAGGATGAATAATATTCCATTAAATGTATATTATACACACACACACCACATTTTCTTTATTCATTTATCAGTTGATGGACATTTAGGTTGTTTCCACTTCTTAGCTATTGTGAATAATCTCATTTGAGATTCTGTTTTCAATTATTTTGGATATATACCAGATTGCTGGATCATATGGTAGTTGTTTTTTTTTTTTTTTCCCCATCTGTGCCTTGTGGCATGCAGGATCTTAGTTCCCTGACAGGGGATCGAACCTGTGCCCCCTGTAGTGGAAACGTGGAGTCTTAACCACTGGAACGCTAGGGAAGTACTTTTTTTTTTTTTAATAAATTTATTTATTTTTGGCTGCGCTGGGTCTTTGTTGCTGTGTGTGGGCTTTCTCTACTTGCGGTGAGCGGGGGCTACTCTTTGTTGCATTGTGCAGGCGTCTCATTGTGGTGGCTTCTCTTGTTGCGGAGCACGGGCTCTGGGCACACGGGCTTCAGTAGTTGTGGTGCACGGGCTTAGTTGCTCCGTGGCAGGTGGGATCTTCCCGGACCAGGGCTCGAACCTGTGTCCCCTGCATTGGCAGGCGGATTCTTAACCACTGCGTCACCAGAGAAACACTATTTTTTTATTTTTTTGAGGAATGCCCATACAGTTTTCAAAGTGGCTGCACAGTTTCTATGCTGTATTTTTTTAAAAGCTGTATTGAAATATACACAGAAAAGTGCACAAAACACTAGTGGATTATCACACACAGAACTTCCCATCCTTCCTTTAACCTTTCTCATTCCCCTTCCCAGTCATTCCTTTCTCTTTCCTCCCCTTGTAAACCTGTCTTCTAACACTTAGTTTGGCTTGTAGTTATAGAACTTTTTATAAATGGAATCTACAGTAAGTATTTTATGTCTGGCCTTTTTGCTCAGTTTATGTTTGTGTAATAATTTGCTCACTTTCGTTGCTATATAATGTTCTTTTGTAAAACTGTACAATTTGTCCATTCTGTTACAAATAGATGCAGACATTGTGGTTGTTTCAGTTCATGGCTTAATAATGCTGCTGCGAACACTCTTGCGCAGATTTTTTGGTGCACATTGCCATGCATGAAATTATCATGTCATGGGGGGGTAGGCATTTAGTTTTAGTAGACAACACAGTAAAAAGTGGTTCTGCCAATTTTATTCTCATGAACAATATATGAAAATTCTGGCTGTTCCACATCTTTGCCAATGCTTTGTATTGTCAGTAATTTTAAAATTTAAATATTGGGAGGTTATGAGGGTATCTTATGGTGGTTTTAATTTGTACCTTTCTTGATTAACGCCAAGGTTCAGCATCTTTTTATGTGTTTATTGGCCATTGGATATCATCTTTTGTGAAGTGCCTACTGAAATCTCTTGCACTTGTTTTCTGCTGGGTTGTTTGTCATTTTTCTTATTGATTTGTAGGCTTTTTGCACTTTTTGAATATATGAACCCTTTGTCAGTTGTATTTGTTGGAAGTATCTTCCATTCTGTGACTTACCTTTTCATTTTTTCTGAATGGTATCTTTTGACAAACAGAGGTTATTAATATTAATATAATTCAGTTTATCAATGTTTTCTCTAGACTTAACTGCTTTTTCTGTCCTGTATAAGAAATACTTCTCTACCCCAAGGTCCAGGAAGATCTACATTTCTGTTATCTTTTAGATCTGTGCTCTCTAGTATGGTAGTTAGTAGATCCCTGTGGCTATTTAAATTTTAATTAATTAAAATGAAGTAAAATTTAAAGTTCACTTCCTTAGTCACAGTAGCTACATTTCAGGTGCTCAGTAACCACGTGCGGCTGGTGGCTACCATATTGGACAGCACAGATACAGGCTATTTGCGGAAAGCTCTCTTGGACAGTGTTGTACTAGACATATTCACATTTATATTTCTGATTCACCTGGAATCAGTTTACATGAGTGGCTTGTGGTGTAGTAGGGGTCAGGGTTTGTTTTATTATATATGAATAGCCAATTAACCAAACACTATTTAGTGAGAAGACCATCCTGGCTCAGCAGTGCCACTTTTGTCCAAATTCAGGCCTGTTTCTGGGCCATCTGTTCTATTCCATTGGTATATTTGTCAGTTCTCATGTGAGCACCACACTGTCTTCATTGTGGCTTTAAAACTTGATCATGATATAGTATCCTTTATGTATTTGTGGCTTCTGTTTCTGTCCATGTTGAAGTATGTGATTTTGTTTTTGTGGACTGTGTTTTTTTAATGTATGTGAAGAATACTCTGTCTTGCACCTCATTCTGTGTCCTACTTTATCACTAAGAGCTGTGTTTCCGAGAACCTTCTGTCTTGCTGTGTGTGCATCTAACCCATTCTTCGTAATTTCTGCACCATACTCCATTTGCCAGGTTAATTCCAGCTTCCCTTTACCATACTAGTGCCACCTTTTATTCATACTTTTTGCTTTTATTTTTGTTCATTTAGAAAATTTTTATTGAATGCCTGTTATATGCCAGATACTATTACAGGTGTTGGGATGAAGCGTTTCTAAATTCATTAAGAAGATTTCACATAGATAGATTGTGGGGTTAAGAAAATAGACTCTGGAAAGCTGTGCAAGAAAAACCCAAATATTGAAGCATTCTAGAATGTATCATGATTCTCTCTGATTGTAGGAGAGTTTTTAAAACAAAAATAAAATAGCCTTCTTTGACTTTGATGCATTCTTGTTCGAGTGGCACAGTGTTGGAGGACATGGGATTATGTTCCTTTTTTTTGTTTGCTCAGTGTACTTAGTTCATGCAGAGAACAGTGCTGTCGTAACCATTATAATGTAAACATCCCTCCCCACGTTTTAGGGAAAATCCCACTGTCTGCTAGGGTCCGGCTCTGCAGTTCGTTAAGTCAGTCATTGTTTTATGGCATCTGTTTTATGACATCTTTCATTTGTTACTGCTGCTGTCATCTCTCCTGTTATTTTTTGTTCTTATCCATTGTCTTTAAAAATTCACTGTAATTTTAGCATAGTTTCAGGAGAGAGTGCACATGCGTCATGTATCTTTAACTTGTCAGCTGTAACTTTCTCCTTGTGTGGTGTGTGTGTGTATATATATATACGTGTATATATATATATATATTTTTTTTTTTTTTTTTTCCTGTCGGAAAGAAACAGTGCTTCTTGCAATCCATTGAGACGGCCAAACACCTCCAATGATTTTGTTTCTGAATCATGTAATAGATCATGTTTAGACCCATTTGGTTATTCCTGAGTCTTAAGGATGATGTTATTTTCCTGTTGTAGAAAATATTTTTATATGGTTGTGCTTTTCTTTTCCTTATCATCAAATACAGACCCTGATAAACCTAGTTTCTGCATATACCTTGGCCTTGCTTACCTTGGCTCTTTGTTTTGCTTACCTGAATTATATGGACCTTAGTTTCTACTTTTGACTAAAGTTTCACACACACAAGTTACAAGAAATTAGAGATTCTGTGTTATTAAATTTCTCTGTACCTCTGGGACCTAGTGTACGTAGTACTGTAGTCTCTAGCTTAAGTTAAAAACACTGCATTATATTGTAGCTTTTTTTGGAGAGTAACATGACAAACGTTTAGAGACTGAGTAACTTTCAATGGAAGACTTACAGAATTTCTTCTGGTGAGATATTAGCATGTACATATTAAATGGGTTAGGTTATCAGATTTGGTGTAAGAGTATGGTAATGAGACCAAGGTTCTGAGTTTGATTTTTACCCTTTCCATATCCCCAGTGTGGATTATGTTCTGTGGTATGCTCTGCATTCTCAGTATTGGCAAACCCACTCAGTAATAATTGATACTACTGTCAGAGGACCCACATACAACTGTAACCATGAATGATCGATCCAGATGATCAAGCTACTGGAAAAAAACAACCCAAAACATACACTTCCAAGATGATGATTCAATAAAGTTTTCTTTTTATAAGGAGAAATAATAATAGTGACTAACAGGTCATTCTTATTATCAAGTAATCTTAAACGTTTCATTTGCTAATTCACTTTTACTTAAAACAGTTCATTATAAATAATATCTTTTAAACTATTTTTCCATTGGTTTTTTGAACTAGACATTTAATGTTTTTGGTGGAAAGGTTTTTGATTATGTGATGATGGATTAAAAGGTAAAATTCTGAACATGGTTATAATTCTCATTTTTGCTAAGGTAGTGTTAACTGAAGAAGGTCACAGGTAGTCTCTTTATCCAATAGCTTAAATTATATTCACTCACACTGATACTAAGTGAAATAAATCGTTGGTGCGTGCTAGGCTCATAATATAAGAAAGATAATTCAAGGAGGGTACGCAGTTGTTGATGGGGTGAGGCCTGCTGGGTATTGCTGAATGTGGGCTCAGTGGGTAATAGAGCCCTGTAACTCTGGTCTTGGGTGTGGGGGGGTCGGGGTCAGATGTGCTGTTGCATTTATGAGAGCTCTTCTCTTAAAGAGTTTTTCAGCAGTGAATTGACCTAAAGGCAGGCATGAGAAAGGGAAAGGAAGAGGACAATACATCATGTTAAGTAACAGATAGAGAATTGATCCTTAAAACAGTGGGCAGAGAAAGAAGGTGTGCCTCAGCCAGCTGTTCCTGATGAGCTTTTCTTATTTAATCTTTACTTTTTGTCATGTATGCTCAGTAGTCCTCTGTACTATGTCATATACAAAGGTAAAGTAAGCAGCAAAATGATCTGTATTTTAATAACACTTTTCCTCATGAATTGGGCCTAATTATTAGGCTTTATTTAGCTTTTCCTTTTTTTTCTTTTAAGCATTTGTATTTATTCCTTGAAAGCCTTTAAATATAAAAAACAATATAATGTGTATAAGATTCAGGGTCTGTTGGAATTGATATATATGTTTGATTAATTTGAAATATTTCTCAACTGGTCCAAATATTTTTGTTTCCATTTTAGAACAAAATCCAGTCTCATAGCAGAGGAGAATATAATGTTTACAGCACCTTTCAGAGCCATGAACCAGAGTTTGACTACTTGAAAAGTTTAGAAATAGAAGAAAAGATCAACAAAATTAGGTGGTTACCCCAGAAAAATGCTGCTCAGTTTTTATTGTCTACCAATGGTAAGTGTAAATTTTTTCTTTTCATATGCCCAGTATGTACACATAAGCCTGTAGGATGCTTTTCCCTTTTCAAAGAGGAGTAGTTGTTAAGAGATCTCCGCAAATAGACATTTGGAAATATTTTTTCCCTATATAGAATGTAAACTCTTCTTTTTTGTCTTCCCTTTTTTATTGTCTTTTAGTTTTTAAATTCTATGAAAGAGATCCTCAGGCGTCCACTTCTTTTAGTCCACACAGTTTGTAGTGAGAAGAATGAGCTTTACCATTCGGTTTGGGTCAGATCCTGTTTCTGCCACTTCTTGGCTTAGTCGCCTTGGGCAGGTTACTAACACTGAATCAAGTTTCTCTCATCTGCAAACTGGAGATGGTAATATCTGTGTTACAGTACGGCTGTGAGGAGCAGATGCGGTGACTCCTAGTGTCCATAGTGAGTGCTCAGTAAATATTAATTGCGTTTCCTCTTCCTTTTTAAGTGTGCCTAACTCTCCAAAGAGTATTTCAAACTGTAAATACAAAACACTCTGTCAAAGGACGGCCCCCATTCCAGGATACTCTCTAGGAGAACGCTCTTCTTACTTGATCCCCATCCAAGAAGGACACAAACCGGAGTTGACTCATTGCCTTCTTCCCAGCGAGCCTTATGGCTGTAAGAAGATGCTTCTTATACTGTTTTGTTTGTTCAGGAAACGTTATTAAGTGAGGGTTAGAATTATATAATGACTCTACCAGGATTTAAAGTCCTTTATGACAGGTTAAGAAGTGGGTCATTTCTTTTGTTCTTCTAAATTTTTTTCATATGAGTTGTTGTGACCTGGTTTATCCCTGTGGATAAAGAGAAGCATTAGAGTGATTGAGGGTTACGTCCAGGTGTTCTGGGTAGCTATAATCTGTAAAAATTTAGATTAAAAGTTTTTTGAGGCTGGCACAAGGATTGGGGAAAACCTCTCATTTTCTCATCCCCTCGGTGTTAATAAAATCAGATTTTAGCACCTAGACCTCACCATTCTTTAGCACTTGCAGAATGTAAACTCAAGTGACTTCGGGGGTGACCCAGTAGACAGCATTAAGTGCTGCCCTCATCCACCTTAGTCCTTATCACCCATTGTATCCAATTATTGGAAATGCATTCCCCAGAATGATGCCACTAGCTGACAACATAAATGTTCGCTTCCTCTTAGATGCCAATTTTTCTGATTGTCAAAGCTCTCCCTAACAAGTCCATTGAAATCTGTACCATCTACCCCCTCTCTTTTCACATAAATTGCATTCCCCTCTCTTCTTACTAAAAGAAAAATAAATAGAAATAATGATTTAAAGCTTGTAACTTAGAGCATCCTAGATGGAGGTTATATGTTTACTCATGTCGCATGTTGGCTTCTAATCTTGGTTCAGTTTTAATTTACATAGGTAACTAAGTTATTTCAAATAGCACTTCAGATACTGCTCTTTGACACAAATAATATGTAATTATACCATTTATGTAGTTTCTTCTTTGGAAGTAAATGTTCCAGGAAGTGTGTTTGCTCTTAGTAATTTTGGCGGTTCACTTTTTTAAAAAAATTAACTGATTAATTAATTTTTGGCCGCGTAGGGTCTTCGTTGCTGTATGTGGGCTTTCTCTAGTTGCGGCAAGCAGGGGCTACTCTTCGTTGCAGTGTGCGGGCTTCTCATTACGGTGGCTTCTCTTGTTGCAGAGCACGGGCTGTAGACACGCGGACTCAGTAGTTGTGGCTCACAGGCTCAGTAGTTGTGGCGCACGGGTTTAGTTGCTCCGTGGCATGTGGGATCTTCCCAGACCAGGGCACGAACCCGTGTCCCCTGCATCAGCAGGCGGACTCTCAACCACTGCGCCACCAGGGAAGCCCTAGAGGGGAATTTTTAAAGTACAAGCTGAAGCAGAATAATGAAGCCCCATATACCCAACACCCAGCTTCAGTAGTTCTCAGTTCATCACCAGCTGTTTCTCAGGTACTTCTCCTCCCCCTCCTTCTCAGTATTATTTGGAAGCAAATCCCACTTCAGTTCACTTATGGATTAAATCTTAAATCTCTTTCAGTTCTTATTTATATCCACACGTGTCTTCCATGCAGGTTTCCATGTGCTTCTCTGTGATTTGAGATAAGGCATCATTTAACCAGGCGAGCCTTTCTAGACACTAAACCCTACAAAAGCTCAGTGGAAGGAGAAACCATTGGAAATTGCAGTGGTTGGGTCGGGTTATGTGAATCTATGTAATATTTTTCTGTGGACAGAATCAACAGTGTTTCCCAAATAGGATTCCTGTGTAAATTTGAAAAATCATTGATTAATAATACAAATTATTTTAAAGGACACTACACAATGCATTGTAGGTTTTTGTCTTTTTGTTGTTAATGAATACTAAGTAAAATACAAATTTGGGGGTGGGGGCTGTATTTTATGTGCTAAAAGTAGAGTCCATTGTGGAAGGCTAGAACAAGTATGGACATTTTACAAACTGCTGTGTCTGGGTATGGTGAGATAGGAAAAAGGATGAGAGGAGTAGGACTTAAAAATCTGTATCTGAAAAGCTTTATTCTTTTTTTTTTTTTTTTTTTTTTTGCGGTACGCGGGCCTCTCACTGTTGTGGCCTCTCCCATTGCGGAGCACAGGCTCCGGACGCGCAGGCCCAGCGGCCATGGCTCACGGACCCAGCCGCTCCGCGGCATGTGGGATCTTCCCGGACCGGGGCACGAACCCACGTCCCCTGCATCGGCAGGCGGACTCTCAACCACTGCGCCACCAGGGAAGCCCTGAAAAGCTTTATTCTTTGAAAAGAGAGAAAGCAAATATGGAAAAATGTCAACTTCTGTTAAATCTGAGCAGTATCTTTCTGTTATTTCGTATAGTTTTCTCTGTGAGATATAGCATAATAGTACCTTTTCCCCCCACAGGTAATGGGTCTTATACTCACAAAAAGATTAGAAACCACTGGGGAGAGCAGTGGAAAATAGGACCAAACGTTCCAGCTTTGAATAACCCAAATTAATCTTACTTTCATCTTTGTATTGGCTTTCCATGATCATCACAAACTGTTCAGTGTTTCCCAGATTGTTTTCTTTTTTTTTTTTTTTTTGGTATGCGGGCCTCTCCCGTTGTGGAGCACAGGCTCCGCACGCGCAGGCTCAGTGGCCATGGCGCACGTGCCCAGCTACTCCATGGCATGTGGGATCTTCCCAGACAGGGGCACGAACTCGTGTCCCCTGCCTCGGCAGGCGGACTCTCAACCACTGCACCACCAGGGAAGCCCTCCCAGATTGTTTTTACTTAAATAACTTAATAGTCACCTTCTTATAACTTATTCACAATGTTTCTTCAAGTGGTCTCTTTCTCTTTCTCTTTAGCGTTCTTTTGCCTTTCTCTGAATTCTCTTCAGTTTCTCTACATTGCAAAAACATCCAGCTCTAATCTGTTGACCCGGGTCCTTGAATATATGAATAATACAAAGTTCACTCGTAAACAGGTTGTGTTTTAACAGCTTATTATTAAGAAGCTTTTTGGATTTTATGTAAAAGCTGCACACCCACAGAGGAGAGTTGGTGGCATGGTTCTCCCTGGTCTGACCCTCTGGTGAGGGGGGTGCTGGGGTTGTGGACTTCTTTAGTTATCAGTGTTCACAGTGCAGGGAAACACTGCAGAGCAGTGGTTCTTAACTTTTTGGAAGCAACAGTTCTCTTTGAGGAATCTAATAATCCCCTTCACAGAAAATGAGTATATTCACATAATCTTGCACGCAGTTTTATGGAGTTTGATTATTCTCATGTACCTCTAACTGTGGACCAAAAACTCCAGATAAAAAGGTCACTACTGTAGAGCATAAGAATTTTGATTTCTTTTAAATTCCGGACCTGCCTTGTTCCCAGGCACTGCACTAAAATTGTGTAGTACTTCTGGATCCTTTGTTTATGCCATTAAAGGTTGTAAAAAGTCTCTTAAGTTACAAATTTTATCACTTTAAAATTTTTGTTTTGAAGTTTAATTTGCTTTAAAAATCTGTTTACCCAAGTTATCTTCTTTCATTTTTCTTTTTTTTTTTTTTTAGAATTTTCTTCTTATAACACTACTAGGAACTACAAACACTAATTATGTCTTATTTCAAATGTTTGATAAGTATATCGTGATTTATTTGGATCTTTAGTAAGGATGAAGAATTTGAACAGGCCATAAGATAATCATGGGGACGTGTATGTGCCCGGGGGTGTGTGTGTGTCATCCTTATCATATTTAGGTGATAATTTCTCCCAAAATGTAGAATTCAGGCCTTGGCTCATTTGTATTACAGATTTGGGGACAGGTTAAATATTCTAAAATATATCATTCTTTACCTAAATTATATAAATATATATAAACTAAATAGCACACAGAAAACACATATAACTTAACTGCAATATAACTGAAAAACAAGATCACAGAGGGTTCAGATGAAATACTAGGTTACAAGTTAGTAAACTTAGCAGTTTTTCTCCGTGTACACTTCATCTCTGCCAAGGGCACCCACAGGGGCAGCATAGCATGCTCTTCTGCACCAGGCAGAGCGGGGTGGCCAGGCTGGAGGAGTCCCTGCTACCTCTCTATGACAGAGTTCTACGGTACCTTTATGCACTGCTTTTTCAAATTGTGTTATACCCATTTGCTTATGAAGGGCCATTAAGAATGTGACACCTTTATAAGTGTAGTTTCAGGATTGTAACACAAAGTATAATATTAAATAAACGTGCTTGAGTCCATAGTGATATAAATGGTTGATTGAATAAATAAATAAGTGGGGAGAAGGAACGCTTGTTACAAAGGAGAATTACAAATAATATGTGGACAGATATTCCTCCGTGCAGGGACTGTAACTTAATTGTCCTTTTAAGTGTAGACTGGACTTAGTGACTCACTTCCAAAGAATAGAGTATGGCAATGGGGAAGTAGTGAAACCTGGCAGTTACTGCCTTAACCAAGTGATCAAATCTAACATCACCAGTGGAAAAGTCACGTTGGTGCTATGTATACACTCGCTTCGCCTCTGGGCTCCTAAAAACCCATGATCCCAGTCTGATCATGAGGAAAGAGCAGACATACCCAGTTCAGGGACATTCTACACAATACCTCGCCACTGCTTCTCAGAACTGTCAGGGTGAAGAAAACTAAGGAAAGTCTGAGAAATTGGTAAAGTCAGAGAGACTAAGGAAGCTTGACAGCTAATACAGTGTTATTTGGATCCTGGAACAGAAAAGAGGCATTAGTGGAAAACCTGGTGAAATCAGAGTCAAGTCTGGAGTTTAGTTAATCGTAATGTAGAATGTTAATTTCTTAGTTTTAACAAATGTACTGAGGTTGCATAAGATGCTGACATTAGAAAAAACTGGGTGAAGGGTATATGGAAACACTCTGCAACTTCTCTGTAACTCTAAACTTACTTCAGAATTAAAGCTTATTGGGCTTCCCTGGTGGCACAGTGGTTAAGAGTCCACCTGCCGATGCAGGGGACACAGGTTCGTGCCCTGGTCTGGGAAGATCCCACATGCCGCGGAGCGGCTGGGCCCGTGAGCCATGGCCACTGAGCCTGCATTGGCAGGCAGACTCTCAACCACTGCGCCACCAGGGAGGCCCCTGTCTTTCTCTTTATGACTTACTTCACTCTGTATGACAGACTCTAGGTCCATCCACTTCATTACAAATAGCTCAATTTCGTTTGTTTATGGCTGAGTAATATTCCATTGTATATATGTGCCACATCTTCTTTATCCATTCATCCGATGATGGACACTTAGGTTATTTCCATCTCCTGGCAAAATTAAATATTAAGCATTATATATGTATATGTTTGTATATATGTATAGACATATATGTGTTTATATGTACATAAATATACAATTTTTTCCCTTTAGGTTTAATTATTTTTGAAGGATAAGGACCTGGCTGTGACTTGATTTTAATATCAAATGGAATTTTACAAGTGCCAGTAACATAAATATGCGATTTCTGTACTGTTTTTCTGTGTATGGATGTTTTTATTCATCTGGTAGTAGGAAATTTGTTTTCTATTAAGTCAGATCACGGATTTTATTCTTGGGATACGAAATGGTGTGTTTAAATATATCTTAAAGTGTTCTTCTTCTATCAGTTTTAATCTTTTTTTTGAGGACTTTCTTTATTTTCTCCCCAGATAAAACAATAAAATTATGGAAAATCAGTGAAAGGGACAAAAGACCAGAAGGGTATAACTTGAAAGAGGAAGATGGAAGGTATAGAGATCCTACTACAGTCACTACACTACGTGTAAGTACATTAAAAAAAAAAAAAAGGTTCTAATTCTGATGAATTACATTTTGTATTCCTGTTATATATTATAGATAGTCAGCAGAACATCAGTAGGAATAATTACAGTCTGCTCTTTCCCAAGATTCGGTAACCAGATAGAACATTAATAACTCAAATATTAAACAGACCCTGATCTACAGAGAGGTTTCACTGTGGTCAGGGGCTGAACCAGGACTCAGCACAAGCCTGTGTTTTATACTGTGCCACCATACTCTCTTTTGCTCTCATGGTTTGATTGTCAGCTGTTAGAAGGTTAAGTTTCAAGGTTAACTTTCTTTGGAGATCAAAAAAAGTAGAAATGGACTAAATCTTTTAGTTGCAATTAAAAAAATACCAAGAATTAGATGCTTTGGGCTAATTTCCTTTTTAGCCACTTTAAATTATAAACATTTATTAGCTTTGCAAGTCTTTCAAGCAAAAGATTGAAACTGGGAAAAACTGCAAATTCTCATAGTACTGCTCTCTGTAAAAGAAGGTAAATTTTCCAGATTTTTCATTTTTCTTCCCATTTTAACACTTTAAATAAGCAGTCAAACATCAGTTGCTTTATAAAACTAAATCTGTGTAATATTATACTGTTTTATGTTCCCTCAAAAACTGGAGTAATGAAGTATTCTGGACCTTCAGTGCTTTTGTAAACAATAAACATTTTGTAATCAACGGTTTTTCATGTGTCTTGTTGACAGGTGCCGGTCTTTAGGCCCATGGATCTAATGGTTGAGGCCAGTCCACGACGAATATTTGCCAATGCTCATACATATCACATCAACTCAATTTCTATTAATAGTGATTACGAAACGTATTTATCTGCAGATGATTTGCGGATTAATCTTTGGCACCTGGAAATTACAGACAGGAGTTTTAGTATCCATTTGGTTTCTTTTTTTTGGTGTTTGGTAAAGAACGCATGTTGTGCCCATACTGGATTTATTTTCATCTCTCCTTAGTGTGTTTTGATTCTTTTTACAGTAGCTTCTTATTTTATACCATTTTTTCTTTGTGTTTAAGTGATTAAACACTGGCTGAAGTTATTTGATAAAAAGCATAACGTATCAATTTAAAAATTAGATTCTTAGAATTTTAAGGAATTCATCTGTTTGTACCTATGAAAATAGAAAATTTTTTAAATAGCTGTTTCTTGTAACAGAAACAAATATGTGGAGTATATTCTTTTTTTTTTTTTTTTTGCAGTACGTGGGCCTCTCACTGTTGTGGCCTCTCCCGTTGCGGAGCACAGGCTCCGGACGCGCAGGCTCAGCGGCCATGGCTCATGGGCCCAGCCGCTCCGCGGCATGTGGGATCTTCCCGGACTGGGGCACAAACCCGTGTCCCCTGCATCGGCAGGCAGACTCTCAACCACTGCACCACCAGGGAAGCCCTGGAGTATTATTCTTAAAAAATGTTTTTAATTATAAAAATAAGATTGGAAAAAGAAATTCATACAAGTCATGATGCATGGCAGTATAAATACTTTCCCAAACCTCATTTTCATTGTTTATGTTATCCTCCTGAAATTTTTCTGTGCATATACAAGTGTGTGATATATCAGATATATACACACACATATACTATATACATATAAATATAGAAACGTATATATGTTTGTTTTTAATTTCTTGATAAATGTTAGTTATTATAACTGGTATTAATGTATGTCTTTCCAAATAGGTATCATTTGAAAAATTAACACACTACTATTATTCATACTCTACCAATACAGGCATACCTGTAGTGGTGGCTGCTGAAGGGTGGAGGAGCTGTGGCAACTTCTTTGAAATAAGACAACAGCGAAGTTGTTGTCTGAAGTTTGCCACGTCAGTTTTGACTCTTCCTTTCATGAATGATTTCTCTGTAGTCTGCAGTGCTGTTTGACAGCATTTCACCCACAGTAGAACTTCCCTTCAGAACTGGAGTCAGTACCCTCAAACCTTGCTGCTGCTTTATCAACTAAGTTTATGTAATGTTCTAAGCCCTTGGTTGTCCTTTCAACAATTGACTAAATTCACCATCTTGTGGGCACAGTTCATGGCACCCCAAAACAATTACAATAGTGACATCAAAGATCACAGATCACCATAACAAATGTAATAATAATGTAAAAGTTTGAAATATTGTGATAATAACCAAAATGTGACAGACACAAAGTGAGCAAATGCAGTTGGAAAAATGGCGCTGATAGACTTGCTAGATGCAGGGTTGCTACAAAACTTCAATTTATAAAAAAATGCAGTATCTGTGAAGCTCAGTAAAAGCGAAGCACAATGAAATGAGGTATGTTTATAGTGTATAAAAGAGCCTGTTTTCCTATACCTTTAGCAGTCTAGTTAGTGAAAACTTCTCGTTTTGATTCGCTTCTTTCATCCTGAGTAGATTTATTTATCAACCATTTATATTTCTTTTGTTCTTTTCCATATTTTTTCGTTGGATTTGCCTATATTCTTATTGGAATTTCTTTGTTTTTAAAGCACCTTTTCGACATCAAGTAAATCAGCTCCATTGTTTGTGTGTGAACAGTTTCCCTTTTTTGCCGCCGTACAGATTTTTCCTTTTGTTTTGTTTGGAGTATACACTAAGTTCTTAATATTTAGGAAGATGGTGTGTCAGTCTTTTTCTTATGGCTTCTTTTTCTTATGGCTTATCATACTCAGAAAAAAAAGACCTCTACATGCTAAGGTGATTTAAAATTCGCCCGTGTTTTCGTCTCAGACTTTTTTTCAAGCATTAAGAGTTTTGATCCCTCTGGGATTTATACCCATGTAAGTAGTAATATGCAGTTTAGAATTAATAGTTGTGCTTAAGTCTATGAATGAATTTTAGATTTGAAAAACATAAAATTATGCTTGACCTTTTTTCTAAGTGGAAATTCCTTAATAAAATGCTGTCCAGATATTGTGGATATCAAGCCTGCCAATATGGAGGAGCTGACAGAGGTGATTACAGCAGCAGAATTCCATCCAAACAGTTGTAACACATTTGTATACAGCAGCAGTAAAGGAACTATTCGGTTATGTGACATGAGGGCATCCGCCCTCTGTGATAGGCATTCTAAACGTAAGTTTATTGCATCTTGTTTTCAAATGATAACATTTTCTGTTTGTCTTCAGACATGGTAACTACATTTACATAGGTTTACAAGTCTTAAACCTCCTGTTCCCTTTGGTAAGCTGTCTGACTCAACATGAGGGATTATAGGTTATTCTACTGGAATAGCATAGAAGGCTGTCTTGGGGGCATGTCTGTTGAGTCCCAGTGGATGTATTTTTAATGGAATGCTATTCCTTGGGAACTTGAGTTGGGTTCTCCAGTCGTGTATTCAAGTAGAGCAGTTCCTTTCTTCCCTGCCTCCCTTCTCTCTTTTGTTCCCTCCCTTCCTTTCTTCCTTTATGTTTTGAGCTTCCTAGGAAGATTTCTTCTGAGATGAGGTTTCTTTGGCTTAAACAAGTTTGAAAAGTACCAGGTTAAAAAAATTAAAGGATTGCATTATTCTTATCTTCAAGTTGTTGAAGATTTTAAAAACTCATGAAGATTGGTACATGCTGCTTATCAAAATAATTTTACCAGGCCACTAAAAAAATAAAATGCGGGTATGAGTTGGAATGGTGAGGATGGTGTGTTTCTCATGGTGACAGTACAGGCAAAGTCAGTGAGGTATATGCAGGACCTCAGATTGGTGCACTGAAGTCAGACATCTTGAGTGGGTCTGGTTCTGCTGAATTAGCCAAATGACTCTGGAAGGTGCTGTGCTACATACGTCCTTTTGCATCTTCAACTTCAGTACTAAGTCACTCTCATTCTCTTAAGAAACTCTCAGGGAGGGTATGTTCTTACAGCCAGAGAGATGTTTTTCGGTTCTTTATTTACTCTGCCATTTTTAGCTCACTCTTAGGAAGTTGATGAATGGTGTTTTGAGTAAATGCTTTGTCCAAGCCAGAATATTTACAAATTGCCCTCAGCCCTCCTATTTTGCTTGTTTTTAGTGTTTGAAGAACCTGAAGATCCGAGTAACAGGTCTTTTTTTTCTGAAATCATCTCTTCAATTTCTGATGTAAAATTCAGCCATAGTGGTCGATATATGATGACTAGAGACTATTTGTCAGTCAAAATTTGGGACTTAAATATGGAAAACAGGCCTGTGGAAACATACCAGGTATTTGCAATTTTTTCTTTCAGTGAGTATATAACCTGTTTACTTACTTTTAAGTGTTCATAGAGAAGGATTTTGTACTATGTGTTAATCCCAGTACAGTGCAGTGCGTGTTCACCATTAGGCTTTTTCCTTCAGAGATCCATGAGTACACTGCCTTTGCTTATGTTAAATTTATATATATTTTTATAGGTTGTGTTTGTGTATTCAGTTTTAAAGTGTAAAGCTACCAATTTGGTCCGGTAATAACTTTTTTCCCCTGTTATCTACATTTAAAGTGAGGATGGAATTACGGTCTCTATCAAGGTCTGGGGGAAGAGGATTGGGGAGAATGGTCAGTCCTAGTCGAGGTGTCCTGGATGGAGTCTGGATCGTGCTAGTTGAACTAGAGCTTAGCTTTGGTGTGCCCAGTCAAGCGAACTGGCATTCTCCTTTTGGCTAATAACTGTTGTCTTAACCTAAAGGAGAAGGACTTGTGAGAACCCAGCAGACAGCTTTAGGAGCTGCCTTTCTGTTGTAGGATGTCAGTTTGGATTCTCTTCTTGTCAGCCAAGCCACTACCGTGGATCCCTTTCTTCT
The DNA here is from genome assembly GCF_964374135.1 of Grampus griseus. Classification (NCBI taxonomy): domain Eukaryota; kingdom Metazoa; phylum Chordata; class Mammalia; order Artiodactyla; family Delphinidae; genus Grampus; species Grampus griseus. Next base: position 102,835,667 of record NC_139000.1, read on the forward strand.
GGAGAAGAGAATGAAGATGTGCACAGCTGGGAACAGGGTTGGGGGGCCAGTAGAAACCTGTGTTATGCCCTAAGCTGCAGTGTAGAAAACATTTAACACTGCTTTAGGAACACAGAATTTATAAATGGTACCTTCTTTACATTGTATGTTCTCAGTAAAATTAGAAGGATGTTTCTCAAACTTTTTAATCCTCTTTGACAAACATGAACCACTTAAGAGTCTCCTTAATGGTATTTGAAATTTCAAAATAAATGCTACATTGAAACAAGAAAGGGATACAATACTGCTTTGTTTTTAAATTACATTTGTGTAACTGCCGAGATTCTGATCTATCTCCTAGTGATCCGCACCACCATCACTGTCACCACCACCACCCCATTCCCACTGAGAATAATTGGTCTGAACCTTAACTTCATTCTCTTACATTGTTTGGTGAGAAACCCTGTATGTGCACTCTAAAACTTGGCTGAATTATCATGATTTACCTGTTTTACCTGATTTGCAATTTTCTACCTATGCTGTACTAGATTAGTGATTGGGAGTAGAGTCACATCATGCTCAAATGTAGCATATGCAGATTCAGCTATTATTGAATATGTGTAATTGAAATGGACAGTTAAAATGACTTTAGGTTGTTTCATAGAGAATTCTAAGCATTGAGAAGGTACCTACTCTTTAAAAAATTTATTTATTTATTTATTTATTTATGGCTGCATTGGGTCTTCGTTGCTGCACGTGGGTTTTCTCTAGTTGGCGGCGAGAGGGGGCTACTCTTTGTTGCGATGCGTGGGCTTCTCATTGCGGTGGCTTCTCTTGTTGCGGAGCATGGGCTCTAGGCGTGCGGGCTTCAGTAGTTGTGGCACGTGGGCTCAGTAGTTGTGGCTTGTGGGCTCTAGAGTGCAGGCTCAGTAGTTGTGGCTCATGGGCTTAGTTGCTCCGCGGCATGTGGGATCTTCCTGGACCAGGGCTTGAACCCGTGTCCCCTGCATTGGCAGGCGGACTCTTAACCACTGTGCCATCAGGGAAGTCCCAATGTACCTACTCTTTTCTATCATTACTTCTTTTTAAGGTTCCCTTTAAGTAAAAAAGAATAGTGAGACAGAAACTTGTTCTTTTTCCTTATGATCACAACAAATACTTTGGAACTGTCCTTTGTAATTTAGTAATATTAATATAGAATTGTATCATTTCTCAGAATACTTTTTATGTAACTAATTTATTTTCTAGTTGATCCCTTTGTGAAATACTAGTGAGTAAACATAGAATTATACTTCAAAAAACAGAGCTACATTTTCATTATCTTTGGATATTGTATAAGTAATAACAAGTATATCAAATATTTCCATAACACATACCTGGAATAACCATATAATTTATCACCAAACTAGGGCAGGGTCATGCAATGCATAACGTATGCACTTAATAAGGTATTGTAGGCTTCAGTTATTTATGCCCCAAAAATGGTAGTGAAAAAGGAAGTAAAGCCACAGTATTGCATGTTTTTTATCAACAATTAATGGGCTGAAAATCAAGTGTTAGCAAATTCAAATATTGCTATAATATTCTTTAATTAGTCTCTTATCTGTGCCAGTTTTAAATGTTTTCTGGCCTAAATATTTCAGTCAAGCTTGTAAAGAGTACATGTGCTATGCCCAGAAGGGTATTTTTCTCTATTGTATGAGAGGAAAATGTGTGTTCATGGAAGGCGGATCAGATGTCTGTGAAAGGATAAAATACCTTTACTGTTTCTCAGAGAACTGAGTTTTTTTGTTTGTTTGTTTTGAGAATTGAGTTTTAATGAGACTAAAAGGTATGTATACATGTTTGTATATGCCTTAAAAATATATAGATTTGTTAAACCATTTTCTAATTTCAAGAGCAGCAGATCTTAAGGTGTAAGCTAAGTATACATATATATTTATTTTTTCCCCAGGTGCATGAATACCTCAGAAGTAAACTTTGTTCACTATATGAAAATGACTGCATATTTGACAAATTTGAATGTTGTTGGAATGGATCTGACAGGTAAATTGATTTTAATTTGAACTGAACCCCTTATTCAAATTGAATTTCATTAGAGGAGAGAAATTTACTATTTCACTCCTAGTATGGTTGCTACATTTACTAACGGCCAACCTGTCTTTAAACTGACATAAATTACATTTACCAACTTCATTTTCCCTAGGGTTTCCTTGAAATAAATTTAGTAATCTTACAGCAGTATTGGCAGATAAAAATTAAACATTATGTTTCACTAGTAAATGTGAAAGTATCCCCAAAAATTCTAGATATAATATATTACGATATAAATTTTAAACTTTACCTTTTATGAACCAGATCAATCACATTTTTGACATGCCAGTGGTTAAAATGGTGAAATTTCAGTTTGGTTGTTACTTTGCTATTAAATTGTTTTTAGAAATATTTAGGCAGTAGATACTTCATTTGCAGCGTTACACACTGGTTTTTCCAGGTACTACATTAATACCTCATAGAAGAGAAGAGGTAATTACCATGTATTATTTTAACCATATTACCATGAGTAATTAAGCTTTTTATAATCCACAACTTCATCAAAATGTGTACCATTATTTCGAAGGATAAATAAGTCTTAATCATTCCGTTTTTAAATGTCAGTATTTATTTATTATGTTCCAATAGAACAGACAATAGTAAAAGAAAACATAATTCTGGAATTATTAACTTGCTTTCAAGGTACTCATTAATGAGTATTCAACAATAGTTTTATTGCTGAAGCTTAATAAGAGTCAGGTTTCATGGTGCTTTCGAATATAATAGAACTTGGATAATTTATCTTTTGTCTGATTCTTAAAATTGTTTTTATCTGATTATAATATGAGGCCCTGTAGGCTGGCCACAGCACACCTGGAGTAGGAGCAAGCAGGCTTCGAATCTGAATGCCACTGCTCACCCGAGGCGTCAAGGAGACAGGAAAGGGAAGGCGACACTGGTGGAGCAGGATATGGCGCAGTGCTACGGCCAGCTCGTCCTCATAGTGTTTAAACGTCGTGTTCCATTGTCAGGAAAAATTGTTTATTTCCCTTAACATAAAAAAAATTTTTTTGAAAGACTCTCCTATATAATGACAGTATAGGCATCTAAAGCAGAAAAATTTGCATTGATGCAGTACTGCTGTCTAATCCACAGATCCCCATAAATAACACGAGTTCTCTCAATGATGTCCTTTCTAGCAGAGAAAAAAAATCTGGTATCCAGTCCAAAAGTATATGTTTCATTTAATTTTCACATCTCATTAGTCTCCTTTAATCTGGAAAAGTTCTTCATTCTTCCCTTGTCTTTCATGACCTTGCTTTTTTGAAAACCACAGGCAATTTATTTTGTAGAATTTTCCTTAATTTGAGTGTTGTCTAATATTCTCTCGTGTTTAGATTCCAGTTACACATTTTTGGCAAGAATACCACAGAAATGCTGGCTAACAACACCTTTTAAAATAGCATAGACTAGGTGCCCTAATCCATTAAAACCTCACAAGTTCAGCTAACATGGGGATGCCAGTCTAAACTACAGAAATTATTTTAAAAGAAATACAGTTTTATTACCTTCAGGAATATGCACCGACCTGAGTTTGGTTAAAATGTTGTGAAGTGTCCTTCGGGAGAATTGACATTAATGAATAGGTCATGATCATTTGTATTTAATATGTGACCCTGTATAATATATAATATTTGTAAGTATTCAGAGATGTTTTCAAGCATTACCTTAAACAGTTCCCGGTGTCCTATAATCTTATTTACAATAATAATTTAAACCGTGTGGGAAGGATGTAAGTAATTTATTAATGGTTTCAAACATGTGAAGTTTTGCTCATTGGGCTGCTTAGCAGATGTTGAGCCGTGATGGATGGCGAGTAGGACTGACAGAGAAATCGTCTTAGGGTTAATAGGCAAGAATGTGGTGCCCCTGTAAAATGATACTATTAAAAATATTTGTCAAAAAATGCTTAAAATATATTTAGTGTTATAGGTTAAACGATTTTCTGTTAATAATAGTTGTATATGCTACTTTCTTTATATACTCTGAAGCAGATTTCTTATAAGCATACATAAGATGTTATTGTCTGAACCAGACAGTGTCCTGGGGACATAAATAGCTTATAATGTAAATCATAAAATAAAGCATTGGTTTCTTACAGAAAGCTGTATACCATTGTTTTGGTTTTTTTGTTGTTGGTTGGTAGAAGCTGGCTGGTCTAGTTGGTTGCATAGACTGAAGTTGCAAAAATATTCAACTGATAATTCAGTACTACTTACAAGCTTTACTTGAGGATGCTTTCAACTTTGCTGACAGTTTTGGTAGTCATGAAAAGGAGTCATTAATAGAAAATCAAGTTTACTAATACTATATTCCTAGTTTATTCCAGTGATTGTTCCCTGGGTTGGTGTCAGCCGCCCCCTCCTTAAATCCAAATCTGCTTGAAGTAGCTCTTTCTTTGGAGTACTAGGCAAGGTTTCACCATTGAAAACTAACGTTCATTATTTGACTGAGTGCTCTGTCTACTTTTACAGTGTTGTCATGACTGGATCTTACAATAATTTCTTCAGAATGTTTGACCGGAACACAAAGCGAGACATAACCCTAGAAGCATCACGGGAAAACAATAAACCTCGCACAGTTCTGAAGCCACGCAAAGTGTGTGCAAGTGGCAAGCGAAAGAAAGATGAAATAAGCGTTGACAGCCTAGACTTCAACAAGAAAATACTTCATACAGCCTGGCACCCCAAGGAAAATATCATTGCTGTAGCTACTACAAACAATCTGTATATATTTCAAGACAAAGTGAATTAGGGTTGGCATTCCTAGCAGAAGAGCCCACTTCCTGCTTAGTTGAGATAGTTGAATCTAGCATTCATACTTAAAAAAGAGAGGTCCATTGTGGCGCCCCTTTTCCAGTGTTTGACAATGTGCCATTCGACAACACATTTTTAATAGCTACATGGAGAAAGCTCTGTGGATTCCTCACTGTGGTGTTCTCCATGTCTGCTAGCCATTTAGGTAAGGGTAGGGCACTTTTAATTTAAATGACTTCTTGCACCATCTTGCCTAATGGACTAGATTGGACTGTATCAACATTGATTTACTCCACTTTTTATGCCTTCCATTGTGATGACGTCAAACACAAGTGAAAGCCTTCAGTCATGCTTATGGGATTTAATTGTGTATCCTCATTACTGTATCATTTGTGGGGTACACCCCTCCCCCCTTTTTTAAATTAAATACAGCTCATTCTTACTGTGGCTTGTAGCATTCCTCCTCTTCTGGCCTCCTGGACTCTTCCCCTTCATCTCTCTTACCCTTGCCCCTCCACCCAGTCTTGGTGGTGGTATAAAAAAGGAAAGAACGAAAGCACACAAAACGAGTCAGTTTGGGGTCAGTGGTAAAGGGGGTATATGTTGCGAACAAATGTTTTAATAACAGTTGGCTGTAATCACTCCTTGCCATGTCTGGCACTGAAAATAAGGAAAAAAAAAACTACTACTGAATAAACGTGACAAAGAATGGAGAATCTGGTTTTCTTTTTCTTTTTAATCTACCCCTTTAAGCCAATATTTTGTGTCATAGCTTTGGGTGCAGTGAAATGAAATGAGGTTCCATTGTTTTATGGGTATTTTTGTTAATTATTTTTAACAAGTGTTCTTTTACATGGAGGAGAGGTATTGGTTCTGTATGAACATGTTTTGACTATATATTGATATTACTAAGGATATCATGATCTATACATGCTACTAGATTTTTTTTTTTTACTGTAGTTATAAGGGTATTGGATACATTGTATCTACACTTAATTCATTATCTGTTAATGAAACTGTTGTAAATGGGAACCAAATTTGTAGAACTTCATTTTTAAAGACTTTACAGTGCTTAATTTCATTTTTGTGTTACTAAATACTAAGTCAAAGTCTTAAAGTTTTTAAACAAGTTAAAACTTTTTTTATCAGTCATAAAACTATAACATAAAACTATCCTCAAGTGATTTACATAGATAAAATGGACACTGCACTAAATTTTTCTTTTTGTATTTTACTGCTATCAAATCTGAATGAAATGTACTTTGTCATAGATGTTTTTCTTTTATTTTTGGTTTTCCAAAGCTATTAATGTTAAAGACAAACTTTAAAGGTACAGTGTTCCAAAAGTGCTTAATGGATTCCAACAGCTGCCTCAAATAAAAATTTAGTAATATGTATATGACTACATTTTCCCTAAATGGTGATACCTTATCCAAAGATGAAGAGTACCCCTATTTTTAATAGGTAGAATGAACCTTTGTGTCAATCTTGCAGAAGCTTTAATGGAGAAAGAATGACCTTTATTTTTCAAAGATAAATGAGTAGGCATTTATATTAGAGAATGGTAGTATGTTTTGGTTGAGCAGTAATATACAACCTTGAATTTTAGAGGACTCTGAGTGCTTCTTATTATTTGTCCACTACCTTATTGTTCTCTTCTCACCAATGAAAAATGATTAAAGAATTCCACCGTAATTCCCTCTACACTTATACAGATACTATGTCTTGTAAGTCAACATTTTTAGCACACAGGAGAAATTATATGTAATAAAATTACTGTATCTTTTGGACTGAACAAATTTGAATTTGTGTTTAAACACTTTGATTATATGTCTGATAATTCTTAAAATAATGGCACTTTTACTAATTTATTTGGGGATCTTGGGTACATTCATAACTTGTGTTTTTCTTCATGCTTGACTTGGAAGTGGGCTATTCCCCTGCCATGAGCAGATCAGGCAGTTTTCCAGAAGATCTTCTTGGGAGATTGCTTCCCTAAAGTTTGGGTGTAGGTATTAAAATAACACCATCAAACAGCTCTTGGAAATTGTTCTTTCATTTAGCAGTAGCTATGACGATTCTCATCCATGACACTAAGGGTTAGTTTTATATATTTAAGAGAGAAACATTGCTTAAATTAAAATGCCTCTATAAAGGAATGCTATTATAAATTATTATAACAATATTCTCAAGTATCAATTTTTAATTTCTTTGGTGTAGCAAACTATAAGCCCAGCCACTCATGGTCGTGGTTAATCTTTTATAGAATACACTTAGTCTTGTCAAGTTGCTTGTATTCTCCTATTCTCTTGACACCTACAAATATATACATATTCTATCCCTCTGTCTTAACCTTTTTGAAAAGTTATGGTAGGAAAAAAACCTTTCATTCTGTTAATCTCTTGATCTTGATTTAGTGGCTGGGCAATAGTTATATAAATCTGTATCTGTATAAACTCATGTTTATATAACTTAACTACTGGATATTAAGCTTTCTTCTGTGAAGCCCTGAGACTTTGGAATAGAAAAGTACATTCACACACTCTTTTTCCTTTCAAAGTAAGTGAGGATTTAAAAAACAACCTTCAATGTGAGGATTATTCTGTTCACAGACATTCCTAAGGAAAACTAAAAATAATAAAACTGAGGTTCTTTTAGTTTGTAACAGTATTTATACAGGTAACATGTTGGTTCTTGGAAAATTATTTGTGAAAGCTAAACAGTTACTGATAGAAGTATTTTAGTGAAATTTAAACCATTACCTTGTTGGGGAACACTGCTTCAGCATCTTCTTTCTACCGCATAAAAATTCAAGGGGGGATAGTAATGTGCACTTCTGGAAGAACAAAGCCAAGCCCAACCCCCACCCCTAAAAAAGAAAGAAAAGACAGGTTTATGCTAGGTAATAAAGAATCGAGTCAATTTTACTGTAGTATTTGAGAGCATTACTATTTTAGATACTTATCTGTTCAGACGGTTGATAATTAAAGCTTTGTGTGTGTGTAAGAGAGACACCATGGTTAAAAGAGGTTTTTTACACACCCCTCCTCTCCAGAAAGCCTTGGAAACTTGTTCCGCTTCATCTTGTAACTGTGCATATAAGGTCAAGACATTATGTCTCACTCTTTGGTGTTAATCAAAAGCTTAGAGAATTTACAAAGTCTTGAGGTTCTCAGATGCTGGTTTTAAGTGTAATGATAAATTGAGTTTTGTCTCCTTGACATGTTATTGCATAATGGTATTGAACTTTGTGACCTACTGTGTAAGAAATGAACGCCCACCTTGCAGGCTTAAAGTTAATACGTATGAAAAGGCCCACCTTAGCACCTACCTATAAAAAGGAAGGCACTACAAAATTTAGTTTCCCGCAAAAGGAGCAATTTGGCAAACAAAAATAATTAAACTGGCCTAAAGGGAGAAAGCTAGTATTTATTTACCTTTTAAAAATGTTCTGCACTTACATGAACAGCAGCCAGTTATTTGAGGACTTTCCCACTAGGGGACACCAGTTAAGCCTTGACCAACACAATTTTTGTATTTTTGAGAATGCATAAATGAGATTCTGTTTCTATATTGAAAGAGCTTCATTATTAAAAACCAAATTTGGGAACCAGATAAAGGGAAAGTCCGAAGTGTATTTATGCCCAAATAAAACCGCTATTCAACATGATCCTGGAGTGAGTGATGGAGGGGGAACCCAAATATCAACTATGCTGTCATGGTCATACCTTACGGGAGAAGTAGCAAAAATGAAACTGGAAGAGAATTATGAACTGCCCTTTCAGTCATAGATAACTCAGTCTGCCCCCTTCCCCTTGCAAAATCAGATCCTTATGTACCATGTTCACTTTCTCCTTAACAAGGAGACCAGGACTTTCATGTTGCACGCTTATGCTGATTTAACTCTGGAATGTCTAAATTCCTTTAAAAAAAAGTAACTTCTGCCTTCTGAATACATGTTCTTCAGATAGACCAAAAAAAGAAAAAATACCCCAGCAGTTAATCATGCAGAGAAAACTCCCATTCACATTTGTATGAATTCTTTTGTTCTCTCTCTTCTGGGCATACGTTAAGCCAGATTTCCCCTCTGAATAGCCTCATAATCTGTGGCTGATCCTTTATTTATTTAACTAGTGCCTGTTACCAAGATTGATGTTTATTTTCATTTTTGCAAGTGGAAATATTGGAATAGTGACCATACATACCAGCCTTGGTGTGTAAGATTTTTAGGATACACTCCTAGAACTGTAATTACTGTATTAAAGGATATGGGTGTATTTAAGATTTGGTACATATTGTCAAATTTCTGTTCCAAAAATGGAAGTTCCATCACAAATACACCCCTATCTTCACACTCTCAATAATGGACAAAAACCTCGTGTTTTATCTTGGTCAATCAGAAAAAGTCAAAAATGGTAACCCAATTTGTGTTTACATGTTTCTAGTCAGATATTATTTTCTATAATCTGGATACCAGACTTTATCACATATGCTTTATAAATATTTTCTCCCAGTATGAGGTTTGTCTTTGCACAGAGCTTTTTGAAGAGCAGAAATTCTTAATTTTCACAGAAGTCCACTTTTTCAACTTTTTCTTTAATGGGTTATGCTTTTGGTGTCATATCTAAGAAATCTGCCTAACTTAAGGTGACAAAATTTTTAATATTTTTAGAAGTTTAATAGTTTTCAGTTTTTATATTTACGTGTGATTGATTTGAGTTGGTTTTTGTATATGTTTACATATAAAAATTATATATGTACCATATATAGATTGAGGTTCATTTTTCTTTGCACCTTTGTTGAAAATCAGTGGACACAGCATTAGCCTATTTCTGAACTATTCCATTAGTTTATACGTCTGAGCTTTCACCCATACTACACTGCGTGATCACTGTAGCTTTGCATAAGTAATGCAACTATGTTCTTTTTGAAAACTGCTTTGCTAATTTTAGTTCCTTTGCCTTGCTATGTACATTTTAGAATCAGCCTGCTGACAAGAACAAAACCACCTGCTTGGATTTTGATAATGATTGCATTGAATCCATAGACCAGTTCAGGGAGAGTGGACCTCTTAATATTCGTCCTCCAATCCATGAATGCAGCATGTTGCTCCATTTATATAGGTCTTTGATTTCTTTTATCAGTGTTTTTAGATTTTAGCATACAGACCTTGCACATATATTGTTAGTACTTTATGGGTTTTTTTGTGTGTGCTTTTGTAAATGGTACTTTAAAAATTTTCAATCTCCAAAATGTTCATTGCTAATATCTAGATATACGATTGATTTTTGTATTTTGACCTTGTATCCTGACACCTTGCCAGATTCACTTATGTAGATTTTTTAAAAGTTTTCTACGTAGTCATGTCTGCAGATTATTATTTATAATAAATGTTTTATTTTTTTCCAGTCTTTCCAGTTTTCCTTTCCAACGCCTTTTATTTCTTTTTCTTGTCTTGCTGCACTGGTTAGACCTTCCAGTATGATGGTGAAAGGAGTGGTGATATCAGACACATCCTTGCCTTGTCACCAGTATTAGGGGGCAAGCATGCAGTCTTTTACCATTAAGTGTATCAGGTGTAGATTTTTGTAGATGGTCTTTATCAGGTTGAGGAAATTCCCTTTTACTCCTAGTTTTCTGAGAGTTCTTAATTATGAATGGATGTTGGATTTTGTCAGATGTTTTTTCTGCATCTATTAAAATGATCATTCTTCGTAAGGTTGACATGGTGAATTACACTGATTTTTAATTGTGGAACCAGTATTTTTGCTTCAAGTTTCATAAGAGATATTGATCTCTAGTTTCCTTACTTTTTAATGTCATTGGTCAGTGTAATGCCTCATAAAATGTTTCTCTCCTCACCTATATTATTGAAGATTGTAGATAGAATTCATATAATTTCTTCCTTAAATGTTGGGTAGAATTCACCAGTGATGCCACTTGGGCCTCCTTATTGAAAGGTTGTTATCTGAAGTCAATTGTTTTGAAGACATAAAATTACACAAATTATCTATCATTTCTTAAATGAGTTTTGGCAGTTTGCCCTTCAAGGAAATTGTCCATTTCACCTAAGCTGTCACATTTATGAGCACAGTTATTCATAACATTCTCTTATCTTTTGTCTTAGTCTGCTCAGACTACTTTAACAAAATACCATAAACTGGGTTTTCATTTATTATTTCATAGTCAAACCAAAGAGTTATTTATAGTTAGAAAGTCCTTCTCCAACTTAAAATGAGAAAAAGTTATTTTATGTTCATTTTTATGTTTGATGGTTTTATTATGAATCATTTTATTCCTTCATTGCATTCTCATTTCTATTAGTGGTGTTCTAATTCTGAACTCCATTAAGGTTATAAGAGGGAAAAATTGTTATAGGTGAAGTATTCAGTCCAAAATATCAAATAATGTGCCCCATTAGCATTAATTAATCTTGATCTATATACATCAATAATTATTGCTTAAAGGGAACTCAAATGTCATTAAACCAAACTCCTCATTTGAAAGATGACACAATATAAAATTGTTCTGTCAAGGGTCACATTAGCTGTGAGTCACTCTACAAAGAGAACTGTAATATATGTCCCTTTTGAGAACTGAAATGTATTATTTTATTATTCTCTGAATCTCTCAGCAGAGTCCGCGGAATGAAGCACCATAATTTGAAGTTTTCCAAGTGACATTTTGCTTCCTCACAGTATCTTTGAAAATGTTAATTTATTAGCCCCAACCTAGATCAAACTCTTGCTGCCCACAGTTTACTTAGTAACGCCTGAAAGAATCCACTGATCAGGTTATGTAGTTGTTACCTTAAGTGGCAAAGAACAAGGTGGTTAGGATGTGGTGTAATGCCACACCTGGAACCCTGCCAGTCTAAGAAAATATTATAAAGTTCTTTCCGCCTCTTAGCCTCCCTTCACTCTCAACTGGCAGCAAATGATGACCGATCTTGCAGAAAAGTTGATTTGGTCACTGGATGAGAAGGCCTCTCAACAGCTCATTCTTCAATTTATTCTACCATGTTTACTTACTTCTCTTCCTTCTGAAACTACTAAGTTTACACCTCTGCTTTAGACTTAGGGCCAAAACAAGGCAAAATTATTTGTAATTGGGTATGATATGGAATTCATACTCAATATAATTAATAATTATCAAATAGTTTGCAGAGTACATCATGGTTTATGTAGCGCTCTTAGAAACATTCCATTTGATCCCTACTATATCCCTGAGATAGTGAGAGAGGGTTACTATCCCTGTTCGACCCTTGATTAGGCTCAGAGAGGATGTAACTCGCCCAGTGTCTCACCACGGGTAAGCCTGGACATGGGACCCAGTTTTTCTTACTCCGGGTCCCATGGTTTTTTGCGCTACATTACACACAATGCCTCTCTGAGGTTAAAGACATCTGTATTTTTACTTAATTTCCATTTTATAATGGTAATGACGATGATGATAATTGCACTGTACTAAGGATTTTACATAAATTAATTTTCTCAAAGTAACCTGCCTAGAGCTACACAGCTAGTAAATACTGCCCAGTTGGTCATCTCCAGAGCCCACAGTCTTACCACTACTTTAGACTGCCAGTAAAGAGAAAAAAAAGTCCATCCACAGTTCTACCTCTCAGAGATCATTTGTTTTGCTTTCATATATACAAAACATGGAGTGCTATTCATACTGTTCTGTAAACTATTTTCACATTATGGCCCACATTTTCCCATCACTGATAAACATTTTCATTTTTAATGACTGTATTACAAGGATATACCATTGCATATTAAACTGACTTTATTGGCCACATCTAGTTTTTTTTTCCTAAATTTTTTGTTGCTAATAATGCTGCAATGACTATCCATGTACAGACTCTTTGATTATTTTGTTAGGCCAATTTCCTGAAAGTGAAAGTTCTAGATCAATAGACTACATTTAAAATTTGAATACACAGTATCCACCAGAAAGGGTGTAGACAAAGCTTTGTTAGTGCCACAAGCTTAAGATCCTAATTTATTTTTGTTTGTTTCTTTTGGCCCTGCACCGCATGGCTTGTGGGATCTTAGTTCCCCCACCAGGGATCGAACCCAGGCCCTTAGCAGTGAAAGCTCGGATTCTTAACCACTGGACCTCCAGGGAATTCCCTTAAGATCCTAATTTAGATATCAATATTACAGGTGCCAAAGCAGTTCCCAAAATTGTGGATCAGTACGTCCATTTCCTGACTGATTTATATCATTTGGTCCTTATTTTTCCAAAAGCAATAACACTGCAGAGTTCTCAAACTCGATGAAACTTCAGGGATCAAGGCAAAATATTTTCTGCATGATAACAACTGTGGCTCTTTCTCTTGACAGGAAAGTAAAATTATAATTTCAGAGAAATCATTCCCCGGATGAATGCACGGGCAGCCAGCTTTTTTTTTTTTTTTTTTGAGCATTTGAAAGGAAACCAATCCTTTCCTACAAGTCAAATGCTAAATAATTACACCTCATAGACTAAACTTCGCATAACCCCATAACTAATAAGTAGGAACTCTGTGATTAGTAAAAAGTTCTGAAGGAAGGATGCCTGGCAGTGCAGCTGGTGTGTCCAGGTGGGATCTCTGTAAATCCGGGGAAAGAAGAATCTGGCCCAACTGGAGCCATTTTTCTAGACAGTGCCTTGGAGGCCAAGAAACTAGATAACAACCAGAATACACTGGCCACTTCATTCACATATGTGTGAAAATGAAAAGGGAGCATAGTAGCAGTGAGTTTGTACTTTGCAGTCAAATGGTTCTCGGTTCGAGTACTAGTTCTATCACTGTCATCTTGTGTATGGTACTTCGCAAGTGTCTCAGTTTTCTCATTTGTAAAAAATAATACCTAACTTGTAAGATTGTTGAGAGAACTAAATAGAAAATTATCTATATGAGGTACCTATAAAGCCTGGCTCATATTAAGTACACAATAACGTTAGCTGCTATTGTAAATGTGTGACGCCACCTTCTACCTGATGTGTTAGCTAACTGGGTTTGGATGAAGGCAACGTGTATACATCCACGACATTTGTATCTACAAACTCTTCGGCATCTAGACCCAGCTTAACTCACACGTAATTCACAAATGTCCCCTCATGGTAAATAACGTTTTATGGTACAGACTCATCTTCAGGCCTTCCCCCAAAGTGGCCCCGGCTAGACCACATGTCCTGCCCCCCTAACTAGGAACTCACTTGCATGTGGCTTTTCTCATCATAATAAATATGGGAAAGGGACATTTACCAGGGCAGTTGGGAGTGATTCAGGCTTTCCTCAGTAATGTACTTTGCCTTCACTGAAATCTGCTTCCCTACATCAAGGAAACCCTAATGCAGTTTACCAAGTGCTAAAGAACAGGCCGTTGTCTCTCGCCCCCTTTTCTTCTTCTAGGGCTCCCGTCTGGGCCTTCTGCTGCCATTCTCAGGCCTCCTGCCTGTGCTCTGAGCATGCCAAGTTTCTGGTCATCACAAGGCTGCTCCTTTATGTCTTTGTTCAAATGTCTACTCCTCAGAGAGTTTTCTGCAGACTAAATCTAGTCCACATCCTTCAGTTAGTCTTAATCACCAACCGCTGACCTTCTATTTACGTCTTGGTGCTTGTTACTATCTGAAGTTATTTCAATCACACACTTGATAATTACCTGTCTCGCTACTGAGATAGGAAGCTACAATAAAGAGGCCGCCTTAACTGCAGTGATCGGGATGCCAAAACATGCCTGGCACTTGAGAAGTGCTCAAAGAATATTTTATTGAATGATTGAGTGAATACATCCTGGCTTTTTGATTAGTCCTCTATAACCTTGCTGAAGCTACTCAATGTATCTAAGCTTCAGATTCCTCACTGGTAAAATGATACTGATAATGATACTTAAACTCACAGGGTGTGGTGAGGATCAACTGAAGTAATTTACGTGGCAAACTTCCTGGCGTTTAAACAGTAGCTATTATGATGTTGGCATATTTAATGATGATGTGATATCTTGTATTTATTAAAGGAAATTTTCATTGGATATAGATTCTAGGTAGACTTTTTGCTTTCAGCACTTTTAAGAAATTCCAATACTTTCTGCCTTCCATAGTTTTCAATGAGGAGTTTGCTGTTTTCTTATCTTTGTCTCTCTGTAAGTCGTGTGTCGTTTTTTAGCTATCACTTTTAAGATTTTCTCTTTATCACTTTTTTTTTTGGCCACATAATTAGGATGTGCCTTGCTATGATTTCCTTCATCGTTTTCCCATTTAGGGAACCTACAAAAGAACTGTAGGAGAACTACAAAAGGTGTAACATACACAGTTTATAACAGAAGGAGAAGAAAGGAGAAAAAGGAAAAAAGATATTTGAAAAAAATAATGACTAAGAGTTTTCCCCTAAATGAACGTCAAATACCAAATCACTGGTACAAAAAACGCAGAACACCAAGCAGGATAAAAGCAAAACAAGGGCTTCCCTGGTGGCGCAGTGGTTGAGAGTCCGCCTGCCGATGCAGGGGACGCGGGTTCGTGCCCTGGTCCGGGAAGATCCCACGTGCCGCGGGGCGGCTGGGCCCGTGAGCCATGGCCGCTGAGCCTGCGCGTCTGGAGCCTGTGCTCCGCAACGGGACAGGCCACAACAGGGAGAGGCCCGCATACCGCAAAAAAAAAAAAAAATAATAATAATAATAATAATACTAGAGAAGGGATGGAGGAATTAGGATTATTTTGTTATTATAAGTCGCTCATACTACCTGGGAAGCAGTACAGTGTTATTTGAAAGTAGATCTGAATTAATTGTAAATGTATATTGCAAACTCTAGGGCAACCACTGAAAAAAGAGGGAAAAAGGTATAAATGATATGCTAAGAAAGAAGACAAAATGGAATCATATAAACTGTCCAATAAAATTACATAAGACAGGGCTTCCCTGGTGGCGCAGTGGTTGAGAATCTGCCTGCCAATGCAGGGGAAACGGGTTTGAGCCCTGGTCTGGGAGCCTGCGCGTCTGGAGCCTGTGCTCCGCAACAACAGAAGCCACGATAGTGACAGGCCTGCGCACCGCGATGAAGAGTGACCCCTGCTTGCCACAACTAGAGAAAGCCCATGCACAGAAACGAAGACCCAACACAGCCATAAATAAATAAATAAATAAATAAATACATTTGGAAAAAGAGTTATTCAGGTATTTACACATTACTTAAAAAAAAAAAAATTACATAAGACAGGAAAAGAGTGGAAGACAAAAATAGGAAGAACCTGGGCAAAAAACAGAAAACAGTAACAAGCAACAGCAATAATAAACAATGAAATCATGCCATTTGCCACAACATGGATGTATCTTGAAGGCATTATGCTAATTGAAATAAGTCAGACAGAGAAAGACAATTACCATATGATCTCTCTTTTATGTAGAATCAAATAAATAAATAAATAAATAAATAAAACCAAGCTCATAGATACAGAGAAGAGACTGGTGGTCACCAGAGGCACAATATAGGGGTAGGAGAAATGGGTAAACTGTTTTTATTTCTTTAGTTTAAATAAACTGAATAAAAAGAAAAGAAAATGGTGATAAATGTGGTAAATATTAATCGAACTATGTTAATAATCACTTTGAACATAAATGGCCTAAATGTGCCAAATAAAAGACAGAGATTGTCAGAGTGAATCAAAAAACAGCACCCACCTACATGTTACCTACAAAAAAGTTTATTTTAAACAGAAAAACAAACATAGATTAAAAGTAAAGGAATGGGGACTTCCCTGGTGGCATAGAGGCTAAGAATCTGCCTGCCAATGCAGGGGACGTGGGTTCGAGCCCTGGTCCAGGAAGATCCCACATGCCGTGCAGCAACTAAGCCCGTGCGCCACAACTACTGAGCCCACTCTCCTAGAGCCCATGTTCCGCAACAGGAGAAGCCACCCCAATGAGAAACCTGTTCACTGCAATGAAGAGTAGCCCCCGCTCGTTGCAACTAAAGAAAGCCCGTGTGCAGCAACAAAGACCCAACACAGCCAAAAATAAAAAATAAATTAATTAATTAATTTCAAAAAAAGCTTTTCACTTTACAGCTAGAACTGCAAGGAGAAATAGATGAATCTATTATTATGGTCAGAGATGTCAACACACCTCTGTAAGAAATGGACAGATTAGACTGGCAGAAAACCATTAAAGACATAGTGGAAATCAACAGCACCATTGTTCAACTGGATATAAACTGCTTCATGCAAAACCACAGAATACACATTTTTCTCAAATTCACATGAAACATTCACCAAGCTAGATTACATTCTGGCCCTAAAACATACCTTTACAAATTTAAAAGAACAGAAGTCATATAATAACTGCTCTCAGTCCACAGTGGAATTAAATAGCATTCAATAACAGAAAGAAGCCGGAAAATCACAAAAGACTCAGAGATTAAACAACAAACTTCTAAATAACACACGGGTCAACAAATAAATTTCAAGAGAAATATAAAAATATTTGACCTAAATGAAAATTAAAGCATAAGTAATCACAATCTGTGGAAGGCAGTGAAAGCAATGCTTTAGAGACATTTATACTATTGAATGCATGTATTAAAATAAGAAGAAAGATCTAAAATAAATAATGTAGGGTCCCATCTTAGGAAACTAGAAAAAGAAGAACAAATTAAGTCAAAACTACACAGAAGAAAATTAATAAAAACTAAAAGAAAAATCAATGAAATAGAAAACAGAAAATTGATAGAAAAAATAAAAGAAACAAATAGCTAGTTCTTTTCAAAGATCAATGAAATCAATCAACCACTCACTAGGCTAATTAAGAATAAAAGAGAAAGGACACAAATTATTAATATAAGAAATGAACGGGGAACATCAATACAGATCCCATGAACATTAAAAGGAAAATAAAGGAATGCTATGAATAACTCTCTACTTACAAATTTGACAGTCTACACGAAACGGATGAATTTCTTGAAAGATAAGATGTGCAGGGGCTTCCCTGGTGGCGCAGTGGTTGGGAGTCCGCCTGCTGACGCAGGGGACACGGGTTCGTGCCCTGGTCCAGGAGGATCCCACATGCCGCAGAGCGGCTGGGCCTGTGAGCCATGGCTGCTAGGCCTGCGCATCCGGAGCCTGTGCTCCGCAGCAGGAGAGGCCACAACGGTGAGAGGCCCGTGTACTGCAAAAAAAAAAAGATGTGCAAAAATTCACACGAGAAGCGACAGGCCATTTAAATAGGCCTATATCTATTAACGAAATTGAATTAATAATTAAAAATCTTCCAAAACATAAAGCACTGGGCCACGATGGGTTCACTGGTGAATTATAACAACCATTTAATAAAGAAATCATATTAATTCTCTAGAATCTGTTTCAGAGGATAGAAGCAGAGAGGATTCTTCTTAATGCATTCCATGAGGCCAGCATACCATAATACCAAATACCAAACTTGGGGTATCAAATACCAAAACCAGACTAAGACATTATAAGAAAACTGCAAACCAATATCTCCCATGAACATAAACTTAAAAATCCTCAAAAGTTATTAGCAAATCAAATCCAACAATGTATTAAAAAAAGTATATACCACAAATAAGTGGGACTTATCCCAGGTATGCAAGACCAGTTCATTACAAGGCCATTACATTAACAGAAAATCAATTAATGTAAACCATCACATCAATAGGCTAAAGAAGAAAAATGAATCTAGACACAGACTTTACATCCTTCACAAAAATTAGCTCAAAATAGATCACAGATCTAAATGTAAAACATAAAACTATAAAACTGTTAGATGACATAGGAAAAAAAATCTAGAAGACCTTGCTTTTGGCAATGACTTTTTCATTGCAACACCAAGGGCACAATCTGTGAAAGAAATAATTGATAAGGTGAATTTCATTAAAATAAAAAACTTCAGCTCTTTGAAAGACACTGACAAGAGAAAGAAAAGACAATTTACAGACTGGGAAAAGATATTTGTAAAAGACATATCTCATAAAGGACTGTTCTGCAAAATATACAAAGAACTTTTAAAATTCAACAAAAAAAACAAACGATCTAATTTTTTAAAAATGGGCCAAAGACCTTAACAGATACCTTCCCAAAGAAACTACAAAAAGAAGTAAACTGTCACTATTTGCAGATGACAGACATTGCACAGAGAAAAAGCTAAAATCTCCACCAAAAAGCTATTGGAGAAGTAATAAATGAATTCACAAAGTTGCAGGATACAAGCTTAATATACAGAAATCTGGTGCTTTTTTGTACACTAATAACTACCAGAAAGAGAAAGCAAGAAAATAATCCTATTTAAATCTCATAAAAAATAAAATAACTAGGAATAAACTTAACTACGGAGCTGAAAGAGCTATACTCAGAAAACCATAAAATACTGATGAAGGAAACTGAAGATGGTACAAAGATGGAAAGATATCCTGTGTTCTCGGATTAAAATAATTAATATTTTTTAAATGTCCATACTACCTAAAGCAATCTGCAGATTTAATGCAATCCCTATCAAAATACCCATGACATTTTTCACAGACCTAGAACAACTAATCCTAAAATTTATATGGAACCACGAAAGACCCTAAATTGCCAAAACAGTCTTAAGAAGAAAAGAACAAAGCTGGAGTTATCATGCTTCCTGACTTCAGACTATACTACAAAGCTACAATAATCAAACCATCATGGTACTGGCATAAAAAGAGACACATAGATGAAAGGAACAGAACAGAGAGCCCAGAAATAAACCCACATACTTATGCTCAATTAACCTACGACAAAGGAGGAAAGAATATAAAATTGAGAAAACACAGTATCTTCAATAAGTCGTGCCAGGAAAACAGGACAGCTATATGTAAAAGAATGAAATTAGTACATTTCCTCACATCATATATAAAAAACAAAAAAACTGGAGAGGATTGGTTCAAGATGGCGGAGTAGAAGGACATGCTCTCACTCCCTCTTGCAAGAACACCAGAATCACAACTAACTGCTGAACAATCATCGACAGGAAGAAACTGGAACTCATCAAAAAAGATACCCCACACCCAAAGACAAAGGAGAAGCCACAATGAGATGGTAGGAGGGGCGCAAATACAATAAAATCAAATCCCATAACTGGTAGGTGGGTGACACACAAACTGGAGAACCCTTATACCACAGAAGTCCACCCACTGGAGTGAAGGTTCTGAGCCCCACATCAGGCTCCCCAATCTGGGGGTCTGGCAACGGGAGGAAGAATTCCTAAAGAATCAGACTTGAAGGCTAGCGGGATTTGATTGCAGGACTTCGACAGAACTCAGGGAAACAGAGACTCCACTCCTGGAGGGCACACACAAAGTAGTGTGTGCACTGGGACCCAGGGGAAGGAGCAGTGACGCCATAGGAGACTGAACCAGACCTACCTGCTACTGTTGGAGGGTCTCCTGCAAAGGCAGGGGGTGGCTGTGTCTCACTGTGAAGACAAGGATACTGACAGCAGAAGTTCTGGGAAGTACTCCTTGGCGTGAGCCCTCCCAGAGACCACCATTAGCCCCACCAAAGAGCCCAGGTAGGCTCCAGTGTTGAGTCGACACAGGCCAAACAACCAACAGGGAGGGAACCCAGCCCCACCCATCAGCAGACAAGTGGATTAAAGTTTTACTGAGCTCTGCCCACGAAAGCAACAACCAGCTCTACTCACCACCAGTGCCTCCCATCAGGAAACTTGCACAAGCCTCTTAGACAGCCTCATCCACCAGAAGGCAGACAGCAGAAGCAGGAAGAACTACAATCCTGCAGCCTGTGGAACAAAAACCACATTCACAGAAAGACAGACAAGATGAAAAGGCAGAGGGCTATGCACCAGATGAAGGAACACAATAAAACCCCAGAAAAACAACTAAATGAAGTGGAGATAGGAAACCTTCCAGAAAAAGAATTCAGAAGAATGATAGTGAAGATGATCCAGAACCTTGGAAAAAGAATGGAGGTAAAGATCAAGAAGACTCAAGAAATGTTTAACAAAGATCTAGAAAAATTAAAGAACAAACACAGATGAACAACACAATAACTGAAATGAAAACTACATTAGAAGGAATCAATAGCAGAATAACCGAGGCAGAAGAACGGATAAGTGACCTGGAAGACAGAATGCTGGAATTCACTGCTGCAGAACAGAATAAAGAAAAAAGAATGAAAAGAAATGAAGACAGCCTAAGAGACCTCTGGGACAACACTAAACGCAACAACGTTTGCATTATAGGGGTCCCAAAAGGAGAAGAGAGAGAGAAAGGACCCGAGAAAATATTTGAAGGATTATAGTCGAAAACTTCCCTAACATGGGAAAGGAAAGAGCCACCCAAGTCCAGGAAGTGCAGAAAGTCCCATACAGGATAAACCCAAGAACAAACACACCTAGACACATAGTAATCAAACTGGCAAAACTTAAAGACAAAGAAAAATTATTGAAAGCAGCAAAAGAAAAATGACAAATAACATACAAGGGAACTTCCGTAAGGTTAACAGCTGATTTCTCAGCAGAAACTCTACAAGCCAGAAGGTAGTGGCATGATATACTTAAAGTGATGAAAGGGAAGAACCTACAACCAAGATTACTCTACCCCGCAAGGATCTCATTCAGACTCGATGGAGAAATCAAAAGCTTTACAGACAAGCAAAAGCTAAGAGAATTCAGCACCATCAAACCAGCTCTACAACAAATGCTAAAGGAATTCCTCTAAGTGCGAAACACAAGAGAAGAAAAGGACCTACAAAAACAAACCCAAAACAGTTAAAAAAATGGTAATAGGAACATACATATCGATAATTACCTTAAACATGAATGGAATAAATCCTCCAACCAAAAGACACAGGCTTGCTGAATGGATCCAAAAACAAGACCCATATACATGCTGTCTACAAGAGACCCACTTCAGACCTAGGGACACATTCAGACTGAAAGTGAGGGGATAGAAAAAGATGTTCCATACAAATGGAAATCAGAAGAAAGCTGGAGTAGCAATACTCATATCACCTAAAATAGACTTTAAAATAAAGAATGTTACAAGAGACAAAGAAGGACACTACATAATGATCAAGGGACCAATCCAAGAAGAAGATATAACAATTATAAATATATATGCACGCAACATAGGAGCACCTCAATACATAAGGCAACTGCTAACACCTATAAAAGAGGAAATCGACAGTAACACAATAATAGTGGGGGACTTTAACACCTCACTTACACCAATGGACAGATCATCCAAAATGAAAATAAATAAGGAAACACAAGCTTTAAATGACACAATAGACCAGATAGATTTAATTGATATTTATAGGACATTCCATCCAAAAACAGCAGATTACACTTTCTTCTCAAGTGTGCACAAAACATTCTCCAAGACAGATCACATCTTGTCACACAAATCAAGCCTCAGTAAATTTAAGAAAATTGAAATCATATCAAGCATCTTCTCTGACCACAATGCTATGAGATTAGAAATGAATTACAGGGAAAAAATCGTAAAAAACACAAACACATGGAGGCTAAACAATACGTTACTAAATAACCAAGAGATCACTGAAGAAATCAAAGAGGAAATCAAAAAATACCTAGAGACAAATGACAATGAAAACGCGACTATCCAAAACCTATGGGATGCAGCAAAGGCAGTTCTAAGAGGGAAGTTTATAGCTATACAAGCCTACCTCAAGAAACAAGAAAAATCTCAAATAAACAATCTAACCTTACACCTAAAGGAACTAGAGAAAGAAGAACAAACACAACACAAAGTTAGCAGAAGGAAAGAAATCGTAAAGATCAGAGCAGAAATAAATGAAACAGAAACAAAGAAAACAATAGCAAAGATCAATAAAACTAAAAGCTGGTTCTTTGAGAAGATAAACAAAGTTGATAAACCATTAGCCAGACTCATCAAGAAAAAGAGGGAGAAGACTCAAATCAATAAAATTAGAAATGAAAAAGAAGAAGTTACAACAGACACCACAGAAATACAAAGCATCCTAAGAGACTACTACAAGCAACTCTATGCCAATAAAATGGACAACCTGGAAGAAATGGACAAATTCTTAGAAGGTATAACCTTCCAAGACTGAACCACGAAGAAACAGAAAATATGAACAGACCAATCACAAGTAATGAAATTGAAACTGTGATGAAACATCTTCTAACAAACAAAAGTCCAGGACCAGATGGCTTCACAGGTGAATTCTATCAAACATTTAGCGAAGAGCTAACACCCATTCTTCTCAAACTGTTCCAAAAAATTGCAGATGAGGAACACTCCCAAACTTATTCTATGAGGCCACCATCATCCTGATACCAAAACCAGACAAAGATACTATAAAAAAAGAAAATTACAGACCAATATCACTGATGAACATAGATGCAAAAATCCTGAACAAAATACTAGCAAACAGAATCCAACAGCACATTAAAAGGATCATACACCATGATCAAGTGGGATTTACCCCAGAAATGCAAGGATTCTTCAGTATATGCAAATCAATCAATGTGATACAACACATTAACAAATTAAGGAATAAAAACCATATGATCATCTCAATAGATGCAGAAAAAGCTTTTGACAAAATTCAACACCGTTTATGATAAAAACTCTCCAGAAAGTGGGCATAGAGGGAACCTACCTCAAAATAATAAAGGCCATACATGACAAACCCACAGCCAACATCATTCTCAATGGTGAAAAACTGAAAGCATTTCCTCTAAGATCAGGAACAAGACAAGGATGTCCACTCTTGCCACTATTATTCAACATAGTTTTGGAAGTCCTAGCCACAGCAATCAGAGAAGAAAAAGAAATAAAAATTGGAAAAGAAGAAGTAAAACTGTCATTGTTTGCAGATGACATGATACTATGCATAGAGAATCCTAAAGATGCAACCAGAAAAGTACCAGAACTAATCAATGAATTTGGTAAAGTTGCAGGACACAAAATTAAGGCACAGAAATCTCTTGCATACCTATATAGTAATGATGAAAAATCTGAAAGAGACATTAAGGAAACACTCCCATTTACCACTGCAACAAAAAGAACAAAATACCTAGGAATAAACCTACCTAAGCAGACAAAAGACCTGTATGCAGAAAACTATAAGACACTTAATTATAAGAAATTAGAAGAACTTAAAGATGATATCAACAGATGTAGAGATATACCATGTTCTTGGATTGGAAAATCAATATTGTGAAAATGACTATACTACCCAAAGCAATCTACAGATTCAATGCAATCCCTATCAGATTACCAATGGCATTTTCTACAGAACTAAAACAAAAAATCTTAAAATTTGTATGGAGACACAAAAGACTCCAAATAGCCAAAGCAGTCTTGACGGAAAAAAACAGAGCTAGAGGAATCAGATTCCCTGACTTCAGATTATACTACAAAGGTACCTTAATCAAGACAATATGGTACTGGCACAAAAACAGAAATATAGATCAATGAAACAGGACGGAAAGCCCAGAGATAAACCCACGCACCTACAGTCAACTAATCTACGACAAAGGAAGCCAAGGATATACAATGCAGAAAAGACAGTCTCTTCAATAAGTGGTGCTGGGAAAACTGGACAGCTACATGTAAAAGAATGAAATTAGGACACTCCCTAACACCATACACAAAAATAAACTCAAAATGGATTAAAGACCTAAATGTAAGACCAGACACTATAAAACTCTTAGAGGAAAACATAGGAAGAACACTCTATGATATAAATCACAGCAAGATATTTTTTGATCCACCTCCTAGAGTAATGGAAATAAAAACAAAAATAAACGAATGGGACCTAATGAAACTTAAGAGCTTTTGCAAAGCAAAGGAAACTACAAGCAAGACGAAAAGACAACCCTCAGAATGGGAGAAAATATTTGCAAATGAAGCTACGGACAAAGGATTAATCTCCAAAATATATAAACAGCTCATGCAGCTCGATATTAAAAAAAAAAAACAACCCAATCAAAAAATGGGCATAAGACCTAAATAGACATTTCTCCAAAGAAGACATACAGATGGCCAAGAAGCACATGAAAAGCTGCTCAACGTCACTAATTATTAGAGAAATGCAAATCAAAACTACAATGAGGTATCACCTCATGCCAGTTAGAATAGACATCATCAGAAAATCTACAAACAACAAATGCTGGCAAGGGTGTGGAGAAAAGGGAACCCTCTTGCACTGTTGGTGGGAATGTAAATTGATACAGCCACTATGGAGAACAGTATGGAGGTTCCTTAAAAACTAAAAATAGTGGACTTCCTTGGTGGCATGGTGGTTGGGAGTCTGCCTGCCAATGCAGGGGACACGGGTTCTAAGCCCTGGCCTGGGAAGATCCCACATGCCCTGGCAACGAACAGTAGCTTCTGCTTTCCGCGGCTAGAGAAAGCCCGCATGCAGCAGGGAAGGCCCAGCACAGCCATAAATAAATAAATAAATTTAAAAAAAACAAAAAACAAAAAACTAAAAATAGAATTACCATATGACCCAGCAATCCCACTACTGGGCATATACCCAGAGAAAACCGTAATTCAAAAAGAGACATGAGGGGGCTTCCCTGGTGGTGCAGTGGTTGAGAGTCCGCCTGCCGATGCAGGGGACACAGGTTCGTGCCCCGGTCTGGGAAGATCCCACATGCCGCGGAGCGGCTGGGCCTGTGAGCCATGGCTGCTGAGCCTGCGCGTCTGGAGCCTGTGCTCCTTAACGGGAGAGGCCACAACAGTGAGAGGCCCGCGTACAGAAAAAAAAAAAAAAAAAAGACACATGCACCCCAATGTTCATTGCAGCACTATTTACAATAGCCAGGTCATGGAAGCAACCTAAATGCCCATAGACAGACGAATGGATAAAGAAGATGTGGTACATATATACAATGGAATATTACTCAGCCATAAAAAGAAATGAAATTGGGTCATTTGTAGAAACATGGATGAATCTAGAGATTGTCATACAGAGTGAAGTAAGTCAGAAAGAGAAAAACAAATATCACATATTAATGCATATATGTGGAACCTAGAAAAATGGTATAGATGAACCAGTTTGCAGGGCAGAAATTGAGACACAGATGTAGAGAACAAACGTATGGACACCAAGGGGGGAAAGCGGCAAGGGGGTGGGGGTGGTGTGATGAATTGGGAGATTGGGATTGACATGTATACACTGATGTGTATAAAATGGATGACTGATAAGAACCTGCTGTATAAAAAAATAAATAAAATTCAAAAAAAACCCCAAATGGATTAAAGACCTAGATGTAAGACTAGAAATCATACAACTCCTAGAAGAAAACACAGGCAGAACACTATTTGACATAAATGGTAGCAATATTGTTTTGGACCTGTCTCCTAAGGCAAAAGAAACAAAGCAAATTAAACAAATGGTACCTAATTAAGCTTAAAAGCTTTTTCACAGCAAAGGAAATCATAGACAAAACAAAAAGACAACCTCCTGAATGGGAGAAAATATTTGCAAATGATATGACCAATAAGGGGTTAATATCCAAAATACATAAACAGCTCATACAACTTAGCATCAGAAAACAAGCAAAAAACCAAACAACCTAATTAAAAAATGGGCAGAAGACCTGAATAGACATTTTTTCCAAAGAAGATATACAGACGGCCAACAGGCACGTGAAAAAATGTTCAACATTGCTAATCATCAGAGAAGTGCAAATCAAAACCACAGTGAGATATCACCTCACACCTATCAAAATGGCTGTCATCAAAAAGTCTACAAAGAACAAATGTTGGCAAGGATGTAGAGAAAAGGGAACCCTAGTACACTGTCAGTGGGATTGTAAATTGGTGCAGCCACTACTGAAAACAATATGAAGGTTCCTCAAAAAACAGAAAATAGAAATACCATATGATCCGGTAATTCTACTCCTGGGTATGTATCTGAAGAAAACGAAAACACTAATTTGCAAAGATACATGACCCCAATGTTCACAGTAGAATTACTTACAATAGCCAAGATATGGAAGCATCCTAAGTGTTCATCAATAGATGAATGGATAAAGAATATGTAATGTACACACATATATTACTCAGCCATAAAAAAGAATGAAATTCTGCCATTCGCAACAGTGTGGATAGACCTAGAGAGTATTTATGCTTAGTGAAATAAGTCAGACAGAGAAAGACAAATACTGTATGTTATATTACTGTATGTTATCACTTATATGTGGAATCTAAAAGATAAAACAAACGAATTTCTGAAGAGCTGATTTCTCATCAGAAACTACAGAGGTAAGAAGATAGTAGGAAAATACTGAAAAAAGTGCTGAAAGAAAGAACTACCAACCAAGAATTCTATATCTGGCAAAACTATCCTTCAAAAATGAAGATGGAATTAAGATATTCCCAGCCAAGGAATGAGGGAGTTCATCACTAGTAGACTTTCAGTACATGAAATGCTTAAAAATAAATAAATAAATCCTCAGGCTGAAATGAAAGGTAACTCAAAGACTTATGAACCCCAGTAAAGGTAAGTACATAGGTAAACATAAAACCACTGTTACCGTGGTTCTGGTCTGTTAACTCCTCTTTTTGTTTCCTATATGATTTAAAAGAATAATGCATAAAATAGTAATTATAAGTCTAGGTTAAAGGGCATACAATGTATCAAGACATAATTTGCAGCAATAACAACATAAAAGGGAGCGAAGCTATACAGGAACAGAGTTTTTCTATGTCAGTGAAGCTATGTTGGTATCAATTCCAACTTCACTTGACCCTTCAACAACATGGGGGTTATGGGCACAGTTGAAAATCCATGTATAACTTTACAGTGGGCCCTCTGTATCTGAGGTTCCACACCTGCGGATTCAACCAACCACGGATCATGTATTATTATAGTCGTGCTTATTGAAAAAAAAAAAACACATACAAATGGACCCATGCAGTTCAATCCCATGTTATTCAAGGGTCAACTGTACATTGCTATAAACTTAGGATGCTAAATGTAAACTTCATGGTAACCACTGAGAAATTATAATTTGTTGCCACATAATTCTTCACAGTATTCTCTTATTCATAGTTCTGTCAAGTTGGTAGTAAGGTCCCCACTTTCACTTTTGATTCTAGCTATTTGCTTCTTCTCTTTTTCTTGTCAGTCTAGCTAAAGGCTGGTCAATTCTGTTGATATTTTCAAAGAGCCAACTTTTGGTTTTGTTGATTCTCTCTGTCGTTTTACTATTTGCCTATTATGTTTATCTCTGCTATAATATTTATTATTTATTTCCTTCTGCTAGCCTTTGGTTTAGTTTGGTCATTTTTTAGTTCCTTAACTCATAAAGTTAGGCTATGGACATGCAGGTAAATATTAAGAGAGAACATGATCTTCTAAAAAAGTGGGTAGGAGAGGGAAAGGAGGAAGAAGGGGCATTATACTAATTTCACTATTGTTCCTTTCTGAGCATTAAATGAAACCATATAAAGAAATGACCGAATTATATAAATATGCAGTTATAAAGGCTACTAATTGAAGAAAAATTAAAATTTCTAGGTTATATGATGAAATACATTGGAAAACAAATAGGGCCATAGTGAAAGATATTTTAAGATATTAACTGGAAAGCACGATGTAAAATAACAATATTAAATCCAATTACATGTAAACTATCAATAAATGTAAATGTGTTAAACTGCCCTATTAAAAGAAAAAGAAATTCTGATTACATCCTAATGCAAAGACTGCTTTTCTGCAGTTAACAGGTGACACACCTAATAGAAAGTGATTCAGAAAAGTAGGAAATTAAAAGAGTGGGTAGAAGTACATCAAAATGTTGCAACTGAACAAAAACAACAATAATAACAATAATAAAAACCAGAATCATGATTTCAATAACAGACAAGGTTGGCCTGAGGACACAATTACGACCAATTCATAATGATAAAGACACAGTTATGAGCATCTATGCATCAAATAATGAAGCCTCAACGACAAAAGAGATAGAAGAAATAGAAACATATCAGGAGTGGGAAATATTAATTGACCTCTTGAAATCCATAAGACATAGAGAGGGAGGAAATATAAAAAGCTTAAATGACATTATTACTAAGGTAGTACAACAGATACATCAGACCTGCTGCCCTGAACACAGAAACCATACCTTCTCTTCAAATACTCATGGAACATTCCCCAAAAGGAACGATGTATTACGCTTCAAAGAAAACCTAAGAAAAATCTCCAAACTAAAAATAGTACAAAAACATACTCTGACCAGGGAAAAATTCTTAAATACCCAAATAAAGAAAGAAGGAATGAAATAAGCATCAAATGTAAGAAGTTAGGAAAAATGAGACATAACTAATAAGCATAGGGTTTCTTTTGGGGGCGACAAAAGTCCAAAATTAGACTGTAGTGATGGCTGCACAAATCTGAATATAACAAAAAACAGTGAACTGTGAACTTTAAATGGATTAACTGTATAGTATGTGAATTATATCTCAAGCTGATAAAAAAGGATTTAAGAATCATACAATTAGGAAGAAGGAACTGGGTTTAAAAGAGCCAATAAAATAGATTAACCATTAGGTAATATAATCATGAGAAAATAAAGTCCAAATAACACAACATAAGAAATAAAGGTAACATCCTACAGAAACAGAGCTACCTGATCCTGCAAAAAACAACCCCACTAGGTCTGGATGTTTCCTTAAGGGAAACAGAAAATTAATTTCAATTTTACCTACTTAAGAACATAGAAAAGGAAACTTTCTATGTTTCTTTAAAAAAATGAGTATAAGATTATACTAAAACTCAAAAAAGTTTACGAAATGTTTAAGATCTTTTTAAAGAACACCTTTTAAAATTTTTAATAAAAATAGAATGAGGGATATGTCTGAATGGAAGACAACTTTGTATGTCAGTCATCCCCCCCAAATTCATCTGAAGAGTAATTAAACAGTCAAAGAAAAATTTTAAACAAAATTTCTCTAATAGTTATCTAATAGAGCTACTGTAGGGAAACCTGAAATGAACTCCCATTTTTGTGGGAATTTAGAATGTGATAAGGGTGCAATTTCAAATCAGGGTGGAAAGGACAACTTAAAAATTAATAAATACTGTTGGGTCAGTTGGGAAGAATTGAAATTAAGCAATTTACACATACAAGAATAAGTTTCAGATGGATTAGGGGTATAAATATAAAAATTACACCTATAAGAAAATTAGGAAAAAATTATAGGGAGTAGATTCAAAATCAAGGTGTGAGGGTATTCCCAAGCCATATAAAAATAATAGATCTCATTGCCTGAAAATTTTAACTTCAGCAAAGTGAAACAGGTTAAAAGACAAATGAGAAAAATAGATGTCACACATAAACGAAACCAAGGAAACGATAAAGACATGGAGAGAGGAAGTAGGTGGAATGTTTAGGAACATAGTTTACTGTCGCCCACGTAAACGAAACATGGCTTGCCATGTCAAGTCCCAGAAATGGGTTAAGTGATGGGATGTGGGTGATTATTTTCTTCTCTATGTTTTCTTGAAATTCTCCTTTTTTTTTTTTTAACAATGATTGCGTGTTGTTTGTAATTAATTTTTTAAAAAATTGTTTAACAACGAAAAAGTCTGGCCTGCCTTACATTGTTCACTGGCGTGTCAGCGTTCCACCAGCTTTATTTCAGTTTTATGACGGGGAGGCACGGGGACTTTTGCTTACTTTGTGTCACCACGATACCTATTACAGACTGAGTCCTTACAGATATTAAAAAAGAAATGCTCACGTATTGGATAAATAACGTTGGTCCTGTAGGTGTGGGAGACCTGCGTGCCAGCACCTGAGGGCCTTGCACTTCCTCATTACAGACGTCTCCCCATCCTCTACCCCACTTCCAGCCACATACCTCACTCCATCCGGCCGGTACAAATGACAGGCAGGAATTCATTCCTGGCGCGCGCGTCAGCGTGACTCCCGCGTCTCCACGTCTGTCGCTCGCCTGGGAACGCCCCCGCCCCGCCCCGTCGCTTGTTGTGTTGTCATCACGTGGCCGGGGCGGGTCCTGACGTCAGGGCCAGGGGAGGGACTGCGCAGGCGCAGAAAAGGGGGCGGGGGACTCGGCTTGTTGTGTTGCTGCCCAAGAACCAGAGACGGTCCTGCTGCGGTCGCACCTCTTCCAGCCGCCCGACAATGTCGTCTCACTTAGTAGAGCAGCCGCCGCCCCCGCACAACAACAACAACAACTGTGAGGAAGGTGAACAGTCTCTTCCCCCACCAGCCGGCCTCAACAGTGAGTACTGGGCCGGCGGGCTCGGTAAAGGGGATGGGGGAGGAGGAGCTGCTCGGGCCGCTGCCGCCAGCTCCGCGCGGGGAGCGGGAGGAGAAGGCAGCCCATTGGTCAAGGCCTAGGATGTGCGGATGACTGACAGCTCCCGTCACCTGTCAGGAGGAGTTGCTCCTGTCTTCCTCCAGACCTGGCTCAGCTCCTTCCTGGGGTCTTGGGTGGGGGGCTGCTTGGGTTCGCCGTTGGGAAGGGTAGGTGGGTGGGAAGACGAGAGCGTCGAGCGGATCCCACCTGTGGTGGGCCCCTGAGCGGAGCCAATCGGGGCGTGGAGGGGCGGGCCTTGGGGCGCGGGGAGGGAGGGAGGGTGGGCGGAGCGGGCCGCCAAGTGGACGTGGGCAGGGATGGGGACGTGCGGCGGGGACGCCAGGGGATGGACGCGGGCGGCGGACTGAGAGGAGGGGGCGGGCGAGGGACGGGCGGGAGGTCAAGTGTGCGGCACGCCTTGGGCCAAGCCCGGCTGACCCCACCTCACTGGGTCGGCCTTCCCCCAGGGCTCAAAATGTGAGACCTCTGGTTGCGTTCCTTTGTTAGCACGAGCTGGCCAGGAGAATTATTTGGTAATTTAGTGGTTACTTGTATCACGTGACGGGGGGTGGGTGTGAGGAGGCTATACTACTTTTTTTTAAAGATGTTTCAGAGTTGCTCAAGTAATTTTTTTTTTTTTTTTTTAACATTGGGGTTGTGTGTCCTGTAAACCTGCTTACGAACAGCTTCTTGAACCATCCAAGATTGCACAGATCACGGAGTCTGGGGCAATGAATTTTCAGAAACGGGATTAAAAATACATTGGTACACTGGGGCGGTTGAAAGTTAATGGCAGTATCAAATTACGACCAACTACAGTTGCTTTTGCTAACATTCTGGTGCTTAGACATCTTGTTCTAAGGTGATTCCCTGTTGTCTTTAAAGCTCGCTGGAAGCCTTGGAAAGGTTCTTGCCTTAACCTTCCTGTAATTTACCTTTTGAAAGAGGTGGTTGGGACAGTTAGCGTATGGCCAGATGAAGTCGTTTAAAAATCAGTTGGATGCTTAAATGACATTTAAAGGCACTCTAAGATCTTTCATCAGAGGGAGGTGTTCCAGCGTGGCCTAACAATTATTTTAGGGAAGAGAGTTCCTGTCCTCACAAGATGTTTTCATTGCTTATTCTTTTTGCTCCATCTTTTGATTAGGTGATTCTTTAAATGTTGACTTTTAAAAACTTTTAAGTGTCTTATGTTCTAGAATGTAAGATTTAGATATTATTTCCCACAGTAAATTAAGATTAATTTCTGTGTGTTTTAATGTTCTTTGCTTCACATATTAATATGCATTTTAAAATTAATTACCTGTATTTAGAACCATGTGATTTTAGAACGGGAAGAAACTTTAGCGATAACTGTCCACTTTTATTTACTGGTAGAGAAACAGGTCTATTTAGAATGGATAAAAAACAAGGTTCTACTGTATAGCACAGGGAACTATAGCCAATCTCTTGGGATAAACCATAATTGAAAAGATACAGAAAAAAAGAATGGGTATATGTGTATAACTGAGTCACTTTGCTCTACAGCAGGAATTAGCACAATTGTAAATTAACTCTACTTCAATAGAAAAAACAAACAGGTCTAGAGTGAAGTGTGTTGTCCAAGTTCATGGCAGGCTAGGTCCTAGAGCTGAGGTTTTACTTTCACCCGACTAGTGTTGCTTTCAGGACACTTCTTTTCACTGGCCCACAATCCCCTGATTATGTGTGTTTCTTATTCTCTCAGTGTATGCCACCTAATGTATAGAGGTGACCTGCCTATTGATCTCTTTTTAATGTACTGTTTCTTAATTGTATTCCAGTTTTCTGTGATACTTACAAGTTGGCTGTTTGGTTACTATGTGTACCCGACTTCACAGAAAGCAAAGGAATTTTTCTTTTCCTTTGACCATGTAACAGAAAAATGGGGTTGAGCTCTGTGTGATGGTTTTCCTCCGTGTCCTGACAGACCTCTGAGGTCTTTGATGTCCTTGGCCAATCAGGTACTGCTACGTTTGTATTAGCTCTTACAGAAGTGCAAGAATGCTCAGCCTGTGTGTGATATCAAAATGTTGCTTTGGGAAATCTGCTAGATAGAAAGTATTTTATTTGAGCTAGGGTGAGCTGCTTTTAAATGTTACTGAAAAGCTTTCAGATAAGTGCCATGTTTCATTACGCTCCTTTCGCCTTTTACTCTTTTTTAGCTCATTATACAACACTGGACTGAACAAAACAAGAAGTCTTATTGATTCCTTCAAGTGATTTTTGGGCACTGAGCAAAACAACTTATTCGGGCATCTAATACTATCCAAATTGCTGATAAGTTGAAGTTGTTTGTTGCATAAAGTTGCACAACTCTGAAAAACAGGAGATGAACTCATTGTACAGATTATCTCTGGCTTGGGATTTTATCTTTAGTTCAGGGGTCAAAGTTTTAATAGAAAATTATTGAAATATTTGGAATAATGAAACCGTTCTCTGATTTTTTTTTTAAGTTTATCCTTGTATGGGGACTGTTTGCTTTCATTACAAATTAGTGGACAAATATCTGAACTACTTCCAAAGTTAAAAGGATATTTTCCAGTTGATAGTTTTATTCTAGAGAAAACTATCAAGTTACTTAAGAATATTGGACATTTATGTCATAAAATTCAGTAGGTAATATGAGGAAAATTATGGTAGTAATAAAATTCTTGTTATTGTTTCATGTAGGAAGTGCAGCCTTTTTTTTTCTTTTTCTTTTTTTTTAGTACAGCCTTTTTTATCTTTTTAAATATCTACAGCTATGATGTACTTGCTTCCTCAGTTATGGCAAGAAGGCTTTTAAGGCTATGACACGTGAAACTCCAATGCCTTATAATACTGTTTTTTTTTTAGAAAAATGTTAGTGAATGTTCTCAGTCTGGATTCCAGCATCAGGTACTTGAAATAAAATACATGTTTTGAGGAAAGAAAATAAGACGTGATGAAATGTGTTAGCCCCGGTTACGATGAGTTACACATGGAATTGAAAAGTTGGGGAAAGAATGAGAAATACTCTTTTTCCTTTTCTCTCTTCCCCCATTCCCTCACTGTCCTTGCAAGAGGATTAAACTGGTGATTATAAAATTATAAAGAGTAAATACAGCATATAGTCATGAATGCAAATCACAATTATTGGACCAACCTTCACGAAGAACTGTATTACAGAATGTAGAAGCATGCATCTCTGAATCCTCTTAGCAGTTCTCAGACTTAAACTAGAAAATAACTCCTGTAGTGTGTATATGTATCACCTGGCTTAAGAGAACGATTGTTAGTTTGTAAGTAGTCTTTTAATATAATGGAGCCTCCAGTTTTTAATTTTAAAGGCTTAATTATTAGGAAGGGAATTCACTCAGATTTTTTTCCTGCATTGTATTGCTTGGACAGCACAGTCCTCATGTCTTATTTCCTTTCCAAGTAAAAAGGGACTTCGTGAGGATTGGTAGTGTTAGAACGTCAAGAAATTCTGAGGCTATAAATCAGGAATGAACTAGGAGATGAGAAAAAGGTATGTGCAGTTCAACTATTGAGAAAGATAAGTTTGATTTTTTCCACTTTACTCAAAAGATAAAGCTAGTATATACACATTTTTTTTTCAGATCTAAATTTTTTTTAATTCTTTATTGGAGTATAATTGCTTTAAGTATGTAAACATTTAATGGATATCTATGTCCTGACTTTCTCTGCAGAACTGATTATTTCCATAGATGACATTACTGGAACAGAATTAAGAGTTAAAGGAAATCTACCATTTTAAGGCTTTTAATGGGTATTGCCAGATTACCCAGCAGAATGTTCATGGAAGTCCTGGTTGTAATAACAGAATATTAGAAGCAATCATTTGGGTGATGATTAACCATTGCCATTTGGATAATGGTTAAAGCATGGTATATCTTTATGATGGGATGCAGTGCAGTTCCAAAGAACAAAGTAAGGCAATATATATTGACATTGAAAGACATCAACGAATTGTTAGGTAAGAAACACTATTTACAGAAAAATATATACAGTACAATTCCATTGTTTTTATTTGTAATAACAAAAGCAAAACACAAAAGTATTCTCTGGAAGTCTACATATGAAACTGTTAAAAGCAGTTTCCTTTAGGAGTAGGAATGAGAGGTTGGGAGGAGAGGTATCAATTTTTTTCCTTCACATACTGATGTTTACATTTTCAAGGAATGCATTAATTTTGTAGTAAGAAATGTTTTTAAAAGATACTGAGTATAATTATAATAGTAACTAACACATAGCACTTGTTATGTACTCGGAACTTTTCGTTGTGTTTTATTCCTGTCATCCTCCCAACAGCCCTATGAGGTAGATGTGGTGTTTTGTGGTTTTTTTTCCACTATGTGCAGGCAACCATTCAGTGTGTGTTTTTTTTAAATTGAGGTGTGACATATAACATTAGTTTCAGGTGTACAAAATAATGATTTTATTTATTTTTTCATTCATTTTGAAATGACCACCACAGTAAGCCTAGTTAACATTCATCACCACACAGTTACGAAAAAATTTTTTTCTTATGATGAGAACTTCTAAGATCTACTCTTTTCTTTCAAATATACAATACAGTTATTAACTGTAGTCACCATGCTGTAAATTACATACATCCCCAGGACTTATTTCTCTCCTGACTGGAAGTTTGTACCTTTTGATCACCTTCAGGTAGACACAGTTATTATCCCTATTTTACAGATGAGAAAACTGGAACACAGAGAGGTTACTGGAACACAGAGAGGTTAAGTGACCTGTCTAGGCTGTGACAATCTGATGTGATAGAAGGGGAGTCTGGGACAACTGGACATGATAGAAGGTAGAAGGAGAGTCTGGCTTCAGTCTGTGGTCTGAGCCACTATGCTAATACATGCCCGATAGGTACTGTCTGCCTTGAGTAGAGGTGCCTTCAGTTATGTTACAGAGTAAGGCAATTACAGGTCCTTTTCACTAAGCTTTTCTGGGTGGGTCTCCTCAAGTTCCTACATTGTGATTACTTACATATATTTAATGTAGAAGGTAGAATTTAGATATGGGTTTGGAAGTCCTTCAAAAAAGCAAGGTTTTGAAAACCTGACATTGTTACAGCCTTTTTTCTCTCTGATCAGCTGCTTCAAGTGAATGTTAATTGTATTTTAGAGAAGACTGGCTTCCACGGAGACCCATCTAGAACTCCTGGTTCCTTAGTTCTGCTTCTGCCAGAGCACCTGCAGCCTTTTATTTTTTTCACATTGGGCTTCTGTACAAGAACTGGTCCCATTGGTGTAGAATAAATTGGACAGTCCTAGAAAGAGTGGGAGTAGGAAAAAAACAGTTTGTTCATCATATACCTCTCTCTCTGTCGCTCTTTTCAGTTAAAATATTTTGTAGAGCTCTAAATTTAGGGATGCTCGTGGTATATTTCTTATGCATTCCAGAGGCACTCCACAAGTATTTAGTTAAATGACCTTCAGTGTTAGATCTATCTTATTAGCTTTGCTAGTTGAATTTCTTCATCCATTTTGAATACTGCCTAGCCTGTGTCCATTTTTGTGTGTGGACGGAATGAGACCGTGGAGATGTCATGGAGTTGTGTTGTTTGGCAGTACAGTCCCAAAGAATGGGGGGTGATGATGGGACTCTGACAGCCACTGGGACCACCTTGGAGGGGAAGGAGGGAAAGGGTAACTTCACTTCTATGGAGCAAATGCTGTTCTAAGTACATTACAAATATCAACTCTTTTAACTAGTGTATTGATGAGTATCTCCTGTTTACTAGGCATTTTACCTGTGTTACTCTATTTAATCGTCACAGCAACCCTGGGGGGAAGGTACTATGTAATCATCTCTGTTTTACAAATGAGGAAACTGAAGCTCAGAATGTCACAGTAAGTGGGAGAGTCAGATTTCCAACCAGGGCTACCTTTGAGCTTTTCCTTTGTAGACTGGGTGATGTTGAGTTCACTTCTGGGTCTGGATTAGCGGTAATCTCATTTTAGGGTTTGGGCCTGTTATTCTGATTTACGGATGGAAGACTGTTCTGCCACAGAACTCTCTCTAACACTTCTGCTTGGAGTTTAGAGAAATGGCTCCACCAACCTGCTTGGTTATGTTTTCTAAAACAAAATTTGTTGTAAGGAATGGAAATTAGAAAAAACATACACCACTCTCTTTTTGTTATGAAGTTGTTTTATTGGCTACTGTTGTCAATGCTTATTAGAATGAAAGGACCTTCATGTAGTCAGCAAACTCATGGAGCCAGTATTTTCAAGACCAGTCCAAATTACCAGGGCCCCATCCTTTCCTGTGGCTCCACCCTCTTTGACTGTTCGCCTGAGGCAACGTCAGTGTTGCCCGTAGCAGATGCCTGGTTTTCTGCCCCAAACCAACGAGGCTTCATGAAAACCCTAGAAAGTGTGAACTTGTGGGAGAGAAGAGAGAAAAGGCCAGCTTGCAAGGTATGTTTAGTGCATAGAGAAAGGAGAAGTAGAAAGAGGGAGGCATAAAGGAAGGGAAGAAGCTAATGTGTGGGATAGGGATAAAGCTTTTTTTAGGGTTTTTAAGCATTCTCACCTGATTTAGTTAAGAGCCAGCTGCATTCATTTTATGCTCCAGACTTGCACACAAACCGAAATGTTGATGATTGGATTTAAGTTCCCTCTCCAGGAACCTCTCAATTGTTTGTGCTAATTAAGGCACAGTTGTTAACATACTTAGATGACCTTTACGACGTTTCTAAATACAGGTGGAGAGGACACAACTAAATAGCTGAGGTAGATGGAGAAGATACAACTAAATAGCTGAGGTAGACTGGAAAAATATATATATGTAATTAAAATATTAAACGTAAGTACCCTGTCTGGTAATAAAGTAGCTGTTTATTTTTTGAAAAGCAACCAAAAATTTTCAGTATTTATTGTATGTAAATTAAGTTTTAACCAGAGAGGAAACTGGCTGAAAGACACATCTTCTAAGATACTCATTTTAGAGGTCCAACTTCTTCTAAATCAGTTGATTGCACGAGCTCCTTCAGGAACAGCACTATATAGCTCTTCAGACTTTTATTGCTCCTTGTTTATTTTCTTCAGAATACTTTGGCATTTGCTTTGAGGCGAGCCAGAATTCTTATCTGAATTCCCCATATTCACATGCTGTGTGCACACGAGAGACTCCTGTTCTGCTGTGGTTAACTGCAGTTATCTGACTTGTCCAACAGGTTCCTGGGTGGAGCTCCCCATGAATAGCAGCAATGGCAATGATAATGGCAATGGGAAAAATGGGGGTCTAGAACACGTACCCTCCTCATCCTCTATCCACAATGGAGACATGGAGAAGATTCTTTTGGATGCACAACATGAATCCGGACAGAGCAGTTCAAGAGGCAGTTCTCACTGCGACAGGTAAGTGAGATCCACGTTTTGGTGGAATTCTGGAAATGGAAGGGTTGCAAGGTTACTTCCCACTAGAAAAAATAAATTGCTTACATCTTCATGTGACAAAATTTACAACTCCCTTGCAAGGTTACTTCCCACTAGAAAAAATAAATTGCTTACATCTTCATGTGACAAAATTTACAACTCCCGATTTCTTGCAGCATGTGTGTTTAAATCAGATAGCCAATTGACAAGGACATGAGTGCCCACTTTCTCCTCAGATTAAATCAGTTTCCTTAGATTGTGTCGTTTTCAGATGTTTACTAGTTTAAAAGTCAGCGGTATAAATGTTTACTTACAGAATTAATCTAACTTTCTCCCGTTTTCCTTTGTCCTTTCACAGCTCTCTTTCTGCCTCCAATACAGTTACCTCTGTAATCTCTGTCCTCCCTTCTAGATTGTGAGGCTTTAGAAGGCAGGGATCCTGTTTCATCTCCTCTGTACCCTTGACAGTCATGATGCTGGCATACAGTAGACATTCAGGAAATGTTTGAGTCGCAGGAGGTACAAGTTGATTCAGCTTGTTGTATAGCAGTACTTGCACGGTGGAAACACCAACTAAGGTCTGTAAAGATAGTTAATTTTGAAGGCGGCCATTGCGTTTCCTTAGAGCTCAGCGGAAGTTTTGTTTCAGACCTCGTTTTTCTATATTTGGCTTGGGGAGACATTCTTCAATTAAGGACTGCATGTGGTGAAAGAGTTAAGGATACAGACACGTATGAGGAGAATGAAACTGCGTTGTTAGTTTATATTTCAGTACAAGCTTCTCTTTTTCCAGAGGGACTAGGTATTACATGACATAGTGGTATATTGAACATTCTTAGACCAGTGACAGCCATAGTATTAGCATTCTGGGGTACTGGATGATCTTCTGGCTAATTAAGAGTTCACTGTTATTGGCCATGTAGAAAATGCAGATACACAGGAAATAGACTAAGGGGACATCTAAAAATGTAAACAGTGATTATCTCTAGGGGATGGAATGATGGCCATTTTTCTTCTTCCAAATTTTTATACTTGGTAAAAATTGTGTGTGTGGTACATATTATTTCTCATCAGAAAAAGCAGAAAAGGAGAATCAAGAGTTAAATCATGTTCGAAGTGCCTGCGTGACTTATGATCCACCGTTGTCACCAGGGCCGCAGAGGACGGGTCTGACGGCTCTCTGGCACACCCACCTCCCAGTCACATCACTCACGTGTCCCTGTGCTTCGGAAGAGCCGGGATGGCTCTTGTCATGAGCAGAAGCAGAGCAGATGGCTCTTCTCTGAGCAGCTTGCCACCAATTCTGGGAGCTACGACATTAGTCTGTTTTTTGAGAATCACGTTTATATTATGTTACATTTATGTTATGAGGCTCACGGGTGGGTTTTCTGAAGTTTTCTGCTGCTTATGGGCTTGTTGATAAGCCTTTTATTACATGTTCAAGTACTGGTGAGTCCCTTAACCTGCCGTTCACTTGGTGCTGTCATTGAGCAGAGATAAGATCACCTGCCCGGCCTTCTGGTCATCTTATGTCATTTCTGGTTGCAGTTATACTTGTGGTCGAACACGAATTCATCTTCCCGTGATCACGTTTCAGTTAGGTTTCTGAACATGTAAATCGAGATGTGGCGGGTGCCCTGGGACACTTTCCTGTTCTCCACTTACACATCTTCAGGCTCTGGGTCACTGGTCACGTCTCAAGGGAGGCCTGGAACTCTAGCTCGGTAATGCTCTCCTGGGATACCTAACACTTGAACATTTAAGAATGTCTTCACAGTTCACGTCATCTGAATTGCCAGCATCTCTAGATTTGAGGTTGTTAAGCAGTGCTTCTTGTAGGCGGAAATGGTTTAGGATCGTTGGCTATTCGTCCCCAAGCTAATTTATGTATATTTTCATACATATTTAAAAATTTAAAAATTATTCCACCAGTATATTTTTGTCACTGTGGTGGTTGTTAGAAGAGATGCCCCTATGTGTTTTGCTTTGTGCTCCAGCCTATTGTAGGAGTTTCCAACCTATTGTAGGAGTTTCCAACCTACACACTATATTCCCACAGGGAGCTTTTAAAAATACCAGTACACAGACCCCATCCCTAGAGAATCTCGTTCTGTTGTCGAGACATGAGAAAATTTTTTTTTTTAAAGAAGATGTTGGGGTAGGAGGTTTTATTTATTTATTTATTTATTTTTGCTGTGTTGAGTCTTCGTTTCTGTGCGAGGGCTTTCTCTAGTTGCGGCAAGCGGGGGCCACTCTTCATCGTGGTGCGCGGGCCTCTCACTGTCGTGGCCTCTCTTGTTGCGGAGCACAGGCTCCAGACGCGCAGGCTCAGTAGTTGTGGCTCACGGGCCTAGTTGCTCCGCGGCATGTGGGATCCTCCCAGACCAGGGCTCGAACCCGTGTCCGCTGCATTAGCAGGCAGATTCTCAACCACTGAGCCACCAGGGAAGCCCAACGTGAGAAAATTGTAAAAGCTCCCCAGCGGATCCTAACATGAGCCAGGATGATAATGCATCCCAAATGGATCAGTCTACCAGTGAGATGTTGAGTATTTGTCTAAGCGAGCTTGGTGCCAGTGGTAAGAAGAGTGTAAAGCAGAGCTGTGCTTCTCTTGGCTTTTTGACTTGGTCATTCTGCTGCCTTGACCTGGTCATGGTTCTGTAAGGCTGGTCCTTAACTTGACCTCTGGCTGTGAATCCAACAGTGTTATGAGCATAATAACAGTATACTGAGGACAACCAGAGTCCCTCGTTCTACTTGGTTCCTGTGCTATAGCCTGAGATTTCTCGTTGAAGACAAAAATTTTCTAAATACAATAATATGGTGGTTTGGTATGGAACCAGTTTTTCAGTTTTCCTTCCCCCACTTCAGAATCTCCTACATCAGTTATAATCGTCAAAGACTGGTGATCTTACTTACTTTCCAGTCAGTCTCACCAGCATCTCTATGTATTACCATTGGACACATGCTCTTGACAGCGTTGATAGTTAATATCTATTCCTTTGAGCAAGTTAAGCCTGGAGCATCCTTCATGCCCACTTGAGTTTACATTTGGGGAGCTGGGGTGTGTAGTGAAAGGTCTAGTGACTCGCTGTGGTTACACAAGGAATCATTGATAAAGCTAAGAACAGCACTTAGCACATTGTATTCATCTCTTGTATCAAGTACAGCTTGTGACCATGTATCTTTGTCTAAAACTGTATCTGTAAATTTTTATAGTTCTGGGAATATATCTTGTACTTGTGAAAGGTTATCACTTGCTATAAGTTTATATAATTCACTCTGAAATATCTCAAAGTCAGTATTTCAAAAGTAAGTAAAATAGTGGTT
This sequence comes from Grampus griseus, assembly GCF_964374135.1. Taxonomy (NCBI): domain Eukaryota; kingdom Metazoa; phylum Chordata; class Mammalia; order Artiodactyla; family Delphinidae; genus Grampus; species Grampus griseus. The sequence goes on from NC_139000.1 coordinate 102,877,541, forward strand.
CTCAAACTGTTTGGGCTCAGTACTCCTTTACACTTGTAGTAACTATTGGGGACCCCAAAGATCTTTTGTTTATGTGGGTTATATATTTTGATATTTACTATATTAGAAATTAAAACGGAGAACATTAAAAAGATTTGTATTCCTTCATTCAACAAGAAGCCTATTACATGTTAACATAAGTAACTTTTTTAAACAAAATTTACCTGTTGTCCATAACCAAAAAAATTAGTAAGAATAGTGGCATTGTCTTACGTTTATGCAAATCTCTTTAACATCTGGCTTAATAGAAAACAGCTGGACTCTCACCTGCTTTTACATTCTTTCTATGTGTATATGCTATTACACAAAATTTAGCCTTTGGAAATTTTCACTGTACACACATGGCAAAATGAGAATGAAAAAGGCAAATAAATCCTGATAGTATTATGAAAACAATTTTAACCTCAAAGACCCTTTGAAAGAGTCGTTAAGCGCCGCTTTCACACTTTGAAGATAGCTGGTGAATTGTTTAACGATGAAACAACTTTGAGATAAAGAACCCCAAACTAGAGTTTCTGAATTTGAAGATCATTTTACATTTATTGGAAAAAGAGTAAAAATAAGAAAATGTGACAGTCTTGTGTCTTTAGGTAGTATTTCCGTTGCAGATTTATCATTGCAAAGGAATTTATCACCACTGAAAAATTCTAGAACATTTGGGAGTAAGGGTGCTCAATTTCATTTTTTCTTACATGGGGTTGTGGTATACTTTCTGATTTGCTGCTTTTTCAAAGACATACCACTATAACTTTTAATTTTCTAATTTCCAGTAGAGGCTAATTTATTTGACAAAATGAGAATTAAAACTAATGGCCATAAATGTGTCTTTTTCTTCTAGCCCTTCCCCACAAGAAGATGGGCAGATCATGTTTGATGTGGAAATGCACACCAGCAGGGACCATAGCTCTCAGGTGTGTGTGTATGTTTGTTTATTTTTCTGATTTGCATTAGATAATTAGGAAAAATGCAAATCTCTAAGTCTGTTTTGCTGAAATATAGTAAAGAATATGAAGACTTTAAAAAAATTGTTTGAACAATGGAATATTACTCAGCCATAAAAAAGAACGAAATAATGTCATTTGTAGCAACGTAGACAGACCTAGACATTGTCATACTGAGTGAAGTAAGTCAGAGAAAGACAAATATATGATATTGTTTATTTGTGGAATCTAAAAAAATGGTATAAATGAACTTATTTACAAAACAGAAATAGAGTCACAGATGTAGAAAACAAACTTATGGTTACCAGGGGGAAAGGGATAAATTGGGAGATTGGGATTGAGATATACACACAACTGTATATAAAATAGATAACTAATAAGGACCTACTGTAGAGCACAGGGAACTCTTCTCGGTACTCTACAATGACCTATATGGGAAAAGAATCTAAAAAAGAGTGGATACATGTTTATGTATAACTGATTCATTTTGCTGTACACCTGAAACTAACACAACATTCACAACATTTTAAATCAACTATACTCCAATAAAAAATTTAGAAAAATACTTTGAAGCCATTTTAAGTTATTCAGTTTCTGATGTTGGAATTTATGCTGCTGTGGTCGTCGTCATGCTCCTTTACAACTAAGAATTTGGGGTCCTAAAAGAATTGGGAAATTCTTGTCTATAATGTGTCATTCCAATATTCCAGGCTAGTTTCTTGAGTTTATAAATAGAAAACTGAGGCACATGTCTTATTTAAGGTCACAGAATAAATGAAACGGAAGGTTGTTGTAGAACCAGGTGTGAAAGCTTTTTTGCGTCTGAAATCAAATCAAGCTAGAGACAAAATTCACCTAAATTATGCAGGATTCCTTAAGGTAAAGAAGTTAAATATAGTTTCACAAGGAGTTGACATGTTGGAAATATAGATGGATATAGTATTGAAAGCTTACAAAGGTTTTTATTGTAAAACTTGGGATAAATAAATAATTGTCATTAATGATTTAGAATGTTCATAGCCAGCCCTTGACTTTATTGATCTGTCAGATCACCTGCAAGTGTCAGAGTGCAAATTTTTTTTATATATAAATTTATTTTATTTATTTATTTTTGGCTGTGTTGGGTCTTCGTTGCTGCGCCTGGGCTTTCCCTAGTTGTGGCGAGCGGGGGCTACTCTTCGTTGCGGTGCGCGGGCTTCTCATTGCAGTGGCTTCTCTTGTTGTGGAGCCCATACTGGCTCTAGGCATGCGGGCTTCAGTAGTTGTGGCATGTGGCCTCAGTAGTTGTGGCTTGCGGGCTCTAGAGCGCAGGCTCAGTAGTTGTGGCGCACGGGCTTAGTTGCTCCGCGGCATGTGGGATCTTCCCGGACCAGGGCTCGAACCCGTGTCCTCTGCATTGGCAGGCAGATTCTTAACCACTGAGCCACCAGGGAAGCCCAAGAATGCAAATTCTTGAGAACAGGAGGCATTGTTTTTTTCTCCCATGTTAAGGTACTTGAAGAATATATGTTGAGTGAATGTTTGAATGAATGCTAACAAAAACTTTGTTTTGCGGAGTTCTCACTGTGCAGTGTCCTGGCTCCCTTTGCACTGGAAATATTTTGCATGTTACCTTGGTTCCACCCAGTATTCTTTCTGTTTAGGAAGCTGCACACTTTCTCCCTACGTTGACTGTGCTTTATTTGTGCTGTTTTCTGAAACCTAGAAACACTATGGGACGGAATACTAATTTATTTTATGATGAACTTTATACCGTAGAGAAACTTGTAGTAGCAAGGCTACTACAGTCAATTTAAACCAGGTTACGTTTTTGAAAAGGCAATCTAACTCCTATAAGAAAAACATTATATCCTGTAGAGGAAGACTTTTAGTAAGAGAGAAATCAATAGGAATAATATACTTGAACTTCCAAAAAGCCTTTTGCATTGCTTGTTTCTAATTGAAGAAATGCTAATTCAAAAATTAGTTACTTTAGGGTTTGGGAAGGTGGATTTCTTTTTCATGAATTAGAAGGAAGCTTAGGGTTAGGAAACAGTTAAAAACAGTTAATAAAGGACTTAATGGTACTTGCTCTTATTGAATTTTTTAGATTGTCTACATGAGGAATATATGACATTTTTAGCCTTTTTAAGAGGAGGAAGGAAAGAAGCTAATATTTACTAGATACATTCCAGGTGCAAAATTTTTTTTTTTAAATTTTTTCCCACTGTAATGTTCTCAGCCCAGTGAAAGAGGTGACATAATGCCCATGAATGAATTGGAAAAAATGAAGCTGTGTCTTAATTAAGTTACTTACCTAAGATCAAAAGCAAGTAAGTGATAGAGTCAGGACTGAAACCAGGGCTGTCTGGGCCTGTGGCCCCTGTTCTACTAAAATAAGTCGATGAATGGGATTGATTTCAGAAGAGCTCACAAGGTCGTGAGAATGAACTAAAACACATGTCTGGTGAGTCATGGTACAAGGAAGCCTAAGGTGTAATGCCTTTAGGAAAAAGTTGTTCAAACTGGACTTTTAGGATAATGGTCCTCAAGAGTCAGTTTTGTAGCAGAAAATAGACGGTAGATTGTCTCTCAGAGGCGTTTTTCAGTGTGTTTCTGGGACCAAATAGGCCAGCACAGGGTCGGGTGTCATTGGAAGATGATACAAAGTGAAAATGTCTTCCTTTTCCCTCCTGTAAAACTGTGGTTTATCTGTTCTGTGCTATGTAGTTTAATATCCACATTTAGAGACCTAAGAGAGCTTGAGGTGCGGCAGAGAAGGAAAATGTAAGTGATTAGAAGGTAAGGGACTGCCCATGATAATAGGCTGAAATGATCAGAATCTTCTGTCTGAATAGTTGTAGCTGTGGAGCGAGGGTTATTGATTTGGATAAAGGCATGAATATTACTTCATTAGACTAAGTGCATTTTTACCATATTCTGAAATTCCAAGAATCAGAAGGCAATTTAAAGCCTAAAGCTGGCAAATGTAAGATTAATAAAAGGAAGCACAGGGCAGTAGTGAATGAGGAGAGCTTACAATCCTTATTCTTAAGGTAAACATTCTAAACTGATTTGGGAAGTTTTTGTGTTTTTTTTTTTTTTAATAATAGCCCAAAGATCATCATCTTTAAAAATTAGAATAAAATCTTAATATATTTTCATTCTTTTGGAAAGTATGAAATACTAGTTTGTTCACACATTTAAACCTGAATCTTTGAGCAGTTTTAGAAGCGACATTTAAGACCAATGTTGGAAACTGAACAGAAGTGACCTGCAGTGTGTTGAATGAGGTATTGTGTGGCACAGGCTGATCTATAAGTAAATTGTAACAATTTATCGTTTTTGATTTAGGGTATTTTCAGATTTACTCCAGAGAGCCAACTCATGATTCTGAGTAATCTTAATACTCAGTGGAACAAGCTTAATCCTAAAGGCTACATTATGTCATTCAGTGGTATTTGCCAAGTCCAGCAGAACTAAATAAGAATGATAGTACCAGAGTAGCAAAAATCCCCAGGGATTTTACTTTCTGTTTGATAGCAAAAGGGACCATCTATATCTAGAGATTCTCTGAAGCTACCTTCCTGGAGCAGCTGTTTCATAGAGAATTTTCATAACTACCTACAAAAAAGAATGAAAGTTTGAATTCTATCCAAACAAAATAACAAATCAAAATAATGCTTAGCTTTGAGACCCTTTGGTTTGAGGTCATAGCATTATATTCCTTAAAACTGAATAAATAATGCTGTGTCATTTTTTTAGGAATTTCTCGTCCCTGTGGGGTCTGGAAAGAGAAGCTATTGGAAATTTTGATTGTTCTTACCCTGAAACTTTAGGTTATTATCATTAGCAAGGAGAAGGACTTTTTAAATTTATTTGATGTGAAAGATGTCCAGTTCTTACTCTGTATTAAATAAATTACTCTTAAAACTTTTGGCTTAAGTAGTTTTGTTTGTTTGTTTGCGGTACACGGGCCTCTCACTGTTGTGGCCTCTCCCGTTGCGGAGCACAGGCTCCGGACGCGCAGGCTCAGCAGCCATGGCTCACGGGCCCAGCCGCTCCGCGGCATGTGGGATCTTCCCGGACCGGGGCACGAACCCGTATCCCCTGCATCGGCAGGCAGACTCTCAACCACTGCGCCACCAGGGAAGCTCTGGCTTAAGTAGTTTTGACTAAACCTTGGAAAATGTTTGGATAGCAATTTGTCTAAAAATCTCCTTCTAGGGAGTAAAACTTAATGCCTAAGAGTAGGGGCTATAGAGACCATTTGCCTGGGTTTGAATACTGGCCCTGCTACTTACCGCATATAGAAACTTGGGCAGTCACTTAATTTATGTCTCGGATTCCTCATCTGTAGAATGGAATAGTAATAGTTCCTTTTCTTACAGGATTGTTGTAAGGTAAAGGTTAATGCATGTAAAGTGCATAGACTGATGCTTGTCTCTTGATAAATGCTTAATAAATACTAGTTATTTTAAGTTATTATAAATCATTTACTTCCTCAGCCCAACTCCCAGTTATTTATTTTCTCATTACTTTATATTTGTTAGCATATACTTTTTGATGTTCCCCTTTGTTTTTAATTATGAAAAATTTTGAATGCATACAAAATAAAGAGGATATTACAATGGCCCTTCATACACGTATCACCCAGATTCAATGATTATCAATGTTTCCACACTTTAGTTACACTGTATCCCCAAATATACTTTTTCAGATTCATATTCTTTTTTTTTTTAATTGAGGAATAATTCAAATCTCAGGTTTATATTGCTGTGTTTAGACATAACAGTGAAACTCACTCAAGTTTTTTTTAAGATGTTAAATACTCTGATCTTAGATCATTTTGTCAGCCTTTTTGGAAAAATGACATCTTTCTTACATAAAAATTATTGATGCACAAGCTTATGATTTTTGTATATTTTCTGTCTAGATTTGTCTTCTGTAGTAGGAAGGATCAGTCTTCTTTTTCTCCTTTTTTAAAATGTGAATTCTCCTTTACAGTCAGAAGAAGAAGTTGCAGAAGGAGAGAAAGAAGTGGATGCTTTGAAGAAAAGTGTAGACTGGGTGTCCGACTGGTCCAGTAGACCTGAAAACATTCCACCTAAGTAAGTCAGTACATGGTTCTTTTCAGTGGACACAGTGCATGTAGTGTGGGCCTGCTAATTCCTGAGATATTTTCAGCAAATGCATTTCTGACACCTGCCTCTGCATTTCTTCCCCCAGGGAGTTCCACTTCAGACACCCTAAACGTTCCGTTTCCTTAAGCATGAGAAAAAGTGGAGCCATGAAGAAAGGGGGGATTTTCTCTGCAGAATTTCTTAAGGTGTTCATTCCATCTCTCTTCCTTTCCCATGTTTTGGCTTTGGGGCTAGGGTAAGTATTGGTCAGTGCCTGAAGTTTCTTCCATTCATTTTATTCACAGATTTTATTTCCAGCTGTAAGAAATATACGTGAAAGCAGTTTGTGTTGTTGTCCTTTTAATGTTTCAGCACAAGTGGGATGAACTCAAAAGAATTATTGAAGTCGATTCACTTTTGGTGTATAGGGTTCCCCCGCTCTCTGAAAGTAGAGCATGTCTATGAAACCTTCCGTAAGCTGAAATGGTGTAAAGCGAAGAAGCAATTACCTTAGGACACATCTTGCTAACTGATGCACAACATACATCGAGATAAAGCACAGATGCTCACAGATGCAGTTCAAAGCTATGGGAGCTGGATGCTGAGGTGCTGAGTGTGGTTCCTGGGAAGGAGGCGCTCTCACTGCTCGGAGTGCGCTTCCTCTGTAACAGCTCGCTGCAGAACCATCGCTGAACACTGTTCACTTTTTGCCTTTTTTTATAAATGTGAAAATCCTCTTCGAATTCCTTTCAGTTATCGAAAACAGGTACTAACATAGGTCTAACCTACATAGTGAAGTAATGAAAAGCAAACTTTCGAAAAGCGGGGGATACCTATCCAATAAGTATTTTTAAGAGTAGAGTTTTTTCTTATTTGAAAATAAGTTGTTCATATGATTTACTACCCTAAAGGTTCATTTTAAAGTGAGCTCTTCTATATTTGATTTTTCTTTTTGGGTCTTGTTGTTGTTGTTTATAAATTTCTCAAGATAAGCTGAGTTTTAAAGTAAATTAATCATTAGTGTATAAAGTTGGCGTTGATGTGAGCATTTCTCTTTCCCAAATGGGAAAATATACCATTTTATCGAGTAGTCCTTGAGTGCAACTGGAAAGCTGGTTGGGGTTACTACTGTTTTCTCTTTGTATTGACAGCATTTTTCTTTCCTTCTAAAATTGACCCCACATTTACCTGCAATTCATTAATTTTTCAGGGATTTCTTTTTTTTTAAAATAGATCTTTATTGGAGTATAATTGCTTCACAGTACTGTGTTAGTTTTGGTTGTACAACAAAGCGCATCAGCCATATGCATACACATGTCCCCATATCCCCTCCCTCTTGAGCCTCCCTCCCACCCTCCCCATCCTACGCCTCTAGGTCATCGCAAAGCACGGATCCCGTCTCCCTGTGCTGTGCTGCTGCTTCCCACCAACCAACTATTTTACATTCGGTAGTGTATATATGTCGACACTACTCTCACTTTGCCCCAGCTTCACCCTCCCACCCCATGTCCTCAAGTGCATTTTCTATGTCTACCTCCTTATTCTGCCCTGCAACTAGGTTCATCAGTAACATTTTCTTTTTTTTTACATTCCATATACGTGCGTTAGCATACGGTATTTGTTTTTCTCTTTCTGATGTACTTCACTCTTCAGACTCTCAGGTCCATCCACCTCATTACAAATAACTCAATTTCGTTTCTTTTTATGGCTGAGTAATATTCCATTGTATATATGTGCCACACATCTTCTTTATCCATTCATCCGATGATGGACACTTAGGTTGTTTCCATCTCCAGGCTATTGTAAATAGAGCTGCAATGAACATTTTGGTACATGACTCTTTTTGAATTATGGTTTTCTCACAGTATATTTCCAGCAGTGAGATTGCTGGGTCATATGGTAGTTCTATTTTTAGTTTTTTAAGGAACCTCCATACTGTTTTCCATAGTGATTGTATCAATTTACATTCCCACCAACAGTGCAGGAGGGTTCCCTTTTCTCCACACCCTCTCCAGCATTTATTGTTTGTAAATTTTTTGATGGTGGCTATCCTGACTGGCGTGAGGTGATACCTCATTGTAGTTTTGATTTGCATTTCTCTAATAATTAGTGATGTTGAGCATCTTTTCATGTGCCTCTTGGCTATCTGTTTGTCTTCCTTGGTGAAATGTCTGTTTAGGTCTTCCACCCATTTTTTAACTAGATTGTTTCTTTCTTTGATATTGAGCTCCATGAGCTCCAAGAAATCTTTGATTTCTTTCATCAGTGTTTTATAGTTTTCTGAGTAAAAGTCTTTCACCTCCTCAGGCAGGTTTATTCCTAGGTATTTTATTCTTCTTGTTGCAGTGGTAAATGGGAGTGTTTCCTTAATTTCTCTTTCTGATTTTTTGTTGTTGGTGTATAGGAAAGCCAGAGACTTCTGTGCATTAATTTTGTATTCTGCAACCTTACCAAATTCATTGATTAGTTATAGTAGTTTTCTGGTGGCATCTTTAGGATCTTCTATGTATAGTATCATGTCATCAGCAAACAGTGACAGCTTTACTTCTTCTCTTCCAATTTTGTATTCCTTTTATTTCTTTTTCTTCTTTGATTGCCATGGCTAGGACTTCCAAAACTATGTTGAATAAGAGTGGCGAGAGGGATTCCTTCTCTTGTTCCTGATCTTAGTGGAAATGCTTTCAGTTTTTCACTGTTGAGTATGATGCTTGCTGTGGGTTTGTCATATATGGCCTTTATTATGTTGAGGTAGGTTCCCTCTATGCCCATTTTCTGAAGAGCTTCTATCATAAATGGGTGTTGAATTTTGTCAAATGCTTTTTCTGCATCTATTGAGATAATCATATGGTTTTTATTCCTTAATTTGTTAATGTGATGTATCACGTTGATTGATTTGCATATACTGAAGAATCCTTGCATTTCTGGGGTAAATCCCACTTGATCATGGTGTATGATCCTTTTAATGTGCTGTTGGATTCTGTGCTAGTATTTTGTTCAGGATTTTTGCATCTATGTTCATCAGTGATATTGATCTGTAATTTTCTTTTTTTGTGATATCTTTTTCTGGTTTTGGTATCAGGGTGATGGTCACTTCGTAGAATGAATTTGGGAGTGTTTCTCCCTCTGCACTTTTTTGGAAGAGTTTGAGAAGGATCAGTGTTAGCTCTTCTCTAAATGTTTGACAGAATTCACCTGTGAAGCCATCTGATCCTGGACTTCTGTTTCTTGGAAGATTTTTAATTATGGTTTCAATGTCATTACTTTTGATAGGTCTGTTCATATTTTCTAATTTTTCCTGATTCAGTCTTGGAAAATTGTACCTGTCCAAGAATTTGTCCGTTTCTTTATGGTTGTCCATTTTATTGGCATAGAGTTGTTTGTAGTAGTCTCTTATAATCCTTTGTATTTCTGCAGTGTCAGTTGTGATTTCTCCTTTTTCATTTCTAATTTTATTGATTTGCATCCTCTCCCTTTTTTTCTTGATGAGTCTGGCTAAGGGTTTATCAGTTTCATTCATCTTCTCAAAGAACCATCTTTTCGTTTTATTGATCTTTGCTATTGTTTTCTTCATTTCTATTTATTTCTACTCTGATCTTTATGATTTCTTTCCTTCTACAGACTTCGGGTTTTCTTTGTTCTTTCGCTAGTTGTTTTAAGTGTAGGGTTAGATTGTTTATTTGAGATTTTTCTTGTTTCTTGAGGTGAGATTGTATTGCTATAAACTTCCCTCTTAGAACTGCTTTTGCTGCTTCCCATAGGTTTTGGGTCGTTGTGTTTTCATTGTCATTTGTTTCTAGGTATTTTTAAATTTTCTCTTTGATTTCTTCAGTGGTGTCTTGGTTATTTACTAGCACACTGTTTAGCCTCCATGTATTTGTATTTTTTACAGTTTTTTTCCTGTAATTGATTTCCAGTCTCATAGCGTTGTGGTCAGAAAAGATGCTTGATATGATTTCAATTTTCTTAAATTTTCTGAGGCTTGATTAGTGACCCAAGGTGTGATCTATCCTGGAGAATGTTCCATGTGCACTTGAGAAGAAAGTGTATTCTGCCACTTTTGGGTGGAATGTTCTATAAATATCAATTAGATCTGTCTGGTCTGTTGTGTCATTTAAAGCTTGTGTTTCTGTATTTATTTTCTGCTTGGATGATCTGTCCATTGGTGTAAGTGGGGTGTTAAAGTCCCCTACTATTATTGTGTTACTGTCAATTTCTCCTTTCATGGTTGTTAGCATTTGCCTTATGTATTGAGGTGCTCCTGTGTTGCGTGCATAAACATTTATAATTGTTATATCTTCTTGGATTGATCCTTTGATCATTATGTAGTGTCCCTCCTTAACTCTTGTAACAGTCTTTATTTTAAAGTCTTATTTTATCTGATACGAGTGTTGCTACTCCAGCTTTCTTTTGATTTCCATTTGCATGGAATATCTTTTTCCATCCCTTCACTTTCAGTCTGTATGTGTTCCTAGGTCTGAAGTGGGTCTCCTGTAGACAGCATATATATGGGTCTTGTTTTTGTATCCATTCAGCCAGTCTGTGTCTTTTGATTGGGCCATTTAATCCATTTACATTCAAGGTTATTATCGATATGTATGTTCCTCTTACCATTTTCTTAATTGCTTTGGGTTTCTTTTTGTGGGTCTTTTTCTTTTTTGTGTGTTTCTCGCTTAGAGAAGTTTCTTTAGCATTTGTTGTAAAGCTGGTTTGGTGGTGCTGAATCCTCTTAGCTTTTGCTTATCTGAAAAGCTTTTGACTTCTCCATCGAATCTGAATGAGATCCTTGCTGGGTAGAGTAATCTTGGTTGTAGGTTTTTCTCTTTCATCACTTTAAGTATATCCTGCCACTACCTTCTGGCCTGCAGAGTTTCCGCTGAAAAATCAGCTGATAACATTATGGGGATTCCTTTGTATGCTATTTTTTGTTTTTCCCTTGCTGCTTTTAATATTTTTTCTTTGGATTTAATTTTTGTTAGTTTGATTAATATGTGTCTTGGTGTGTTTTTCCTAGGGTTTATCCTGTATGGGATTCTCTGTGCTTCCTTGACTTGGGTGACTATTTCCTTTCCCGTGTTAGGGAAGTTTTCAACTATAATCTCTTCAAATATTTTCGCAGACCCTCTCTTTTTCTCTTCTTCTTCTGGGACCCCTGTAATTCAAATGTTGGTGAGTTTAGTGTTGTCCCAGAGGTCTCTGAGACTGTCTTCAATTCCTTTCATTCTTTTTTCTTTATTCTGCTCCTCAGCAGTTATTTCCACCATTTTGTCTTCCAGCTCACTTATTCGTTCTTCTGCCTCAGTTATTCTGTTATTGATTCCTTCTAGTGTATTTTTCATTTCAGTTATTGTGTTGTTCATCTCTGTTTGTTCTTTAGTTCTTCTAGATCTTTGTTAAACACTTCTTGAATTTTCTCAATCCATGCCTCCATTCTATTTCTGAGATTCTGGATGATCTTAACTATCATTACTCTGAATTCTTTTTTCAGGTAGATTGCCCATTTCCTCTTCATTTATTTGGTCTTGTAGGTTTTTACCTTGCTCCTTCATCTGTGACATATTTTTTTGCCATCTTATTTTTTTTTTTTTTTTTTTTTAATGAGTGGGATTGTGTTCCTGCCTTACTGGTTGTTTGGCCTGAGGCTTCCAACACTGGAGTTTGTAGGCTGTTGGGTAGAGCTGGGTCTTGGTGCTGAGATGAAGAACTCCATGAGACCTCACTCCGATGACTATTCCCTGGGGTCTGAGGTTCTCTGTTAGTTCAGTGGTTTGGACTCGGATCTCCCACCACAAGAGCTTCGGCCTGACCCCAGGCTCGTGAACCAAGATCCCGCAAGCCGCCGGTTCACTTTGTGCTTCTCCTGTCTCCTTGGGCATCAGAGTCCCCCACCAGCGGCCGGCAGGCGCCCTAGTTGGGGGGAGACTCCAACTCCGCATCTTCCCACACCACCATCTTGACTCCTCCAGGGATGTCTTTTAAATTCTTCTTTTTTTCTGGATTTGAACAGTTGAGGAAATACACTTTTGAAATATTTTAGGAGTTAAACACTTGTGGTTAAATATTTTTAAGACATATCTGCTCTTCTCTTTGAGCATGCCCAGTGGGTCCTCTTCTGTATATAATGTGCAGAAGAAGTACAGCATCTCTTATCTTTCCTCTAAGGAGCTCAGCATATGGGAGAGGTGTTCACAGTAATGAACTTGGAAACGTACGTGACTTTCCCACACACACCTCCTGCCTTTCTGGGTGCCTGATCTGCTTTTGTGAGGGTGAGCACAGTGATGGCACGCAGCAGAACGGGGGGTATGTGAGAATGCTGTGTGGGGTAGGAGTTCACATTCCCCGGCAGCATTGACTGCACACTAGTTCATCTGCCCTCAGCAGGCTGGTCGGCTTTTGTACCTTGGAGGAACTCCTCCTTTTATGAATCTTCAGACTGTTTCTCTTGCTGGTGTAAGTGTAACAGTTGTTATAGATGAATGTAGAAAACAAAAGGATTCTAAAAAGTAAAGTTGGTTTTATTACGTTGGGGTGTGGGGCTGGTTCCATCTTTTCCTTAACTTCCCTTCTGCTTCTGTTATATAAGGGTCAAACACTTGCTTGCCATGGGAAAGTAATATAAGGCCCTAATCCTTAGGAGTTAAACTGTTAATAAGAGCATTTTAAAGCACTGGCAGCTTTGTAATTTGGTATATTACTGTATTTTGTGTCTGAAATATCAGTAGAATTTTTTTTCCACCACAGCGGACCGTCTCAAAGGAGGTTAGCTCTGCTTTACTCTTTGAAGGGATCTGTTCTCTCTGGCTTTGCTTTGTCTAATCACTGCCCCAGTGATGTCCAGTCCTGCCCAATGAGTAAACATAATCATATAAAACCAGTTTAGCTGGCTGATGACTAGCTTTAAGTAAGTCAGTGATGATTTCAGGGTGTTAGGGAACTGTACACACAGACCTTTAGAGCCTTGTACAATGGCTGAAAATTCTCATTTGTAAGTACAGTTCAGCCTGTGGGCAAGTTGGTATAGAGCTGTTGAAACAGATGAAACATGATATACTGTGTTTCCTTTCAGCATCTACATTGGAAAACGACTCAGCACGCCTTCTGCCAGCACCTACTAAGGGAAAAGAAGAGCCCCTGGGAAAGCGTGTGACTTGTGAAGTGGTGTATTGTCACAGTAGTTTATTTGAACTTGAGACCATTGTAAGCATGACCCAACCTACGCCCTATTTTTACATATCCAAGTTCCAGTAACTCTCAAATCCAGTATTTTATTCAAACTCTGTTGAGGCATTTTACTAACCTCATTCCCTTTTTGGCCTGTAAAACACTTTAGAATTTCCTAACAGAGTTTACTGTTGTTTAGAAATTTGCAAGGGCTTCTTTTCTGCAAATGCCACCAGCAGATTATAATTTTGTCAACAATGCTGTTGTCTCCTTTTAGGTACCACCAGACTTAGACCTGCATCATTCATGGTATAAATTTTACTCTTGCAAGATAACTCCCATCTTTCTCTTAAAGCAAGACCAGGTTAGCAAATGATATAAAAGCTTTGTTGTTGGTTGTTTTTTTTTTTTTTTCCAAGACAAAGGCAAGCTTCCCTAAGCTTGAATTTATAGTTATTAAAAAAGAAAAAAACAAACAAAATAAGACACAAGAAAAAAAAATATCCTGGGCAATAAAAACTTATTTTAAACCAGCTTTGGAGCCACTTTTTGTCTAAGCCTCTTAATGGCGCCTTTTAATTTGTAGGAGGCAAGCTATGTAAATGATAGGTATAAAATAGAAGAACTCGAATACATCAGCAGATTTTAATACTAGTATGTTATAATCTGTCTTTTCTATGGTGTAGAATCTTTATTTCTGGTAAGGAATGTCTCAGGCCTAGAAATCTATGAAATTGCTTTGGGGACTTCTGTGTGTGTTTGGTATTTTTATGTTTATTAGCTGCATGTGAATTTTTCGTGGCTTTGATTTTTTTTTTTCTTTTTTTCTTTTTTCCTAAGAGGCTTTGGAGTGAGTTCCAATTTGTGGTATAAATACAGGCTTCTTGTTTTAGGAAGCATCACTTACACTCTGAAGCCTTTAAACTCTGAAGATAACTGTTTCAGAGTTATTTCAAGCACTTGGGCAACTTTGAAGACCAGACTTGGGTTGTGGGAACAGTTGACAGAGTTCTGAAGAGATGCCATTGGTTTTCTTCTGCTCTCTCCCTTTCTCATGTTTACTGTACAACCTGCCCAAGGCGATTCCTGTGATTGTGCAGGCGCCAGCCATTTCCTTCTCCTGTAGCCATCTTTTCAGTTACGTTCAACTCCTGAAGTTCCAGAACACTCAACAACTTCCTCTAATGATATACCTTTTGGTTCCTTTCTCAAATGTGAAGCTTTAGGACCAAATTGTTAGAAAGCAACAGATTTACCCATCATTTCAAGTAGGTTTATTGACTTTCTGAACACACAGCATGATTCTGAAGGATACTATTATATGTTTTATATATAAATAATTACTGTTTATGGTATAGGCATTGAATATTTAGAGAACCATTGTTAATTTGAAGGCTAGCCATCTATTCAGTAAATAAGGAGCATCAGGTTGACTTGAATAAAAGCACTCTGACCAGCAGGTTTGCTAGTTTGCAGAAACTACCTGAGTCTTTTCTCTCTCACATGAAGTTTTGTAAAGTTGATGTGTTATAGTGGAAAATAACATACAGATTAAACAAAAAAATTAATTTCTGACTCTCTTTTCGAGAATGTAGCTGGCTGTCTTTAAGAAAGATGAGATATCCAGATAGTCTTCTGAATTCTTTGACTTTGTTTTTCTTTCTAGATTTTGGTGTCCCAATCATTTTGGACATTTTTATCATCCCTTGTTTCTGTCTTATTCACACGTCTGACAACGCTGGGTTTGCCCTCTGTAACCCATTTATTTCACGTCTTCGTATTTCTTTGGGAAGAAAGTAAATCTGCTGGCCCGCTGACTTTGCAAAGTCTGAATAAAATTGGAAAGGCCGGTAAAGTTAGGAGAACTAAAGAGCTAAACCGTTCTAATATACAATTTGTATTACAGTTGGTATCATGGGAGGAAAAAGTAAAATTATACTTAAAGAAAAGCAGCTTTTTACAGGCAACACATTACTCTCTTTTGAAATTCAGTAGTGATCTTGTCAGGTGTGTGGCTGAATTTGGGTATATTTGTGGGTTTTTTCCAACATTGAAAATAAATTTAGTCCTGCCCTTTTTCTTAAAATAGCTCTGAAATTTTGGACTATTACTTAAAACATGAATACATGATCACAGTAGAACTTAATCGTAAGATGAAATCATGCAGTATTTATTGATAACCCTAACATCTGGGATAAATGTTTATGCTCCTGCCCAGATTTGTGTTGAATGGAAACAGATTGTGTGATTGGAAAGGAGAATTCGACAACTAACAGTTGACATTTTTAAGATTAATGTTTAGAAAGCTTTACACCTGTTTACAATTTGAGGACGAAAAGGCAGTCTTCATTTTTCTTATGTTTGATGAAAACTGGCTTAAGATATTTGTAAATATAATCAAGAGCAAAACTGCACAAACTTGCACATGGAAAAGGGTGGCAAGTTACTTTGATTGCAGTAAAAACATCTACTGTTCTAAAACGTGAAAACTGAAGACTTAGATGATGAATTGTCAAGTGAACCAGTCGTTGAAATTATCGGAATTAACTGAGCCAAAGTGATTATGCATTCTTCATCTATTTAGTTAGCACTTTGTATCATTATATACAGTTTACAATCCATGTATAACTTGTAGCTACAAACATTTTGTGCCATTAAAGCTCTCACAGAACTCTTTCTGTCAGTACGTTATTTTATGTCCCGTGTGTTGCCTGGGAGTTCAGGGGAAAGGAGGCCGACCTGTCTACATACACGTTTTCCATAGTTGAGTTCCTCAAATCCTAGAGGGACTGCCAGTGTGCCGATCACGTAGGAGCGGACGATATTCCTGCCCTCCTGAGGCCGCTACACTCGGGAGACAGCCACCACGTGATGTAATTATTTATCATGTATGAGGTACAATGGGGCCATGACCGGCAGAGCATTTGTTCTGCCAGAGGGCGTCAGGGCTCACGGAGGAGGGGGTCTATTGTAGGATGAGTTAAGTGTTCAACAAATGCAAAAGGGAATTACAAGCATGCCTGCGGCTGACACATGTGAAAATACATTCCGGAAATAACGAAGCTCCCTGTGGCTGGAAAACGTGGTAGGTAGAAGGACACTGAAAATGTAGTGAAGTGTCGAACCAAACTGAAGTTTACGTGCCCTCGGTGGTTGAACTTATTTGGATAGTCATTGGGTTACTTTTGAGGGGTTTATTTAAAGCAGGGAAATGCTTGAAGATTTAAGTTGTAGATGGTTATGAAAGAGTGAAGCAAAGAGAACCAGAGGCCAGGAGACCTGTGAGTTCTCTGAGGAAGGAATAGGCGCCTGCCCTCAGCTGTAACCCTAGGGATGGGAAAGGTGGGCTGGGGTAGATTCGGGAGACAAAGCCGAGTCAGTGGTAAGGAGATGGTTGAGAAAGGAAGAAGGCATGTGACATCAATGTGACGGTGCCATTAACTGAGAAAGTGAGGACCAGAGGAGGAATGGTGTGGTAGGGGGAGAGAAAGATGATTTCAACTTTGAATACATTTGACCTGGTTTGAACATAACCAGCAGACACTTCTTAAATAGAACTAGAACTCAGGAGAAAAGTCTGGAGTGGAAATGGAAACACACGCTGAGACACGCATGTGTATGTTTGAAGATTTGGCCATGAGGACAGATGAGAGAAGTTGGCGAAGTCGTGGGGAAGGGCAGCATTTGAAGACTGAGCAGAAGAGAGTGATGTAAATAGGTGAGTGATGTAAATAGTGCGGTAGGAGAACCACCCCTCACCAAAAAGAGGTGGTAACCGAGCCTGTCCAATTTAGTGGTTAAAGAGGGTGAACTGAAGGGTAGCTTTTGAACTGGGCAGTTGAATCACTGCTGATCTTTGCAAGAGCATTTCTGTTGGAGCAAAAGAGGGGTCCCAGGTTAAACTGAATTGGGTCAATGAATGAATAGCAACTAAGGAGTGTTGACTTTTCTTAGTCAATTTGGAGATGAAGAAAGTGAAGGGGAAGATTTCCCAGAGGAGACCGGATGGTAGGATTGTTTGCTTAGGTTGGGATATAGAGAGAGGAGGAATGAGTTTGTAGGCTAAGGAGGAAGTGCAAAGGGAAATATTGAAGACGCGGGGGAGCCGATAAAAAAGTCCTGGAGGGAGTAGGCAGGATATGTTAAGGACTCAGAGGGGAGATTTACCTTGGAAAGGGGGAGAGGGACTTTTGGAATCACTCAAAATTCACAAGACCCAAATACTTAGAATAGGAAATAAAGAGGTAGGTGAGAAGAGGTGGAGATCTGTGAAGAGGTGAAGGAGCAGTAAATTGGAATCCACATCTGACGGGCTCCGTTCTCTCCATGAACACTAGGTCTTTGAAGATGAGGATGGTGGTGGAGGCTGAAGGAGGATGGAACTGTTTTCCGTCAATATCTCCTGATCTAAAAGGAGCCGGAACTAAAGCTGAGACTCCTGGAGCCTTTTAATTGCTCTTGGCGTCTTTCCCCAGTGTACCTTGATGTTGAGCAGGCTGGAAGCCCAGACCGGGCTCTGCCACCTTTCAGCCTAGTCAGTGCTTTAGACATTTCAGCTGTCGTGGATTAAACTAAATGATCTCTTGGGACTTTTTAATCCTATAATTGCTGTCAGTAAATTACAGTTCAGTCTAAAAAGCAGGATTGAGAATGGCTGAATGACGAATAGGCATTATGAACATCTTATAAGTGTTACTTTATATTTGTTAGTGGAACAAGAAAGCGTGTTTTTCTGAGCGTCTCCTTTATGCCTCTTGGTAAATGGACAAGATAACAAACCAGAATGCAGAGGAAAAGCTATAAATTCTGGGTGCAGATGAGTGAGGATTCCAAATCCCAAATGATTTACATCTTTAATCAGTAAGCCCCATTCCTGACATTTAAACTTCCATGTATTAGCCCTGGGATGATTTATTGTACCTCTGCTCTACGAGGGGTATGAAGTTCAAAGTCATAATCACTTTTCTAGATTAATTATAAAATTTAATGAAGTTTTTGGAGTGGGGAGAAAAATTTGTAAAGATTACCATGTCATCGACTTCATTTATTATTATTTCTCACTTAGAAACACAAATATAAAGGTCATGAAATGAGCCAGTTTATAAATTCAAATCAAGGGAAAAATAGTTTCCGACAAAGGCCTCATTTCTCCGGCTAAGACAGAAAGCGCTCAGTCATAAGTCAATGGACAGGGCTTCCCTGGTGGTGCAGTGGTTAGGAATCTGCCTGCCAACGCAGGGGACAAGGGTTCGAGCCCTGGTCTGGGAAGATCCCACATGCTGCGGAGCAACTAAGCCTGTGCATCACAACTACTGAGCCTGCGCTCTAGAGCCTGTGAGCCACAGCTACTGAGTCTGCGAGCCACAACTACTGAAGCCCGCGTGCCTAGAGCCTGTGCTCCACAATGAGAGGAGCCACCACAATGAGAAGCCGGAGCACCGCAACGAAGAGTAGCCCCCGCTCGCCGCAGCTAGAGAAAGCCGCGCGCAGCAACAAAGATCCAACACAGCCAAAAATAAGTAAATTAAATAAATTTGAAAAAAAGAAGTCAGTGGACAATGACGAGTCCTGTAAATAACTGGAAAGAGCTTTTGAGCTGTTTTCAAGGGTTTTGAATAAGAGCTAATGGATGGTGAAGCTGCTGACCTATTCTGAGATTTTGAAATGCAAATTTGAAGTTCGCCTAAGTGAAATGAGGCTGGAAACTTGGGGTGAGGGGAGAAGGGTTACAGATCACATCAGAAATCGTTAGCTTACCACTTAGTAAAAGATACACCCCTGCAGTTCCTAGCATTTTTTGAAATGCTCAACAAACAAAAACGTCTTTACTTCCTCAACCTCGATGAATCTGACTTCCACTTAATATCCTGTCCTCTACTTTCACTACTAGCATGAATATGGAAAAACTGTGGATATATTGAATAAGGAAAGAAACCACAGGTTTTTTTTAAAAAGAGCTCCAAAAGCGATTCTGTTGCACAGCCGAGATGTGGACTCACTGACCCACAGGTACAGGGGAAGGATGCCCACAGCTGCAGATCTCTACTGGACTTCAGGCCTATGTATCCAGCTACCACGGGCATTTTAAACTTATGTCCTAAACTCATCTTACCCATCTTCCCTGCTGTGTACCCATCTTCTTATGTTGTCTGGGAATCACACGAGTATCCCTTCAGTTGCCCAAACCAGAAACTTGCCAATTATTTTCCTTCCCCACTTCTCCAGTCATTCACCATGGCCTGTTAATTCCACCTTCAAAATAGCCCCAGCTACTCCTCCCCACTTTCCCCTACCTTAATCCAGGCCTCCCCCCAACCCCCTTTGTTGGGCCACTGCAAGAGCTTCCTGACTGGTCTCCGTGGCAGCCAGAGTAATTGTTCTAAAATACAAATCCGATCAGACCACGGTGTCACCCTTAAATGGTTCCCCGTTGTCTTGAGGGCAAAGTTAAAGTTCTCTGAGGTTGCTGCCAGGCCCTTCTTCATCAGGCTCTGCCCGTCTCAGCCTCACGTCTCCCGTGGCTGTCCTCCACTCCCTCCCCCAACACAGGTCAGACTGAACAGATCTTCACGCTTTTCTAACTCCTGGCCTTTGTGAGTACGGTTTCCTCTGCCAGGATAGCCCTTTCCCCACCCCTCCCTCTCACGCTTCATTTTTCAGGGCAGCTCAGCGTTCATTTCCTCTGAGAAATCTTCTTTGATGCCTGTCACACACACTCCACACCCAAGTGGACTGAGTGCCTCTCCTGTAACCTCCCAGAACAGTTGGCATTTACCTCCATTGTGGCACAGTTCACCCTGAAATATGATCGTCTTTTTCCATGTCTTCCGCCCTCATAGAGCTTGAAGCCCTCTAAGTTAAGCCCTGTATCTGGCTTGTTTTCCACCATGTCCCAGAACTGACGGTGCTTGTCGCCGCATGCATGCTAAACATAGTGAAAATTACCGAATTTTGTTTTCCACACACACACACAGCTAGTTTCAGGCTAGTTTTATTGAATTTACCTGAAGTGGAATAGCAAGTATTTGGAGATAACTTAAGAATTCGGAAGGATTGTACTCTAGGGAAGTTGCATAGAATGGCAGCAGATTTTTGAAAAACTTCATTTTGGAGAGAGAAGAGGAA
Organism: Grampus griseus; assembly: GCF_964374135.1. Lineage (NCBI taxonomy): Eukaryota > Metazoa > Chordata > Mammalia > Artiodactyla > Delphinidae > Grampus > Grampus griseus. The sequence goes on from NC_139000.1 coordinate 102,897,909, forward strand.
AATGTTTAAAAAACACTTAAGGGAAAGAGCAGAGCTTGTGGAAACCCGAAATCTGAAGCAACAGGGATCCAACTGATTATTTAAACATCTGGTTAAACCTAGAATCTTCTCTCGTATCCTAGCTAGGTTGCCTTGTGAGTTCTCTGTTAGAACTGTCACATGCAAAAGCAGCTGCGTGTCATCACTGGTTTTAAAAATGGGATTAGAGCTACCACAGGGTTGGCTTGCGTCATGTTAAACGTGAGACTTACTACTTTTCACCCTGTAACATTGTTTATGGCCTGGGATTGCATTAGATGGCTTGAAATGAGATGGCTGGCCATCGGAGGTGTTCAGACTAAAATTCAGCCTACAGAAAATGGTGTGGCAAGTTTGAGACTTTTTTTTGGTAAAGGTTGTACTCCATTTACAGTTATTATAAAATATTGTCTATATTCCCCGTGTTGTACAATATATCCTTGTAGCTTATTTTGTACATGATAGTTTGTACCTCTTCCTCCCCTACCCCTATATTGCCCCTCCCCTGCCACTGGTACCCACTAGTTTGTCCTCTCTCTCTGTGAGTCTCTTTCTTTTCTGTTATATTCACTAGTTTGTTGTATTGTTTAGATTCCACATATGATGATATCGTACAGTATTTGTCTCTCTCTGTTTGACTTATTTCACTTAGCATAATGCCCTCCAAGTCCATCCATGTTGCTGCAGGTGGCAAAATTTCACAAGACTTTTAAAAAATCAGTGTTTCTAACAAGTTATCTCCACTGCCTGTTGAGGAAAACTGCATCTGGTAAGGATTTTCTTTTTGCTGGGCATTGTGGTTGCTGTTACTTCATAGAGTCCTATAATAGGTGATTTTATAGATGAAGGAACCAGGGCTCAGAGGTCTTAGATAATTTGCCCATATCACACCATTAATAAATTACAACACTGAGATGCCAATTTAAAGCAAAATCACTTTCCAGGGCTCTTTTTAAATCAAGCATCTGGGGTTTCTTAGTTTTTCTGAAATAATTCTGAAGTGTCCATTTATATCCTGAAAATCACAGCTTCTAACCAAAACATTAGACTTCTGCAATAATTAAATTTTCTTGAAAATACTTGTCAACGGTTCTAATGGTAGATCTAGGAAATAACAGAATCAGATCAAACCCTGGGCAGTATTATCTGAGTGAGTGGCATATTTTGTTATATTTGGCAGCACTAACAATCCTTGTGCAAAGATAGATTTTAAGCTTCAAGCCATCCATTTGGGCACCACCAAGTTCTGCTTCATGAATAAATCTGAAAAAGGAAACCCATACCCATTTCAACCATTTCTGAAAGTTAATTATCATATCATCTGTGCCTTTATCCATGTTATAACGTTCCTGCCAAAGAATCTATATTTTGGGTGGGTTGTAATTCAGGCTGAGAACAGTGTGAAGAAAGATGGGTGGGATGCGGGAGATGGGGGGGAGGTCCAAGAGGGAAGGGATATATGTATGCATATAGCTGATTCACTTCGTTGTATAGCAGAAACTAACACAACACTGTAAAGCAGCTATACTCCAAAAGAAAGAAAGAAAGAAACTCAGTATCACTGGCTTCTGAAACATTGCCATGTTAGCTATGTGATTTCATATACAAATCACTGTTTGGGGTGAGTAGTAAGGGGCAAGGGAAGGATAGGTTGGAAGGAAATATGAAAACTTTGGGGGAACATTTAGCAAGGGCCAGAAATGGAATCTTGAGCTCTTACATTCTTTAATCCTCACAACAGCTCATGTGTTGTTCTTGTGATCTTACAGAAGAGAAAATCTAGGTTCAATAAATGACCCAGATCTCACCTACGTTTTTGCTCATAGAACAACTGCTGAATCCCTTTGGGTTTTAGTCTCTAGCCTGGTGACCCTTAGCTCCAGGTGAACTGTCCTTCCCGTAATGCACACTCCCCGGTTGCTGAGTCAACTTTTTATCCTTTGGTGGATGTGATTTTTTTTTTTTTTCTAGTGGGAAAATCAGGTATTCATGCGGTGAGCACAGTCGTAAAGGAATTTCCAATATCAACAAATGCAGTGTTTTCCAAACTTTGGTTTAACCTTGGTGATTTTTGCCATTTAAATGTAAGGTGAATGTGAATTTTAAAAATCATTCTCTGTAAGAATAAAGGCTGCTCAGTCCACAAAGGCACCTATGACCCTTTTGTTTCATGCATTCTTTTAACCAGAGAATATTCATGGTGTACGTGCTCCGTGCCAGGGACTGTTCTGGGACGCCAGATTAATAGCTACTGCATTCATTAATCACCTCTGACTAGTGGATGCTGGTATAGTCTGATGCACATGGCGTATATTAACAAGCTCATTACAAGTGACAGAATCATTGAGAGGACTGGAGAGCCACTCCTCTGAACTAATGAAACTGCTGAACCCCTAGGCACTACATTTTTCTTTTGTTTTCTTTTTAACGGATGGTCATTTATTTTATTTTTTAAGATTTTTATTGGAGTATAGTTGATTTACAATGTTGTATTAGTTTCTGTTGTACAGCAGAGACATTTTTCTTTCTTTTTCTTCTTTTTTTTTTTCCCAGCCACGGCCCCATGGTATTCAGGATCCTAGTTCCCCAACCAGGGATTCAACCTGCACCCCGTGTAGTGGAAGCGCAGAGTCTTAAACACTGGGCCGCCAGGGAAGTCCCTATAGTGGCTTAAAACAAAATCTGTGGTTGTGGAGATGGGGGAAAAGTGGATTTGAGGAATATCCAGGAAGTAAAATCAATAGGATGGAATGCATGATGGGCTATGTCACCCAAAGATGAAAAGGGTTACTCTTAGGTTGCTACCAGGTGATGGTTCCATTTCCTTAGGGACAGCAAGGCTAGTGGTTCAGAATGGGATTGAGGGCTTGTCAGATAACCCAGCAGACATGTGCACCAGGTCACTGGATAGATGAGTCTGGAACTCAGAGGAAAGAGCTGGGCTGCGGACACAGAGTTTGGTCTTAAACAGCAAAAGGATGGTAGATGGAGCCGTGGAGTAGGTGCTATGATCTAGAGGGATAGAGTGAAAGAGAAGAAGGAAGGTCTAGAAAGAGCCCCAGAAAATGGCAACACTGAAAGATTTGGACAGAGGAGAAGCTAAAAAAGAGGTTGAGGGGCTTCCCTGGTGGCGCAGTGGTTGAGAGTCCGCCTGCCGACGCAGGGGACACGGGTTCGTGCCCCGGTCCGGGAAGATCCCACATGCCGCGGAGCGGTTGGGCCCGTGAGCCATGGCCGCTGAGCCTGCGCGTCCGGAGCCTGTGCTCCACAACGGGAGAAGCCACAGCAGTGAGAGGCCCGCGTACCGCAAAAAAAAAAAAAAAAAAAAAGGGGTTGAAAAGGAAGAGCCAGGGAGGAGGAGGAAAGCCAGGAGTGGGAACCGAGAGGGGAGCGTACTTATAGAGCCGCGATGCCAAATGTTGTTTCAAGTCAGTTTACATGAGGGACTGCAGAGCATTTGCTGGTTTCATCAACATGGAAACATTGATTGGATCCACAGCCCCACTGGAAGATGGCTGGTGTTGGGGGCTGGACTAGAGAGCTTTGCAGAGCAGGAGGAGGAATGGGGACAGCCCTTTAGGGGACACGTGGCCACGGAGGAGAAGAAAGAGATGGGATGATGACTGGGGGATAGGGACTTGAGGGAGGTTTTTTTTTTTTTTTAAGCTGAACAGGTTTGAGCATATTTAAATAGTAGGAGAAGGATGGAGTAGAAAAAGAAGTGGAAGGTGAAGGAGAGATACAAGTGGGCAGGGTTTTGCTCTAGTCTCTTTTTGCTCCATTAAGATCAATGGCCCTGAAAAGGAGGAAGCTGCCTCGGAAGGTCTCCCTGAGACCCTCTCCTCCAAGCCCCTATCGCATAAGGCCAACGCGTTCCCCGCCTTGGGGGGTGGGGCACTTTTCCCGAGCCCAGTGATGCGCTTACCTTCAACACCATTAAACCAATAAATATTACTTGTAAAGCGATTTTTGGGGGAAGGTCGCACCTTGCAGCATGTGAGCGTGGAGCCCTAACCACTGGACCGCCAGGGAAGTCCCTAAAGCGATTTTTTCAAGGCATGTGTGAAACTACATCCAACCTTGCAATCACACCTGGTGTGTAAGTTTGAGAGCACAAGGCAGAAAACTAAACTGGTCTTCATAATCCAGGCAGAGGAATTTGGGGTGAGTGTAGAGGTCAGATCCCTAGGGGATGGAGGAGGAGGAAAGAGGCCACAGATATTCTCTAGCTGAGAGGGACTTTGGAATGTAAATCTCTTTTTCCCAAACAAAATCTCCAGTGAAGTCTGCCCTGCTTGTTCCAGAGACTAAGTGGATTATTTGGGGGGGCACTCAAAGAGATGTTGTATTTCACAACTAGGTCAAAATTGTAATTCAGAGAAAGCTGTACTTACCGGATAACTTGTTTTTCTCCATTAAAAAAAATTAGGCTTCATTTACATAAAGTAAAACTTTTTAGTATACGGTTCTTCAAGTTTTGACAAATGCACAGTTATATAACTCCCATCATAACCAAGATACCCGACAGTTCCATCACCCATCCCCCAAATTCACACATCCTCATACTATTCATATTATCCTCATGTTAAGAACAAATCCTGATTGGAAAACTGGAAACACCCTCAGTCAATGGTAGTTCTGATTGCTTATCCCCAAAATGATGGGAACAGGCAAAGAAAGTTAACACGGATTTAAAAGTTATACTGGGGTAATTGCAAGTGTTGAATGGAGTTGCAAACATGCCTTTAAAAATCACTTTACAAGCAATATTTATTGGCTTAAGTGATATTATAAGGAGCTCTTTCCAACCTGTTCTAAGCAAATCAAATAGATATATATATATATATATATTTTTTTTTTTAAAGAAAGGAAAGCTATATCCACTCTCAAAACAGGATAACATACAGAGACCCATGCAGAGGTGGAAACTGCGGGGCCTTCTGGGCTCTAGTTCAAAAGCAGGCAGTGGAGCTGGAGATGGGGAGTCGCAACCCTCACAAGGGGTGCATGCAGGGCCAAGGTCAGCCAGCTCTGGAAAGCTGGTGTCTGCGGGGCAGAGAACGCAGAGGACGGCCCCTGCGGACACTGCATCATCAGCCCCGGCTGGTAGGAAGCTGAGGCCGTGGGAGGAGGAGCCAGCCTCGCAGCCGAGCTGCAGCAGAGGAAGCCGAGCGGGCACCGCCAAGGTCACAGTGGAGGAGACTCCGCAAAATACGCAGGCGCGGAGGCCCCTGTGCTGCGTGCCCAGTAAAGACCTCCGGCCTTGCGGGAGCCTCCAGACCGTGCAAAACGCCAAGATACCTAACGCTAAAATCACGGGGCCAACACAGGCAGCCCTCAGATGATGGGTTCCAGAGGGAATGCAAATGAAAGACAGTGTTTTAAGAACTGCGGTTAAATATACATTAATTTTAAGTGCACATTTCATTAATTTTAAGTGCACATTAATTTTAAGTGCACATTTCAGTGGCATTAAATGCATTCACATTGCTGTGCAACCATCACCCCCATCCATCTCCAGAACTTTTCCATCGTCCCAAACTGAAACTCTGTACCCATCAAACACTAACTTCCCATTCTCACCTCCCTGTCCCTCCCCCTACCAACCACTATTCTACTTTCTATCTCTATTAATTTGGTAATATTTGTCATATGTCACTTAGCATAATGTTTTCTAGGTTTATCCATGGCGTAGCATGTGTCAATTTCCTTCCTTTTCAAGACTGAATAGTATTCCATTGTTTGTTGACGGATGCTTGGGTTGCTTCCACCTTTTGGCCCTTGGATAATACTGCTATGAACGTGGGTGTACAAATCTCTGTAAACAGCAGGGTTTTGTTTGTTTGTTTGTTTTTAAAGCGGCAGCATAGCGTAATGATTACAAGCCAGACTGGAGCCAGACAGCTTGGGTTTGATACATGTTATCTGTGGACTTCCGTCGATTTACCTGACTTCCCTTCCTGTGCCTGGATCCCCTCACCTGTACAATAGGGTGATAACGATATCTTCCTTAGAGGGTTGTTGTAATTACATGAGATTTTATATATACTTAAAATGCTTAGAACAATGCCTGGCACACAGGGCCATGTAAGTATTTATGAGTTTACCTTGAATTACTTATGTTTAGGATCCCCAAGGAGATAAATGAAGGAATAACAGCCATTAAAAATTCTAAAATAAAATATGCAGAAATGAAACAAAATCAAATGGATATGAGAAAAAAACACTTTGAGAGTGAATTACACAGTCACTGAAAAAAGACACGGGATGAATGATAAACTAGAATTAAGGAGAGAATTACTAAGTTGGAAGATGCTGCTATAATATTCACCACAATGCATCACTAAGCGTCAGAGAGCTTTCTCTGTGATGCTCAAATATCTCTTATTTAAAGGCGGGGAGAACTTCACATCTCCTTTCAGCCTTTCTTTACAGCACACATCCTTGGAAAAGTGGAACAGTTTTTCACTTCCTCTCTTTTGCTCTTAAACTCCCTCGGTCAGGCTTCTCCATCACCCCAGCAAAACATCCCTTGTCAAGGTCACCTATGACCTCCATGGTGCCAGATTCAATAGTTCCTGCTCAGTCCTTGTCCCCTGTAACATCCGATCAGCACTTGATGCCGTGGATCACACACTTTCATCTCTTGGCTTCCAGGATCTTGCCTTCTTGTGTTTTCCCCTCCTACATCCCGGGAGCAGCTTCTCAGGCTTCCTCGCTGGACGCCCCTCCTCTCTTGCCTCTTAATTCCAGCGCACCCTAGAGTGATCCCTGGACGTGAGCACCCAGCATCTCATGGCATCTAGTTACTGAAGACTCCCAAGTTATGTCTGTAGCTGCAATCTGGCCCCTGGACTCCAGGTTCATACATCCGTCTGCTTCCCACTTCCACTTGGACATCTATTAGGCATCTCAAATTTATTGTGTCCAAAATACATTTCCACTCCACACACAGACACAGACCACTCATTTCTCCTGCATTTTCTTCCATCTGATTAAATGGCAACGTGGTCCATTCAGTGGCTTAGGTCACCTCGTCCCCCCTCTCCGCCCATGTCTCTGTAACACCCCCATATTCAACCCATCAGCAAATCTTAGCCTCTGCGTTCAAAATACATCCCAAATCTAACTTCCACCACTACCACCTTAGTCCAAGGCTCCAAACAGTCATTGCTCTGCTCACTGCCCCACCTTCTCCCAGCAGTGACTTCTTATTTCCTTCTGGATAAAATTTAGAAGTCCTGACCATGACCTCGCAGGTCCTACCTTGCTACCGTGATGCAATGCTCCCCTCCTACGTGCTCACTGCAGCCCACACTCACTGACCTCCTTGACATGCATCCTGCAAGCTGGCTCCCACCTCTCGACCTTCTCATCATGGGTTCCCGGGACTGTGTTGGGAGTAAAATGATTCTTTTCACTGTTGCCTCTCCTTTCTCCACTGGGCCACACATTCCTCACCATCTTGGGCAGGTTCCATAACTTCACACTGGCCTTGGCGATTAGAAGGCCAATCTGATCCCCTTGAAAAACACCCATCTCGGGGAATTCCCTGGCAGTCTGGTGGTTAGGACTCCGCGCTTTCACTGCCAAGTGAAAACTGTTTTTATTGTTGTTGTTTGACAGTAGCCGTCCTAAATGGGTGTAAGGTGATCATGACTTAAATTTTCAATTTTTATCTGGAAATGATTTACGTTAAGTTAGATATATACAACATAGTTAACAATCACTTGTATGTGTGTGTGTGTGACGGAGAGAGAGAGAGAGAGACTGCATAGGTATAAACTGCCTATTTTTGCTAATTAGCACAGAGAATACAATTGGAATTATTTGAGAAGGAAGGATTCAGTGTCACGTGGTAGCCAAAGCCCAGGCAGTGGAGACGGGAATTCTTGTCTTTTTGCCATTGACTTGGGTTTCGTGAGTGATCATGTAAGTTCTCTGGGTCTCAGTCTCTTCATAGTGAGGATTAAAAGAAATATACATGTAAAAGAACAGGGGCTGACACGTATCAAACACTTAGTCACGAGGCCATCTAGAATAAACAAAGGGAAACAACCAAAAGGTACTGGGCTAGATAACAGCCAAGTTCAGCCCATAGCTGAGTTCTTCACATTATAGATATTGCTGGAAATGGACGGTTTTCTCTATTTTGAAATACAGATAAAATTCACTTTATACATGGGACTTCCCTGGTGGTCCAGTGGTTAAGACTCTGTGCTCCCACTGCAGGGGGCAGGGGTTTGATCTCTGTTTGAGGAACTAAGTATCCTGCATGCTGCATGGCCAAAAAAAACTTCACTTTACACTGCAGACATGTTGAAGAGATACTGTGCCTATCGGGAATTGTTGTTTAATAAAGCAAATGAAAATGTAAATATTTTCAGAGAACTCTACATGAAGGAGTCCCATGGTGAAGTTAAATGTACTTTGGTAATGTAAATAATTAAGCATCAGAGAGCTTAGTACGATTGCTAAGTACATATTTTGGGAGAACTGTCTCTCCCTCTCTTTTCCATTTCTTTCTCTTCTTCATTCTTTTCTTTCCCACCCCCTTTCAAAAAGGACTCGATATGCCATTATCAAAGATGAGTATAAGATTAAAAGATGGGACTTCCCTGGTGGCACAATGGTTAAGAATCCGCCTGCCAATGCAGGGGACACAGGTTCGAGCCCTGGTCCGGGAAGACCCCACAGGCTGCAGAGCAACTAAGCCCGTGAGCCACAACTACTGAGCCCATGTGCCACAGCTACTGAAGCCCGCGCGCCTAGAACCTGTGCTCCTCAACAAGAGAAGCCACTGCAATGAGATGCCCGCGCACCACAACGAAAAGTAGACCCTGCTCCACACAACTAGAGAAAGCCCACGCACAGCAATGAAGACCCAATGCAGCCAAAAATAAATAAATTAGTTAATTAATTTTGATAAATTGGAAGGAAGATAAAGAAAAGAAAGGAGAAAAATTTAAAGTCAGAGCAAATATTAATTCCCCAAACACATGCTTTGTGAAGATATACTTTTTATTAAAGGAAGTGTGAAAAAAAAATTGGATCTGAGCATCCTAGCACCCAGTGTAAAGGGGGAAACATAATCCAATACGTCACACACGGTCCAAGAAATTAAAACAAGCCCATCGTGTAATTCTGATTACTGATGCCTGAAAGACCTTTCCCCCCGGGAAGTATTAAAAAAGGACACAGTGTCCTATCAATACCTGCATACTCTACAGTTATCTCCAGAATAAATACAATACTGAATTTTAAAAAATCAACGAAGCAGCAAACCATAGCCTGGCTTGTGTCGAAGAGCCCTTTCCTTAGATATTGCTGATCTTGTCTTTGTGAGCTCTTAGTTTTTTAATAATCTTCAGAACTGACTCATAAGAAACAAAGGAAAAAGGCTGTGTTGAACTTTTGGAGCCCCAGACTTAACCTCAAAAATCCTAAGGAAAATATTTGATGACTTAAAGTTGATCATCGAAAACATGTAAACTTGTGTATTAAAAATACCATAAACAAAGTCAGCAGATAAATGAGAAACCTGGAAAAGGCTGTTCAACAAATATGACAAAAAGAAAAATTGCCTCTTCTTCTAAGGCAGCCCCCCTCCCCTGTTCCCATTTACATGTAAGTGGATACAGTGGGGAGAAGGGAGGAGCCAGGATTGGGGAAGGGCCATTAAGGAAGATGCTGTATGATAAAGTTTGTAGTTCACAAAATCTTTGTGAAACCCTTCTCTCAGAATCAGCCTTGTGCGGGGACAGTGCTCAACTTCCATGGTGTTTCTCCATCATGCAACCTGTAACACCCCCCAGGTTCTGGCAGCCCCCTGACCCTGCCTGGCTTTCTTGCTTGAGGACCCTAGAGGTTGGAGATGGGTGGACAGGTCTTGGGTAGTCTTTTTCTTTTTTTTTAATATTTATTTATTTATTTAGGCTGCGCTGGGTCTTAGTTGCAGCACACGGGATCTTCGTTGCAGCATACGAAATCTTTTAGTCATGGCATTCGGACTCTTAGTTGCGGCATGCACGCGAGATCTATTTCCCCGACCAGGGATCGAACCCGGGCCCCCTGCATTGGGAGCCCGGAGTGTTACCCACTGGACACCAGGGAAGTCCCAGTCCTGGGTAGTCTTCACACCCATACCTGGGTGATCTCATCCCAACTATAGGTTTTGGCTTCCAGTTTGACTTTATGTATATAATATCTTTATATGTACTGCCTCCTGGGACTTCTCCATGCGGAGATCTCCTAGTACTTCAAATCCAACATGTCGTGGGTTTCCCCGGTGGCGCAGTGGTTGAGAGTCCACCTGCCGATGCAGGGGACACGGGTTTGTGCCCCGGTCTGGGAAGATCTCACATGCCGCGGAGCAGCTGGGCCTGTGAGCCATGGCCGCTGAGCCTGCGCGTCCGGAGCCTGTGCTCCGCAACGGGAGAGGCCACAACAGTGAGAGGCCCGTGTACTGCAAAAAACTTAATTAATTAATTAAAAAATGAGCAGAAGACCTAAATAGACATTTCTCCAAAGAAGACATACAGATGGCCAACAAACACATGAAAGAATGCTCAACATCACTAATTATTAGAGAAATGCAAATCAAAACTACAATGAGGTATCACCTCACACCAGTTAGGATGGGCATCATCAGAAAATCTACAAACAACAAATGCTGGAGAGGGTATGGAGAAAAGGGAACCCTCTTGCACTGTTGGTGGGAATGTAAATTGATACAGCCACTATGGAGAACAGTATGGAGGTTCCTTAGAAAACTAAAAATAGAACTACCATATGACCCAGCAATCCCACTACTGGGCATATATCCAGAGAAAACCATAATTCAAAAAGACACATGCACCCCAATGTTCATTGCAGCACTATTTACAATAGCCAGGTCATGGAAGCAACCTAAATGCCCATTGGCAGACGAATGGATAAAGAAGATGTGGCACATATATACAATGGAATATTAGCCATAGAAAGGAACGAAATTGGGTCATTTGTTGAGATGTGATATGGACCTAGAGACTGTCAGACAGAGTGAAGTAAGTCAGAAAGAGAAAAACAAATATCGTATGTTAACGCATATATGTGGAACCTAGAAAAATGGTACAGATGAACCGGTTTGCAGGGCAGAAATAGACACAGATGTAGAGAACAAACATATGGACACCAAGAGGGGAAAGCGGCAGTGGCGGGGGGGAGTTGGGATGAACTGGGAGATTGTGATTGATGTGTATACACTGCTGTGTATAAAATTGATGACTAATAAGAACCTGCTGTATAAAAAAAAATAAAACAAAATTCAAAAAATAAAAAAGTAAATAAATTAAAAAAATAAACAAACAGGGCTTCCCTGGTGGCGCAGTGGTTGGGAGTCCGCCTGCCGATGCAGTGGACACGGGTTCGTGCCCCGGTCCGGGAAGATCCCACATGCTGTGGAGCGGCTGGGCCCGTGAGCCGTGGCCGCTGGGCCTGCGTGTCCGGAGCCTTGCTCCGCAGCGGGAGAGGCCACAACAGTGAGAGGCCCGCATACCGCAAAAAAATAAATAAATAAAATAAACCAACAGATGTTTAAATAAATTGTATTAAAAAGGCCATTTTACGTAACAATAAGTGCAACAGGAAAAGAAAGCAGAGTGATGCACTAGATGTGAACGTAGATGTTGGTAGAGGTGTGATTTGGGGAGGAAGATGACATTGGTGTTGATCTTGGTCTGTGAGGGACAGGGTAATCAGGCACCTCCATTCCCTACTCTTCCACGTCTTTGAAGACACCGTGTTTCCTGACTTCTAGGCCTTCACACAAACTGCTATCTCTGACTCATTTGCTCCCTTCTCCCCCTTCACTTGACTAAGACCTACCTTTCAGATCACTTCTTTAAGGAAGTCTGCTCACCCTTCAGAACACTGTACTTTGCAAAGTACGTCATGCTAAGCTGCTTTGCAGAAGCTGTGTTCCAAGTACACCCTCACGAGCAAGACATCAAAGGGCAAGTTCCCTGTGTCCACACGCCTACAGGTGGCCATTGTCTATTCTTCTTAATCTTAGCCATTTTGCTATTGTCCATTCTTTTTAACCTTGGCTGTCTTGACAGGCAAATGATAGTATCTCCTTGTTGTCTTAATTTGTGTTTCTTTGATTTTAGTGAGATCAGACATATTTTTATGTGTTTCCTGTCCGTTGGAGTTTTTCTTTCCGATTTTCCAGTTTATCTCCTTCGTTTGTTTTTCATTGCCATTCTTATAGTTATGGGCTGAATTTTGTCCTCTTGAAATCCACATGTTGAAGCCTCCAGTACCTCAGAAATGGACTGTATTTGAAGATAGGCCCTTTAAAGAAATAATTAAGGTAACATGAAGTCATGTGGATGGACCCTAATCCAACATCACTGGTGTCCTTATAAGAAGAAGGGACCAGAGCACAGACACACACAAAGGGAAGACCGTGTGAGGACTCAGGGGAAGATGGTATCTACAAGGAAAGAAAACAGGCCTCAGAAGAAACCAACCCTGCCAACACCTTGATCTTGGGCTTCCAGCCTCCAGAACTGTGAGAAAATATATATCCACGGTTTAAGCCCCCCAGTCTGTGGTATTTTGTTGTGGTAGCCCTAGGAAACTAACACAGCAGTGCTCTGGGCCCTGGCATTTAAACATTTGAATAAGACAAAGTCCTTGCTCGTATGAATTAGAGCAGGAAGAAATAAATAAGATACATAAATTTATTGTATATCATCTTTTATTATATATGTGTCTTGTTATAACTGCCGTATAAGCTAAATAAAGAACATTTAGTGCTATGAAGAAAATAAATAGGGTGATGTAATAACAAGTGATGAGGGCCTATCAGGAAAGGCTGTAGGAGTTGGAGAAGGTCTCTCGGAGGAACTAAGACCTAAACTGTGCTGAGACCTGAAGACGGGAAAGAGCTGGCCACACACAGGTCAGATGGAGAGGGTCAGCACATGCAGTGCAAAGGCTCAGAGGCACCATGAGTTTGGCTTGCACATTAGTTTCCTGTGGCTGATGTAACAACTCCCCACACATTTAAAGGCTTAAAACCACAGAAACATATCGTCTCCCAGTTCTGGAGTCTGAAATCACATTGCTGGCAGGGCAGTGCACCCTCCATTAGCTGCAGGAGAGGAGCCCTCCTTGCCTCTTCCAGTTTCTGGAAGTTCCAGGCATTCACAGGCCCTCTCCCCCATGTGTGCACCTACCTAATCTCCCCCGATTCTCTCTTATCAGGACACTTGTGGTAGCCTCTAGGGCCCACTGGGTAACCCAAGACAAGCGCCTCATCTCAAAATTCTTAACCACGTCTGCCAAGACCCTTTAGTAGGTAACGTTGACAAGTTCCAGGGCTTAGGATCTTGTATCTTTGGGTGGTGGTTAGTTAGCCTACTATGGCTTGATTGAGGACAAGGGAGAAGGTCTGCTCTGCCCCAGGGAGTGAGGTCTATTGTAAGGGCCATGGGACCCAATGGCAGGTTCTAGCTGGGGAGGGAATGAACCGATTTAAGTCTGAAGGCCATCACCCTAGCTGCTGTGGGAAGAATGCATCACTCAGGGGAAAGAAGGGAAGCAGGAGGATGAGTTAGGAGGTTATTGTAGTCGTCCTGGAAGGAGATGGTGATAGAGATGGAGAATGGAGTCATTTGGGATGCACTTTGGAGACAGAGCCAGCAAGACATACTGATGGGTTTAACATGCGTGTGGAGCGGAAGGAGGAATCAAAGATAACTTCTAGGTTTCCAGCTTGAGCCAGAGTGCATGATGGTCCCATTTACTGAGGGAGAAGTCTGGGCAAAGAGCAAATAAGGCGGCTGTGGGAAGGGAAGTTCTTTTTTTCTTAATATTTATTTAGTTTATGTATAAGTATTTGTTTGTGAGTATTTATAAGTATAGTTGATGTTGTACATTATATATATTATATAATATGTGTTGTATATTATGTACATGTATATTATGTAAGTTACAGGTGCACAGTATAGTGATTCACAATATTTAAAGGTTATACTCCATTTATAATTATAATTATTACAAAATATTGGCTATACTCCCCGTGTTGTACAATATATCCTTGTAGCTTATTTTATACATAATAGTTTGTACCTCTTACTCCCCTACCCCTATCTTACCCCTCCCCCCTTCCCTCTCCCCCCTGGTTTGTTCTCTATACCTGTGAGTCTGTTTCTTTTTTGTTATATTCACTAATTTGTTGTATTTTTTAAATTCCACATATAAGTGATATCATATAGTATTTGTCTTTCTCTGTCTGACTTATTTCACTTAGCGTGATACCCTCTAAGTCCATCCATCTTGTTGCAAATGGCATTATTTCATTCATTTTTATGGCTGAGTAGTATTCCATTGTGTGTGTGTGTGTATATATATATATATATATATCTCACATCTTATTTATCCGTTCATCTGATGGACACTTATGTTGCTTCCATATCTTGGCAACTGTACACAATGATACTATGAACATTGGGGTGGAGAAGTTCTTTTTGGACTGTTTGGAACTTGAAATGCCCATTGGATATCCAGTGGAGAAGTCAACAAGTAGTTGAAAATACAGGTCTGGAGATGTAAATCTGGGAGTCATCTATGGTAGATGGTACGTACAGCTGTTGCTCTGGATGAGGTGCCCTCCCTAGAGACCATGGCTTAAGAAGAGAAGGGGGCCCGGGTTTGGACCCTCAGATGTTCCAAAACTTAGCCAACAGCCAAAGAGATGGACCACTGTCACCAACACACATCTGTCCTGTTTGAGGGACTGCCCGGTAAGCGCTCATACAAGAACCAGTCAAAGCAAGTAGTTTAACTTACACTCAGATACGGGCAGAGAAGAACCTGGAATGTCCAACCTCTGGAGGAGATTTTGTCATGTCAGTCTGGGGTTCTGGAAGCCTATGGTAGGAGGGGTGTGGAGTCAGGGAATACGGGGGGCATGGGAGGCCCATGCCCATCCTTCCTCTGGTCAGTATAGCCAGGCTTTGTAACCTTCTAGGTGTGGTTGTATCAGAATATAAGAGTCACGGGTGAGAGGCAGTGCAGTGTGGCGGCCAAGAGCTTGGATACCGGAGTCAGCCTGCTTGGGGAGAATCCTTGTTCTGACACTTAGCTGCGTAGACGTAGGCAAGATAAGTAATCTTTCTGCACCCGATTTATTCTTCTTTAAAAGGGAATAATATCAATCGATTCCACTTCTGGTTATATGTCCTAAAGAACTGCAAGAAGGGACTCAAAGAGATATTTGTACATTCATGTTCACAGCGGCATTATTCCCTATAGCCAAAAGGCAGAAGCAACCCAAGCATTCATCAAAAGATGAATGAATTAAAAATGTGATATATACATATAACAAAATATCGTTCAGCCTTGAAAAGAAAGGAAATTCTGACATGGGGTACAACGTGGATGAACCTTGTAGATATTATGTTAAGTGGGATAAACCAGCCACGAAAGGACAAATACCGTATGATTCCACTGATATGAGGGCCTAGAGTAGTCAAACTCATGGAGACAGAAAGTAGATGGTGGTTGCCAGGGGCTGCGGGCAGGAGAAGAGGGGATTTGCTGTTTAACGGGAACAGAATGTGTATAGAATGTGAACGTCATGCCACATGGGTACACTCAAAAATGGTTATGTGTACACTTTAAAATGTACATTTAAAAATGGTTAAAATGGTAAAATTTGTTATGTCTACTTTACTGCAATGGAAAAACAAGGAAGGGGGATAATAATATGTGCCTGGTAGGTTTACTGGGAGGCCTAGCTGAGCTGATACACATAAAGACCATGGAGCAGGGTCCAATGAATGGCAGTTACTGTAACTTTGTGAATACATTCACCTTAAAAAGATGATCATTTTATGGACAGCTGTTCTCAAGAGTCCACCCTCTGGGCATGACCCGTATGTGGCCCTCCAATTGCCACTGTAAATACTGCTGAAGTGTCTCTCATTTTTCTCGGGAAAACGGACAGAATTGTTTAACTAGATCTCAGCAGTTTTTAACCTTAGTTATAAATCCATCCGTTTTGTTGACAAAACTTGAGCCAGGACACAGCTGACAACACTTAGAAGTGCCCCAGCCACTTGTTTATTGTATGGTCCAGGGAAGCTGGGTCATCCAGGTCTCCCTGGATGTCAGGGGACACATCCCAGATGGCCTGGAGAGGGCGGAGCCTGGGAGGCACACTCCAGCTCCAAGGCCTGCTGGGTCTGTGTGGTACCCCTCCTCCTGGCTCTCAGATCCTCTTGTAAGGATCCCAGCAGTGGTGTTTATCAGATCATCACAGACACACTCAGAGTCACGTTTAACCAAATATCCGGGCACCCTGTGGCCCAATCAAGTTGACGCACAAAGTCATGCATCACGAATCTCACATGAATCAGCGAGAACAATGTCCTGGTTTACAAACACAGTTCAGGACCTGGAAAGGGAACCAGGCTGCGCTCCATTTTAGGTCCAGAAAGGACTTCAGGGGGCATCCTATAGAACCTAGTGTTTAAGAGCTCGAAGTGCTGAAGTGTTTTGCTCGGATATGTAGAGCTACTTAGCGGTGGAGACCCAGGTGCCCTCAAATGAATGAGCCGTGGCTTATTATGCTAATAACAAGCTAACACATACGGAACCTCACCGTTTTCTGTTCATCTCCTGTATTAATGCATTTAATAACACATGAGCCCTGAATTTGACCGATGGGGATGCTAAGGTCGGGCCACTAAGGGGCAGAGCCAGGAATCAAACACATGCATTCTGGTTCCAGACCTTGTGCCCTGAGCCACCGTGCTAGGAGATCTGGCTGATCTGCCTGAGAGCAGTGCATGGGTCCAGGAAAACTTTTTATGAGGCATGAGCTCAGTTGGAACTTGAGTGGCCACTGTGAGCTGTGTGAGTTTGGCCAGTTTGGGCCTCTATGAACTTTTTGAATTGGATTCCACAGATCCGTCTGTTCTCTAAAAGGAAAAGGAGCGCATTTGCTATTGGAGTTTCATTAAAAGGAGTTTCTGGCCCCTTTACTGTACCTTCAAAAGAGGATATGCTTTCTTGCATGAGTCAACACTGCTGCTTTTCAAGAACATGGGACCGATCCTTATTCTGAAAGCTGTCAGCTGCCCTGTGATGTAGGAAATGAATCAGGCGAAATAGAATTTCAATACCAGGGAAACTACTCAGTTTACTGCCCTCCAGGGACAAACAGGAAGCTCTGCTTCCTTCCCCTACAAACGGACTCACCTAGCCTTTTCTTTTTCCCTTTTTAAAATGAATCTGGAGTTTCCTTCCCACATTCCCGTATATGTTTTGCCCCCATTCATGTTTTACCCATCAATGGTATTTTACCTTTATTTATTAAAAGCACACTGTTTTAGATCAAGTCCCCAGAAGCAGGACCTGAGAGAGAGATTTTTGGGAAAGTGATTTACTAAGAGAGTGCTCCCCAGAAAAAAACCTAAGGGAGAGAGGGAAGCGGGATAGAGAGGGGGAAAGGCTGGGACCCAGCCAGGATGCAGTCTCAAGTCAAGTGTAGGTTTGGCTTAATCCACAGGGTGAAGGTTCTAGAATATGAACCACACTGCAGAGCTGACTCACCTTGAGACAAGGGGTCAGCTGTGTACACAGTATCACTCAGTTCGTGGCCTTGGGGGACTCCCCTCCGTGTCAGCGAAGGGTCATTCTCCAGACCCTGGGGGCTCTGGCCGGCGGTGGTTCTGGCTTGGGCATCACAGCTTCCGCTTCACACATGTGGTTTCATTGCTCAGCATCCAGCACCATTTCCCCATAACTTCCCTCCTCCTCCGCTTCTTCCTGTGCATCATACAGTGGTTACCAAATCAGCACGGGCAGAAGCGTGGAGGGGTTGGCAAGACAGGGGAGGTGGCGGCTGCTAGGGAACCAACTCCCAGTGGCCATTTGCTCTGTTCCTAACTCACCGTGCACCTGGCCTGGTGTTCAGTCTGCAGATGTGAAACATCAGAGTGGGGCAGCAGGAAGGGAAGTTGGAAAACATCTGGTCTGCAGGTGGACAGACCTTGTGGGTGCCATGCTTGTGGTGTGCGTCGAATGCGTGACAAAATCAGGGCTGGGACTCAGGTCTCCTGACTTGAGGATGGGCTCTTTTCCCAACAGCCCGCTGCCTGTGCTGCCTTCTCAGACCGGCTCCTTACGCTGTCTGCCCCGCCCACCTCCCCCCTCTCCCAGAGATACTATTTGCTGAGTGACAACCCTGGAGAGAGTCCCTTAGTGCACGCTTAGTGTCATCAAAGTATGGGGCACAGGGACTTCCCTGGCGGTCCAGTGGTTAAGACTCTGTGTTTCCAATGCAGGGGGTATGGGTTCGATCCCTGGTCGGGGAACTAAGATCTCACATAACGAATGGTGTGGCCAAAAAACAAACAAACAGACAAAAACAAACAAACAAACAAACAAATACATGCAGGTCATTTCATTAAAAAAACAAAGGGATGGGGCACATGGCAAGGGAATGAGAATAGACAGGACAGAGATAAGCTGACATGAGATTCTTCAGATTCTCCGATCACATGTGATAGAGCTTTCTGTAGGGCCTGGGTAACCAATGGAGAGTTTTAACAGGAGGAAAGATGGAATCGGTTGGATTTGGGGGAAAGTGGCGGTATGGAATATGAACCAAGAGAGAAAAAGATGGCAGACGATTTTTAGCAAGTTAGGCAAGATATGGTGAGGGCCTACACTAAGATGTCTTTCAGCATAGGTGCTGGGGGGAGAGTGGAGCAGGAGAGCCAAAAAGCCAGGGATCGGATGCAAACAACTCTTCAAACTGCATCTTTAGGTCAAATAGGGGGTACCACCGAGAGCGCTTCCTAAAAGTCTCCTGCATGTGTTTCTCGGAAGGAAGGGGTAGGTGATTCCATGGCCAACACCATCAGCGAGGGGTTGTATTAGGTTCCTAGGGCTGCTGTAACAGAGCACCACCAACCGGATGGCTCGAAACAACAGAAATTTATTCTCCCAGGGTTCTGGAAACTAGAAGGTCAAAATTCAGGTGTCAGCGGGGTTGGCTTCTTCTGGAGTTTCTGAGAGAGAATCTGAGGGAATTTCCACGCCTGTCTCCGAGCTCCTGGTGGCTCCTGGCATGCCTTGGCTTGTGGATGCATCACTCCAATCTCTACCTCCATCACTACACGGTGTTACCTCCTGTGTGTGTCTTCGTCCTCAGCCTAATCTAATGGGGCCTCATCTTAGCCTGATCACATCTGCAAAGACCCTAACTCCAAATAAGGTCACACTCACAGGTACCAGAGGTTGGGACTTGGACTCGTCTTTCTGGGAGACACACTTCAATCCACACAGGTGTGTTATGCATATTCCAGTTGAAAGTTTCAGACAACCTCTGGCTTAAGGGGAAGAAAGGGACTTGACCTACTTGCGTAATTTGAAGAACAAGGGCATGGCTCTGCCGTCCTCAGTGTTGCTTCATTGTCTAGAAGGATCTCTCCTGTGGGTGGCTAAGATTACCCTCCACCCACCCTGACCACATCCAGATTTACAAAGGTAATCTCGGAAAAGAAGTCTGCCCGCTAAATCCATGGCCATCTTTCCACAGGAGTTATCCTTGGAGGCAACTTGCCCAAATCATAACAACTGAAGCGGATTATCATGGAAGGTGTGTGTGAGGGGGAACTCCCCAAAGTGCTGCTGGGCAACGTTCTTTCTCTGCCTCTGCCCAAGTGAGGGCAAGGGGAGAGCCCCAGGTGTAAATACCAGCTGCTTCCTGGCCATCTTGATTTTGTGGGCAACGTACATGATGGATAGACATTGCTTCTGTTGACTTCTGTTCATCTGGTTCTGATGGACGCATCTCTGTCCAACCTTTAATCTGATCAGGAATCTGGCATTTGTCCCCGTTTCCTCACCTGCCCGCAAGAGATAAGAGCCAGTGGGAGAGGTTGCCTAACGAATGAGCTGAGCTCAGTACCTAGAGGCTGTCTGCTGTCAGTGCCTCTAGGGCCATGACACTGGAGGTGGCTGGCCACTGTTCCTTGCATCATGTCCTTTGGGACTGCCCACCACCCATCACGTTCTCCCTTCACAGGCCTCCTGGGGGTGCGGGGAACCGAGTCTGCTCCCAACTGGCCGGCTCCTACCTCTCTCAGCACAAGCAAGCAAGAAGCTAAAAACATCTTGAGGTCCATACCTGGGTCACGGCTCCATAAACATCCTGCTACCAACACCGCCATCGCGCTCAGCATCTGAGCTGGAAAACTGCCCTGCTTCCCTCCAGCTGGCTTTTCTTCTATGCTGCTCAGCCCAAGAGTTCCCTGACCATAGGCCAACAGAACTAGGAAAAGCCTCAGGGACAACTAGTCCAGGCCCCTCCAGGTATGGACGGTGGCGAGATGTTCATTTTCACCCTCGTTCGCCTGCGGGGCGATGGAGGAAGGGAAGCCTTGCCGTGCCTTGACCAGCACGGGCCTCCTGGACCGGGATGACCCGCGGTCCCCCTGGATGCCTGTCTTCCCTTTGTCCCAGGTGAACAGCCCTCCTCCCCTCGCCCCGCCACTTGGCACTTGCTTTTCCACCATGAATATAAATAAAGGAGACCTCCTTTAAAATGGAATCGGGCAGCTCTGAAAGGGGAGCTCTCACACACTCAGCCTAGGTCACCAGCAGGGAGAACAAAACATGAGAATTATTCTGACAAGGGAGGGCATTTTCCACCCGGGGATTTTATCTCCTGTTTTTAAGAATAAGAAGGAAGAGCCCTCCCTGCTCCAGCAACAGCGCTCCAGCCACCACTGGCAGCTGGTGAGAAACTGCCACAGCCTTGAACTCTCGTTCTCCTCCGATAAACTTTTGCTTAAAACAACCCTCCCCAGTTTCCTCCTGTAACCTTAATGAAAGCCGACCTTCCCTTTGTCTTTTCTGACTTGCCCGTGGGTCACCACAGCTTCCTTGTCCTTCATGGCACTTCCCCTGTTCTTCCCGAATGAACTTCATTTTGCTTTTTCTAATTTGTCAATTTTTTTTTTTTAAGGTTGATACCACTCACGTTCTCCTCTTTAGGACCTCCCATAGGGTGAAACAAAATATGAATATTCTCATGAACAATATCATCGTTAACAAAATAATAATAATAATAATATGCATCCCCACGTGCCAAGCCCTGTATTTAGTCCTGTAATTTATCTCTACTATTCAGGTGAACACACTGAAGTTCACAGAGAGGTTGAGTAACAGGTCCATGTGCACAGACCTAGGGTGTGAAAGGACTGTCAGACCTGAACTCCAAGGGGATGGCCTCAGGCCACACAGGTGGTGGGAAAGAGGTGAATATGACTACGGCTCCTTTTCTGTCTTCTCCTGGGCATTACCTGCATTTGTCCCGTTCCTGGCCATCTCCTATAGGCATTTTTCTTAATTAGAAAAAAAAAAATTATTTTTTCATTGGTTCACTGCTTTTTAATTTTTGCAATATTAATTTTTACCTTCTCATCCTTAATTTCTTCCTTTTGATTCCCTTAAGTTTCTTTTTCAAATGTAAATGTTCTCAGTGTTATTTTCTAAAGAATCTATCATTGCAGCTTGAGTTTCTCTTTGACCCAAGAGTTAAAGAGAGGGCTCTTAAGATTTCCAAATGGTTAACCTTTCCTGACTAATGACTAGTTGTTTTTGTTTGTTTTTTTCTTTGCGGTACGCGGGCCTCTCACCGTTGTGGCTTCTCCCGTTGCGGAGCAGAGGCTCTGGACGCACAGGCTCAGCGGCCATGGCTCACGGGCGCAGCCGCTCTGCAGCATGTGGGATCTTCCCGAACGGGGGCACGAACCCGTGTCCCCTGCATCGGCAGGCGGACTCTCAACCACTGCACCACCAGGGAAGCCCAACTAGTTTTTTTTTGTTTGTGTGTTTTGATGGTGGGATGGGGGTGGGCGGGAAGGTTATTTGTGTAAGTGTGTTTGTGTGTGTTTAGGAGAAACTTGTTTATTTGACCTGCATTAATTGACATCAGCTGTGTGAGGGCATATGTTGAACTCCACAGGAAACACAGAGGCAGGTAAGGCAACTCTCATAGAGAATCAAGTCTCGATTACTTGCATCAGCTTCCAAGGCTTTTTGTTTTCTTTTTGTTTGTTTGTTTGTTTTCATTTTTTAAATTGAGATATAATTGACATATAACATCGTACTAGTTTTAGGTGTATAACGTGATTTGATATATGTATATATTGTGAAATGATTACTGCAGTACCTTTAGCTAACATTCTTCACCTCACATAGTTACAAATCTTTTCTTGTGATGAGAACTTTTAAGATCTAGTCTCTGAGCAACTTTCAAATATACAATTACTAGTGTATTAACTACTAGTTTTTATTGCATTGCTGTTAGATATTGTGACCTGTACAATTTCTACTTTTGAAATGCATAAACCTTTTTAAAAAGAATATATATTCTCTGTAAAAGTAAATAGAAAGCTCTTAAAACTATTAAACTCGACATAGAAAACAAACTTATGGTACCAAAGGGGAAGGGGGGAGGGATAAATTTGGAATTTGGGATTAACAGACACACATTACTAAATATAAAATAGATAAACAACAAGGATGTATCTATAACTGAATCACTTTGCTATACACCTGAAACTGTGTAAATCAACTATACTTCAATAAAAATGTGGGTACAAAAAAATTTTAGATTAGAGCCTAAAAATAATGAATTATAAAACTCTTGAGAAGAAAACATAGGGAAAAAGCTTCATGACATGGAATTTGCCAATGATTTCTTGGGTATGACACCAAAAGCACAGATAACAGAAGGAAAATTAGATAAATCAGACCTCATCAACATTACACACTTTTGTGCCTCAAAGGACAGTATCAACAAAATGAAAAGGCAACCTACAAAATGGGAGAAAATATTTGCAAATCATATATCTGATAAGGAATTAATATCTAGAACATGTAACAGACTCCTACAACTCAACAACAAAAAAACAAACAATACAATTCAAAAATGGGCAAACCATCATCAAAAAATCTAGAAACAATAAATGCTGGAGAGGGTGTGGAGAAAAGGGAACCCTCTTGCACTGCTGGTGGGAATGTAAATAGATACAGCCACCGTGGAGAACAGCATGGAGGTTCCTTTAAAAACTACAAATAGAACTACCATATGACCCAGCAATGCCACTACTGGGCATATACCCTGAGAAAACCATAATTCAGAAATAGTCACGTACCAAAATGTTCCTCGCAGCTCTATTTACAATAGCCAGGAGATGGAAACAACCTAAGTGTCCATCAACAGATGAATGGATAAAGAAGATGTGGCACATATATACAATGGAATATTACTCAGCCATAAAAAGAAACGAAATTGAGTTATTTGTAGTGAGGTGGATGGACCTAGAGTCTGTCATACAGAGTGAAGTAAGTCAGAAAGAGAAAGACAAATACTGTATGCTAACACATATATATGGAATCTAAGAAAAAAAAATGTCATGAAGAACCTAGGGGTAAGACAGGAATAAAGACCCAGACCTACTAGAGAATGGACTTGAGGATATGGGGATGGGGAAGGGTAAGCCGTGACAAAGTGAGAGAGTGGCATGGACATATATACACTACCAAGCGTAAAATAGATAGCTCGTGGGAAGCAGCCGCATAGCACAGGGAGATCAGCTCAGTGCTTTGTGACCACCTAGAGGGGTGGGATAGGGAGGGTGGGAGGGAGGGAGACGCAAGAGGGAAGAGATATGGGAACACATGTATATGTATAACTGATTCACTTTGTTATAAAGCAGAAACTAACACACCATTGTAAAGCAATTATACTGCAATAAAGATGAAAGAAAAAATGGGCAAAGGACTTGAATAGACATTTCTCCACAGAAGATATACAAATGGCCAATAAGCATGTGAAAAAATGCTCATCATCACTAATCATTAGGAAAATGCAAATCAAAACCACAATGAGACACCACTTCACACCCAAAAGTATGGCTATTATAAAAAGAAAGAAAGAAAGAAAATAACAAGTTTAGACAAGGATATAGATGAATTGGAATCCTTGTGCATTGCATGTGGGAAATGATACAGCTGCTGTGGGAAACAGTATGGTGGTTCCTCAAAAAATTAAACAAGGAATGGTCCATATGACTCAGCAATTCCACTTCTGGGTATATACCTAGAGGAACTGAAAGCAGGGACTTGAACAGATATTTGTACACCCATGTTCATAACATCATTATCATAGTAGCCAAAAGGTGGAAACAACCCAAGTGTCCATCCACAAATGAAAAGATAAACAAAATGTGATATATACATAAAATGGAATATTATTCAATTTTAACTAGGAAGGACATTCTGACATGTGCTACAACATGGATGAGCCTTGAGAACATTATGCTAAGTGAAATAAGCCAGACACAGGACAAATATTGTAGATTCCACTTAAGTGAGGTAGGTAGAGTAATCAAATTCAGAGGCAGAAATTAGGTTAGGGGTTGCCTGGGGCTGGGGGGAAGGGGGAAATGGGAGTTACAGTTTAGTGGGTACAGAGTTGCAGTTGGAGAAGATGAAAAATTTCTGTGGCTGGATCGTGGTGATGGTTGCATAGCAATGTGAACATACTTAATGTCATCGAACCATACATATAAAAATGGCTAAAATGCTAAATTTAATGTTATGTATATTTTGCCACAATAAAAAAGTAAATACAGAGCTCTGATATCAAGTTAATGTTTTTTTCAGTTCTTCTATGTCACCATTTTCCTATGAGATGTGACCAAGACAGAACGAGTTAAAGTTTCTAAACTCAACGTGATATTTGCGATTTTCCTTGTTCTTTGGATGGTTTTTACTTTAAATAAGTATATCATACTACTCAAGACCTAAGGGTCTGTGACTGTTATTTCCTCCCATTTTTAAAATAAATACAAAAAAATGTATTTTTTCCCCATTTCCTTTGTTCCGTTTACAGTTTTCACCTTGAATTCCACTTCGTATGACATTGGATTTATCATCTTTTGGCTTATATTTCATTCACTCCTTCCTTCCTTCAATAAATAACCATGTTCGCCCACGGTGTGTCAGGTTCCAGGTGCTGAGGTAGAGCAGGCAACAAAATAAACCAAATCTTTACCCTCCTGGAACTTACCTTCTAGTGCAGGGTGAAAGAACGTAAAGCGAGATAAATACGAAAACTACGGTCTAGTGTTTTAGGTCCTTCCTATGTAAAGGGTCGCCCACAGATCCAGAGGCACAAGGTGGGAACGGGTTAGAAACGTGGGAACCCACCTTGGATCAACTGAATGTGCATCTGTGTTGTAACAAGTTTCCCAGGTGGATGCATCGGCACATTCCGGATGGAGAAGCACTGCTTACACCCTGATAAATGCGAGGGAGAAAAAGTAGACAGTGAAAGGGGTCGGGAGGCCTCGCTGGGAAGGGGGCCTTGGAGTAGAGGACGTGAGCTCCGCAGATACGCGGAGGAAGAAGCTGCAGCAAACTGTAAGGCAGAGCTAGCGGGTGCAGGAGGCTCCCGAAGAAGCCGACTCATCCTCACTCGGCCTTGATCCCAGGCCTTTTGTTTTGGGTGTGCCCTGGCGGCGCTGTTTGAGCGCGGCGATTTGGGCGGCGCTGCAAGATCTCCCGGCGCTGGGATGCTAGGAGCGCCGTGCGCTGTGCTAACTCGGGGGCACTGGCGAGTAAAGCTTGCTTGCCCAGGGTTTCTGTCTCTCCATAAGAGCTCCCAAGACTTTCTCTTTAAAATGCAACCCCGCCCCGCCCCTCCCCTTACACTAGCCAGGCTAGTAACGGGAGAAATACCAAAGCAACCCTTCGGGTTTACCCTTTTCTCTCGGCTTCCTCTACCTAAACGTCCCGCCCTAAGTTCCTCCTCTCATCCCTGTTTTTCCACGCCTGTACCATCGAAACTCTTAGAAGAGTCTTCCAGGCAAGTGGATCTCAAACGGGGCAGAGCGAGAGAATCACCTGTGCCTCCACTGGCCCTCAGTTTCGGAGCAGGAAGACGTGGAGTCCGGCCTGGATCCGCGTCTGACCGAGCCGGGCTCCGCCGCCCAGCCTGGGACCTTGGAGCAGTTACTTGGTCTCGCCACCCTGTCCATTCCTCCGTTGTGAGAAGGAGATAACATCCGCCTCACCGGGTTGTTTTGAGGACTGAGAGAGAACATTTGTAGGAAAGCATTTTGTAAGTGACAGACTGCTAAACACACTGGACTAACTTCAGCTCGCGGACTGCGGCTAAATGATTGATGTCTGGACTCCCCCTTTCCCCCAGCCGTCTTCCTGTTTCTTCTGCACTTGGAATTGCCCTCTCGCCAGGTTATTGCACACGACGTACTCGATTCTGCATCTGCGGCCACAGGTTTCCCCGGGTAGGGCAGGCCTGGTGCGGAGGAGAGGACTGATTGGCTGGGCGGGAGGTGGGACGAGCGATGACGCGCGGAGCCCGGGAGACTGCGCCGCGGGTGCGCGGGATGCCGGGGCCGCGGAGAGGGCGGGGCGGAAAGGGAGCGGACTGGTCGCGGGGCTGGGCGGGGTGGGGGGGAAGAGGGGGACAGGGACAGGATGGAGAGGAGGGGGAGAGGGGCGGAAGGAAGAGGGGAGAGGGTGGGGTGGGGTAGGGTGGGGTAGGGTGGGGTGGGGTGGGGTGGGGTGGGGCGGGGAGGAGGAGAGGAGGGAGAGAGTGACGGGGTGGGAGGGGAGGGGCGGGGTGGGAAGAGGGCGGAGGGCCTGGATGGGGAGGGGAGTATGGGGGATGGGGGCGCCTTGCTGCGGCCTGGTCAGGGCCGGGTCGCCGCGTCCCACTGAGGACAGTGTCCCTGGTGAATCCTCTCTGGTCCAGTAGGGGAAGAGGCAGAGCCTGAGCTGCAGGAGGAGGGGGCGCGGGAGAGGGAAGGGCCCGCGGGGGCGCCAGGCCGGGGGCGGGTTTGCAGCCGCCCGCAGGGCTTTGGCGCCTTGCGTCGCCGCGCCAGGAGGTTTCCGGTCACACCACGTATCTGGGCATGTGGCTTCTTCCCGGGCCGGCTGTTCTCACAGCCGCCGCCCTTCCCTCCCTTGGCTGCTGCCCCGCGTGGGAGGCGAGGGACGTCGGGGTCGTGTCCCCGGCGCTAGTTGGCGGGGCGGAGAGGTGGGGTTTCTCAGTGACCCACAGCGGGACCTCCCGTGGGCGTGGTGCGGGTTTGTGGGCTGTGGAACTGGAGTACAAGTCACCATGAGGACCCCGGGAGAGGGGTCCCCCTCTCAAAGGGCAGAGGCCCCTTGAAGGGGGTCTGACCTCGGGGTTTGCGAGGGTCAGGGCGGAGGAGGCGTGAGCCTTGAAAGACGGGGGCGATCTGGCCAGTGGAGATGTGGGTGCTCCAGGCCGAGCGAATGCGATGATGGGGGCACGGGCCTGCTGGGGTCGAGGGCTGGAGGAGTGCGAGGCGAGCCGGAAAGGTCCCGGCCCGTCCAGTGCCTGCGGAGTGACCCGCGGAGGTAGCCCTTCCCTTCTGGGCCTTCAAGTCCTCATCTGTAGGTGAGACAGTAGCTCACTGTTGTGAAGATTTATAATGTATGTGAAACTAGAGCAGTTCCCAGCATGGCTCTGCTTAATAAACTTAGTCCTTTTCCCTCCTGGAAGGAGAAGAAAGTGAACTTGTGAGGCTTTGCTGGACATTTTACAAACACAGCTAGGAGCCAAATAGAGTTCAACAGAATAGATGTCTTAAGAGTCAAAAGGATAGGCGCCTGGCCTGAGCCACCGTCTGCTTCTGAGATGCACACCCCTTAGGACTATGGTCTCAACTTGCTTAGGCTTTGTGGGGGATCCTTACCTAGCACGACAGAGGGAGTTTACGGGTACTGATTGTATTAGAATGGACAGACACACACAGCTGGTGACTTTCTCTCTCTCAAAGGGATATAGAACCATGCAGATTATCTTCAGCCAGAATTCCTTGATTTGCAAGTCTATGCTGGGTTCAGGATTCAACGTCATAGATCTGAGAGGCGGGGGATCCCAGAGCTGTCACTGCTGAGCCCTGGGCCAAACCTCTGGCACCAGCCAGGCCCCGTGTCCATGATAAAGCCAGGGCTGGGTGACTGGCCTTTGTGCGTTGGGCTTTGTGGAATTTTGACCTCGCTGAGTCGCGGAGGAGTTGAGAAGGCCTTGGCAAGGAGTTTCCATGACTCAGTTTCTCCACCTGTATCCCGGGAGTGAGAATACCGGCTGTTTAGCTTCCCTTAGGTTAGGTGCCATCTTAAATAGCTCCTCCCACGACAAGGCAGTGGTGGGTGGGACGGTCATTTTTGTGGCATGGGAGTGGGTGCAGCCTCCCAGTGAGATCAGTGCTCTGGCATGGCTGAAGCAACATGGAAGGGCCTGGTGGGGAGGGTGGAAGAGCCCAAAGGGAGGGGAGGAGGAAGGTACAGAGGTGTGGCGGACTTGGCAGGGAGAGATGTCATGACACTCCCATGACAGGGGCAGGGTGGGCTGTGTGAATGCCCTGGACAATGGCCAGGACAGGTGAAGCTTCCCCTTGTGGGACTGTGATTTAGGAAGTAGCTTGAGTAATGGGACAGTCAGGGCTGAGCCACAGAATGTGGCCATAAATGCAAATAAGTGCACCTTCTTTCCTCTCTCCTACGAGCAGTAGTCAACCCAACGCTCCTGAACCTGGCTCCCACCTTCGTTTCCTTCTCCAGGTGGGCTCTGCTTTGATGACAGGCTCATTCTTGGAGGTAAGCTCTTTCCGCAGAGATTTACATAATGGGAGGCTGAGCAGTCAGCTCTTGATGTCGCTGAAATACCCAGTGAAACCTAGTGGCAACTCTGAGTGAGGCCCCTCTTCATTGTGGCCAGGCCATTGTCTCCTGCCCAGCGTCCTTCTTAGCATTACCTCTGCCCCTCTCTTCAGCAAGCTCATTTATATCTTTATACCTGCTCTCAGGAGGTGGGCATGCACACACCTAGAATATTCTCTCCCACTGCAGTCAATCCTTCTCATCCTCAGGGTTTAGTGCAGCCCCACCTCCATCTCCAGTCCTTCCCTGACAGGTCCAGCCTTGTTCTGTGAACTCAAATAGCATTCAGAGTCATTTCACGTGTTTATATATGATAATGAGTGCCTGCCACTGTTTTATGTTTCTGAATCTTAGCTCCTTATCTGAAATGTGAGTTTCCTGGTGGCAGAGATGCTACCAGGTATATCTGCATTTATGTCCTTTTGAAATGTTCCCATCAACCTTTATGCATTTCCTTACTTCTTGTAAGAATAGTATAAGAATATTCTAGGCACATTTTGTACTCTGAGCCATTTGTCCTAGCAGCACCAATTCTTTTTAGCAGAGAATGATTTAGAAACCAAGATTAGGGTGGTAGGTGTGCTTGTTACAGTTGGAGTGTTGCAACTCCCGTGCTTTCTCAGTGGACAGAGCTAGGGATATACACGAGGATACATTTGTATATTTGCATCTGTACATATGTATTTATTTCTATATTGAAAGGTACTGGTGAAAAGAATGAGCTCACACCAATACCTCCAGTTCCAGTCTGGCATCAAAAGATTCATTCTAGTTTCCTCCCTTTCTTTATTTGTAACTCTTTTCTCCAACAGGGAGAAATCTGGTTTACATTATCTGTAATATGGCTACTTACTGATCACCCCCTTTTTATGTAACTGATTCCCACTGCCACAGGTACCCCTTCCCTCTATGGATGACATCCTCACCCCCTTGAACTCCAGCACCTCACTCACACACAGTCGCCTTCCTCACCCTTTTCAGGATCTGATACTCTGTGCCACACCCCCTCCTTCCTGCTTGGACTCTGTCCTCCACATGCTTGGGTTTTAACATCCCACACTGGGGCACTCCTTAATACCCCCGTGGGTTCTCCCACCCTCCTCAGTGTCTGGGACCTCACACTGTCACCCCCTGAACCTGAAGCCAAATCCATCCTCTGTACCCCAACACCAAATTGAATCTCGGAGTTTTGGGTGAAGTAGAAAAGAATAGCTTTATTGCTTTGTCAGGCAAAGGGGGCCACAGTGGGCTAATGCCCTCAAAACCATGTGTCCTGACCTGGAGGGGGTAGTGAGGAGACTTATAGTAATGGTTCAAAGAGGGCATGATCAGCTCATGGACAATCTTCTGACTGGTTGGTGGGGAGGTAAGTGGGAGTCGGCATCATAAACCTTCTGGTTCCAACCGGGTCTGGGGTCTACATGCTTGTGGGCAGCATACCATTGTCAACCGTTAACTTCTCCACTTAGCTGGGGCTTCAGTATCTGCAAAACATCTCAAAGATATTGTTATGTGTATCCCTTGAGGGGGAACCAGGACCCTGCCCCAAGGCTGCACTATTGTTTCTCTTGACTGTTCCTTTCTTGTCTCCCAACCCCTCCCTTCCCTGATCAACAACTGTTTGAACGTGCCTATTGGAACTCAGGGAAAGTCATGGAGGCTGAGTGAAGCAAATTCCTGTAATCAAAGAAATGGGGGACAAGAAAGGCTTTTGTGCCCAGGAGCCCCACAGGGTCTTGCTCAGTATCAAACTTAGCTGCCCTTCTAGCCTCATGCAGATGTCCTTTCCACCTGCTTGGGGTGAAGTGGAGGCCCGACATCCCAGTCTAAACCCCTCCAACCCCCATGTGGACACCTGTTTTTCTAGGCTTCACGCAATGGCTTTAGGACCAAGTTATTCAGGAATGAAAAGGTAAGAGGAAGAGGCACATGCTAAATTTTTAGTCTCAGATTCCTCATCAGTAAAATGAGCTTAATGTGCCCATCTAATACAGTTCTGCTACGGTGAGAACTACATGAGATAACATACAGAAGTGCTTCCTCAGCACAGAGCTTGCCAGCACTCAGTGTCAAAGGCCATCATTATTACTACAAATTAACGTTCCCCTTGTTTTGCATCATTTGGCAGGAATACAGTGGAGACCTATAGAAGAGAATTAAGCAGGAGGAATGGGTGCCAATGGCAGATGTATCAAGACGGGGGGACTGTTGCCTCTTTCTTAAGAGAATGAAGACACTCATCATATCAGCAAAATTCAAGTATGTAAGTAAGGAGAAGAAACGGGGAGGAAACATCCAATATGTTGAGTGGTTATCTTTTTGGTGGGATTATTTGACTTAACTTTTTTTTTTTTTTCGCGGTACGTGGGCCTCTCACTGTTGTGGCCTCTCCCGTTGCGGAGCACAGGCTCCGGACGCGCAGGCTCAGCGGCCATGGCTCACGGGCCCAGCCGCTTCGCGGCATGTGGGATCTTCCCAGACCGGGGCACGAACCCGTGTCCCCTGCATCAGCAGGCGGACCCTCAACCACTGCGCCACCAGGGAAGCCCTGACTTAACATTTTTTAATGTGTTTTCCAAAATGTATTCGATAAATATTATTCAGGCTTAGACAGAAACATTTTAGAGGGACTCTGCTTAACTTCAATGTAACTAAATGAAAACTGCTCTCAGCCTGAGTGGTTGGTTGTGCCTTTTTCTTCTGCCTGGTAGGTTCTGGAGTCAAGAGTGCCTGGATTCAAACTCTGGCTCTGCCATTTACTAGCTGGGTGACCATGGGCAAGTTAATGAACTTGTCTGTGCTTTTGCTTTTTGTTTTGTGAAGTGAGGAGTCTTACAGTGCCTAATTCAGGGTTACTTAACAATTAAATGAGTTAATGCTTCTAAAGCACCGGCCCAGGGTAAGCACACAAAAATGTTAGCTTTTAATGTCATTATTATTCCATGGGACAGAATGTAGTGAGTAGTTCCTCAGATGTCTCAGAGGAAAGAATAGCCTCAGCTATGCCTCCCCCCGAGTGAGTATCTTGTGACTAACCCAGAGACCTCAGGCAGCTGAGCCTCCCGTGGGACATCAAGCAGAGGCAAGGGTGACAAATTAAAGCCGGGGAAGTGTTTTCCTCCCTTCTTGGATGGGATCCAAAGAGATCAGTTTCTTAACTGATGCAGCATCCTGACATTAGGACACTGGGACTGGCACCCACAGGACAAATGATACAGCTCTGTCTGAGTTGATGTCCAATTTGGGATTCACTCATGCATTCGCTTGTCTAGCTGTCAATTTCATATATATTTATTAAATGCTTGCTGTGTGTCAGGCACTGTTGTAGGCAATGTAGTATACAACCATTAAAATGCAATTAATTAAAATTACATTTAAAAATTAAAAATGCAATTAATAAGGGATTCAGACATCTGTATACCCATGTTCATAGCAGCGTTATTCACAATAGTCAAAAAGCGGAAGCAAACCCAAGTGGTCACTGATGGGTGAATGGATAAACAAAACGTGGTATATACATACAAAAGAATATTATTCAGCCTTGAAAAGGGGGAAATGCTGTCACGTCTACAACATGGATGAACTTGAAGACGTTATGCTAAGTGAAGTAAGTCAGTCACAAAAGGACAAGTGTTGTCTGATTCATTTGAGGTGACCAGGGTAGTCAAGTTCATAGAGACAGAAAGCAGAATGTTGGTTGCCAGGGGCTGGGAGGAGTGGGGAGAAACGAGGAGTTAGTTTTTAATGGGTAGGGGGTTTCAATTTGGGATGATGAAAAAAGTTCTGGAGACGGATGGTGGTGATGGTTGCACGACAATGTGAATGTACTTAATGCCACTGAACTGTACACTTAAAAACAGTTAAAGTGGTAAATTTTATGTTGTGTATATTTTACCACAATTTCTTTTTTTGCGGTACGCGGGCCTCTCACTGTTGTGGCCTCTCCCGTTGCGGAGCACAGGCTCCGGACGCGCAGGCTCAGCGGCCATGGCTCATGGGCCCAGCCACTCCGCGGCACGTGGGATCCTCCCGGACCGGGGCACGAACCTGTGTCCCCTGCATCGGCAGGCGGACTCTCAACCACGGCCCCACCAGGGAAGCCCTACCACAATTTTTAAATGTGAAAAATTATAGATATTCCACTTTAAATAGTGGAGTAAAGAGTAGAAATTACGTTCATGAAAAGATTTCCCTAACAGGTTTAGTTTTCTTTTAAAATTTCTTGGAGACTTCACCAAACAAGATGTGTGGATGGCAAATAAGCACGTGAAAAGATGCTCAGCATCATTAATCATTAGGAAAATGCAACTTAAAACCACAATAAGAGATACCATCATACACCTATTCCAATGGCTAGAACTAAAAGCATTGACCATACCAAGTATTGACAAGAATGTAGAGTGATTGGAACTCTCATACTTTACTGGTGAGAATGTAAAATGGTACAACCCCTTTTGGAAAACAGTTTGACAGTTTGTTAAAAAAGTTGAACATATTCTGCCATATAATACAGCCATTGCACTTCTACATATTTACCCAGGAGAAATGAAAGCATACACTCATACAGACAGGACACAACACAAATGTCCATCAGCAGATAAATGGATAAACAGACTGTATTATATGCATACAGTAGAATACTACTCAACAATAAAAAAAGGACGTACTACTGCTGTTACATGGATGAATCTCAAAATAATTACACTGGGTAAAAAAAGCCAGGGAAAAGAGATCATATAGTGTATGATTACATTTATATAAAATTCTAGAAAATGCTAACTAATATATGGTGACAGAGCCAATCGGTGGTTGCCTGAAAATGAGAGAAGGGTTGGAGAGGGCAGGAGGAAGAGATTATCAGAGGACAACAAAGAAATTTGAGGGGCTGATAGATAAATTTATTATCATTTTTTAAAGATTTATTTATTTATTTTTTGGCTGCATTGGGTCTTAGTTGCGGCACACGGGATCTTCATTGAGGCGTGCGTGCTCTTCATTGCTTCTCTCTAGTTGTGGTGCGCGAGTTTTCTCTTCTCTAGTTGTGGTGCACAGGCTCCAGGGCACGAAGGCTCTGTAGTTCATGGCAAGCAGACTCTGTAGTTGAGGCGCGCAAGCTCAGTCGTTGTGGCGCTCAGGCTTAGTTGCCCCGTGGCATGTGGGACCTTAGTTCCCTGACCAGGGATTGAACCTGCGTCCCCTGCATTGTAAGGCGTATTCTTTACCACTGGACCACCAGGGAAGTGCCTAAATTTATTATCTTGAGTGTGGTGATTCTTTCACGGGTGTGTACATGTCAGAGCTAATCAAATTGTATACTTAAATGTGTGCAGTTTATTGTATGTCAATTATACATTAATGAAACTGGTAAAGCCAGTTTAAAAAAAAATTGTAATGCACACAAAAAATGCAATAACGGGCAGGATGATGAAAATCATAGAGTTCTATGGGGCTGTGCATGCAAGCGGTAGAGGCCGGGTGGGGCTTCACAGAAGTGACCTGAGGACAAGTAAGTGTTGTCAGGCAAAGCGTGGGATTGCGGATGGTGTTTCACATGGAGGAAGAAATGGGTGCGATGACCCACAGGCAGGAGAGAGCCTGAGCTGAAACTCCGTGTGGCTAGAACTCAGGCCGTAGGGGGCAGTAGAGAAATATGAGGCCAGAGAGCACAGCAGGGGACCAACTATGAGTGTAGATTTTCTCCTGGAGTCAATGGAGAATGACTCCAGGCAAGCAGAGGGTTATCACTTGTGCAGTTTAGAAAGATGCTCTGGCTGCAGTCTGGGAATTGAGCTGGGGAGGAAGCAGAGTGCAGGCAGGAAATCAGGTATTAGGTAAGGAGGGCTGAGGACGTTTGACTGGCGGGGAATGACCCCAGACTAGAGCTGCTGGGATATGCCACTTCCCTTCAACTTTTCAACAGCCCTGAGAGTTAGGAAATTTTATCTCAGCTTTGCAGAAGAGGAAACAGACTTGAAGCAGTTAAGTAACTTGGTTACGGTCACACAACTCCCGAGAAGGAGATCCGGGGTTTCCGGTCTGATGGGTTCTGAGTCCAAAGTCCCTAATGCTCACAGGCTTCTCTCTAATTTTAATAAAAGGCATCTGGGATGACTCTCCCCTCTCTTACTGCCTACTTCTCTCACCCTCACCCTCACTGTGGTTTGTTCCATGAATGTCTTCCCCTGGGAGGAGGCAGGGTGCCATGGGAACATGTAACAGAGGATGTAATGCCATCTGGGCAGTCAGGAGAGGGAGGCTTCCTGGAGGAAGGGACATGGCAGCTGAGCCCTGAAGAATTGGAAAGAGAGGGAAGAGCTAGTAAAGGAACATGCTGGGGGAGTGGGGCGTGAGAAGGACAGGGTGTTCTAGAATGGAGAGAAGAGCATGTGGGAGTAAACCCCAGCATGGCATGCTGGAGTAACTGAGCTTCAGAGCACCTGAGTGATGTCGTGAGAGCGAGAGAGGCACATCCGACAGATTTTTAGCTCTCTGTGTAGCAATTTAGAGAATGGAGCGCATGGGAGGGAGACCAGTAAGGTGAACCCTGTTGCTTTGATGGTGAAATCCTGCTCGCCAGGCATCTGCTTGTTGTGGTTACCATGGAAACATCAGACCGCAGACCCAGAAGCCTCTAGTCAGCCCCACTTATTAAAGATGATGAGACTAAATCCCTCAAGATGGAGAAGAGGTTTGTTTGCCAGCTTTCCTACTGGCAGCATGGAAACCTTTTTTTAATTTTTAATTTTATTTTTAAAATATTTATTTTACTTATTTATTTTTGGCTGCGATGGGTCTACGTTGCTGAGCTCAGGCTTTCTCTAGTTGCAGCGAGTGGGGTCTACTCTTCGTTGCGGTGCACGGGCTTCTCATCATGGTGGTTTCTCTTGTTGTGGAACACGGGCTCTAGGTGCACGGGCTTCAGTAGTTGTGCCACGCGGGCTCAGTATTTGTGGCTCGCGGGCTCCAGAGCACAGGCTCAGTAGTTGTGGCGCACGGGCTCAGCCGCTCCATGGCATGTGGGATCTTCCCGGACCAGGGCTCGAACCCGTGTCCCCTGCATTGGCAGGCGGATTCTTAACCACTGTGCCACCAGGGAAGCCTGAAACCTTTTTTTAAAAATATGTATGTATAGTGATAAAATATACAAAACATAAAATGTATCATTTTAGTCATTTTAAGTATATGGTTCAGTGGTAGTACATACGTTCACAATATCCATCACCACCATTTATCTCCAGAAATTTTTCATCTTCCCCAACTGAAACTCTGTACCCATTCTTATAACTCTCATTTTCCCTTCCCCCAGCTCCTGGTAACTAGTATTCTACTTTCTGTCTCTCTGAATGTGGCTACTCTTAAGTACCTCACGTAAGTGGAATCATGCCATATTTGTCTTTTTGTGACAGGCTTAGTTCGCTTAGCATAATGTCTCCAAGGTTTATCCATATTGTAGCACGTGTCAGTATTTCCTTCCTTTTCAAGGCTGAATAGCATTCCAGCATGCGTATGTATCACATTTTGTTTACCCGTTCACGTTGACGGATATGTAGGTGGCCCCACCTCTTGACTGTCGTGGATAATGCTGCTGTGAACGTGGGTATGCTGGCAACCTCTTCTGTAGACATGGATTATTGGTACTGAGTGAAGAAGACAGACTTTTGCTGATGAGTTTTGAGTAAAAGAAAAAGAGAATAGAGAGAAAAGAATAATGTTTTCCCTGAAAGTCAACCAGAAGTACCTTTTGTGCCTAGATATTTTAAGGACTCATTCTAGGCAATGCCCTCCTTTGCTGTTGTCTTGGATACGGTGCGTTAAGTCTGCACGTGGTCCATCTTGAGTTAACATGACAGACCTGGCAGAGCAGCTTCCGTTCTGGAGGCAAAGATTCGCCTTGGGACACTTCTCCTGAGGAATTCTTTGGGCTTCTAGGAAAACTGTCAGAAGGCCTACTCGTTTACTATGTCATCTACAAGAATATAGGCTTCATGATGGGAGGATCATGTCTATGTGATTTTAATAACTAGTAAATCAACACCTAGTACACTGCCAGTCACTTAAAGAATATTTGTCGGATGAATGTGTCTTCCACTGATTGAGCCCTCCATGCTCCTGGACAAGTCTTATCTCAAGGAAAGAGGCCACGGGAATAGAACCAGACTCAGGAGCTTACCCAGGCTCTGATTCTGTCTGATATGCCATGTGGTCTTGGCTTGTCATTTATACTTTCTCATTGCTCAGCTGGTGGAAATGACACCTGCTTGGACTCACCTCACCAGGTGTCATGAGCACGGAGGGGATCATATACATAAAAGTGCCGTAGGAACGACATCATGATCGTGTCTAGCCTTGAGCTGTCTTCAGGGCACCAGCCCTGCCTTGACAACAAACCTCGCGCCTGCGGGCACCTGCCCGATCTCAGAACCTCCCCACAAGCAGCCCTCCATCCCAGCTTCCTGTTTTTCTCATTGTATCACTATTTTCTCCGTCTTTTGTGCTTGAAACTTGAGTCCCGTCTAGCTCTTCCCTGTCTCTTGCCTCCCCTGAGTCTAGCTGCTTCTTTCCTTTACCACCAGCCCTGGTCAGGAGTCCCTCCCTACACTCTGACCATTGCCAAAGCCTTGACCATCTCCTGCCTCTTGACTTTGCTGCTGCCAGAGACAACCTCCAACATGTAGCTCTGACTCCATCATGCCCCTACTCAAAAATGACTGAAGGATGCTCACACACACTAGAATGGCGACTATCGAAAAAACAAAAAATGACAAGTGTTGCCGAGGATGTCGATAGATTGGAGCCCTCGTGCCCAGTTGGCAGGAATGTAAAATGGTGCAACCACTATGGAAAACAGTGTGGTGCTTCCTCAAAAAATTAAAAATAGAGCTACCGTATCATCCAGCAATCCCACTTCATATCCAAAAGGATTGAAAGCAAAGACTCAGAGAGAGATTTGTACACCCATATTCGTAGCAGCATTATTCTCAAGAGCCAAAAGGTGGAAGCAACCTGCCTGTATCCATTGACAGATGAGTGGATAAACAAATGTGGTATATACACACAATGGAATATTATTCAGCCTTAAGAAAGATGAAAATCCCGTCACAGGTTATAACATGGATGAACCTTGAAGATACTGTTAAGTGAAATAAGCCCGTCACAAAAAGACAAATACTGTATAATTCCACTCGTATAAGGTACCTAGAATAGCCAAATTCATAGAGGCAGAAAGTAGCGTGGGAGTTGCCCGGGGTGGGAATGGGGGGAGGATAGGGTAGTTGTTTCATGGGTGCAGAGTTTCAGATTTGCAGGCTGAAAAAATTCTGGAGACCCATGTCATAGCAGTGTGAATATACTTAACGCGACTGAACTGTACCCTTAAAAATGGTTACGATGATAAATTTTATGTGCTTTTCACCCCAATTTTTAAAAAAATGGCTGATGGATCCATTGACTACATCTGTCCTCTGCACTCTGGTTTTCAAGGCCCTCCCATAGCTGCTCTTTCTGCTGAGCTCAGCTGCATGTACCCTGAGCATCCTCGCCTCTTTGCCTCGGCATCCACTGCCCCCTCTGGCAAGAACACTGATGTTCCTTCCTCCCTGCGCTGTTGAAATCCTTCCTGTGTTTTAAAAACCCAGCTCAGGTGCTCCGCTGTGCTATTTCTGTGCACCGTACGTGCGGTAGGTACTGAACCTACAGCATTGGCGGGGAAGTGTTTGGGTGCATTCCTTCCTTTGCTCCCCTGACTAGGCCGAATTCCCGAGGGTGGTGGTTTGTTCCAGCACAGTGTGGTCCAACCAGCAGTAGGTGGTTGCTGGTTTGGGGTGGGTCTCCTTGCTCCCCCATAAGGCCTTTTCTGACTCTCTTTCTCTGTCTGTCCCAGCCTCAGGTGCTGACCTTATCCCCTTTCTGGGCCATGAGTTCTTGAAGGGCAGAGCCTGGAGTTTATTCTTTTTTAAAAATTTTGGCTGTGCTACGTGGCTTGTGGGATCATAGTTCCCCGACCAGAGATTGAACCCGGGACGTCGGCAGTGAGGTTGCAGAGAGTCCCCACCACTGAACCTCCAGGGAATTCCCTGGATGTTTTGAAATACCTATGCATTGTGAAATAATCACCACAATCAAGCTAATTAACATATCCTGCACAGCATAAGGGATCTTAGTTCCCTGACCAGGGGTCGAACCTGTGCCCTTGCAGGGGCAGCGTGGAGTCTTAACCACTGGACCACCAGGGAAGCCCCTGGAGTTTATTCTTTGCATGGCCCACAGTGCCTTGCCCGGTGCCTGGCTCGGAGGGGCTGTACAAATGTTTGATGGTTATAAAAATAGGTGAGAATCCCCAGCCGTGGGCTTGGTCGCCTCTCTCCCTGATGGGAAGCTGAGAAGGAATTGACCGAGCCGGCTTTCTCCTGCCCTCTATGAATTGGAAACCCTGGGTCCTAGCTGTTCTGCTGCTTCAGCATTTCTTTGTTCTGGACCGAGTTCAGCGGCCAAGACTGCAGAAGAAGGGAATGAGGGAGTTTCTCAGCCATCGCAGATGATTGTACTTGTTGCATGTAGTGCCACCAGCCAAAGGCCTTTTCATTAGACCAGACGCGTTTGGCTCTAGGCTGGCCGGGTTTCCGGTCACCGATGGACTCTGTGTAACGTCTCAGCTGGATTTGGCAGACTTGGCAATCCCAGGGGACGTGGCTGGTCCACTTTGGTGGATTTGCACATTGGCATCTGCAGGCCTGGCAGCTTCCCGTCACTTCTGCCTTCTCGGAAGCTCGGAAGCAGGGGAGGTGGTTCCATCCACTACCTAATGGCAACCAGACTGCCATGTACACAGAGGAGCAAGATGAGTTAGGTCTGGGTTTTCCTGGAATAGTTGAGGAGATCGTGATTTTATTCATTGGAATGGCGATGAAGTGCTAAGTGTAACAGTTAAAGGTAATGTCAATGTTTTATCCTTGTGAAGGTTTTTTCCTGTAAATTCACTAATTAAGAAAAATCTTTGGGACAGTGACTTGCCCTTATTTTTTGTGTGAGCCGTGGGGAAACTGAGACGTAAGATATTCCAGCTGGGACACATTTTTCCGCTTCTGAACGTGAGGAATTGCCTTTAAAACGTTAGACGTAAGATAGAAGGCTGATGTTAGCTTATTAGCGGGCAGCCTTTTGAAAGCATCCCTAAGGTCCTTTTCAGAGAACAGTGGGTCCCACGCAACCATTTCTTATCTTCCAGTTTGTCAGCACCTTGATCTTGTTGGTGATCCCTGATCCTCAATTCCCGATTTGAGCTGAGACTTTCGTATAAATCATGCCTTTCAATTTTTGGTATTGATATTTTCTGATGCATTGACATCTAGGGCTTGCTGATCCTGGAGAGACTGTCCCTTCCAGTCTGGGCAATTTCTAGAGCTAGTAAAGACATGCCTGCAAGTGCCCCTTTCATAAGCAATCCAACCAATCCAGACCCCAGCCCTCCAACCACCTTCTTCATCTGCTCTCACCCTCTGAGCCAATGTCTGCCTGCCCTAATC
Organism: Grampus griseus; assembly: GCF_964374135.1. Classification (NCBI taxonomy): domain Eukaryota; kingdom Metazoa; phylum Chordata; class Mammalia; order Artiodactyla; family Delphinidae; genus Grampus; species Grampus griseus. The sequence continues at coordinate 102,938,246 of NC_139000.1, forward strand.
ATCCCAGGGCCAGGTGCTAGACAACTAGGGACGATGCCTGTGACCCAGAGCCTGCTGAAGTTATTCAAACTAGCCCATCCTAAGCCTGCTTCCCCTGCCTTGCCTCTCCTGCAAAAACCACAGTAAAGGCTCTTTCTTTCTCATTCCCTCTGCCCCCTGACCGACCCTGGTGCTTCCCCATGTGGCCCTGCGTGGCATGTCATATAGCCTATTTTTAGGGGTGTCTGAGTATAAAGACTTCTTTCTTCATGATGGTCATTTTCGTGCCTGCATGTTTACTGTACCTGATTAAAATAATCAACATACAGCCTTTCTTTGGCTCCAGTCTTGGTAATTCCTGGTGACTCTCAAAATGGGACTCGGCCCCTTGCCTCTGGCCTTGATCCTTTAGCCTGAGAGTAAGCCTGTCATCTAACTCTTCAGGCTCTATATTTTCATTTCTTTCTGGCCAGTGTCAAACCAGACACAACAAGGAATGCTGAACGTATGCTTGGAAGAGAAATTTAGCTTCACAGGGTAGTTTGAGTTGCCCTAGAAAAGCTCCAATCCCCCTAAACTGCACCCTAAAATTTTCCCATCACTAACCCATCCCTTCTCCTTGAGCATCATCTTCTGCTTTCTTCTCACCTTTTAGTTTTGAAATAATTTTCTCAGTTGCTTTTCCCCTTATAATATAAAGAAGAAAGATTGGATCGAAATGGCATAGGGAGTGCATGCATCTGCTTCTTCTCCTATCCCAAATCCCACGAAATGACAGCAAATATATCCTTAATGAGGAGGGCCTCCAAGCTTAGTCATTAGTTCCCCTCTACCCATTTCGGGTAGTGATGTATATTCTCATCAGCACTAGATTTTGATAGGAAAAAACTGAGTTTCAAGTTAAAGGATATCCGTAGAAAAATAGAATAATAATGTAGAAATCATTAGAAGACAAATGCAATCCAATAAAAGTCAGAAAAGAAATACAATAAAGAACAAGAAAGCATGGTAAGTATAAAACATAAAAGATAATCAGGAACAAATTTAAGTAAATCGATAATTACAATAAATGAAAATGGGTTTAAATATTGTATTAAAAGTCTCTCAGATTGGGTTTTTAAAAAACGGTCTAAAATTACTGACAGAGAATCTCTAAGACATACACTATTGTTTGAAAAACATATACAAACTAAAAAATTAGCAGTTCGGTCAGACACAGCTGTTGATAGATCCCAAAGCAGCTGTCAGACTGCCTCTTCGGTGCCATCCCCTTGGATGGTTGGAACAGTTAAACATTTACCTTTCCGCTTCCACTGCATCTAGAGGTGGCCATGGGACACATTTGGCAAGTGAAACATATGGAAGCCTATCGGTAGGTTTCTGGAAATCTTTGCTTTCCTGATCAAAAGATCAGATACAGCAGTTCTCTCCTCTTCATCCCACCTTGAACACGGAGATATAGCAGGTGGACCCCTGGAAGGGTACAGGCATCTTGTAGACACGAGGTCGCAAACAGGAATAAAAGCTCCTGGGAATCATCAAGACAGTGGTGTCACCTAATGTCACTGAGCTTCTGGGCTAACTCTAGGACCAACTCACGTCCAGAATTCTTGGAGTGTGAGTCAAATCAAACCCCCCTTTAAGTCACTTTAAAGAAAGTTTCTAGATGAACGCATTTCCAAGTAAAACAACTGTGCATTGGTATATGTATATCCAGAGAAGAGGCACAGAGACTACCCAGAAGGTGTCTCACCAAATTATCTATGGTTACCATTCCAGAATGGAATGGGATTGACTCTAACTCCTTCTGTAGTGTTTCACATATTTTCAAGAAGGAAGTATTTATGTATCAATCATGTAATTAACAATTTTAAAAATAAAGAATGAAACCTTAGGTTGAAATTATGGGATTATAGTCAAATACGAAAGAAAATGATGTCACTTTTATCATACAGAAATAAACATTGTCCGTTTGCTCTCTTTTTTTCAACTAATATGTTTTAGAAGTTTTAGATTTACAGCAAAATTGAGCAGCTAGTACAGAAAGTTCCCATATACTACCCCTCCCCCCTACAGTTACTTCTGTTATTAACATCTTGCATTGGTATGGTGCATTTGTTACAATTAATGAAACAAAGCTGATACACTATGATTAACGAAAGTCCATAGTTTATATCATGTTTCACTTTCCCATGTTGTACAAAGAATTCTACGGGTTTGGACAGATGTATAATGACATGTATCCACCTTCAAAGTATCATACAGATTAGTTTCACTGCCCTAAAAATTTCCTGTGCTTCCCCTATTCATCACTCTTTTCTCTCCTCCCACCTCCCTCCATCCCCCACTGCCATCGGCCCAATCTCTGGCAAGCATTGACTTTTTATTGTCTTAATTTTGCCTTTTCTAGAATGTCATATAGTTGGAATCATATAGTATGAAGTCTTTTAGATTGGCTTCTTTCACTCAGTAATATGCATTTGAGTTTCCTCCAAGTCTTTGCATGGCTTGATAGCTCATGTCTTTTTAGCACCAAATAATATTCCATTGTCTGGATGTGCTACAGTTTATCCACTCACTCACTGCAGGACATCTTGGTTGTTCCCAAGATTTGGCAATTCTGAATAAAGCTGCTGTAAATATCCGCGTGCAGGTTTTCGTGTAGACATATGTTTTAAACTCATTTGGGTATAAACACCAAGGAGCACAACTGCTGGATGGTATAAGATTCTGTTTAGTTCTGTAAGAAACTCCCAAACTGTCTTCCAAAGTGGCTGTACCATTTTGCATTCCCACCAGCAATGAATGAGAGTTCCTGTTGCCCTGTCAGCGTTTGGTATGGTTGGCTTTTTGGACGTTAGCCATTCTAATAGGTGTGCACAACCCTCACTCCCCACTCCACTCATCGGCACGTGCACTTTTGTCCAGTCACAATCCTTTTCCTCGCCTCGACTCCTGGGAACACCTACTCAGCATTCATCACTCAGCTCAAGCATCACTTGGCAAAGAAGCCAACTTCCTGAGCGGGACAGACCCCCTTCTTACAACACAGGTTCTCTCTCCCGCGGAACACCTGTCACAGGTGTGATTTGATTGTGCGGTTTTCACAGTGCCCGTTTCACCATTAGACTGTGAACCCCGTGCGACTGAGGATTTTTCCTGCTGTTGCCCACCATTTTATCCAGTGCTTAATACACTGTCACCCTCCTAACAGGCACTCGATAAATATTTGTCAAATGAATGAGTGACTGAATGAATCACTTCCCTAGGGGATTCTCAATACAGGACTAATTGATCCTCCGGGCTACCTTCTTCTGAGGCTGGCATAATAACACAGATAAAAAATTGCCCCAAAACGTGAGCGACTCTAACCCAGGTGACAGATGAATCTTATTAAACTCAGCAAGGGAGAATGGCTTTTGACTTTGTGGGAAAAGATCCAGTATAATAAAATAATGCTTCTTTCTCCCAGCATGCAACTAGGCTGGAAATATTTTACATCAGCTTGTGTTTTACATCATCACCATTCATTAGAGCTCCAGGGAAGCTCTCAATATTCCAGAGGCTAAAATCTGGACACATTTGTGAGATCTGAATTTCCGCACCCTACATTAGACCAGCAGGAAGGAGGTTCCTGAGTTCGGCTTTGTCTGACTCCTTTCACATACGGATGATGTGACCACGTGATGGGCGCACGTGGGGCCCCTCTGTTTCTCCCAGGAGCTCGCAGCCTGTCTTATGCAGGACAGGGTATATATTAGGAGAAAGTCTGGACCACAGCCTCCTGCGGAGTCATCTGCACAGAGATTTTGGGAGAATTCCACCGAGGAGGACTTTGAGGAAGCAGAGAATACTTTGGGTGCCTGTTCGTTCTGTGCTCCCTTCTCTGAGATTCCCCACTGCGAAAGGGAGAGAGGTGACCTCAGGCTTTGTCTGGTCACACCTGATGGACCAGAGCGGGGAACCCTGACTGAGCGTGGGTGAATGAGACAATTTTCCTGGAACTGGCAGCTGGCACAGAGGCTCTTCTAGCCCATATTGAGCTCATGAGTCAGAAGGCTATGTGGAGTCACGGCTGGCATGACCATTTCTCCCCTGCACACAGAGAGGCGGGGCAAGCTGATGAGCAGATAGAGGCGGAGAGTCTAAAGCGCAAGAGACAAGAGACCGCTTAGTCCCAGTTCCTGGTTCCGGGCCCTTAAGGGGCCTGGGTCTATTCCCCTCCCGATGTCCTACAAGATATCCCTGCATCCTGCCAATAGAATCTAACTTATGCTTGAGCGTGTGCCGTATAAACAGTTATAGAGATACGGTGAGGACCTCCCATATATCACCTCCTTTGCAAGAACCTTACGCATCCGATCTCATTACCCTCATTTGACAGATAAGGGAGCAGAGGCTTAGAGAGGTCAGGCAGTGTCCCAATGTCACACACCTAGCAGGTGGCGTGGAAGCAGATAAGGAGCTGACATTAGGAACGAAGGTGGCAACTCCAGTGGCTCCTGCCTTAACGACTAACCAGTGGACCAGGAGTGGGGCGATGGCTGGGATGGATATCGTCTCCCTGTCCAGGGAAGCAGCATCATTTCCCTCTTGTCCTGGTTATACCTGGTCACCATCAGACCACGTGGCAGAAGGCATCAAATTCATTGCTCTGTGCAAGATTCCTTCTCTGCCCCTCAGCCCCGTCTCATTTCCTCCGCTGACAGGACAGGGTGCAATTTACATTGTAGCCTTCCCTGGCAGATGCCTGTTTGTCCCATCACTCAGGCCAGGGGAGGTCTGTGCTTCATGTCATTAAGGGGCTGCCACATTTCCCATCGGAGTGCCTGGGAAAGTGGGGGTGGGAGGAGGGAAGAGGAAGTTGTATGTTCTGGTTGTAGAGCAGCAATCTTTTTGCTTTTCCCTTCTCACAATTTGTCTGCTGGTTCCTACCTCAGGCGCTACATTCTCTCAGGAGCCAGGGCTGACTGTGCTAGAAGTTGCCCTTGTGCAAGAATAGCCCAAGCATGGTTTCCATGGGAACATCTCAGAAGGAGGATGCTAGGAATCCAGGCTTTTTGTGGCCTTGGATAAGCAATGAACTGGTTGCTTCTGAGAAGCCCAGAGCTTTCCCTTGGCCTTCTCTAACACTGTGTACGGTGCCCATCCCCCACCCCCCCGTCCCCCCGCCACATATAAAAAGCGAGTGAAGTGAAAAATTAAGTCAATTCACCCTTAAATTTGTAGGAAAAAAAATAAACTTTGTGTTTATTTAATAATCCGAGTGTGTGTGGGTTTAAAAAACTGAGTGGTCAAACCCACTCAGAAGTACAAAGAATCCTAGTAGAGAATTCTAACCAGGGATCGCTGAAGTTCCTGCGGTGGACTGGGGGACTCTAGCTTCCCCTTGATACCTTGCCTGCTCAGTCACTGCCTGATTAAGTAGTCTCTGCCATGCTGCCCCTCAATTAAGGACGCATTCATCCATTCATTCATTCACACATCCCACCATCATTTACGGAGCGCCTACCCCTGGTGGAGCCAGGTGCTGCGCCACCAGCTGTGGACACAAAGAACACTTAAGGAACTCACAGCTTAGTAAGGAAGACACATAGTGGGCAGATTATAAATCACAGTTGAGTCCAGACCTGAGGCAGGAGGAATTCAAGCAGCTGCAGCCCCACGTTATAACTCAACCATTGAGATATTATTGTTAATGGTCAGCCCTTAGCTTTCTGCCCTGGCGACTCTCGAGTACTTGGGTCCTATAGTTAGAGGGGAATGGCTTTTCTCTTTCTAGACTGCCTTCTAAGGATTAGTACCTGCCCTGGAGCCCCTGTGGTCCCCAGGATCCGCTTTAGCTGACTTCTCAGATGTTTTATTTTATTTTGTCTTTTTAATAGTTAAAAAAAATTCTTTTTCAAATTCTTTTCTCATTTAGGTTATTATAGTGTATTGAGCAGAGTTCCCTGTGCTATAGAGTAGGTCCTTGTGGTTTTGTGTTTTAAATACAACAGTGGGTACATGTCAATCCCAAACTCCCAATCTATCCCTCCCCCTCATTATGCTTTAGTATAGTAGGGAAAGACCGTGGGCTTTGAGGCCAGGATCTGGGGTCAGATTCCAACCCTGTCATTTACCCACTGGGTGACTGCTGAATCTTGGTTTCCTCATTTTTATTTTTAAAAATTTTTTTAAATTAATTTTATTGAAGTATAGTTGATTTACAACGTTCTGTCAACTTCTGCTGTATAGCAATGTGACTCAGTTATACATATATATATATATATACATTCTTTTTCATATTCTTTTCCATTATGGTTTATTATAGGATATTGAATATAGTTCCCTGTGCTATACAGTAGGACCTTGCTGTTTATCCATCCTATATGTAATAGTTTGCATCTGCTAATCCCAGACTCCCGATCCATCCCTCCCCCACCCCCCCTCCCCCTTGGCAACCACAAGTCTCTTCTCTATGTTTGTGAGTCTGTTTCTGTTTTGTAGATAAGTTCATTTGTATCATATTTTAGATTCCACATATAAGCAATATCCTATGGTATTTGTCTTTCTCTTTCTGACTTGCTTCACTTAGTATGATAATCTCTAGGTCCATCCATGTTGCTGCAAATGGGATTATTTAATTCTTTTTTATGGCTGAGTAGTATTCCATTGTATATATGTACCAACCACATCTTCTTTATCCATTCCTCTGTCGATGGACATTTAGGTTGTATCCGTGTCTTGGCTATTGTAAATAGTGCTGCTATGAACATAGGGGTGCATGTATCTTTTCGAATTAGAGTTTTGTCTGGATATACGCCCAGGAGTGGGATTGCTGGATCATATGGCAACTCTATTTTTAGTTTTTTGAGGTTTTCTTATTTTTCACATGGACTATCTGGGGGAATCCCTGGTGGTCCAGTGGTTAAGTCTTCGCCTTCCAATGCAGTGGGTGTGGGTTCAATTCCTGGTTGGGGAGCTAAGTAAGATCCCACGTGCCTCATGGCCAAAAAACCAAAACATAAAAGAGAAGCGATATTGTAACAAATTCAATAAAGACTTTAAAAATCGTCCACATCAAAACCAAAAAATCTTAAAAAAATATACTCTCTGGTAGAGATTGTCAAGAGGTTAAATGAAATAATATCTGCAAAGTGCCTGGCATAGCGTTTAGCATATGGAAAGAGTTAAATAAGTATCAGTCCCTTCCTTTCTACTTTTTAGAATCCCACCCCCTCCCACCCTGCTCCACTTATTGCCACCTGTTTGCCTGGCCTGCCACTGGAAACAGCTGCCATTTGGGACCCAGTATTACTTGCCAAACTGTACTTTCCTTTTACTGGACCCCATAGCAGAGTGGTTTCCACGAGTCCCCTGGCCGGCCCCATAGATAGACTGCTCTCTGTAGCTTAGAACTCACGCCCTTCCCCTCCGCCCCTGCCCCATTCCCTTCTTCTCTATTTCACTGTAAGAGGATAGGCAATGCATGGGGCTCCTGTGAAGGAACCTGAAGAAATGAAGAATGTAGGGAAAAGTGTATTGAGAAGCCAGGTCCTCTCAGCAGAAGTAAGTCGAAGTTCTCCTCTCTTGCAAGTTTCATTGCGTTGATCATTTATGTTCCTTCAATTCCCTGAAGACGTCCAGTGCCCCACTTCTCTTTGTATTGAGTCTCATCTATTATAAGGCTTTCAGCTCAACATTTACAAAGTCAGTATCTTGAGCGAAAGCACAGGCTGCGTTGAGCATCGCTCCTGGTCTCTGAAAGGGTGTGGTGTTTGGTTGGGGCTGGCTGTCTGAGCAGGCTGTGCAGGCAGCCTCCTGGGAGGTGTGATTTGAGTGACGTCTTCTCCCCCCAAATATCTCCGCTTACCAGCTGTTGGAGCGCCTGAAGTTCCAAAATTAGACGATTGCTTTTTTTACTCCCCTTATTCAAATGTCCCAGTTCCTGGCAAATGCAAGTAGATGAAGTAGTCATGGGATGGCCAGTGGGGCCAGCCTGGGGTCGCTGGGGACATGCGGGAGCCGGGACAGATTTGCGGACTTGACCTTTTCTCTGGTGCCGTTCTACTAGCCTGAGACAGCCAGCCGAGAGCGTGGGCCTGAAGAGCCAGCAGACTCGACAGGAGGGGAGGTGGGGGATGTAGAATCAGGACAGGATCGGTTCTGATGTGGAAACCGTTTAAAGAGATGGTGTTCATACTTGACCATTCAGGGGCAGAGGCCGGGGGAGGGGGCCCAAACTCCACAGAGGTGGCTTATCAGTGTCTCGAGACCGGGAAGTCCAGTGTGAGAAAAAACAAAGTTAGTGTGAGAGCACCGAGCCAGGACGGAGGGGACAAACTCACACGCTACACTGAGGGTCCCAAAGCCTAGGGGAGGCTGCAGGTGGGAAGGCTGAGCAAAGCTGGAGCTTGGATGGGGACCAGCAGAGACCAGATTAGATTTGGGGGTTGCAGCAACACTCCACCTTGGGATTTGGGTTGTTGTGACCACTGCTGGGTGCGGTGGGCCTTAGGATGGCTCCCACTGGGCCCTGGGAGCACAGCTCAGGGGCTGCATTGTGGGAGCCTGGGCTGGCTTGCCGTCATGAGTCCCTATGGGATACTAAATAAAAAAACAACAAAAACAAACAAACAAAAAACCATTGTCTTTGTCCCCAGTTCCTGGCACAGATCTTCAAAAACCCTTGGACTTTCCAGGAAACTCCCTGGCGGTCCAGTGGTTAGGACTCGGTGCTTTCACTGCTGAGGGCGAGGGCCCGGGTTCGATCCCTGGTCGGGGAACTAAGATCCCATAAGCCTCGCAGTGTGGCCAAAAAAAAAAAAAGAAAAAGAAAAACCTTTGGACTTTCCAGATGATGGAAGCATCTTTTGTTATTTATAATGACTGCCCCCCCCCTTTTTTTTGGTCGTGTAGCCTGTGGGATCTTCGTGCCCCGCCAGGGATCGAACCCGTGCCCCCTGCAGTAGAAGCTCGCAGTCCTAACCACTGGACCACCAAGGAAGTCCCTGTAATGAGCCCCTTTTAAACATACCTGAGTTTATGTGGACAAGGTGACTCATGGCGGGGCCCCTAAATAGCTTCAGGATGGAGACTGGTGCCAGGAAAACCCACCGCATGATCGGAGGGCTGGAATTCTCACCCAGCCCCACCATGCACCTCCAGGGAAGGAAGAGGGGCTGGAGACTGAGTCTGATCACGTGGCCAATGGCTTCCTCAGCCAGGCCCAAGTATTGAAATCTTGACAGAAACCGAACAACAAAGCTCAGGGAACTTCCTGGTTAGTGAACTTGTCAATATACCAATATATACCCCCAGTGGGACAGAAGCAGCTGCACCTCTACGTCCCTAGACCTTGTCCTAAGTGTTGCTTCTAGTTGGCTGTCCCTCAGTTGTCTCCGTTATAATAAAATGGTAATCATGTGTATAGTGCTTTCCTGGGTTCTGTGAGTTGTTCTACCGAATTATCAAGTGGGGGAGGTGTTGTGGGAACCCCCAAATTTGCAGCTGGCTAGGCGGAAGCATGGGTAACTTGGGGATACCTGAGACCGTGGCTGGTGTTTGAAGTGAAGGTGGTCTTGTAGGACTGAGCCCTTAACTTGTGAGGTCTGTGCTAACATCAGTTAGTGTCAGAACCGAGCTGCATTGTAGGAAACCCAGCTGGTGTCAGGACATAGCCCCTTCCTCTGACGAAAGATGAAATTATGTATTACAGCTGTATTGGTATAAATGTGAACGTAATCCAAGCTGGATTCGCTATTATAAATCCATTCTTATGACAGTCATTTTTTCCCATCTGACTCTTAAAAAAAAATAACATGAAAACCTTCCCATCAGCCCCAGGCACTGAGCCTAGTGTGCTCAGGGCACGTCTCGGAGAAGCTGGGCTTCTGGAGCAGCTTGAGGATGGAGCATAGCCAGGTGCCCAGAGGGACAGGGAAGGAGGTAGGAAGGAAAGACATCATCATGTTGTACTAGGGTGATTCCTTATCTCCCGTATTCCTGTTACAACAGCCTGGACCCATGCCCTCATCATGGCAGCCTTTTTAGTCTTTGGGGACAACTTTTAGACACTATTTGGTGCTATCTTTGCTGGGACTCCAGCAAATGTCTAATCTACCAGGGGAGTGAAGCATTATCCTGGTTTAAGTCTAAGAAAGAGGTGTTCACAAAGATTTAAGAAGTTTCCACCTCCCTCTTACAAATTCTACCTTCTTCCAAATACAACCATGTGGCTACACACTAAGTACAGAAGGGAAGTTGGAGCAAATGTCATCAGGATATGAATTAACTTGAAACCTGGAGTTTCCAATCCCAACTTGTCTGGCGGTCTAATTGATATTCCACATAGTCCATCACCAGGCGCTGGGCAATCCCTGCCCCAAACCAAAACTCTAAGTTACCTAAATGGGGGCGTGCATTCTTCCCCCCTCCCACTGAATTTGTTTGCTAGAGCTACCATAATAAGGTACCGCAAACGGAGTGGCTTAAACAACAGACATCCATTGTCTTCCAGTTCTGCAGGCTAGAAGTCTGAGATCAGGGTGTCGGCAAGGTTGGTTCCTTCTGAGGGATGTGAGGGAGAATCTGTCCCATGCCTCTCCCCCAGCTTCTGGGGTTTGACATTTTGGATTATAGATGCAGCACCCTGACCTCTGCATTCATCTTCACGTGACGATCTCCCTGTGTGCGCGTCTGTGTCCAGATTTCCCCTTTATATAAGGACACCAGTCATATTGAATGAGGGACCCACCCTACTCCATTACGACCTCATCTTAACTAATGACATCTCCAGTGACCCTATTTCTAAATAAAGTCACTGCCTGAGGTCCAGGGGGGTTAAGACTTCAGCATATGAATCTTGCCGGCGGTGCGGGGGGGCACAATTTAACCTATGACACCTACCTTTACTCTTCCTTGTTCACTGGAGGCTCTAACTGAAGCAGGAATGTACCCAGCAGCCAGAAGCCAAGGTGGGTGGGGGCTCAGTGAGCTGGGGATGATGGGGCAGAAAACCGTATGCACATCTCTGGTCATCCACACGCATCCTTCCTCAAAGAAGCTCAGCAGGGATTGGCTTCAAACGTCTGAATTATTAGACTTCCTTATGAATAGTGTTGCACTTTAGCCGTTCTCTTTGGGACCTGCCTCATCTCCAGTGACTTTTCAGATACAATGTTTCCTTTGCTCTCATGAGGAAAGTCACCTCCTGTAATCCAATGTCCCCTCGCTCCTGAATTAGAGCAGGTTCTTAGTGATGAGCAGCATAAATTTTCTCTGGGTAATTTAAGAAGAAAAGGAATTGAGAAAAGGATGTTGGGCAGGTCATTGGCTCTCTAGAAAGGATGGTAAACCAGGCCAAGGCTGTGCTTCCGGAAACAAATCACACCACAGTTAGAAGGACCCAGCATGCGCTCTGCCACTGGGCTCGGGCACCCAGGAGGCATGTCCATCCTGGATGTTAGCTGCCTCCACTGCTCCTGGAAACTCTATCTAGAGCCTTTTTTTCCAGATTCGGAGGTATCCCTGAGCCCTAAAGGATAGGCACATCTGTGCTAAAGCTTTCTAAGGCCACCTTCATGACCAACATTTTCTGATTAACTGTAGATTCCAATAGTCACCTCCTGACCCGTGAAAATTTGGCTCTGCTGGGGTCCTGAGAGAAGCAGACACTGAGATGAGTTAAGAGTGAAAACGTTTAACGGATGGCCAACAAACACATGAAAAGATGCTCAACGTCACTAATCATTAGAGAAATGCAAATCAAAACTACAATGAGGTATCACCTCACACCGGTCAGAATGGACATCATAAAAAAATCTACAAACAATAAATGCTGGAGAGGGTGTGGAGAAAAGGGAACACTTTTGCACTGTTGGTGGGAATGTAAATTGATACAGCCACTATGGAGAACAGTATGGAGGTTCCTTAAAAAACTAAAAGTAGAGCTACCATATGATCGTGCAATCCCACTCCTGGGCATATACCCTGAGAAAACCATAATTCAAAAAGACACATGCACCCCAATGTTCATTGCAGCACTATTTACAATAGCCAGGACATGGAAGCAACCTAAATGTCCATTGACAGAGGAATGGATAAAGAAGATGTGGTACATATATACAATGGGATATTACTCAGCCATAAAAAAGCAAAATTGGGTCATTTGCAGAGACGTGGATGGACCTAGAGACTGTCATATAGAGTGAAGTAAGTCAGAAAGAGAAAAACATATACATTAATGCCTGTATGTGGAATCTAGAACAATGCTATAGATGATCTTATTTGCAAAGCAGAAATAGAGACACAGATGTAGAGAACAAACGCGTGGATACCAAAGGGGAAGAGGGATGAATTGGGAGATTGGGATTGACATATATTTGCCACTGGGTAAGAAATAGATATCTAGTGAGAACCTACTGTATAGGGAACTCTATTCAGTGCTCTGTGGTGACCTAAATGGGAAGGAAATCCAAAAAAGAGGGGATATATGTATACGTATACCTGATTCACTTTGCTGTACAGTAGAAACTAGCACAACATTGTAAAGCAACTATACCCCCCCCACAGGAGTAACACTTGTGGGAGGAAAAGGCAGAAAGTGGGATGGGGTAGGGATGGGTTCAGTCAGACCACGATACAGAATTGTCCCCTCCAGCCTGATGGGAACTCTGAGCAAACGCCTGCAGAGGAGTGATGGGTGGGAACGGCTGGGGGCTCGTGCCGCGTCATGCACGGTCACTGTCCAAGCCACCCCAGGAAGAGGGTGGCCTTGACGCCAAAGCGGAGGTGGACTTAAAGATGTCTGTCAGTTAACCACTTACCTAGTGGTTGGCCCAGAGCTTTGGTCCTAAGCAAAGGGAAACAGCCATTCAAAGATGTGGGTCAGGGCTTCCCTGGTGGCGCAGTGGTTGAGAGTCCGCCTGCCGATGCAGGGGACACGGGTTCGTGCCCCTCTCCGGGAAGATCCCACATGCCGCGGAGCGGCTGGGCCCGTGAGCCATGGCCGCTGAGCCTGCGCGTCCGGAGCCTGTGCTCCGCAACGGGAGAGGCCACAGCCGTGAGAGGCCCGCGTACCGCAAAAAAAAAAAAAAAAAAAAAAAAGGATGTGGGTCATGCATAGCCATGCAACTCTCAGAGTCTGCCTCCGCTCCAGGCAGTACTGTACATGTAGATGGGGCATCTTTACAGAGGAAACACATGTCAATATCATACATTGGCTTCTGTCATTTTTCTTATTCTATGGGTCTTGGTTCCACTTCCCCAATGAGATTGTGACTGTCCAAAACTACAGACTAATCTGACTTCCTCAGCATCCCTGACAGAGCCTCGCCTGAGGCTGAACACGGAGTAAAAGCTCTAGGAACATTTTCTTTGTTTTTTCTTTTTTTAATTTTTTGGTCGCGCTACGTGGCATGTGGGATATTAGTTCCCCGACCAGGGATAGAACCGGTGCCCCCTGCATTGGAAGTGCAGAGTCTGAACCACTGGACCGCCAGGGAAGTCCTTCCAGGACTTCCTGGAAGTCTCCCGGGTCTTCCCGGAAGACCGCCAGGAAGGAACATTTTCTGATCCATCTAAGGTGGCTTTCTCACTGCTTCCTCATCCCGTCTCCACCACGGCCCCCGCCCCATCCCTAAGCACTGCAATTTGAAGGCTCCGTTAGAACAGGCCATAAGTAAAGCCCCTGGCTCACTGTCAGGATGAATTTCTGACAGACAAGTGCTTTCCTGCCCATCTCCCTCTCCAATCATTCATTGTTCTTGTCACAAATTAAAAAGAAAAGCAGGCAGCGCTTAAGAAAATCTGTGGCCCCACTCGACACCTCCCGCGCAGAAAAGCATTTGACAACCGGTTCCCATGGCAACGGGCTTTCTTTGAAATAATTCCTTGTTCGGTGCGCCAGACCCCCGCCTTTCTCTTCTTGGGAGTAATGGCCAGCATTGAAAGTGAGATCAGAGAAGGAGAAAACAATCCAGATGAACAGAGCCCACAGGCCGGCAAGAGGGCTCTCGCGGCCCAGGAGGGAAGAACCCAACGCCTCCGTCCTCAGGGCCATGCTGGTGCTCACCAAAGCGTTCAAAGATGCCAAGGATGAGGTCTGAAAAAAGCTGACAGCAGCATCAACAGGCACTATTTAGAGCTACACAACTGAGCAGAGTTCTCTACTTTTGGAAAAGGGCCACGTTCGCACATTTTATGCAACTGTGCCTGCCCCGGAACCTGCTTGCTTCCAGATTTTTTCTTTTTTTTGGTTCTTTGGTGCCATGGCACATGGGCAGTGCTTTTGCCTCAGAGGAGAGCTGCCCCTGCCCTTGCCCTTCATCCTTATGCCCACTGTGCTAAGCAGTGAGACCCAGACCTGACTTCTGTTGTAGGTTGACTTGTGGTCCCCCCAGATTCCTATGTTGAAGTCCTAGCCTCCAGGACTTCAGAACGTGACTGTAGACTTTGGAGATAGGGCCTTTAGAGAGGTGATTAAGTTAAAATGAGAACGCTGGTGTGGGCCCTAATCCAAGCTGACTGGTGCCTTTATAGGAAGAGTTCGGGATACAGAAGAGACACCAGAGATGCACCAGCACTGAGGAAAGGCCATTGTGAGGACTCAGTGAGAAGGCAGCTGTCTGTGGGTCAAGGAGACAGGGCTCGGGAGAAACCAACCCTGCCTGCGCAGTGATCTCGGACTTCCAGCCCCCGGTCTGCGTGTTTTGTTGGGGCAGCCCAAGCACTCAAATACGACTTGCCCCTGGGCTGCAGAGGCTCCATTTGTCAGACTGGGACTCAGGAAAGTCAGTCTAAAATTATCTGCTTTACATCCCTTTCAGAGGGGGATGGGCTCCACCAAGAGCTCCAGCAAGCTCACTGCCCTCACCACGCGACCTCTGATACACTTGTGTCTTGACGTGTCTGAAGGTCTCTTCTCTCACTGGATACCGTACTCTGTGAAGTGACTGATGGAGGCCCAGTGTCCACTCTTTACAGCAAAGGAAGCCGGACGGGTCTAAGTGATTCAGCCCGGGAGGCTGGGCGACCTAAGTAGTTGTGTCCTTGCTTCTCCATCCACCCACGTTTACAGTATTTTAATGTATATGAGATCCCAGAACGGGATGCTTTGAGGTTGGGATGCTATCTTCTTCCATTTGTATCCTGGCCACTGGGACTGTGCTTAGCATGAAAGCACTTAATAAAGATCCCTGAATAAGTTAATGAATCTTATTCTGGCCAAGAGAAGGAAGCTTTAGGATTTAAATCAAAAGAGAAATCTCTGGTCTTTTGTTCTTTTCTTTCTTCTTTTTTCTTTTAGACGAGGAGACAAAAGCTTAGAAAGTGAAGTGACACAGAAGCAGAACCAGGACCAAAACCAAGGTCTTCTGAATCCAAGTTCTGGGGTTTTCTGCTCTGCCATTCACTGAACTGAATACACAGCCAACTGTGTGTGCACCCATGTCAGGAAAACAAAGACAATACCTATATTTTCAGGTAAGCACAGTCTCTTTTTTTTTTTTTTAAACATCTCTATTAGAGTATAATTGCTTTACAATGGTGTGTCAGTTTCTGCTTTATAATGAAGTGAATCAGTTATACATATACATATGTTCCCGTATCTCTTCCCTCTGGCGTCTCCCTCCCTCCCACCCTCCCTATCCCACCCCTCCAGGCGGTCACAAAGCACCGAGCTGATCTCCCTGTGCTATGCGGCTGCTTCCCACTAGCTATCTATTTTACGTTTGGTAGTAAGCACAGTCTCTTAGGTTCAGCATTCGAGTGTGAATCTACTTATTATGTTTCAAAGGACCTGGTATTATTCCATGTACATCCTGGTATTTGCCTCTTTCATCTTTTCACTCCCTTCATTAAAATTCTCAATGGCTCCCAACTGAGTCCCAAGTACAGAGACTGCACATAGGAAGCATTTGATACATTAAAAAAATAAATTAATGAATAAATGAAAGCAGAGATAATTCTTAATTCCTCCCCCTGGCATTCAAAGCTCTCCATAATCTGGTACCCTAATTTTCAGCCTTCATAGACAAAATCCTTTGCTCTAGCTGGCTCAGTTTCCTCTCTGCTCCCAGAAGAATGCATCATTTGTCACTCTGCTTTGGTTGTTCGCCCAGACTCAGATCACCCTTGTCTCCCTTATTTGTCCATCCTGAAGTAGCTCACATCTTCAAGCCTAACCGAAGCCACCCCTCCTTCTGGCTTGGTGCACAAATAAGGATTTGGAGTCTGGAAGATGTGGGTGGAGGAAAAGGAATCTACAAAGCCTTCTGAAATAGAGGTGCAAGTTAGGAAGAAAACCTGGAAGAGACAGAAATGGAGGGATTGCAGTTGCTTTTGCCACTCAGAGAAACTATAACCTCGATCAAGTCACAATCCCGGTAGCTGCAGTTTCTTCATTTATACAATGGAGCTTTAGACTAGACGGTCCTTAAGACAATTCCAGCCTTAACACTCTGACTTCCCATCAACCCAAACAGCTGCTGTCTCTCTTTGTAGGGTCCCCAACTCTTTTCTCTCCTCTTCCCCAAGGCCATGTATGCACAAAGCAAAGCAAAGCCCTGCTCGCCAGAGACCTTGACCATCAGTCACCCCCTCTTTTCTATCTTCAACTTCTTCCTCTCTAATGGTTCTTTCCTACCAGCATTGAATGCACTGAAAGTCTTTTCCATCTTCCAGAGAAGGAGGTGGGTTTCCACTTTTGTCCATGATGGAATATCTAGTACCAGACTTACTTTCCTGCCGTAAACACCCATTCATTAGACAAACTATATTAAAAAAAATGTTTTCAGACATTAGGGAATGGGCAGTGCAGAATTGTGATTCCCAATAGAAAGGAAACAAATGAGATGAGCCCTAAGATTGCTTTGGCTTTCTGCCTGGAGACACTTTCCCGATGATGGTACAAGAGGTACCCAAGCAGAGCCAGTGGTCTCAGTGAGTTGAAGGGAGGCCAGAGTAGCTGGAATTTGCCAGACAGAGGATCAGAGAGGAGGGAGTCATGTAGAGAAAGCCCTCCCGAAGTCAGCGCTAGGGTCCCCTTGAATCTTTGGCTAAGTACTTAGTTATGCCCACATAGGAAAAAACTCCGCATCACCAGGCAAAGAAAACTATAATTCCCCAAACGGAACAATTCCCAGAGCTCATGTAGGGCTCGGAGATGTTTGAGTTATGACTAGCCAAAGGAGAGAAACCCCTCTGAACACCTGGATCACTTAGTAAAGACTCCAGAAGGGTCATACATTAGTAGTAGGGCTAAATCAGCCCTATTTGACTTCCCCTAGCAAAGCTTAGAAACAAGCCAAATGATGCAATCAGAGGATGCAAAGCTGTTTCACAAATAACTGTCTGCTAGAGCTAACTTCTATGCCCTTTAAAGGAAGAGAACAAAGTGCAGACACCCGACAACCTAATATTCACGACGACCAGCGTAAGGGTTAAGTAGTCAGGGTTCAATCAGAAAAGCAGGGTGAGTGGGAGTCATATATATAGGACATGAATTTATTAGAGGAACTGGCTTACACAGTTGCAGGAATTGGCTAAGCACGCCTGGAGTCCATAGGGCAGGCAGACAGCCAGGGAAGAGCACAGTAGGCTGGAAGCACGGTGGGGAGAAGAAAGAAGAGAATTTCAGATCTAGTCATTGTTTGGAATCTCTGAGCTCAGCGGAGGCCCGAGACCTCTTTTTTTTTTTTTTGCAAGGTGATTCTCAAATGTATATGGAAATTCATAGATAGAATAACCAAGACACTGCTGAGGAAGATAGATGTGATAGAACTCACTCTCACTCTACTATAAGGCTTTTAGACTGTATGGTATTGACATAAACGTAGACAAATTGACTGATAGAATGGAAATGGAGAGCTAAGAGCAGGCGCATTTATATAATTTATGACAAAGGTGGCACTGTAGAGCAATAATAAAACAGTATTTTTGAATTGACCCCTGCCTCACAGCCTAATTAAAACTATATATATATATAAAATATAATATAATAATTCCAAGGGGACTTTAAGTGTACGGAGCCCTGTTTTAAAGGCTTCCAAATGATTAAGTTAGGCCCACTTAGAATACTCTCCATTGTATTAACTTGAAGACAACTGATTATGGACTTGAATTACATCTGCAAAATTCCTTCAAAACGGCACCTAGATTTGTGTTTGATTGAAACTCTGAGAAAGGGGGTGTGTGTGTGTATTACAAAATAGCTGCAGTTTCCCTTCCATGCTCCAACTCCTATGAGAGAAATATCCCTTGTACCCTACCATAACTGGACACATACTAGAAAGGGAATTCTGGGAACTGTAGTTCAGCCTAGCCAAGGTGACATATCACAAAGCCATCACATTCAGCATCCATTAAAAGTTAGACCTTCATTGAAGCATAACCAGGAGACGCCCGTAACCAGGATAAAAATATAAACAGACACAGACATGACAGAGATGATGGAATTAATAGAAAAGAACTTTAAAAGAGCCATCATAAACATGCTCAAAAATTCAAGGGAAAACCTGAAGACAATAAGGAGAGAAATTAAAGATATTAAGAGAAATCAAACAGGACATCTAGGGCTGAAAAAATAAAATGTCTACAGTGAAAAATATACCAGATGGGCTTAGCTGTAGATTAGACACCAAAGAAGAGAAAAATTAATGAACTTGGAGATGTAGTAATAGAAATTCTCTAAGTTGAAGCACAGAGAGAAAAAGATCTGAAGCAAAATGAAAAGGAAGAGAGCCTCAGTGACAGTATCATGTAGTCTAACATACGTGTCTCCCCAAAGGAGACAGGGATCAGAAAATAATTTCCAAATTTGATGAAAAATATAAATCTCACTATTCAACAAGTTCAGTGAATACCAAGCAGAATAAATAGATACCACATCAAAGCACATAATAATCTAACTGATGAAAGCCAGTGAGAAAGGGGAAAATCTTAAAGAAACCAGAGGAAAAAAGACACATCATATTCAAGAGAACAAAAATGAGATTTACTACAGAATTTTTGTCAGAAGCAGTGTAAGCCCGAAGTTAAAGGAATGGCATCCAATGTGCTGAAATTAAAAAAAAAGGAACTGCTAACCTAGAATTCTGTATGTAGTGAAAAGATTCTTTAAAAGTAGAGTAAAATAAAGACATTTTTGATAAAAACAAGCTGAGATAATTCATTGCCAATAGACTAGCACTGCAGAAAATTGTAAAAGGAGTTTCCTCAGGCTGAAGGAAAATGACATGAAATAGAAACTCAAATGTACATAAAAAAATGAAGAGTACTAGAAATATTAAATGAGTGAGTAAATATAAAAGGCTTTCCCCCCCCTCATTTAAAAATCTTATAAGAGAACATTGAACACAGAAATCAGAAGGCGCTGAACTTCTCCCTCTGCACAGGATCTCACATTTGATGTTGGCTGGGCTCTCACCTGGAGGCGTGGGGAAGAATCTATCTTTTAGCTCATTCAGGTTGCTGGCAGAACCTGGTTCTAGGTTCTAGGTTGAAGGTCTAAGGTCTATGTTTCCTTGCTGGCTGGTACTCAGGCTCTGCCCTCAGCTCCCTGAGGCCCCCATTTCTTCTCACATGGCCCCCTTCATATTCAAAGCAACAATGATGTATCAAGTTCTTACACTTTGAATCTGCCTGACTTCCCTTTTTATTAATCAGAGAAAGGTTTCTAATTTTTTCTTTTAGTTTCTTTTTAGAGCGTTTTTTTTTTTTCACAGCACAATTGAGAGGAAGGTACAGAGATTTCCCATATTCCTCCTATCCCACCATGCATAGCCCCGCCCATTATCAACGTTCCTTACCAGAGTATCCCCTCTCAACAGCTCCTACCATTATCAACATCCCCTATATTTGTTACAATTGATGAACCTACTTTGACACATCATCAACGTCCAAAGTCCATTGTTTACCTTACATTCATTCTTGGTATTGTACATTCTGTGGGTTTAGGCAAATGTATAATGAAATGGATCTATTATTTATTTTTATTTTTATTTTTTTGCGGTACGCGGGACTCTCACTGTTGTGGCCTCTCCCGTTGCGGAGCACAGGCTCCGGATGCGCAGGCCCAGCAACCGTGGCTCACGAGCCCAGCCGCTCCGCGGCACGTGGGATCTTCCCAGACCGGGGCATGAACCCGTGTCCCCTGCATCGGCAGGCAGACTCCCAACCACTGCGCCACCAGGGAAGCCCGAAATGGATCTATTATTATAGTATCATACAGGGTCTTTTCGTATCCTGATAATCCCGTGTGTTCTGCCTATTCATCCCACCCCTCACCTCAACCCCTGGCAACTGCTGATCTTTCCACTGTCTCCATAGTTTTGCCTTCTCAAGAATGTCATAGAGTTGGAATCATACAGTAAGTAGTCTCTTCAGATTGCTTTCTTTCACTTAGTTATATGCATATAAGGTTCCTCCTTGTCTTTTCACAGTTTGATAGCTCGTTTCTTGTTAGTGCTGAATAACATTCCACGGTCTGGATGTACTACCATTACTTATCCACTCACCTACTGCAGGACAACTTGGTAGTTTCCAAGTTTTGTCAACTATGAATAAAGCTACTATAAACACCACATGCAGGTTTTGCTGTGGGCATAAGTTTTCAACTCCTTTGGGTAAATACCAAGGAACGTGACTGCTGGGTGGCAGGGTAAGAGTATATTTAGTTGTTTTTTTTTTTGGCCGAGCTGCTCAGCTTATGGGATCCTAGTTCCTCAACCAGGGATTGAACCTGGACCCGGCAGTGAGAGCGCCGAGTCCTAACCACTGGACTGCCCAGGAATTTCCAAGAGTACGTTTAGTTTTGTAAGAAACTACCAAACGGTCTTCCAAAGTGGCTACACCATTTTTATTCCCACCAGCAGTGAACGAGACTTCCTGTTGCTCTGCATCCTTGTGGGCATTTGGTTTGCTAGTGTTCTGGATTTTGGCCATTGCAATAAGTGTGTAGTGGTATCTTATTGTTGTTTTAATTTGCATTTCCCTGATTGACATATAATGTGGAGCATCTTTTCATATGCTTATTTGTTGTCTGTATATCTTCTTTGGTGAGGCGTCTGTTAAGGTCTTTGGCCCATAAACTTCTCTAATTTTAAGGGCTTATGTGATTAGATAAGGCCCACGCAGATCATTTCCCTCTTAATGTCAACTGTGCCATGTAACATAACATAATCACAGGAACGAGATCTCATCATGCTCGCAGATTCCAGGGCATGGGGATAAATGAAGATCACTGATATAAGAACAAAGGCAAGACACCATCACTTGCATTTAGCAGAGACTCAAAATCAGGCTGGGGAGTGGGAAAAGGGGAAGGCTTACCATAAGATCTTATTGAAGGCTTTTGGCATACGGAAGGTGGAGGTGGGCTAATTGTAAGCAGAACATCCCATGTGATTGTCAAGGGTAGCATATTTGGCTTTCTCTTTTTTTGAATTTTTTAAAATTTATTTGTTTTATTATTTTTTTAATTTCTGGCTGTGTTGGGTCTTCGTTGCTGTGCACGGGCTTTTCTCTGGTTGCAGTGAGCAGGGGCTACTCTTCGTTGTGTTGCGTGGGCTTCTCATTGCGGACACTTCTCTTTTTGCAGAGCATGGGCTCTAGGTGAGCGGGCTTCAGTAGTTGTGGCACATGGGCTCAGTAGTTGTGGCTCGTGGTCTTAGTTGCTCCGTGGTATGTGGGATTTTCCCGGAACAGGGCTCGAACCCGTGTCCCCTGCATTGGCAGGCAGATTCTTAACCAGTGCGCCACCAGGGAAGCCCTGGCTTTCTCTTTTTGTTCCTAAGTTGGAAGTGGAGGCAAAAATTAGGGAAGCTAGCAGTTACTGACCAAGTGCTGACTCTTTGGGGCTGGTTGCTGCAGAAGTTGTGAGCCAGAGATTTATTTTTTTATATATGGTCTGCCCATTGTCATTTTGTATATTCAGTCTTTCGAGGGATTAGTGGGAAGATTTTGGGGGAGCATTTTAGAAATTCTACCTATTGCAGATATCTACAAAAAAATGTACTTACAGCTAACACCAAACTTAATGGTAAGATACTGAATGCGTTCCCTTTAAGATCAGGAACAAGACAATGATGTTCTCACCACTTGTATTCAATATGGTACT
This sequence comes from Grampus griseus, assembly GCF_964374135.1. NCBI lineage: Eukaryota > Metazoa > Chordata > Mammalia > Artiodactyla > Delphinidae > Grampus > Grampus griseus. The sequence continues at coordinate 102,960,324 of NC_139000.1, forward strand.
GTGGGTTCCATCCAGTGCCATAAGTCAAGAAAAAGAAATAAATGATATCTAGATTGGAAAAGAGAAGTAAAATTGTTTTAATCTCGGATGACATAATCATTTATGCAAAAAAATCCATGACATCAAAAAAAAGTTACTAGAACTGATGAGTTTAGCAAGGTTGCAGGACACATATCAATATATAAAAATTAATTGTAGATCTATATGCTAGCAACAAACAAATTAAAAGACAAAATGACTTACAATAGCATTAAATATTAAATACTTAGGAATACAATTGACAAAAAGTGTGTAAGACCCCAATACTCAAAACTACAAACTCTTGCTATAAAAATTAAACATGACCTAATAAAATGGAGAGATATACCATGTTCATGGATCAGAAAATTGACTATTGTCAAAATTTTAGTTATCCCCAAATTGATCCATAGATTAAAGGCAATTCCAACAAAATTCCAGAAGGCTTTTTTGGTAGAGATTGAGAAGTTTGTTCTAAAATTCACATTGAAATGCAAAGGATCACAAACAGTTAGAATAACTCTGAGAAAGAAGAACAAATTTGGAGGACTTACACTACCTGATGTCAAGACTTATTATAGTGTTATAGTAAATAAGATGGTCAGTATTGGTGCCAAGATAGACAAATAGATCAACGGGGCAGAATAGAGTCCAGAAGCAGATGCCCACATATATGGTCAGTTAATTCTTGACAAAGATTCAAAACCCATTCAGTAGAGAAACGATAGTGTTTTCAACAAATGGTGCTGGAACAGTTCGATATCCATATGCAAAAAAGAAGCAAAACCTGGAAGAACCAAAAGAGAGAAGCAGACGAATCCACAATTATGGTTGCATATTGTAACACTCGTCTCAGTAATTCACAAAAGTAGGCAGAAGATGAGCAAGGAAATAAAGTGTACAACTTTTTCAACCAACTTGACTTAATTAAAACTTGCAACCTACAACAGTAGAGTCCACATTATCCTCATGTGCACATTGACCATTTCACCAAGATAGACCATATGTTAGATCACACGTCTTTGAAACCACGGGGTGTATTCTCTTACCATAAAAGAATTAAATTAGAAGTTAATAATAAAAAGATGATTGAAAACCCACATATTGGAAACTGGACAACATAGTACTAAATAATTCAAGAATCAGAAAAGAGATCATAAGAGAAATTAGGAAATATTTTGAAATGGCTAACAATAAAAAAAATATCAAAATTTGTGGAATGCAGGTAAAGCAGTTCACAAAGGAAATTTATAGCTTTCAAGGCTTATAGGTTGTTACCTATATTCCTGAACAACTGGCTATAAATCAGAAGTTCCCACGTCCCCCTTTGGGTTCTATTAATTTGCTAGAGCGAATCACAGAATTCAGGAAGCCTGCTTACTCACCAGATTACCAGTTTATTCCAAAGGAAATTAAAGGATGTGAATCAGCAGCCAGATGAAGAGATGCATGGGGCAAGGTTCTGAATAAAGGAGCTTCTGTGGAGCCCTGGGGTCCAGCATGGTGGCACATGGAAGCATTCTGGTTCCACCTGGAGCTTTCTAGTACCCCTCCTTTTTGGTTGTCTCATGGAGCCTCATTACAAAACCATGATTGATTAAATTATTGACCATTGGTGATTCAACCTCTAGCCCTTCTCCCCTCCCCAGAAGTCAGGGGGTGGGACTGAAAGTTCCAACAGTCTGTTCATGATCGGTCCCCCTGGCAACCAGTGCCCCCATCCTTAGGGGACTTCCAAAAGTCACCTCATTAACACAAACCCAGTTCTGGTGAAAATGGGCTTGTGAATAACAAGACACCTATTTCACCTTTATGGCTCTGAAGCCATTTCAGGAACTGAGAACAAGAGAACAAATATTATAACAAAAGATGCTCCCTTTGCTCTTATTTCTCAGGAAATTACAAGAATTTTGAGAGCTGTGAGCTAGGAACTATGGCTGGAAGACTGAAATATGTATTTATTTTAAATCACAATATCTTTAACTACTTTGCACCCCTCAAAAAACTAATTCATGGTTTATGGAAAAAACCATAATGAAAATATTTAAAGTATTATGTAACAAAATTATGGGATATAATTAAAGTGATACTTGATTATAAATTTCTATGCTTAAATACATTTTAAAAAAAAATCATGGGGCTTCCCTGGTGGCGCACTGGTTGAGAGTCCGCCTGCCGACGCAGGGGACACGGGTTCATGCCCCGGTCCGGGAAGATGCCACATGCCGCGGAGCGGCTGGGCCCGTGAGCCATGGCCGCTGAGCCTGCGCATCTGGAGCCCGTTCTCTGCAGCGGGAGAGGCCACAACAGTGAGAGGCCCGCGTACCGCAAAAAAAAAAAAAAATCATGAAACAGAAAAGAAGAAACAATCTTCAAGAAGCTGGAAATGAAATGGTATATTAATTCTAAGCATCATGAAAGAAATAATAAAAAAAGAACAAAAATTACTGAAATAATGATGGAGAGGATGAACAAGTCCAAAAGCTGATTCTTTGAAAAACACAGATGGAATAGCTACACTTCGAGGAATATTAACCCAGAGATAAAGTGCAAAAACACAAACAATAGAATAAGGAGCCATAACTGTAGAAGCATTAATAATTAAAAACATCTGAATAGAACACCGACAAATTTATGCCAATACATTTTTTAAAAACTAGATAAAATGGAAAAGAATCAGAAAACTGAACTACTAAAACTGACCTCAGAAGACCCAAAACCCAAATAGTTCAATAACCTGCCAACCACTTCCAAATATTTCTAGGTTCAGCTGATTTTAAAGGCAAATTTGTACTAAATCTTAGCTGAACAAGGTTTCTTTATCCAGTGGTTTAAATATGTTATTGCCCTTTTGGCCTTCATGTTTTCTTAAGAGATGTCAGCAGTACAGTTAGCTCTCCATATCCGCCTGTTCTGCATCCAGGATTCAACCAAAGGCGGATTGGAAATATTCCAAAAAAAAAAAAAAATCCAGGTAGTTCCAAAAAGCAAAACTATTTACATAGCATTTATATTATATTAGGTATTATAGGTAATTCAGAGAAGATTTAAAGTATACGGGAGGATGTGCATAGGTTATATGCAATTACTGTGCATATAAGGGACTTGAGCGTCCCGGATTGGTCCTGGAACTAATGCCCCTAGGATACTGAGGGAAGACTGTAATTCCTTTGATTACTTCTCTCTGTGAAATACGCCATTTTCCTCTGGCCACTTTCAAGATATTCTTGGTTTACGGTAGTTTATCTTTTGTTACAGCAGCTTGACTACGATGTGCCTATATGTGTTTTTCTTCATACTTGTCTGGGGTTGTCTGTTCCCTTGCTTATATTTTGTTTCACCCCTTGTCTGTTTCTAGGTTTTAATTTCCATTGCTCAGTCCTTCGTTTCTGGTGTAGGTTGGAAGTGTCAGGAGTTGGGGTGGGGGGAGGAGGCACGAATAGCCCTCTTGGTCTCTCTCCTGATCCCTCAATATGTATCAGGGCCCATCCCTGTGCCCTGAGGACTTCGTCTACTTTATAAACAGATTGCCCAGTTCAGGTTAACCTGCCCACTCCTGGCAAACACCACAGCCTTCCTGGTCACAGAAGTGGTACATGGGCCCAGACCCTATCCCTTGTAGTACAACTCGGGTGGATTCCTAAGCTAAAACCATCCTCGTTACAGGTGGAATACATTTCAGGCCCACGCCACCGAGTGCTCTGAAGCACCCAACAACTACCAGCCAGGCTCTGGTCAAGGAGGACGAGCGCCCCCGTAGTTCAGCTGCTGATAAAATCTAGGGTCCCGGGGAGGAATATGACCTAGGGATTCCATGGTCCTGCCAGGTTGCCCTCTCAGTCATCAACTAAAAGCCCATCCAAGGCCCTGAATATGGCCTGGGTCCTCACCCCACATGGCCAACTGTAGCCATAAACCCAGGCCAGTGACAGGGCTTGGGAGTCCAAAGGATTACTATCTTAGTTTTAGACCCATAAATCACCTTGAAATTGGAAACAGCCCTGGAAATTCTGGATTGGTTGATAGATGTTTTTCCCAAGATGGCAACACACCCAGCCCTAGACATTTACACTTGCCTCAGGCCTATATAACAGCTTTCTACTTAGAAACTTTAAAATGTACACTAGCCACTATTTGGGTATTTTTTTTAAATTGAAGTATAGTTGATTTACAATGTTGTGTTAATTACTGCTATAAGGCAAAGTGACTCCGTTATACACATATATACATTCTTTTCCATATTCTTTTCCAGTATGGTTTACCAAAGGGTATTGAATATAGTTCCCTGTGCTATACAGTAGGACCTTGTTGTTTATCCATTCTATATTTACCAGTTTGCATCTCACTAGCCACTATTTGGAATAGCAGGTCCCCAAGCTCAGGAAATGTCATTAAAGGCTAACACCCTTGAATGGGATATTACCAGGGAATGCATTATTTTGACCAGTCAGCAGAACTCAGTGTCCCTTCTTTTTTTTTTTTTTTTTTTTGTTGTTAATGTGCTTTTTATTTAAAACAGTTTTAGATTTACAGAATTATTGGATAGAGAGTTCCTGGATATCCCACACGCACTTTCCTCTATTATGAACAATACGTACATTGTTACAAATGAACCAGTATTGATACATTATTGTTAACTAAAGTCCACACAGCATTCAGATTTCCTCAGTTATTCCCTAAATTTCTTCTTCTGTCCCAGGATCCCATCCAGTATACCACATTACATTTAGTCATCATGTTTTCTTAATCAGCATCCCTTTTTTACCAACCCAGTTTCCAATGTTTTACATATGTTCATTTACAATACAAGGTTTACTCTTGTAGAAGGAAATCCTGCCATTTGTGGCAACACGGATGCACCTTGAGGACATTATCCTAAATGAAATAAGCCAGACACAGAAAGACAAATACTGTATGATTTCATTTACATGTAGAATCTCAAAAAGTCAAACTCACAGAAGCAGAGAGTAGAATGGTGGTGACCAGGGGCTGGGAGGTGGGGGAAATGGGAACAAGTTGGTCGAAGGGCACAAACTTTCACTTAGGCAGGATGAATAAGTTCTGGAGAGCTAATGTATAGCATGGTGACTATAGTTAATAATACTGCAGTATGCACTTGAAATTTACTAAGAGAGTCTGTCTTAAGCGTTCTTACAACGCACACAACGGTAACTATGCGAGGTGATGGATGTGTTAATTAGCTTGATTGTGGAGATCATTTCACAATGTATACTTACATCAAAACATCACACTGTACTTCTTAAATATATACAACTTTTATTTGTCAATTATACCTCAATGAAGCTGGAAAAAGAAAGTTTCCTTTTGCGACAATTGCTTGTTATTTCAAGAAAGCTTCATTTTTAGTAATTGAGTTTGTTGGCAAAGCTGTTGAGCCAAAGCCAGGAGAGGCCCTCAGTGGGGCTGCCTTTAGGCCTGCAGAGCAGGGGCAGGTCTGGGACAGGATGGGACGGGGATTGGGTGGGGGGGGCGGTGTTGAGCTTCCCAGCCCTTCCCTGGGGACATCCTGCAGTGGCTCCCAGCGTGAGCACCACGGTGCAGTCTGGTAACTCCTCCCTCTGGGAACTTTTCCCTTCAAGGGGGCGGGGCCGGGGTGTGGGCAGATGGGGAAGTCTCAGCTGCCGCTGAAAGCAGCCCAGACAATAAATGGGCAGCTCCAGCTGGTGGCCTGAAAGAGACACTGAAATCCTACACTGTTTTTTTTCTCTTATGATAGAATTGACTTTGGCATACACTTCTGGCGTTCCTCTGGTTTTTAAGAAAATGTCCATTTGGGATGTCAAGGACCACTCTGGCACTGCAGAGAGTTGGGTAACGGAGGGAGGTCTGGACCAGGGACAACTCCAGGGCCTGCTAGAGTGAGAAGGCTAGCTTCGGAGAAACCCATTGTGGGACACCATCTTCCACCCCAAGAGAGCTTCTGGATGAGTGTTAAGTCTTCCCTGGGCAAACTCAAGAAGATCCTGGTCCACACAAACAGGTGGGGGATGGGAGAGATGTCTGCCCTGATCCTGGGCCTTTAGACCGTCCAAAGATTATGCTGGTCAGACAACAACAACAAAACACACCCCGAGTGAGTTTGACAATACTTGTCTCAGATCCTCTTAACCGCACTTGTATGCTTCATCTCAGGTTCCACTCCTTCAAAACTCTACCTTCCAACGCTCTATCTTAAAAACTCTGCTTTTCCAGTCTTGCTTGTAGGTCTTCCTTGAACATGGTTTGTATTCATTAGCTTTTTCTTCCTATTTCTTGGGATAACACCCAGCCAGATTCCGTCCTAAATGCCGCATCCCCCCACCCCGAGAACATTAGTTTCTTTGCCAATGCTCTGTCCAGGCTTGTCAGGACCAAGCCACAGTGGGTGGTGCAGCAGAGTGAGTGAGGATATGCCAGGAGGGAGCAAAGGCGTTTGCAAGTGGGGAAGTGATGACGGTGAATGAAAGAGATGCTGTCACCACTCTCCAGTCTCTCCTGAGGTGAGAGAGACTGAGCAGCTTCCACTCAAGGGACTTGAGGGCGACAGACCACCAGGAGGACCAGAGTTCAATTAAGGAATATGGTGACAGGGTATTCTGCAGGGACTTTGATGATATAGGCTAGTTTGTTTAGGACCTCGTGGAATATCCAGTTGGCATGTTGGAGGGTCTTAAAGATCAACAGTGGGAAGAGGCACAGTGTAGTATGGACATGAGGGTAAAGGTGGGAACAGATGACCAGAGAGTCTTGGGTTTAGGACGAACAGCAGAAGACAACAGAAGGAGAGGCTTGGCCTGAAGAGGTGGGCGGCCCCTGGTGAAAAGTTAACTTCAGCAGTAGCTTATGTAATCTTGGAAGCCTCGGTCTCCAGGGTCAGGACCGGAGACAGATTAAGTACAAGGGGAGACCAATCTCCCGGAAGGTTTTGCTCAAGTGATTGGGAGAGACTGCTGGGTATTCCTCCAGACACCCATCTTATAATGGGTCAATCTGCACTGTGTACGGCCTCTGAGGAATGCTCCCTCATTGCGCTGTAGAGAAGAGGAAGAGAAATTTCGAGGGCCAGAGGCAAGAGAAATTTTATCCCCTCTATACATCTATATAGTGAAAAATGATTTCATCCAAGAAATGCAGTATTTCACCTTTAGGTCATTTCACCCTTAGCAGAATAGAGGCTGGTGAATGTATCTGTACGGTTACTTGCCTAAGCAAATGAGTTGGAGGTCTCCAAGGGAACTGGCCTCCGTCTGTCGTTTCTTGTATTTTAAAGGGGAGATCAATGACGGGTGGACTGAGCTCTCTCATCCTTGGAGACAAAGCCCAAGTATTCCCATTCCAGCATTTTGCTCTCAGGTTTTCTAGAAGAGTTCAAGACCTTTTGGTTTTAGCTTGATTTTTTAATCTTACCTCTCAACTTTTTTTTAGTAATGAAATCCCTTCTTCAAGCATAGTTTATACAGAACCACAACACATGAGGCAGAAAAAGCTCAGAATTTTATTACCAGCATGTTTTTATTTTATAACTTCACATTTATAACACTTTACTTTGCATACTCTGACTACATGAGAACAACAAGGCCATTTTCATGACTACAATAAACAATCAGGGTGTACAGGATGACAGTTGTATCACTTTGGTTGAACAGTACTGAAAAATATAACTTAGATCAATGATCACAAATGGTACCTCTTTAAAGAAAATGTTTTTCTTACAATCTCAGGGTATTCTTCAGTTAAAATTATTCACGATCGGAGAGAAGAAGTTATTTCTTATAATCACTAACAATAGTCAACAATGGCTGGAAAATTTATCACAAAGATAACAGACAACAAACACTCAAACTTACCACAAGAGCCAAAACGGTGTCTAATGCAATGTTGTCACAACCTCACAGGCAGATTACATATTTACTTGTTACTGCAGGACTGTTAGAAAAGGAAGAGAGCATGCATTGGCCGGACAGTAAGCATTGTGAAAATAATAAAAAGAGTCTCGATGTACTGAGGGCTTTCTATGTTCCAGACATCACACTAAGTGCTTAAAAGGCATTATGTCATTTGATCTTAGCAACAACCCTATTCTATTGTCCTCCCATTTTTCTGATGAGGAAACTGATATTTCCAGAAGTTAAGCCACTTGTTTATTGTACATACAAAGCTATCATGATGCTGTACATCAGTTGTGTTGGAGCCTTGCCTAGCATTTAACTGAATGATGCTCATTTATGCTTGAAGCACACTTGACGTCACAGGACATGCACGGGCCTGATTTAAACACCTCTGACATGCTATGGCTTCCTTAATCTATGAAGAATTAAAATAAGCTTGGATGTGTGCTCACATATCGCCAAGGGAACCTTTCTTCCAAGGTCTGTACAAAATGAATCAATCTGAAAACAAAAGCGAGCCTGTTGGTAAATGCCAGTGTGTTAAAATTCGGATATCAACACGCTTGTGTCTATCTGTTATTTATTAGAGATTTAAAGAGTGTAACATACATTTTCAAGATAGAACTGCTGAAAAATCCCTGCAGAACTACAAAGCACAATTTGAAAACCGTGATCACGGTGGAGAGAGGATTAGCCAGTGTCAGAGAGGTCCGGACTTCCGTCTGGGCTCTGCCACCTGATAGCATTTTGATGTTGAGCAGACCATGTAACCCATCTGAGTTTTTTTTCCCTTCTCTTTTAAAATGAGCATAATTATACCACACTGGGGGTGCTGTACACATAAAATGACATATGTCTAAAGTGCCCGGAACAGAGCAGGTCCTCAGTAACGGTGAGCTCTCTTCCTCTCCTCTTTGCCCTTTGTTGCCACTAAAACTCCTCCTCTCTATCCAGGCTGGCCTGGATCCAAACATGGCCTGCACAGCCCCATGCTCCGTCAGGCCATCCCGTGATGTCTACCCTTTCTCGAGGATGTCCCTCAACTGTGGACCTCTGTGTCCTCAGGGCCCAACACACTGCCTGGAACCATCTATCTGACAGCCAGCAGAGAAGCGGGAAGTGCTTCCCAAGTAAGAAAAGAGAGAAACCTAAGATAGAGATGTCGTGCTCATTTGGCAACGATACTCCTCTTGGCTTCTATTGGCGTCGTGAACTCGTTTACACGTAAGGTTATTTAGCTTTTCATGCTCGGAGGCTATGTCCTCCCTGAGAGCAGGGCCAGACTGGTAGGTTTATGACCGTTAGCTCTTTGAACACTGCCTCACGTGGCTTGGTACTCAGAGATGTGTACTCGGTACTCTTGCTGATGTGAGAAAGGAAAACACTTGATAATTCAAACAGCTTGGATTTTTACATAGATGACAAAAGATTTTTCTTTTTCTCACATCATTTCTTTCTTTTGGTCTATTGGCGGGTATTTAAGGAAACCTGGTTCAGATTCCTTTAGGCGTACTATCTCGTATTTGGAATTTAATTTTTTGTTAATTAATCATCTATGTAGGGTCCAAAAAACTCTCAGATATTTTTTTTGTTAGAAAGAAGAATCAAGACCGGCTTGAATGCCTTGATTTCAACTGCATAAATTAGAGAAAAAAAAGACTGAAAAGGTCTTAGCCTGGTAGAATGGCTGTCTCTCCCCGTGCCGGCTGTGGGTCCCCCTGTGAGTTGGGTTTTAGTCTCCGGCCCCATTATCCCAGTGGCTGTAGCCATCTCCATCTTCCGGTGCTTCAGTATTCTCATTTTCAAAAGCGGCTTCTTCCTCCTCTTCTTCGCGGATTACCTTCATTAAGTCCAGGAAGCTGGGAGGAGGCCCCTGGTCTCTCAGCTCCCTAAGCCTACACCAGAGGATCTCACTGAGGCTCGCCCCGGCCATGACCTGCTCCAAGCGGACCTGGTCCGCGCTGTTCCTTGGGATGGCCCGCTTCTCCACAGCTCTCCGCAGCAGGGTTTCTAACCGTAACACGTACGCTGAGACTTTCTCTCCTTCCTCCTGATAGGTCTTCAGGTATTTCACCTGGGAGGTCCTACGACTCTCCAGGCTTCCAAACACTTGCTTAAATGCTTCCAAACACTCTTCCACACTTATGGACGGATTGTCTGCCTGGATTATGTGCATGAGGTCCAGGGCAGGGCCGCGAAGGCTTTCCACCAACCATCTTTTCTTTTCTGCCTCTGCTACCGGCCACTCTTTGACTATCTCGGTGGCCTGTTCCAACCAGATTTCAAAGGGCTCTTCCTCTGGCGCGGGCACAGCGCTCCCCGAGAACACTCTCAGTTTCCGGTACCTCATGGGGAGCAAAGGCTGAGGGGCGTGTGCTATTGCCTGTCCCAGCAGATGGGCCAATAACTCCGGTGAGACACAGGGCATGGCCACTGGAGACACTCCCTCATGCCCAAGCGCTCGGAACATTCCCGAGACCGTCTGCCCCTCTTTCTCTAGAAAGAGGTTCAATCTTTCAAGAAATTCAGTGTCCTGGTTCGGGGTCTTAAAGATCACTTTCCAGATGCCCCCCTTTCCCTGAACCTCACTGGGGATCACGGAGACGTCGGTGTCCTCCAGAAGCTCTACCAACACAGCATTGGCATTCTCCTGCCTCCTGAATATTTTGCCAAGCACTCTATACCTGCCCAGAGACTTTAAAGTCTCCTGGAGGACCTCCTGAATCTCGGCTTCATTGCAGCCCACGGGTATCCCCATGACCATCAGTGATTTCTGATCATCCACACTCATGATCCTACACCAGTCCTCCAACAGGGCCAGCGCCATTGCCCCAGATACTGACTCGCTTGAACTCTATGGCTACAGATTCGTTTGTGGGGTAGATGGGCGTTGCCTTAGAATTGAGAATATCCTGGATGAACTTCTAAACTTATAACCCACCAGTGAACGGGTCCTAGGTCCTAGTTTTCTGTACCAATAACCCTTACTGCCCAGTGGCAAGAGCTCGGCACTTTCCGCGGGGTCTCCAGACCTGACCCAAGGTGGGTGGTTAGTATCTCAGTTGCGACAGGACCACGGCCTGTGGCTCTGCAGCCCAGTGGCTGCTGCTTCTCTCATGCAGCCACGTGGCGGGGCCGCCCCATCGGAAGCGTGTGCAAGAGCTGTTTTCACTGCCCTCTGGGTCTCTGCTGCCTCAGCTCTCTCTAGCCAGTGGGGAGTCGCCTTCACTCTTGCACCCAGAACTCCTGGAGGGAAGTCTCCCAGCAGAGTGGCTTGGGCTCCTGGGGAAACAAGGCTCAGTTTCACCACACAGCCCTCTCCTTCCCGGGAAGCATCAGTGCCTGGTTAGGGATGGAAGTGGGGGGTAGACCAGGGATTCTGCCTCACATTGTATTTGAGTCTTCTTTGCTTACAGTGACATTTTCGTTCTCTTGGGGACCCTCCTGCCATCAGGCTTCCCCACCATATGCTCATCAGGCATGCCAATTAATGAAGCCCCAGTTGTGGACAGGACCAAGATCTGTCCCGCGTGAAGAATGAAATCAGGAGAAATGACCAGATACCTGGTTATGCGTTCCCAAACGTTCCATGACAGCCACGGAGCTTATGTATTCTGCTTCCAGCACAGGAAGGTGTCACCCAGCTCTGCACAGTGGTGTGTGGGTGTCTCTCAGCTCCAGCCAAGCCAAGCCGCCCTGTATACATATAATAATAGTGTACTTTTATGACTCGATAATATCCAGTGTGAAGACTGTTAGTGCACTTATTCAAAAATATGACAATCCTTTACAGTTTAATTAAATCTACTAAACAATATTGAGTTGCTTCATTTCTTTGATTAAAAAATCCGATTAGGGGCTTCCCTGGTGGCTCAGTGGTTGAGAGTCCGCCTGCCGATGCAGGGGACACGGGTTCGTGCCCCAGTCCGGGAAGATCCCACATGCCGCGGGGCAGCTAGGCCCGTGAGCCATGGCCGCTGAGTCTGCGTGTCCAGAGCCTGTGCTGCGCAACGGGAGAGGCCACAGCAGTGAGAGGCCCGTGTACCGCAAAAAAAAAAAAAAAAAAAAATCCGATTAGGAAACACTCAAACTTTTAAAATCAATTTAATATAGGTCTAGAAATATAACATATAATATACTTTAATATAATAACATAGATACAAAAATTTAATACAGGTTTAACAATTTAAAAGAATCTCAGAGCCAAATAAACTTGGAGTTATGAATTAATTCTCTTTGGTTATGCCTGGCTATGCTTTGCAAATGCATAACTAGGGGTTTCTTTTGCTATAAATGTTAAGTTAGTAACATGATGCTTTCTTTATAGCATCTGAACTTGAATGGGTCATTTGAGGACAAAGAAAAAAAGAGAAGGCAAGTCTGTGTCCAGCCGGTGGAGACTGGGTGATGTAAAAAGGGAAGAGCGTCTATCTCCCGTTGCTGTCGTGGAGTGTGTGTTAAAGGGCTATGACCATTCTTCCCCTAAGAATCTCCATCAGTCCAAATGGGGTCCATATGCCACAGACGCCAATCTGCAGCTACAGAGGCAGCTGCTGCAGGCACATCTCCCGAGTCCTTCTGGAAGGTTGAAAGGAGGGTGCATGCCAGAGGGCGGGGAGGGCAAAATGCTAGAGAGCGTCCTCGCCCAGCAGCTCCAGGGATCTGAGTCCAGTGACACCTCCCTCCATGCCTCACGGTCCTCTTCTAATTTATGGGGGTGACCTTCCTCTCCATTATAATATTTAGGGGAAACATGAGAAGTCATAAGGCATCAGATAGATACCCAGGAAGAAACATCTCCAAGGTCTACATAACTGTCACACCGAAGTTAGGCTACCTTTGGGTGGCTTCTTCCTCCAAAGGCAATCTCTATGCAACCTTCAAATAAAAAGACGGCAAGCGAAACGTCCCTGATACACAATAAGGCCAGGATTGGAAATATTTGGATATGGGGGAAAAAATGAGAAAATCTTGTCTTTTCTCACGTAAAGATAGGATAAGTTGGAAAAGGAACCAGACATTCAGGCGGAAGACCCCACTGGAACTGTTGGATCATTTAACTAGATAGTGACCTTGGACAAAGCATCTCAATCTCTTTCCTACCCTGGAACCCTAGAAAGTGGTTATAAGGAAGCACTCATGTCAGGGGGATACTGGGAGTAGGAAATGATGTAATTCGTGTAGAAGTCCTTTATTCAAATGCAGAGCACATCTGGTGCTAAGTCCCAGTGCCTGCCTTTGGTTCCCTCATCCCCCTGCATGCGGACACTCCTCTCTCCTTCCTCCTCTCCTTCGTATCCGTAGACTCCTGCCCACCTATCATGGTGGGCTTATCTTCAAGCTGGGATTGGTTGTCCTCCAAATTGAACTCCATTCGCCGAACTATCCCTCACAATTGTGGAGGAGGGCAGGGTGTCCGCATTTAATCCTGCCAGGGGCAAGGGAGGACAATGGTACAGAATATTTGGTTGCTCTGCCCGGCGCGACGCTCCTGCGGTCAACAGTTTCCCAGCCCAAACCCGCCCTGGCTATTGAGCATGCCCAGAGCTCCTATTCGAGCCAGCCAAGGGATGTGCATCATTTCTGCGGGGTTTTGCCACTGTAGAGAGAGGGGCGGGGCTGTAATCCACCCTGGACAGGGACTGAGACATGGAAAATACACGGGGATAGGAGTAAGCAAAGGAGGACCCTCAGAGGCCGTGTTACTGTCATACATCAAGATGCCTTCTGATGCCACCAACCCGGTGGCTGCGGCCGATCTGCTTGCGCAGACACAAGTCCCCATACATCTTTCCCCTTCTCGGCCTCGCACAACTCAAGGCAGTCATCACCCCATCTCCTTTCCCTGCCCTGGACGCACGCGCACTAACGCCCCAAGCGCTCGGCTTCTGGCAACCTAGGAAACCCCGTGGCTCTGGCGCAGTCCTCTACAGGGGCGGTGGAACGAGGTGGGGCGCCCCGGGCGCCGAGAAGGGCTGGAGATTTGGGGAGTGGGCTTCAGTGTGTATCGTCCCCCCTTCTTTGGCGGGAGAGCGGGGCGGAAGGTACCAAAGGAAGACATTCTGCTGGTCCCTGCTTGGCGTACTGGCACAATTACGGTAACCAGCGCCCTCGGGCAATATAGCGGGCCTGCGTCCTACCTCACTCTACACCTAAGGCGCCGTGCTGGGCTGGAATTTGCAGACTTCACGCTTTGCTACACTCGCACGGACCGCAGACCTCGGTCTCTCTCTCCACACCCACCCCCTCCGTATTTGCTACGCCCCTGTGTCTCTCCCCGCCATGCTGCGCGCCCCCCTACCACCGTGAGTGCAGTTAAGTGAGGACCTTGTTTCAATCTCTGCTCCCAGTAGCCCACCAAGGCCCGTGGTTAGACTGAAGCTTTGGTGTCCGCGCCTCGTATGGTCCCCACGTTGCCGCGCGGCCTGCGCCATGCCTCCCCCACCTTCAGCGCCGCCCCTTCCTCTGTCCCCCACGCCGGTGTCCTGGCGCCTGCCAGTGTGTGCCCCTTTCCCCATCCATCATCTCACAGCCGGGGTAAGAGGGAGGGAGCGCTCCCCACGGTGAACCCTCACCGCTGGCCCACCTCCGCAATGCGGTGGGGGAGAGGCGCCTGGGCCAGGCAGGTCTGGGAGCGGGGCGCGGGGGCCAGGCACTGCGCCCCACGATCTTCGCCCCCGCGTGCCCTGCCCCATACTCACCCTGGCGCCAACAGCGGTCAGCGGGCCCTGAGCTCCGCATCCATTAGCCGGTGGTCTGGCAGCTTCACTTCCGGAGCGCGGGGCTCTCGGCTGCGCGGCCCTCCCCTGCCTCCCCGCCTCTGCGCTCCCCTCCCCGGAGCCCCGCCCCGCCCCCGCCCCGCCCGCGCCTCCCTCCTCCCGCAGCTGCCGGGAGCTGGCAGCCTCTCCGGTCTCGCTGCCGCAGCGGCCACCCTCCCAGACCCAACTTTGCTGCTCGCCAGAGCTCGCGCGGCGGCGGCGGGGGGCGTGGGCAGGGAGGGGAGAAAGCGGGGTCAGGAGGAGGGACCGGGAGGGGTGGGTCGCTCGCTCGCCAGCCCTCCTTCCTTTCTGTACACCTTGCGGGAGGCAGAGAGCGGCAGCCGCGGCAGCAGCCGGGGGCTTGGTGCATAGAGACAGGCAGACTTAGGGACCGGCAGACGGACTGACGGACGGAGAGGACCCTCCCCAAGCCTCCCCACGCCATGGCCGAGAGGAAGCAATCCGGGAAGGCGGCAGAGGACGAAGAGGTCCCTGCCTTTTTTAAAAACCTGGGCTCAGGCAGCCCCAAGCCTCGGCAGAAATTCTGTGGCATGTTCTGCCCGGTGGAAGGGTCCTCGGAGAACAAGACCATCGACTTCGACTCGCTGTCGGTGGGCCGGGGCTCGGGGCAGGTGGTGGCTCAGCAGCGGGACGTCGCCCACTTGGGCCCGGACCCGCAGCCGCCGTACTCCCGGCAGGGCCGGCGCGCCGGCGGGGAGCCATCTGTTGAATCGGGCCGGAAGGTGGAGATCCGGCGGGCCTCGGGCAAGGAAGCCCTGCAGAACATCAATGACCAGGTTGGTACGGGTGGGAGGCGGTGTTTGAGACAGAGGATGGGGCGTGGGGATCGCCCCTCCCTCGCCCCCTTTCCAGTTCGGTGGAGAACCGAGGATCCCAGCGTGCCCACCGTCCTGCCCTGCCTCGAGTATTGCTTCCCTGCATGTGCATACGCACCCCACCCTACCCGGCCCTGCGTGCAGGGTGCCGAGGGGCTCGGGCTCGCTGGTGGGCGGCTGTGTGCCCACAAAGGCTGCCCGCGCCTCCCTGGGCCTGGGAAGGAGGGGGTGGGGGTAAAGGATGGGCCTATCTCCGGCTGGGGGGGGGGGGGCGGTGGTGTCTCATGGTTGGAGGGGGAGGGGATGGGCCGCGGTTCCATTCTTCTTAAATCCTCCCGGGCGGCTTCCAATTGCAGCTGCGGCTGGCTGCCCCACCCTTTTTCGATGCAGCTCCGAGCGTGCAGTGGAGGGTTCGCGTACAGGCCGGCGGGCTCCCCGGGGGTCGGGAGGGGCGGGGGCCTCGACGGCTGCTCCCCGCCGCGCCCCGCGAGCTTTCCCAGCGCTTCTCCTCCGGCGCCCTCCGCGCTCGCGCCCCAAGCTCGTAGGCAAGGACCATGGTCAGCGCCTCCCCGGACCGCAAGGGAGAATCTATCTCAGCACCCTGACTCCTGTTCGCACCGCGAGAAGAACCCGAGAGGCAGTGGAATCACGCGAGGAAACCGCGACGCTCCTAAATAGCCCATGTGGAGAACAAAGTTCCGCTAAGTATCTCAGCAAGGGTTTCCCAGAGCGTTCCCCCCGGCCACTATTTGGGAGGGGCTTTGGGGATGGGGACTGCGTGGATTATATTCAAAGGGTGAAAAGAAAAGAAAAGGGAAAAACCCTCACATTTTGAATAGACTGTCACAGATGGATTAGACCCCCCTATGCTATGTTAATGAGGAAACAAAGAAGACCAATTTGGTAAACCTAATTTCAGAAGATGTTTATCTCTGGCAAATATGTACAGTGTGCATTTTAAGTCTTCTTATACCACGTGTTTTTTTCTTTATCAGGGTGACCTTCATACTTGTGCAATTTTTTTCCCCTCAGCCTTAATTTCTAAGTGATAAATTACAGTGTGAAAGGTTTCAGCACTTGTTTGCTGTTTATCTCCCATGCCCGTTGGTGAAGACAAGAAATCAATGATTGATTATTTATTGAATACCTATTGTGTGCCTCGCTTTTCTGGGTAAGGTGAAGGTTAGCTATTAAAAGTTCAATGTGATTTCTTCTTAAGGGTCTTCCAGAGTAGTTGGGCGTGGTCTGTACCTATCCACCGAGTGACAATAAGTGCATTTAGGTTGTAGGCTTACAGTGAACTCATCAGAGAACAACTAAGGGTTGATGACAATGGTTTGAACACGTTACTGTTTCGGGATGTGGCACAGTGTTTTGCAGCTTTTGACTTTTATAGGATCAGTTCTAGGAGAGACAAACCATTTGCTGTCACTTTCAAATGACAGCTACTTAATTGATTACTTAATTGATTCCTCCTCCCTCAGCTCTGTCCTCTGATTTATGCACATGGGAAGGAGGTACCTGCTACCCATATTTCACTATGAGTCAACTGGGAGAACTTAATCCAAGAAGTCACTTTGTTTCAAGTGATCAGACAATCAAAGTAGAAGTTCCTAATAATGTGACTTATACTGAAAGCTGAGTGATGTGAAATACACTGGGTGAGGGCCACACCCAATGAGTGATTGTATAGCATACTGGCTGTGTAATACCCTCATCTTCAACTAGTTGTGGTGGTAATTCTAATGTCCTAAAGGAAGCAGAAAAATGCCTTGAGATAAGGAAGAAATCATCTAAAAAATGGCAGATCAGAGGGCAGAAGTGGAAAGTGACCGCCTTTCTAATGATGGCAGTGAATTAAAACTCAAGTTTGAAAGGCAGAGTTTCACTGGGTTGAATAACACATCTCTTTTCCTGCCCATTTAGAAGCTTGGATATTTGATCATCAGAGCTGCTTGTTTGAACGCTCTCTGAATTTAATAGAAATTCTAAATTGTAGATCTAGGGCACGTGGAGGGGGAGATTTGCAGAGGAAATGCCCAACCAATACCCCAGGCAGTTGTAGCCTCTGCAAACCCACATTTGCTTTAGGTATCCAGTTACTAGTAACAGAGTGATTCTGGCTTGGTTTTTCGGCAGCCTTCCCTGGATTTTCATTTTCAATGTTGCCTTATCACATAACGGCTGTTCCTGTGGGATTTTTTTCATTCACGACTAAGAGCTTTTACCAGGACTGGTACATTTACCAGCATCAGTGTTTGAAGATTTCATGTCTATACAAGAGAGAAAAGGAATTTGGGGTTGTGTATCTATCTATATCTATGTATATAGTAATGCTTATTTCCAAAAGCATAGTTGAACCCACCACTTTGACTGAATTGAGTAGCCATTACTTAGTTTTCAGCTAACGAGCAGGGTAACTACCAGCATTCCAGGGCATTCCTATCTGAAGTCCTGGAACAGAGAGAGGTGGAGGAGAACTAGAGTGAGTGGATCCTGGGTTCCCTGACTCAAGCCTCCCTCCTCCCCTGAATCTGTACTTACATGTGTCGTTATTGTATGGCCAGAAGTGGCTTTGTCCACCTGTCACTCTAGAGGTCCTGCTGTTCTTCTAGCAAGGCTTTGGGAAGGGAGGGTGCAGGCTTCCTTAGCTCAGACGCCACATGGCTTGTGGGAGATGAGGGGAGGTTGACCACCTGCATTTGCATTTGCAGGTGTGAACAGGTTGGCACCAGAAAGCAATGGGTGTGGCTTGGGCTGGGTTGGTAGATTGTGGTGAAAGGAAAGAGCCGGTGTAGTGAATGTGAATGAGGAAGGCTATCTCATTACTCTCTTCTTCCTTTGTGTCCTTGGGGACGTTCACCTTGGGCTGCAGTGAGATTAAGTTGATCACTACCCGTGAAGGACTCTGAGCCTCTTAGAATAGAGAGCAGCATGGTTGGCCTAATTCTCCTTGCTGGTGGCCAGGGGTCCCTCGGCCTCCCCTCTTCTTCCTAGGAATTCCCTCCATTCCACCTCGGACACAGTTTAGCCAGAACCAGCTGTGCAGCCAGGGATACTGGATCGTGAGCATCCCTTCCAAAGGGGTTCCCAGGCTCTTTTCCCAGCAGCAAACAAGCTGCATAGACTAGAGTGTCTGGGGAGTGATTCTCCACTTCCCTAGGGCAGGTGCCAGTGAGTGAACTCTACAAGAGGGCTGCTGAACTTGACAAAATCCCCAAGTCTGTAACATGTTTTCTGATAGTCCCTTCCATTCCGTGCCCCCATCCCTTCTCCCCAGGTTGATTATCTTCCCAGCCCTAGATGCCTAGTGATTCTGCTGCCCTCTTACTGTTCAATGCCACTCCTACACCATCCTGATGATGATGCTTTTTAGAAAAAGCATCTTTCTTTCTCCAAAAGCAACGAGTTCTGAAATCACTCTTCTCCTCTCCCCCCCCCCGCACCGCCACACCTTCTCCCATTCAAAAATCTCTTCTTGGGACTTCTCTGGTGGTCCAGTGGTTAAGACTTCGCTTTCCAAAGCAGGAGGTGTGGGTTCGATCCCTGGTCAGGGAGCTAAGATCCCACATGCCTTGCGGCCAAAATACCAAAACATAAAACAGAAGCAATATTGTAACAAACTTAATAAAGACTTTAAAAATGGTCCACATCAAAAAAAAAAAAACACACATCTCTTCCTCATGTTAATC
The DNA here is from genome assembly GCF_964374135.1 of Grampus griseus. Classification (NCBI taxonomy): domain Eukaryota; kingdom Metazoa; phylum Chordata; class Mammalia; order Artiodactyla; family Delphinidae; genus Grampus; species Grampus griseus. Next base: position 102,979,517 of record NC_139000.1, read on the forward strand.
TTAGCTAGAGAGAAACCCCAATGATTGAAGGCATCCATCTCTTATGTGAGTAACTGACACACAAGTTGTCCCCAGAGATACTTGTTTGATAATAGACTAGCCTGTTCAGCAAAATAGATGTCTAGTTAGCGGGATGTGTGGTAGAGATTTGGCTAGGAGCCTAGAACAAGGGCATTAATTTGATATTTTAGAGGCCACATTATCTCAAAAGGGGAGAAACAAATATGAACATTCGTGTGTCCAGGATTCCAAAATACCAAAATACCTAGGACCCATCTGGGTTCGAAGGAGGAGGGGTACTTGGGGAGGAGAAGGAAATCGTGATGATCCATAATTATTGGTTACTCTTGATTTCCCAAATCATCATATAATTAGTTAAATTTTAAAAGGTAATTGTGGTGAAATACACATAGCATAAAATTTACCTTCTCAACCATTTTAAAGAGTACAGTTCAGTCATGTTAAATATATTCATACTGTCATGCAACCAATCTCCAGAACTTTTGAATCTTGCAAAACTGAAACTCTGTGCCCATTAAACCATTAACTCCCTATTCCCATCCCCCCAGCCCCTGTCAACCAGCCTTCTACTTTCTGTCGCTATGAATTTGACTCTTCCAGGTACTTCACGTAAGTGGAATCATAGAGTTTGTCTTATTGTGATTGGCTTATTTCACTTAGCATCATGTCCTCAGGGTTCACCCACGTGGTGCCTGTGACAAGATTTCTTTCTTTTTCATGGCTGAATAATATTCCTAAAATCAGTTAAATTTTAACAAGTTCTTGATGATTGGAAAATTGGTAACTCAATTAATTGATCTGCAATGATCTCATTGTGAGAGGAAGTGAGAAGAATTACAGTTGGGATGAGATAGACTCACCCAGCCTGGGGCCCAAGGCCTGAGTGGAAGAAAACTCCTACCAGCTGAACAGCCTCTTCCATTTTCCTTCCCTTGTAGCTTGAGGGTGGAGAGGAGAATTGCTGTTATTGGACCTCCAGTGACAACATCTGGCCATGACCTCTTGAACATTGCATGGTTCACAAACTTGTGGACCATGGAAATCAGGCACGGGCTGGGCATTTTCCCACCCTTGGTAAAGACAAGCTAAGTATTCTTATGGGTCCTTTGGTGACAGTGCTCCTCTCTACTTCTTTGAGAAAGAAGGCAGAGTCAAAATTCATCATAGATTCACATGTGTACTACCATTGAATGTTTGGGCTTGAAAGAAACCTAATGATCACCTCACTTTAGAGGTGGAGAAGTCGATGCCCAGAATGACAGTGCTTCACCCTGTGGAACTCAGGTGACAGTCCCACGACTAGGACTGTCCCTCTCACTGCCCAGTCCCACTGCAGTCCTACACCAGTAAAACCTTGTTATTTACGTAGCACTGTATAACCCTAGAATGTATTTGTGGGAAGAGCTGAGCTTCACGTTCTACTACTCCACCATCTTGATTGCTCCCTAGAATGTACATTTACGTTCTAGATCCTGTATTTTAGAATGTGTAGGATATATTATTTTAAAACTTGTCCCCAAACCTTCTGATATAGGCATTATTCCCTTTCTGTAAATAAGGACACTGAGAGGTAGTGACATTTCCTGACCTATTCCAAGGTCTTGTTATTTAGTAAGTGCTGGAACTAGGATTTGAACCAAGGTTTCCTGACTCAGTCCCTTATTTCTTCTTGCAAGACACCATTGTATGACTCAGTTCCACTGCAGGAATAGTTAGTGAACTTAAAAGTACAATTTAATTTTGTAGGCAAAATATTTCATATCCTATTAAACTTTATATATTCTATGGGGTATGCCCTGTGTTAAATGCTTTATATGCATTATATTTTTAAAAAAATTTTATTGCAGTATAGTTGATTTACAATGTTGTGTTAGTTTCAGGTGTACAGCAAAGTGAATCATTTATACATATACATATATCCTCTCTTTTTAAAAAATTTGTATTGGAGTATAGGTGCTTTACAATGTTGTGTTAGTTTCTGCTGTACAGCAAAGTGAATCAGCTATACGTATACATAGATCCCCACTTTTTTGGATTTCCTTCCCATTTAGGTCACCACAGAGCATTGAGTAGAGTTACCTGTGCTATACGGTAGGTTCTCATTAGTTATCCATTTTATACATAGTATCAATAGTGTATATACGTCAATCCCAATCTCTCAATTCATCCCACCACCCCACCTTTCCCCCTTGGTATCTTATCTTATTTATGCTAAGACAACTCTATTAAGCAGGTATTACTGTTATCCATATTTTGTAAAAGGAATATATGAAGGTAAAAGAAACTTGCAAAGCAACTTGCTAACTAAAAGCCAGAGGCAGTATCTGAACCCAGGTCTACGTGACTAAAGAGCATCTTAATCATTGTGAGGTACTGAATTGCTTTCTGAATTAATTATTCTTTTCTCATTTTATCTCCAAAGAATTAACTATTGTAAAAATAGTTCTGAGTAGGTTCTGAGAATCTACTTTTTTTGTTTCCGTTTTGCAATGTATTCTTTGAAGCCATTTATGAAAGAGACCTTTGATCTGTCTTTATGGATGTGCCCTACACTGCTGATATTCTGTCCATCATTTTTCTCAACACAAGACATGGCTTCAAATATCACTGGGACAGAGGCCAACCCTGACAGTATGAATGACATGCTTTTCTAAGATTAGAGCAATGTGATGACAATGTGATTTTCCCACTTGATGTAAATCATGAACTACAAACAAATAATGAGGGAGTCAGTAAAAACACTGGCAGGTGTTTTGAGGGACACTTGAGTTGGGTTGGTTGCAGCCCATGGCCAAGGCTGGTAACTTAGGCCAAGAGCTGCAAACAAATAGTGCCTTGAAGGGAAAACACCTGGTCTTGAAAGTGGCTTGGGGCTTGCTTTTGAGACATACAGACAGCTTGCCTGGGCCCTGATTCCAAGGCAGCTCCCTTGTGGAAAGAATTCTGGGCTAGGAGTCAGGAAGCTCAGCTTATAGTCCTGGCTTTGTCTTCACAAGCTGTGTTACTTGCAGTCACCTGCCTGGGGCTGTCATTGGGCCAGGCCTTAATCTCCTTCTCCCATTTCCACTAAAGGCTCTGAAAGAAAGCTGTACTATCCCTGGTTGTTCTTTGTTTGTTTGTTTGTTTGTTTTATAGAGGTAAAATTCATGTAATAAAATTCTCATTTTCACCATTTTAAAGTCTACAATTCAATAGCTTTTAGTACATTCACAATCTTATGCAATCATCACTACTAATCCCAGAGCATTTGCATCACTCCAAAAAGAAATCCTGTATCTCTTAAGCTGTCCCTTCCCAATCCTCCATCATCCCAGCCTGTGGCAACCAACCATCTACTTTCTGTCTCCATGGGTTTACCTGTTTTGGACACTTCACATACATGGAATCATACAGTATGGCCTTTTGTGTCTGGCTTCTTTCACTTAGTGTAGTGTTTGCAAGGTTCATCCACATTATAGCATGGATCGGCACTTCATTCCGAACAGTATTCCATTGTATAGACCACATTTCATTTATCCATTCACAAGTTGATTGATACTTGGGTTGTTTCCACTTTTTGGCCATAATGAATAATACTGGCATGAATATTCTTTTAAGTTTGTGTTTGAACATATGTTGTTGGTTCTCTTGGGTGTATACCTAGGAGTGGGATAGTTAAGTCATATGGTAATTCTATGTCTAACTTTTTGAGGGACTGCCAAACTGTTTTCCACAATGGCTGCACCATTTTACATTCCCACCAAAAGCATGTAAGGGCTTCAATTTCTGCATGTCCTGCACAATGCTTGTTATTTGCTGATTATAGCCATCCTGGTGGGTATAAAATGGTATGCCATTGTGGTTTTGATTTGCATTTCCCTAATGAATAATGACTTTGAACATCTTTTCATGTGCTTATTGGTCATCTGTATAGCCTTGGAGAAATGTCTATTCAAATCCTTTGCCCATTTTTAAATTGAGTTTTTTGTCTTTTTGTTATTCAGTTTTAGGAGTACTTTATATACTCTAGATACTAGCCCCTTATCAGATAAAAGGTTTGCAAATATTTTCTCTCATTCTGTGGGTGTCTATTCATTTTTGATAGTGTCCTTTGATGCACAGAAGCTTTTAATTTTAAGTCCAATTTATCTGTCTTTTCTTTTGTTGCCCATGCTTTTGATGTTATATTATCCCTGGCTGTTGTCAAAACTGCTGGATCAAATGAAATCTGGCGAAGAAGTTCCAGGGCCTTGTATCCTAGAATCGTATTCATGTAACTAAATTCTGTTGTTTTATGGGAGCTTTGAAATTCATTTAGAATCGCACTTGCAACAGCGCAGTATCCTTGAGTGCTTTGTGTACTGCCTAAGTCTGATCTTTCTGTCTCACAATCCTGTTCATATAAAGAAAATGCTTTCGTGTGTGTGTATTCGCACATATATGTGTTTATATGTGTAAATATATTTATATTTTTTTTAATGAAGTAGAAAATTTGTTTTCCAAACCAGTGATTTGGGAGTGGTAGGGATGGTAGTAGGAGGGCAGTGACTAACAAGCTGAATTTAGGAAAAATAACTTTGAGAAACTAATTGAATTCAATTTTTATTTTGTTCTATTTTTTAGAAATAACATGACAAAGTACGATGTTTATTGTGATTACTCTGATACGCAATTAAAAAAAAAAGAAATCATTGATAATCTTATTAGCTAGAAATAACCACTGATAGCATTTTGTATATTATACAGCCTTTATACTCCTACCAAAAGTGAGTGAGAGATACTGTTTTTCAGCATCCCTGACATCACTGGGTATTATAGTTCCTATAGATATTTCTCAAATTTATAGGTGACAAGTGTTATCCTGCATTTTGCAGACATTCCTATTAACATATTCATATTTTAAACACTGATATGTAAAAAATCATATATTAAAATGGATACATTTTAAAATCACTTGTTACACAATTTTTCCTAGTTTGCACCTCATTTTTTTGACCTTTATTTTTTGACATCCAAATTTAAATTTTACGTAGTTCAGTCAGTTCATCTTTTCTGACATTTTTTTTTTAACTTTCAAGATTTATTTACTTGTATTTTCTTTTAAAACCTTTTTGGGTTTTGTGTTTATTTACATTTAAATCTGACAATTAATTTTTGTCTATAACTTGAAGTAAGGTATAACTTAATTCTCCAAATAGCCAGTTTTCCTAATGGCATTTATTGAAGAATTAGTATTTCTTCGCTTATTTTTTATATACTCAACTTCTTATATATGTCTGCATGGTTTTTGTCTTCCTGCTCTGTTTCACTGGTTTGCCTTACTAATTTCGTAGTGATTCGTAGTGATTCAATACAACTTTAGTTACCGTAACTTTTTTTAAATTGAGGTGTAGTTGATTTACAATATCATATTAGTTTCAGGTGTACAACACAGTGATTAAAAATTTTTATAGATTATACTCCATTTCTGATTATTATAAAATATTGGCTTTTTTCCCTCTGCTGTACTTTAACTTTTTCATATCTTAATTTTCTTCATATTTTTCCACCATTCAACTGCATTTTCCATGAAAGATATTTTCAGTGGCAGAAACCTGATATGATTTTTACCACAATTATATTCAATTTATATATTGAATTATAAGAAATATTTACTTTTAAGATGGTAAGTCTTTCTACCTCAGTTTAAATCATGTCTTGCCATTTTCTCCTGAAATTTTGCTTTATTCCTCTGAAATTTTTTGTTACATTTATTCCAAGATGTTTAGTAGTTTACATTCTGGATGACTCTTGAGTTTTAAATTAATTTATAACAGATTGCTTTATTGAACTCAGTTCGCGTTCTAATAGTTTTCAGTTCATTCTTTTGGGACAGTTTAATTATCTAATATTAATTTTATACCTTTTTTCTAATGCCTTTGTTTATTATTTCTCTTCCTGGTCTGATTACCTTGCTTGGACTCCTAGAACTATGTTGAATAATGGTGGTTTTTTTTAGGGTTCCCTGTTTGATTTCTGACTTTAATGAGAATTGAATGAGTTGGGTTTATTACTTGCTGCAATGAGAGAGACCACACACCATAGGGAACCATGGGACATCTGTAGGAGGGCATTGGAGAGAGATCTGGGCTTTGGTGTGGTGTTTTGGTGAGGGCCCAAGGAAATGAGCATTCCCTCTGGACTGGGTGCTGTCATAAGGGGGTGACACTTCTGTGATTAGGTATCTCAATAACTCTTATCTCTAAGGGCAGATTAGACTGAAGTTGTGGTTGGTAAATAAGCAGTGGGCACCCATATTAATTCGGATGGGGGATTTTGTTTGGTATTTTGTGACTTGGACAACGTTCATATTTTATCGGGTGTGATTTTCTGGAGGGGCCTCGTCTTTATTTTAATGCGTCGTGGTCACCGAGTGGCCTCCTCTGATACTGATGCTCTGTGAAATTCACATTTGACAAGAGGTCGCTCAGGCCTTGCTGTGAGTGCCAGGCCATCTCTTGGCAAGTATTTTCTGTTTCTTAACATACTGTTAACATCAGGGCTTGGTGCGATAGAGTCTATTCTGTAGTGTTTTATGTCTGTTTATATTGGAGAGAGATCTTCCTGTCCTCCACTGAAGGTGCCAAAAAGCGTTTCCTCAACTCCCCCTCCCTCCCCCCAGGAGGTCGTATCTCTCATGCCTTGTTCTGCAATAAGTTTTCATAAGCTTGATATCTTTTCCTTGGTCTTGATCTTCAATTCAGGTGAGGTCCCTTCAGAATTCATGTTTTTAGCAGATGAGTGTGTGTGAACGGTCTTTGGCCTCATTCCCCGACTGTGTGTACCAGTTGAATCTTTATTAGGTTTAGAGTTTGAAGATTGATTCAAACACTAACTTCTTGTCCAATTCCCATTTTCTGGTGCCGAAGTTGCAGACTTTGGCTTTCACTCTTCCGTTAAATTTCAAAAACAATTTTGGGGAACAACTTAATGACTGCCAAATTTTTACGTTGCCAATATAGGGACACCAAAAAAAAAAAAAAAGCCCAGCAGAACTCTGTAGTATCATCTTACAAAATGAAGAACATTTTTGCACTAAAACTAATAAAGAGAAAAATAACTCTCGAATTTAAACATATGCATAAATTGGGCTTTATGAAAAATTATATGTATTGTCCTTATTCTTCTCATTTTGACTTAGATGTGTGAACACCTTGCCCCAGGCAGCCTGGTAGTGGCTGCCAGGCCAGCGTTGGTTGAGGTGGCATTTCTCTTTTTAAAAAAATATATTTATTTTATATTGGAATAGAGTGGAGTGTGTTAGTTTCAGGTGTACAGCAAAGCGATTCAGTTATACATATACATGTATCTATTGTTTTCCAAATTCTCTTCTCATGCAGGTTATTGTAGTATATTGAGCAGATCCCTGTGCTATACAGTAGGACCTTGTTGGTTATCTATCTTAAATATAGCAGTGTGTACATGTCACTCCCAAACTGTCCATCTATCCCTCCCCCCAACCCTCCCCCCCTTGGTAAGGTGGCACCCCTCTTACCTGTCTGGCCTTTCCCGCACAGTCTCTTTCCAGAAGTTTCTCACCTCTGTGGGTTAAAAGAGACATGACCTCTCCCAGGCCAGCATCGGCAATTCCTTTAAAATGCACCTGGGATTTGTTTCAATAATGTATGGGAAGACATATGGACTTGGAAATGACTGCCATGAAGGAAGAAGTCTTTATTCTCACAGATTCTTAGAAGCAGGAGACAGAGCATTCATGCAGGGCTACCTGGGAAAGCACCAGAGCCAGTCAGGAGGCAGTGGGAGTGAGGGGAGGACAGGGGTAAGAGCCATTATTCTGATTTCTGGGAAGGAACAGGCAAGGCAGGGTAAACAGGATTGGCTAAGTTTGGATAATTTTAGTGGGTCCTGGGACATAGGGGCTGTCTCTAGTTGTCTGATACCTGATTAGGAAAGGTGACGTGGCCCTGAGTTTAAGAGCTTCAGAAAGGTGGCAGGTGGGGTTTTGCATTCTGGATTGATTGGTTTGCATATGAAAGGTGCACTCCCAGAAAAGTCTAGGAATCTAGGAACTGGCTAGCCCTGGGAGGAGCAGTCTCTCCAGGGTCAACTAGGCCCCAGATGTCCAAGGACTAGAAATACAGAACATAAAAAGGCATGATTAATGTAATAATACTAGCTGGCAATAGTAGACCTAAGATTATTACAAGATTCTGGCCTTACGTATGTGTCTGTCGGTCTTAGATTTATAGAATTATTGGGTGCTTCTGTATTTGTATGGTCTTCATTACTATTTTAGTTGGAATGTTCTATCCGGGGTTTCTGACCTAATGCCTTTTTTTTTCTACTTTTTTTGGCCTGCGTTGAGTCTTTGTTGCTGCGTGCAGCCTTCTCATTGTGGTGGCGTCTCTTGTTGAGGAGCACGGGCTCTAGGTGTGTGGGTTTCAGTAGTTGTGGCTCACAGACTCAGTAGTTGTGGTTTGTGGGCTCTAGAGTGCAGGCTCAGTAGTTGTGGCACATGGGCTTAGTTGCTTGGCGGCATGTGGGATCTTCCCAGACCAGGGATTGAACCCGTGTCCCCTGCGTTGGCAGGTGGATTCTTAACCACTGTGCCACCAGGGAAGTCCCCTAATGCCTTTTTAAGTCTAGAAATCCATAATCTGACTTTTAGTTCTTTAAAAAAACTTTTTTTTATTGAAGTATAGTTGATTTACAATGTTGTGTTAATTTCTCCTGTACAGCAAAGTGATTCAATTATATGTATGTGTGTATATATATATATATATATATATATACATTCTTTTTCATATTCCATAATCTGACTTTTAAAAACCTGACGCATGTTCAGAGTTATAAGACACCGTCACTAAAAGCAATAGAGCCAAAACCTGTCCATCACATTGCTGGGCTTTTAATTTATAAATGAACTACATTTCTTACAGGGCATATGATGATGCCAAAATTGGTAGTGAAGATGACTAGAAAAAAAATTAACTGCAAAAAGCTATTATCTACAGCTCTGTTCACGAAATACCCTCCAACTGCAGTGACAGAATTAGCAAAAACAGGATTTCTGGGAAGGATCAGCGTTACCTCCTGACCATAAATCATTCAGTGAGCATGCTGATCACTGCACTGTGGTCCTTAACTTAACAGTAATACACCAGCAGAAGTATATCTTTAAAACGTTAGGGAATTCCCAGGCTCTCCAGTGGTTCAGACTCCACGCTTTCACTGCTGAGGGCCTGGGTTCGAGCCCTGGTCGGGGAATTAAGATCCCGAAAGCCACGTGGCATGGCCAAAAAAAAAAAAAAAAAAAAAAAATTATTCTTGATATAACCTTCTACTGATCTGCAGCGTTTTTGGTCATATCCTGATTAGGTGAGGACTCTGAAATTATCATGCAGGATTCAGGAATTAAGTCCTGCGTGGAATTATCTAAGTTTGGAGCCAGATAAAGCAAGGCAGAGACATTTTACGAACTTCTTGGGCCCAGTAGGACTCTAGATTGCTTTTAGAACACTTAAGTATTTGACATTATCACCAGCTGGTTCTGTTTCTTTCCTTTTGGCCATTTAGTTAGGTAAGAAGATGTACTTCTGTGAGCAAACCAGTCTGGTGTTGTGTTTCACACTCAGTTCTTAAGGTTTCCTTGAATGTCACTGGAGAATGTAGTATGCAGAAGGTTAGGAGAGTTTTCCGTGTTATGGGGAGTTTTTGATTATACCAGATGATGGCTTTGAGCAAATCACCTATTCCTTTAGACCTACTTCCTCATTTGAAAAGTGGACATCAACATAGTGACCCTATGGGGTTACTGGGATGACTGAGTGGAATATTGTATGTAAAATGCTTGGCCTGTGTAGGGGCTCTGCAACCTTACGTGTTATTGTAAAATGAGTCTGAGATGGATGTGTGTATAAATACTTACAGCACCATTTGATGAGGTCCGTAGCAAAAGTATGGAGGCATTACTTGGAGCACCATGGTGGGAAGAGTTTATTTTCATTTAACTGATGGCCACAAACTGCAAATGGACATTCAACCCTTTTGAGTACAAAGACAAATGCTCTGCATCTTCTTCTCTCCATTCCAACCTTACACACTCTTTCCTTCTACCTTCTCTCAGTGGATGATTCCACTTTATTTACTGGGAGTTAATGAGAGGAGCAGATCTTCAGGGAGGAACCCACTTATTTTCTCACCTTCCATCACTGGGACTGACTTCCCTTCCCCTCAGCTCACAGTAGAAGGAAGGTCCCTACTCTGCCCATGGCCATCTGCTCACATATGCCCTGAATACCATCGCTTACCCCCTCTGGAAACCGTCTACCCATATTGCCATCTACTGGCTCATTTCCATCAGCACACAAACATCCTTTAACACCTCCATTATAAAACAACAGAAGTAAAACTCATGAAATCCTCTCTTGACCCCATAATCCTCTCCAGATCCTGCGATTTTTCTACTCTTTTCTTAGCAAACTTTTCTAAAGTCTAATTTATATTTGCTGTTTCTTCCTCTCCCATTCACTGTTGTTAAAAAATGAACTTTATATATACCAACAGGAATATATTATTAAGCATAGAGATAAGGCTAAAACCCACTTTGACCATTCTCCCCTTCCTGGTCCCCTCCCCTGACCAGAAGTAACCAAGGTTTATCCATTCCTTTGTATCCTTCCAGCCCCTTTCCTACGTTTTTACATGTGCGTGTATCCTTGGAGAAAGTGTGTAGTAGTATTTGTGTGCACGCGTGTGTGTGTTTGTTTTACATAAAAGATACCACTCTATATTGGCAGCCTGTTCCTTTTTTCTCTCTGTGTTTCAGAGGTCTTTGTTCATGTATATAAATTATGTTATTTCCTATAAACTCACATTCTTTAAACTGCTGATGCCAATAATGATTGCTAATATTTATCGTGTGCTGACCATGTCCTAAGCACTATTGTAATTGTTTTACATGGGGTTACCTATTTAGGGCTTTCAATGACGCTGGGGAGTAGGTATTATTGTCTCCATTTTAATGAGGAAATTGAGGCAGAAAACAACTTAAGTCATTTGCTTAAGGTTATGCTTGCTCAGTAGGTGATGATGTCAGGATATAAAATCAGGTGTGTGGCTCCGGAGTCTGTGCTCCTAATCATGACATTGTTCTAGAGTACGCATGTCATGGCATATTTAGTCATTTTTCTGTTGTTTCCAGTTTTTATTGAGAATAAGCAATGCTTCAGGGGGCATCCTGCACGTGCTTGTTTGTTTGTGGGGGATTGTGAGTGTTTCTCTGTGGTAAACCCTCGATAGTGTAACTTCTGGGTCCCAGGTAAGCACATCTAACATTATTATAGATACTGTCAAATCACCCTTGAAAGGGACTGTCCTTTTCACACTCCCATCAGGCATATAAGAGCATACCTGTTCCCCATGATCTCACCGACCCCTGATACCAAATTTTACAAATTTGCCAGTGACATAGGTTAAAAATTGTATCTCAGGGCTTCCCTGGTGGCACAGTGGTTGAGAGTCCGCCTGCCGATGCAGGGGACACGGGTTCGTGCCCCGGTCCGGGAAGATCCCACATGCCGCGGAGCGGCTGGGCCCGGGAGCAATGGCCACTGAGCCTGCGCGTCCGGAGCCTGTGCTGCGCAACGGGAGAGGCCACAACAGTGAGAGGCCCGCGTACCGCAAAAAAAAAAAAAAAATTGTATCTCATAATTTTCACTTGCTTTTGTCTGAGTGCTAGTGGATGGAGCACATTTTCATATAGTTACTGGTCATGTATAGAGTTTCTTTTGTGAACTGCCTTGTTTATAATCTTTACCCATTTTTCTGTGGGAATATGTGTCTTTTTCTTTTGGGTTTCTAAGAGTTGTTCATGTATTGGGGATACCACAACTCACCCTTCAACCCACTCCCATATGACTTCTACACCTGCTGAAACTCGTCAAGAGCATAACGTTTTCCATGGAGTAGATTCAATGGACCCTTTCCTGTCATTATCTTACCCTATAACCCAGTGGTTTATGAGGGTGCCCATGGTAGTGTGTTTGAGGACAATTTGGGCAAGTAGAGGGAAAAACGTGACCAGTAGATGGCAGTAGCACACAATGAGCTTTTGCGGGCGGAACTTTGACAAGTGGCTAGAGAGGGGAAGTCCCTCCCAGCAGGAGCCCTTCCCGGGACAGAGGTGTGGCCTGCCACCTGAAGGGAAAAAGGGCGAGGGAACTCGTAGGGAGAGAGGGGCGTCATACACGGTGCGGGTAGGAGTTTATGATTCTAGGTAATGTTGCTCAGTGGCACAGTGTGTGTCTGCATCAAAGCCTCAGAAGGGCGGTACCACTTTGGAGTCTTTTACAGACACAAGGTTTTCAAAATCTATTGCTAGCAGATGTTGGGTGAGGTTTTTCAGGATATGCAAAGCAGGCAGGCTTCAAATGGCTAAAAATAAGCTTACTGGGGCTATATTTAAAGCTATTGGATGTATGAGAATTTGAGTTTGGTGCTGGCGGGCTTTGAGCCAACCCTCCCAGTGTACTGTGTAGAAATAAATAATATAGGGGCCAAGATATAGGGACCACCTTGAACCCATTTATTTAATACTCTCTTATTTGAGGTACTCTTCTGATTTCTCTGTTGCTACACTCCCCTGGTTTTCCTCCTAATCACTAGCCTCCCTCTCAGTCCTCTTTGCTGACTCACACTCTTCTATCTGTCCTCTAAATCAGCCCTTCTCAAGCACTGATGATTTTACATTCTTAAAAGATGCGCTTATGTTCTTAAAAATTATTATTATTATTATTTTGGCTGTGCTAGGTCTTCATTGCTCTGTGTGGGCTTTCTCTAGTTGCGGCGAGCAGGGGCTACTCTTCATTGGGTGTGTGGGCTTCTCATTGTGGTGGCTTCTCCTGTTGCAGAGCGCGGGCTTCAGTAGTTGCAGCACGTGGGCTCAGTAGTTGTGGTGCACAGGCTTAGTTGCTCCGTGGCATGTGGGATCTTCCCGGCCCAGGGATAGAACCCATGTCTCCTGCATTGGCAGGCGGATTCTTAACCACTGCGCCACCAGGGAAGTCCCCTTAAAAATTATTGATGACCCTAAAGAACGTTTGTTTATGTAGATTGTAGCTCTCTATATTTACCATGTTCGAAATTAAAGCTGGGGATTTAAAAACATTTATTAATTCATTTAAAAATAGCAATAATAAACTCATCAGTTAGCATAAATAACATGTTTTACATGAAACAAGTGACTCAAAGAACCTTCTGATATGTCAGTTTCATTTTCTTCATCATCTTTAAATGTAGACAATATGGCTATGTGGTTAGAAATTGAGTCATCTAATCTTTTTTTAGAGCTAACAACCCATCTGTAAATATAATAAAAGTATTATAAATAAACATTCTTTTATTTTAGAATAAAATAGTATTCTAAATAATAACAGTTTGAGATAAAATTTAGAAAATAGTTTAAAAAATTTTAAACATTATTGCAAAACAAGCAACGAAGTGTACTTAGTTCTAGTTATGTTTCCACATAGGCTCAAGAAAACTTTGGGATTTCAAAATAACTCTTTATAGAATGATGATGAGACTACAGAGATTACAGCACGCATAACTTGTGATAGCTTTGGAGTAGAAGCCCTGAGAAGAGAGTTAATCTCTGAAAACACACAAATTTATAATGTAAACCTGCTACTATATAAAATTCTGCGTGTGATTATCCCGTTTTTTCCTGAACCATTTTTTGAAGAAATTATTCTTACCCTATTGAGTATTCTTGGCTCCCTTGTCAAGTATTAGTTGATCATATATCTGAGGATTTATTTCCAGGCTCTAGATTCTGTTCCACTGGTCTGTTTTTAATGCCAGCACCATACTGTTTTGATTACTATAACTTTGTAATATAGTTTGAAGTCAGGAAGTGTGATACCTCCAGCTTTGTTCTTCTTTCTCAGGATTGGTTTGGACATTTGGGGTCTTTTGTCATTCCATACGAATTTTAGAATTTTTTTTCTATTTATGTGAAAAATACCATTGGAATTTTCATAGGTATTACATTGAATCTGTAGATGGCTTTGGGTAGTATGGACATTTTATTTGTTTTAATTTTTTATTAAAATTTTTTTTAATATGGACATTTTAACAATATTAATTCTTCCAATCCGTGAACACAGGATATCTTTCCATTTGTATCTTCTTCAATTTCTTTCACCAAAGTCATACAGTTTTTAGTGTACAGATCTTTCATCTCCTTGGTTAAATTTATTCCTAAGTATTTTATTGAATGGAATTGTTTTCTTTATTTCTTTTTCAGATAATTCTTTGTTGGTGTACAGAAATACAACTAATTTTTGTATGTTGATGTTGTATCCTGCAACTTTACTGAATTCCTTTATAAGTTATAATAGTTTTTTGGTGGAGTCTTTAGGATTTTTTAAATATAAGATCATATCATCTACAAACAGATACAATTTTACTTGTTCTTTTCCAATTTAGAGCCTTTCATTATTTTTTTTCTTGACTAAATGCTCTGTATAGGTCTTCCAGTGCTAGGAGGTATTGAGTATGATGTTAGTTGTGGACTTGTCATAAAAGGCCTTTATTATGTTGAGGTATGGCATCCTTCTATATCTAATTTGAGAGTTTTTATCATGAAAGGATGCTGTATTTTGTCAAAAGTTTTTCCTGCATATATTGAGATGATCATATGGTTTTTAACCTTTCATTTTGTTAATGTGGTGTATCACATTGATTGAGTTACAGATGTTAAACCATCCTTGCATTCCTCAAATAAATCCCACTCGAACACGGTGTGAGATTCTTTTAATGTGTTGTTGAATTCAGTTTGTTAATATTTTTTTGAGAACTTTTGCATCTATGTTAATCAGGAATATTGGCCAGTAGTTTTCTTTTCTTATACTGTCCTTAAATGGCTTGTTATCAGGGTAATGGTGGCCTTGTAAAATAAATTTAAGAGTGTTCTTTCCTCTTCAGTTTTTTGGAAGAGTTTGAGAAGAACTGGTGTTAATTCTTCTTTAAATGTTTGATAGAATTCACCATGGAAAACATCTGCCCTGGGCTTTCTGTTGTAGTTCTTTGTTTTTTGTTTTTTTTTTTTTTTGCGGTACACGGGCCTCTCACTGTTGTGGCCTCTCCCGTTGCGCAGCACAGGCTCCGGACGTGCAGGCTCAGCGGCCATGGCTCACGGGCCCAGCCGCTCCGCGGCATGTAGGATCCTCCCAGACCGGGGCACGAACCCGCGTCCCCTGCATCGGCAGGCGGACTCTCAACCTCTGCGCCACCAGGGAAGCCCCTCTGTTGTTGTTTTTGACTACTGATTCAATTGTCTCACTCATTGGTCTGTTCAGATTTTATATTTCTTCATGATTCAGTCTTGATAGGTTCTTTGTTTTTAGGAATTTATCCATTTTTTCTAGGTTGTTCAGTTTATTGACTTACAGTTGTTCATAGTAGTCTCTCATGATCTTTTTTTAAAAAATAAATTTATTTATTTATTTATTTTTGGCTGCATTGGGTCTTCATTGCTGCTCACGGGCACAAGCAGGGGCTACTCTTCATTGTGGTGCGCAGGGCTTCTCATTATAGTGGCTTCTCTTGTTGAGGAGCATGAGCTCTAGGCACGCAGGCTTCAGTAGTTGTGTCTCGCGGGCTCTAGAGCGCAGGCTCAGTAGTTGTGTCTCGTGGGCTGTACAGTGCAGGCTCAGTAGTTGTGGCGCACAGGCTTAGTTGCTCCGTGGCATGTGGGATCTTCCCGGACCAGGGCTCGGACCCGTGTCCCCTGCATTGGCAGGCGGATTGTTAACCACTGCGCCACCAGGGAAGTCCCTCTCATGATCTTTTGTACCTATATGGTGTCAGTTGTAATGTTTACTCTTTAATTCATGATTTTATTTGTTTGAATTGTCTCTCTTTTACACTGAGTTTCCTGAACTAAGGGTTTGTCAGTTTTGTTTATCTTTTCAAAAAACCAGGTCTTAGTTTTGTTGATTTTTCTATTGGTTTTCTGGTCTCTATTTCATTTATTTCTGCACTGATATTTGTATTTCCTTCCTTCTGCTAACTTTGGGCTTAGTTTGTTCTTCTATTTTTAGTTCCTGAAGGTATAAAGTTAGGTTGTTTATGATTTTTTTTTAATGTAGGTGTTTATCGCTATAAACTTCCCTTTTGAACTGCTTTTCTACATCCTGTAAGTTTTGGTATGCTGTGTTTCCATTTTCATTTGTTTCAAGATATTTCAAAATTTCCCTTTTAATTTCTTCTTGGAGCCATTGGTTGTTCAAGGAGTGTGTTGTTTAATTTCACATATTTATGAAGTTTACAGTTTTCCTCGGGTTATTGATTTCTAGTTTCATACCGTTGTGGTTGGAGAAGATACTTGGACATGATTTCAGTCTTTTTAATTTGTTAAGACTTTTTTGGAACTATCATATGAACTATCTTGGAGAATGTTCCAGATCTGCTTGAGAAAACTATGTATTCTTCTGCCACTGGATGGAATGTTCTATATGTGTCTGTTAGGTCTATTTGGTCTCAAGTGTAGTTCAAATCCAACATTTTCTTGTTGCTTTTGAGTGGATGATCTATCCATCGTTGAAAGTGAGATATTGAAGTCCCCTAATATTATTGTATTCTTGTCTGTTTCTCCCTTCAGATTTGTTAGTATTGTATTTGCTTAATATATTTAGGTGCTCCAATGTTGGCTGCACATATATTTACAATTATATCCTTTTGATGACTTGATCCCTTTATCATTATATAATGACCTAGCAGGAGGGTGAAGAATTTATTAGAGGTGAGATAAGTCTGGTGGCAAAATGACTAAAAGGGATTAAGGAGCAGCAGCCAGAGGAATAGGATGAATTTCAAGCAAGAGTGGTAGCACGGTAGATAGAGCACTGATAGAGCCATCTAGAGCTGGAGGTGAGTCAATTATTTTATTCTGGGCCTCAGTATAATGAATCTACTAGCTCTGGAGCCAATAAGAAAAATAGAGACAACCCTTATTCCATAGCATCATTCGGATTAACCAAGAGGATTGTAGACATACAGCGCCTGGTATTAGCAGATGCTTAATCGATGGCCTATTATGTTAATATCAAAAAAAGTTAAGTTAGAGAAGGGAGGGAAGGAAATTTCAGAAGGTGCAGGATGGTCAATAGTGTCTAATGCAGAATAAAATAAAGTAGAATGAAGTCTGAAAGGACCCACTGGTTGTCTGTTAGTTGCTGGGTCTTTGTGGGAGCAGTCTTGGTGGAGGGTGGGTGGCAGCTGCTGTGTGCTGTGAGGTTGGGGAGAGTGGGAGTGAGGTGGTGGGGGTAGGTAAGGGGATCACATTTGGATATCCTTAAGAAAGACAGGAAGTTTGCTAGGGAGGCAGGCACAGGGAGGATCCTTGTGTGTTCGTAAGTTCATCTGATTTTTGTAAGATGGGAACCCTGATTGTATGTATTTGCGTAGTGAGAGGAAGGCCCCAGTAGGAGGGCAGGACTGATAGAGTGGTTCCCTGATAAGGAGGGAGGGACTGGCTTCAAGCAGAGGTAAATGTGGGGATGATCACATTGCTTGGGGATGATCAGCGCTTTCTCTTGCAGCTGGGAAGAGACTATGTGAACCCAGGGATAAGGCTGAAGGTGAAGAGAGGCACTTGAGGGAATTTGTCCCTGGTGGGCTCAATTTTCAAACAAAAGGGGTGGGAAAGATGTCTTCCAAGGGCATATGAGGTCAGAGTGGACTTCAGGAGAGGAGTGAGTTTTGGAGAAAGCATTTTTTATTGAGATATAATTCACATACCATAAAAATTTTACCCCTTTAAAGAACGCAATTCAGTGGTTTAAGTTTATTCACAAATTGTGCAACCATCTACCTTCAAAACATTTTTATCATTCCCCAGAGACACCCATTAAGTAGTTACTCTCTATTTCTTCCACCCCCAGCCCCTGGAAACCATGAATTTGCTTTCTGTCTCTATTGATTTGCCTATTCTGGACCTTTCATATAAATGGAATCATACAATGTATGGCCCTTTGTGACTGGCTTCCTTCCCTTAGTTTTATGGACTTCACTTAGTTTTGTGTCCACTCAAAATTCATATGTTGAATTCCTAATCCCTACTGAAATGGTATTAGGAGGTGGAGCCTTTGAGAGGTAATTAGTTTATGAGGGTGGAGCTCTCATGATGGGATTAGTGCCCTTCTAAAAAGAGAAGGAGAGCTAGTGCTCTCTCTCTCTCTGTCTCTCTCTCTCTGTCTCTCTCTGTCTCTCTGTATCTCTGTCTCTGTCTCTCTCTCTCTCTCTCTCTTTTTCTCTCTTTCCCATGTGAGGGTACGATGAGTAGATTGCTATCTGTAAACCAGGAAGAGAACTCTCACCGAAACCCGACCATACTGACATCTCCTGATCTTGGACTCCAGAACTGTGAGAAATGAATGATGCTTAAGCCACCCAGTCTATGGCATTTTGGTATAGCAGCCGGAACTTGCATAATATTTTCAAAGTTCACCCACGTGTAATATGTATTAGTACTTCACTCCCTTTTTTGGGGGCTAAATGATAGTTCATTGTATGGATATAGTACTTTTTCATCAGTTGACAGGAATTTGGATTGTTTTCATTTTTTGGCTATTATGAAAAATGCTGCTATGAATATTCATGTATAAGTTTTTGTATGGACATATGTTTTCAGCTCTCTTAAATATACATCTAACAGTTGAATTCCTGGATCATATGGTAACTCTATGTTTAACTTTTTAAGGACCTGCCAAACTGTTTTCCACAGTGGCTGCACCATTTTACAATCCCACCAGCAGTATATGAGGGGTTCCAATTTTTACACATACTCGATAACACTTTTTTTAGTGGTTTTGATTATAGCTATCCTGCTGGATATGAAGTGGTATCTCACCATGCTTTTGATTTGCGTTTCCCTCATGACTAATGATGTTGAGCATCTTTCCATGTGCTTATTGGCCATTGGTATATCTTCTTTGGAGAAATATCTATTCAACTCCTTTGTCCATTTTTTAGCCAGGTTGTTTGTCTTTTTATTGTTGAGTTTAGGAGTTTTTTTATATATTCTGGATACTAGCCATTTATCAGATACATGATGTGCAAATATTTTCTCCCATTCTGTGGGTTGTCTTTTCACTTTCTGGATGGTGTCCTTTGATGCATAAAAGCTTTAAATTTTGATGAAGTCCGATTTATCTATCTTTTCTTCTGTTGCTTGAGCTTTTGGTGTCATGTCTAAGAAACCAACTTCCTAATCTGAGGGCACAAATATCTACCCCTATGTTTTCTTCTTAGAGTTTTATAGTTTTATCTCTTCCATTTAGGTCTTTGATCTGTTTTGAGTTCATTTTTGTATACGTAAATATGCATGTGGACCTCAGGGTGACCTAAGTCTGATTGACAGGAGTTTACAATCTGCTGATTGCACTTATTTCTCACCAGAAAGGAAAGAAATTCCATTAATTATATGATGAGTTTTCATGGGGCCTCCAGGTCTAAAGAGGAATTTGAATTTGAACTAGGGTCTCGCAGAGGAGAGGAAAGAGCAGTTGTCCGTGGTAATTAACACACCTTATATAATCCCATAGCTGTCGGATCAATTTTTTCACTCTCTGCCCGCCCACGGTAACCTTCAAAGAAGCAAGGCGGGCAAACGAGGAGAGAAAGGTCCATCCAGGAGTTTGTCACTAAGCGTGTCTGAGGCGACGTGCTCATAGGCTGTCAGGGTGGGGATATTCTGTCAGCCTTAATCCACCACTCCCGCTTCCCTGAAGGGCTTGCCTCCTTGGTGCCCATTTCACCACATCCTTCTGATCCTCTCTGGCCACTCCTTTTTCGTTCTCACTGGCAGATTTTTTTTTTTTTAGTTGAATTAGAAATAGCAGAACTGGCCCCTCTTCTTCCCATCAACCTCACCTTCTCCCCAGGTAGTCTCATGGTGTCCTCTGGCTTTAATGACTATCTTGGTCCATTCAGGCTGCTATGACAGGATACCATAGACTGAGTAGCTTATAAACAACCGAAACTTATTTCTCACAGTCCTGGAGGCTGGGAAGTCCAAGATCAAGATGCGGCAGATTCCATGTGGTGTCTGGTGAGAACCTGCTTCCTGGTTCATAGGCAACCGTCTTCTCACTGTGTCCTCACATGGTAGAAGGGCGAGGGATCTCTCTGAGGCCTCTTTTATAAGGGCACTAATCCCATTCAGGAAGGCTCTCGTGATGTAATAACCTCCCAAAGGCCTCACCTCCTAATATCGTCACCTTAGGGATTAGGTTTCAATACATGAATTTTGAGAGGACAAAACATTCAAAATGTAGCAATTAGCATCCATGACTAATGGCTCCTAAATTAAAATCATAAGGCCTGACTTCTCACCTGAGTGCTTTATTTTCACTTGGATGTCTTAAACACATCTCAAATGACCATGCCTCAAATGGAAATCTTCCTCCCCCCCAAAAATAGAAATCTTGACCAGCTCCCACATTCTCACACCCCCATGTCACCCTGCTTCTCCCGTGGTCTTCCTGATATCAATCAATAGGACCATCATTCACCTAGAATCAGTCCTCAGATCTAGGGTTCACATTTGAGATATATATACATATATATATTTTTCCCCCCTTTTTTTGGCCATGCAGCTTGTGGGATCTTATTTCCCTGACCAGGGATCGACCCCGGGCCCTCAGCAGTGAAAGCAAGGAGTCTTAACCACCGGACCACTAGGGAATTCCCACATGATATTTTCCTTGCCCTTAACTCCTATGCAATCTGTGGGTGACTCCTGCTGACAGTAGCAACAAGAGTGGGTACGAGGAGGTAAGTGGTCAGACTCTGGCCAGACAGCAGATGCTAGATTCCTGGCTCTGCCATTTACCGGTTTTGTGTCCTGGAGAAAGTTCCTTAATCTCTCTCTGTTTCCACCCTACTTCACAGGGGTTTTGTGAGTATTAAATATAAGTATTATGAGGATTAACCTGAGCTAATACATGTAAAGTACTCAGAACAACGCCTGGCTCAGTAATTACTAAAAAAGTGGTAACTGTTAATATTACCTCCAAAGTCAATGACATATATGTCCATTTCTCTCAGTGCTACCTGCCCCACCCTAGTCTCAGCTACGATCAACTCTCCCCTTCTTATGGATTGCCTCCCAACAATCCTTTCACCTCTGAAGCTAGAATAATACAGAAAGTATGAATCAGATTTTGTTGCTCCCTAAGAGTTTTCAATGGTTTCCTTACAAACATAGAATAAAATCCAAATTTATTTCTATGGTCTAGAAATTTCTCTATATGTGGCCCCTACCTATTGATTTAACTTCAGTTGTACAAGGTAGATATTGCTGTGTAACAAACTACCCCAAAATGGAGTGGCAAAAAACAACAATAGCAATTGGTTTTTTTTGTTTGTTTGTTTGTTTTTGGCTTCACTGCGCAGCGTGTGAGATCTTTGTCCGACCAGGGACTGAACTTGTGTCCTCGGCAGTGAAAGCGCAGAGTTCTAACCACTAGACTTCCAGGGAATTCCCCAACATTAGTTTTACTATGCTCATGGATTCTGTGGGTCAGAAATTTGGATACAATAGAGCAGGAATATATTGTTTCTGCTCTACAATGTCTGGGGATTCATTTGGCGAAACTTGAATGGCTTTGGGTGACTTGAACAAAGGGATAGCAGCATCTGGAGACTTCTACATTCATGTGTCTGGCACCTTGGCAACGACGGCAGAAAAGCCACGCTCAGCAGGGACTGTCCATTGAAATTCCTGTGTTGGCCTCTCCATGGCTTGAGCTTCTTTACATCATGGTGGCCGCAGGGTAGTGGGTTTCTTACATGGTGGCTCAGAACTCAGGACATGGTATATGATGAGCTATACTTGGAAGGCAAATGGCCTCTCTTCTCACATACCTGTTGGTCAAAGCAGTCACAGTCCCACCCAAATTCAAGGGGAGGGCACACAGACGCCACCCAGAAGAGGAGGATGTCGAAGAACTGTGGAAATGTTTGTTTTTATACCGCCACACTCACCTCTGTCTCTCTTGATCACAGTTCTCCAGTCAGACCAGACTCCTGTCTGTCCTAAAAACATACCACCTAATCCTAACCTCAGAGCTTTTCCATCCTTTTGTTCTCTCTGATGTGAACTCTCTTCTTATCTTCTTATCTTCACTGTCGATTCACAGAATGAGTCTGAAGCTTTGCTGCCAGAGATGAAGCCCTCAATTCAGTTCCCAGGCACCACATTCTGACTTCTGCCTGTGGAGTCTGTTCCAACCTCTGCTGCCTGAGGCTAAGTCCAGAATTTTCCCTCCAGAGGCAAAGACCTGATGTTTGCCTTTGTGACTAAATCTCCACTCAGGTGTCAACTCCCCAGAAAGCCCTTCCTAGACCGCTGCATCTAAAGGGCCTCTCCATCTTTCTATCCTCTGTTTACTTCACTGACAGTCCTTACCACAATCTGTAGTTTTCTTGCGTATTTGTTTCTTTACCTGTTTATAGAATGTAACTTCCGTAAGTAGAGGAACAGGTTTTTTTCATTACTGTATCTTTTGGCACATAGGAGGCACTTAATATACCCTTGTTGAATGAATGAATGAAGGCTGGGAGGGGTCAGAAGTGAAGATTTGGAAGTCACAAACATGTAAGTGGTTATTGAAACCATGGCAGAGAAAGAGGCTCAGGAGATACCGTCAAGGATCATTGGTATTTAGGATGGCGTAAGAGGAACCCACAATGAACATTTAGAAAGAAAGGCCATCAAGAGAGCCAGGAGAAAGATGTCAAGGGAGGAAGGGAGGGGAATTTGAAGAAAAATGGTAGAGGCAATAACGTTAAGTACCACAGGGAGGCTAATTTAGATGAAGACTGCAAAATGGTCCTTAGGTTTATCAAGGAGGGGGCTTGTTGCCAGAGCTCTTTCAGTGGAATCAGGGGAAGAAGCCACATTATAGTGGCTGAGAAGCAAATGGGAGTTGAAGTTGAGGAAATGGTGACCATGCCACTTAACAGCGAGGGGAGATCAATGACGAGGAAATAGCTGATGAGGAGCACACAGCCAAGCGTGGGGGTGGGGTGTCGCAAAAGGATGAAAGATGTTTCCAAGCTGAAGGGAGTGACCAGTAGAGAGAAAGAGATGGAGATCCAGGAGGGAGGGAGGCAGCATGGATTCAGGAATAATCCTGGAACAGGCTGACCTCTTCCAGTGAGACCATGGGGAAGGGGAAAAGGTGGGCTTGCACGATTCTCTCCCAGGAACACTCATTCCATTTGTAATTCTTTGTTCGGCATCTGCCTTGCCAGCTGGACTGTGAGTTCCATGAGGGCAGGTTTGAGTGTGGCCCGAGAAGATGGTAAAGGTCATGACAGCTGCTGAGACACGTGAGGGGGTGACCAAGGCAAGGACAAGTGCAAGTGGGGGCTCTTCTGGGATTATCTGTCCCAATCTTTAAGGCAGTGGGAGTTTTCTCTGCCTTCCTTCCACTGCATCGGTGCAGGAATATTGACTTTTAGGGTTGCTCCAGGACAGGAAGTTTGCAAGGTAAGAGGAATAAAAGGTTGCTGCTGCTGAGAGCTGTTCACGTGATGGACCGTGGAGTCCAGCTTGGAAGGAAGAAGGTGATTCAGCTATTGATGTTGTGGTGGGGATGAGGGCTCATGTAGCCCTGAGAGGCAATGGCTGAAGATAAGGGCAAGCCAAGGTTGCTGGGATCAAGAAGGTGCATGAACTGAGGGGTGTGTGTGTGTGTGTGTGTGTGTGTGTGTGTGTGTGTGTGTTTCACACAAATTTTAAATCCAAATAGGATTATGATAGGAGTTGCGATAGAAAGAATATTGCTGCTATAACAAATAGACTCCAATATGTATAATGGCTCAAGCAGAAGAGGAGTTTATTTCTGTATCATGTAATGGTTCAAGGTGTGTGTTCTTCATCTGCAGGCAAGGATGGACACAGGGTTCCTGCTGCATGCAGTGAATTGGAGACTTGGGCTGCTGATGGCTCTACCACCTAGAACACATAGCTCCCAAGGTTGTCTGGGGGACCATCATCCCAGTCAGCTAGAAGGAGGAAAGAGCTTGCAGGAGCATAGAGGGTGTTCTCTGTATCTCAAGGCCCCCAAGATACAACCATAGTTGTCAGCCAACCACGTTCATTTGGCTAGAAACTCTGTCTTATCTAGTTGCGGAGGATAATGATAAATGTAGTCCAGGTGTGTGTCCTAGAACAGGGGTCCCCAACCCCCAGGCCATGGACCAGTACCGGTCCACACAGCAGGAGTGAGCTGTGGGCAAGCGAGCGAAGCTTCATCTGTATTTACAGCCACTCCCCGTCGCTCGCAGTATCGCCTGAGCTCCGCTTCCTAACAGATCAGCGACGGCCTTAGATTCTTACAGGAGCGCGAACCCTACCGTGAACTGCGCATGCGAGGGATCTAGGTCGCACGCTCCTTATGAGACTTTAATGCCTGATGATCTGAGATGGAGATGAGTCGGTGATGCTAGAGCTGGGGAGCGGCCGCAAATACACATTCTCATCAGCAGAGAGGTTTGCCTGCACAGAGGCCATAATGAATCAATTGCTTGCAGACTCATATCAACACCCTATCAGTGAGTGGCAAGTGAAAACAAGCTCAGGTTTCCCACCGATTCTGCATTATGGTGAGTTGTACAATGATTTTATTATATATTACAATGTAATAATAACAGAAATAAAGTGCACAATAAATGTAATGTGCTTGAATCATCCCGAAGCCATCCCCCCTCGGCCACCCCTGTTCCGTGGAAAAATTGTCTTCCAGGAAACCGGTCCCTGGTGCCAAAAAGGTTGGGGACCGCTGTCTTAGAAGGAGAAGGAACATGGATTTCCTCAACAACTGGCGGCCTCTGACACATTGCAGTGCCACAGAGAGAAAGACCGATCCAGTGGCTTACATCCTGAATAAATGTGAGAGAGGTCTGGAAACAGAGATGCACAGGGCACTGGGTGCACTGGGGTGGGACTTTTGCAACGTGATGAGAGATTGATGGTCTGGAAGTGACATTGTGGGGAGGACAGACGGTGTTCAAAGGAGTCAGATTGATCTGGATTTGAATGCTGGGTATGTTACTTTCTAGCTGTCTGACCTGGACCCAGTCATTTAACTTATGTATTTAACTTCTTCCAGCCTTGGTCTCTCCATCTGTAAAATGGGAGCAATAGCACAGATTTCACAGTGGTAAATGGATAATGTAGGTGACAATTTCTTGGCGCTGAGTAGCTGTTTCCTAAGTTATTTTTCTCCTTCTACTTACTTAAGGCTCATCAAAGTCACAGACAGAGGGAAAACTTTGTTCAAACAGTTGCCAGAGGTCTGTGGCTGGCTAGAGCAAAGTTTACCTGGATCCAGGTAGGTAGATGTGCCATGGTTATGAATGAGGAGGGTCTCGCGGTACATGAGGGACAGTAGCTGGAACTCAACCTCAGTGTGAGGGAAATGGAAGGGGTGTGGTGAATTGCACAGAACACAGGGCCCCCTCCAGGGCAGCCGCTACCCCGCTCCAGCCACCTGTGTCACCTGGGGACAGACACTAGAGTTGCCTAGAGCTTCTGAAGGTAGAAGTGTGGCTTTTTCATACAAAGTGTCCTAATTTTTCAATGTTGGCTACAAATTCAAAAATCAATTAAAATCACTGCGTAGTAGTCACACAAGATGTGTCTCTGGGCTGATCTAGCCCTGGGGCCACCAAGCTGCAACTTGTGGCGTATTCCGTGTCAATTAAGGCCAGTTATAAGCCCTGGTCTCCACATCTGTGCCGCCCACGGCAATAGCCGTAAGCACAAGAGGCTATTTGAATTGAAATTTAACTTAAATGAAGTAAAATGTAAAATTCCGTTTCTCAGTCGTACTAACCACATCCCTACTGCTCCATTAGGCATGGGCGGCGGCTAGCGGCTACTGTGTTGGACAGAGCGGGTATAGAACGTTCTCTCATTACAGAAAGTTCTTTTACAAAGCACAGTGCTCTAGATGGAAGGGGCATGAAAGGCGATGTTGTGTCAGAAGTGGTTCCCTTTCTTAGACGTAGACATGCGGCTGTGTTTTACCTGCACCGATTTGGTAGGTGTTGTCACATAGCCAGGATGTGGGTCAGAGGAATGATTCGTGCAGTTTCATCTTGTCTCACGCTTCTCAGGGCTGTCCCTTTGGTGACTTATGGGGACTTGACAGTGTCAGATGGATGGAAAATCCCACCTCTCCACCCCGTTTCTAGCCACTCTACCCTGAGAGTAAGGGATCCACCCCCTGCGTGAGGAGGAGTTTTATCTTAATACCCTTGAGGCAGAACTCTTGGGTCCTGCAGTGGGAAGGGGCTATGGTCTGCACCAGGATGAATATGGAAGGTTGACTCTTAAACAGAGGTTGGCACTGGTGCTTAGTTGAGCAGGTACCATCCGTCAAATGATTAGGCTACCTGGAGTCACTTTGCAGGCAAAATGGGTGGCAGTGGTGGCATTTGGAGGGAGATCTCTAGGATGCAAAGGCCAGTGGTTCATCAATTAAGTACAGCCCTGGGATGGGATCTGAGACTAGGGTTCTGAGGAGTACCATCTGGTAGGTAGCAGGCAGCTATTCCAGGGGAGCTCCGCCATTTTTCAGGAGGTCCTCCCATACCGATCATGCCAGCCTCTGGACCTCACCAGGCTGGGGTGCAGCCTGAAATCACCTGGAACCACTATATCTTCATGCTTTGATGGGAACCACAGCCTGTCATGTTCCAAATGGCAGCATCTCTCTCAGCCATGAATTCGCTGGTTGGACTCAGACTGGTGTGGGCAGACACAATTGCCACGGGAGAGCTACATGACGTTGCAATTTAAACAGGCCTGGAGGAAGCTGTCAGAAGGACCCTGCCACGGTCGGGGAAGGGAGAATCAGGCATTCAGTCAGGTGTTGCTGTCTGAGTTGCTGAAGGTCCGAAGGCACAGAGAGGCTAAGTCACTTCCCTGTTGTTCATGGTGAGGCAGAGGATGAGTTGGATCGTGGCCAACTGTCCTCATCGCTGTCATTCGGAGGACCAAATTAACCTTCACAAGTCAGCGCGGAACACTTGCCGGGTTGTCCCAGTAGGAACCACCGCTGAATGTTAACCTAGGTAGGCTGAAACAGAGATGTAAGCCAGCTGCATTTTGGCCAATCAGCTGTGGATGTGCATAGGCGGAGAGGGCGGCTTAAGCTGGCGATGGCTATGTGTCCTGATGTTGCATGCTGTGTTTTGCATTATGACTTTGCAGCCTGACAACGTATTTCGCTGCATGTTTGCTAGGAGAAATGACAATGGCCTTGATGTAGTCTCCTCCACGATTCTGCTTTTGAGGTCACCATATGAATACCCCGATCCGGCCTCCCCAGCAGATGAGGACTCAGGAACTGATCTGCACTGTGTCTCTCAGCTCTGGCCTTGACCCCAAAGGGGGGTGAAAGGGAAGGCCTCAAACCAGTGGCTCCCCGGGGGTCATGAGTTTAGGATTCAGATCCCTGCGATTCTGATGATAACCTCGATCGCCCACCAGATCATGACCACTTTTGGTTCTGTAGGCAAAATGGCCAAATGATTTGATATAGAAAAAAAAGAGAAAAAGAGGAAAGAAAAAAAAGTGGGAGGAGGCAGGATAAAGAACATATATCCCAATACTGGATTGAAAGAACATTTCACAAGGTGACCTTGATCGTCCTGCCTTTGCCTATCTGAACTTCCCACATGCCAACCAAGAAGCATATTTGTCACACTGGAGGATGCCAGTGCTATAAAGAAGTTCTTTGTTCAAGCTATTCTATTCCATATCCATTAAGGAGAAGTGTCTGGAGATGCATCCACAGATTCTAGAAGTTTCTGCAACATGGAGAGTGTCTCCCAGAGAAGACCTAATCCATCTATGAATATAAGGTGGTACTGGTAGCAAGTTAGGGCATCCAGGCCTTAGTGACAGGTCCACAGACTCTTCTACTAGGAGAGAACGGTTGTCCTGAGTGCCCGTCGGTCCTCCTGGAAGCTTTCCCTAAATGGATGGGGCCTAGGACAGAGCCTGGTTATGAATTTTGTGCCTTAGAAGGTTGTTTTAGACTCAAGTTCCAGTGTAACTGTATTTTATAACTGGGACATTTGTTCAGGGAGCTTATTCATTTATTCATTTATCCGCCCTTTACCCACCAGTCCATCCATCCGCCATCCATCATCCACCCATCTACCCACCCATCCATTCTTTCGGAATTTGTTGTGTGCTAATTGTCTGCAAGGCACTACAGTGGGTGCTGCAAAAAAGAAAGTGTCATCTCTGCCCTCAAAAAGCTTATTTTCTAGGAGAAGGAGGCAAAGTATAAAGAAATAGGTGCAGGAAACTGTTTCAGGTGCTTTGTTAGAAGTCTGCACAGGGCCCAACGGTGCACAGAGAGAGCGGTCAGCTCTACTTGGGGGCTCAGGAATGGCTGCACAGAGGAGGTACAGGAGTCAGAGAGGGGATGGGTGTGTTGGGGGAGATAGAGATGTGGGTACAGACACAGAGGCTACAAATAGCCCAACACCTTCACGGAAAGCAAAGAGTTTGGTGTGGTTAGAGCACGGGGTGTGAACTAGGGCAGCAGAGAGAGCTAAGGAAGGCAAGAGAAGTAGGCAGAGGTTGGATTATTCACAAAGCCTGGACACGATGCCAAGGGTTTTGGCCTTTAACACACAGGTATTGTGGAGCCATTCTAGCATTATAAGCAGAAGAGTAACATGGCCAGATGTGCGCATTTGAAAAAGTACTGGCTTCAGGACAGGATAAGACCCAGAAGCAGGGTCCCAGTTAATTAGGCCTGTGATAGATGGTGACACCTCAGACGAAGACAGTGGCCTGGGATGGAGAGGAGAGAGAAGGGGAGAGGAAGGGCACTGCCTCCCCCTCAGTCTCTTAGGCCACCAGGATTACTTTCTTCCTATTTCAGCCCAGTCACTTTAAAGTGGCCATTTTACTAATTGAACTCCATTTCTCAATTCCCGAGGAGCAGAGGGGAACTCCTGAGCCGGGTCGACCAGTGCAGGCACTCCAGTTCTGCCCGCAGTTGGACTGCAGGGCCCACACGAAGTCAGTGTTGCCCGTGGGTGTAGACTCTGGTCTAAAGGCCCACGTCCCCGATGGAGAGTCTGCTCACAGCACAGCTTCCGTTGGCCGTTTATCCTTCTCTGACTTCCTTGTCTGCTTGTGTCTAGTGAGATCTCATTCTGTTTCTGGAGGGAGGCTGGATGTGCTCAGAAGTTGGAATGCTCCATCTTTGGATGGGTGCCACTCTGGGGGCACAGAGCCCCCAGCCCAGGCCTAAGGCAGAGGGGCACACTTTTCTGGAGACGGTCAAGCACCCGTGCATTGCCCGATGGCCCCGCCGTGCACAGCACTTCGTCGTAATGCAAGGAGGGGCCGTGCGTAGGGAGCTTGTGAGCTCACCTCTCAAATTCCCTTCGGTCTCCTTGGGCCGGTCCACAGTGGATAATAATCTCTGGCTAACCTGAAAACAAACATTGGGTGGGCTGGACAGAGAGGAAGGAAGAAGGGGGGAAAGGCAGACCGATCTGATTAAGGGGAAATTCCGCGTTTCTTGAAATTTTTACAATATCCAACTGGACTACTTCCAAGAATTCACAGACTGAGCTAATAAATCGCCCCAAAGAGGTCTCTAGGGAACCTGTTTGAAAAAATAGTCAAGAGGCATGGAGTGTTTTTGAATCAGTGAGTAGTTTTCAGTGTTGGAACATGGCTGGATTCTTTTAAGAGACTTAAACTCCTGAAATATTATTTACATTCCCTGGGAACAGAGTTCATCCTTTTTCTCGGCCCTTTTTGGAACTGACACAGCTTCTGAATCAAGGAGGTCCCAGGCTGACGATGAGGATCCGCTGTGTTTTCTGGGTGTGGGTGAGTCCGAGCCTGAGGTGTGGGCTTGGAAAGAGGAACCTGACTGCAGTGCCCAAGACTGGCCTGCAGGTGGCGCTGAGAGTTAGGATGCTTTTGGAGGAGAGATCCTAGTGGGAAGGGAATCCGCTCGCTCTGTCATGGATAACTGGAAGCCAGCCCACAGGACTCAACCCAATGGGGCGAATTCTTGATATCTGGCATTTTAAAAACCAGATTTACAGCAGGGAGGCAGAGGTGCTCACCTAGGCTGCGGGCTGGCTCAGCGGGGCCGGGTGGCAGGAGGATGCCTGCATGGGGTCGTTAGGAAGGCCGCGCCATCGGTTTGCTCATGCACCTTGTGTTTACTGAGTGTTGTGAGGTCTGTCCTGGGTGGGGTGGAGGGCAAGGTCACTTAGGGAGTTTGCAGTTGAGAGGGAGAAGCGAAATTCCCCAAGTAAACGAATACACGAAAATACTTCCAACTTGTGATCATTGCTGCTGAGATGCTGCTGAGACAGGGAAGAGTGGCGACTATGTGGGCTGACTTCAGACAGGCTGGGCAGCAAAGAGCACCCTGAAGAGGCTATTGAAGAGTGAGGAGCAGCCGGCCCTGCCACGAATAGGAGAAGAGGAAACAGAAGGAGACCAGGGGGCTGCAGAGTGGGGGAGGGGAGGGAGCCCAGGAAGAGTCTGGGGAGGAGAAGGTGGCAGTGAGAGTTTGCATTTTATTTATGGAAGCAGCTGATCAAGCTCTTCTCCTGTCAGTCACATGTTAATCTATCATGTTTCCAAGGAGAGGAAAGTTGGGCCACCGAGAGAAACTGAATCCCGTTGAATGATGCGGAAAGAAAGAGATGGAGAATTAATCTGGGGACCGGGGAAGTGTCTAAGTGATGCACACGGGTCCTGATTGACTGATGGAAGTTCTCGGCGCCTCGAGTGGCAGCAAACGGGGTGAAGAAAGAGACCACAGGGACTTCCCTGGTGGTCCAGTGGTAAAGAATCCGCCTTCCAATGCAGGGGACGCGAGTTCAAGCCCTGGTCGGGGAACTAAGACCCCATGTGCCACAGGGCAACTAAGCCCACGCACCACAATTACTGAGCCTGCGTCCCTCAACTAGAGAGCCTGCGTGCCGCAAACTGCAGAGCCCACGCGCCCTGGAGCCTGCGCACCACTAGAGAGAGAAAACCCGCACGCCACAACTAGAGAGAAGCCCTGGCGCCACAACTAGAGAGAAGCCTGTGTGCCACAACAAAGAGCCTGCGCCTCAAAGAAAGATCCCACATGCCTCAACGAAGATCCTGCAACTAAGACCCGATGCAGCCAAAAAAAAAGAAAAGAAAGAAAATAAATAAATAAAATTAATTAATAATTTAAAAAAAAGAATGATACTGAAGACCATCTCCACCCACCTCTTTCATGGCAGGTCCTGGTTTCTGCTAAACAAGCATTTTAATCATTCAAAGAACTAGCCCCTTGGGCTTGGGCTCACCACACAGACCTGGATTAGAATCCTGCTGTTGCTCTTGAAAGAGAGATTTCTTTGAGCTTTACTCTCCTGCCTGGCAAATAAGGATATGGAGACTTACCTAGTAAGATTTCGGGAAGGAGTGAATAAGATGTATTTAAAGCACCCAGTGCTGTACCTAGACTATGGTAGGTGCTCAATGAATGTCAATTTCCTCCTTGCTGACTGCATAACAGTGAAGACAGATAAGTAGAAAGATAGTGATGATGATATTAATCACTCTTTCATAAGGTGCTCGTACTGGGGAAAGAGCAGGACCATCGATGTACTTTAAGGAGGGGGAAGTCCCGGGTAGGGAGTGAGTCCTGCATTTTAGTTCATATTCTCCCAGCTCCCTCCTCTGTAAAAGGAGGGTAGTGGTGGTCTACAGGCCAGAGTTAGACTAGTTTAAAAACATTCTTGGGGGACTTCCCTGGTGGCGCAGTGGTTAAGAATCCGCCTGCCAGTGCGCAGGGGACACGGGTTCGATCCCTGGTCTGGGAAGATCCCACATACCACGGAGCAACTAAGCCTGTGCGTCACAAATGCTGAAGCCCGCGCACCTAGAGCCTGTGCTCTGCAACAAGAGAAACCACCACAATGAGAAGCCCGTGCGCCACAACAAAGACCCAATGCAGCCCCAAATAAAAAAATAAAAACATTCTTGGGCCTTATCTCTGGAGATTCTAATCAGCAGGTCTGAGCTGGGGCCCTGGATGATTCTGACACAGAGGCAAAATCACTCCAGGTGATTAAGACCCAGGAACACTGGAATAAGTGTCTCCAAGACCCTTTCGTAGTCCTGAGTCATCATCCATCACACTAGACAAGGACCAAGGGGACCAGAACCACTCTCCTCATTTGCCACCAGAGGGCGAGCGTGAGGCACGATGGCCAGAGCGAGATGCTGTCTGTCTCGGCTGTGACCGAAAGAGCCCAGGGAAAATCTGTAGTCCCACAGAGGGTGCTGTGCGAGACAGATAAGGCAGGGGTCATTTGGGAGGATTGTGTGCCAACTGGAGATAAGAGGAGAAAGCCAGCGTCTACTAGATGCTGTGAAGTGTACGCTTTCTTCTGTGCCTTGATGTCGGACAAGATTTGGACGATGAAACTTGCTACTTCGTGCAGTAAGGACTTCATCAGGACGCTTCAGAGCCCCAACTTCCAGTTCCAGCAAAATCAGCATCTGGGGCTTCCCTGGTGGCGCAGTGGTTGAGAGTCTGCCTGCCGATACAGGGGACACGGGTTCGTGCCCCGGTCCGGGAGGATCCCACATGCCGCGGAGTGGCAA
The DNA here is from genome assembly GCF_964374135.1 of Grampus griseus. NCBI lineage: Eukaryota > Metazoa > Chordata > Mammalia > Artiodactyla > Delphinidae > Grampus > Grampus griseus. The sequence goes on from NC_139000.1 coordinate 103,012,245, forward strand.
AAAAAAAAAAAAAAAAATCAGCATCTGGCTCAGAGGGCCAGTCACTCCCGACCCTCATCTGCCCCCACTCTGTCCCCCCCGGTAAAGGATGCACCCACTGGAAAAGGCAGTGGGCAGGCTTGGATCTATTGGTCCTTGGCTGTCCTTCTGCAGACTCTGCCCCTTCAGAGTTACATGCACAAAACAAAGGACCGTCATGGCCTGATTCCAGCTGCAGAGAAGCAGGCATCACTTCCCGTTTGGTGTCCTAGTCGATGCCCTTAGTTTTTGGCAAAGCAGAATTCCAGTCCTTTCTCTTTACCATCTCATTAATTTTACGTTCTGCAGCAGGCTGCATTGGAGGCCACAGCCCTTGGCGTCTGTACTGCAGCAAAGTGGGGACTTGAAATCTTCTCTTCTTTGCCAGCAGTTTATATTTGGACTTTCCCTGCTCGGTGACATCCTCTAGGTTCCACTTCCACAGAGGCCCAGGGGGCCACAGAAGCAGAAATGGTTACCCTTGCTCCCCAAAGGGGGAAGAAGAAACCAAGGGCAGTGGCAGGGCTGGTCTGGGACTGCTGCTGAGGGAGCTGAGGAACCGAAAGCAGCCCAGTCACCCCGGAGTGCCTGAGTGACAGTACCTCACCTCCCGCCCGCAGTTCCTGGCAGGTTGTAGCATGCGAACACCTCAAAAATCCTGACTGGACGTCATCACTCCATGCACCCCATCCTCCTTGAGCCCCTACGCTGTCGGGCCCCATATTAACGTAAGAGATGAGTAAGACTTTTGAGAGTTCCTAGACTCCACGAACTCAAACTTTACATGGAAGGAAAACCGTGCTCACCTGGTTATAGGTGAAGGTAGTAGTGTGTTGATGGAGGAATACGATAAATGGCATAATATGGGCACATGCAAGGAATAATGGGAGGGTGGAGAAAAGAACGATTGAAGAAACTGATGCTGAGAAAAAATGACTAGAGAGGCCTCGTCTGATGCTGGAGTTGTTTTAGGATTCGATGCTCTCTCCCCGTGCATTCTCAGTCTTGGTGGTACGTGGCAGTTTTGTTTCGCGGAGGCATAGCTTAAGATTCAGGTAGCTACACCTATGCGAGGAATAATAATAAGCTGCATTCTAACGAGGTCCTCATGCAGTTTCAGAGGACAGGAGTGGGCTGGCCAGGAAGGAGGCCCCAGCAAGGTGGCAGGGCTAAAAGAAAGGCCTGAGCTGGGGATGTTGCTGACAACCAAACTCACCTCCGTAGGGATGTGAGTCTTTTTTCTTGTAATAGCAATTACAGCATTTGTTTATGTACCAAAAGTTGAGGGTCCTGCCTCAGATCAGGCAGTGTGCTGGTCACTGGAAAAAGAGGAATACAAGGCTCTTAGCTTCTGGGAGACATGCTTTGATAGAAGAAATGGACAAGTCATTACGATGCAACAGGATGTGTGTTACAGCAGAGGTGAATACAGGAGGCTGTGCTCAATGCTTTGGGGGGTGGATGGGTGCAGATGCACCCGGTGAGGAGGTGACATTTAAGCTCACTCTTATTTATTTATTGTTTTGGCCGCGCCGTGCTGCCTGTGGGATCTTAGTTCCCCAACCAGGAATTGAACCCACGCCTCCTACAACGGAAGTACAGAGTCTTCACCACTGGACCAACCGGAAGTCCCTCAGCTCGCGCTTAGAGGAAGTGTTGAGGGAGCCGGAAAAGGGAGCAGCATCCGCGGGCCTGGATTTGAGAAGGCACGCGGCCCGGAGGGCACTGCGTGTGTGTCTGCATGCACCCCCCTGAGCCTGGGTGTGGGGTCGTGGGTGCTGAGAGGTGGGAGATGAGGCTCCAGAGAGACTGTGGTCGGTCAGGTGCAGCCCTGGAGTAGAACTCACCCCTGCTGCTCATGGATCACGAGGCAAGTTCTCCCTTCCTCCAGATCACCAGGATGCCCGGGATAGAACCATTTCATTAACCCGCTGTTCATCACTTCTTGCTCTTTCTGGATGCTGGGGGAGGAGTATGGGAAGTGGGGAGGCAGGGGCTCTGGGAAGGGGTCATGAATGTGGACTAGGCCAGCTTATAATGCTTTAACTTTTTTTTTTTTTGCGGTACGCGGGCCTCTCACTGTTGTGGCCTCTCCCGTTGCGGAGCACAGGCTCCAGACGCGCAGGCTCAGCGGCCATGGCTCACGGGCCCAGCCGCTCTGCGGCATGTGGGATCTTCCCAGACCGGGGCACGAACCCGTGCCCCCTGCATCGGCAGGCGGACTCTCAACCACTGCGCCACCAGGGAAGCCCATAATACTTTAACTTTTTAAAAATTCAGAAAAATCAATGCCCGAGAATCGGTTCATCTATATAGTTCAGGGACAATGATTTTTAACTTTACAGGCAATTGTTATTGAGTGTTTGCCTAAAGACAGTGTAAAAATACTGTATATTAACAAGTCAATCAATGCAGAGTGGGTGGAAAAGTCTCCCCCACGTCCTTTGCTTTTCTGCATTGCATTGAGTGGGAAGTATGCTAAAAAATGCAGATTGCTGACAGTTTTTTCCTTGGTCAGTTAAAACTATTTGGAATCTTCTATGTGCCAAATACTCTTAGGCTCTACTCAGAACAGACAAATCAGTTTACACCTTACATCTTTAGATATTTATGAGTGGTAATGTCAGTTATCTTGGACTAGGAACCTCATATGAATGGGTATAGAAACAAGGCTGATACAAATAAGATGGACATAAAAGCTCCTGGGAGCAAAATATTCAAGGGCAAACTGATAACTAACAAGGTATAGTTAAAGCTGTTATGAGCAAGCAGTTCAGGAGCAGGAAGACAGAACAAGAATATAAACAAATAATGGAATTAGAGGTTATTTTGTTTTACATTCATTTGACTCATTATTTGTTTGCCAGGTAGTATTTTCCTTATGATTTAATAGGACACGCGTCCCCCTGCTGCCCTCTCCCCCACCACTGCTAGTTGGAACCTACAGTGGGTTTTCTCGGGTAGGAGGGTGCATTCTATGCTTTCTCAGACTTGTGACTTTGACCCTTTTAGGGTGACACCAATACTTGCTGACTTCAACTCACTTGGCTCTTAGCACATCACGTAGTTGGAGAGGGAAGTGCTCCCTTTTTATTTTTAAGATGCACAGCTAATTGGAACTGGAATGAAATAACCAGCCGGGAAGCTTGCTGCAGGCCTCACAGCCCCTTTCTGGGACTTCAGAATTTACAGGAATAGGAATGAAAGGGTGCATTTTACACCTTCTGGAAGACAAATAACCATCCAAAGTGGCCAGATGCAGAAAGACTTTGAAACATGGGCCCATAGTAGCCTCAGGATTATTTTGCATTTATCTGGCTAATCTTTGCTGATCAGGTGTGAGCCAATTAGATTCTTTGTTTTTCTTTTTCATGGTTGCCTGAAGGCCTAGATTATGTAGGGATTCTATCTATTGTTTGATCTCAAGCAGAGAAGCCCAAAGCTGTGGGCCAGCCCAGATGTTTGTCGTTGTACCTGTCTGGGCAGCTTTCCAAAGAGATGACCTTTGGTAGATTGCTCGGGATCAACTGGTCCAGCTTTTTCCTTCTACAGGGATTCTGAAGTAAGAGCATCAGAGCAGGACTTGGACAGAGGCAAGGGGTCCCAGCCGGCTCAGTTGCTAGCCCAAGAAGAGAGGCCTTAAAAGCTGCTGTAAGTGTGATAGGATCTCTGGCTGGGGAGTCAAGTCTCCCCGTGTTTTAAACTCAGATTCTTGGAGGTTCTCTCCATGACTCAGGATCCCTTGCTTTTCAGGATATAAGCTCGCCTTTTTTTCATTCCTCCTGCTTCTCCAGTTTATCTCCCGGCTTCCGGCCTCATTATGTGAAGTATGGGCCCGCCTATAGCAATGCAAATCCTTTGGGCCCTTAGGGCGCTGCAATCCCAACAGTTTCTCCTCAACAAAACTGCAGGCAGCAGCGAAATGCACTCTCTCCATCATACCCCGAAATGGGTGTAGGTGAGCGTGACTGTTAAAGAGGAGACCCGGGCCCTAGATTGGGCCTTTTTCGGTCTCAACAGGCGGCTGCTGCTTCCCCCGCTGCCCCTAAGTTCCTTGCGACCCCAAGGCACAAAAGGACGTTTCAGGGCGGGGTTTCCATCCCCAGCAGCGGGCTACAGTCTTCCCCGGCTGCCTTCCTTCCCTACTCAGAGCAGTGAGGGCTTCGGACTTTCCTTTCCAGCTAGCTAGCCAGGCCACTGATGCCCGAAGCCCGGCCTCCGGCTCCACTTCCTGTTTGCTGCCTCACCTCGGGCCCGCGCTCCTCTACCCCGGGGGAGCCCAGCCCGGCGCCGGCCGCCCGCAGGCCCGCGGCCAGCGGCCCCTCTCCGGGGCTGGGCGTGGCCGGCGCGGCCGGCGCGGCGCCGCGCGGAGACTCCCCGCCCCGCTCCCCTTCCCTCCGCTCGCGGCCATCTGAATTCCCCCTTCGACTCCTGGGCGGAGGCCGAGCGAGCCTTCGCGAAAGGCGACGGCGGCGGGAGGAGTACTTGGGCGCCCCTCCCGGGCGGCGCGGCGCCGGCCGGCCGTGCAGTCGCGCGCTCGCCGCCAGCAAAGCTATTGGCTCGGCGCAGTCACCCCACGCGGGCTGCAGCGGCGGCCTCCGCGGATTGGCGCGCGGGCGAGCATCCACCGGGGCGCGCGCGAGCGGGTGCGTGCTGCCTAGGCCGCACCGAAGCCCGCCGCCCGGGCCGCACCGAAGCCCACCGTCGCGGGGCGCGGTTCTCCCTGCCCATAATGACCACCCCTCCGCTGTCCCTGCGATGCTGATGCTGCATTTGGGGCCGCTGCCAGCCCGGGTGGCCGATGCACCAGTGCAAAGAAAGGGCGCGAAAGGCGCGCTCCCCGCTCGGGCGCACGCACCGACCGCCGCCCTCGGCCGCACACTGCAGCAATTCGCGCTCTCGCGCCGCACCCCTCCCCGCCTGCACTCATTTGCATATCCCACGATTGTGGCCAATCAGGACTCGTCTATCTCGAAGCGGACGGGTTTGGCCTGAGAGGAAAGGGAGTGGCTGGCGGCGCATGCGCCGCGGTGGCCGACTTGAACCGAGGCTTTTATTGCTGTAGTTTATTTCCACCCCCTTCCCTACTGCTCTGTCTCTCTCTCTTTCTGTCTCTCTGTCTCTCTCTCCCTCTCTCTCTTTCTTTTTTTCCACCCTAGCTGAGGCAGTGTTGGAGGAGAGGAAGAAAGGGAGACAGAGGATTGCATTTATCCCTTAACATTCCTGAAAATTTCTATCAGCAAGACCAGCTAAGCGGCTGCACATTTTTCAATCCTGCAAAAAATACCAAGTCTCTTTCCGGGCAATTTTTGTTTTAAAGCTGCCCTCTTGAAATTAATTTTTTCCCAGGAGAGAGATGTCTTATCAGGGGAAGAAAAATATTCCACGCATCACGGTGAGTTTGGTACTTGTGAAATCTGCGATCGGCCAGCAACCTTTTGTGGCACAGAACATATAAGGAATTTTTTTTAAAGGAGGGGGAGGAAGAGAGACCCAACTTTTTTTTTTTTCCTTTTTTCCCCTTGTTGCTAAAGAAGGCGATCGTGATGGGAGACGCAATCCTATAGAATTGTAAGCCATATAGTTTCTAAGGCATTAAAATAGGAGCGTGAGTGCATTAAGGTCGTTTTAGGTAGCGCGCCAGATCCGCTGTATCCTTTTATTGTCAGAGCGAGATGCTGTAGTGCTGGCCTGCGGGGTGTAAGCAAATGGATGCCAGATTGAATATGCATGGTTGAAGCTCGGATATTGTTCTCCCGGCTGCGTGCTGCGATGCTGGACTCCAGGAGCTGGACTCCAGGAGCTGGATGGGGAGATGGGGAAATGGATTCTCCCTGTATCTCCCGCCACCCACCATAAAGGGCTTTCTGGAGCCTTCCTCCGGTTCCTCAGTAAAAGGAGCGGGCTTTAGCTCGGAGGCGTAATGACAGCAGAGGGATGCTGAAAAGGGCTGGGTGTACCGGGATCCTGTGGAAACGGGAAGGAAAAACAGGGACGCGGTGATGAGCAGAGGAGGGGGGGAGGTAGGCGTGGGCTTTTTGTTGACCGGGTCCGGTTTTTGGTGGCCCTCTCGGCTTCCTCGCCCGGTGGTTTGGGGCTGGGACCCTGGCGGCTCTGGGCTCGCTTTCTTGTGTCTTTCTGCCCCTTCTGCAGCCGGGGAGGCGTCCGTGTTGGCGCATACAAAGCGGGCTGGGAGGGTGGGCGTTGGGGAAAGCGGGCTGGGAGGGTGGGCGTTGGGGACAGCGCCGAGCCGGGCTCTGGGAGGTAATGGCGCTGCGCGACGCGCGGAGCAGATGGCCCGGCCTCGGCCAGACAATGATCGCAGAGGCCGGAGATGCCGGCGCAGCTCTGGGGCCTGGGGTTGTTAGTTTGTAAATCACGAGAAGCTCCAAGCGATGACTTTGCGATGCTTCGGCGATGAACACAGGTTCTTGTTCCCGCCGCTCCCCCGCCCCCATCTTCTCCCCATCTTTTCCCGGAAAAGTCTCGCCAGTCCTATTTCTCTACATCCCCGAATGAAATCCCGGGGAGGGAGGAACGCGAGGGAAATTCATTGTTATGTAATGATGTGCAATCGCAATGGGCCAGCTGATTGCTGGGTAGAACCCAGGGCTGAGGCGGTGACCGAAAGAATTTTTGAAAAGTCCAGATGTGTTTAGGGCTGGGTTTGAGGGAGTGCTTTCGCTCTGGTTTCCTCCTTAGCCACGGGTACCCCGACTTCCACTGGATGTACAAGGGCACACCCATCCGCAGGAGAGAGATGTGGGAGCACATGCACAGGGGAAGGGGCGTGTGCTCGGGAGGATTTATAGGATGAGCTCTTCTACAGCGGGGGGTGGGTACTAGCTTTTTCTTGAGGGCCAAGGACCCGAGATCCCAAAGGGCAGAGCGCCGGGGGACCCAGCGTTATGTGTTCCTTGCACTGCAGGAAGGAATCTGGGGGGTGGGGTGGAAAGCAGATTTGCTGCAAGCCACAAGTACTCTGCTGTCTTCGTGAATGAAAAAGGCAGTTTCGTTTTGACAGTGTGGGGAGAAAATAATTCAAAAAGCAAACAATCAACAAGACTGATTTTTTAGAAGAGCGCCCCCTCTGCCCTTTAACAAAATCTGGTGGCATTATCGTAGGACCTATAGCATGGTTTCCTTTCCTCCGTCAGCACGGCCAGCCTGTTATGTAAGATGCCACTCGAGTGAGCGGGGCTGTGATGTTTCTCAACAAGATGTTGGCTCGGGGATTTGCATGATGGCTGGAACAGGTACTGCAGTGACTAAGGGGAACAGGTGGTGAAGGGCAGGGCTTCTCTTTGCCTCCCAGGCGATGTTTATCCCATCAGAGCTGGATTCTGCGGAAAAGGGGGAGATCATTGTAGACAGATAAGTGCACTGGATCAGGTGACCTTGGGCCAGTGGCTTAACATCTCTGAGCCTCAGTTTCTTTATGTGTCCTTGAGACAAGAATCTAGCTCCCATCACCTCACAGATTTGATTTGAGGCTTGGGTGACATGGTTTACAGGACAGGATTTTGTAAAGGTCTTAACCTTTGCCTTATATAAATGCAGGAATCGTTGCTGACTATTTATTCCCATTTGACTTTCCAAACCCTACAGCAGGATGAAGGTCCCTACAGTGTAACAATTAAAATAATCTTAGTGTTTCTCATGATGTTAGAAAAACAATAAATACTTTCTAAACCCAGGGGTGTGTGCATTTCTGTGTAGAAGTATCTTTTTTTCTAGGTCTCTAGTAGCTTATATATACTTTTAAAAAGTTGCTGTAATTTCTTCTTGGTAGGTGCTAAATATAAAGCACCTGCTGAGAATATTATTCTTAACTGAATTTTGAGTTAACCATTGTCAAAATGAACGCCGTTCTTTGAAGTGGCATAGCATTCCATGAACAGCACTTGGGATAGAGATGAATCATAATGTAACATTTCTGTTACATTCTTGGCTCTTATATGCTGCTTGTCATATATTTTTTGTACCAATTAAAGTATCAGTATTGTGTACAGTCAATAATAGTGTTAGATTTTAGAACTTGCCATCTCACCTACTTTATTCTAAAACTTTACCTTTTTCTTAACAGCTTAATAGTTAAAATGGTGCATGTTCGAAGTGGTTTTTTCCCCCTCTTTGCTACAATTGTGATTTACCTCGAGGATAAATGCAAATATAAAGAACATACTGAATTGAAACATTGCTATGGATGAACAAAGTGTGTTTGTGTATAGTATCCCATGACAACAGACTTTTGGTTAAATTTTCCCGACACAAATCTCAACAAGAATCGACTTCCGCTACATGTGGGTGTATTATTTTTTTCAGATGAAGTTTAGCCTAAAGCCATTTAAAGTGATTGCCTTCTTTATCTGAAATCTTTTTACTGATCTTTAAAGGAAGATTGTTAGGCTGTTTTTTTCATTCTTTTTCTTTTGTGCTTGTAGGTCTAATGGAAATAGATGGTTGTTGTCTCTGTTGTGTTTTTTTTCTTTTTCTTTTTTTTCTCTAGGATAAGCTTTGAGGCTTTGCCAGTATGTTCTGACTCATCAAGTGATGAGTAGATTGCCAAATACAGATTCACCTTTGTCACTGAGTCTTTCCAAAATGGGCTCATTTTGAGCATCACTTTTGAGCAGTGAAAATGTGGTCTTAGCTCATTTATCTTACTACCAACTGTTTCTCATGGATCAGTTATGAATTGTGACCTTACTACTTCTTTGTTTCAGAGTGATCGTCTTCTGATCAAAGGAGGTAAAATCGTTAATGACGACCAGTCATTCTATGCAGACATATACATGGAAGATGGGTTGATCAAGTAAGTGTAACTCAATATTGCCACAAATTTGGGTACCTTGCAGTGTTCCTAAGCATTAGCTACAGTTCACACCCGTAGTATCAAGCTGTAGTGATTTAGAGACTAACTCAGTATCTGTTTAAGCCTAGTTTGATTGGTGGTAATTAGTGAGTTTGAAAACTCAGATTTAGGGAATTCAAAACCACAATTAAATGCACACCCATTTCCTTACGTGTTATGTAATTGACTATTTTTAACCGAGGTGACACATCTTCTTGTTGCCACATACTCAGGTTATGATCCATTGACTATATTAAAGGTTTTACTAGAATGTACTTGTGTGGGGTGGATAGGACAATCAAAGGACACAAACGTGAAGTACAGCCTCTTCTATCATGATAGCACATCTGCCTTCTTAATCAAGAATCCAAGTTGTTGGGGGCAATGGACACCAAATTAATTACTACGTCACAGAGACAAATTACTGCCTCATTCCGAGGGAATTTTAGGTTTCATGTTTTAAGTGGCAACTAACACAAATGGGACTGCCCTCGTGTTTATTGTATATTGTGTTTCAAAGGAGAAAACAACAAAGCAGTTACTGAATTAGGATATTTTTGGGTCCTAGAGGGTTAAGTGAGCTGAGAACGCCTCAATATCCTCGTGCCCTTCCGACTGGGACAGCTCAGAGGGCTCTGAAGAAATAGCACATCTGTTTAAAGACAAACACTGCTGCAAATGACATCTTTTAAATAAGCAGCATTTATCAAGGGCAAGCAGCAAACCAGTCCAGAGGAGTGGAAAATTGTAGTGGACGTGTCTGTTGCCTGGAAACTCACACCCTGATTTACGATCCTAAAAGAGGTTTTAACATTTCCACATTTAATGTTTTCTCCATGTGTGTTTGCTTGTGACAGTCTCAGCTCCAGGCTCTGAAATACCATGACTTTCATGTTCCATTTTCCCCCGAGTGGAAAGCAGCATGATCTGGTCTGTAAGACTCTGGCCTAGAAGTGAACAAGCCTGTGTGATATTTTGAGTCATCACTAATTTGTTTTAGAACTTTACCAACTCCCCCTTGATTACTTTTTCCTTTTCCAAAAACTAGCATAAAGAGGTAGCAGAGATATTTTTTAAAAATTGGAAATGAATCCTTGTTACCCAACTTAACGAATATTAATTTTGCCGCCTTTGTTATCTGAGTTGCTGATCACATGCTTCCAAATTTTTAAATAGTTGCAATCATAGTGTTTACTTCTTATTATTATCTTTGCTTTGTTTTGTTCTATTCCCTACCCTTCTACTCCTCACTTCTCTTAGTTGGAAAGGATATGGTGAAAATAAATGTTTGTAAAGTGCAACCAGGTCTGGAGAAAATTGTTACAGGATAATTAACTCAACTGAGTGTGTTGTAAGGAAAGTATAGTGATATTTTATGTAAATATCTCAGGGCTTTGTTATCATTTGATCATATGGGTTTTCTGGTAACTAAGCCTCTTTGATTGGCCTCTGATGCCTTATTTAGATTTTGTTTTCTAGTATGCTCTGCATTGCCTCTTGAGGGTGGGGAGTGAGGGGTGCACAGATTATGAATGATAACAATAATCTGAAGAGTCTTTAGAACATAGGGAAGGGTTGTTTATGGCGTGGTGAAAATGTCTGTCAGATCCTGTTTGATTTAGGACATTTCTTTACAATCATTGTCACCTACCCTGTTTATTTAGGCAAATAGGAGAAAACCTGATTGTGCCAGGAGGGGTGAAGACCATTGAAGCCCATTCCAGAATGGTGATCCCTGGAGGGATCGATGTCCATACCCGCTTCCAGATGCCTGATCAGGGGATGACCTCTGCTGATGACTTCTTTCAAGGCACCAAGGCAGCCCTGGCTGGGGGAACCACCATGATCAGTAAGACAGCTTACAAAGAATAATCTCAGGGCTTGGGAACCATTATCGTTTGAAAAATGAGTCTGTGTTGTTTGAGCCTTTCCTTCTAAAGGTTGCGGAACTAAGCAGTGGACGGATCTACCACGTAAGGGGGTGAGGGTGGGCCACCCTTAGTCTCATTTTCTGTCCAGCCCCGAGGTTCTCCAGTTGAACTTGAGAATACGCTTCTAGAGAATTTTTGTAGGATAAAAGAGTGGCTTCTTGCTTTCTCTGCTTGAGAACTTCTGTCTTCCTTAACCTGAAAAATGTGATTTGATTGTGGTCACTTGGAAAACACAGCATTTGGAGTAATCTTCAAAGCTGTGAGTTTTGAGCCTTTGCTCCTAACTATTTGATTTTGACTTTTAAAGAATTCCTGAGTGTGTATCTTCTTGGAATGAGGCCGGGGTACAGCAAATGAACTGTTGAACCAGGAACGTCAATTCCACTGATAGGAAAATCAAGTGGAGGGATTACTTCCTGGCCTGGGTTTGACATAAATGGAATTGGGCGGCCCTGCTTGCAGAAGCACCCACAGATATCAGTTGTTTAGATATGAAAATTGCTGCTGTGAACAGCTGGGTGCCCTGTAAGCATCGCTCAGTTGGATTTATGCTTTTCATTCAGCTAAATCTAAAGTATATTTCCTAACAGATGTGAAGGGTTTGCTTGTGAATGGGAGGTTTCCAGCATGCCTGTTGATTGTCCCTTTGGCAGATATCATTTTGAGTTTGAGGAGGTAGGCAAGTTGCACAGTGGCCCACCAGACACACTTTTTTTTTTTAATTTTTATTTTTTTATTGAAGTGTAGTCGATTTACAATGTGGTGTTAGTTTCAGGTGTACAGCAAAGTGATTCAGTTATATATCTCTATGTATCTATTCTTTTTCATATCCTTTTCCATTATGGTTTATTACAGGATATCGAATATAGTTCCCTGTGCTATACAGTAGGACCTTGTTGTTTATCTATTTTATATATAGTAGCGTGTATCTGTTAATCCCAAACTGCTAATTTATCCCTTCTCCCTTTTCCCCTTTGGTAACCATAAGTTTGTTTCTATGTCTGTGGGTCTGTTTCTGTTTTGCAAATAAGTTTATCTGTATCATTTTTTTCTTTTTGGTTCCACATATAAGTAATGTCATACGATATTTATCTTTCTCTGTCCGACTTCACTTAGCACGATAATCTCTAGGTCCATCCATGTTGCTGCCATTGGCACTATTTCATTTTTTTTTTTAAAGATTTTATCCAGGAGTGAAAGGCAATATACAGTCTGTCTTAAAAGCTTATAGTTCAGTTCAGAAGAGGGTCCAAGTGGAAAGAACTTAGCTCTTTCTGCTTTAGAAAAAAACCTATCTTGCTGGTTACTTTACAGAATGATGCTCTCTTTACGTGTAACTTTAGGGTCTGTTTCTAAGCTTCCTCTTGTCTGCCCTACCACCGAGAAGAACGCTGCTATTCCATTCTAGTTCGAGCTCTTCGACATTTTAAATCACACACTCACCTCCTTGTGTCCTTTCTGGTCTTCGGGGTGTCATCACTGATCAGAAAGAGCATCCAAGTTTAAGCCTTCCTGTTGCCTCCTCTTTCTTTCCGCACGTATTACCTTCTAACCTAGAGGGTGCTGTTCTTGGTGGTGGCGGTGTTGGCATCTGCACACCCCTTGGGACTCTGGCCTAGTGTTGACGCCTGCTGTTTTGTCAGTGGCATCTGTCAGGACTCACTGGCTCCAGTGGGCATTTCCGCCCCTCCTCCAGGGCCAGCCGTGGAGCCACACTGGAGCTTGGAGAAGCACAGATGGCCTGGGTGTCAGCCTAGAGGACCAAGCCAAGGTTATAATCTGCCTCAGTTTGGAGTCCCTGTGGGGGCCCTGTAGGCCTGTGCCTTGGTCGCAGAGTGTTAATAGGTCACAAATCATATTTCCTAAGGGAGCGATCAGTGACATCTATCATTGGGCTGAGGGGCAGCCCTCCGAGGTGGAAATACCCCAACCAGGGCACTAACTTGCTGTGTGACGTTGGACGAGTCACCTCGCTCTTTTGGGCTGCTCGTCTGCACAGTGAAGGATTTGCACTAGATGACCCTGGGTGCCCTTTCCAGCGCCCACGTTTGGCAATTCACTGAGCTCAGAGACAGAGTTTGCCTCCAATCTGATGCACTTCGCGTCACGATGCATCAAAGCCCTGCTTTCTCTCCTACTTACTTGAAAGACCCCATCCTGCATTCTTGAATGTGCGTTTTCGCTCCTCAACACCTGACCGGTGCCTTGGCCCCTCTCCTGCTTCTTGTCCCTTTCTGCCTTCCCTCCCGCCACCACCGTCACACGTGGGCGCATCCCTTCCTGCTGACACCCTGACCTTCCCTTTGGCCTTCTTTCTCAGCGGTTGTGGGCATCTTTCCCTTCCTGCCAGGTGGGTTCCTTGTGTGCAGGGACCAGGGATGTCTCCACAAGTCCTGCACCTGTACCGAGGGCCCAGAATAGGCAGCGGATGACCTTATGGCAGCTCGGAACGAAGGAGGAGGGAGAAATCAGACTGCCTGCCCCTCTCACTGGAGCAGAATGCAAGCGTATTTTAATGCAGGGGTGGTGACGCAGCCAAAGAGGAGGGCGATTTAAGGAGATCTCAAAGGACGAAAGTAATCAGAGGTAGTGGCGATGTGGTCACAGGGGTCACACCCCAAACTCCACTGCTTGTGTATCCTGAGAAAAATATCTACTGCAAATGCCCACCTGTGGTTACTGACCTCTATAGAATTCCCACTGTCTGCCCTTCCCTCGGGAGATAACGTGGCAATAATACAGATGAGGAAATCAGGCTGCTTTTTCCTGCTTGCCAGTAATGCGTTCTGCGTTGCTTTAACTGAGTCCGCGGCTGGAGCCCGCTTCATAGTGGGAGCCTTGCGAAGAGGCATAGCTAGCTTAGCGGGTCGGGACCTGCGACCCGCTCCTTCGGTGAGATGATAGCTTCTTTAATGAGTATTGAGGCCAGAACTAAGTATTTCGGGCACGTTGAAGGGATTCAAGTGAGAACGTACAGAAACAAAAGCCACTGAAGGAAATTGGCACCATACCACCTGCAGCCCCTCCCTCCCAGCTTTCTGAGTTGCTCCAAGCCGTGTCACCTGACGTGTCTTCACCTGCTGCTTGCTGTGTGTTTCCCAGGTCTCGGGACCTGGAGGCTCCATTTCGGTCTGAAATGGCACAGCCTGTGGTGGAACATGCAGCTGAATATTCCCAGTTTGGGAACGGAGGTGACACGTCAGCAGCAGAAAATAATATTATTGCCATCAGACAGAGCCTCCCATTGAGAAACGTACAACGCTATCTTTGTAAGGGGCCGTCCGTGTGGGGCAGAGGGAATGTCCTTTGCCCTTCCCATCCAGTGATGCGTGGGCAGAGGCTCTAGACCTGCTCCCTGTAGGTGGCATTCAGACCAGCTGAGGGGTCACGGAAGCGGCAGGGGTGCTGCTTGGAGAAAGCGCTGCTGGCGTCCCCGGGGACTTTATGATCATCAGAGTTGTTGAGACCCCAGCGTCTCCAGGAAGCAGGCGGGAGCAGTTAGTTCCATTTTATAGAGGGGAAGCCAGAGGGCAGGGCACTCACCCCGCGCATCAGCGCAGGCGGCAGTTGTGGAGCGCACACCTGCGACTGTGACTCCACCACCTGCCAGCAGTGTGACCTTTGCTTTAAGCCTCGGTCGCCTCACCTGCAAAACGGGGAAAGTTGTTACAGAGCTCGACAGTGGAGGCATCAGAATAGTACCTGGCCCGCAGTTATCACTCAGCCGTGGTGGTTATTATCGTTCCATCTCACATCAGCTACCAGCAACCGCCCATCTCCATAGAGTCCCCCTCTGGATCTCAACTCTCTCAACGGAGGCAGAGAAAAGAGGCTCCAGCTGTAGGGTCTGACCCGAACATTTGCTGGGAGCAGGGGTCCTCCAAGCATGGTCAGCAGACTGGGTACCCTGGTGTTACTTGGGGTAACGCCTCCCAAAACATTCAGCTTCCTGGGCCCACCCAACCCCTTGAAGTGGAGAGTCTGCTGATGGGACCTGTGAATCTGTACTTGAATCTGGTGATTGTCAAGTGCACCTGGGGAGCTGTTGGAAAGTCTGGATCTCGGGGGTCCGTGCCAGATCTACAGACTTTAGATCGCTAAGGATCGGAAGCCACTGCTCGGCGAAGAGAGCCTGAATGTTCCTGCTAACCTGAACTCAGGGCTTTCCCTAGGGGTGTGGAGCCCCCGGCACAACACACCCAAGGGGGCTTCTTCCCCGCCCTGAAGCTGCTGTACAGCAGAGACCAGGACGGGACCTGAGCACAGACAAGGAGAGGACAGCCAGATGCCTCGGGGCTGGAAGGGACTGTCTCTCCTGAACTCTGGGCTTGTCACTCACCTGCTGGATGTGGCTCCCAGAGGTACCCCGATTCCCGCACCCAGCCACCCCCAGTCAGACTCGCCCTCGTCTTTCCATCTCCTGCTGCTACCCCAGCGCCCAACCCTGGAGAGGGCTGCCCTCAGGGTCAGGCTGACTCAAACCCACGGTCACCTTGTGCCGTGTCAAGTTAATTCTGTCTCTGTATTATCTCTTGGCATGTTATCTCTTCCTTTGCCAATCCAGACCTTTGTCGTCTCTACTGGATTTTGGCCCCAGCTTCTGAGAGTCTCACTGCCCTGATCCCTACCTCTGCAGCCCATACATCACCTTGCAGCCTGGGCTCTTCTTGTGGACCGATCATGCTACCTCCATTCTCAGCGACCCCCTCTGGCTCTGAGAATGCAGCCCAAGTGGCAGAACCCAATCCTGCTGTCCCAGCCGAGACTCACATTGTCAGTTACCCCAGCCAGGGATGCCCTTCCCTTCTTTCCTCTGCCTCTGGAAATCTTCGTTACCCTTCAAGGGCTAGCTTAGGTGTTACCTCCCTCCCGAAGCCCCCATGCAGCCCCCTCTGCCGTAATCTACCACTTATTCTGTGCACCTCAGCCAACAGTGGGTCTTCATGGCCTGGCCCTCGGGACATGCGTCCTGTGTTACAGTTTGATCAAGGCTCCTCTGCCTCTTTCTGTTAACGTTCCCCGTCCAGCAGTGTCTCACTCCTGAGACACTGACTCCATTGATGCCTGCGGTTGAATGAATGAATGATTGGATGAGTTTATATGCTCATGGGACTTGGTGTCCTGCTTCATCTGAGTGTGATGCCAGAGGATCGAAAATCCTGGGGTGGGAGGAGGGTTTACACGTCTGGTGTTAATTGCGTTCATTTCCACCGAAACAGCTGTCTCTTCAGCCGTGCCCTGTTGCGGCCGCTCCAGCCCCCTGGTCACTGCGGTCCAGTCAGCTGTTGCAACGGTTGGAGGGGGAGAGAGGCAGGAGGGGAAAGCCCAGAGCTCGAGCATCGGCCTGAGGTCGTGAATGGGTATTTCTCCTTCTGTCTTTTCGGCAGGTGGTGGGGATGCTGGTCCCCCCATGAGGGAGCTCTCTCTCTGTGTGTGCACGGGGTGGGCCCTGAGTGCCATGGTGGACCCAGCAGTCATCCCCGAAAGCCCTCGGGCTTCCTAGAGAGCCGTGCCTGCGGAGGCAAGAGGCCTAGATCAAGGCTAGGTGACTTCCCACAGCCCCGGTGGCCGGGCCTTCCTGGGGGGAGACGTGTCCTCGGAGTGTCCCTGGGGCACATCCACTGCTTGTCATTTCTCCGTCCATGTGGCATTTGGGTTTGTTCCCCCGCCTCCGACGGGTCCACGTGTGAACACACACACACTGTAATATGAATGTGTCTGTAATCGATACTTTGATTATTCCCTTTGCATCATTCATTTGACTCGGGTTAGAAAGTGTTTACAAAAAACCCTGACCACGTCAGACGAAAGTCTCGAAGTCCAGGACCCAAGTTGTCGCCACAAAATCTGCCTGTGGGCTGGCGATTAGAAAGCGACGTTATCCGATGGGCTGTGGGAGTGGCCTCTTTCTGCCTGCCCCTCCTCGCGTCTCCCCAGTCCCCACTTGGCCGAGGTCACACGTTTTGCCTACGGACGCGATTGCCTTCTGCAAGCGGACGCCACAGGACGGGGCCTGCTCAGGCGTCGCCGTGCAAATCTTGGCCACAAATGGCTGGACTGGAAGAATCCGGGCACTCCCTGGGATACTTTGGGCCGACCACCTAATACCTGCTACCGAGCAGAACAGAGGAAGAGACTGAAAAAGATGAAGCATCCTGGGAGGTAGCACCACTCTTCCGGAAGGGCCAGCACGCTCTTTACTAGACGCTCTTCTCAGGAAGGAGGCCGTTGGGTTGGGCTCCAGTCAGCCTCATAGTCTAGTTGGGTTTAGGGTCTGCCCGGCCCTTCCAGATCAGGGACATTTGTGTTTGGGCCCCTGGCCCTGTTTCATGGACATTGTGGCAGTGATCCTAACCCACTCAGGGTGTCTTTCCTGGCTCTGGCCCTGGGAGCTGGTGGTCACAGCTTTGGAAATCACCCCAGCCCACAGAAGGGTGGGCTTCATCTCTTAAGACAGCATCTGGGGACTTCCCTGGCGGTCTAGCAGTTAAGACTCCAGTGCAGGAGGCACGGGTTCGATTCCTGGTCGGGGAGCTAAGATTCCACATGCTGTGCAGCGTGGCCACAAATAAAAAGAGGCATCTGCATCCTCCATGATCTAGTTCTGACATGGCCCGTGGGTGCTGTGTACAGAGCGTGGAGAGTCTCAGTAGTGGATGTTCCCAGAGCCTGTTCTCTGACTTTCTGTGGAGCGGGTTATTCTGACTGTTGGGAATGTCTTGTCAATCCTGTTGCCCAGAGTTGCTCTCCTTCCTGAGAAGAGCATCTAGTAAAGAGTGTGCTGGCCCTTCCGGAAGAGCAGTGCTACCTCCCAGGATGCTTCATCTTTTTCAGTCTCTTCCTCTGTTCTGCTCGGTACCAGGTATTAGGTGGTCGGCCCAAAATATCCCAGGGAGTGCCTGGATTCTTCCAGTCCAGCCATTCGTGGACAGGGGGATGTGGATGTGATGGGCTCCAGCAAGGTCTTCCTGGCCTTTGATGTGAGGGACGGACTTTCAGCTGTCAGCGTCGCGCAGGCTCAGGGTTCCGCATGGCTAGTTAAGAGCCTGCATGACACACACATGTCCAAGGATACCCTTGTTCCCTGTCCCGGCTGAGTGAGCTGGGCGAAGACTTAACAGAGCGCAGAGATCTTGTCGTATCCGTTGTTATGCGACCCCCAGCAAACATGGAAGCTGCCCATGCTGGCTGCCTAATAATCAGCTGAATGCGTCTGGACCAAAACCTGGACCCCATTGCTCTTCCTCTTGGGATCTTTAGCATTGTTGTCCACGGGTCACCCTCTTCTTACGTGATGAAAATCTTACACGGGACCCCGTACCTGGCAGGTAAGACTAAGGAAAGCAGGGCAGCTCTGGCTGGAACGATGGGCCAATGGGAGAGCCCAGATCCTCTCCCGCTTTTCCCCTTCCTCCCGCTGTTGGCAGCCCGTCTGCCTCTGGGGAACCCTAGGGCTTGGGGAAGCACACTTGGAAAGCCCCCATTCCATCACTGCCTCCCCCCCATTGCTTACCTTCCCTCCAGAGCCTGGCAACACGACTGGTCCCTGCACAGCCTCTGTGCTGAGTTATAGGGGAAAAGTAAGAAGAAGGGACATACCCACTTAGTCACTTAGGAGAACGCCTAACCACACTGTACGTTTTCAGTGGTTTTGTTGAAGGTGATTTCTGTTCAAGACAGGAACTAGCACGGAGTGCCCCATTTCATTTCCCCGCCCAGCTTGGTGTCCGTCTGCTGTGCTTCTCGTAAGAGCGCCTTTTCGTAATAGGTGGACGTTCTGTCCTTTAAACAGTTAATGATGTGCAATGTTTTAAAGGGATAGATGACTGTCTTAGGAAGGCGTTGGCCTGGGGATGTGTCCGTAGCTCTGGGACCCATTACTCCATGTGGGGCCCTGTCCCCTGCTTTCCCCCTTTCTCCTCTTTGCAAAGACCTCCCTGTTGCTTCTCTGGAAATGATTATTTATTTCCCTGGGCTTTGAGGGCTCTGCCTTCAACTGTCTGCCGTTGTTGGATGAAGCCATTTACCCAGATTCCTTGCTTTTAGTCTTCTTAACTGCCAAGGGAATGACCCAGGGGAATGACAGTGAGTAGAAATTAGAGTTCTTTCTGGTTAACCCATATGGGATCCGGCTCTCTTTGAATGTGACTAAATGTGCCCCTAATGATAGGGAGGATGCAGCGGGGTAGGGTCTCTGTGGCCAAGGCTGACTATCCTGTGAAAGGAATTTTGCGATGAGCCAATTACAAACCTCAACTGCACGCTGGAATCCCCTGGGGAGTTTTCACTAAGCACAGAGACCAGAACTTCTGACTTGACTGTTCTAGGTGGGCCCGGGTATTGGTAGGGTTTTGAGTTTTGTTTTTTAATACTTATTTTATTTTTTTTTTGCCACACCACGTGGCACGCGAGATCTTAGTTCCTTGACCGAGGATTGAACCCGTGGCCCCTGCAGTGGAAGTGTGGAGCCCTAACCACTAGACCTCCAGGGAGGTCCCCTGGGCATTGGTAGTTTTAAAGCTTCCAGGGGGTGGCCAGGGTTAGGAGCCGTGGATCTAGGTGCCTAGTCCAACAGTTGGACTTCTGTTGAAACTGAATGAATGTCTGCCAAGGTTTCCTAAAAGCCAGAGCTGCCTCCTGCCCCCAGTTCCCTGCTGTATCCTGTCCTCTTTGCAAAGGGACAGGGATTCCACTGGTGTGACCTGGGGTGGGTGAGTTCTGTAGCAAGGTGCCCTCCAGAAGCTTAGAAAACAGGGTGGGGCTGAGCTCAGGTCCCTGAAAAGGGCCCCCTCCTTCAGTTGCTGTCCTTGGTGTCCTGGAAGGTTTTACTTAGCTGATTGCCTCACAGGGCAGTGGTTAGGGCTTAGAGTGGGGGGTGAGAGGTGATGAACAGGACAGGGCCGGATAGTGGGATGACAGGGGGTGCTGACGGCAGAGTGGAGCTGGGATGTGGACCCAGCCCTGTGGGCCACCTGCTGTGCTGGTTTCCCTGAGAAAACCCTACTGTCTTTAGGTTGAATCAGTAGTGTTTATGACCTAATCTCCCTCTAATGATAGGTCAGAACTGGCATCCTTCCTTGTGGGGAGACTGTGAGGGAAAAATCAAAAGGGCCTGGTAATAACATAGAATCATAGACTTTTAAGGCAACCATTCATATCTTCTGTCCCAGCCTCTCTCCTTCTCTCAGCTGGGTGAAACTTACTGGAGCATGTTTCAGAGGGTGAGATTGCAAGGAACAGGGCAGGACAAGGATGGGAGAGCTCCAGCAATCAGAAGGTCTAAGTTTAATTTCCCTTTCTGATACTTTCTGTTTGAGTGTGATCATCTAATATATTTCTAGAGGCAATTTCCATGTCTACAAAATGGAGACAATAGATTCCTATTTCTTAGGGTTATATGCAAAGTAGGTGAGACTGTTTGTGCTATACTATTTATTTTTTAAATTTTTTTATTTTTAAAAAAAATTTATTTATTTATTTACTGTGGCTGTGCCGGGTCTTAGTTGCAGCATGTTTAGTTGCGGCATGCGGGATGATCTTTAGTGGCAGCATGTAGACTTCTTAGTTGCAGCATGCAGACTCTTAGTTGCGACATGCATGTGGGATCTATTAATAGTTTCAGGGATCGAACCCGGGTCCCCTGCACTGGGAGCGTGGAGTCTTACCCGCTGGACCACCAAGGAAGTCCCTGTGCTATTTTATTTAAAAATGATGATTGTGACACGTTTGGCACATGTGTGAATCAGTTGATCAGTTGATCTGTCTACCTATCTAATCTATGATCTAGCCATCTACTGTCTCCATATCAATATCTCAATGACCTAAGCTATCATCATCTATCATCTATCTTATATATCTAGTCTGTATATCTTGCTGTTTGTTATCTATATAAATCAATATGATCTCTTTAATCCATCTATCTAATGTGATAGCTATCTATCTATCTATCATCTATCTCTCTATCTATCTATCTACCTATCTGCTGTTCATCACTCCTGATCCAAGGATGCAGTCACATGCCAGCTGATTCCAGACGGATATCTCCCTTTTCTGCCACTTGGGGGGGATCAGGAAGAAATTCAGGCTTCTTTCATCTTCAAGCCCATAATGGAGTTCATGTTTCCAACCCAGCAGGAAAAACCGTCATCTATAAAAAGCCCTTTAAAATGTCTTCTTATACAAAAAAAAATTTATTTTTTTTACTTTTCACTTTTCTTCCCCTTCCAAATAATCGCTAGAGAATTTGGGGCTTAAATTTCTTGACAACACACTTGATGCCACAGATGCAAAGCAGTGTCATCAACAAGTGGCTGATCTAGTCAATAACTCTTACTAGGTTTGAATTTTTAGCCAAAAAATGAGTTTAAACGGGGCCAACTTTATCATGAGTCGTTACTGTGCTGTTGAACTCCTGGGCCCCTCGTTTCTCATGGTGGATTCATTACAGTGTCTGCATGGAGGTTTGCATTCTCTGCACAAGCATCTCCCTTCCCACAGCCCTGGGCTTGCTGCGCTTCCAGGGCACGGCCTGGGGTCACTCCTTTGGCAGTGTTGGTGACAGATTCTTCCCCAGGGGCTGTTTTGTCTAAAAAAGCTTTTAGCCATAGAGGGCCTCACACTCAGAGACATGTGGCATGAGAGTCCTGTGGGACTCAGCTCACTCCTCTCTGGGCAGACGCGGCCAGGGTCCTGTTCCTCTTTTGTAGCATCAAATGAAGGGACTGTGTCAGACCCCTCAGAGATGACAGCGCTGGTCCTGACCATTGGTGACCAGTTCTGGTAGAGACAGACAGCTGCTTTTTACAAAAATTTATTTTATTTTATTGAGGTATAGTTGATTTTCAACGTCCTGTTAGTTTCAGGTGTACAGCACAGTGTCTCAGCTATATATATATATATATATATATATATATATATATTCCTTTCCCTTATGGGACACTACAAAATTTTGATTTTAGTTCCTTGTGCTATACAGTAAGTCCTTGTTGGCTATCCATTTTATATATAGTAGTATGTATATGTTAATCCCAACCTCCTAATTTATCCCTCACCCCCCTTCCCCTTTGATAACCATAAATTTACTTTCTATGTCTGTGGGTCTATTTCTGTTTTGTAAGTAGGTTCATTGGTATCTTTTCTTTTTTTTAAGATTCCACATATAAGTGATATCATACGATACTTGTCTTTGTCTGGCCTAGTTCACTTAGTATGATAATCTCTAGGTCCATCCATGTTGTTGCAGACAGACAGCTGCTCTTGCTTCGACATTCACATCTCATACTTCTTTCATACAGCTGGGAGTCTTTATTATTGTTATTTATTTTTTGCCTTTGTTCATTAGCTCCACAGATCATGGGGGTAGAAAAAGCAGGCAGAACAGATCCATAGTTAAGGCAAGGAGAGAGTTTAGTTAGAAAACTATGTCCTGAGGGGTTGACAGATAATTTGGGGGCCCCTCTGAGCCCGGTGGAGGCGGGTAGACTTAGTATTTTGGAGGAAATGCAATCTTTGCTTCAGAGTTTTAAATGCAAACCCAACGGAGTGTCCCAGCAACAGGTTCGGAATTGGTGGTGTGTTTTACGTGTCATTTTACACAATCAGATGGGGGCTTCAGCCCTACGCGTACGATGGGCATTTAAGTTATTGTCCAAATTGGATGCACTTTTGAGAGTGAAAGGGCTGCTGCTAATTGTTATCCCAGGACAACAGCATAAACCAGGTAAACCCAGGTATATGTCACTCTTCTTCCGAGGGGCTTGCGTTTAGTTCTCTTGTTCTCCGATGAGCTCGGAAGGGGAATGACCCAGTGGCTGCTCTCCGGACCCCTCCACTGACCTGCAGGGAATCATAGCGGGGAGCTGCCTGATTCCGTCCTTTGCACAAGAAACAGTAGAAGAAAGTGAGATGATTTGGAGGCAGCAGATAATGGATACCATCGATTGGAGTCTGTGCCCCAATACAAGCCCTGTACACGCCATTTCTAATCCTCACGTCAACCCTGAAGACAGCTGGGCTTGTCCTCGTGCCATAAATGAAGAATGGGAAGCCCAGAGATGCCAGCTGACTTGCCTAAAGCCACAGAGCTTGCATGTGTTAGGGCTGATCCACGCTCTGGGCTCGTGGCGCTCTCAGACCACAGAATAAGGAGCACTGTTGGCTTTCGAACAATCAAAGAGCGTGCTCATGGGAATTCCCTGGCAGTGTAGTGGTTAGGACTCTGCGCTTTCACTGCCGAGGGCGCAGGTTCGATCCCTGGTCGGGGAACTAAGATCCCACAAGCCTCGCGGCACGGCCAAAAAACAAACAAACAAACAAACAGAAAAGAGTGTGCTCACAAACGCTGCTCGGTGCCCAGCATCCAGGTGCTTACAAATATCCCAGATGCGGTCGCCCACCTGCAGTTTGCGATGGGGCGTTGGGCTCTCCAATCCCCAAGAAACAGAAAGATTTTGGTGTTCAAGCTTAATCTTGTCCTTCAACCCAACTTTTATTTAAAAGTGATTTTTCTGCACTGTGAAGGGAGAAAGTGATCACATAGGGACTGTCTGTCACCAAGCAGGAGGCTGCATCCAGCGGGGGAAGATGCTCACTGAGATGCTGGTGTGCCGAGTATCTCTGCTCTCCCAACAGAAGCACTGGATTGATGGCCTTGATGTCCCCCTGCATCCCAGGGGCGGGGATTTGGCCAGCAATCAAAAGGAGTAACTCATGCCGTGCACTCATAAACTGAACTTAATCCCTCTTCTGGGAGGCCCTTTCCATGCATGGCTAGATTGTGCTACGCAAGCTGCTTCCAAGGTCTCCTTGCCCGGATCTGGTTTTTTCCCATTTCCCTGAATCGCTTTGGCACGGCCTGCTATGAGGTCCATCAGATTCAGCTCTTTACAGTCTGGCTGGGAAACACCTCGGGCAGATGGCACTCTTTGAGGAGAAGCAGGGACAGGGCAGATCAAACAGTTGTTCAGAGTCGGGGTTGCTGCTCTGTGCATTGTTTTTTCCTTTATGGAGATCATCCAAGGAGAAGCATGAGGTATAATGGAAAGAATTTGAGGCCTCAACTTCTCGACAACACATCTTCACGGAGCCGGGAATCAGGAGACCTTAATTCTGACCTCGACCCTCCTGCTTATTAGCTCAGGCAACTTGCGCCACATCTCGGTCTTGGTTTTGTCAATTGTCAGAAGGGCCTGGATCGACCTTTCTGTTTTTTTTTTTTTTTTTTTTTTTGCGATACGCGGGCCTCTCACTGTTGCGGCCTCTCCCGTCGTGGAGCACAGGCTCCAGACGCGCAGGCTCAGTGGCCATGGCTCACGGGCCCAGCCGCTCCGCGGCAAGTGGGATCTTCCCAGACCGGGGCACGAACCCATGTCCCCTGCATCGGCAGGCGGACTCTCAACCGCTGCGCCGCCAGGGAAGCCCTGGATCGGCCTTTCTTGCCTAATAGGGTCGCTGGAAGGATTTGGTGAGATGGCAGGTATGACGTGGCTTGGGCAGGTTATACAGGAGGAGAGGTAGGCCCTGCAGCCCCGTTTTGCTCCTGATGGCCAAAACTTTTTACCATGACACCTGGATCCTGAGACGTTTGAAGGGCTAACTTTGTTTTGTGGGGATTGGTTTCAGCAATCATTTCTCATTTCATTATACACCTCTTCTCTTTTTCTTCTTTCACTGGGAATCAATTAAAATGGTCAGCATAGCTCCAAAATGGCATTTTCTTTGACATTACAGAGGTACATCCTCACCAACACCCGAATTTCTTTTCTGACCGAAAGCATTCATCTCTGTTTATTGGAGAGTTCCGCCACCCGCCTCCCCTCCGGACTCCCCTTCACGAAAACATATTTTCCATCTTACTTTGGAAAACGAGGGTTCGCTTTGCTGAATTTTATATCCTGCTCAGTGGGATGTTCAAAATATCTGATCATGTTCTCTCTTTACAGTGTAGAAAACGGTGCTTTTAATGAATGGTTGGCTCAAAGGACAGGTAAAGGTTCAACACACAAATCTTTGTTACTGGGGGATGGATGGGAGTCTGACACCTGATCCCAAGCTCCGGGTGCAGACTCTGTCTGGGACACAGAGATGGTTTATTGAAGTCTCCTCATTTTGCAGTGGGGAAACTGAGGCCCAGGGGTTTCTGCACGTCTGTGCCCTTTCTCCCTAGTGCACGCTTATATCTGTGACTAGCGCTGTTTATGTGCATTTTAGTTTGCTACCAACAGCGAGCTCTGGTGATGGCGAGAGAAGCTTTCCCACTGCACAAAAACTCAACTCTCAGAAAGAGCTTACTTTCCAGAGGATAACTGAAGATGGTCTTATCATCCCTCTTTGAAATGTGAATTTTCATTACATGGCAAGGCCTCTTAATGAAACACAAACTGGAAAAGCCGATCAATAAAAAAGAAACAGATTCTGCTAATGTCGGGGGTTGGAAAGTTCTCACTGTATTTTCTAGATCCTTCCGCTTTTGCAGAGGGGCTTTTAAACGTTTCCATCTTAGTTCTGAGAGAGTCGGGGATCCGGAAGCCACGTGCTGTGTGACGTTTCTGCCTCTCTGACATAAATCCTCTCTTTCCACTGTCTCCTTGCCAGTCAAAAGCAACCTCTAGCCACTGATGGCTTTTCCATCCATGATTGTGCCAGAAAAATGTGACTTTCCTGATAATTTTCCCTCTTCGTGGATTGGCTCGGCCCTTTCTTCTTCATTCTCTTTGCCCTTAAGGCAATTTGCAAAAAAGCCGTCTATTGTTCTTGCTTGTTCTTAGGAATTGCATCAAGAAAAGATGCCGAATAACAGAGCCTTAGCAGTTTAGCCTTCATTCATTTATTCTTTCATTATTTATTTATGTGTGAATACACGTGTTGGCCTACACAAACCATATTGTCTCTTTAAAAATTAAAAAAAATTATATATAATTTATTTACCATAAAATTCACTCTTTTAAAACGTACAATCTTTTTTTTTTATTTTTAGGGTATTCACAGAATTGTGCAACCATCACTCCTATCTAATTTCAGAACGTTTTTACTACTCCCCAAAGAAACTCCGTATCAGCAGCTGCTTTTGCCATTTCCCAGCCGATGGCAAACAGTAAAGCAGAAAGCTCTCTATGGATTTGCTACTCTGGACATTTCGTATAAATGGAATCATACACTATGTGGCCTTTGGTGACTGGCTTCTTTCACTTAGCATCATGTCTTCAAGGCTCATGCATGTTGTAGCATGTATCAGTCCTTCTCTCCTTTTTATGACCAAATAATACTATGCTGTAGGATATACTATATTTTGCTTATCCACTGATCAGTTGATGACATTAGGGTTTGTTTCCACTTTTTGGCTTCTGTGAATGAATAATACTCACTTGTGGACAGGTTTTTGTGTGGACATATGTTTTCATTTCCCTTGGGTATATGTCCAGGAGTGGAATTGCTGGGTCATGTGGTAATTCTATCTTTAACTTTTTGAGGAGCTGCCAAACTGTTTCTCAAAGTGGCTGCACCAGTTTACATTCCCACCAGCAGTGTCAGAGGGCACGAGTTTCTCCACATTTTTGCCAACGCTTGTTCCTTTCTGCATTAGGATTGTAGCCATCTCTAGGGGTGTGAGAGGTATCTCATTGTGGTTCTGACTCTAGGCTTTATTTCAAGGCCAGTCCGCTTGTTCGCTGACCCTTAGTCACCCTTCTCTTGATCCGTGATGTGAGAACTTGGTCTTGAGTATGCTTTCCTAACCCTGCATGGGGACATCTGATGTGAAAAGTACAAGGATGTTCGGAGAGATGAGAGAGATTAATTGAAACTAGGGCTCTCTGCCCCCCCACAGAGGGTACTCTGGGATTCACTGTCTCTGGGGTTCACTGTCCCTGGCTGGCTGGAATGGCCACCTCCTTTCCCTTCAGGCCCCCCTCTGCTCCTCCAGACGCACTGCTGTCTCACGAGGGGCCCCAGAGTGAATCCTGTTTTGTGGTTGTCTACGACTACCCTTCATTCTGCTTTATGGTGGGTGGGCAGGTAAATGGTCTTGTGCCACGGAGGGAAGTGGCTGGTGGCCTTGTAGCCTCTTTGCTCCAATGTCCTTCTTCTGACACCTTCTGTAGCCTGCCAGGCTGGGGCAGTCTCAGCCACGGACCGGGGATCTCCCAGGCCCGTCTGTTCCTGCCTCAGATGGGCATCCCCCCTCTCCATAGGCCACGGTAATAAAACTAACCACATCCTGCATTTATAGCTTGCAGAGGCTTTACTCACAGCTGCTGTCTCCTGGGACCCTCCCTCTCCCTCTGTAAGATCGATAGGGTGGGGAATATCCCCCACTCCCCATGAGGAAATTGCAGAATAGAGAAGTTAAGTGACTTGACCAAGGCCACCCAACTCATACAAGGCTGAATGAGGACTCAGACCCTGGGCGTCTGGCTCCCTGGACAGCATGTGTCCTGCTTGGCGTGTTGCTGGGGGCCTCAGGTGTGATGCATGGTTTCAGTATGTGCACTGGATCTCAGGCGACTCCATCCTTGCTTTCCGGATGCTTCTGACATAGTGATGAACACCTAATAAAACTGCGAACTGAGAATGGTGCTGGGTGCCTGGGGCTGCACTGATGTGGGTGGGGGGAGGGAGATAACAATGGAAGGATGAGGTCCTGCCCAGTGCCATCACAGTATTGCTCTGTGTAATCTCTGTGGTTTCCACCACTATGAAACCCTGTTCTTTCATCCATACAGTCATTCACTCATTCTGTTGGTCTTTAGTAGGCCACATGGTAGGTCCTGGTCTAGCCATTAGAACTGCAGATATGGGCTCTATTCTTTTTTTTTTTTTAAAGATTGATTTATTGGGCTTCCCTGGTGGCGCAGTGGTTGAGAGTCTGCCTGCCGATGCAGGGGACACGGGTTCGTGCCCCGGTCTGGGAAGATCCCACATGCCGCGGAGCGGCTGGGCCCGTGAGCCATGGCCGCTGAGCCTGCGCGTCCAGAGCCTGTGCTCCGCAACGGGAGAGGCCACAACAGTGAGAGGCCCACGTACCGCCAAAAGAAAAAAAAAAAAAAAAGACTTATTTATTGATTTAGACTGCACTGGGTCTTAGTTGCAGCACGCAGGATCTTCTTTGCGATATGTGGACTTCTTAGTTGCGGCATGTGGACTTCTTAATTGTGGCATGTAGACTTCTTAGCTGCGGCATGCAGATTCAGTTGCGGCATGTGGCCTTCTTAGTTGAGGCATGCGGGTTTCTTTGCTGCGGTATGCATGTGGGATCTAGTTCCCTGACCAGGGCTCAAACCAAGGCCCCCTGTATTGGGAGTGTGGAGTCTTACCCACTGGATCACCCGGGAAGTCCCTGGGCTCTATTCTTAAAGAAGTTGCCATCTACTGGGGAGACCCACAAGGAAAGGATTATCATAAAATATGATCATTTCTAGATGAAGGCTCAGGGGCAATAGAGAAGAAGAAATCTTGACAATCTTCCGGAGACGGTCAGGGGGAGGTTTCCCTGAACAGGTCTGAGACTTGAGGGCCTTAAAGGACCATCATGATTTTGCCCTGGAGTCTGATTGTGGGGTGGGCAGCAGGAGGGGGTGTCCAGGCAAAAGAGAGGCGTGGGTGAATGGACTGAGGCATGTGGAATTTGGTAAAAAAGAGTCTGGTATGCTTTAGAATGTACGAGTACGTTAGTTTTGCTGGGTATAAAAAAAAGAGTTTCGGAAGGAAGGGTGTATGGGGGAGTCTGGAGGGAAGGTGAGTGGGAAGGGTGAGGGTTGTGGTGAGGGCCTGATACCCATGTGTGTCATCCTGTGGGTGGGGCGGGAGTGGTGCTCCCTGTTCCCTGAGGTTGAAGGTGAGCCCTAGTTACCTATTTTTTTTCAGCTCCTCTCCAGTCCCTAGCCCCTTCTGTTTACCGTCAAAGTTCAGCGAGAACTCTCACAAACAGTGCCAAGAGACTCCGACTGTGAGAGTATGTGGCCCAGCATGCAAGGGGGGATTTAGGGTGGAGGAATCTCCTTCGCTAGAGAGACAGGTCCTGGAAGGCTGGAGGAGGGTGTGACAGAGCCTTTGTTGTGCAAGGGCAGCTCTTATGGAGTGAGTCTTCTGGGCAGGGAAGTTCTAGTGAGGTACGTGGAGGGAAGGGGTCTTGGACTCTGAATTTGGCCTATGGTGGGTTTTTTTTTTATAATTTTTAAATTTATTTTTTAAAATAAATTTGTTTATTTTATTTTTTGGCTGCATTGGGTCTTTGTTGCTGCACGCAGGCTTTCTCTAGTTGCAGCGAGCGGAGGCTACTCTGTTGTGGTGTGCAGGCTTCTCATTGTGGCGAGCAGGGGCTGCTTTTGCTGCGGAGCACGGGCTCTAGGTGTGCGGGCTTCAGT
Organism: Grampus griseus; assembly: GCF_964374135.1. Lineage (NCBI taxonomy): Eukaryota > Metazoa > Chordata > Mammalia > Artiodactyla > Delphinidae > Grampus > Grampus griseus. The sequence continues at coordinate 103,041,407 of NC_139000.1, forward strand.
AGTCGTGGCACATGGGCTCAGTCAGTAGTTGTGGCTCGCTGGCTCTAGAGCGTAGGCTCAGTAGTTGTGGCGCAGGGGCTTAGTTGCTCCGCGGCATGTGGGATCTTCCCGGACCAGGGCTCGAACCTGTGTCCCTTGCATTGGCAGCCACATTCTCAACCACTGTGCCACCAGGGAAGCCCCCTGGCCTATGGTGTTTGAGTTCTACCTTCACTGCTGGACAGTAGTTTCCATTTTCAGAGGAGTCACACGTTTTTTTTTTCCCTTTCCTTCCTTCCTTCCTTCCTTTTTAAAAAATTGTAGTAACATATACATAACATAAAGGTTGCCCTTTTAACCATTTTTGAGTGTACAGCTTAATGGCATTAAGTATATTCACACTGTTGTGCAACCATCATCCCCATCCATTTCCAGAGGTTTTTCATCTTCTCAAACTGAAACTCTGTACCCATTAAACACAAACTCCCCCTACCTCATATAAGTGGAATCATACAGTATTTGTCCTTTTGTGACTAGCTTATTTCCCTTAGCATAATATCTTCAAGGTCCATTCATGTTGTAGCATGTGTCAGAATTCCATTCCTTTTGAATAATATTCCACTGTATGTGTATACCTACATTTTTAAATCTACTCAGTGGACATTTGGATTGTTTCCACCTTTTGGCTATTGTGAATAATGCTGCTATGAACGTGGGTATATAAACATCTATTTGAGTCCTTGCTTTCCATTCTTCTGGGCATGTACCCAGAAGTGGAATTGCTGAATCATATGGTAATTCTGAGCCACAGTTTTCTGATCTGTAATACGATGTTTCAAGGTTACTGAGGTGACTTAAATTTGATAGAGGGTACAAAGTCCTGAGCATGTGCCTGGCTCATAATAAATGTTAAGTCCCTTCCTTCCTGAAAGGCCCCTTCCATCCTTTCCTGAAAAGTTTACCTTTTAAAACAAAAGCCATTGAAACTATTTTGATGAAAAATTTCTCTCCAAAGTTAGTGCACAGTTCCTTCTAAGTGGAGGAAACAGAACGTAATTTAACCTTGCTTTATGGCCCAGGGTTATTATTTTGAGTCCATGTCCTAGCACTGTGCTCACCTTCAAAGTGGTGGGCCTTTGACAACTCCCACAAATGGTCTCTAGCTGTTGGAAATATTTGTCTCTGTTTCATCATTCTCCACCTCCTCCCTTCCTGTCCTCTCTCACTTCCTGGTGCTGTTAGTGTACCTGACTGTGGTTGTCGCCCTCCCCCATTTAAGTTCACATTTCAAGCCTGCCTTCTGCCTGGGGACCAGATGATTGAGATCCTCATAATTCTGTGAAAGTAGGAAGATACAGACCCTGGATGAGAATCTATAACCACCCCTCCCAAGGGCAACTTATTTTGATCGCATGGAGGTCCTTTATGGACATTTGGTGGAGTTTGAGTGAGGGGGTCAATGGCCAGATTTAGATACTGAGGTGTCATTGCCTCTGGGAAAGTCACGCCAGGGAGGAGGTGAAAGCCAGGTGAGTACTCTGCCAGGACTGAAGGGCAGGTGGTCAGGTTCCATCTGGACAGTCTCAGAAGGCTTCCTGGAGGAGGGCGAAATGGACCTAGTTGGGGAAAGAGGAGGTGAAGAAATGTGTGAGAGAACCTGCCTCCCTCCTATTGAGAATCAAGGGAAGCACAGAGCTAGGAAATGGGCCACTGGCTGCCCCTCAGGCTCCAGGGCCACCAGGCTTTGAACACGTCTTCACTGTAGGACTGATCATCTGACATCTGACCATCTCCATCCTAATCCCCTCACTTGTCAAGTCTGGCATTTACCATAGGAAATATTAGCGTTGTCTTCATTTGGTCTCTTTCGGTATCTGATATCTTATGTGTTTCCCAAAGGCATTTTGTTCAGTTGTGGAAAATGTGTTGAAACTGCTCTCTCTTTGCCTTGAACCTGCATCTTGCATGAGGTCTCTGGGCTGTGGAATTTGAGCAGGAGCGCTTGGGCTGGCCCAGCAAATACTTCAAAGTCTCCCTTCCTGATGAGTAAGGAGCCAGAATGCCCGTTATTATCACTGTTATTTAACATTGTTCTGGAAGTTTTAGCCAATGTAATATGACAAGAAAAGTAAGAAGTAAAACTGTTGGAAAGGAAAAACAAAATGACTGGTATTTGTTAGATGGTTTACCTTAAATATTCACAGGAATTAACTGAAGAAGATATTGGCTCTAAGAAGAAAGTTTATTAAGATGACCCAGTATAAAAATATGTATTCAAAATTAATAGCCTTCCCATATAACAGAAATAACAAATTGGAAAATATAATTTAAAAATCCCATTCACAATAGCAACACAAAATATAAAGTAACTAGGAATTACAAGAATACATTTTTATGTTTTGGTCCTAAGAGAAGACTTCAATAAATTTAAAAAGTGCTATGTTAATGAATAGAAAGACCTAATACTTTAAAGAAGCAGATTCTTTAGAGATTAATTTATACATTCAGTGTGATTCCAACCAAAACTTCAAAATGTGTTTTGTTTTTGTTTTTGTTTTTTTTGGACACCTGACTGAAAGATTCTGGAGTTCTGGTGGAAGAATTAATATGTAATAAGAACTAAGAAAAATTTTTAAAAAGCATAATGAAGAAGGGGAGGAGACCACTACTGGCTTGATATTTAAAAAATTATAAAAATATAATAATTTAGGTGGTATGGTACTAGCTCCAGAAGAGACATATACATCAATAGGGAAAAAAAAGAAAATCCGTTAAGTGCCAGCTGTATTTAAGTATTTAGTGTATGAAAAAGATAACATTTCAAACTCATGGTGAAACTATAATATAGTTGCAGTATTATGCTGGAATAGTTAACTATTTGACAAACGAAGAGTAAGCTCCTCAAATCATATGCCAGAATTCCTTCTAGATTTGGGGTTAGAGTTAAATTTAAACAACAAAGTCAAAAAAGAACCAGAAAAAAATACAGCCAAAGAGTCATAGGAAATATTTCATCAAAGGCAGAAATCAGAAAAGATGGAGACACTTGACTACATAGAAACTAAAACCATTATCAGAGTAAAATAGTTAAAAGAAAAACAAGAAGTAGGAAATTTTATTTGCAATATATATATGATATAGGGTTGATACATTTAAAATATGAAATCTTAACATTTTAATAAAAAGATGAATGCTTTAATAGCAAAAGTAAAGGGTATGAATGAGGTATTCACAAAAGAAGACATAATTCTACCACTAAATTTATGCAAAGATATTCAACCGAAATATTAATAAATACAAGTTAAAATAACAATAAGCTAAGTTTTTTCTACTAAATTTTCAGATGTTAAAAAGAGTTCTAACATCCAGTGTTGTGATGAAATGGGCACTCAGAGACTGCTGGCAGGTGTTTACATTGGTATGGCCTTTCTGGAGGACAGTAAGGCACTATCTAACAGGAGCTTTAAAAACTTATGAGCAAAAAATATTCATACCCCTTGACCCAGAATAATCTATGTGCAAGCATTTAGTTCTTTGTTTCTTTCTTTTTTTAAAAATAAATTTTATTTATTTATTTATTTATTTATTTTTGGCTGCGTTGGGTCTTTGTTGCTGCGTGCAGGCTTTCTCTAGTTGTGGTGAGTGGGGGCTGCTCTTTGTTGTGGTGCGTGGGCTTCTCATTGCGGTGGCTTCTCTTGTGGTAGAGCACGGGTTCTAGGTGCACAGGCTTCAGTAGTTGTGGCACGCGGGCTCAGTCGTTGCGGCTCGTGGGCTCTAGAGCACAGGCTCAGTAGCTGTGGTGCACGGGCTTAGTTGCTCCGCGGCATGTGGGATCTTCCCGGACCAGGGATCAAACCTGTGACCCCTGCATTGGCAGGCGGATTCTTAACCGCTGCGCCACCAGGGAAGCCCAAGCATTTAGTTCTAAGGATGTTCACTGCAACATTATTTATGAGAAAAAATTAGAAACAACCTAAGTGACCAAAATAAGTGATTGGTTAAATTATGGCCGCTTCTAGGACAAAATATTATGGAGTCATTAAAAACCAGTGTAGGAAATATTTGTTAATATGGATATGTTCACAATATATTGATGGAGAAAAGCAGGCCTTGATCACTGTGTCCAATTTGATTCTACTTTTTTTTTTAAAAGTTTAGTGAAAAAAAAAGAGTTTAGTGAAGTACAATTTATACTATAAAATTATGATACTATTTTCATAAAGAATATATATGTGTGTGTATAAGTGGGTAGGAATAAAGATTTTATAGGCACACATCAACATATTAATAGTGATTTTGGGTGATGGAATAATAAAATTTTTTTTCCTCAATTTTTTCTGGTTTTCCAAGTTGTTGGCATTTAAGTGCTTTCACACTTAAAGGAGTTTTATAAAAAGAAAATTCCCTTGGAGCAGTCCTTTTCATCTGGGTTGCTGTCTCTTACCCCTGTCATTCCTGGGAAGGAAGAGAACGTAATGTGAGGAAGTATTTGAATTTATGTACAGCCGTGCGGGTGGTCTTTGTGTAGGACCTGAACTCTCCACCATCGACACAGTTATAAAGTGTAATTAAGGCTCCCTGAACAACTGGGTCCCTTATCAAGCTTAAACCTTGTTGTCCAGATACACTGGCTGTTAGTCAGAGTCTTATTAATTGCGGGAAAAAAGACCCATTGAATAGCCAGCCCTCAGCCCCAAATGGGGAGCACATCATGGTACAAGGGCCATGGTTCAGACTCCAGAGATGTTATGTTATGTTTTTGAATTCAGTCCAGGTTCCTAGGAGGAAAACACCCATCAATTATGTTGGCTCTAGATAGATCCCAGTCAACATATGACATCACCAGCTCTTATTTCCCTGCCCGCCTTTATTTGGAGGGGATGCAGGGAGAATTGTGCAACGTTGGAATAAACAGAATAGAGCCCAAATTCCTTGTGCTTTTGTTTCTGGGTTGAGCTCCAGTCTGATAGCTGCTGTTTTCTTCACCATAAACAGTGAGGCTGTGTCATAGCGGCTTTGTACAAGGGAGGAATCATTGTCCAGTTGCTAATTAGAATCCACTGTTTACCACAGTTCTTGTTTGAACTAGGCGCTCTCGCCTTTATTATGTTATTTGGTGTGTGTCCACACGTGATGTCATGCATTAGAGTAGGTGTGAACCTCACACTACTTCAGTCCATATTTTCACGGAAAGATTATTGTCATTAGATCATAGGGTTTGTTTGTTTATCTACTTCAATAGGAGTGATGAAGTTGCTCGTTGTTCTTTCCTGTTATTGACAATGACCTCGGGCTGGAGCATTTTGACAGAGCTCTTCACATTACCTATGTCAGTATGTATGTTTCTGTCGGTCTCTAATTAGGAAGCTGCAAGTCCTTGAGTTTCTCGCTGGGTTCCCTTCCCAACAAGGAACCCCAAGAAGGAAAACAGACCCAATCTTAGCACGTGAAAGCCTTGTGGTGTGACTTTTATTTTTTCATGATGTTCCGGACAGCCCTGTAATCTCTTATTTTTGGCAGGCCAGTTCAGAATCTGTGGTCTGGTAGTCCCAGGCAACCAAAAGCTGAGACAAACAGAGGAAGTGTCATTGCTCACATGTTTCCCCAGCCACCTCATCTTGGCCTGACACGGCCAGCTGCCACCCCTCTTCGAGGTGGAGCTGTTCAGAGCCGAGTCTGTCCTAGCCCCAGACGGAGACCCTTTTGGTTGTCCCCCCAACCCCTAGGGTCCCCCCTCCCTCATTACTTTCCTGCATGCTTTCCGTAATTTGTTTCTAGTCTGGAATTTATTTATGGCAGACTTTGTGGTGAAAACTGGGAAGTCTCTTCCATTTTTTTAAAGCAGCCTGGAGTGGGACTTCCCTGGTGGTTCAGCCGTTAAGAACCCGTGCTTCCACTGCAGGGGATGCAGGTTCGATCCCTGGTCGGGGAACTAAGATCCCACATGCACGTGCAAAGATTGGGTCTGTCTGTTTTTGGCTGTGCGGTGTGGCCGAAAGTCCACAGGAAGTAGGATAGGGAGCTCACCTCCTACCCCTCTGCCCCTATCATACGCATGCAGGCACACACGCATGCATGCACACACATGCACACGCATGAACACACACACACAGGCATGCGCATACCCTCTGGTCATCATCCTGGTACCCAGGGCCTTGTGTCTGGTAAAGGATGCTAATGGAAGGGGGTGTGCTCAGAAAATCTGCCAATCCTCCGGGCCTGTGCTTCCACCTCTTAGGGAACCCACCTCCTGCACCTCCCTGCATGGAAAGGGAGAGGGGAGAACAAGGTCATGCATCCCAGCCTGGAGTTACCATAGCCCTTAGGGTTTTGAAAATACAAATAGTTTCAATATTCTAAAAGCCTGCGGAGATTCACACTGCAGTGATGTTTCCAGGGTAAGATCAGGTTTCTTTGCTTGTGATCGGAATGACATGGACTCTGTTAATGATGATTAGTTTGTGTTTTCTGCTCTGCGTGGCCGTTTTTCTTGCGTTGGATTCCTAATGCAAATGGATACATTTCTTCATGCCTAAGACATTCCATTTGATAGGAAGATTGTTTCCATCATGCTGTCCCGGGGTTGGGAGCCGGGTGGGGACGGTGATTCCCTGGGAGGTGAAAAGTTTATGTTTATGTCTTGACAGAGGGTCTCTGTGACTCTTCCTGCTCTAGCATTTACTGTCTTTTATTTTACGACCCCTGCCTACTTGCCGTATAAACAGGACAGATTTGTTTTCTTGTTTTAGTCTTATTTAGTTTTATGCAGAAGACTGTTCAGCTAGATGAACACTTCAAAGTTCCAGTCCTTTCTTGTGGCACCGGGAACCTTGGACCTTCTCTCAATAACGTCTTTATCTGCTCCCTTCCCGCACTCTGTTAACCCCTCATGGGTCCTCCACCTGACCCTGACTCCCCCCCGCTCCCCCCTGCCCTGCCCCTGCCACCTGGCGCGCCAGCAGCCCTGAAGGGTGCCCTCAGCCTCCTAGATTCCGTGCCCCTGCGACGCCCGAGCCCTGACCCTCCTCACATTCTACCTCAAAGCACGATCGAGCCTATGGAGACTGACTTTGTGCCAGGACTTAGGCCAAGCAGCCTTATATGCTCAAGATGATACTATTTTACTTTCAATTTACTTAATGAATGTTTGTATAAGACCTACTCTGCCAGGCCACTCATATACGCCTTTTGGAAACACCATTTCATAACAACCATGTGAGGAGGTACTGTTATCTCCATCTCACAGGTAAGGAAACTGAGGCCCAGAGAGGGTGAAGGATCCTGAGTTGTATAGCTAGTGGGTGGCAGAGCCCGGGTGCCACCTTCGGCAGTCTGACCCCAGAGTTCATGCTTTTGACCCCTATGCTATGAGGTAGCCATGGTTGCTATACTTATTTTGCAGATGGGGAAACTGAGGTAGGGGGGTGGGTGGTTTAAGTAACTCGCCTAAGGCCCTAAAGATAGTTAGTGGCACGGCCAAGATTCATCTCCAGACAGGAGAGCTTGGAGCCGGGGCTCTGAACCTGTGCACGCTCTGTGGGGTTTCCGGCACATTCAGTGTGGACAGTTATAGCCCTGGAGACCATTCCCACACAGAAGTTAACTGGTTCTAAAAACTTACTGGTGCTCTAACGTTTTTTTCATGAACACGAGTGTACTTAGCCGGTGGAGTTGAGGCCCAGTTGTCCGACCAGGGCATTTGAGAGCCAGCCAGCTCGAGGGCCGGTGAAGTCCATGAGAACCCCCAGGACTTCAGACGGCTTAGAGGAATGCCAGGATCCAGACACGTGCCTGAAGCGAACTTTGTGTTTCTCCCACCTGTGGGTGGGTGTGAGGTGGCATAAAGCTGGCTTGACTCCAGGCTGAGACTCAGAATGCCTGTCTAATTACAGGAAACAGAGCCCCCTCCAGCAGTTAGCCAACGATTTCAACATCTCTTGGAGAAATTCTACATGAGCCTGGAGTTGGAAGCTTTGATTTCTAATGAGTTTGGCTGGAATTTTCACCTTTGGCTTTTCTTGCCTTCTCCCTGGGCCACGATTTCATCATCCTGCTTCGGAGCTGGCATTTCCTATTAAGTGTCTGTCCGTCTGTCTGTGAGCCCACATGGAGCTGAGAGAAAGCACAGCTTCGGTCCCTGCACTTGGGGCCCGGGGGCCTGGGCTGCGGCCCTGCCTCTGTCTTGAAGGCCTAACAAGGCGCCCTTAGGGGTATCATTTTAGGGCTCCGATTGACAAAGCTAAGAGCAGAGATAAGGGCCCAGGAGAACTAAGATGGTGGCCTAGCCATTTCATCATATCCTGGTTAAATTGTCAGTAACCTCTTTGTACAGCTGGTAGATCTGCTCTCTTATGTATTACTTAGTCCCCTACTTGGGTCTTGGAAGGTGGCCATTTATCTGAAACAGAGATGGCCTAGAATAGTGAAAAGAGCTTTGTTTTTTACTCCCTTAAATAGCAAGCAAATAAAGTGAAAATACCAGCACTGCCTGGGGTGACGTTCCGATGCGTGGCTAGAGGCGGTAGGAAGTGATGATGCTTTGGAATGCAACGTGGTCATCTGTATTATGAACTGTAGGAACTCTGACTATAGGACCCTCTCCAGAGAAAACCATTTAACATAAGGTGAAAGTTATTTGCGTGAATATGTCCATAGAAACATTACGTATGAGAGAGGAAAATTGGAAGCGCTCTATAGGTTCAACATAGGAGAATGGTGAAGAAAGTTGTGATAGATTCTCCTGAGAATAGTTCCCATAAAAAATGGAATTACAAAGACTCTGAGACAACATGGTATTAAGAAAAAAGCCACAGTTAAGAGTGAGTGGGCTTTTGATTACACCCACATAAAACATATGTACATGACAGTTGTGGAATATGATATAGAAAAAGATGAACAGTTATGATTAGGATGGTGGGATTATCGGTACTATTTTATCCTGTTATAAAACAAGTAAAGGAAACAGGACAGATTGTGGATTCAGACCTGGGATTAATTCTGGTACTGGTACATCACTTTATGTGTCTTTAGTGACTTTTGAAACTTCCCTGGGACTCAGATTTCTCATCAGTAAAAAGATAGAACCATTTCTCAGGGTCTCTGGATCTGAACCTTATCGTTATCATTAACAGTCTCTTTAAGTGGAGTCTGCCGGACTTGCTTACATCAATAAGCAATTAGTAAAAAAACTCGTGGGCAATTAGTGCCATCGTTGTGCACGGACCACGGAGTCCTTTAAGCACTCCTGGTGGTCAAGCAGTGCTGCAGATTTGTTGCCACCTTTCGCGCCTTGATGACGCCTTGCCTGCAGGCGCTACTCCGCACATCCACTTCAAGTGAGCGGAGAGCAAACCGTCGAGTCCACAGAGGCTGGCTTTGAAGTAAAGCCCTGTCTGGCAAAGCGACTCCACTTCCTTCCCTCCCCATGTCCACCGGTCGACTCTGGTGGGCCCCTTCCTGGAAGGTTGACCCACACGTTGTCTACAGATGGGCTCTCAGCCTCCCCACGTCTGCTTTCGATGAGTCGAGGAGGGGATTTCTGCGCATCATTGGGTTGATAAATCCTCTTAAAGGATTTACACGTTATAAATGACCCTTCATTGCCACACGTAGATTTCATTAGCTCAGCCTTTGATCGTACATGCAAGGAGGCCGTGGGCAAGCTATACCAAGCCTCAAAGAAAAAGGTTTTACAAGGTGCTGACATTTTGACAAGCTCTTACCTGGCGCCCCAAATTGAATTTCAATGACCCACATTGGCTGTATCCCCTCTGCCCACCAGGTTCAGTTCATTAGCTGCCCACTTAAGTGAAACTGCATATGTTTTTGATGATAGAAAAGGGTTTAGGTTTGGAAAGTTGAGGTGCGTGCTATTCGTAGATATGCCAAGAAGGTGATGGTGAGTAAAGGCTGTCAAACAAGGCGGGTTGGGATTCGAGCTCTGCAGGCACGTCCCATGGCCCCCATTTCCTCATCTGTGGTGCAAGCATTGTGAACTCACCCTGCCTGCCTGGTTTGAGCATCACACAAGATAAGGCATGTGAGAGCACTTGGTGAACCACTACAGAGCTATACCGAGGTGAGGTTGATATTGTGGCTCTCAAATAAATACAAACAGTGGTACGAAATTATAAAATGGTATGACATTAGAAAATGATTTAACTGTCCCTTTCCTATTTAAAAAAAATTTCTGGAGGCGTGTATATGTTTCCCTAAAGTGGGAAGCTTTGGTTATGCTTTGTGCTAAATTGTGAAAGTGGAATGAAGCCAAGAGGCCTTTCCAAGATCATCGTTAGAATCAGAACTAACACTGGGTTTGGAATCTGGGTCTTCCCTCTGCCCTGCTCCGCACCTTTCCTTTCTCACCCTCTGTCTCCAGCTCTGATTCCTGGGCTCCCAGGGTTACTACCTTCCAGCAGCCTGGGAGCAAGGGGCAACCTCATTCCACCAGGCCCAGGCCACGGGAAGGGAAATCTGGTGGGCAGGGGGCATGGGCTGCAGGTGTGGGGAGCTCCAGGTGCCCGCTTGCAGCTTCTGGATGGGCAGCTCTTTTGGGGCAGCAGGAGCCACCCTTACAGGTGCTGCAGCATGGGGGTCCCACCTGCTTCTCCAGCTGCTGGTCACGGGGATTTGCCGGAGACCGAAGAGGGCCCGGGTCCCCAGATCCATCCACCAGTGAGTGTTGAGCCCAAGACACAGGAAGAGTTGAGACACAGGAAACTTGCAGAGTGCTGTCTGGAAGCAGGGTCCGTGGTGCTGTGGGTGGTCACACTGAGGTGGTGGGGACGGGGTTGGGATGAATCTGGACCATGTTCAGGCAGGGGATAGATAGGGGTGCAGTGGGTGTGAAAGGGAGGCTGGGACATGGGGCGTTGACAGAGATTCAGCCCTTTCCGGAGCTTGGTGGGAAGGACAGGGCAGGAAGAGAGCAGTAGCCCAAGGAGGGAGCAGAGTCATTCCTATATGTACCTTTTATTTAATGTTGATTTTAAAATATTTTTTTTTAATGGACTTTCTTTTTATTTATCTATTTCTGGCCGCACTGTATGGCATGTGGGATCTCAGTTCCCTGACCAGGGATTGAACCCATGCCCCCTGCAGTGGAAGCACGGAGTCTTAACCACCGGACCGCCAGGGAAGTACCCTTATGTGAACCGTTTAATGTATTTTTTTCCCAAATAGATTTTAAGTATTTCAGGAGCGTGGTTTATTTCCTCCAAAGCTGGCTGATCATAAGATCACTTAAGAGGTTGTTTGTTTGTTTTATAAATACATTTTCCTGGCTCCTGCCTCGGCCCTTATTCCCCCCAGATCTGGCTTAACGATTCTACCAGCGATCACTGGACACTGAACGGTTTCTTATGGCTCGACTTACTTCATATGAATATACTCGTTTAGTTTTAAAAACAAGATTACATTAAAGGAAGTTCGGGAAAGAGAGAAATTAGGGGATGACCCCAGTGCCTCAAGGTTCGAGCAGTTAGTCTGCCTGCGATTGTTAGGCTAATGACACAGTTCTCTTCTCTGTTTATTGAATTATTGAACTACTTGCTGCCCTTATAAGACGGCACTTTAATTCTCAATGAGCCACCCCTCCCGGCTTGCTTTTAAGCAGGAGTGGCTGAACAGGGGCTCTGGAGTCTCCCATCTGGGGTCACAGTTCACCTGTGCCAGCTAAGGCCACGTTATGGCCCACCTTCCAGAGTTCTGCCCAGGGCCTTGCAGGGCTGCAGCCCAGGTGCCGTGACGTTGCTCACCTCCTGCAGGCCGGGCCCTCTGCCCTGTGCGCTCTAAGTAACGTGACCAGCTGACTCAACCTCACTGTCCCTCAGCTCCTTTAACTGAAAACTCAGGCCACCATGGCTCCTCCTGCAGGGGTCTGGTGTGAGGATCGAGGGGGATAATCCAAGGAAGATGCACAGCTTAGTCCTGGACACGTGGGAAGCACTTGATGAATATTCATTATTTTTGCCATTCCTCGCATCTTCAGAGTCCGTGAATGACGCTTGAGTTTGTTGTTCCTTTCTTTGGCCAGGGCTAGCCTAAGGCTGGGGGCCCCTTGCCGGCATGCATTCAGGAGGGCTGGGATGTCCCAGTCGCTGTGGTGAGTCTATATGGGGGATGGAAGGGATTGCTGTGTGTGACAAGGACTTTGGTGGAGGGTAGGGGTCCTAAGCTGGGTGTGTGCATTCGCAGAGTCCCATGGCTGGGCCCCTGGGAGGAAGAGTGGTCCAGTCCTCGAGATGGCCGAGGCCTTGCTTGCTAGAGGCACGTGTGATGTTTGGTCTCTCCTGTGCTTATTGAGCGCCTTCTGTGTGCCAGTCTTCCTGCTTAATTAATGCTTTGGGGGACACAGAGAAGAGAATACGAATGGTAATTGGTCATATCTGACCAGCACCTGGTAGACGACGTCGTATTGAGCGCTCACAAAAATGCGGTGAGGTGCATTTTTATCGCCGGCTTGTAGATGAGAAAACCAGGCACAAATTGTTCTAGGGGCTTCCCTGGTGTCACAGTGGTTAGGAGTCTGCCTGCCAATGCAGGGGACACGGGTTCGAGCCCTGGTCCAGGAAGATCCCACACACCGTGGAGCAACTAAGCCCATGTGCCACAACTACTGAGCCCATGTGCTGCAACTACTGAAGTCCGCGTGCCTAGAGCCCGTGCTCCGCAACAAGAGAAGCCACCCCAATGAGAATCCCGCGCACCGCAACGAAGAGTAGCCCCCTCTTGCCGCCACTAGAGAAAGCCCGCGCGCAGCAACGAAGACCCAACGCAGCCAAAAGTAAATGATACCTAAATAAATTTATATAAGAAAAAATGTTCTAGATAGTTCCAGCTCTTAGGAAAATGCTTCCTTGCGTTGTGGGAGAAGCAGTGTATTTGTGCAAGGCGAGTAGTTAGCCCTGGAAGCACGTGCTTTAGAGCACCTTAATGCTTCACAAAGGGATTTATGTGGGAGTTTTCCTTATGAAGGAATGTAACTTTGTCTACCTGCTGGTCTTTTTCAGCGTGTTCCTGTTGCAGGCACTCTTCGGAGTAGTTCCCATATTGACTCATTTACACCTCACTAGAACTCTGTGGCTTAGGTACTAGTATTAACCCCATTTTACAGATGAGGAATCTCAAGTCCACGGAGGCTGAATATCTTGCCCACAGTCACATGCTGAGGAGGTGGCAGGACTGGTCAGGAGCTCAAGCATTACCTCTCCTATGTGTCCCTCTCCTATCCCCAGGCATAGGTGCTTTCTCTTCCCTTTCTGCCTTTTTTCAGAACGAAACTGTCAGGCTGGGCTCCCCAAAGGCTCTTATCTCTCTACCAACAAAAGCCATTCCCTGCTGACTAGGGCACCTGGCATTTCGCTGAGTAGACGCCAGCCCCGAAACTCAGCGGCGGTTTGTGTTGTTATCTCCCTGATGGTTTGCTTTTAATTCAAGTCCATTAATTTATCTAAGATGGAAATGGGTGAGGCCAACGCGCGCGCGCACACACACAGTTAAATGCAGGGCCTGGAGAATGAGGCAGTGCTGATTCTGGAAGGGGAGGCTGGTGATGGGCAGTTCTGATAGTTTCAAGAGCGGCCCCAGGGAGCGCTGGTGGTGTGTGTACCGACTGCAGGAGATTCTAGACCTGCCCCTACAGGGATCTGTGGGTGAGGCTTCGGAGAGGCAGGGGGAGGGCCCGAGCGGGGACCCGGCAGGGCTGACCACCCCCGCATCTTTCTCCTGCTTTACCTGCTTCTCCCCCCAGCAGACCTGCGGTGGTGATTGTCTACCATCTCTATGTGTTCTGAGTACGAAGGGCCCCATGCAGATTGATAAGAAACACTAACCGCTGGCTTTTAAAAAATCTGGGGTCTTGGATTATGTCAGGGCTGACTTTCTAGGTGTGATGTTGTACTCAGGTTAGCAAGACATCACCCCTGGCTGGGGGGGTGTCACTGGGTGGAGGGTCTGAGCATCTGTCTGTATCGTTTCTTACAACTGCCTGTGAATCTACAGTTACTATAAGACGTTTAAACAATAGGGTCTTTTAAATACTACAAACTCCAAAGAGGTCCTAGATTTGAATTTTCCAGGAGCAGCATGTTTACGTGGTGTTAACACTTTGCCGATATCCAATAAACGTAACAACAGAGTACCCAAACCACTCAAGGCAATAAAAAGGAATGAAGTGCTGGTACATGCGACGGTGGATGAGCCTTGAAAACGCTATGCTAAGTGAAAGAAGCCAGACACAAAAGACCACATATTGTATGATTCTTTTTATATGACATATCCATAGACACGGATAGCAAATTAGCGGTTGCTTTGGGCCGGGAGTAGCAGAGACGGGAGGGTGTGGGGAGGGGCAGTTGACGGCGATGGGGTTTCTCTTTTGGGCGATGTTCTACAATTAGATTGTGGTGATGGCTGTGTAACTCTGACGAGACTAAAAATTCAACAGTTGAAATGAGTGAATCGGCTGGTATGTGAATTATATCTCAGTCAAGCTGTTAAAAAAAAGTAGGGTCCTTTGACAGTTTTAAGAGAAGTAATAACAGTCCTTTGGAAAGAGCTGGTGTCTTCTAACTACAAGCACTTCTGGACGCTGGTTGGAACCCCTCAGTTCGGGCCGCCGTCCTGGGGCATCTTCTTGGCTGTCTCATAAACCAGGTTCACAGGCCTCCTCCTGAAACCACAGTGGTGTTTCCGATGGCTCATCCCGAGGGGATGAAGACTCGGCGTGTGCCAGATGTTTTGCCAGGTGCTTTCACACGCTTTCTTGAACTTCTTACAGCCCTGCACTCAACGGTAGTTGTTTCATGCCCGCGTTTTACGTGTGAAGAGAGGAGGGTCCCAAGGAATACACACGGCAGGGGGGTGAGGCAGCAGGAGTCAGAATCAGAACTTGGGGTTCACCGACCCCAAAGGCCATCCTTTCCTGGTCCGATGCCAGGCTGGGTTGATGAGCTGTCCCTCACGTCTTACAAAAGCGGAGAGAAGTCAACTGTCAGGCAGAAGCCAGGCTCTCGTAGGGACAGATGGCTTAGGAAAGTCACCAGGGAAAAGGGCTGTGAGTTCCATGCAAGTCATTTCCAGGCTTTGTCCTCAGAGGAGAATCTCTGCTCCCTCCGGAAATGAGTATGATGCTCTGCCCTGTTCCCTGGAGCAGCTCTTCCCGGGAGAGCTTCTATTTAAAGAGAACTGTGGGAAAACATGTGGAGGCTTTTCATGGACACGTTTCTGAGTGTCATTAGCCCTTGGAGGAAATGTGTTTATTTCCCTGAAGCCCTCAACTTTGCCTGTGTCCTGAGTGTTCAAGGGTTCATAACTCTAGGAGCTGCTTTTGGATATATAGAGAACCAGATATTTTTGGTCAGTGATAATGCTGTTGTGTAGTAAACAGGACCCTGATGGTAAAGTGGGCATGAGTGAATGGCGGTTTGGCAGAAGAAATCAGTGGGAAAAGATTTGCCCTCAGTTACTGATGCTCAGAGTGGAAGCTCCCAGGGAGCTTATTAAAAGTTCAGGTTCTCAGGTCCCAGCCCAGACCTACAGAATCCGAAAGTCTGGGGGTGATGTCAAGGAACCTGGGTTTTGGGGGTTTTTTTTGCGGTACGCGGGCCTCTCGCTGTTGTGGCCTCTCCCGTTGCGGAGCACAAGCTCCGGACGCGCAGGCTCAGCGGCCATGGCTCACGGGCCCAGCTGCTCTGCGGCATGTGGGATCTTCCCGCACCGGGGCACGAACCCGTGTCCCCTGCATCGGCAGGCGGGCTCTCAACCACTGTGCCACCAGGGAAGCCCGGAACCTGGGTTTTAATAAGCTCTCAAGATAATTTTTATACACCCTGAACTTCAAGGAGCATAGCACCCGATGATCTTACCTATGCTTGGAGTTGAGCAGGAAAATTCTGATTGTGTTCCCAGGAGGGCATGTCCTGATCTTGCAGGGTGGCGTGGGAGCTGGAAGGGAGCATTCATTCATTTGTTGAAAATAGGTATTGAGCACTTCCTATGTCTAGGCACCTACCCCCTGCTCTGAGGGAGTTTACATCCCAGCGACAGGGGATGGGAGGGGGAGAATCAGAGAGTAAAGTACGGAAACGATGCAGAAACTACTGCACATGGGGGTACGACCCTGGGATGGTGACATTTAACCCAATCAGAGGGAGAAAAACGAGATGCCCAAGGAAAGAGCAAGGTGAATGGATTTCCAAAGAAAGAGCACTGCTTGTGCAAAGGCCTGGAGGTCGGGGAGTTGGGCAGGTCAAAGAGTGAAGTAAGGCTGGGGTGGCCTGAAGGTGGTGAGCAGGGGGTAGGTGGCAGAGATTATGTTGGAGAGATGAGCAGGGACCGATCTTCAGGACCAAGAAAAGGAGTTAGAATTTCACTCTAGAGATGGTGGACAGCTACCAAAGGCTTTTTGGAGGAACCAAGAAAAGGAGTTAGAATTTCACTCTAGAGATGGTGGACAGCTACCAAAGGCTTTTTTGAGGAGGGCAGGTGATGAAACCAGGGGCGTGACTAGGGAGATACTGCCCAAACTGTGATTGCTACAAAGTCAGGTTTTCATCCTTTTTTTCTTTTTCTTTTTTTTTTTTTCTTTTTGCCAGGGGCAGGGGGACACAATTTAAGAAGAAAACTTGAAATCACTTTGTCAGAGTTTCTATGTTAGTATTTTACAGATGGAACAGACTCGTATTAGAAGTGTATATGCTCATTGCTTTTGTTAGGTAACATTATATGTTATATGTATTACAATACCAGCGATGTATTTACCCATTTAATTACATATACTACTACTTATAAAAAGTAAATTTTGTCAAAAGAAAATTCAGCCTAGATGTCCGTATTTTCAAGCATATGAAGCCAAGCTCAGCTGATTACAGTTGAGCAGCGTCTGCAAGATTTGATCCACTTCAGAAATCTGAGCTCACTAGCATTGCCTGGGCTGGCATTTTCTTAGCTGAGAACTGCTTACCTGGGTGTAGAAAATCTAATATTTAGAGGAATGATTCATTGCTTTAGGCATCAAGAGTCCTGGGTTTCGTCTTCTTGGTTATGTAAGTTTGATTCAACCTTGGACACGTCATTTCAGTTTGTATTTCAGTGTCTCTGTGCAGAAGATGAGTAATAATAATCATGGTAACTGGGCAAGAGCTCTTCAGGACCTAGGAGAGACAACATGTGCAAAGGCCATGTGGCAGAAGGGAGGAGGCTGAAAGATGGCCTGTGTATTTGGAGATCAGAGTGCAAGGGGTAGGTGGTCCAGGGTGATTTGTAGAGGTAGGCAGGGGCCAAGCCAAGATCTTGAGGACCTTGTTGAGAACTTTAATTTTTATCTGAAGAGTAAGGGGAAGCCATTGGAGGATTTAAATTGGGGAGTGACACAAGGTTGACATGCCGTCTCATTGAGTCCTCATAACAAATGTATGAGGTACGTAATATCCCTATTTTAAACCAGCACAGAAACTCAGGGTGGTGGAGATTAAGTGGCTCACCTTGCTGGTGGGGGGTGGAGGCAAGAAAGAGACTCAGGTGAGCCTGACTCCAGAGGCCTCTGTCCTCCGTATCAGCCTACCTCAATAATAATATAACAATAACCGCAGTTTTAAAATGCTTTGAACTCGTAGGATGAAAGATCTCCCTTAAATTACAAAGTGGTATTATGCCGCAGAAATCCGAGTGGTGATGAGAGAGTGGATATGCCGGGGAACTTCTAAAAGGCCTAGTCTGCATGGCTCCGGTCCAGCATCCTCAAGTTCCTTGCCGTCTGGTAGGGGGCGTCTCATGAGCCAGCTATCAACACAAGGAAGGGCTTGCCGGCTCTGGCCAGCCATCTGACACTGCCATTGTCCGTAAGGACTCATTGTCCTTGAAATGTGCCCGAGCTCTGTGCTTTCAGCGGTTTTGAGCTGGGAAATCAGATCAGGGCAGGTCGTGCGTGGTTTCACTGGAGGAGTCGTGCCGTGCCAAGTTTCTGCTTTCTCCTTCTTGGGTAGTCGACTGGCTTAAGTGGATTCTTAGAATCTGGTTGTAGAGATCACCATCTCAATTTTGAACCCAAGAAGCCCTTGTTCAGGGTCGAAATGGGGAAACAGCTGCTGGCCCGCAACCCTTGAAGCTCCCGTTGGTGACGACGCATGTCTGTTCCTTTCTAGTTGACCATGTGGTTCCCGAGCCTGGGACCAGCCTGCTGGCTGCCTTCGACCAGTGGAGGGAATGGGCCGACAGCAAGTCCTGCTGCGACTACTCTCTGCACGTGGACATCACCGAGTGGCACAAGGGCATCCAGGAGGAGATGGAGACCCTGGTGAAGGACCACGGTAGGTTGTGCTGCCCCGGCGCCTTCTGGGGATATTTCCTTCTCAGCCCACGAGCTGGCTGAGCCCTGAAGGAGAGCTTCTGGGAAGAGTGCTGATCGATGCCTTCTGCATCCCCGTGCCTGCCAGGAGGGAGGGCTTAGGCTGCAGCTCGTGCTCATTGCAGGTGGCCAGACAGCCAGTCACAGCTTACTGGTGTGAGCGAGCTGTGTGCGCCAGCCAGGCTGGAGAGTTGAGGCTGTGAGAGTGATTTGCCCTCAAAGGGTAACATGGATATCCCAGGGAGGATTCTGGGCGGTCTTAGGAAAGAGCCCGGGACCCTGAGTACAGGACTTGAGCAGTCTCTTCCTGCAGACCCAGAAGAATCAGGGTAGATTTGAGGGAGATGAGGCTCTGGGACCACCTGTGGGCTCTGGCTTTGTCCGTAGGACTATTCTTGGGGGGAAGATTCTAAGCATTGGGTTCTGAAAGATTCCCAGGGAGGCTGGAGGAAATCTTAACCACCTCAAGGTGCCTCTGAGACCCTCATGTCCACAGGAACCTTGGGGGTTTGGGTGGTGTTACCAGACCACATCATCTTTGGGCGCCTCCTTGACCTTGGCTATAGACTGGAGGTCATGTGGGGTAACATGTTGACCTCTTCGGATCCTAATCGTCCAGGAAGTATCTACGCTTTAGGGTTCTGGGACTGCTAAGCTCAGAAATGCCATGAGCTATGAGTAAAATCTAGGCATGGATCTGGTAGCTATCCATAGATTTGGTAGGAAAAGCCTAGAATAAAAATCTGGAGTCTTGGGTTTATCTGTCTGCTTTTCCAGAAGCTAGCTAGTATGACCTTGGGCAAATCACTTAAATTTTATGAGTCTCAATTAGGAAAAAAAATCTCACATGAGGCTATTGGGTTAGATACCTTAAGATTCATTGCAGCATGAATGAATCCTATGTGACTGCAACTAGGTAACCCTTGACCTTTCTCACTTTTGAGAGTACCGACACTCAAATGGATTCAATACTTGTAATAAATTTACTCCGCATCAGCGTGGAGGGTTCCCATAGCAACTGTTGCCTAGCAGGGGACAAGGGCAGGGATGTCCTGAGGCACTGAACCAAGGCAGCTTCCAGCATCCCCGACAACTTCAATTAAGCACCAAGGCTAGCAGGTTGTCAGTACAGTTGTTTACCATTGTGATGAATGTTGAGCAGGGATGTTTGGTCTGGTGCCTCTGGAAGCAAGAACCCTAACATGCCAGGGTGAGAACTGTGACATCTGCTTGTCACACTCACAGCCCTTTTCTTGTTAAAAAAAACGTTTCTTAAAAATCGGCCTGAAAGGCAATCGGTTTACCAGAGAAACGACATTTATTATAGCTCTTCATCTGCAGGGTCTTCTAATTCATCTTCTTGTTAAAGTCACAACCGTTAGGAACAACTTTTATTTTTAACTTTTCACTTTTAATTGTGGTAAAATACAACAGAGTGTACACTTTACCATCTTCATCATTTTTAAGTGTGCAGTTCAGTGACATTAAGGACATTCACCTTGTTGTGCAGCCGTCACCACCATCCATCTGCAGACCTTTTCTCATCGTTCCAAAATGCAACTCTGTACCCGTTAAACAATAACTTCCCCTTCTGCCTCCTCCCAGCCCCTGGCAACCCCCATTCTACTTTCTGCGTCTATGCATTTGGCCTGTAGGTGGAATCCTACAGTATTTGTCCTTTTGTGACTGGCGTATTCCCCTTAGCAGAATGTCCTCGAGACTCGTCTCCATAGTGTAGCCTGTGTCAGAATTCCCTTCCTTTTTAAGGCTGGATAATATCCCATTGTGTGGCTGGACCACATTTTGTTTATCCATTCATCCACAGACACATTTTGCTTCCACCTTTTGGCTATTGTGAGTAATGCTGCTGTGAACATGGGTGTAGAGATACGGGCAATTTAAAATTTTGATACAGTTTTAACTTTAGAGAAAATTGTAAAAATACTATAAAGAATCCTCATGCACCCTGTTGCCAGATTCGCCCGTTGGTCACATTTTACCACATTCGCTTTATCATTCTCTCTCTGTCTCCATCTCTGTCTCTCTTTGTCTCTCCCTCTTTCTGTCTCTCTGCATACATATGCGCAATATTATTACTTCCTTATTCTCTTCCAGATTATTGGTTTATCTGTTTGTCACGTCTCCACCTCTCTGTTTTGTTTGTCCACTAGGGGTAAATTCCTTCCTCGTGTACATGGCTTTCAAAGATCGCTTCCAGCTAACGGATTCCCAGGTAAGAAAAGCCCGCTCACTGGCATTCGGTATGTTCGGACCACTGCTGTTGCCTTGAAAGCTGCCTCCAGTGAGTGCTCACGGGAAATGGCTGGTGGGTGAAGCCCCGGATGTAACTCCCTTTAGGGAGGGTACGAACCCAGTGCCCTGGTCCCCCGGGACAGGTGTTCCACCAAGCTCTGGAATCAGCCACCTGCCGTGGGCCAGTGTGGCCGAGAGGTGTTCCCCGACCCTCTTCAGCAAACCTGGTGCAGAGAAGGTGTCATCCGAGAGCTTCTCCTAATTCAAGCCCTTTTAGGTTACCCTGCCTCTGTTAATTATCTGTTAATTACCACTGGCCTCGGGAGTGTCAGAAGCAGCGAGGGGTCCCTGTGCTGGTCCCTGTGGCTGTCAGGGAGGTGTTGTACTTGTGACCAGGAAGACAGAGGTCCCTGTCTCTGATCCCACCCCCTCCCTCTCTCAGATCTATGAAGTCCTGAGTGTGATCCGGGACATTGGAGCGATTGCTCAAGTCCACGCGGAAAACGGCGACATCATCGCAGAGGTATGTGCTTTCTCTTCATCACCTCGACGTGACCCACAGGGTGAGAGGCAGGCTCGAGAGTGGAGCAGCTTCCGTAGCTCAGCTCCGGTGGGGAAAAGCGGAGTGACCCAGTAGGACTGTACAAACAGCCTCACTGACAGCGTGAATGTTGGGGACGCACGTGCCGCTCGGCATCTTCTGTAGGACGTGTAGCCTTTCCACAGAGAAGTCCTTCCTCTCAGCGCTGTGACGCGGCTGCCTGTGGATGTCCACGTATAGATATCTTACACTGTAGCCCAGGGCTGGGGACACATTGGCTTTCGGCATCCCAGGGGACAGCTGCACATATTTGGGAGGCTGTAACTGATCTGTCATAGCTCGGGCAGCAGTGGAAGCAGGGTACCGTGCCCTCTCTTCGTGGGGTCTTGGGATGAGAGCTAAGTGGTCAGCGTGCCAGTTTTTTCTTCGGTACGCGGGCCTCTCACCGTTGCGGCCTCTCCCGTTGCGGAGCACAGGCTCCGGACGCGCAGGCCCAGTGGCCATGGCTCACGGGCCCAGCCGCTCCGCGGCATGCGGGATCTTCCCGGACCGGGGCACGAACCCGCATCCCCTGCATCGGCAGGCGGACTCTCAACCACTGCGCCACCAGGGAAGCCCCAGCGTGCCATTTTGAGGTCTTGCCCGAGTAATTTTTACCCACGTCTCAGCAGTCAGAGCCATCTGGGGTCCAGCTCTCCCTGAAAGTCTGCTTTTCTTTAAACATTGCAGGAGCAGCAGAGGATCCTGGATCTGGGCATCACGGGCCCTGAGGGACATGTGCTGAGCCGGCCCGAGGAGGTGAGCGTCTGTTGGACGGAATGCATGAATCCTTGTTCTGGGGTGGGCGCCACCAGAGCCACAGAGAACCCACTTCCTGCCTGTTGAGAATTGGGCTTCTCGGGTGCTGATTTTGGTCCCTCTGAGAAGTCACATCACCCCCTGAGAAGTGTCTACACAGGCGAAGTGAAGGGTTAGACTGTGCTGTGGGGTAAAGCAGTATGGCTTGTTTAGCCTAAAGACTCCTCTTTCTGTCTCTAATTCTTCAAGCCCTTTCTTGGGTAGACAGACACAAACAGCTTTTTATTAGCATCCAGCAGTTGGGGTTTTGTGTTTCATAAGCCAGGGCCTTCAGAATCTTACCATAACAGCTCTTCTAAGTGTCTAGAAAGCAGAAGGGGGACCGTAAGTTTTTCCATGATAAGTCTGCACAGGGTATAACATAATCAGCAGAGTGTGGTAGACAGAATCTTTCAAAATTGAGGAGGGAAAATTCAGAGCAGGGTTCTCGCTGGCCCCGACGTTGAGAGTCACTGTCCTGGGTGGCAAGGCTTGTGAGTGAGAAGGGGGTGCTCACATCTTACGGGACAGAGAACCTGTTTTTCTAAATTAGAATCTGTGGCCTCTGAATGCTTTTCAGGCTCTTTAAGGAAAGGCTCAAGGGCAGGCGTTGGAGGACTTGGCAGCTCTGAGCAGAGGATGCTGGGGGTCTCATGGAAATGAACAGATTTTTGTCCTTCCAGGAAAAGAGACAGGCAGAGGGGGCAGATAAAATCATCACGGGAGCGGATGGTGACTTAAAATTAGGATTTTTCCTCCTGGAAACAGGTGGAGGGAGTTGCTGGGTGAGAGGGGTGCTTGCACAGATACTCTGAAGATTCCTTTCTGTGCCTTTGTTTCCCCTTCAAGGCTGGCCTCTGTGATCATTTTAACCGCATCTCCCTGGATAAAGCTGTGGGAGTGGGAAGGGCGGCGCAGGCATGACGGTCCCCAGGCCCATCCTTGGAGGTGGCTGGCCCTGCGTTCAGTCTTGAAACAGTTTTGGGATCCGGCCTTGGAGCTGCAAGGTCTCCAGGAGGGGCAGAGGGCTGCCTCTCCCTTCTTTTCCTTGTAAGCCCCACTGGGAGCTAGCATTTCCTGAGTACCCAGAGGTGCCAGACACTGCGTAACAGCCCACATTTCAGCTTTAGAGCGTCCTGTGAGGGCAACGCAACACAGCCTCCTTCTCACAACTCCAGGGGGCGCCATTCAGTCCATTGCACGGCCGGCTCCAGGGGACCCATTCCATTCTGCTGCCTGTGTGTGGTGCTGCCTGGAGGTGTCCTGCAGTGAAGCGTGTCTCGTGTAAAGAAATCACGGGGGTGTGAAGTTAAAGTGCAAGCAGTATCCTGCCTGCCCTCCCGACCCCTCAGTGTGTACACACACACACCCCGGAACCCAAGCTCAGTGGGAAGCCAGCGGGCCTGTGTAACCAGGTGGTGACACCTGGGGCTGGGCTTCATTGGAAAGTGGACTCTCACCTCATCCGGTGGCTGGGCTGGATCAGCTGGGAAGAGGAAGAGGGTATCGTCCTCTGAGAAAAGCAAACGCCCCTCTTCCTGATACCCGGGGCTCCTCGTGAGAGCCGCGCCCTTGTTTCCATTTCAGAGCCTTCCCTGGGGCTTGTTTCCGTCTCTCCCACCGTCTGCTTTGCATCCCCAGGTCCCTGCAAACCCCACATAGAAAGCAAGCCCGCCCTGGGTTTACTGAACAGGCCAAAGCTGTCAGAGGAGAGGGGTCCTGGTTGCTATTTTGACCACAAACATCAAACCTGTTTTTCCACTTTGAGGCCCGGGAGACTCCTCTCGTAGCCGCGGTTGCACTGCGAACCTCCGAACCCCCAGCCGTAGATTGGGAAGGCTCCTTTAGGGGCTGGCAGAGCGGCAACGCTCCAACACGGGGAGCTTCTGGCTCCTTGGGAGGGTCCCGTGGTCTCACGAGAGGCTGCTTTGGGGACTTTCTCTTCTGTCTGCTTTCCACGGTCACCTGCCTCTCAGCTGATTCAGAGGCACCGACTCTAGGCCGGGCCCAGCATGCGGTGCTTCCCCTGAGCAGGTGCACCTCTAGGTCAGCCCCGTGAGCTGCCAGGCGCCAGCCGCCCCCTTCTCCTTTGGCTGCTGGGGGTGGTTTTTTAGTTCATCGCCAGGGATCTGTTAACAGCGTGTTAAACCCTCTGTAAGAGACAAAGAGGATAAAACATGCACGCATCCTGAGGGAACTGAGCTTTAGAGTCCGGTAAGGGGATGTCGCCAGTGCGCAAGAAACGGTTAAGAACATACAAAAATGTGGTTCCTTCCTGGTTTTATAGCCATCGCCAGCATCATGATGGTTAACTTGTGCTTGAACCACACAAAACCTGTTCTTCTTTCTGCTGGCCTTTCCAACCCAACCGTGTGAGACTGCCAGTCGGATTTCCCCCAGTTTTCAGCTGAGAAGATCGAAAAGGAGACGATAGGGGATGTGGAAATCTAGAAACCTCCTGTCCGTCAGTGGTACCCAAGCACGTGTTATGATGGAGGCCTGTGAGGGACATAGAAGTGGATGAGAAAGTGGTCCCTTCTGAGAGGGATTGCAGACAAGCTGGGGAGGAAGGGGGAGATGCAGAGTAAGTAGGGGCGTGGCATGTGATGGAGTTCTGAGCCAGTTACAGCTGTAAGACAGGTGTCTGGGGAGTTCCCCTGTGGCCTAGTGGTTAGGATTCTGGCTTTCACTGCTGTGGCCTGGGTTCAGTTCCTGGTCGGGGAACTGAGATCCCGCAAGCCATGTGATGTGGCACAGAACACACACACACACACACACACACACACACACACACACACACAAAGACTGGTGTCTGGGAGGAGAGTGGGGCACTGGAGGTAAGGGTGACAGAATTCTTGATGGAGGAGGGAGCCTCCTAACTGGGCCTTGAAGCATGGGATGGCTGGGGTATGCAGACAGCTGGGGACCTGGGCCGCAAGGGGAGTGTCGTGTACTGACACTTCTGTGCGTGCCTGTATAGGTTGCTTTGCTCCCTGGACCTTGGGGTAGTCCATCTTTAAAACCAGAAACCAGGGCTTAGGTGACCCCCTAAATCCCTGACAGCTTTGTAAGGAGACAAATACAAAATTTTGTGTTTAAACTGGAATACCATTGTCATAATATTGAAGCCAGAGTTCACTGTGTGTGAGACAGTTTATGTTAATAGCGGAGGCATACACATGGGCACCAGAACGGTACACGTGGATCCTTCCATGGTCTGGGTGAAACGTGGAGACGTGGGGTTTACATGACCTTCTCTCACCGCGAGGTGACCTTAGAGCCTCTGCCCTCACGGCAGTTGCCCGACTGCGGGGTGGGGAGGGCTCAGAGCTCACCTTCCAGCGGATGAGCCAATCCAGACAGGGCCCTGGGGCCCAGATTCTCCCACCAAAGCAGTCTTCACAGAAGCCAGTGCTCCAGGGTAGGGCCCCCTAGAACTGGCATTTCTGCTCCATTTACTCCCTAATCAGCATGACTGTGCATTCTGGTTCACCCAGGGTCCAAACCCGTTGCCCCGTGAAGTTATGAATAGCGCCTCTGTTCGCTTTCAGAAGAGTCTGGGTTGGGACAGTGAATTTGGGCAGTCACCTGCACCCCTGGAAGCCATGCAGATTCTAGTGGCGTCCTGTTTGCATTTCACCCTGTGGACTTTTATGGTGACCGCAGAGATGCAAGACGTCCCTCCTCTGTGCTGCCTGGGCTAGAGGCCCTTGTGTTGCAACTGGAGCCCAGGAGAGCGGAGGCCGATTGTTCAGCTATGCCAGGAATTAAAAACACTTGGATGTTTAATGAGCTTTTTCAAGAGCTGTTTGGTTTGCCTTTGCGTCTCGAGACATCTCGCTTCACATAGTTGAAGCCCAAGAGACCAAATGTGAAGGATGTCCTCGTATATTAAATTAGATCACCCCTTAGCGCAGTTGCGGAACTTCAGCTCTTGGCCGAGCTGCCGTAGAGACTGGTTAGCTAAGACGATTCAGTCCAGAGCTCGGTCATTTCTTATGAAAAGTAGCAGCTCTTTATGGAACAGCCTAGCTTTAACCATTAACCCAAAATGAAGTCACTTATTTGCTCAGTAAACATTTTTGAGCACCTGCTGGGTACCAGGTGCTACCCCGGGAGAACTGCCCAGAGGATGCAACAAACCAAGGAAGACCCAGTCCCTTGCCTGGAAGAGTTGAAGCCAGCCTTTTTGCCAGGAATCGGGAGGGAGCAAAAGGCTTTCTGAGGTCCTCTGTTACATCGTCTCACTTGCCCCTTCAGCTGCTCATGCCAAGCACACACTGCTGATTCCCCTGTACGGTGTAACGGTCTAAGAACTAGTCTCACCTGATCGGTAATCCCTGGGGGTTATTTAGCAGTAATCCCTTGGGGTCTTTGGAACCTCATTCGCTGAAGCATCATGCTTAAAGCATCAGGTTTCTGGTTAGAGCAGCCCTCCCATCTCGTGCTGAAGGGTGTACCAGTCTGTGGCTGGCGATGATGCGGTTTGCCTATACAGAGGGGCCTTTGGTTTACACAAATCTGCCTGCTCCGTTCCCAGAGCCCTGTGAGGTCGCATTGTTTCTTAGATGATGCTGGCTTCATCTGTGGGTGTGGGACAGAAGCCCAACTCAAAAATTCATCACTGAATGTTTTGACTGGAGACCATGCCCCTGGAGTGAATGCACCAAACTGGGAGCCACTGGTTTCCAAGCATGGTGGTTCTCCAACATTAGCAAGTGTAAACATCACCTGGGGTCCATAAGAGCCACATTTCTGGGTCCCACCCCCAGAGTTACTGATCCTGTGGGTCTGGGGAAGGGCCCGAGGCACCTGAGAATCTGCATGTCTTACAGACCCCAGCCGATGCCGACCACGCTTAGAACCATCCACAAGGGCCAGGAAGGAATTGCCCCATCCTTTCAACCAATCAATATTGAGTGACACTGGGCACGTCACCTCCCCCGCCTGCAGTGCCACTCAGGGTAGAGCCCTGAGGACACAGGGGTCTGTGGTTCACCGTGGCCTCTCCCGGTGGGAGGAGGGTAGAGACGGGCTCAGGGGACAGGCTGAGTGTGGGTGCAGTTCTCACGCCTGGATGCTCTACTGCAGGTCGAGGCCGAAGCCGTGAACCGTTCCATCACCATAGCCAACCAGACCAACTGCCCCCTGTACATCACCAAGGTGATGAGCAAGAGTGCCGCGGAAGTCATCGCCCAGGCCCGGAAAAAGGGTAAGTGCCGCCTGCGGTCTGACTGCGCGCGGGTTCCAGGGGGGAGGGGGAGGAGGGAGGGGGAGGGCTGCTTTTCCAACCCCTCCTGCCAAGTGGGTCGTTCTGCTCTCCTCACGTTCCAGCATTAACCTAATTACAGCTGGGCGCGGCGGGGAGCTCCAGTTTCTCGCTGTGTTCCGGGGCCGCGGCCATGTTGGCGTCTATTTAAGCAGGGTGGGTGGACGGGCACACTCGCCTCCTGCCCCCACTTCCGTAGAAAAGTTGGAGTTCGTTTGACGCCGTCTAAATGGACCAGGCACATACACAGATGACGTCCGTCCATGCGCCGCAGAATCCTGGGGAACCTTCTATGGCTCAGCACCGTTCCCCTCCGTGGCTGGTAGTGATTTCCGCTGGGGTGTGTGAGTGAGTCTCATGGGGGCGTAGGATGGGGATTTCGCCCTGGCCGCCCTCGTGTCCTGTTCTCCTTGTGCTGGAGTGGCTCTTTGTAGATTACAGCGATATATTCTGGGCTGAGGCTGGTCCTCTGTTCCAGCGGGAAGGTTCTTGGAAACTAATTTACTAAGTGCTGCTTCCAGGAGATGTGCTGTGAGCACCTTAATGCATTATGAATGCAGCACAGCCCTACTGAACCTGCCTTTGACTGTGAGTACGGGTAATCACAACACGTGGTCTGTGCTTGGGAGTGTAGCTCCACTTACAGAAAGAAAGCCTGATCCTGTGTAGTGGACTTGGGGTGGGTCTTGGCTGGATCAGAACATGAGTATCATAGAAGAGTTCTCCCTCCCTCCCTCCTTTCTTCCTTCCTCCCTCTTTCCCCATTTTATTTCCCAACCCGATTGCCTCTTTGCATTTCTCCAGCTCGGTGTCTCCATTTCTCTCTTGACTTTCTTCTAGCTTTCTCCTGGTCTCTGTACCACTTTCTTGGTGTCTCTCTCTCCCTCCCCCGGACCCCTCATTCTTTTTTGATTCCTTTATCTCTCCCCATGTGTCTTTCTTTCTCTGTCAGCAAGGGAGCACTCTGACCTCTCTGGTTTGTTTCTGGTTCTCTGTGGGGTGTGATCCACGTGGATCCGGATTTTTTCACTGGTGGGTGAGTTGGTGCAAGATTTAGAACAAATTGCCCAATGACCGCTGAGTCAGCCTGTCCCAGGAGCTGATAGCCTCTAGATGGACCCAGCAATGAATTCCTAGCCCCTGTTCTTTGCAACTCCCCTGGGGCCTTTGTCCTTAGGCTCTTCATGAAATGGTTGCTGCGATACCAGTTTTTTGGAAACCTGCCCTCTCCTGGCAGCTAGAAGGAACTGCCTTTTTGAAATGGAACATTCACTCAGAATCAGCTCTGAGTTGTTTCTAGGAGACAAGTGGATGATTACTGTCGGTGACCTTCCCTCACCTGGGCCCTTTATCACCCAGGCACACATCTGCAATACGGGAATCAGCTTCAGCGCCCAACGCTCATCACAGAATCGCTGCTTCCGTGTAGCGGGGTGGGGTGGACAGCTGGCACGACGTGTGCAAAGGGGAAGTTGGGGGCAGCTTATTTTAGGAACCGTACCATACCCAGGTGAAAATAAGAGACAGAAAGTTAAGCGAACATTTTAATATAGTTTTAATATAATTAAACATTCAATTTAGCAGAATTGAAACACCGAGGCCATGTTTTCCAATTCGGATTCTCACTTGTCTGGATTTCAAGATGGAGGTGTCTCGGTTCTGGGGCAGGTGGCACTGGCCCTGCTCTGGGGCTGCAGAGGGAGCTCTGGGTTCCAGGCCTCCCTGCCGGCAGTGCTGAGGCTCCTTTCTCCTTTCTGTGTCTCAGTTTTCCCAACTGAAGACGCAGAGCTGGAGTCCAGGTCCTCTCAAATATCTGCGACTCAGCACCCCAGGATGTCGTTCTGTTGTCTTTATGACTTAGACCCTGTGTGTGTATTGGGGGCTGAGCACCAAGAAGGGACCACTTCAGTGGTACATACATACACATACAAT
The DNA here is from genome assembly GCF_964374135.1 of Grampus griseus. Classification (NCBI taxonomy): domain Eukaryota; kingdom Metazoa; phylum Chordata; class Mammalia; order Artiodactyla; family Delphinidae; genus Grampus; species Grampus griseus. Next base: position 103,070,564 of record NC_139000.1, read on the forward strand.
ACAACATAAAGCTGTATTGAGCGTTAGGGCTCTGGGATCAGTATCCTGTCCTGGATCAAATCCCAGCTCCACGAGGCGCTAGCAAGTGATGGTGGGCAGGTGACTTACCACCTCTAGGTCTCATTTTCCATCTGCAGGGGAGGATAGTCGTGGTGACAAAGGCAAAAGGATGATGCTTAAATGAGATAATGCACGTAAGGGCTCTGTAATAACGGTACCTACTACGATGATGATTCAAGAGTGAAGGGCTGGTTTAACTTTGGGCTTGTTGGAAGAGCAAAGCAAAGATGCCTCTGACCTGGGGCAAGGATTTTCTGCTGAGGATTGTTTTTCAGCTTCAGGTGCCTTCTTCTGGACCCCGGAGGCAGGTATGGGACACTGCCAACATGCTGTGGCTCCTTTTCTTCCCCTGTAGAATAGAGAGTTCCCTTATTTATTCCACGAACTTTTACTATGTGATACTTAAGGCATTTGAGCTGGAGGTGAGGAATGGTCCCAGCCCTGTTAGCTCCTTTCCTAGCAGTGGGAGGGTGCAGGAGCAGATGGTCGCATGGGAAATAGTTTATCAAAGAGGTGCGAGCCAAGTATGGTTAGAGCACAGAGGAAGGCACCACTGTTCAGACACGCACTGCAGCCCCCTACCCGGTCTTAGAGGGGTCAGGCTGTGTAAAGCGACTCAACATCTCTGTGTGCATGTGAGCTGTTGAAAAAGCAGAACCCCATCAATGTCTAGAGCAGTAGCATCTCCCCTCACTGGTCTCCATGTGCCTCGCACCCAGAGACCTGCAGGTCCTAAATCCAAGACAGGAGGTGTTTAGGTAAGTGAAGGTGTGAGATAGAGCGTGAGTGAGGACTGTTTCCACGGGGCTGCATTGCCCGTGCTGCTTCCTTCATTCTGTGTCCTTCCACAGGACAGCGTGTCACCAGCCCCACTCTGCAAATAAGGAAATGAAGACACAGCCAGCACCACGATACCTTGGGCAGTTTTCACTCTTCAAGAGAACTTAGACACAGGTCGATGTAATAGGCTCATGTCACAGAAAGGAAACTGCAATGCGGAGATTGACTATCTTGCCCCAGGTCATCCAGCCCGTGGGAAATAGAACCCTTAGTTCCAGACTCCGGGCCGGCTCTCTTTCCACTGAGGATCCAGTGTCGGGATTTCTCGCGAACAGGCACCCTCGGTCTGCATTTTGTCCGCGTGAGGGTTCGAGCATGGCGCTGATGCCTTCCGTGTGTGAGTGGTGGCGCGTAGGCAGTGCCTGATGACCTCATCCCGTGCACACCCCTCCCCCTCCTCCCCCCTCCCCACCCCCGGAACCCAGATGCAGAAACGTTCACAACCCAAACCTGAGACGAGACTTCCTATGCCCTGCGGGTCAGTGGGAATGGTGGCGGTGTAACGAGAAGCACACGGTCACGGGCCCCGTGAGGACTGACCCAACCTGGGGGACGATTCCTTCGTGTTAAGTTAATGCACAACCTAGTAATCTTGAACCCAGAGAGTGGCCCATGGGTTGGGCTGTGAATGTTATAAAATCTCACCAAGATCTGTGTTGGTCAGGTCTCTGGAGAAACACAACCAATCTCTCTCTCGCGCTCGCGCTCTCTCTCTCTCTCCCTCCCTCCCTCCCTCCTTCCCTCTCTCTCTCTCTCTCTCTCTCTCTCACACACACACACACACATTTTAAGGAATTGGCTCATGCCATATGGGCACCGGCAAGTCTGGAGTCTACAGGGTGGGCTGGCCGGCTGGAGACGCGGAAGAGTTGCCGTTGCAGCCGAATACCCTCACCTTAATGGCAGATGCTTGCAAGTTGGGAATTCAGTTCAGCCACTTGCAGGGTGAGACTCTGGGTTCAGTTTTCAGCTGGTTTAGCGCTGAGGCCACTGGAGACGAGGATCTCTTTTGGGGCCGATGTAGAAACGTTTGGGTCATTTATGGGACCCTTGAGCTGGGAATTTGAATCCCTGAGTCATCCTTGCCTTTCCCCACTTTGTCCAGTGTAATTAGGAACAACCAGCTAATCTTGTTATACTCGGTTTGACAGAAATGTTCTAAGGTGTCAAATACACAGTTACCCAGAACTTTGCCTGTTTTAAGTACCGGGTGTGATTTTTTTTCCGTGCATTTCTTTTGCCCCATCACGCCATGTACTATCAGTGTTCTCTTAACTAGTGGGAGTGGAGTCATTAGTGCTTTAAATCACATCAGATTAGAGAGCCAACTTCAGAAACCCCAGAGCCAGTTCAGAAAACTTTAAGATTCTGTTCCTTTAGAACCACTCTTGATACCAAAATCTGACAGGGTTATCCATGGACAGGTGCCAGGGTGTTGAGTTCTGGCCTGGGGTCTCTGAGAGGAGAGGGAGAGTGGTGTGTGTGTGTATTTGTGTAGATTTTTGTTTTTTTGGCCGTGCCAAGGGGCCTGCGGGATCTTAGTTCCCTGACCAGGGATTGAACCCAGCGCCCCCTGCAGTGGAAGCGCAGAGTCTTAACCACTGGACTGCCAGGGAATTCCCAGTGTTTGTGTAGTTTCTCACTGTGCTTTTGTGGCTGTGTTTTGAAACACACACACACACACACACACACACACACACACACACACGGTTTTCCGTTGTTTCTGCTCTGGATTTGTCCTCTTGCTTCTCGTTCATGGGAAATGACTAACCGCCCGGGCGGAAGCTGTCAAACATATCTAACCCCCAGCCTTCCTTTATTCTTCATGAATGCGCTCAGGCCCGTCGTAAATAAACACCACCCCCAGCCCTGCTGTTCCCAGCCATCCTAGGGAGCCTGCCAAAGGCCGGCCTGGGATCACATCCTTCAGTTTAGACTTTCCCCGCAGAAGGAGAGCAGGAAGGTCTAACTGCCACGAAGAAAACATCAGAAGCGTGTTTGGAGGAGGGCAGAAAGGCCAGTGAAGCCTGTTTGCTGGTTTATTATTATTAGTGGTAATTATTTCCGGCATGCAGTGCAGTGATGTCTGCAGCCTGACCGAGGTCCAGAAGCCCATGCATGGCTGTCTCAGGTACAGTGTTTATAAAACGGGCGGAGGTGGAGGCCTCCTCAGGACGGTGTAACTCCTGCCCTGCCTTTGGGGGCCGAAGAGAAGAAAACGCAAAAGACAGCAAGGACCTCTGAATCCCTGAACAGGGCAAAGCAGGAATGAGCTGCAAAGATGGCTTTCTCCCTGACTGACTTCACTCTGTATGACAGACTCTAGTAAGTCAGAAAGAGAAAAACAAATATCGTATATGAACGCATATATGTGGAATCTAGAAAAATGATACAGATGAACCTATTTGCAGGGCAGGAATAGAGACGCAGACGTAGAGAATGGACATGTGGGCACGAGGGGGAAGGGGAGGGTGGGACGAATTGGGAGGTTAGGATTGACATATATACACCACCGTGTGTAAAATAGCTAGCTAGTGGGAACCTGCTGTATAGCACAGGGAGCTCAGCTCGGTGCTCTGTGACCACCTAGAGGGGTGGGATAGGGAGGGTGGGAGGGAGGTCCACGAGGGAGGGGATGTATGTATACATAGAGCTGAGTCACTTTGTTACACAGCAGAAACTAACACACTGTTGTAAAGCAGCTATACTCCAATTTTTAAAAAAAGAAAGATGTCTTTCTCCTTCTCTAAGTGCCCACATCTTTGCTTGGCCCCGGCCCAGGAGTCCTGGCTCTGCCTTGGTCTAAGGAGGCAGGTCTGGTCAGCAGTGGCCTTGAATTCTGACCCACGTCTGGGTTTTGCATAGGCCGAAGGCCGAGTTCATTCCCTTGCGGCAAGGTGGGTGGGCCGGGGCATGGAGGGGAGGGGCCCTGTCTCCTCTACCGGCTCCTCCACCCAAATCTGACTTGTATTTTGTAGAATAAGATGAAGGCCGAGGTCAAGGGCACTCACACTTGTAGGATTCAGGACACATTCCAGGAACCAGCCCCTCCTTGTACTCAAGTTTCCAAAGGCAGGACTGAAGTGCGGATTCAGGGAGAGGGTGAGGAATATCAAATTACGGGAAATCAGGAAACTACTGATGCTCGTGCAAGGATGTCCAAAGACTGGCAGCCACTCTTTTTCTCCAGGCAGTTCTGTCTCTTGATTGGTTTCATGTCCACAAAGCCAGGAAACCTTTAGGGTTGCGGATCCTTTGTTTTCCTAGTGACTCGCCCAGACCTCACCTTCATGCTCAGTCAATAGCCAGTGGGACCTCCAGACTTGGCTGGCTTGGAAGAGCTACCCTCAGTTCAGCCAATTCTGGCCGACGCTCCAGTCGAAAACTGGCCCTTGCCGGAGCTGGGGCCTGGTCAGCCATTTGCATTTCATAGACGTGTACCTGCAGCAGCCGAGGCCTCCTTGTTGCGGGGTTTTACTCCTTTGGGATGAGCTAGAGTGGTTTTTGCAGCTGCCCAGCAGCTCCTTGACCCCGTCGTGCCTGGGAGGCTTTGAGTAGATCAGGAACGCTGGGGACCTTCCAGGTGCTTCTGAGCATTACCCTTCTCTTCCTGGGGCTTCCTTCAGAGGGAGGCTTCCCCTGAGTGCTGGAGCCCTCCCTCCTGCTTGGGGATTGTCACCGATTTCCTCAAGTGAGCTGCCTGCCGGGCCTCTAGGGCCTCTAACACTCCCTGGCGGAACAGAGCGTCCTTTGTGAGATTCCTGAGGCTGGGGTCAGGGTAGGGGCCAGCTCCCGGAGCCAGCTCTCAGGGCAGCGGCTGTCCCAGAGTGGGTGTAGTGCTGTGTTACCAAGAGATAAAGTCTTGGAAGAGGCCGCGGAGAGGAAAGGAGACGCATTCCAGACTGAGGAGTGTTTGGCCTTGAGGGCCCTGGGTTTGGAGAAAAGGGCCCACTTGGAGGACCACTGTGGGGGCAGGGGAGCCCTTGGTGGGAGCAGGTAGAAGAGGTGAATTCCCGGTCGTGGTGAGGCTGGCCTGGGATCAAACTCCAGCTCTGATGCCTTTACTTAATAAAATATCTCACCCTTCAATCAGCTCAACACACGTTTACTGAGTCACTTTCCTAAGGGTATCTCCATCCAGTGGAAAAATCAAAAATTGATTCTTATTTTTTTTTAAATTGTATTGGCGTGTAGTTGATGTACAGTGTTGTGTTAGTTTCAGGTATGCAGCAAAGTGATTCAGTTATGCATATATTCATTCTTTTTCAGGTTCTTTCCCCATAAAGATTCCTACAGAATACTGAGTAGAGTTCCCTGTGCTGTACAGTAGGTCCTTGTTGCCTATCTATTTTATATATAGTAGTGTATGTTAATCCCAAACTCCTAATTTATCCCTCCCCTCCACGTTTCCCCTTTGGTAACCATAAGTTTGTTTTTGAAATCTGTGAGTCTGTTTCTGTTTTGTAAATAAGTTCATTTGTATCATTTTTTAAAAAATTAGATTCCACATATGAGTGATATCATATGATATTTGTCTTTGTCTGAAAAATCAAAAGATTTAAAACCGAATGATTATTGGATTATTGGAGTGGAGGACGGGATGGAGTTTTTGGATGATGGTAGAGAAGAGACCAGTTTTGATATGAGGCCGGCCAATGAAAGGCATGAGATGCTTCAGTGAGAAGTTTGTTTCTATCCTTGAAGTCAGAAGGGCTCCTTGGGAGGATTTTACGCAAGAGAGTGACACGGGAAGATTGTGTTTTAGGACGATCACTCTGGAAGTTCCATGGAGAATGGATGAAGAGGTGGGGAAGGAGGTGAGCTGGGGAGGAATGAGGAAGTCCCGATTTTAAGGGAAGGTATGCAGAGTGGAAAGGAAAGGATGCATTTAAGGCATTAAAGCATTGGCGTTCGATGGATATAAATGATTCCCAATTTTCTGGCTTGGACATGAGTGGATAGAGAAGAGGACGTGATTTAAGCATCAGGAAATCAGCATTCTTTCTTGACAATATACTGCATTAGGCTAGGCTTCTGCAAACTCTGAAATGTCAGTAACGTAAGTGTGCAAAGTCCTTTCCTTTGCCCTCTTACAAAGTCTGCTGTGAATCTGGGGACCCTCAGGGTGGTGACTCGGGGATCCAGGCTGTCTCTTGGGCAGGTGTGGAGAGTTGCGTACTTGCTCTCAAATGCTTCATCCCACTGATGTCACGTATTGTTTCCTCTCTCAGCTCATTAACCAGAGCTGGACACTGGGAGAAGGGCTGGGAGACACTGGGAGAGCAGGGGGCATGTTTTGGTGAGCAGTGAGGTCAAGTGTGAGGTGCCCTGCATCACCCCAAATAAGAGTCTAGATGGCGCTCGGGATTGGGTGTTCGAATGCAGTCTGAGCTGGAGATTGTGAATAGCTTCGGGAATCAACAGAACAGGAGGTAGAAATGTTTGGGATCCCCTAGCGGGAGAAGGTTGAGTTACAAGAGCAGGGGTAAGGGGGAGGGATTATTAGGAGGTTGGCATTACCATACACACACTACTATGTAGAAAATAGGTACTCAGCAAGGACCTACTGTACAGCTCAGGGAACTCTACTCAATACTCTGTAATAACCTGCACGGGAAAAGAATCTGAAAAAGAATCGATATATGTATAACTGAATCACTTTGCTGTACACTTGAAACTAACACAACATTGTTAATCAACTCTACTCCCATATAAAATAAAAATTAAAGAAAAAGAAGGGCTTCCCTGGTGGCGCAGCGGTTGAGAGCCCGCCTGCCGATGCAGGGGATGCGGGTTCGTGCCCCCGTCTGGGAGGATCCCACATGCCTCGGAGCGGCTGGGCCCGTGAGCCATGGCCTCTGGGCAGGCAGTGAGTCCCAGCAGTGGTGGTTTCCTCCCCGCTCTTTGCACAGCGCTCAGCTCTGCCCTCTGTTTGTCAGGGACCGTGGTGTATGGCGAGCCCATCACCGCCAGCCTGGGGACTGACGGCTCCCAGTACTGGAGCAAGAACTGGGCCAAGGCTGCTGCTTTTGTCACCTCCCCGCCCCTGAGCCCCGACCCGACCACTCCGGACTTTCTGAACTCCTTGCTGTCGTGGTGAGTGTTGGCGACTTGTTCCCACCTTCCGTTCTTGGTCTTTCCTTGCACCAAGCTGACCGGCGGGTTCCAACGTGGTGGGCAGAAGCAAACTTGCAAACAGAGACCTCGTTCTCCAAACTCGGATTGCCGGACGGCAGCAGGGGGTTGTCACCCTGACGCTTTTGGGGGCAATTCTGGGTAAAAACCAGGGCCATCTTGAAAGTCAACCAAAGCGGATGAATGAGGTAGCAAAAGGGTTCTACTGTGGTGCAGTGTCACTCGTAAGATACCTCACAAACTAGACGTAGATACACAGCATTAGAATGAAGCTTCCGCGTCAGGCCATAGCTTCCCAAATTTCCTGTCTCCTGAGGGGAAGACAGTTAAGTCAAAAACTTTCAGTGGCCTGGCCCATTGAAAAGTACATTCAAGGGGCTTCCCTGGTGGCACAGTGGTTGAGAGTCTGCCTGCCGATGCAGGGGACACGGGTTCGTGCCCCGGTCCGGGAAGATCCCACATGCCGCGGAGCGGCTGGGCCCGTGAGCCATGGCCGCTGAGCCTGCGCGTCCGGAGCCTGTGCTCCACAACGGGAGAGGCCACAGCAGTGAGAAGCCCGTGTACCGCAAAAAAAAAAAGTACATTCAATGATGATCTGAGGTCAAAGATTAGTGAAAAGCCAGTGGTATGTTTTCCTTCCAGTGGAGATCTCCAGGTCACTGGCAGTGCCCACTGTACCTTCAACACTGCCCAGAAGGCCGTAGGAAAGGACAACTTCACCCTGATCCCTGAAGGCACCAATGGCACGGAGGAGCGGATGTCCGTCATCTGGGATAAGGCTGTGGTAAGGGGCGATGGTCTCACACAGGGGGAGGGCCCTGGGCCTCATGCAGGCCTGGAAACGGCAGTTGAGAGAATTCTAGAAACTGGAACTTGTGTGGTAATATTTCTTAGGTTTAGAAATCTAAGACCACTCCTCAGAGGTCATTTCCTCCTAAGTATCCCATATGTATTTGTCACCATTATCGTCTGTGGACCAGTAGAGACTGGAAAAAACCAGTCTTTACCATATGACTCTTTCGATCAGTCCAGAAAAAGCTTCCTTAGCAACCTGGTGACTTAGTTAATCCACTCGTGGAAATGGACTCAGTTTCCTTAAAATGGTCTTTTGGACTCTCTGGGCTCAGCCTGCTTTGAACATGTCCTGACCTTTAAGGGATCTGTGGGTTTTTTTATTTTTACTATTTTAAAACGTAATAACAATAGGTTTTCTGTTTCTTAATGAATTTTTTCAATTATGTAAACTGTGTATCGTTATTCCAAAAAGAAAATAAAAATCACTTATGACACCCTATTTCAGATACAACTGCAATGGACGTTTTAGCAAATGTCTTTCATTTTTTGCCAGTGAGAGATTGCGTGTGTGTGTGTGTGTGTGTGTGTGTGTGTGTGAGTGTGTGACTGGAATACTATTGCAGCCTATCTTTTAAAAAACCTATAGCATGAAAACGTCTCCACATCCTTAAACATACTTGAACAACTTGGTTTTTAAGAGCAGACCATTCCATCTTAATGCTGAACTGTAATTCATTTGTAATTCTTTGGTTGGTCACTTATGTTGTTTCTGATTTCCTTACTGGGATGAACACCCTTATAGCTACATCCTTGGATACATCTTTAATGATGCTTGTAGGAGAAACTTCTAGAAGTGGTAGTGCTGGGTCAAGGGGTGTGCACATTTTTAAGGCTTTTGATATATATTGTCAAAATTCCTTCCAAAAAGATTGCACCAATTTGTATGCTGCCAGCAGTATGTGGCATTACCCAGTTACTTCTACCAGGTCTGAATTGGTGTTATCATCAAAAAACCCAAAGTATCACCAATTTGATTGGTGAATGTTGTGTCTCATTGTTTTACATTCAGTCTCTTCAGTGACTGACTAAAGTGTGTATTTCTTTTGTATGTTTTTGGCCATTTGTATTTTTCTCTCCCTCTTACTACCTGCTCATTTCCTTTGGCCATTTTTCTGTTGCATTTAGAGCAGGTTTCCTAACTCGGAGAAATGCATTCATCTCCTCAAATTCTGCATTTAAAGGGACATGAGGCGCAAGTGGTAGAGACGAGAAGGTGGGGGGCAGGACATGGGGAGTGTGATTGGCACCCAGGGTTTGCTGCGGGACGCGCGGCTGAGACTGCCATGTTGGCTGGCCTACAAGGTCTGTGCCTGTATCTTTGAAGAGGACATAAGCCAAATGATGTTTCCTGAAGAGGCCCTGCAGCCCCTTCAAATTTTTTTTAAAACTTTTTACTTTGAAATGATTATAGATCCAGAGGAACTTGCAGAGATAGGACAGAGAGGTCCTGAGTACCCTTCACCCAGTTTCCCCCATGGTTACATCTTACATAATTAGAGTGTGATATCCAAACCCAGAGATCGACAGTGCTGCAACGTGTGTGTATAGTTCTGTGCCATTTTGTCATATGTAGATCCATGTAACCATCACCTCAGTCAAGATAGAGATGTCCTCCGTCACCACAGAGACCCCTCTCCTACTGCCCCTTTATAGTCACACCCACCCCTAACCCTTGGAAGAATCTCCGTCTCACCCCTGGTCTGTCCATCTCTATAACCTGGTTATTTTGCCAACGTTGCATAAATGAAATCATACAGTATGTGACCTATGGAGGTTGTTTTTTTCACTCAGTATGATGCCTTTAGTATCCAAGTTGTTGTGTGTATCAAAAGTGTGTTCCTTTTTATGGCTAAGTAGTATTCCACCCTTCAACTTTTTAGTCTGCTTCTGTTGTGTGCGTGCGTGTTGTGCATGTGTGTGTTGTCCTCCTCAGGTCACTGGGAAGATGGACGAGAACCAGTTTGTGGCCGTGACCAGCACCAATGCAGCCAAAGTGTTCAACCTTTACCCCCGGAAAGGCCGCATTGCTGTGGGATCCGATGCTGACCTGGTCATCTGGGACCCTGACAGCGTGAAAACCGTCTCTGCCAAGACCCACAACAGTGTAAGGCCACGTAGACCCCGTCCAAACGAATTACAGTCACAGAAAGGGACAGAGGCAGGGAGAGTCCTCAGGATTTATGAAAAGAACTCGCTGTGATAGGAAAGAACTCTTCCCCAGGATATGTTCTAACTTGCAATTTACTGAGAAAAAATAGCTCTTTCCTTTTCGTTAGTGAGGTCAATAAGACTGTTAATCTTATCACTTTGGAGTACAATGGGCCTCTCTCTGGATAGAGGTCTCTATCTATGGACCTTCAGAGCCTCCAGCGTCATGCCTGGACGTCAGAAGCTTCTAGAAGTCAGGCAGCATTCCATTTTAATAGTTTGGTGCAGCACCTCTCATGGCGTCCCTTGGTGCAAGGGATCCAAATAAAACATTCAAATGTCCACTCCCGAGATGCCCACTGGGCACTTTTATTCTTTGAAGCAACTGTTTTCTCATGTCAGTGTTGTCGTCCGAAAGCCTAAAAGGCAGATGCTCTTATGTCCTAAAGGAATGAATTGACTTTGAAGGAATAGAAGAAATACGCTGGCAGCCGTTCTGATTAGGAGTTTAGGATCTGCAGTTCTGGGGTGTCTCTTGCCTTTCGGTCTAGACTGCGGAGATTGGGGATGCCCTGTCTTGTTAATGGGACCCTGGGCAGGTGACCTCGTGTCATGTCTCAGGCTCATCAGCTGGGAATGAGGAGCTTAGACGAGGCCCCTGGGTGTCCTGTGATTCTGCGAGGTCAGTGGGCATTAGGTAGAGGTGTAGGTACCATTGGTTCTTCGTAGAAAAAATTGTGTGTGTCTGTTTAATATTGAGAGGCCAAGGACAAAGGGAGAGCTTTGGAAAAGAAACGGGCCTAGGACAGAGTGTTTTATGTCAGAAACCCGTATGACTCTTGAAGTGAATTCTTAGTGAATGAAGAGGCTCTTGAAGATCAAGGTCTAAATTGAAAGCCTGCTCAGTGGGGAATCTATTCTAGATTGCCCACCCCAGGTGGCCTGGGCCAGCAAGTCCCGACACCTCCTCCAAGGGCCAGCTCAGGGCTGGGCTTCTGGCATTTCTCCAGGACAGCACTGGACTCTTGGCCAAATCCCGGTCCTCTTTCTCCTTTGGGCCGAGGGGCTTGAGGTGCCCTGGCGCCCGTGGGTGCCAGGATGGTGGGTGCCTTTAGGGAAGGCTGCTCGGCTCTCAGTATTAATAGTTGGCTCTTCCCTTCTTCCACACTGGCTGGCTTAGCTACGCAGCAGAGCCTTACAGCCGCACCAACTTGTGACTTAGATCATAACCTCCCGGGGGTCCAGAATTGGCTTCTTTATGGGCAGGGGTCCTAGGGACCTGCCTGGTGAACCTATCTCTTCCTATGCATTTAGCATCACAGCTCCATTTACCCTTTCATTTGGCCTTCTCAATAAAGGGATGGTATTATTATCCCAATCGGGAAGATAAATAAACGGACCCTTAGAGAGCTTAAGTGACCAGTCTAACATTACATAGCTATTTTGCGGTGGAGCCAGAATTAGAACCCAAAATTGTCCAGGGCTCTTCCCTGCCAGACTGCGTGTGCAGCCTCTTGGTCAGGGTTAGAGGGACAACATGCTCCTCCTCCCTTCCAGAGTCCCCCTCCCCAGAGGTAATGGAAAGGGCAGACCGGACTCATCGTGTAAGCTGCAGATGACCTAGCTAGGGAGCCTGCGTTTGGAGTTCTTAACCCAGCGCAAGACAGGATGTAAAGGAGTGATGATTTGAGAAGACAGATGCTGCTCTCTGGACATTCAGTAGCACTGCCCTGGCTTTACCCCCAGGCAACCCCATATAGGAAATCATGGCTTCTAGAAGTGCCTCTTGCCCATCCTCACCTGTTTGAAAGAGCCCACACTAAGCATACTTGTGCAGCTTTAATTATCTGGGAGAACGCGAGCAAGAGGCTTTCCCCGTGTGATACAGTGTTTCCTACCATGGGGCTAGTTAACTTTAATTTGGAGTAGCTAGCTAACTCTTGTTGACAGCGCTGTTGCTAAGTCTCTGCTGGATTTGCCAAGCATCCAGCCAGATGAGTCATTTTAGGAAACCTATGTGGATAGAGGTTAAAAATGTCTCTACCTGGTAAGTGATGAAGGCTCAGTGCCTCACAGTTGGACAGAGTAGGCTCTGAATGCCCCGAGCTGTGATCTGACCATTGAACTTGTTAATTTTAAGTCACTTAGAGTCATGGGACTGGTTCCCTCATCTTTGAAGACTGGGAGGTGGCCCAAAGCTCTTCTGGGCACTGTGGTCAGTCATTTATAGGCACCTAAACTCAATGTCTGCGTCTTAGGATGTCTTCCGACACTAAAGGGCTTGCAGTCTTGTTGGGAGAGTGCAATAAAAAACCAGACAGTCGATCAGGGATTTTCTAAATGCCTACCTAGTGCTGAGTAGTGGGCTAGATGCTTTTGTTCCTTTTATTTCTTGTGATCCTAGCATCATTTCTGTAAGGTGGGCCGTGTCCCCTCATAGATGAGGATGCTGGATCTCAGATCAGTGCAAGGGATTTGTCCAAAGTCACTCAGCTGGCCAAGAGCAGACCTGGGATGTGGGCCCCAGGCCGATGGTACCATGGCCAAAGTTGTCTCCATGACTCCAGTAGGTCACAAGAGGAGCTTGTATAGACAGCCGTGCAGGAACATGGAAGAGATGGGGCTCGATTCACCCCTTAAAGGATGACCCTTTCTAAGGTCATTTCAGAGTGGACCGAATTCTCTGCTGGTAATCTACACCCATATGATGCTTCTTATGTTGTCCTTTTCACATAAGCCTTGCACGGGAGGCAAGTGAAAAAACTGAAGGTCTGAGGCAGGATTAATTGGATCTGCCTGGAGTCACACAACTCCTGAATGTCACCAGATCTAAGATGCCACTGATTTTAAGATATTCCATTAGTTTAGGCGCTGCTGTGAAAGAAAACGTACCCAGGAGGAGGAGTCTAATGCAAGACTCCTTTAAAAATAGTGCTGCCGAGGGCCAGCTCGTTCTGAGTTTGGGATAATGAGATGTGGATCTGCCAGATAGAAAGTGTGGCAAAGAATATTGCCTTCCTCGACCTTGGCCTTGGATGCAGAAAGGGCAAAAATGGCTCCTCTGAACTGAGTCAGGCAAGTTGGTGGTCTGAGTCCTGCATCCAGCAATGGTCCAGAAAAACCAGAGGCGGAGACTTTCTCATAAGACAGCCCCGGTGTGGTCATTCCCCAGGCCAGTGGGAAGAGCTGACCCCAATTCCCTGGAAGGACTTGGTTCAGCCTGGGCTGACACTGACTGTGCAGCTCCACGTGCTGTGAGACACATTCTCATTTCAGGGATGAGCGTCTTAGAACCGATGAAAAGCTTGGGGGGGACACACTTCGGTCCTGGGAATTTGGTCCCGGGAATCCACGTGTAGAGACCCCTTCCCTCCCCCAGGTGCCTCTTTCCCTCATTCCTTCAGTAGCTTCCACGTTACTCCTTTGAGTCTCTGAGTAGGGCTGCCAGCCCCCTGTTGCCCTTTTCTGTCAACACCACTGGTCGAATGTGAGCTGTAGAGCCAGCCTGGGGCTTCTCCATACTGACCAGCCTCTGCACCAGGCAGGGGTTGTTACCCTGAATGGCAGTGCAACAGCTCTAGTCACAGACGGACTCTTTAGTGCTGATAACCTGGTCTGAATCTCCCCAGAAGCCCAGCTGCTTTTTATGGATGGAGCTGCCTATTAATTCTCCAGGTCCGGCCACGTGTACCTGTGAGCAGGGCAGGCGTCTGGAATCCGGGGAAGAAGCAGTGGAGGAGTTGAGGCTTTACCATTGACTGTAGTGCCCCTATTTCCTGTTGTCACAGCAACAAACTCACTCAGAGACCCCACATAGTTTCCAAGAGGGCACGTGGATACGTCCCCCTTTCACCGTGAAAAGCTGGAAACTAAAAGGATGGCTGCCTTGTTGGGAAATTAAACCTCAAACATTTTATCAAAGGCCTGTCTCTGGAGTTACCACAGTCCTTTCATTTAGGAACGTCAGCTTGACCACATCTCTTAAGAGATTGGAAATCCAGGCAAACCAGTGGGAAAACCTACTCGTGGATGGCTCATTTCAAGATTAAATTTAGAACTTGGTCAGAGAAGGCTTCTTGGGATTTTAACCTGATTGGAGCTTGAGTTAGTAAGAACAAAGTCACCGCTAATACGAGGCATCATTTTCTTACATTCGTGTGGCATTTACAAACCCTCCTGCTTTTCCATACGATTTTTCTGTTCAATTATTTTTACCCCCCAATTTTTTTTTTTTTTTTTTTGGTGCCGAAACCCAGGAATGAACAAACGCAAATTTTTGAGAGGTAGGAAAGATTATTCCATGTTCTAGACAGAATTAAGACATAGAGATTAAGTCCTGTTGGGTGGCCAGTCAGGAGAGGGAGTTCATCTCTGGGCTTTTTTTCGTCCGAGTGATGTTGGGTCATGGGTGCCGCCAGGTCGATGAGATCTCACCAGGATGGAGGGTGGATTCTGAAGTTTACTGTGTTCCCTTCCTCTAGTCTCTCGAATACAACATCTTCGAAGGCATGGAGTGCCGTGGCTCTCCCCTGGTGGTCATCAGCCAGGGGAAGATTGTTCTGGAAGACGGCACCCTTCATGTCACCGAAGGCTCTGGGCGCTACATCCCCCGGAAGCCCTTCCCTGACTTTGTTTATAAGCGTATCAAGGCAAGGAGCAGGGTGAGTACCTCTGATCTTATGAGTGGTTCCTATCGTGGATTAAGTTCAATTGCAAAATCACTAAGCACCTTGAGTCAGACTACTGAGGTATATACAGAGGATTCATAGATAAGGGAAACACAGTCTTTTTATTCCTGGAGTTCAGAATGCCAGCGGAGGAGCCAGGCATGTCTGCAGCCAGCCGGATTGAAGTGAGACTGCTGTCATGAGGAGTGTGTGATGAGACTCAGAGGAGGGAACCGCTGCTGCGGAGTCTTTTTTTTTTTTTTTTTTTTAATAAATTTATTTTATTTATTTATTTTTGGCCGTGTTGGGTCTTCGTTGCTGTGCGCGGGCTTTCTGTAGTTGTGGCAAGCAGGGGCTACTCTTTGTTGTGGAGCACGGGCTCTAGGCACACGGGCTTCAGTAGTTGTGGCACGTGGGCTCAGTAGTTGTGGCGCACGGGCTTAGTTGCTCCGTGGCATGTGGGATCTTCCTGGACGAGGGCTCGAACCCTTGTCCCCTGCATTGGCAGGCAGATTCTTAACCACTGCACCACCAGGGAAGCCCTGCTGCGGAGTCTTAAGGGAAAGTGTCATGGGGAGAGGGCATTTTGAGTTGGATCTTGAAGGTTAAGTAGAAGTTGGATAAGTCAAAGAAGAGAGACAAGGGAATTAAGTAGAGAGAATGTTACTAGCATGGAAAATGTAGAGAGTATTCAGGACGTGGTGAACGGTCTCCAGCACTGGTGCTTGGGGACTGTGAGGCAGGGAAGGGGTAGGGATGTAAAGGAATTAAAGGGACAGTAAGATTGGTAAGTATGGGGCCAGGTCTTGAACGTGAGACCAGATCCTCTTCACAGCATGTTTGGGAATTCCTGCAGGGTTTAAGGTGAAGTGTCTTGGGAGAAAATAGGAAGAACTGTTTATCAGTTTTTATATGACCCATGTTGGGGTAGCTTTGCCCTGGAGCCAGGGGCCCTGCCTCATGCTGACATCTGTCCCTGCTGTACCCGACCATAGAAAGCCCTCCATCCCCAAATGTCACCGGCCCATCCTGGCACCTGTTCCTTCCCCATCAGGAGGGTTGCCAGGGAGGCGTCCTCTGTGAATGTGGCCTGAGTCGAGGGGCTCTTGTGTTTTTGCAGCTGGCAGAGCTGAGAGGGGTTCCTCGTGGCCTGTATGATGGACCTGTGTGTGAGGTGTCTGTGACACCCAAGACAGTCACTCCGGCCTCCTCGGCTAAGACGTCTCCGGCCAAGCAGCAGGCCCCACCTGTCCGGAACCTGCATCAGTCTGGATTCAGCTTGTCTGGTATGGTTATGGTTTGGTCAGGGCCCAGTTCTGCAGGGCTGTGCTCCGTGTTGCTGGTGGGTCTGGGATCACTTTTGAGAAGGAGAAGTGGTGGAAGTGAATGATGGACCTATTCTTCCCAAAGATGTAACTCACTAGAGATGTAATTCATAGCAGATGACGGGTTGGGTTTCAGAATCTTGACACGAGTCTATATCACATATAATGTCATGATGGGTACACTGTGTGTCATACCCAGGATATTAGAGGACATTTTTTCAGCGCATCATGTCCATTGTGAAAAAGGGTATTGTGGCGTTTTAGGACTCTCTTCTCCCCGACGTATGCAATATACTGTAGTGGTTCAGCTTGTGGAATCTAGAGTTTCAACAGCTTAACTTCGTAGCCCAGATTCGAACTGTGCCTCCCGTCTCCTCACCTATAAGATGGGTATAATGTTAGTAGTTACCTCATGGGGTTGTTCTGAGGATTAGATGACTTCATATACATGTAAAATGCTTAGAATCAAGCCATTTGATAATTGTTAGCTATTTGCCTGGATAAACTATGTGATGTCAGGGGAGGTGAGAGGGAAGAGTCCAGATTTTAGAGCTTCCTTACTTGAACTTCAGTATTTCATTTTGCCTGGGATTAAAAACCTACTTTTCTAGTTCCTTGAGTCACAGATACGTATCTAAATTTTTATGGTGGGTTAAAGAACCAGTAAAGCAGATACATTTTTTTTTCTTGTCAGATATACTGGTTTTTAGAAAGTTGCCATATACAGATTACCCATTTTCAAAAAATTTAAAAATAATGAAAATTAGTTTTCCCGTAAAGTAACATGGGCATGATACAGTCTGTGCTGTCTTTCACCAGGCCATTGAAATATAAAGACCATCATGACGCCTGTCTTTTTTTAAAAAATTTTATTGAAGTATAGTTAATTTACAATGTTGAGCTTAATTTCTGCTGTACAGCAAAGTGACTCTGTTATACATATATATTCTTTTTCATATTCTTTTCCATTATGGTTTATCACAGGATATTGAATACAGTTCCCTGTGCAATATCTTAAAAAAAAAACAGACTCACAGACATAGAGAACAGACTTGTGGTTGCCAACGGGGAGCGGGGTGGGTGAGGGATGGAGTGGGAGTTTGGGGCTAGCAGATGTAAACTATTATATATAGGATGGATAAACAACAAGGTCCTACTGTAGAGCACAAGGAACTATATTCTATATTCAATATCATGACTCCTATCTTTGATTACACAGAGGATGGATAGTGTTAGGGGAACAGAATGCACCTCTGGAAAAGCCACACTCGATTTGATCACTGAGAATAGGGACAGGATGTAGTCTGAGTTGCTCAAAAACCTGAAATATAGTGTCCTTTTTTACATATAGTTCTACTTTTTAGGTATGGGATCCAACTAGCTTCTACAAGGATGGCTTTATTCAGTGTGTGATTCCTAGGCCACGTGAGGCCCATCCTTTTTTTGTAGCTTATACTTTTGGTGAGGTTTTAGAAGGACAAAGAATGGGCCTGACACTTTTTCTCCCAAGCTATGTTATTTCGTTACAAAACAGAAATAGAGTCACAGATGTAGAAACCAAACTTATGGTTACCAAGGGGGAAAGGGAGGGGGGAGGGATACATTGGGAGATTGGGATGGACATATACACACGACTATATGTAAAATAGATAATCAACGAGGACCTTCCCTATAGGTCAATACTCTGTAATGACCTAGATGCAAATAGAATCTAACAGAGTGAGGTATGTATATGGATAACTGACTCACTGTGCTGTACAACAGACACTAACACACCAGTGTAAATCAACTAGACTCCAATAACAATTAATTTAAAAAACCCAAGCTATGTTATTTCGGTTTAGAGCAGGGATCCGTATAGCTTTCTCTGACCCTCATCTTCTCTCGTCTCCAGGTGCCCAGATTGATGACAACATTCCCCGCCGCACCACCCAGCGCATCGTGGCGCCCCCTGGTGGCCGTGCTAACATCACCAGCCTGGGCTAGAGTTCAGGGCCGCCGTGCCGTCGGCTTAGGGATGGGGGATGGGACACCTGAGGACATTCGGAGACTTCCTTCCTTCCTTCCTTCCTTCTTTTTTTTTTTTTTAAAGAGCCTGTGATAGTTACTGTGGGGCAGCCAGTTCCTGGGGCTCCCTCTCTCGGGCCCCCCGCACTCCGTCCCTCACCCGGAGTCACCAGTTTTGGTCACCCACCTCCCTACACATCTACGAATATCACACCTGCGTCTCTCCACCAGGCCCGTACACAGAACTGCGTCCAACACTCAGACATGCGAAACAAAGCAAATCACAGTGAGGGTGTTGCTCATCTCCAGCCTCTGTTGTGCTTGCATCATCTTCCTTTTCATCGCGGGGAGGGGAAGATAAAGTGAATTGCCCAGAGCTGCCTTTTTCTTTTTAAATATTTAGAAAATTTTTCTTTGTGGGGCTGCAGGTGGGGTGGGCAGGGGAGGGGGGGGAGAGGTTTGTTTTTCTTTAAATACTAAATTGGAAAGTCTAATGCAATATTAATACAAGGGGTTTGAACTGGACATCCTAATGATGCAATCGTGTCACCTTCAAGCTGATTCAGGGTGGTGGGCAGACTCGTCATGTCCCTCCTGAGAGGCTGTACAGCGTCCACACCGCCATTCCATCATCTTCTGGGTCAGCTGTTAATAAAGGGCAGGTTTTCTTTCTGGCCTAGATTTTGCTGCAGATGAAATCTTTGGAGGATTCTCTTCTCCTCTCTTCACCTCTCTTCTGCTTGCACTCTCTCTTGCTTCTTCATTCATGGATATTTTCACGTGTCTGGCTTTTCTTTGTGTTTCTTCCAGCCTTCGTCTCTGACATGCTGTTTTTGCCTTCTATCCCCCGTGGTCTTTTCCAGTGACCAGGTCCGCCATTTTACTGTGGCCCCACGAACCTGCCTGGAAAGATATGAGCTTTGTCATCGCAACCATCGTAATGTGCTATCCTAGTCCATATAAGACCAGCGCTACCCACCCACGTCTCCAGGATGTGCGATTGAGTTTGAGATGCTTCCCAGGTGCAGAAAAGGGCCAGGTTATCCACACTGTCACACGCGGGCCCAGGATAGACCTGACAGTGCCGAGCTGTTGAAGAAGTCTGAGGCTCTAGGACCTGAGAGTTTTTCCTCTGTGCAATGCCGAGTGGCTAAAGACAAACAAATCTGTAAATCAAGCCCAACACCCAAGGGAGCCAGTCAGCCTCAAGCGAACCACCAGCTCAGAGGTGCTGAGCTGATGCTTACCAACTAGGTAGTTTTGGGGATGCCAGAGCACACTGGGCTTCTCACTTTGGAGGAAAAGAAATTTGTTTTCTTGTCCAATTATTTAGAAAGACATCACGCAACATAGGGAAGCCTGCTAACCTCGGGAAACCCATGGGAAATTTGACTTAAAGACCATTTCAGTTGGCAAGAGGAAAAATCTGTTTTGTGAGTCAGAGCTCTTGTGGGGAGAAAACCTTGTAAATTTGACGAGTGGCCCCTTAGAGACCGCAGGCGACCTTGTGTCCACACCCCGCCCTCTCCTGGTCTCGGAGACCCTTTCCACTCGCTGCCTCGTGCTTGTCCCTGTCTTAGCTGAGCTTTGCTGCATCTCCTTCCAAGCGTGTTTACAGGTCCTCCCAAGCCACGTTATGTTTGCAGGCTTTTATAAAACCAAATCTGCTTTTGTAAAGCGTAACATCAAGAAGTAGCTCATCCCATCATGACACTCGTCTCTCCACATGTTCTGCCTTTGGGGTTATGGCTGGGGTTTCTTTTGTTGTTGTTGTTGTTGTTTGTTATTTTAAAAGTAAATTGCACTTTTAAAGAATAATTGGTTAACTTAATATATTTGCTTTTTTTCTTCTCATCTGCCCTTCGAGGGAATTTGAACCAGTCGGAAAAAAAATTTTGTTTCAATTCTGAGAAACGCTTGCAGCTCTCTTCTCTTCACTTGAGTCTTCCTGTTTTTCCATGATGGTCATTTCGGTTGTTTCGATTGTTTCCTTCAAACAACTTAAAACCTGAAGATTTCCGCAGGCTGTGTAAGCATGTTTACCTGTTGGCTTGCTTTGTGTGTCTGTTAAATGAATGTCATGTGTAAATGCTAAAATAAATTGACCGTGTCTCAGAACTGAATAACTGCAGTGACCTGATGCTCTAAACCAGTGTAGGATTTAATCATAGATGGTTTTTAATCCTTGGAATTGTGATTGTGACCCACGAGTGGAGGAACTTTCAGTGCTAAAGCTGATTATGTGTGTAGCCAGAAGAGTACCTTTTTTTTTTTTTTTTGTTACCACTGTCTTAATGGCAAAATAATTATGGTAAAAAAAACAAGTCTCGTGTTTATTATTCCTTAAGAACTCTGTGTTATATTACCATGGAACGCCTAATAAAGCAAAATGTGGTTGTTTCCGGGTGTGTCTGTGTTGAGATGTTCAAGGAGGTGGCTGCTCGGCCCGGGCCTCCATCAGAACTTCCCTTTCTGGAAGATTCTGGATGCCTTTGGCCTCGTTTTGATGCCTGTGTCAATTCAAGTGTTTTCACTGAGTGTTGCGGGTGGTTCTGTCCAGGCCACTGAGGTCTAATTCTGGGCGGAGCCCTGAGTCTCAGAAATTCATAGACTCTACCCCAAGACAGGCCAAGGGAGCCTCTCGAATCGAGCTGCACACGTTAAGTCGGGCATTGTGTCACCTTCAAGCTGATTCAGAAATCCGGTGGGACCATGTGGGTTAGTGTAGTGACCCCCGGGATCTGTGCGTCCTTAGAGCTTGTGCACTCTGGGAAATCCTCAAGCCACAGGGGGGGCATGGGAGATAAGAGACTGAGCTATATGGGCCTGCATCCAGAGTCCACTTAAGGAGCTTGCAGGAGGGAATTCCCTGGTGGTCCAGTGGTTAAGACTCCGTGCTCTCACTGCTGGGGGCCTGGTTCAATCCCTGTCGCGGGCCAAAAATAAAGGAGCTTGCGGGAAACCAGGACGCAAAGCACACGTTCCTCTACCCTCCAGGCAAGTGCCAAGAATGCACATCGTGGGGGGAGGGTGAGCCATGCCCACCCCTGCCTACTGGGTGCTTGGTTCCCATAGTTACCTTGTTAACTGGCATTGGTATCATTGGTTCACAAAACTGCACGAAGAGGGTGTGTGCTTGGGGGCTCCCCTGGCCCATCATGTGGTTGATGAAGTCTTTTACTCGTTTTCTATGTAGCCCTATGCAAACAGGATAGAAGGTACAAATATATGCACACAGATAACAAAAATATGCACACTCTACCAAGCTTTGATGAACAGGGTGTTTGAGTTAAGGGAAAATAAGAGCAGGAAAAGTAAGAGAAGGTTGGCGTTTGGTTGGTACAACACACTGCCATGAGGTGGTAAATTTGTGAGGGAACGCTGAGTGTTCTAGCAACAAATAGAAAAAAAAGAAAAACATAGCCAGAAGACTGTATAACATCTATAGTGACCCGAAGAGGAATTAGTCCTTCCAAAAGAATACAGAGATTCCTGGTCCGCAGCCCTGAGGGCAGGTCCTGGTTCCCCGCAAGAGTCCAAGGGCCGTCCACACCTGCTGTGAGGCTCGCCCTCTGACGGAGAGGCCCGTGAAGATGCTGGGAAGAGGCTTGTGTCCATCTGAGGAGGGAATTGAAGGCAGGTGGCCAGAGAGCAGGTACTCTAAAGAGGGGAGTCCCATGGGTGCCAGGTGGCTGAACAACGGGGCCAGGTATATAACTCTGGTGGTATAATTTAATCCAAAGACAGATGTTAGAGCATCTAGAATAAGTAAGTGGAGCGCATATCCTTCCGGAAGTGTTTTTGTGCTGAATTGATGGGAGTTGAAGGTTATACTGTCTGGCAAGTTTCTGCAGTGCACGTCCTGTAAGAAAAGGCAGATCTAAAATGAAAATGATCAAATTCAGTATTGAACAAACAAAAAGAAAAAAAAAAGAAAGAAAAGGAAAGAAAAGGCAGATCTCCTTTCCTATGAACTGAGATGGGGTTGTTTTAGCGGTGCTACTGATTAGGTATGTATGTTTGGGAAAGCTGGTTCACATCTCTGGGCCTTATTTCCCCTCTCTGTGAGAGAGGTGATGTTATCTACCCAACCTAACTCCCATAATGGACAAGCCATAAATCAGATACGGTGCAGAGTAGAGGAACAGGAAGCTGTCGGGAACGGTGTCCTAAGTGTCTCTCCTGAAAGAGAAAGATTAGCTGATGAAGACTGATGATTGCAGAGACCTCAGAATGATGAGACATCAGAGCTGGTGTCAGTCGTTAAATAAAAACATCTGTTGAAGTCACGCTGATAATAGCAGAGGTTATTATGTGCCAGGCCCTGCTCCAAAGGGCGTTTCACACATTAACTCAGTCTTTGCAGCAACCCAGAAGAAGTACTATGACTTATGCCATCACACAGATGAGGGTACAGAAGCACAGAGCGTCAGTGACTTGCCCAGAACCAGGCTTTGGCCATTCAGTCTGGGGCCAGTGGCCAGATTTATACTCATGGTGATTCCACTCTCTCTTATGAGAAATCTCCTGCTTAGAAGGGGGTGGGAAAAGAGAGATGGGAAGTGCCAGAGAATATGACTGTGCAGGTAGTGAGGGAGACTCATGGAGCAGGATTGTGGACAAACGAGAGACTTGCAGAAAAGAACGATCTCACGAAGCCCAACACAGATTTGGAGCTATGTGGCCTTTAGGTAAGAAGAAATGAGAGGCCTAGAAAATACACAGAAAGCCAGGGGAAAAAGAGTTTAGAGAAGGGCAAAAAGGGTAAGGGAAAACAATAATTTGAGGCCATTATGTTTTATATACCAGATGTGGGGAAATTGTGTTGATTTGGTGAAAAATTACAAATGTGTGTATATGCAGAGATGAACATATGTGTATAATTTTTATAAGGATCTCAAAAGAATGAATAAAATAGTGTCTATTGAAAATACTTTGGGGACTTCCAGGGTGGTCCAGTGGGTGAGACTTGTGCTCCCAGCGCAGGGGGCCTGGGTTCGATCCCTGGTTGGGGAACTAGATCCCACCTGCATGCCGCAACTAAAGATCCCATGTGTCTCAACTAAGACCTGACGTAGCCAAAATAAATAAATAAATAAAAATAAATCTTAAAAAAAAAAAAAGGAAAAGAAAATACTTGAAGAGGAGCAAAGGGACCTAGACGTGGGAGCGCGTTGTCGTTTTCTGAAGATGGATGTCAGGAGAGGGATGTTGCAGTCGGATGGGGCAGGCAGGTAACACCCCTGCCCTTAGCAGCAAGGAGCGTAACCTCTGATCAGGGCTTTGGGCTTTGCGGGGCTGGACATGACATGAGGGGCCCTTGGAAGGAACACTGGGAGGGTCGAAGGTCAAACAGTATGTCAGATAAAGTTGTATGTTCAAATAATTTATTACATTGAGATTATTTATGTGATTAGTTTTGGCAGCTAAGCCTTGTCCGTGCTGTAGTTACACAAACAGTCCACATCCTAATAGACTTCATCCCGCTGCCCAGAACCTGGTGTGTGTGATGGAAATGGGGCTGGGGGGAGGGGGGGTGTCAGAGAGAAGTGTTCTGACCTCCTCCAGTGATGACCTTCAGCTTCATCTTGGGATCTGGGGACACCAGGAACCCTGGATAGCACCCGAGGGTGGACCCCTCAGGGCAGAAGGGGGCAGGAGGGGAGAACTTCCTGTCTGGCTGTTCACAGGTCTTTAGGGTCCATCCCTCCTCAGGAAAGACCAGATGTGCAGTGGACTTCACACTGAGCTTACATGTCTGATGGTTATTCCCCTTGAGTGTTCCTGTCATTCCAAAGGTTTGCTGTTTCCATCCCTCAGCAATTCAGGGGGCCTCTGGGGACCTCCTGAATAAGCCTAGTAAAAGGGGTCAGCTTACTGTGGTGTTGCTCTCCCCCAGCTGGAGACA
Source organism: Grampus griseus (assembly GCF_964374135.1). Lineage (NCBI taxonomy): Eukaryota > Metazoa > Chordata > Mammalia > Artiodactyla > Delphinidae > Grampus > Grampus griseus. The sequence goes on from NC_139000.1 coordinate 103,094,509, forward strand.
CACATCTTTTATCTTTTCCTACATGTTTAAGTGTTAGGTGAGAAAGCACAGAATGTAGTCAGGGACCACTTTGTCTTGCAAGGGAGCAAGGAGGAGACGGGCCGGCCACCTGCTGGGATACTCTGGGGGGCCAGCAGGGAAGTGGGCTCCCAGCTTTAACTTCCACTCTCTTTTTGACCACCCACTTTTTTTTTTTTTGCGGTACCTGGGACTCTCACTGTTGTGGCCTCTCCCTTTGCGGAGCACAGGCTCCGGGCGCGCAGGCTCAGCGGCCATGGCCCACGGGCCCAGCCGCTCCGCGGCATGTGGGATCTTCCCGGACCAGGGCACGAACCCGTGTCCCCTGCATTGGCAGGCAGACTCTCAACCACTGCGCCACCAGGGAAGCCCTGACCACCCACTTTTTGATGTCATACACCTTCAGTCTTGTGACTTGGTTGTCCTCCAGCTTTTAGCCTACCCCTAGCATCCCACCAGTGCCCCGTGGTGGGTGTTTTCACTCTCCTACTAGTTCCCTTAATGTCCTCCCACTGTTCCCGTTGAACAAACTCTGGCTCTGGATCCCCAAGCACGGCAGCCCTGCCAGCCAGCAGCCCCTGCACTGCTGTGTTGATGTAGAGCACCAACTGCAAAGGGCAGACACAGCCCCACCAAGGTGAAGGACTCCCTGCCTATTGCTTAATTCCTCCCTGGCAATCCACACCATGTGCCAGGTCGTGAGGAATGTGAATTCGTGACCAACCCCCAACTGCCTGGCCTCCTTCCAGGCCACGGCTGAGTTCTGGGAGGCCCAAGGGCTACTGTGCAACATGGGACTGTTGACCTGAAACACACTGCCAGATATTTCTCCAGCAAAGATGGGTTTATTTGGGATCTGCAGAGAATTGCCCTTAACCGTCTGTGACCACGGTGAGCCATGTGCAAGTTCCCGTGGGGCAAGGGAAGGAGAACACTTTAAAAACAAATTTAAATAGAGGAAAATGAAGTTGGGAGGCTCTAGTAAACAGAGTCGGTGGCTTTCATTGGCTAACTCTTGCCAGGGAAGAAGAGTCTTTCTTCTTCCTGTTGGGCCCTGTGATCATCTCAGGACGTGAGAGCTCCCCCTTCTGGTGGCCCAGCTCTATTTAATTGAGATGTCCATCTGTTAATTTTTTACAGGACTAGGGAGAGCCAGTTCCTCGTACCTCATCTTCCTTTCTTTTCTCCGTTTTCACCCACATGTTGTCCTTCTGGGCATCTGTTCTCTTCTGTGCGTCTTCCCCTTGACCACTGCCAAGCTCTCTCTCTATATATGCTTTATGGTCAACAAACTTACTGACATGATTCCATAAACACCCATCTTCACGGAACATTCATCCCTATATCTTTGTCTTCAAAGAAAACCTGGTCCCCCTTTCTGAGGACAAAGTTTTGTCCTTAGTCTTTTTAGGTGGAGCTTCCTCTGCGTCTAACTTGCCATATTCTTCAGGTGGTGGGGGGTTGATGACCTTGCTGCTCAAGCCTCAATACTTCTTCCACGCTCGGCCATCTGGCTGCACTGCCCCCTCCCGTGCTTCCTGCTGTTGTCTCCCGATTTGGAGACATTTGGTGTCAAACCATGGCACAGTTTCGCTCCCACCAAACAGGAGGAGTTACTTCAACGTCCGTGTAGATGACCCATCTAGTGTCCTAGACTTTCAATTTTATGATCCAATCCCTGCTCTGCCGTAGCTACTATCTACTCCCCAGGCCGTTGCATTTCCCCGAATTGCTGTACTTGCTGCAATCGCATCCCTTCTCTGACCAATCCTCTGGTCCTTTTGGTTGACTTGTTCAAATACCACCACTGCTCCCGTTTTTTGGCGGCACCAGGCCCTCCTGTCCATCATTCCACCTGTCTTCTCCCTCCACCGGTTTCCTCCTGCCTTCCCTCCCTATCCTACTTAGATACATCGTTCCATTCATTCTCTGGCCAACAACCAAATCCCTTGACCTTTGTCCTCTCATTGCTTCTTCTTTGTCAAAATTCAAACCTAAATGAACCCAACCATTCTCCTCTCTAGCTTGGGCACGAACCCCAGAGTTACATTAGAGGAAATCGCACAACTAGGCAGGTTGCTATCCTGAGAATATCGTGGCACTAACCCCAGCTGTACACTGAGCACTGACTACTTCCCAGGAATCCTACCATCCTGCTGCCCTACCTTCTGTACCTCAAATCTCTGTCCCTCTTGTCCCCATGTCCGCCCCAGGAGGTGTTCTTGCCTCTCACTTCACAAGGAAGGTGTAAACGAGCAAGCAGAAACTTCTTCAACTCTCTCTTCCAGATGAATAAAGCTATCTGCAGCTATACCCACCCACCCTATCCTGCTCCCTAATCCCACAGCTTATCCAAGTCAGTCCCTCTACCTTTGCCAGATGCTCCCACCATCTCAGAAAACTCTCTCACCTGTACCTTCAACTCTCTCTCTCTCTACTGGCTAATATTGTCAACATCGAAACACGTTCAAATATCTTTTTAAAAAAATCACTCCCCTAACTCTATATTTCCATTCAGATACCATTCGATTTTATCCCCTCTTCAGAGCCAATTTTCTTGGATGAGGTATATAGATTTGTTGCAGGAATGGGGATCCTTTCCAGGGCCTGAGAGTGGGCTCTTGTCTAGTATTTGGAAATGAATTGTCCAAGGAGACACACGTGCTGACAAATTGACAAAGCAAAAGATTTTATTGGGAAAGGGTTTCCCGGGCAGAGAGCAGCAGGGTAAGGAAACCCAGGAGAACTGCTCTGTCACATGGCTCAGTCTCAGGTTTTACGGTAATGGGGTTAGTTTTCGGGTTGTCTCTGGCCAATCATCTTGCTTGGTCCATATTTGGTCTGACTTAGGGTCCTTCCTGGTGGCGCTCACATCTCTCAGCCAAGATGGATTGCAGCGAGAAGCACTCTGGGAGGTTGATAGGGATTGCATTGAATCTGTAGATTGCTTTGGGTAGTAGAATCATTTTCACAGTGTTGATTCTTCCGATCCAAGAACATGGGATATCTCTCCATCTGTTTGTATCATCTTTAATTTCTTTCTTCAGTGTCTTATAGTTTTCTGCATATAGGTCTTTTGTCTCCTTAGGTAGGTTTATTCCTAGATATTTTATTCTTTTTGTTGCAGTGGTAAATGGGAGTGTTTCCTTAATTTCACTTTCAGATTTTTCATCATTAGTGTATAGGAATGCCAGAGATTTCTGTGCTTTAATTTTGTATCCTGCCACTTTACCAAATTCATTGATTAGCTCTAGTAGTTTTCTGGTAGCATCTTTAGGATTCTCTATGTAGAGTGTCATGTCATCTGCAAACAGTGACAGCTTTACTTCTTCTTTTCCGATTTGGATTCCTTTTATTTCCTTTTCTTCTCTGATTGCTGGGGCTAAAACTTCCAAAACTATGTTGAATAAGAGTGGTGAGAGTGGGCAACCTTGTCTTGTTCCAGATGTTAGTGGAAATGCTTTCAGTTTTTCACCATTGAGGATGATGTTGGCTGTGGGTTTGTCATATATGGCCTTTATTATGTTGAGGAAAGTTCCCTCTATGCCTACGTTCTGCAGGGATTTTATCATAAATGTGTGTTGAATTTTGTCGAAAGCTTTCTCTGCATCTATTGAGATGATCATATGGTTTTTCTCCTTCAATTTGTTAATATGGTTTATCACATTGATTGATTTGCATATATTGAAGAATCCTTGCATTCCTGGAATAAACCCCACTTGATCATGGTGTATGATCCATTTAATGTGCTGTTGGATTCTGTTTGCTAGTATTTTGTTGAGGATTTTTGCATCTATGTTCATCAGTGATATTGGCCTGTAGTTTTCTTTCTTTGTGACATCCTTGTCTGGTTTTGGTATCAGGGTGATGGTGGCCTCATAGAAGGAGTTTGGGAGTGTTCCTCCTTCTGCTATATTTTGGAAGAGTTTGAGAAGCATAGGTGTTAGCTCTTCTCTAAATGTTTGATAGAATTCGCCTGTGAAGCCATCTGGTCCTGGGCTTTTGTTTGTTGGAACATTTTTAATCACAGTTTCAATTTCAGTGCTTGTGATTGGTCTGTTCATATTTTCTATTTCTTCCTGATTCAGTCTGGGCAGGTTGTGCATTTCTAAGAATTTGTCCATTTCTTCCAGGTTGTCCACTTTATTGGCATAGAGTTGCTTGTAGTAATCTCTCATGATCTTTTGTGTTTCTGCAGTGTCAGTTGTTACTTCTCCTTTTTCATTTCTAATTCTATTGAGTCTTCTCCCTTTTTTTCTTGATGAGTCTGGCTAATGGTTTATCAATTTCGTTTATCTTCTCAAAGAACCAGCTTTTAGTTTTATTGATCTTTGCTATCGTTTCCTTCATTTCTTTTTCATTTTTTTCTGATTTGATTTTTAAAATTTCTTTCCTTCTGCTAACTTTGGGGTTTTTTTGTTCTTCTTTCTCTAATTGCTTTAGGTGCAACGTTAGGTTGTTTATTCAAGATGTTTCCTGTTTCTTAAGGTAGGATTGTATTGCTATAAACTTCCCTCTTAGAACTGCTTTTGCTGCATCTCATAGATTTTGGGTCGTCATGTCTCCATTGTCATTTGTTTCTAGGTATTTTTTTATTTCCTCTTTGATTTCTTCAGTGATCACTTCGTTATTAAGTAGTGTGTTGTTTAGCCTCCATGTGTTTGTATTTTTTACAGATCTTTTCCTGTAATTGATATCTAGTCTCATGGTGTTGTGGTCGGAAAAGATACTTGATACAATTTCAATTTTCTTAAATTTACCAAGGCTTGATTTGTGACCCAAGATATGATCTATCCTGGAGAATGTTCCATGAGCACGTGAGAAAAATGTGTATTCTGTTGTTTTTGGATGGAATGTCCTATAAATATCAATTAAGTCCATCTTGTTTAATGTATCATTTAAAGCTTGTGTTTCCTTATTTATTTTCATTTTGGATGATCTGTCCATTGGTGAAAGTGGGGTGTTAAAGTCCCCTACTATGAATGTGTTACTGTCGATTTCCCCTTTTATGGCTGTTAGTATTTGCCTTATGTATTGAGGTGCTCCTATGTTGGGTGCATAAATATTTACAATTGTTATATCTTCTTCTTGGATCAATCCCTTGATCATTATGTAGTGTCCTTCTTTGTCTCTTCTAATAGTCTTTATTTTAAAGTCTATTTTGTCTGATATGAGAATTGCTACTCCAGCTTTCTTTTGGTTTCCATTTGCATGAAATATCTTTTTCCAACCCCTCACTTTGTCTGTATTTGTCTCTAGGTCTGAAGTGGGTCTCTTGTAGACAGCAAATATATGGGTCTTGTTTTTGTATCCATTCAGCCAATCTGTGTCTTTTGGTGGGAGCATTTAGTCCATTTACATTTAAGGTAATTATCGATATGTATGTTCCTATTCCCATTTTCTTAATTGTTTTGGGTTCGTTATTGTAGGTCTTTTCCTTCTCTTGTGTTTCTTGCCTAGAGAAGTTCCTTTAGCAGTTGTTGTAAAGCTGGTTTGGTGGTGCTGAATTCTCTCAGCTTTTGCTTGTCTGTAAAGGTTTTAATTTCTCCATCAAATCTGAATGAGAACCTTGCTGGGTAGAGTAATCTTGGTTGCAGGTTTTTCTCCTTCATCACTTTAAATATGTCCTGCCAGTCCCTTCTGGCTTGCAGAGTTTCTGCTGAAAGATCAGTTGTTAACCTTATGGGGATTCCCTTGTGTGTTATTTGTTGTTTTTCCCTTGCTGCTTTTAATATGTTTTCTTGGTGTTTAATTTTTGACGGTATGATTAATATGTGTCTTGGTGTATTTCTCCTTGGATTTATCCTGTATGAGACTCTCTGTGCTTCCTGGACTTGATTAACTATTTCCTTTCCCATATTAGGGAAGTTTTCAACTACAATCTCTTCAAATATTTTCTCAGTCCCTTTCTTTTTCTCTTCTTCTTCTGGAACCCCTATAATTCGAATGTTGGTGCGTTTAATGTTGTCCCAGAGGTCTCTGAGACTGTCCTCAGTTCTTTTCATTCTTTTTTCTTTATTCTGCTCTGCAGTAGTTATTTCCACTATTTTATCTTCCAGGTCACTTATCCGTTCTTCTGCCTCAGTTATTCTGCTATTGATCCCATCTAGAGTATTTTTCATTTCATTTATTGTGTTGTTCATTGCTGTTTGTTTCATCTTTAGTTCTTCTAGGTCCTTGTTAAATGTTTCTTGCATCTTGTCTATTCTATTTCCAAGATTTTGGATCATCTTTACTATCATTATTCTGAATTCTTTTTCAGGTAGACTGCCTATTTCATCTTCATTTGTTAGGTCTGGTGGGTTTCTATCTTGCTCCTTCATCTGCTGTGTGTTTTTCTGTCTTCTCATTTTGCTTATCTTACTGTGTTTGGGGTCTCCTTTTTGCAGGCTGCAGGTTTGTAGTTCCCGTTGTTTTCGGTGTCTGTCCCCAGTGGCTAAGGTTGGTTCAGTGGGCTGTGTAGGCTTCCTGGTGGAGGGGACTAGTGCCTGTGTTCTGGTGGAGGAGGCTGGATCTTGTCTTTCTGGTGGGCAGGTCCACGTCTGGTGGTTTGTTTTGGGGTGTCTGTGGACTTGTTATGATTTTAGGCAGCCTCTCTGATAATGGGTGGGGTTGTGTTCCTGTCTTGCTAGTTGTTTGGCATAGGATGTCCAGCACTGTAGCTTGCTGGTCGTTGAGTGAAGCTGGGTGCTGGTGTTGAGATGGAGATCTCTGGGAGATTTTCGCCATTTGATATTATGTGGAGCTGGGAGGTCTCTTGTGGACCAGTGCCCTGAAGTTGGCTCTCCCACCTCAGAGGCACAGCACTGACTCCTGGCTGCAGCACCAAGAGCCTTTCATCCACATGGCTCAGAATAAAAGGGAGAAAAAGTAGAAAGAAAGAATTAGTAGAAGAAGAAAGAAAGAAAGAAAGGAGGGAGGGAGGGTGGGAGGGAGGAAGGAAAGAAGGAGGGAAGGAAGGAAAAAAAGAAAGAAAGAAGATAAAGTAAAATAAAATAAAGTTATTAAAATAAAAATAATTATTAAGAAAAAAAATTTTAAAAAAACAAAACAAAACGGATGGATAGAACCCTAGGACAAATGGTGGAAGCAAAGCTATACAGACAAAACTCTCACACAGAAGCATACACATACACACTCACAAAGAGAGGAAAAGGGGAAAAAATCATAAATCTTGCTCTCAAAGTCCACCTCCTTAATTTGGGATGATTCGTTGTCTATTCCTGTATTCCACAGATGCAGGGTACAGCAAGTTGATTGTGGAGCTTTAATCCACTGCTCCTGAGGCTGCATGGAGAGATTTCCCTTTCTCTTCTTTGTTCTCACAGCTTCCGGGGCTCAGCTTTGGATTTGGCCCCGCCTCCGCGTGTAGGTCGCCGGAGGGCGTCTGTTCTTCGCTCAGACAGCACGGGGTTAAAAGAGCCGCTGATTCGGGGGCTCTGGCTCACTCTGGCCGGGGGCAGGGGCGGGGCACGGAGGGCGGGGCGAGCCTGCGGTGGCAGAGGCCAGCGTGGCGTTGCACCAGCCTGAGGCGCGCCGTGCGTTCTCCCGGGGAAGTTGTCCCTGGATCCCGGGACCCTGGCAGTGGCGGGCTGCACAGGCTCCCCGGAAGGGGGTGTGGAGAGTGACCTGTGCTCGCACACAGGCTTCTTGGTGGCGGCAGCAGCAGCCTTAGCGTCTCATGCCCGTCTCTGGGGTCCGCGCTTTTAGCCGTGGCTCGCGCCCGTCTCTGGAGCTCCTTTAAGCAGCGCTCTCAGTTCCCTCTCCTCGCGCACCAGGAAACAAAGAGGGAAGAAAAAGTCTCTTGCCTCTTCGGCAGGTCCAGGCTTTTCCCCAGACTCCCTCCCGGCCAGCCGTGGCGCACTAGCCCTTGCAGGCTGTGTTCACGCCGCCAACCCCAGTCCTCTCCCGGAGCTCCGACCGAAGCCCGAGCCTCAACTCCAGGCCCCGCCCGCCCCGGCGGGTGAGCAGACAAGCCTCTCGGACTGGTGAGTGCCGGTCGGCCCTGATCCTCTGTGTGGGAATCTCCCCGCTTTGCCCCCCGCACCCCTGTTGCTGTGCTCTCCGCGGCTCCGAAGCTTTCCCCCTCCGCCACCCGCAGTCTCCGCCCGCGAAGGGGCTTCTAATGTGTGGAAAGCTTTCCTCCTTCACGGCTCCCTCCCACTGGTGCAGGTACCGTCCCTATTCTTTTGTCTCTGTTTTCTTTTTTCTTTTGCCCTACTCAGGTACGTGGGGGGTTTCTTGCCTTTTGGGAGGTCTGAGGTCTTCTGCCAGCGTTCAGTGGGTGTTCTGTAGGAGTTGTTCCACGTGTACATGTATTTCTGGTGTATCTGTGGGGAGGAAGGTGATGTCCGCGTCTTACTCTTCCGCCATCTTCCCGGAAGCCTCCGGGATTGTATTCTTGCTTTCTCTTTCTGATAGTTCTTTATTAGTGTATACAAAAACAACAGATTTCTGTGTATTAATCTTTATCCTGCAACTTCACTGAATTCATTTATTAGTTCTAATAGTTTTTTTGTCCATTTCCTCTAGGTTGTCCCATTTGTTTGAATATAACTGTTTGTACTATTGTCTTATCGTTTTTTTTGTATCTCTGTGGTACTTGTCATTATTTCTCCTCTTTCTTATTTTGCTTATTTGAGTCTTTCTTTTTATATTGAAGTGTAGTTGATTTACAATATTGTGTTAGTTTCAGGTATACAGCAAAGTGATTCAGTTATATGTGTGTATATATATATACATTTATATATGTATTTCAGATTAGTTTCCATTATAGGTTATTACAAGATATTGAATATAATTCCCTGTGCTATACAGTATATCCTCATTGATTATCTATTTTATGTATAGTAGTTTGTTAATTCCATACTCTCAATTCCTCCTTCCCCGCCCCATCCCTTTCCCCTTTGGTAACCATAGCTGTCTGCTTGTAGAGAGGTGAATCTCCACCAAACCCAGGTGTCTGTGGGCTCTTCCAATACAATAGAAAATGAATCTAGTTAGGTCTCAGTCTAGAGGGGAAGGCAAATGTATAAGCAAATAATTGTGATTAGTGATGTGACAGAAGTCCTATTTCTCTGGGCCTGTTTTTTATTCCTCAAGAATTTTCTATCCGTTCTCAGTGACTCATTTGCACATCTGATATTGGGCCACTTATTGAAATGCTGTAATGTTCATAAAGGGTTACTTCATTGGGATTATTATTTCTCTGTCTCTTCCTCATTCCCAGTTCTCCAGCTTTTCCTCCACACCCCACTTGGACATTTCAGCTTCTACCCATTTGAGTGGGCATCCTCTTCTTCAGGTTCTTACTTAGAATGGTCCTTCACCTGATGGCCTTTAAATGCTTAATTCCACTTTAATAAGGGTCCTGTCTGCTCTTGCTGTGTCCTTTCCCTCCTGGATGGCAGGGCTATGACAAGATGATAGGCTCGGTTGACAAAACGTTTGTTGAGGAATTTGGAAGAAAGCCTATTAAAAACTTAGTTCTGGGGCTTCTCTGGTGGCACAGTGGTTAAGAATCCATCTGCCAGTGCAGTGGACATGGGTTCGAGCCCTGCTCTGGGAAGATCCCACATGCCCCGGAGCACCTAAGTCTGTGCGCCACAACTACCGAGCCCACTCGCCTAGAGCCCATGCTCCGCAACAAGAGAAGCCACTGCAATGAGAAGCCCGCGCACCACAACGAAGAGCAGCCCCTGCTCGCCACAACTAGAGAAAGCCCGCGCACAGCAACAAAGACCCAACGCAGCCAAAAATAAACACATTTATAAAACAAATAAAAAAACTTAGCTCTGGCAGGTTGCACAGGTTTTCCAGTAGATGGCAGCAGTGCATGAGCTGTGCAAACACCAGTTCCCAACCCTTGAAACAGAGCCTGGACAGAGAAAGTCAGTGAATGACCCATTCCTAAACAAGCACCCAGCGAGCTCCCTAATGCATGGGCTACGTTCTGTCCATGAAGAGACCGAGGGATGGCTCCTTGTTTGGAGAGTTTTATGTATTAATGCAAAGTGGGTGTGTAGATTTTACGAATCACTAAAACAGTTGACTACTAGGGGTCAAAGTCTCAAAGTCCCTCATTAATAAGATGGCCTTCCTGTTAGAGGTGGCCTGTTTTCTAATAGTTTACAGCCAAGTTGTCAACTAACTAACCAGATACAATAGGATTGGGCTCCTCATTTCTTCTTGTAGGCTGTTTTGGTGTTTCATGTTGATGTCCTGTAGTCAGAGTCAGTTTCTCTCTCTCTCTCTCTCTCTCTCTCTCTCTCTCTCTCTCCCTCCATACTTCATCTTGTTCCTTCCCATCCCGGTTCCCACTCCCCATGCCCATGTTTGGCTGTCCTACTGCTTGATGTACAGGGGTATGAGGATACACACTGCCCTTTAGGGTATCCTGGGAGACATGGGCTTTCCATTATAGAGTCATTTGTTGGAGAGGTGTTCTCTTTACGTTTGTATTTTAAGTGAGTCAAGGTGTTACGAAAACTCGGATAGGTAATATATTAGCTGCTTATATACCACTGATGCAAATTCATTTATCTGTACTAATTAAGGCTTAGCACCCTAAATGAATGGAACATGACAAGTAAGCTTTTAAAAAACAATATAGTAATACATGTTAAATGTAAAAAAAAAAAACAAAAAGGAGGAAATGCATTTTGGTATGTATATTCATATATTCTCCCCCCACCACTGCCAAACTGATATCATTCTGTGTATACTGTACAGACATAGTTTTTAGTAATATCATTTTAAGTGACTGGCTAGTTCTCGATTCTAAGGAAGTATAATATGTTTAATCCCCTATTTTTGGGTAGTTATGTTGGTTTTCATTTTTTCTATTATAATTAATTCTTTAATGAACATACTTGCAGATAAATATTTGTATTCATTCATGATTATAGCCTTAGTACAAATTGCTAGAAGCTGAATTCTTTAGTCAAAAGGTATGCCCATTTTGAGACGATAAGCATCATCAAAGTGACCTTGAGAAAGTGTGTATGAGCCCTCGTGTCCTCTCTAACACTGAATATAATAACTTTTAAAATAGTATTGCCAATTTGATAGTTGAGAGTATTCTATTTTTTGTGTTATTTATGTTACTGTTTCTTATCTTTATTAACCATTCGTACTTATTCTTTGTGAACTGTATATTCATGTCATTTGTCCATTTACAATTTATAGTGATTTTTCCTCATTGATTTGTATAAACTCTTTGTATGTGAATTATATTTACCCTTTTCCTGTAGTGTATTTACAAATATTTTCTCCAATTTTACTTGCTTTTTTTTTTTTTTTTTCTGTTCTGGTGGCACCAAGTGGCACGTGGGATCCTAGTTCCCTGACCAGGGCTCGAACTGGTGCTCCCTGCAGTGGAAGCGTGGAGTCTTAACCACTGGACCACCAAGGAAGTCCCGTCACTTGCTTTTTAAAAGTTAAAATAAGTGTTAATTTTTTAAAATTTTATTTATTTTATTTATTTTATTTTTGGCTGCACTGGGTCTTCGCTGCTGCACGCGGGCTTTCTCTAGTTGCGGTGAGCGGGGGCTACTCTTCGTTGTGGTGCGCAGGCTTCTCATTGTGGTGGCTTCTCTTGTTGCGGAGCATGGGCTCTAGGCACATGGGCTTCAGTAGTTGTGGTGCGCGGGCTTCACTATTTGTGGCACATGGGCTCTAGAGCTCAGTCTCAGTAGTTGTGGCGCGTGGGCTTAGTTGCTCCGTGGCAGGTGGGATCTTCCCGGACCAGGGCTTGAACCCGTGTCCCCTGCATTGGCAGGCGGATTCTTAACCACTGTGCCACCAGGGAAGCCCCAAATAAGTGTTAATTTTAATTTTAAAATAGCTTTATTGAAGTATAATTGACATAGACTGATAAAGGTAATGACCAAAAAGATAATGAACATTTCAGTTACCCTGAAAGTTTCACTGAACCCATGTAATTCCTCTCTCTCTCCCCTCCCTGCCTCCTATCCCTATCCCCAGGCAACCCTTAACCTGCTTTCTGTCACTATGAATTAATTTGGATTTTCTAGAATTTTTATGTAAATGGAATCATGTGGTAAGGATGATTCATTTTACCTGGATTCTTTCTCTTTGTCTGGCTTCGTTCTCTCAGTTTAATTCCCTTTAGTTTCATCCATGTTGTTGCGTATCTCAAGAGTTCATTTCTTTTTCATCGCTGGGTAGTATTACATCACAGAGACAGGTGGTTTATTCATTCGCTTGTTAATAGACATTTGGATTATTTCCAGTTTATGGCTATAACATAAAAACTGTTATGGACTTTCTTGTACAGTTGGACATATGTGCTCATATGTAGATACCTAGGCGTGGAATGGCTAGGTCACACGGCACGTTTGACTTTTTAAAGGAAATTGCCCAGCTTCTTCCAAGTGGTTGCACCACTTTACGTTTCCACCAGCAGATGAGAGTTCCAGTTGCTTCCTCCCCTAACTAATACACAGTATGGTCTGTCTTTTTAATATTTAAATTGTGTTTCCTCAATGACGCATATGCTTATTTGCTGTCTATCTTCTCTGGCACTTAATATTGTTGATATTTAAGCATTTAAAAATATTCTGGATTCAAGTTCTTAGGTATTCTCTCCCAATTTATGGATTGCTTTTTCATTCTCCACTGAATTGCCTTTGTACTTATATTAAAAAACAGATGTCCATCTCTGTGTGGACCTATTTTATAGTCTGTGGTGTTGACCTATTTTTCTGTCTTGACTCCAGTGTCCCACTGTCTTGATAATCAGTCTTGAAATCAGTTAGTTTTAGTTCTCAAACTTAGTTCTCCTTTTTCAAAGTTGCTTGGGCTATTCCGGAACTTCTGTATGAATTTTAGAATCAGTTTGTCAGTTTTTACAGAAAAAGCCTGATTGGAATTGCGTTGACTGGATAGATCAATTTGGGGGAGAATTAACATTCTAACAATATTGAATTTTCTGACCTGTAAACATGGTACATCTCTCCATTTATTAAGGTCTTTATAGAATTTCTATCAGCATATACATTTTTATTTTAATTATATATATTTTAAAATTATATATATATTTTCTTTATAGTAGTTTTGGAGTTACAGAAAAATTGTGAAGATAGTACAGAGATTTCCCATGTACTCCACACCCAGTTTCCCCTAATATTAACATTTTATGTAAGCGTGGCACATTTGTCAAATTTAGTGAACCAATATTGATATGCTATTAATAATAAAGTCCATAGTTTGCTCATGTATCCTTAGTTTCCACCTGATGTCCTTTTTCTGGTCCAGGATCCCACCCAGGACACCACATTATTAGTCGTCATGTCTCCTTAGGCTCCTCTTGGCTGTGCAGTTTCTCAGATTTCCCTTGTGTTTGATGATCTTGATAGTTTTGAGGAGTACTGGCCAGGCGTTTTGAAGAATGTCCCTCAATAGGGATTTGTCAGATGTTTTTTCTCATGATTAGACTGGAGTTATTGGTTTTTGGAGGATGACCACAAAGGTAAAGTGTCATATTGTCTCTCATCACATCATATCAAGGGTATATACTTATCGACATAGCTTATTACTATTGATGTAAATCTTGGTCTCGTGATTGAGGTAGTGTTTTTCAGGTTTCTCTTCTGTGAAGTTACCCTTTTTTTCCTTCATTACTTACTGTCCCCTTTGGAAGGCAGTCATTACAGTAAGTTCCCTACATACAAACCTTCAAGTTGCGAACTTTCAAAGATGCAAAACTGGATCGTTTGAAAAAACTGGATTGTTTTTTCAAGAGGGTAGATAGAATTAAATCCAGCAAGGCACCAGAACCTGCGCCATCCACATCAGGCGTGAGTGACATTGCAGCCTACCCTCCCTCTCCTATTGCTGACGATCCTTCAGCTCTACCATCTCCCACCTCCTCTCCCTCCTCCAGTCAGTAACTCTTCTTGCCTGTTCACTCCATGTCAGCCCCTGGATGCCAGCTGTTGTTCTGTACTACTGTACTTTTCAAGGTACTGTACTGTAAGATTAAAAATGTTTTCTTTATTTTTTTGTTTCTTTTTATGTATTATTTGTGTGAAAAGTATTATAAACCTATCACAGTACAGTACTATATAGCTGATTGTGTTTGGGTACCTGTGCTAACTTTGTTGGACTTAACGAACAAATTAGACTTACAAACACGCTCTCCGAACGGAACTCGTTAGTATGGAAGGGACTTACTTTATGCACATTTCGCACTTAAGGAGTGAAGAGTTATGCCCCACTTCTTTAAGGGCAGAGCATGTAGATTTTTAGTGACACATCTTTCATTTTTGTCAGATTTATCCCTAAGTACTTTGTATTTTTGATGTTATTTTATATGGGATTGTTTCATAGATTCTAAGTTCCAATTTTTCATTGTTAGTGTTTAGAAATACGGTCATCTTCGTATATCAATCTTGCAATCTTGATAACCTTGCTTATATGTCCCAGTAGCTTTTTGTAGGTCCTATTTGATTTTCTACCTAGACAACCAGGTAGTCTGCAAATAAAAACAATTTTGCTTCTTTCTTTCTAATCTTGGTGCCTTCATTTTTCGTGCCTTATTTTTTAAAACATTTTTAAAATTAATTAATTAAAAATTAATTAATTAACTTTTGGCTGCCCTAGGTCTTTGTTGCTGTGCGTGGGCTTTCTCTAGTTGTGGTGAGCGGGGGCTACTCTTCATTGCCGTGCACAGGCTTCTCATTGCGGTGGCTTCTCTTGTTGCAGAGCACAGGCTCTAGGCACTCGGGCTTCAGTAGTTGTGGCGCACGGGCTTAGTTGCTCTGCGCATGTGGGATCTTCCTGGACCAGGGCTCGAACCCATGTTCCCTGCATTGGCAGGCGGATTCTTAACCACTGCGCCATGAGGGAAGTCCCATATAATTTCCTTTCTTTTATTTGCTTTGGGTTTAATTTGCCCTTCTTTTTCTAGTTTCCCACAGTGAATCTGAACTATTTCTTGTTTTCTAATATAGGCCTTTAGTGCCATAAATCTTACCCTAGTTACTGTTTTACTTTCTTCTTTTATCCATGAGTTATTGAGACGTATGTTAGTTTCTAAATATTTGAAGATTATCTAGAGATCTTTCTGTTATTCATTTCTATGTTAACTTAATTGTAGTTAAAGAACATATTTTATATGACTTAAATAACTTTAAATTTATTGAGAATTGTTTTATGACCCTAAATGTGGTCCATCTTGGAAAATGTTCCAAGCACACTTGAGATGAATGGATTTTCTGCTGTTGGGGGATGAAGTGTTCTGTAAATGTCAGTAGGTCAAGTTGGCTGATAGAATCATTCAAATCTCCTGATGTCCACAGTGATAATCTGTCTACTTCTTACATTAACTCATCCCGGTATGTTAGCTGAGAACAATTTGATCTGAAATTGTAGAACAACATTCAAGTGGAGCCAGTAACATTCTTATTTTGTTTTCCACATTATTGAGAGACCATCACTATAACATTTTCCAAAGTGACTTCCTATAAAATACTAGTCTGATGAGATGCTCTGTGCAAACAATGTCCTATAAGGTCAAAGGGTTATGGAACATTTGGAAAGTTAGAATCCACATAAGCACATAAAAGCCTGTTTAATGTGGTTAGTCATTTCTCAAGTTTATTTGACCACAGCACCATTTCTACACTTACTGATAAAATCCCTCAGTACTAAAATTATTTAGAACACATTTTAAGAAATACCAAATACGGCTATTGTGTTCACATAGTTATTCTTTATCATGCTAGGAACGTGTTTTTTAAAGCCTATTTTAGAAAGAATTCTCTTTTTTTTAAAGAACAGATGCCAAACTGTAACAAATACTATTGGGATGATTATGTGATTTTTCCTTTTTGATCTGTTAAAGTGACAAATCAAATTAACTCAGGCATATTATTTTTTTATCAGAAAACTGATATCGATTTGTTAGAGTTTTATTTAGACTTTTTGGGTATATTTTTGTAATTGAGATTGGTCTGTTTTTTATGTATATGCTAATTTGGGCAGATTTTGGCTTTAGGGCTATGATATCTTCTTCAACTAATTGGGATCGTTTCCTTTTGTTTCTGTGCTACAGAATAGTTTACATAGCATAAGAATTGTCTGTTTTTTGAAAGTTCAAAAAGACTTGCCCATAAAACTGTCTGTGCTGGGCTTCCCTGGTGGCGCAGTGGTTGAGAGTCCGCCTGCCGATGCAGGGGACACGGGTTCGTGCCCCGGTCCGGGAAGATCCCACATGTCGCAGAGCGGCTGGGCCCGTGAGCCATGGCCGCTGAGCCTGCGCGTTCAGAGCCTGTGCTCCGCAACGGGAGAGGCCACAACAGTGAGAGGCCCACGTACCGCAAAAAAAAAACCCAAAACAAAACTGTCTGTGCTTAGAGCCATAACTAGGTTATAAATGTACGCAATTAAGGGAATGTGATTTGCTTTGTGTGTAAAGACTGGGGATTATTAAATGCTTGATGTATTGAAGAGGCCTCCTTAAAGTAATAGAGCCCCTTGACATCCATTCCAAGAAAAGATGGGCTCCCTCTGTGTTATTTGACCTAGGGTTTCCCTTTTTCAGGAAGCTAAGGCTTTAAGTAAAAGGTGTAAACTGTATGTTGACTAGAACAGAGGCCCCTGGCTGTATCTTTACCAGCAACAGAAGAAATGATGTTGTTTAAACACTTCTCAGTCAGGACTGGATAACTTGACACTGGCCCAAAGTGAGTGAACCTGAGAGAGGTTGATGGGAACAGAGCATTCCACTAAGCAAGGGTCTCACCGTCTCAGAGACAGCAGGTACAGCACAGGCCCAGTTGCCTATAGTTCCCAGTTATCAATGTCAAGGTAGTACCGTGTCATCACCCAATGTCAAAATGCTCTTCTCCATGGGCAAATCAATTCCTGTTGCCTCTTTCTTAGGGTCTGCTCTGTGTATCTGGTAATTGAACCATGAACCTGGAGGGAGGAGAAATTCACTAGCACCGCACTCCAGGCCAGCAGCTACACTAGTCCTGGGAATCCCTCTCTCTAAGGAAGCCGAGTTTAAAGCTCCTATTCTCATGGGACTTTGAGGCGAGGAAATGAGATGCCGCTGGGCTTCATGTGAACTTGGCTCCCCTCCTGCTCTCAGCGATCACACGCCTCTGTGTCTGCTGCTTTCGGCCCATGGAGACCAGTCTCCTCGCTGACTTCCCTGTCCACTTTGCTTTGCAGGTGGCTTTGGCTTGACACAGACCTAACCTTCATGATCTGACAGTTTGATTCCCTGCAGTTCAAGGGTCTGACTCTACGTGTCCTGGATTCCAAACACTGAGGTCAGGGCTTTACCTGGCCTAGCACGGTAAAGGTGCTCCAGGGCCCACCCTGGTCCTGTCCTCCATGATCAGCGATCATATAGTACAGCGTGGCCACCTACAGGAAGAAGAACACAGATCCCTGTAGAATGTTCTTTACATGGCCCCCACGTTGAGGGTGAGCAGAGGGCTTCCAATATCAAAACTTGAACAAGGAGAGAGAAGGAAAATTGAAAGGCCACCATCGTAGCAGAAGTACAGGGCAATTCCTCCTCCTTCGTCCTGCTTCGCCTGCCTGCTTAGCATCCTGCAGATTCCAGGGTGGACGGAGCACAGCGCAGGGGGAAGGCAGACTGAGACCAGGGAGTCTGGATTGAGCGGCCTAGTTCAGGTTGAAGATGTTCCACGTGGAGGACCTCAGACAGGCAGACCCTCATCCCTCCAGCCCCCAGGTGATCCAGTTATATTTAGACAATTGGAATATGGAGGAAACTCGGTTCCCCTCTAAAATCTGTCAACTAAGTATAGGATCTTTTGTTTGCTATACATGAAGCCTCTTCTTTATTCTGAGAGTACATGCGTGTGTGGAGCCTTCAGATGTCCTGTACATTTGCCCAAATGCACTAAGAAAAAGAAATGCTTTCCCTAGACACAGGACGACAGCTGTGTGCAGTCAGGCCAGCGTCTGCATGAGTCCAGACCAGGCTGCCTTGCTTCATACCTTTAAGTCACTTTGCAGAATAACAGGCAGGCCTGTGCCTGGTGACCAGTTTCCCGTCTCCTGATGCTGTGCAGGTTTTTAGGCTGTTTTTTGCCTCTGATGATAGCTCCACTCACCTCGTTGATTGCTCTGGTCTTTGAACCTCTGTAAGCTGAATTTCATACCTGCATTTCACCAGACTTGTGGTGTGAAAGTGGTCACTTTAAAACGGACATCAGACTTTTCTAACTTTGTATCTCCCACATGCTGGTCTGACTGAAAGTTAAGCTTCCTTAAATTCTCCCCCAGTTATTTCGGGGAGTCACCTGTGTTTCCCCACATCCTCTCTGTCTCTGGTAGAGGTCCCATGCCTTTGTTTCTGGCACTGCCACACGAATGCAGTGTCACTGGCTGCCACTCTGAGTGCCACCTGGTGTCAAAGATGCCTGGTAGGGGTGACATGGTGCGGGTACAGGTGGAGGAATTGTCTTTTCCCCAGTTCCATCACACTTTGGGTAGTGGGAATTCAACAACAGAAGTGGTTCTCCATCTTGGCTGGACCTTGGAATCACCTGGGAAGCTACACAAATTCGGATGCCTCTGCCCTGGAAATCAACATTCTGATTTAATTGGTTTGAGGGTATAGCCTGGACCTTGGAAGTTTTAAAAGCTCCCCAGATTCTGACATGGTCAAGGTTGAGAATCACTAACTACCTTGCTACCTAAAGTATGGTCTGCAGACCAGGAATATGGGTAGGCGTTAGCAGTGTACAGAAATGCAAAGTCTCAGGCCACATTGCCCCATCCCCCCAACCCACTGAGTCAGAATCTGCGTGTAAACAAGCTCCCAGGAGAATTGTGTGCATGTGAACGTTTAAGAAACACTGGCTAGGACCCTGACTGTAGTCATCCAGTATTATAAATTAGCAGGCGGTGATCAGAAGCAGTGGCACCTGCTGAAGAAGCACAGGTGTCCTTTTAACCTTCATGTGTTTATATATGTCTTTTTATGTTGAGAAGTTGCATGAGGCTCTCTGGTACGGAAGAGTGGCTGCTCAGAGCTGGAGAGATGACTGAGAATTCTTTGGCTCCTGACTCTGCAGACCTCTGGAACTGTTACAGGATGAAATGCATATCTCCCACCCCCCATTCATAAGTTGAAGTTCTAACCCCCAGGACCTCAGATGTGACTATATTTGGAGAGGAGGTCTTCAAAGACGTAGTTAAGTTAAATGAGGTCATTAGGATGGGCCTTACAACCCAGTATGACTGCTGTTCCTATAAGAAGAGGAGATGAGGACACAGACACATAGAGGGAAGACCACCATCTACAAGCCAAGGAGAGAGGCCTCAGGGAAAACCAAGCCTGCCAACACCTTGATCTTGGACTTCCAGCCTCCAGAACTATGAGACACTATAGGTCTGTTGTTTAAGCTGTCCAGCCCGCGGTGCCTTTTTATAGGAGTCCAGCCAAGTAGCACGGGGCTCCTCAGAGCTTCGCAAACTCCCTCTGCCTGCAAAGCAGTGTTCCATCTTCCTTCTCACCCTCTTTGTACCTGAATCCTTACAGCTGAACAAGCGGTTTGCACGCTTGTCTCATGTTCCTAGGAATTTCAACACTTGGTTGCAATCCAGCAAACCCAATTCCTGCAGATTTTTCACGCCCTGTCCCTAGGGCCCTCCCGCTTTCTTTCAAAAAACCATCTCCTGCAGCTGCTGATGCCTCTGACTTTGCTCCAGGATGGATCATAATTGGTCCAAGGGACTAGGTGAAACAGATTTCATGCCATCTCCTCTTGTCCACATTTCTCCCCAAGACGGCGGTTCGTAAAAACGTCTTCCCCATTCCTTGTAGCCAAATTGGAAAAATAAAAGTGCTCCATGCATATCAGAAGCTGTTAATACTCAGCTCCACAACGGCCCCCAAAACGCCTTCCCCAGTCCCTGTTGCTAGCTGCTTCCCAGGTAAGGGCTGTCAGTGGAAGCCCTAGCGGGAAACCGGATACCAAGAGCTTCCTGTTTCTGGCTCAGGAAGCAGCAAGTGCAGCTGCAGCTCGGGGAGCAGCTTCCTGATCTCTGGGTAACCCCCAACCCCTCCTATTTTACGTCTGCAGTGATGCCAACACACTTGTAAGCAATACGTTGCGTTAAATTCCATTCTACTCTAACGATGCAGGGCGATTTCTGTTTCTCTGTCTGGGTATTGACTGACACAACATGCAGGTGAGCTGATGCAAACACACCCTGATCAGGCGTGTGTCTGGATGGGGTCCGGAGGGAAGGGGTCACTGGCTTCTCAAGCCAGTTTCTTCTCTGCTCTACTCAACCCCGAGCGCCTTGGCCACTGTGGCTTCTGTAGCACAGGTATGACGCTTGTCTGCCATCAACCATCATGGCTCTTACTGACGTGTTTTGCATGTGACTGACACTGGCTCTGTGCCTCAGCTCCCTCTTTCACCCATTAAAAGCGTGGTTGCGACCTCTCTGATACCTCAGTCACCTCTTGCTTCAGGCTTTTCCGGCCCCGCACATGCAACGTGCAACATTGCTGCTCTAACTCTTCCAAGCCAGCCTCCACACAGAGTCTGCCCCACTCCCATCCCTGGAAGGAGATAAAATTCATCTAAAAATCCCAAGTGTATTATTCTGGCTTCAACCAGAGAAGCAGAACCCATAGGAAAAGGGATCTAAATATGCAACAGGATAAAGGGTCAAGGGATTGTTACAGAGACGGCCTCCACAATCGTGGGAGCTGGTTAGGCAGTCTCTCTGAGGCTGTGGTCTCCACGCATGATGCTGGAGCTTTAAGTCCACGGGACACGGAGTCGGGAAGGGAAGATGAATGTCAGGGGCAGCCTGGAAGGTGCAAGCATGGCTGGAACCCCTGAGGATGGACTGAAACCGTGTCAGTTCTTGTTGCCTCTGACCTTGTGGTATGAGTGTCCTGCAGAAGGTGGAGACTTTTTTAATGCAGCTAAACACACACGCCTGACCCAGGAGTCGGAGAGGTGGAGGGAGGCTCCCGGGGAAGGAAGAGCTGGTCCAGGTCCAGCCGCTGCTTCACGCCAGTGAGATGAGTCAGCAGATCCTCAGCAAAGTGTGCGAGCTGCCGTTTCCCCTCTGCTCTGGGACCACTCTAACCGGAAACACAAAAGAAAGGCAGTTGTGGGAAATGTAACTCAGCCCAGCCAAGGTGACGCATGACCAAGACACCACCCCCAGATGAAATGGCCTTCGATTTCCTATTCCTTTGGCAGCTTCAAGACATCTTCTAGCCAGCCTCCTCCTTGAGATTTTAAAACCATCAGAGCTTCTTGAGCTAACAGGCACAATGCCAAAGGGCTACCCATTTTTCCTACGGAGTTAGAATAATTTGCAAAGGATAGAAAGTCAGTGTTACAAGAAAGCAGATCTTCATGCTCACGACTTAGATGTTTACTGTCTATCAGCATGACTCAGTTGCACGTTTAGAGCACTCTTTGATGGGGATTATAAACAACGTTATCTGTAAAAAATGCTGGGTGAGCTGCCTGAGACGAAGTATGACTGTCTTTGTAAAACTAAAAAATTACTTGTTTGACCTAGCTGAATCAATAGCTAAACCAATTATATTCAAAATTTAATTTTAATTCAAATAAAAGCAATTTAATTGAAAAAAATAAAACCATCAGAGCTCTTTCTCTGGGATTATTTAAAATGACACCCCCCCACCCCGCCCCAGAGCTATGAGACAGAACACACTACCTGGCTCTGGTCCTTTTGCTTCTCAGGGTCGAGTGTGGTCCTCACAGGTCTTTGCTGGTGTAGTGGCATATTTGTGGGGGAGGAGAAGAGCAAGGGGCTATAACAGCTGATTTTGACTAACTAGCAAAATATATTATCCTCTTCACCAACAAGAAATATACTCTCACCTTTCTCAAACTCAGCCTTGGGACGTCCCTGGTGGCACAGTAGTTAAGAATCCGTCTGCAATGCAGGGGACACAGGTTCAAGCCCTGGTTGGGGAAGATTCCACAGGCCATGGAGCAACAAATCCCGTGCGGCACAACTACTGAGCCTGCGCTCTGGAGCCTGCGAGCCACAACTACTGAGCCCGCGAACCACAACTACTGAGCCCACAAGCCACAACTACTGAGCCCACGAGCCACAACTACTGAAGCCCGTGCACCTAGACCCCGTGTTCTGCAACAAGATAAGCCACCCCAACGAGAAGCCCATGCACCGCCACGAAGAGTAGCCCCCGCTCGCGCAACTAGAGAAAGCGCTCGCGCAACTAGAGAAAGCCCACGCGCAGCAACAAAGACCCAATGCAGCCAGAAACAACAACAACAACAAGAAACTCAGCCTTGCATTCCGTGCCGGGAGGAGAGTCCTATGCAGCTCAGGCCTCTAGATTCCTATGCCTTTTGAAAAAATTTGGTTTTTTCAGCTTTTATTGGTGTCAAGTTATGCATGCTGTTGTTTTGGACTTTAAAAGGTACCACATTCCACCAGGTTTGTTAGAAAAAGTAGCAGTAGCCCCTTGGTCCCTCTCCCAGAAGCAATTCTTTTTATTCCTTTTAGCTGATAATTTTGGGATTTATCTCAATAACTCTAAAGAACATGGCTTTATTGGTTTTTGCTTTTTCTTTTTAGTTTTAAGCTCCATGGAATATGAGGATAAAACTATGTTTTCCCAATGTAATGATGGTTTAAGCGGTATTATTTTTTTTCATGAGCTTACCACACATATAACCCCTAAGCCACAATTGTCTAAATCTTCTCTCATGATATTCAGACTCATCAGGTATTCTATCAATTTCATCTTCCTGAGGAATAGTCACCCTGAAACTTCTGATCGTCTCCAGTTCAGAATGATTTTCCTCTGTACCTGAGGCACAGCTATTATCCTGAGGTGTCCTTAAATCATATTTGCGGGGGATTTCCTTGTGTTTAACTTTTTGAGGAACTCCCAAACTCTTGGACCTCAGAAGCACTCTATGCATCTCAAAGAAATGTTATGAAACAGAGACTCCGTTACACAAGTGAAGAAAGAGCTGAGCAGATACACAGGATAGGGAAGCAACCTAGAGACTGGTGACAGCAGGACCCAGGATTTGTTGGGGAAGAGAGTCTCATGCATTTGGTCTTTCAACCTCCACTCAGCTGTAGAAGGATGGGCGTTGGGCCTGGAACACTTCCTACCAAGAGGAGGCCCACATAGCCCGTGCAGGGCTTATGCCTTGTGCGGGAATGTCTTCTCCTGTTTCATGTTCAGTGAATATTCCTTTGTTCTACTTAAGTGTGTGCACCAAGGGCCTTCAGTTAAGCCCCCAGCTTTCAGTCTTTCAAACTCTCTGGGGGAGGGACTGTAGCATGAGAGGGGTGCACATAAGCCATCTGCCCTTTGTTGGCTGCCGGGGGGACCCACTGGTCATGAGGGACCATTGAGCATGATTGGAGCTGAACTGGCTCTGACTGTTCTCCATGTAAGTAAAGCATTGTTCCATTCAGTGCTTGAGTATGTTGTGTTTTTTGATACCAAGATGCAGTGGGAAGCAGTGTTTGGAGTTCTCCCCTTGGGGATGGATAGCCAGTGCATGGTGTTCTAGTCAACGGCATTGACTAGTCCCCGGTGCTCCTCCCATGGTCCCTTACTCCAGCCTCTGTGATGGTCTTCCTTTTCCGTGATCTTCCTTGGTCACATAAGAAATGAGCTTTGGAAAATGTGCCCTTTTTGAGGGCTGACCAGCTTTTTTGGTCTTGTAGATAGGTGGGGCCCCTGTCTCAGCCTACGGGTCCCTAGCTGGTCACAACTTCACAAGAAAATGCGGGAGGTTGCTTGATCACATCAAAGCTACTGTGTCTCAGAATCGTCCATCATATGGAGGAGGAATAGGCGATTGTCTGCTGACCCTTCCAATCTTCTGTCCCTCACTAACCAGTGCCCACCTCTTGAGGCACTAACTCCCTCATGTTTCTGGGTTGTAGTATCTGATCCTACTGAGTGGCCACTGGGGAAGCCAGAGTATCCCTGGCTCCAGCTGGCTGAACTGGGCGCTGGAGTTTTTGAATACTGCTGTGATAAAAACAACAAAGCTGTGATGAACCCTGGTGCTCACACCTGGTAAAGACTGTGATAATCAGTAGGGTTAGAAGATAAATCAGAGGTGAGAATAGAGTAAAATATTTGCAAATCATCTCTGATAAAAGACTAGTATCTAGAATATACAAAGAAATATTAAAATTCAATAATGAAAAGAAAACCCAGTTTCAAAATGGGCAATGGATTTGTTTTTTTTTTTAATTTCTTTAAAAAGAATTTTAACTTTATACTGGAGTATGGTTGATTAAGAATGTTGTGTTAGTTTCAGGTGTACAGCAGAGTGATGCATATATATATATGTATACATGTATCTCTTCCTTTTCTAATTCTTTTCCCATTTAGGTTGTTACAGTATATTGAGCAGAGTTCCCTGTGCTGTACAGTAGGTCCTTTTTGGTTATCTATTTTAAATATAGTAGTGTGTATATGTCAGTCCCAAACTCCCAATTTATCACCCCCCCTCACCTTTCCCCTTTGGTAACCATAAGTTTGTTTTCTAAGTCTGTGAGTCTGTTTCTGTTTGTAAATAAATTCATTTGTATCATTTTTTAAAAGATTCTGCATATAAGCAATATCATATGATATTTGTCTTTCTCTCTCTGACTTACTTCACTTAGAATGATAATCTCCAGGTCCATCCATGTTGCTGCAAATGGCATCATTTCATTCTTGTTAGTGGCTGTGTAATATTCCATTGTATATATGTACCACATCTTCTTTATCCATTCATCTGGTGATGGACATTTAGGTTGTTTTCATGTCTTGGCTATTGTAAACAGCACGGCAATGAACATTGGGGTGCACGTATCCTTTTGAACCATAGCTTCTCTGGATATGTGTAAAAATGGACAAAGGATTTGAATGGAAATTTCTCCAAAAAATATTCACAAATGATCAATAAGCACATGACAAGAGGCTTGTTATCATTTGCCATTAGGGAAAGGCAAATGAAGAACACGAGATACCACTTCACACCTGCTAGGATGACTATAAACAAAAAGTGTTGGTGAGGATGTAGAAAAACTGGACCCCTCATACGCTGCTGGTGGAAAGGTAAAATGTTGTAGCTGCCATGGAAAACAGCTTGGGCATTCCTCAAAAAGTCAAACATAAAGACACCATATGGCCCAGCAATTCTACTCCTAGGTGTTCTCCAAGAGCACCGAAAGCCTAGGTCCACACAAACATGCGTACACGAATGAACATTATTCATTCCTAATAGCCACAAAGTTGAAATAACCCAAATGCCCATCAGTTGATGAATGGATAAGAAAACGTAGTATAGCCATACAATGGAATATTATTCAGACATAGAAAGAATAAAGTACTGAAACATGTTACAGCATGGATGAACAATAAAAACATTACAGGAGGTGAAAGAAACCAGACAAAGGGGCCAGCTATTATGTTGTTTCATCTATATGAAATGCCCAGGATAGGCAAACTCCTAGAGACAGAAAGTAGATTAGTACCATCGGGGACTTGGGGGTGGGGGGGGGGAGGGGGAGGGAGTGACTCCTCCTGGGTACAAGGTTTCTTTCTGGGGTGATGAAAATGTACTAGAATTAGTGGTGACAGTTGCCCAAGTTTTTGAATATACTAGACCACTGAGTGGAACACTTTAAATGGGTGAATTTTGTGGTATGTGAATCATATCCCAATAAATATTGTATGAGAGAAGAAGATGAAGTAATGGGGCAGCAGCCAGATTGTATGAGCAGAGGAGTGCTGTGAACCTTTGCGGGGGTCGCTTTGTGTAGGGAGAAAGGCAAGTGGTTGAGGCCCAGGGGCAGCTGTCTGCGGAGGTGCATAGACTGGGTCTCAAATAGGGCCTGAAGTTATTGCAGTCCCCTTCAGTCTATACTGGTTGTTCATTTGGATGTATAACCCCTTGAAAAACTTAGTGGGATTCTGATCTGTCTGATTCAAGAATGCCGTTATGGGGCTTCCCTGGTGGCGCAGTGGTTAAGAATCTGCCTGCCAATGCAGGTGACATGGGTTTGAGTCCTGGTCCGGGAAGATCCCACGTGCTGCAGAGCAGCTAAGTCCCTGCGCCACAACTACTGAGCCCGTGCACCTAGAGCCCGTGCTCCACAACAAGAGAAGCCACCGCAATGAGAAGCCCGTGCACGCAATGAAGAGTAGCCCCTGTTCGCCGCAACTAGAGCAAACCTGCGTACAGCAACGAAGACCCAACGCAGCCAAAAATAAATAAATAAATCTATTAAAAAAAAAAAAAGAACGCCGTTATGTGCCAATAGCCTCACCCATAATCCTTCTGTGGGCTCATTTTTTATTTTTAGTATTTATTTTTTCCATTGAGATAGGTTTCTATTTAAAAACAAAGACCTGATTATCTAGAAACAAACGTAAGATTTAGGAAAAATGAACACAATATAATGCAAACCATATTTGATACTAATAGAGCGACATCAGTAGCTCCGTAGATGAAGTGCTCAGAAAAACAGATAAGCAGAACACAAGACCCTACAGATAAATGAACAAAGGACATGCCCAGACATTTATTTAAAAAAAATTTCCCCAGGTTTATTGAGATGTAATTGACACGTAACGCTGTGTAAGTTTAAGGTGTACATTTGACACATTTCTCTATTGCAAAATGATGACCATTTTGGTGCTACCATTAGCTCACACCTCCATCACGTCACATAATGACCATTTCTCTTTTGGGGTGAGAATATTTAAGATTTACTCTCTTAGCCACTTGCAAATATATAATAAAGTAGTATTAGCTATAATCACCATGCGTACACAGGATCCCCAGAGCTTGTTAACCTTATAACTGAAAGTTTATACCCTTTGACCAACATGTCCCCATTTCCCCCACCCCTCCTGCTCCTGGGACCGCCAATCTATTCTGTTTCTTTGAGTTTGGCTGTTTTAGATTCCACATATAAGTGACATCATACTGTATTTGTCACAATCATGGGATAGTGGTGTGACCCAGCTAGACTAGTTCGGGTCAGTACAGGGGCTAAGAGCCTGCAGTGAGGGCAGGAAACACCTGCTGAAGGGTAGATACAAAGATTGTGTCAGTTTCAGAGGTAGAAATCTTGATTATAGCACTGATCAAAGCAGGGCCCTTGGTTAATAAAAGATTTCTGGAGAAAAGGTAACTTTGAATTAGACACCTGATTTCTCAGCATCTTTTAAGACTAAAAATTAGCATTTATTTAGTGCTAGGCACTGTTCTAAGCACTTTGCACGTATTTACCCATTTAATTATTACAACACAGTATGAGATATTTTGTAGAGTAGGAAACTGAAGCATAAAGAGTTAAAATAATTTGCCAAAGTTTATACAGGTACAAAATAGCTTTGCTGAGAGTCAAACCCAAGCTGGCTGTCTTTTTTTTTTTTTTTAATTTTTATTAATTAATTAATTTTGGCTGCGTTGGGTCTTCGTTGCTGTGTGCAGGCTTTCTCTAGTTGCAGTGAGGGGGAGCTACTCTTCATTGCTGTGCGCGGGCTTCTCATTGCGGTGGCTTCTCTTGTTGAGGAGCACGGACTCTAGACGTGCGGGCTTCAGTAGTTGTGGCACATGGGCGCAGTAGTTGTGGCTCGTGGGCTCTAGAGTGCCGGCTCAGTAGTTGTGGTGCACGGGCTTAGTTGCTCCGCGGCATGTGGGATCTTCCCGGACCAGGGATCGAACCCGTATCCCCTGCACTGTCAGGCGGATTCTCAACCACTGCACCACCAAGGAAGTCCCACAATCTAGATATCTATAAATCCTACAGTCTTGGGGCTTCCCTGGTGGCGCAGTGGTTGAGAGTCCGCCTGCGGATGCAGGGAACACGGGTTCGTGCCCCGGTCTGGGAAGATCCCACATGTCGCAGAGCGGCTGGGCCCGTGAGCCATGGCCGCTGGGCCTGCGCGTCTGGAGCCTGTGCTCCGCAACGGGAGAGGCCACAACAGTGAGAGGCCCGCGTACCGCAAAAAAAAAAATCCTACACTCCTAGCCGCTGTGCTACTTCAATAACATTAAATAAACTTACCAATTAATTTTGGAAAACAGGAAAATATGTTTGACTTTATTAACTTTATCAGATGGATTTTACAGTTTAATACAATTTTTTTGTAGTTTTGCGGAGACCAAGAGGTAGCATTCTCTTTGTCCACCAGAGGGCGCTGCCAGCACAATCCCCGACTTCACAATTCTCAGCATCTTTCGTGGTTTGAACACATTGGGTCTGTGCCATCATCTACTGATGACAGTAGCCAGCCTCACCCAGCTGTCCATCTTTGACAAAACTCAAAGGTGTTCAAAGCACAGACAAAGGAATTGTTACTTCCAAATAGTGAAACAGACGGAGTTCTGCTCATTGTAGCGTCCTGTTGTGGCTTTTCTCAAGGAGAGGAAACCAGTGGGGAAGGGCAGAGTTGTCTGAGTCATCGTGATGATTCTGGGGTCCTGTGAGGGGGATCCCAGGACCAGAGCCCAAGTTGGACGCCTCACAGGCACACACCAGGCCGGTGTGATGTGATGCTGGCAGACCAGGGAGTGGTCTCTCTTAAGGAGGAAAATGTTGGGACACATTTGGAGCCAAGAGTGGGTCCTTTGACTAAGAACCCTGAGTTGCCAATTAAGAAAATCAGCTCTTAATGCCTGTGCAGTGACTCAGGTGGGGAAGAAGTTTCCTTGATAAGCCAAACAGGGAGGGATTTGTTAGGGCTGCCCTGCCCTGTTGCACATAGTTGAAGAAGCCACAGATGAACTGTTCTGTTGGCTGTTTCCTCTCTGCGTGTGTGTACATGACAATATTGTCACCCGGCAGGTGGTCTGTGAAAAAGCTGCTACACTGATATTAGAGAAGCATGAAAGCAGAAAATTTCAATACTACAAGCACACACACATATACACATGGCACCTACCACGTACACACACACACACACACAAAAGAGGACAGCTCAACAGGGGCACTTTTTCTGATTTTTTTTTTTTTTTTTTGGTACGCGGACCTCTCACTGTCGTGGCCGCTCCCGTTGCAGAACACAGGCTCCGGACGCGCAGGCTCAGCGGCCATGGCTCACGGGCCCAGCCGCTCCGCGGCATGTGGGATCTTCCCGGACCGGGGCACGAACCCGTGTCCCCTGCATCGGCAGGCAGATTCTCAACCACTGCGCCACCAGGGAAGCCCTCTGATTATTTTTTATGACATTTACGATCACTTTATAGGTTTGGAATATATTACCCAGAGAAAGTGAATACTAAGGCAGCTTGCAGGGACTTTAAAATCCTAGTGCAAACTTTCCAAAACGCTTGGGATTGGAAAGGAGCTGAAAAGACATGTTCTCCAACCACTTTTTGATGCTTGAATTATCTCTGTGACAACACTCCCCAAAGGGACTCTGGCCTATGCTTGAATTTCTTCATGGTGGCTGTTATACCGTCCAAGGCATCCCCTTCCATGTTGGGTGCTCACCTTTCATTTCTATCCACTGGTCTCAGATTTTTAATGATCACTGCCAGTATTTATTGAACACTGGGAGCTGGTTAGGTGTTCTTTTTTTTATCCCCTAAAGCATCTCTATGGGTGTATTAGATAACTCGGCTGCCGTAACAAAGTGTCATAGCCTGGGTGACTTAAAAACAGAAATTTACCTTCTCGCAGTTCAGGAGGTTATAAGTCCAAGGTCAAGATCTGCCTAGTTCGGTTTCTGGTGAGAGTTCTCTTCCCGGCTTTTAGATGGCTACCTTCTTGCTATGTCTTCACATGACCCTTTCTCAGCGTGTGTGCACAGGGAGAGAGAGTGTTCTCTGGTGTCTCTTCTTACAAGGATGCTAATTCAGTGGATCAGGGCCCCACCTTAATTACTTCTTTAGTGGCCCCATCTCCAAATACAGCCACACAGGAAGTTATGGCTTCAACATATGAATTTGGAGTACACAAACATTCAGTCCATAACAATGGGGTAAAAATCTTTATCCTTATTCTACAGAGAAGGAATCTGTAAGGAATTGTTTTGCTTTTTCATGCAATGAGTGTCATGATTGGGATTGAAACCAGATCTACCTGACTCCAGAGCTGGGGCTCTTCCCACTATGCCGCATGGCCTGATGTTCCTTATTCTTGGATAGAAGCCTGGTGCATCTTGGCCTTGAGACAGTGATGAGCCCTTGCCATTCACTGTCCAGCCCAATTCACCAGTGAAGGAGACTTGATAAGGGTTTGGGACCACGGCCCTATCTAGAAACAAAATATGCATTTTTCTGGAGTGGGATCAAAGCAGAGGCGCGGTGGCCAAGGTAATCAAGGACTCAGTATACTCGTTTGAGGGCTGCCTTATATAATAAAGCACACAGGTTGGTGTCTTACACAACAGATGTTTATTTTCTCACAGTTCTGGAGACAAGAAATCCAAGGTCAGGGTGTCAAGGCTTCTCCCGACGACTCTCTCCTTGGCTTGTAGAGAGCTGTCTTCTCCCTGTGTCCTCACACGGTCTTCCCTCTGTGTCTGTGTCCTAATCTCTTCTTATAAGGACAACGGTCAGGTTGGATGAGGGCCCACCCTAACAACCTCATTTAACCTTAATTACCTCTTTAAAGGCCCCATCTACAAATAAAATCATATTTGGAGGTACTGGGGTTAGGACTTCAGCATATGAATTTTGAGAGGGGTACAATTCAGTCCCTAACATGCAGGGTGCTGTCCACTCATCCCCAGAGTCCTGTCCAGCAGAGGGTGCTAATGCTTGCCGTCCAACTCACAGGATACGGCCGGCCAGATGGTCAGCCTCCCTTGAAGAATGCTTCCAGAAACACAGCTTGTTTCTCCTGGGAGTACCCCAGTTCACTTGTTACCCCATCTCCTTCCAAATGGCGGGGAAAGAAAAACAGAGACAACGTCTAATGTAATAAAACAGAGTTCTCTTTTTGAACGCTGGGGTTGTTTTCCTGTTCCCAGAAAACATTTTTTCTCTGTTAGGTAGCATCTCTGTCGGTATTCTATTTGCTTTTCCTCCGAGCACTTGTCTTCTGCCCCCTCCCATCTGGCGATTACCAGTGAGTTACATAAATTGGTTTCCTTACCTATCATTACGCATAGGAGTAGCTCGCCCTGGTACCTAGGATACAGGCTGTCCTCTGGAAAGGGCACAGTTACGAAACCAAATCATACCAGGAATTTAGAAATATTTGGAGAAAGATACAGAAGCACCCATGAGCTCAGCACGTTGAAACAACTCTTTTCACCTTGCCTGTGGCTTGTGGTTTCTCAGTCTCATGCTTATATATTTTGTTCAATATCTGTGAGGATCCAGGCACGAAAGCAGGAACTAAATTGTCTCCACAGAGAAAATTTAATATAGAGAATTGGCTAAACAGGAGTTGGAGACTTGACAAAGCAAAAAGGGGAAACTGAGGCAACACAGAGACAGTAGTTGTAGGGAACAGCTACTACTCCTTAGGGGAGTGGGGCAGGGAAGGGAATGGGGTGAGATGATCAGAAAACAGGATCATCTTGGAGGGGGAAAGGTCTCTGGGGAGCTGGGACTCAGATCTCCGAGGCTCTGAGGTGGCACAGGAGGCTGGTTCTAGAAACTCAGAGAGAGGCTGGAAACAAAGCAGCTGCTCCTTCCACTGCTGGTGCTGGAAGGAACAGACAGCACACAGGAGGGAGTGTGGCCCTTTTCCTCCTACAGCCTTCTCATCTCCCGCTACTGCCCCCTGTTGGCAGAACCTAACAGGAAGCCTGCTGAGGCTAGAATTCCAGTCCTAGCCTCGCAGAGCACAGCACAGAAGTATGAATTTGGAGCTGAGAGATCAGAACGTAATAGTAGAGTTCGCCTCTTTGGTCCTCAGCCTTCATATACACAGCTTTCTACACACATCCCAACTGCTAATGACAGTAGTAACAACTTTATGCTTCCACCCAATCAGATGCGACTATATTTCACATAAATGAAATATAGGAGGCTCTGACTCTCCCCTTGAAAGGGAGACATAAAGCCTCAAAAGTCGCTCTCTCTAGGAGTCAGTCATGGCATTCATCTCTGGGTGATGTTTATTACTCCCCAAGTTCAGTTAAAGGCCCCCTGGAATATTCGGTCACCTAAGTGACAAACCAACAGTTAACCACTACCAGCAATCCTTATATGAAATATAAAGGGGAAAGTAAGAGAGAAAGAAAAATCAGTCAATATATACCACACACACAAAGCACAAGAAAGGGAAAATGTGCGTGCATAAGCTCCTGGAGTATTTGTGTTTTCATTTGTTTATAAAGCTGTAGTTAATGTTTAAACCTTTTTTTCCAAAGCTACAGACAAGCAAAGGGATAAAAGGCTAGAATAAACTCTGTTGTACCGGATTAGAGTTGGGGACATCAGTAAGAACTCAGGTTCACTAAATATTTGTAAACAGACATATGGATACTAAAACGATTATGATGTGTGTATACACATGGGTTAGTATACATACACATCGCTAGGGTTTGTCCACTGAGAGTGCCTAGAAGCAGTGAAACCCCAGTAGCAATGAGCACACCCAGTGCCCAGATCTTGATTTCTACATACTATTCTCCAATAAAAAGAACCAGAATTCTTTGAAGGAATGGCTGATTTTAGATCTAAGTCAGGAAAAATATAAGATAAGCCTGGAGCATCTTGTAGTGCCAGAAGGTAAGGAAGTGATCAAAACCCCAAAAGATGAGGGTATGTCAAAGGGACATAGGAGCCAATCTGAAAGGGTTCCCTACGGCCAGAATGGAACAGTTGGAGCTACAGGATATAAGGTAGTATTGAATTATAACCCAAAGTGTAAATGAGTCCATTTACACTGAAGGATCTGAATCCTCAGTGGTCTTGTCTTGGTTTAGTTGCCATAGTTTTCCATTAACTATTACTGTTGGGCAGGGAAACATGAAGAGAATCTTAGAGAATCCACTGGAGCCACTGGGTTCCAGAAATGTCCTCTTTTCTCTGCTGTGTAGAAGGGACCCACTTACTTGGAAGAACCCTAGCTGGTTCAGGAGTGCCCTTTTTGCTGTTGGTTCAGAGGCAGGAAGACCCGAACATAGTCATAATGGGACCATTGTATTTATCTCTGGGAGAAGAATGCCTTTCCTGAGAACCCATGTCTTCAAACCAGCAAAGCTTACAGTGGCAAGGATGGAAAACAGAAATTCTGCAAGGGTACTGTTGAGTGTGAGTGAAGAGAGTTACTCTCATTTTCACCCATAGATTCTGGGACTCAGGTATTCTGATTATGAGGGAAAAAAGCATCAGTACATGAGTTGCAGATTCAACATACATACTATTTCTTTTAAGGTAGAAGCCCAGTTTTTCAGAATGTTGTCTTTTTTTTTTTTTTTTTTGCGGTACGTGGGCCTCTCAATGTCTCACTCCTCCGTTGCGGAGCACAGGCTCCGGATGCACAGGCTCAGCGGCCATGGCTCACAGGCCCAGCAGCTCCGGGGCATGTGGGTTCTTCCCGGACCGGGGCACGAACCCAGCCTCCACTGCAGTGACGCCCTATGCTTAGCATTCATACCAGGCACATATATCTCCATACCCCATGCTTATTCTCAGAGATCCATCCATATACCTCTTTATCACCAGACCACTCTAATCACCAGTTTTCCAATCCTGTTCTCTCTACGTCCCTGACCACCTGCCAAACCATCAGCCCCTCTCCAGGTATCAGTGTAGACCTGTGCCTCTGGTTCCCTCTCCAAAGAGAACAACAGAGTTCTTACTGGAGTTCTTCCTGCTGCCTTTCAGGGGCACTCCTGATTGGGTTAGTAAGCAGCAGGCCATTTCCACTTCATGTCTCCTGCAGGACCATCTGAGACAAAGGTGGGGGCTTTTCTCTCCTCAGTCAGTGAGTCCTAAGCGACTCCCCGCGAGACTGTACACGTGGACTGAATGAGAAGAGATGTCAGGGAGTCTGAGACACCTGCTCATGCAATTTACCTGTGCCTTCTGAACCTGCTTGAGCCTGATTGTACCATTTCTACCTGGAAATGTGCATCTCTGATCTCGAACATCCCTAACATTATGAGGCAGGGTATCAGGTAACACCGGTTTGTGATGGGACACTCAGGTCCCATGACCCTGTGATATCCCATAGCTAAGTATTCAGTGCCTATCGGGCCCAGTAGAAAGCCAGGAGTCATATCTCAAAAGGAGAATAATCGTCTGTGGATGAGGGCCAGGCTTTGCTCCTAAACCTTACGGCTCTGCTCTATGATTCCCCTACTGAAGCTTCTCAGAGGCTTCGTACCGCATTGTTAGTTTCCATAGAAACCTCACGCATCGTGGATATTCTGGGTCATAAGGCCCAAATGACAGAGGAGCTAGCTGTGGAGACTGGGCCTGCTACAGGTACCCTTTTGGCCTCTGGGCCCCCCTCGAAACCCGAAGCCTGATGCGTCAGAATAGCATATATAATGCAATATGTTTCCTCTAAAATAAAAAAAGAAAGCATTATCACGTCTTTTTCCGTGGTAAGAGGTGAGAGGAGCAGCATCTTGTTTTCACTTCGGAAGGGACATCCCAGCTCTGTTGAGACCACAGGGCTCATCTCTCAGCCTCTGGCTTGCATCTGTTTTCTTATTAAGGCATCTTAGTTGCTATTTCTTTTTTTGTGTGTGTGGTACGCGGGCCTCTCACTGTTGTGGCCTCTCCCGTTGCGGAACACAGGCTCCAGACGCACAGGCTCAGCGGCCATGGCTCACGGGCTCAGCCGCTCCGCGGCATGTGGGATCTTCCCGGACCGGGGCACGAACCCGCGTCCCCTAGCATCGGCAGGCGGACTCCCAACCACTGCGCCACCAGGGAAGCCCTTAGTTGCTATTTCTTGTGCATCAGGGCCGATCTGCATAATGTCAATATCGTAGACCAGTATGATATTTGTGGGGCATCAGGACCATCACTATTTCTACCCTCTGGCGACGTTTGAAGGTGTTCTGTTGGCTCTGCCAATGAAAGCAGATTGCTTCCTATGGTCCGTGGTGTAGAGAAAACCAGACATCTGCCATGTAAGCTATGAATTGTTCGATGGGCTCCAGATTAAGTTTCTGCACCTAGAGCAGCAGCTGTGATAGAAGCCGGCACCTGCTTAAATTTACAATAATCAACGTCCTCCGAGATCTCTCCTTCTCCCGACAGACCAGCCAGTTCTGTTAAACAAGAACGGGCATCACCACTCCTCCTTCTTTTGAGTCAGATCGTGGCCTTGTTCTGCACGTTCCTCTCAGGATGGAGTATAGCTTTAGGTTTTGTATCCTAACAGAGAGGGGAGGTTTCAGGGGCTCTTCTGACCACAGTAGCTCTCATCCCAGGGGTCAGGAGCCAATATGGGGACTCTTGCAGTTGCTGAGTGAGCTGTTCTAATTATACATTCAGGAAACGGAGAAACAACTCTAAGGATAGTCCTTGGACCTACTGGGCCCACTGTGACGTAGATTGGAGCTAAGACTTCCCCTGCCTACTGACTTTTATAAATAACCTCCCCCCACTTTGATTAGTGGATCCCAGAGAGGTTTTAGGTCCTTAGAAATAATCACCTATTCTGAACTCACGTCTTGTAATCCCCGAAGTCCAGGGATCCTCCTTTCCCAGTGCACAGTCACCATTGATTAGGGTCACATGTCCTTTGGGAGGAGTCTTGGAGGAGTATGTAACTGTGACCATGTTGCAGGGTCCTTCCTTAAGGTGACCTAGTCTCTTCAATCAAGGGTCTGTGAAATTGTTTGAGTGTAGAAACTAAAGTAAAGGTTGTTCATTGCAGTGAATCAAGTCAGGTTTCTGATCACGGGATCTGGGGTTTTTCCTTTTATATGCACCAAGATCTCTGTTAGTGGGTTGCCCATTGATTCTGTCCCTAGAAACACTAATCAGTGAGCCACATTGGATCAAAGACCTGTGCAGATCAAAAGCTTCTGACTTGCCATGTCGCTTCTGCTGCCTGTCACTCTAATGGCGCCCACCTTGTCCCTGGCGGGTAAGTACTGCCACTGGCCTCTGCTGTTCTCAGATCGTGTGATTCACCTGCAATCCGGGAGCCCATCTCTGCAGAGGCATTGTCCACTGTCACACTGGCATCCAGGAGACAGCCACCAGAGAGGCTTGTGAGGGTCCCGGTGTTCGCTCACTGCTGTAATTCTCAATGCCTTAGTGAGGAAGGGTCTCCTGAGCCCTCTTGGGGAATGTTGAAGGGGTGCAGATAGGTGCGCAGGTTACGTATGATGTCCCGCTGTAACATTTCTACCTCGAGAACCCTTTGAATTCCTTCCTTTAAATCATGCCAGGAAAGTTCTAGAATCCCAATCGCAGTAGACTTAGGCTACGGCTGAGTCTACTTACATTCTAAGTCTGTATGTAAGTTTCAGCCAAGCAGACTGTTAGAACCATTTCCAGTTGTAGTAGCGGACATGTGAACCCCTGCATCTCTGGTGGTTTGACCTATATTAATACATTTACCCCAGTCCTGTGCTGTGCTCTGTCCTCTTGGTCTGAGATCCTTACAGTCCGCTCCTACACACATTACCAGGTTTCTGCAGCTATAGATTAGCCCAATCTTGAACTTCGTTTGAAGCCTAAGCTATTTCCTCCAAGGTGAGGTTTTGTGTTTGAGCCTCTAGAATGTCCTGAGGAGCATTTAGCATTTTACTTTTCTTACTTCACAGTTTATCATCAGCTTTTCCTTTGTTGTCTGCTTAATGGTTGCTTTTAATGGCTGTTTTCTTGTCCTTTATATTGACATATACTTTTCTAGCCTATTTCCTCCTATTGGGAGTTTAGGTTGTTTGCAAAAAAATAATTTTTAAGACATTCTGAAATTGAATACACAATTACTTCATTATATGCCCTGAGTCTCGTTTTGCTAAGAAAGAATTAAAATTAGGAGGAAATAACCAAGGTGAAATATTCTATTAAATGAAACTAAGCAAACATATGCGGAAGTTTAGTTCACCTTTAGTTTCCTGACATGAGAAATAAGTGGAATCAGAAAAAATAGAACATCTTAGACCAAAGACATTGAAAGTTGAGATGAAAAACAATCCAAGAGACGGTTCCATTGTTTTCAAATACTTTTCCCATTTAGGTTATTACAGAATATTGAGCAGAGTTCCCTGTACTATATAGTAGGTCCTTGTTGGTTATCTATTTTAAATATAGTAGTGTGTATATGTTCA
Organism: Grampus griseus; assembly: GCF_964374135.1. NCBI lineage: Eukaryota > Metazoa > Chordata > Mammalia > Artiodactyla > Delphinidae > Grampus > Grampus griseus. Next base: position 103,131,755 of record NC_139000.1, read on the forward strand.
TTCCAAACTCCTAATTTATCCCTCCCCCTGCCTTTTTCCCCTTTGGTAATCATAAGTTTGTTTTCTAAGTCTGTATCATTCTAAGTCTGTATGTAAGTGATATCATATGATATTTGTCTTTCTCTTTCTGACTTATTTCACTTAGTGTGATAATATCTAGGTCCATCCATGTTGCTGCAAATGGCATTATTTCATTTGTGTTAATGGCTGAATAATATTCCATTGTATATATGTGTACCAACCACATCTTCTTTATCCATTCATCTGTTGATGGATACTTAGGTTGCTTCCATGTCTTGACTATTGTAAATAGTGCTGCAATGAACATTGGGATGCATGTATCCTTTCGAACCTGGGCATATAACTGGAGACACTGCAGTTTGATGCTGACTGTTAGTAATGGAGCACAAACCATGAAGTTAAAAGGTCATAAAAAAAAATGAAAAAAAAAGTTATAATTTACATTCTTGTGGAAAACAGACATTCCTCAACCTTGTCATTCTGATTGACAATTTCTGAGAATTACCTGGATGATAAATGTTATTAGTTATAAAAATAATGTAGGGGCTTCCCCGGTGGCGCAGTGGTTGGGGGTCTGCCTGCCGATGCAGGGGACACGGGTTCGTGCCCCGGTCCTGGAGGATCCCACATGCTGCGAAGCGGCTGGGCCCGTGAGCCATGGCCGCTGAGCCTGCGCGTCCAGAGCCTGTGCTGCGCAACGGGAGAGGCCACAACAGTGAGAGGCCTGCGTACCACAAAAAAAAAAATATATATATATATATATATATATATATATATATGTATATAAAACCATGGATTAGAAAGTCCTAGTTTTAAGTCAGTGCAGGAAGGCTCTCAGAAATGAAAGCTTTGGTACTTTGACCTTACAGCAGTGTACGACTTCTGGGCAACTATATACCCTTTGAGTCACACCATCTCTAACTTCTCCAATTCCTTGGGACTGGGCTTCTGCCTCTATTTCCCTTCCAAAACTGGGTCCCTGTTCCAAGTTCCTCTTAGCTTGGGCCTTGACCCTTGCTGATGTTGAGGGGCTCCTTTCTCCTGGGGCCTTGGTCCAGCTCCCTGGGTGCCCCCAGTTACTGACTGGGCTCTCTTGTCCATGGAACCAACGTGCTGCAGCTGACTGTAACCGTGACCCTGACTCTTCAAACTGGCTTATCTATTGCTGATGCCTGCACAACCGTGCCTGATTTTCTTTGCTGTTTGATTACTTGTTTGCCTTTATGGGTGTAATTAGACAGTTTCACGCACCATAATTCCTGTTTGAAAGAGTACTGAATGTGTTGAGAAAAATAAACTACCAGGGGTGAGCATCCTAAGTGAGGTCCCCTAGAGCTGTGGTCCCCAACCTTTTTGGCACCAGGGACCGGTTTCGTGGAAGACAGTTTTTCCACAGCCAGAGCGGGGAGGGGATGGTTCAGGCTGTAACGCGAGCGATGGGAAGCGGCGGATGAAGCTTCGCTCGCTTGCCGGCCGCTCACCTCCTGCTGTGCGGCCCAGTTCCTAACGGCCTGGGGACCAGTACCCGTCTGTGGCCTGGGGGTGCGGACCCCTGCCCTGGAGCGTGTAACCTCATAAAACATGGCGCCTCACTACCTGCCTAGGAGGGTGGATCCCGTGAACAGGAGGGCCCCAGTGGTGGTTTAGGGAATGCAAACTGGTGCAGGGGCTGGGACATCAAAGGACCCTTAATGAGGACTTTAGAGAGTGTGCTGTGGGCTGTGTGATGTAACACGTGTCCCTCCACTGTCTTTTTGGTGAGATCTTCAGTAGACTCCGTTTCATTATTAATGATTTGTGTGAGTGGATTCTCTTGAGTGAGGGAAATCCAGCATATGGTCCAATCCCAAGCATTCAGAAGATGCTTGGAAGCTTCTAACTGTATACCCTGTGGCCAGGACTGAGGCTCACTAAGGGTCTATTACTTCCTTCTTTCCCTTATTTATGAAGCGTGTTCTTGGAAACAATCCAGAAAGCAGAACACCTTGAGTGAAATCCTTGAAATTTTAGGAGAACGGACTAACTTATGTACTTACTTTTTTTTTTTTCTTTTAGGTGTCAAGAGGTCTTTATTGAAATAATAGCACAGTTAGACTTCTAATACCCTTTCCACTTGTATGCAATAGATTAAAAATGCTTCCTACATACAATGCACAGACAGTCCAATAATAGAACCAACTCAACTGCGTTTGAAATACGTGAAGTAGCCTATTTAATAATTTAAAGTAAAATTACCATACAGTATGAAAATAAAGATACATAAATGTTAGGATCTGTGCTGTCGTAGCAATAAAATCATGATTTTGCATTACACAAAACAGTGCAAGAAAAACAAATCCAAGTAAGCTTTTGGAGTGCAAAGCTACACAAAGCTACACAATGGCAGAATTAAAATTTTCCATTTTAAATTAGCATGCAGACATAGTGTTTCAAACCACACTACGGTCTATGGCAAAGTTTTTATTTTTTATTTCTTTTGCGGTACGCGGGCCTCTCACTGTTGTGACCTCTCCTGTTGCGGAGCACAGGCTCCGGATGCGCAGGCTCAGCGGCCATGGCTCACGGGCCCAGCCGCTCCGCGGCATGTGGGATCTTCCCGGACCGGGGCACGAACCCGTGTCCCCCTGCATCGGCAGGCAGACTCTCAACCACTGCGCCACCAGGGAAGCCCAGTTTTTAATTTTTAAGAGGAAAAATGCTAGCTGGTAAATTTACTGTACTCTAGCTAACTCTTGAGTCTAGTCCTAGGCAATGAGAGATGTTTAGAAGCTCCGTCAACATTCCTTCTCACCAGGGCAGCAGTCCTGTTCTACATCACTGCAGGTAACACCTCGCTTCTGCTGCCAGGAAGCTCTCCCTGCTCGCCCTTGTTTGCTCCCTGGCAAAGGACTTGGAAGTAGAAAGTGGTGTCTTTAGAGTCAATCATGCAATTCCAGTGTTTGCTCTCTGTCCCTCCTCAGTAGTTTACTCCCCGACCCCTGACTCTTCTCTGTGTTTCTCTCTCACATCACCCACTTCTCTCCCTTTATGGAGCTGATCACAATTTATATTTGTTATGAATACCAGTCATTCTTTTTGTTCATAGTGGGAGCTAGTAGGGGTTCATGAAAGTTTTGAGGTTACTGGGGCGAGAGAAATAACTGGGTTTAAAATCTCCTCCTTGGCCAAGATAACAATCCTGGGGTGTCTTAGTTGGTGTCCATTAGGATGACTAATCAAATAGCACACTAACACTTTGACTTTACTGTCGCAAATATGTTTGTCTCTACTAATTCAATTTCCAGAAGCAGGCTTCCAGGAAGAGGCTAGAATCAATTCCTTAGTGATTCCCCAAGAACTGAGTGAGCAACTTCTTGCCCCTGTGCTCTCTACTTGGAGGGTGACAGTGATGTCTACAGGCTTCTTTGAAGGGTCACCACAGTTAAGACTATGGGGAAGAAAAATATGCTGATGTCTTCATTTGCAAAGCTATAAAATTTTGAAAACAGTTTTTTTTGAAGGACACCTGATGAAGCCACAGGTGTGCCTTTCAAAGTATGGGAGGAGCTCCAGAGCTTTGAAGCTGACTCCAAACAATACAGGTCAACATGTGGAAGTTTTGTTTTTGAATGCTGTCTGTCCAGCGCTGTTGATGTCTTCCTTGCACCTGCTGTGAGGCTAAAAATACAAACAAAATGTACCTCTTTGCTTTATGGGCTGCAGAATGGCAGAGATCAATTGGAGTACATCCCTCTAAGTGTAGGGAAACTAGAGGGCCACAAGTGCTAATACTTTGATTTTAATCCTTAACCAATAACAGTAATAGTTGCATATTTCTGTCTACAGTTGGTAAGGCTCTGATGAAGTACATTTTTCTTGCTAAAAGCTCATAGCACATAGCATTGTTACTAGTTTGTTAGTAGCAAATGGGCTTTCTGGGGCAGATAAATGTAAGAGTTCTTTGCACTAATGTCAAAGAGAACTGAGGCCCTGTGCCTTCCGTTAACGCTTGTATTTTGGAAACCTTGGAGCTCCTATTGCAAACCCAAGTTTGTTTATAAGAATCAGACCTTCAGGGAATACTTGATCTCAGTTTCTTGGAGATTTAGGTAGACCCAAGTCACATAAGCTCAAATGCTTAATTCACGTCGTAGACAACGAAAGCGAAGTTGTTAAGCATCTGTGAGAAAGTGATACAGTTAGGAAAATGCAATGGGAAACTAACTCCATATTACCCAACAAACCATAAAATTAGTACCGGTGGGTCGGCAGGAAACACAGTGTTGGTCTGGATTTAATGCCGTCTCAAGAAGACATTTTCAATCCTGCAGTAGGCTTAATTTTTATTTCCCCGATAGAAAATCCATAGTCTTGTGACTTCTTTCTTGGTGGAATATAAAAATACAAATAATTGTTGGTGTGGATTACTTGACATTTCAGGGAGGCTTGCACAAGATTCAGAGCTTTGATTCTAGTCCTTGGTAACATGAATGATTATTCAGAAGTTTCTCTGAATGCTCGAGATAGCTAGCTTTTAAGTGCAAGGAATATGTTTGCTAACTACTTTTGTGCTGGTATTAAAATGGTCAAACAGCTAATATTGAATTGTTTGCTCCTGTAGTTCCCTAGAGCTTACAAGTAAAACTAAAATTCTCGTTCTAGAAATCCAGACCAATGTTTGAGAATTTCCATAAGTACTAACACAAGTCAGGGGTGAGTTCTAGTTAGAGTGTGTGAATGGACTGTTCCCTTTCATCAGCCATCAAAGCCATCTGCTTTGCTCATAGGAAGTACATTCACACGGGATAACTGGAATGGATTCCTTACCACTTAAGTGAGACCTGAGAAATCAATGTTTGGAAGTTTCTATCCTTGGAAGGTTTAATGCTTGAATATGGTTACAGCTGAAGTGCAATGAAACATACTAACTGCTTCATTGACACTTACGCTTCCCATAGGACTTGTAACACTTGGACTTGGGGGTCACTTATAAATGTTAATTATTGGGGAAGGGTTTCTCTCTGTGGCCTTTCCAACTTGATAAGCATTGATCAGAGTCAAGGATACAGACCGGGCCACATTTGCTCTTATGTGGATCCCCTGTGTGTTAAAGGAGTGTCCAGTGTGAATTCCATGACCTTTCCATGAGAACCTGTTAAAAGCACAAAGATTCTGGTTCTGAGCACTGATAGCAAGGTCAGCACCTTCCTCTGTCAACGCTGTATGGCCAGGGTGGAAATGCAGCCAAGTTTTATGCTCATGAATTCATGCCCTTCACTACTCACTTTGAAGTGTTTCCTAAAGATATGACAACTGCTACTACATTCTTCTTAGCAGTTGCAAGGGAGGGGTGACTCATGAATTGCATTCCTTCTGGCCTTAGGTAGCATGAAGCATCCAAACGGTGCTTTTCGCTTTCCAAGATTAGAATCGAGACACTGGAGATTGTGTCTTTCAATTTTTCTTTCTGAGAACTCATTCTAATTGCTTCAAGTCCACTCCCCCAAACAGATTAGCATCCTGATTGTGATGTCTGCACCAACTTAATGAAGTTTTCATCATTTTTTTGAAAGCAGGTTAACAACAGCTATGCTGAGCATGGACAGAAACCTCCAGAATACCCAATACTAAACTGCAAATCCAAGAGTTTGTTTGTGACTGTTCCGTATAAAATGTCAAGGAAGCACACCAGCTCCTTGCTTCAAGTTCTATTTTTCGAAGCAAAATAGATCAGCTCTATAAATTCCTAAAAAGAGGGAAGAAAAAGGAATTGAAAGAGCCCATAGAATGACATTCTCTGGCTTCCCTCAAAAATAATGGGCTCTGATAGAAATGCCCAGTCATCATTTTCAATGCCTAGGATGCAGACTAATTAAAAACAATTTAAAATGGAAATAAAGTTGGTTTACACTATTATATTAGTTTCAGATGTATAACATAGCACATGACATTTATTTTATTACTGGAAGTTTGTACCTCTTCATCACCTATTTTCCCCCTGCTTCCATGGCAACCTCTAGTTTGTTCTCTGTATCTATGGCTGTTTTATTCCATTTGTATGTTTGTTTTGTTCTTTTAGATTCCACATATAAGTGAAATCATATGGTATTTGTCTTTCTCTGATTTATTTCACTTAGCGTAATACCCTCTAGGTTCATTCATGTGGAAAACGGCAAAATTTCATTCTTTTTTTGGCTAATATTCCATTTTATATATATATATACACACACCATATCTTCTTTATCCATTCATCTATTGATGGACACTTAGGTTGCTTCCGTATCTTGGCTATTGTAAATAATGTGGCAGTGAACATTGGGGTGCATATATATCTTTTTTGAATTAGTGTTTTCGTTTTCTTTCTTTCTTTGGATAAATATCCAGAGGTGGAATTGCTAAATCATATAGTAGTTCTATTTTTAGTTTTTTGAGGAACCTCCATACTGTTTTGCATAACAGCTGCACCAATTTACACTCCCACTAACAGTGTACCAGTGTTCCCCTTTCTTCACAACCTTGATAAAATTGTTATTTGTAGACTTTTTGCTGATAGTCATTTTAACCAGTATGAGAGTGCTATCTCATTGTAGTTTTGATTTGCATTTCTCTGATTATTAGCACTGTTGAGCATTTTTTCATGTGCCTGTTGGCCATCTGTATATCTTTGGAAAAATGTCTACTTAGGTCTTCTGCCCATTTTTAATTGGGTTGTTTGCTTTTCTGATACTGAGTTGTGTGAGGTGTTTATATAGTTTGGATATTAATCCCTTATCAGTCATATTATTTGCAAATATTTTCTCCCATTCAGTAGGTTGTCTTTTCATTTTGTCAATGATTTCTTTTGCTGTGCAAAATCTTTTAAGTTTAATTAGATCCCACTTGTTTATTTTTTGCTTTTATTTCTTTTGACTTAGGAGACCAATCCGAAAAAATATCACAGTCATTTATGTCAAAGAGTGTTCTGTCTGGGTTCTCTTCTAGGAGTTCTGGGATGCGTTGGGGCCGCTGCCTGGGATGTGAATTTAATCTCGGGAGTGTGGTGGCTTAATTCTCCCTGAAACGTGAAGGAATACACACCAGCATCTCATGTCTACTTCCTGTGATTAAAATGGTAGCCGCATGAGAGCCTTAAAGCAAGGAAATGAAGGTTTGTCGGACAACAACTCCTCTTCCAGTGAGAGCAAGCATCAACAAAGGTACATCCGAACTACTTTTGTTTTCTCCTGGGGAGTTCTGAATAATAGCATTTAGTTTTTTCCCAAACTTTGAAGCATGAGCAGCAGCTAGCAACTGAACATGAGTCCAGTTCTTGCAAACATTTTGCAAGTACCACCCTGACTCCATAGTGGATGAAATGAAGCATTAAAGTATGTAGCAAACTAACATGCTCTCCAGTTGTACTAGTCACAGGTATTAGTAGACCCTAATTGGCTGACCTTTTTTTTTTTTGCGGTACCCGGGCCTCTCACTGTTGTGGCCTCTCCCGTTGTGGAGCACAGGCTCCGGACGCGCAGGCTCAGTGGCCATGGCTCACGGGCCCAGCCGCTCCGCGGCACGTGGGATCCTCCCGGACCGGGGCACGAACCCGTGTCCCCTGCATCGGCAGGCGGACTCTCAACCACTGCGCCACCAGGGAAGCCCTGGCTGACATTTTTTATCACCAGGCTCCACATGCAGAAACTGTCAATCTTGACCTTCTGTGTATCTTTAGAGAAGCAACACTGGCTGCTCATCTGGAATTTGCAAGCAAACTTGTAGTTGTGCTCAGAGTTCATAGCAGGTGAAGTAAAAGGAATCTAGTCACACGAAATCTTGCAATTAGTACATTTATCTTGGTCTCTTTTTCGTGTTGTAGGTTTTCCTTAAATGTCCAGTAAACACTGATTGCTTGCTTATATCTAAACATGAGGCAATAAAATGATTGATTTGGAGGTGACCTGCTAACCAGGTGGGAGGGTAAGAGGTCAGTCGTTACGTAAGTGCCCTTCAAATGGTGTCATTATCCTTAGTCGGTGGGCAGCCAGGCAGATTGTTCATTTTAATTAAAAAAAAAGGGCTTCCCTGGTGGCACAGTGGTTGAGAGTCCGCCTGCCGATGCAGGGGACACGGGTTCGTGCCCCGGTCCCGGAAGATCCCACATGCCGCGGAGTGGCTGGGCCCGTGAGCCATGGCCGCTGAGCCTGCGCGTCCGGAGCCTGTGCTCCGCAACGGGAGAGGCCACAACCGTGAGAAGCCCGCGTACCGCAAAAAAAAATTTTTTTGGCCACGCCGAGACACGGTGTGCAGGATGTTAGTTCCCCAACGAGGGATCGAACCTCACCCCCTACAGTGAAAGCGTGGAGTCTTAACGACTGGACCACCAAGGAAGTCCCTCATTTTTCAAAAGAGCATCCCTAATTTATGTTGTGTTTTTTCTTCTGGTAGTATGTTGGGGAGGAGCCTGTAGCCACCCCCTTTCTCTGCTTGCTTTATGGTGGTTGTCACGGCGGGTGGGTGGAGAACTTTCATGTACACAAACCTTCCATAAAGGCTCTGTTTCCAGTCATATCCTCCTAGTCTGCAGGGCAAGTCTGAGGCTTCCAGGGCTGAGTTCCAAGACATCCACGCTCAGCTGTGCTTCGTTGGCGACCCACTTCCATTTACTTCCCGTCTTTCAAAGATGTATTGCAATCTCTTATCTACTGCTGAACTTCCATTCTCTTCATAAAACTTGAAGGATTTGGCAGTAAGCCTATTGGTAGCAGGATGGTGAGTTTCAAAGTAAATGGAAGATTTATCATTCTACTGCATTCTGGGTGATGGTTTTCAGACTTCAAGGAATCCAGGCCAGCTATTGACAGCAAACATAGTTGATTCAAATCAATTAGCACAACCTCAGCATGGTACAGGGGAATGAAAATGTCAGCATGTAGAAGTAGCCTTCCTGCTTTGGGCCATTTGTTTTGTTCTGTTGTCTTCCTGTATATTGATTCTTTTCTACTAGATGTGCTGTATAAGAAAATCTTATTTAAAAAATTTCCAGCTGGTGTCAAAATGCTTTTTTTAAAAAAATTCCAATAGTAATTTTATTTGTTGATAGATACAAATGCCTATACTTTTATTAGTCAACTGGTATTACTTTTGAGTTTATAGCCCAAACCTGCACTGTCAAACAGAAGTGTAATGTGAACCACAAATGTAGTTCAAATTTTTCTAGTAACCATGTTAAAATAGTAAAGGAATGGGAAATTAACCACTTCTAGTTAGTGGCTACGTATATATATATATATATATACACACACACACACACACACACACACATACACACACTAGATAGCACAGGTTTAAACCCATAGTTGGCATTCTGAAGAGAAAATTCATTAAAATTATATAAAACATATTGCAATGGATTAAAATGTTCATAGGCATCACATAATAGAAAAAACTGATTATTGCTCCTAGTCATTCCCACATTAGACAGACAAGTTTTATAGGTGCTGTGCTTTTTTATCAGTAGATAGCTACTAACAATATGGGAAATTATAAATCTAAAGTTTTTTTTTAAAGAAAATTAATTACTATCACCTGTTTTTTTCTACTTAAAAACATTCTTTGAATTAATTTCCATTATTAAATACATGGGCCTATAGATTGAGAGATTTAGGTTTTTTTTTTTAATAAAATTGCATCCCTGGCCAGCATTTCCTTTAATATGATGACTGAAAGTACCTTTCTGTAAAATCATAAGGACTTCTAAATGGCCAAAAACGTATTAAAATATATTTACGCTCATTAGTAGTAAAATTAAACGAATAATAATCAGGTATATTTTCCTCATTTACCTTAATTGATTTTACATAATGGTAGTATGCAGTCTGGCAAGAGAACAGACCAGTGGAAGTGAAAACGGTGACATTTTTGGAGAGAAATTTGGCAATAAATATTAAAAGCCTTAACTCTGTGTATGACTTTATCAAACAATTTTGCTTTTAGGAGCTTATCCTAACCAAAGAATCACTCATGTTTGAAAGAACGTAACTGGAAGAATGTAATCACAGTGTTATTGTTTTACCAACTGTTGGGACCAATCTAAATATCTAAAATAGGAAATTGGTTAATCACTTATTGTATATATATACACAAATCAATATAGCCAAAATAATGTTGTAGAATATTTAGCAGCTTGGAAAAATGCTCATAATAAACAGTTACAAAAAAGATAAAGTTTACAAAAATACTGATAACATGAATCTTTGTTGTTCATTTAATTTTTTATTTATGAGAAAAAAAAAGACCCCTTTGGAAGAGTGTGCAGGCTCAGTTCATTGTCAGAAAGAAAACAAACTTAAAGATAACTTAATAGACAATTTTTTATTTTATTAAAAATTTTATTTACTTTTTATTGCTGCGCTGTGTGGCTTGCAGGATCTTAATTCCCTCACCAGGGATTGAACCCAGGCCACAGCAGTGAAAGCACCGAATCTTAACCACTCGAGCTCCACCGAATTCCCGACTACTCTTTAGAGTACTTTTAATTTATAGAAAAATGAACAGAAAGCACAGAGAGTTCCCATAGGCCCATTCACCCTCATGCCCCAGTTTCCCCTATTATTAACATTTTCCATCAGTGTGGTATATTTGTTACAACTGATTAGCCAATATTAATACTCTATTATTAAATAAAATCCATAGTTTACATCAGGGTTCACTCTTTGAGCTTAGATTCTATGAGTTTTGACAAATGAATAATGTCATGCATCCAGCATTACGGTACAGAGTACCATAACTACAGAGTAGTTTCACTGTCCTCAAATCTCCTGTGCTCCACTTACTCCTCCTTCTCTCCTTCTCCCTGATCCCCTAGCGATTACTCATCTTTTTACTCTCTCAATAGTTTTGCCTTTTCCAGAATGTCATATACTTGGAATCATACAGTATGTAGCTGTTCAGACTGGCCCCTTTCACTTAGCAGTATGCATTTAAGGTCCCTCCATGTCTTTTTGTGGCTTGATAGCTCATTTCTTTTAATTGCTGAATAATAGTCCATTGACTGGATGTATCACAGTTTGTTTATTCATTCATCTACTGGAGGGCATCTTGGTTGATTCCAAGTTTCGGCAGTTATGAACAAAACTGCTGTAAACATCCATGTGCAGGTTTTTGTGTAGACATATTTTCAGCTCATTTGGGTAAATATCAAGGAGTGTGATTACTAGATTGTATGGTAAGAGTATGTTTAGTTTTGCAAGAAACCACCAAACTGTCTTCCAAAGGGCTTGAACCATTTTGATTCCCACCAACAATGAATGAGATTTCCTATTGCTCCACATCTTTGCCAACATTCGGTGTTTTAGTGTTTTGGATTTTGGCCACTCTAATAGGTATGTTAGTGGTATCTTACTGATCTAATTAATTTGCAATTCATTAATGACATATGATATTGCTTCATATGCTTATTTACCATCTGTATATTTTCTTTTTTTCTTTGGTGAGATGTCTGTTGCCCATTTCTTAATTTGGTGCTTGTTTTTTTTTGTTTTTTTTTTTTACTGTTGAGTTTTAAGATTTCTTTGTATATTTTGGATACCATCCCTTATCAAATATGTGTTTTGCAAATATTTTCTCCCAGCCTGTGACTTATTTCATTCTCTGAACAATGTCTTCTGTGGAGCTGAAGTTTTTAATTTTAATGAAGTCAAATTATCAATTTTTTCTTTCATGGGTTGTGCTCTTCATATTGTATCTAAAAAGTCATCACCAGGAATTTCCTGGTGGTCCAGTACTTAGGACTCTGCACTGCCACTGCAGGGGGCACAGGTTTGATCCCTGGTTGGGGAACTAGGATCCCGCATGCCGTGCTGCACAGCCAAAAAAAAAAAGAGAAAAAGAAAGTCATCACCAAACTCAAGATCCCCTAGACCTTCTCCTATGTTATTTTCTGGGAGTTTTACAGCTTTGTGTTTTACATTTAGGACTATGATCCGTTTGAGCTAATTTTTGTGAAAGATGTGTCTGTCTAGATTTTTTTTTTTTCTTCGCATCTGCAAGTCCAGTAGTTTCATCACCATTTGTTGAAAGGACCATCTTTTCTTCATTGAATTATCTTTGCTCTTTTGTCAAAGATCGGTTGACTATAATTATGTGGGTCTATTTCTGGGCTCTCTATTCTGTTCCATTGATCTGTTTTATTCTTTCATCAGTACCACACAGTCTTGATTACTGTAGCTTTTAGTAAATCTTAAAGTCAAGTAGTGTCAGCCCTCTGACTTTGTTCTTCTTCAGTATTGTGTTGGCTATTTTGTGTCTGTTGCCTCTTCATATAAAATTGAGAATCAGTTCATCAGTAGCCACAAAATAGTTTTCTGGGGTTTTGATTGTGATTGCATTGAATCTATAGATGAAGTTGGAAAGAACTGACCTCTTGACAATAGCGAATCTTTCTATTCACCAACATGCAATATCTCTCCAATTACTTAGTTCCTCTTAGATTTCTTTCATCAGAGCTTTGTAGTTTCTTCATATAGGTCTTGTATATATATATATTTTTAGAATTATACCTAAGATCTTGTATATATATTTTAGAATTATACCTAGGTATTGTACTTTTTTGGTGCTAATATAAATACTATTGTATTTTTAGTTTCAAATTCCAATTATTCTTTGCTGTTAACAAACTTATTTCTAACAGATCACAAGGGTACAAGAGGATGAGACCAGACACCTTTTCTCTTACCTATCAAGTTGTTATCAAGTAAACATGTTTTCTGGCAACTTATTTAGGAACATGTCAGGGTTTTATTTTAATCTTGCTGCAAAGGAAAAGACTAATTAATATATTCTAAGAGTTCATTTTGGGGGAGACACATTTAAAGGAAAAGAGAATGGTTAGCTAATCATTGTTAAACTATACACAAAAAGTTACACTATATATAAAGAAAGGAATACTTGTCCAAAGTGTTTATTGTCCCAGCTGGTACAGTTTGAGAGAGCACAGGCACACGATTATTGATTACACTGAGATGAACCTGGGACTTTACCATGCACCCAGGGATGCAGGACCTCTACACTCTTGACTGACAGCGCAAAGCATGGTTTCCCAGAACAAGTCTTAATTCCTTTAAAGTTTTTCAGAAAATTCCTCAAGCATTAGATCAGAAATTTCTTTTCAGAATGAGTTTGAATTATATCATACAAAAAAGTTCTGTTCCAGGCTGGGCTGAGGGCAACTTTTCTTTTACATGGCTTTTTAGTCCTTACGGAGTCAGGTGGCTGCCTTGGAGTACCTTTCTCTCTCTGGTATCTCTGCTTCTTTTCTCTTCTACCCATATTCTCCTCTGGTTCTCTGACCTCCTCCTCAAGTTTCAGCTTCATGCTCGTGGCACTCCATCCAGTAACTCCATTGTAGTAATAGGAATAATAGCTGTGAATTCTTACAGAGTGGTTACCATATAGCAGACATTCTAAGTACAATACATGTATTTACTAATTTAATCCTTACAAGAGCCCTTTGAAGTAGGTGCAGTACACATCCTATTTTAGTTGAGGAAACTGAGGCACAGAGAGGTTAAGTAGCTTGTCTGGTATTGCAGAGCTGGTAAATGGTAGATTTGAACGCAAACAGACTAGAGACCTTGCTTTTAACCACTTTGCTATAGAGAAGAGTATCTCTTAGACAAACCTTTCTCTTTTTATAGAGCATTTCACACCCGGGAAAAGTCAAAAAAGAAAGCTAGGAGTGAGAGGGATGGAAAACCTATGGCCCACATTAAAAAATATATGCCTGTTTTAGTCTGCTCAGGAAGCCGTAACAAAATACCATAGACTGGGTGGTTTAAACAACAGAAATTTATTTCTTACAGTTCTGGTGGCTGAAAGTCCAAGATCAAGGTGCTGGCTGATTAGGTTCTTGGTGAAACCTGGTTCCTGGCTTGTAGACAGCTGCCTTCTGGCTGCGTCCTTCCATGACATCTTCTGTGTGCACATGGGGAGAGAGAGAAAGAGAGCTGTTGTCTCTCCCTCTTCTTGTGAGGACACTAATCCCGTTATGGGGGCTCAGTCCTTGTGACCTCATCTAACCCTAATCACCTCCCAAAGGCCTCACCTCCTGACACCCTCACATTGGGGATTAGGACTTCGACATATAAATTTTGGGGGAACACACATTCAGTGCATAACACCCTCACCTACAATACATTGGAATAACACACGTGCACAAATTAACAGTGGTTATCTCCGTGTGGTAGGATAAGAGAGGGTGTGTTTTTACATAGTTATAATTTTTTTCATAAGATATTTAACTTTTACATAAGGGGACACGTGCTATTACAACAACTTAGCGTTGAATAATGACCTCCAAATGTGTCTCTCCCTTGGTTTTGCATTGAAGTATGAAACATTTTCTATGAATTCCAGGACAAAGAATTTACAACAAGCATTGTCCTTGAAAATAGGTGAAGTGACACCATGGCATTCAAATGCACACCAAGCATGGGCTCTGGGGTTTATGGGAATTACAAACCAAGTGAGCTAAGCTTTCAGCCCAGGCAAGAGACGTTTCCTTTGCACACACAGAGCATCATTGTTGAATGCTCGTACCATCCATCATTTCAAGTTCACTCTGGGTCAAAGCATAGATCATTCCCTCTCTTATTAAAGAACAAGCAGAAGAAGCTCCTGGGAATTGGCAATTAAGAGCAGCATAAATCAAGCTGGAAAATTGCCCACAATTTCAACCATTTGTTCAGACGCTTTCCTTATTTCCCATCTTCTCTACTTTTTCTTAATTCCATTTTTTTTGTTGTTAACACAGGATTCAATTATGGAGGGCTGCTTTATCTTTCTGTTTTGAATGTAATAAACTAAAAGGAAAAAGCTATAGAGTTAAGAAAGCTGCATTAGGAGTCCATGGATATATAAAGAAAAAGAAAAGGAATGAAGAAGTTTTCAGAGAGGACAATGGCACAGAGATGACTGAAATTATGGGCCAACATATTCCTCAAATGTTGGCATCTCTCTGTGGTGTTCCTGACATTAGCATAAAGGTTATTAATTTTTCTAGACACTGAATGCATTAACTCAGGAGCACAGAAAGTGAAAACCTAAATTGTTAGTTGTTAAGTCTACTTGATGTCCAAATAACCATTTAAACAACTGAAAAGTATTACTCAGCTCTGTGGACAAAACTCAATCTAACCAATTTTGAGGTCTTAACATTTGTGTCTTGTGTCCAATAATTTAATGTAAGAGCCTGGGTCCCAACCTTACATGACAAAAACTAAAAGCTATAATTCTAAGACAATCATTTCTCTGTTTTAAAGTACTCCATTAATGCCTTAGTAACAATTATATTTCTCCTTGACTGAACCCTTCCCCTCCAAAAAGAGCAAATCTAAGTGTTTGAGGAGCTTTCATCAGTAGCTTTGGAACTGCATTAACATAGAATTTAGATCTCTTAGTAATGAAGAATCTCACCGCATGGAGAACTGGAGTTTGCAGGTTCCCCTTTCTGAAAGTAGGGGCTTCATGTAAAGTAAAAAGAATAAGAAAATAACAACTGGTTCTTGTTTCTTAGAGAATCAGGTCTCCCTGCCTGGCTTTGTGTGTTCGACCAGCTTTGTTCTACCTCTCAGTTCGTATGTTCTGCCCCATCCCTGTAGGTATTCCCACTGTTCGGCAAGTATCCTGTGCTCAAAAGTGGATGCGAAAATGAAAGCGATATAAATCTTTTTCTTAAAGAGCTTATAGTCTAACGAGGAGACAGGAAAAGGTAGAAAGAGGTTTAGATAAGGTATGGTGGGGATTCAAAAGAAGGACACTTGAGTTTTTAGAGAATGAGATGAGTCAAAGATAAATCCCTGGAAGAAAATATGACATGGAGATGTCTTGATATTTTATCATGACTCCCCAGCCATCCAGCTACAAAGCATGTCCTTTGATGCCAGACGCAGTATCTTGCATTTCTTTGTGAACCTCTCAATGCTAGCTAGGAAAGCAAGACTCTTATAAATCCTTTTTTAAAATTGTAAAGTATAATACATATACAGAATAGTACATAAAACATAAATGTACAGCTAAATGCATTATTGAGGAGGGGACATCTATGCAATTACCACCTAGGACAAGTCACAGAATATTCCTAACGATCCAAAGTCCCGTTCTAGTTGGTTGTATTAGAGTTCTCCAAAGAAACAGAATCCATAGGACACACACATACATCCATGTTTAGAGAGTGAGAGTGAGAGAGAAAGAAAGACTGAGAGAGACTTAAGATGCAGTCATGGGGACTGGCAAGTCCCAAAACGGCAGGGCAGGACCGCAGGCTAAGATGCAGGGGAGAGCTGATGTTGCAGCTTGAGTCTAGAGGCAGACTTCCTTCTTCCTTTGGGGACCTCAGTCTTTTCCTCTTAAGGTCTTCAGTGGATTGGATGAAGCCCACCCACATTATGAAGAGTAGTCTGCTTTAGTCAAAGTCTACTGATTGAAATGTTAATCGCATCTAAGAAATGCCTTCACAGCAACGTCTAGACTGGTGTTTGATTAAATATCTGGGTACCATATCCTAACCAGGTTGACACATAGGATTAACCAGCACATGGATCATGTTTTGCTTTATGATTTACCACCTATGTATACATCCCTAAGATTAATTTGGTTTTTCCTGATTTTGAACTGTGTAAATGGAATTATACAGAATGAATCTTTTTGTTTTGTTCAACGTCATGTTTTTGAGATGCATCCATGTCATCTTTGCTGTGTGTAGCTGTAGTTCCTTCATTTTCATTGCTGTATAGTATTCCATTGGATGAACACGCCACAATTTAGCTATTCTTTTGTGGGCATTTTGTTTCCAGTTTGGGACTATCACTAACTATGATGCTATTATGACCATATTCTGGAGCACATAAACATGAATTTTCGTAGAGTAATTACTCAGGAGTGGAATTTTGGGGTCGTAGGGTGTATGTATCTTAAACTTATTAGATAATGACAAACTATCTTCCAAAGAGATTAAATCAGGGGCTTCCCTGGTGGCGCAGTGGTTGAGAGTCCGCCTGCCGATGCAGGGGACATGGGTTCGTGCCCCGGTCCGGGAGGATCCCACATGCCGCGGAGCAGCTGGGCCCGTGAGCCATGGCCGCTGAGCCTGCGCGTCCGGAGCCTGTGCTCCACAATGGGAGAGGCCACAACAGTGAGAGGCCCGCGTACCGCAAAACAAACAAACAAACAAAGATTAAATCAGCTTCCTTTTTCACCAGCAGTATGTGAGGATTCCTTCCTCTCCTCTTCCTTCTCCTCCTGTTTGCTGTCCCATCTACTGTGAGTCAGGTGCTATACTCCCTTCCTTATGTGCATATTTCATCTAGTTGAATAGTGATATTTTTATAATAAATAATCAGTCAATACATCGCAAAACTGATTGAAAGACTGAATTAGTGACTGAAATAGCTTCCATATCCATTGGGGAGTATCTTTAAAAAATTTTTATTATTTATTTATTAATTTTAAGATTTTTTTTTTTTGGATGTGGACCATTTTTTAAAAGTCTTCATTGAATTTGTTACAATATTTCTTCTATTTTATGTTTTGGTTGTTTGGCCGCGAGGCACGTGGGATCTTAGCTCCCCAACCAGGGTTCGAACCCACACCCCCTGCACTGGAAGGCAAAGTCTTAACCACTGGACCGGGAGGGATGTCCCCACTGGGGACTTTTTTTTTTTTTTAAAGATGTTGGGGCTAGGAGTTAATTAATTAATTTATTTTTGCTGTGTTGGGTCTTCGTTTCTGTGCGAGGGCTTTCTCTAGTTGTGGCAAGCGGGGTCCACTCTTCATCGCGGTACGCGGGCCTCTCACTGTTGTGGCCTCTCCCGTTGCGGAGCACAGGCTTCGGACGCGCAGGCTCAGCGGCCATGGCTCACGGGCCTAGTTGCTCCGCGGCATGTGGGATCTTCCCGGACCGGGGCACGAACCCGTGTCCCCTGCATTAGCAGGCAGACTCTCAACCACTGCGCCACCAGGGAAGCCCTGGGGACTATCTTGAAGAACTAAAATATCATTGTGCACTTTTCTAGTCTTGGGGAACATGAACTTCTGCAGACAGATTTTATTCTGCTTGGGGGTCGTCTAAGAGAGTTGCCTTGTGTGTGACTGTGTGTGTGTGTGTGTGTGTATGTGTATGTGTTTGTGTGTTTCTGGGAGAGAGAGAAACAGTGTGCCAGTGGTCCACGTGCTGTGTCTGGGCCGCCCCCATCCCATTTACAGAATGATAACCGAGGCATATTTTGTCTGCAGTGCCCTTTGGTCTACTTCCTTCCCTCTGCTCCAGGGGCTCACTCCTTCCTAATTTCACAGTCCTCTTCTGCAGTAAAACCAGGCTTCTCACTTTTCCTCACAAGTGCCTGAATGTTTACATTTTCCCCCTTGGTTCCACCTGTATTCACTTACTCATCTTTCGTTCATCCTGTATCTTTCTCTTTCTGGGCCTGGACCTGCACCAATTGATTTGACAGGCTGTTTGAGTTGTGGTAGTTAATATACTTTGTTTGAATCTATTTTAAAAAATTTTTATTTAGTTATTTATTGTTGGCTGTGTTGGGTTTTCGTTGCTGCATGCGATCTTTCCCTAGTTGTGGCGAGCGGGGGCTACTCTGTTGCTGTGCGCGGGCTTCTCATTGTGGTGGCTTCTCTTGTTGCGGGGCACGGGCTCTAGGCGCACGGGTTTCAGTAGTTGTGGCACGCGGACTCAGTAGTTGTGGCTCACGGGCTTAGTTGCTCCGCGGCATGTGGGATCTTCCCAGACCAGGGCTCGAACCCGTGTCCCCTGCATTGGCAGGCGGATTCTTAACCACTGTGCCACCAGGGAAGTCCCTAAATATTCAACTTTAGAAGATCACAACAAACTGTTTCAATATATTTGCACAAATTTTTGTATTTATGATTAATCTGTAAGAAATGTAATGGTTTCCTGTGCTTTCCAACATTTGGTATTGTCAGACTTTTACATTTTTTTCTTACCAAATTGGGGCAAAATGGCATCTCACTGTAATCTTGATTTACATTTCCCTGAACAAGATGATGCTGAACATCTCCACATGTTTTTTGGCTACGCGTATTTCCTCTTATATGAAATGTCTCTTTACTCCCATTTTACAGATGAGAAAACTTAGGCTCAGAGACATTAGGTATCTTGCCTGTGGTTACATAAGTACCTATCATGGGACAGACCTGGGTTCCAGACTCAGGTGTGTGTGAACACACGTTTGTTTTCCCCACCACTTGCCACTATTTCTTTAAGCAGTGGGACTGGTTTTTAATAAACATATCAGAGATCATTCATTCAAATAAGTGCTTTCTCTCAAAGGACTCACTTTAGAAGTCCACCTCTTTATTCCAGCAGTGAGACCATGGTTTGAACAATTTGGAGATTTCTTTTCACAACTGCTACCATTTGAAACTGTCAGTTTATAAGCCTTGTAGGCAAAATAGTTTTATTAAATTAAAATTTTCTCACTTTTTTGAAATCGAAACGATATTCCCCAGGTTTTTCATTCACTTTAGGAATTAGGTCCATTCTGAATGGCTATTGATTGTTTAAAAATAAAAAAAATAACACTAAAATATTGAAAATGCACCTCATGGACTCATTTTAGTGGTTTTCCAGCTGTGTCCCTTGAAGCTCTAGGGTCTGTGGACATACCCTGGGGTCCCAGGAGGGGTCAAAAGGAAGCTGAGTGCTCCATTTTAACTAGATATTTTGTGTTTTCTATATTGGGATTCTTTTTTTAACCTCTTTATTGGAGTATAATTGCTTTACAATGTTGTGTTAGTTTCTGTTGTACAACAAAATGAATCAGCCATATGCATACACATATCCCCATATCCCCTCATCCCCTCCCTCTTGCATTTCCCTCCCACCCTCCCTATCCCACCCCTCTAGGTGGACACAAAGCACTGAGCTGACCTCCCTGTGCTATGCAGCTGCTTCCCACCAGCTATCTACTTTACATTTGGTAGAGTATATATGTCCATGCCACTGTCTCACTTCGTCCCAGCTTACCCTTCCCCCTTCCCGTGTACTCAAGTCCATTCTCTAGGTCTGCGTCTTTATTCCTGTCCTGCCCCTATATTGGGATTCTATATAATATTTATTCTGGAGGAAAAAGGGCTGACCACATTCAGTTTATGAAATGTCTTCCCTAAATCCTTAAGTCCTTCGTCATTTTCTACCCCCTCACTCACCTGATCAATTTCTTGGGCTGGTCATCCACTCTGTACCCACTAGAATGTAATTTCCTTGAGGGAGAAACTTTGTTTTGCTCTTGCATCCTCATCATCCGCCAGGAGTGCCAGACCCAGAGTGGATGTTTATTATCTAGTCAAAGACAGAAAAAACGAAAACTGTTACACTGAGTGGCTACTGTTTTTAGAGGCACCCTCATCCTAGCTTGACCTGTTTTTTACCTCCACTAACCTTGTGCAAAGAAGAGGGAGGGAGATGGCAAGGTTGCATTGCATCGTGAGAAGTTTAAACTTCCTCTCTTACTCCCCATAATTAAACACTCTATGTGGGTGTCAGAGACTAAGAGAACTTGATAGTAGTACACTTTGGGGATTGTAGTTTTATAAGCGTTTCATCTATTCACAGCATCAGAGAGTCAGGTACTGGAAGTAAAATTTGATAACATTTTAGCTTAACACAATTGTATCAGATAAAAGCTTCCTGGACATGAAAATTGATCCAGAAGCTGAATATATCAGCTGCTCTCCAGCCATATATTTGAGAATAAAATCGTCATCGCCCTAGTGGAGAGATTTCAGGGCAAGGACAGTCCACACACCTTGAATTTTGGTAAATATTGAGTCCAGATGGATATCCTCTCTTTATTGGTTAAGTCAACAGAAAACGTTTCATCATAGGGCTTATGAAATCCTCCCTCAAAAGAAAGGAGAGAGAACATCTTTTTGAATATTCAGTGGGAGAGGAAAGTCTGAAACGACCAATGGCAGAAGTAGAAGCATTTTAGTGTATCATTTGCATAACAAGATGCAGGAAGACATGGCTTCAATAATGAAGGGATAGAAATGTATAAAAGAAGGTGCTGCCATGAAAATATAAGAGGATCAAACAAGAAGGCAGTTGGGTAAATTAAGGGACAATTGCCAGGGAATTAAAAAGGCAGCAGCTGAATTGTTATCCACATTGAAGCAGTAAACTGCAGGGTGGATAGAAAACAATGGAAGCACTGAAGTGGAGAACAAATGTCATAATCTCTTCCAGAATGCAGAGGAAAAGTACAAGGACTTTTAACCAAGATGGTGTGGGAGTGGATAATAGCAATTGAAGATAGAAAGGGGAGTGCCAGCTTCAGAATTTCAGATATTCCCAAGGAGGAAACAAAACAATGGAAATAGAAGCAATAATCAAAGATCCGAGTGAACTAACCTTCCTGAGTTTGTTCCAAGGAGGAGATGTTCACCGTGTTCTAGGAAGAAGCTGTGAGAAGCCTTCCTTCCTCTCCTTAGTGCTCTCCTTTCTGGAGCAGTGGTCTGTAAGGCAGTACAAGGAACTGAGGTCCATATTCTGGGGATTGAAGGTGGAGCCTTGAAACAGAAGTGCATAAGAGACAGGGAATTTAAGTTTTCTGTAGTTTTTCTGGAAAGGTCCAGGTCAGTGGCTTCTTGTTACCATTAAACTGGTGCAGCTTAGGCCTCTCTGGCCAGTGGCTGGGAACTTTAAGCAATCTGTATGAGTCAGGGTTCTCCAGAGAAGCAGAACCAATAGAATAGGATATATACATATGTGCACGTAGACATACGTCCACATACACACATACTTATAGATAGACACACATATGCCTACGTACGTTTACATAAACACATAGACATGCATAGACATAATTGGCTCATGCAATTATGGAGGCTGACAAGTCCCAGGATCTGCAGGGTGAGTCAACCAATAGAGAGCCAGGAGAGACAAGAGTATGATTCCAGTCCAAGTGTGAAGACCTGACAACCAGTAGAGCTATTGGTGTAGTGCTAGAATGGCAGGCCAATAGGCCGAGAGGCTTGAGATCCAGGAAGAGCTGATGTTTCATTTTGAGTGTGAAGGGCAGGAAAAAGCCAATGTCCTACTTTGAACACAGACAGGCAGGAGGAATTCTTACTCCTGAGAAGATTGGCTTTTGTGTTCTAGTGAGACCTTCAACGGATGGGACTCACGTTATGGAGGGCAACCTGCTGTACTCAGGCTACTGATTCAAATGTTAATCTCATCCAAAGACACCCTGGCAGGGACACTCAGAGTAATATTTGGGCACCTTGTGGCCCAGTCAAGTTGACACATACAATGCACCGTCATGGAACCCTTGCCTCTTTCTGATCACGTGTGCCAAATTTTTAATGTCTTTTATGTTCTGTGGTTGGGGGAGGGGCCAGAGTGAATTTGCAATAGTCCAGAAACCCTGGACCTCAGTCCCTTCTATGTCTCGTGGGACTACTTCTGGGCATCGGGAAGGGGCCCCAGAGACAGAGATGTGCACTATCCACGAGGAAAAGCATCTCTTTGAGGATCAAATCATACAAACCTACCTCCCACCCAAACCTGAGGCGGGAGGGTCCTGACTGGGAAGTGGGGAATCAGCTACTGACAAAGCAGCAACTTTCCATGTCAATCAAACATGACTCACGTAGGTGAGTGTTTCTCAACCTTGACTACACACAGGAAACCACAGAAGAGCTTTCAAAGATTTGGATGCCTGGGTCCCACCCAGAAATTCTGAATTAATTAGTCTGGATATAGCCTGGCATTGGGATTTAAGATAAAATATATACAGCGGTATTCAGTCTTTTGGGGGGACGTACCTTTCTCCTTTCGAGTTTAAACACATGCCTAGACTCTTGTTACACCACCACAATCAGGATACAGAACAATTTTAACAACCCCCAAATTTCCCTGGTTCATTTTTTGAGGTCAGACCCTCAGCTCCCCCCTCGGCCCCAGACCCTGGCAACCACTGATCTGTCCCTGTAGTCTCCCCAGCCCCCTTTTAAGAATATCATTTAAATGAAATTACATGCATGTCACCTTTGGAGCTTTGGGAGTTTAAAAAGCTTTCCAGGCAATTCTAATGGGCTGCCAAGGTTGAGAACCACTGACATTCTTTGTAGCTTGTTCCTTCAGTAAGGATGAGGGCTGCTTCCTTCTTCTTCTTTTTTAAAAAATTTATTTATTTAGTTTTGGCTGCCTTGGGTCCTCGTTGCTGCGCGCAGGCTTTCTCTAGTTGCGGCGAGCGGGGGCTACTCCTTGTTGCGGAGCACGGGCTCTAAGCACACGGGCTTTAGCAGCTGTGTCACGCAGGCTCAGTAGTTGTGGCGCACGGACCTAGTTGCTTGGCGGCATGTGGGATCTTCCTGGACTGGGGCCTGAACCCGTGTCTCCTGCATTGGCAGGCGGATTCTTAACCACTGTGCCACCAGGGAAGTCCAGGTTGCTTCCTTCTTAAGAACGAGCAGTAATTTTTTTTTTTGCGTTACGCGGGCCTCTCACTGTTGTGGCCTCTCCCGTTGCGGAGCACAGGCTCCGGACGCGCAGGCTCAGCGGCCATGGCTCACGGGCCCAGCCGCTCCGCGGCATGTGGGATCTTCCCGGACCGGGGCACGAACCTGTGTCCCCTGCATCGGCAGGCGGACTCTCAACCACTGCGCCACCGGGGAAGCCCGAGCAGTAATATTTGACAGAGACCCAAGAACATTCCACCAGGAGATCCAGAAAGGTGACCAATGTGGAAAGAAGATAAATCATTTTTAAAGGAAAACAGGTGATGCAAATTACTGAAAAGCTAGTCCAGATAAAAATATCCTAAAATGGGATTGTTCTTAGAGCTTAAAAATAGAGAACAAGACTTTCTTGGCATAGAGCAGCATCGGATGACATGCGAGAACTCAGCCTCCTCTAATGGCCATACTTGAGGATTTGCACATAGGGGAGGAAATAAGACACCATTCATTCAGTCCAAATGAGTAAGTTATGATTGCTGCCAGATGTCCCTAGGCAAAAACAAAATTTCAAGCAAACGATAAAGTCTGTCTCTTTTTGTGACACTTCGTCAGATCATCACTGAACCAGGACTATTACAACAGCTAGATTCTAATTAAGGCGCCATCTAACCATGGCAGCAATTCACCGTGGGGGAAGTCCCAGAAAGCTTTGAGGCTAAAACTGATGGGTCTTTACTGCATTCCTGTGGGTCAGGGGCTTAGGCACGAGTTCCCCTGGAAAAATGACAGCCTCCATCTCCTTCTTTTATGAGCTGGTTGTGAGGACAGGATCGTCTTCCTTCCTTGGACCGTGTTCCCTCCCTTCCGTCCCCTCTGTGGATATGCCCCTCTTGCTATCAAGCCCCATCCTCAGGCAGCGCAAGGCAGAGCACCGGAATATAGACCAGAGTGGAGGGTAATTTTGAGGAAGCCCCTGGGACCCATCAGTGACTACAGAGCCACATGCAAATGCATTTTGGGGCGAGATTTATAGTTGAGTATTCTCTAATGGAAGTAGAAGCCTCTCTGGGTAATGCTAGGAGGCCAGGAATAAGAAAACTAAGCTTCATAATTTAATTTAACTGCCTCTTTGGTTTTGTGGAAGGCATCAGGGGAGTCAGCGATATTGCAGTGGTGCACCTAAAAATAGCCAGACTGCAGATTTGAGACTGTGAAAGGTGTCCTTCTGGCAAGAGACATACTAGTCTATCAATAATAGGATAAGTTGAGCACACAGTTTTATTAAAACTAGCCCTGGTTTTCACCAAGAGGTTTCAGGGTTGGGAGCCTGTTCATTCAGTACAGGTCCTGACTTCCTGTCCTGAGACTCTATATTTAAGGTCAAAGGATTATTATTGTCTCATTGCTACTCCATTAGGAAATAAAATTAGTTCTTTTCTGTGTGTGAGTCTCCCATTGGACTGAAGTTCAGGCTGAATGATTTCTAATTCATTTACTTTTAAATTATTATAATGGGCAAGCGCTGGGCAATGAATTAATAGTTGAAATGGTTGCATCAATTGGATTGCTTCAACAAAAGCAATCACACGCTGCAGGGATGCCAGCAATCTTCTTGGCTGTGTAGCCATTCACATTGTCAATGGTAGGCCTGGGCAGATACAGATTTAGTTCAGCAAACTGGATCTTTAGTGTCTTTCCTGTCCTCTGTACACTTGTGTATCAAGGAGCAAATGGTGTTGCAGCCCCATATGTCCATGATTGGTTATGGTAAAGGACTGATACCAAAAGCCAGAGCAGGAAGAAATGGATCTGATGTTCTAAAACAGGATTTGGAGTCTGACAGCACAGGTCCTGTTGCAGTTTTGTGTAGAAATCTCTCCTTGGATTGCAAGATGTTATCATACCTACCCACGAAGAGCCAGTAGAAGCCCCTCCCTCCAACCTAACAAGCCAAACAAACAATGATCCAACCAATCAGCAAAGCCACCAGACAAATCCTGCTCTCACACATGTGCACGTGCCTCGATCGAGAAGTCTGAATAGCAGAGAATATTTCTGGGAAGAAAGATTTATAGGGAATGACCCAAAGTGATCCAAGGCTTTTATACCGTATCTTCTTTTAGAGAGGTTTTATTTATTATTAAAATTATGCACTCATTACAAAAATTTAAGCAATACAGGTATACATAAAATAAAAAGAAAATACCCCTGATAAACACATTTTTAACAGTAGACAGTTAAAGACAGGTCTATATTCGGACTCAGCAGTATCACTTCAAGGAATCTATGTTTTTAGAAATAATATCACTATTATATAAAGACATATGTACATAAGACAGTTTGTTGCAGCCTAGCTTATGATAGCAAAACAGTGGAAACCACGTAGTTGCCCGATTATGGAGGGGTTGTTGAATAAGTTATAGTGTGTGCCATTAAAAGTGGCCAAAGTACTACATGGGAAAAGAATCTAAAAATGAGTGGATGTATGTTTTTGTATAACAGATTCAATTTGCTGTACATCTGAAACTTACACAACATCGTTAATCAATTATACCCCAATAACAATTTTTTTAAAAAGTGGCCAAAGTAGATCTAGACATCCTGATGCATCTCAGATATATTATCATACCAGATATATTATTAACTAATATAAAAGTAATATGCAATCATTTTGAATAGCAGGATTCCTTTTTCTTTTTAAAAATGTGTGTAGCTATGTATATATATGTGTATCTGTATACACTTTGGAGTCAAGAAAGAGATGTAGTGAATGGAAATTTTGGGGGTTGAGGTTGGTTGCGAGGAGGAAACATGGGGGGAAAAAAGTGACTTCTGCCTTGGCTTTTTTTTTTTTTTTTGCGGTACGCGGGCCTCTCACCGTTGCGGCCTCTCCCGTTGCGGAGCACAGGCTCCGGACGCGCAGGCTCAGCGGCCATGGCTCACAGGCCCAGCCGCTCCGCGGCATGTGGGATCTTCCTGGACCGGGGCACGAACCCGCGTCCCCTGCATCGGCAGGTGGACTCTCAACCACTGCGCCACCAGAGAAACCCTAAATCAGTATTTTTATTTGTTAAATCTGGCAAGTCCAGACACAACACATTGCGTGGACGTCGCCATATTTGTTTTGGTTGTCAAGGTCTTCCCTCCTTGGCATACCCAGCAAGGCACACAGGAACATGAGGGACCCCCTGGCACAGTGGCAGCGGCACTGGCACGTGGCTGAGGGACCACAGGCATCTGGGGGTTCCCACGCAGAGCGCTTTCCCCCAGCGGCAGTGCGCATGCCTCAAGTAGCCCAGCACCTAGCGTGGGCTTGGCATTTCCAGGCCAGCTCTCTGATATCTGGGTGACAATTCTCTTTTTTCTCTTGTTCTCCTAGCCTCCCTTTCATATCCTTATTCCTTTTGCCGTTCCAGCCTTTAAAACACATTTTTTTTTTTTTTTGCTTTACAATGGTGTGTTAGTTTCTGCTTTATAACACAGTGAATCAGCTATACATATACATATTAAAACACATTTAAAACCGATTCCCTGCATTGTGTTCCTTGTTGCATTATTTAGAGTGATGCGCATCCTCCTGGCAGGACAGTGACAGCTGGACAGATACAGCTACGGTGACATAGTCATGATTAACAAGCGTCTGAGTGCAGCGCGGTGCTCAGCATGTAATGGATGAATAAGAAATGCTTACTTAAAATGAATTCGATTATTTCTGGAGATTCATAGGTACAGACACAGGATACCATTATCCTAAAATAGATGGAACTCAAAGGCACTAGGGGAGGGAATGAATAGGTGGAACACACGGAATTTTTAGGGTAGTGAACCTACTCTGTATGATATTGTAATGGTAGATACGTGTCATTATACATTTTTCCAAACTCAGAGAATGTACAGCACCGAGAGTGAACGCTTATGTGAATTACGGACTTGGCTTGATAGTGATGTGTCAATGAAGGTTCAGCACTTGTAACAAGGATACCACTTGGGTGCTGGATGTTGATGGTGGGGAAGGCTATGTGTGGGGAGTTGAGGGGGTATGTGGGAATTCTCTTCTCAGTTTTGCTGTGCATCTAAAACTACTCTAAAGAAATGAAGTCTATTAAATATTAAAACGTGCTTCTATAGCACACACACACAAAAGGCACTAGGGGATGTCACAGGAAAACTTTTTCAAGCTAAGTATTAAAAAGTTAGTTTTAGGTAAGGCATTAGGTACTACAGCTCAAAAGCGGAGGCGGTGGAAGACAGATTTTGAACAGAGTTTTTTATTTTCAGTACATTTTCATTCACAGTATTAATCACAGTATCACACTGTAATTCTCTTCTATAAATCTCCCCAAATGATGAAATGACATACAATATCACATTCATAGGAGGAAAATATTTTAGCAGTGTGAGCGTAAATGTAAAAATGAATATTCCGCAGTCATTGATTCAACAATATTTATTATCTGTTACGGGCAAAGTAGAGCCCAAGTGACCTTTCAGATACAGTACATCAGCGTAAATGTGATGATTCGCGAGGGAATCTTAAAACATTCCTCGTGGACCCCATGAACTCGATTTCTGTCTCTCTCAAGCACACGTTGTCAGAACTGATGGCATGTGGGATACGGGTTGGGAAGATAAGAAGCCAGCCGATATTTACATTGTTATTTGGTTTGCTAATAAACATTGCTCTATTTCATTAATCCTGTTTCAGGAGCCACTAAAGGAAGAGCAACTGCCTCTAATTAAAAAGAGGAGGTTCTAGAAAAACATCTCACTCAACCTGGAATGAACCTGCAGTAAAATGTAGTGGTTCCAAGTTGCTGAGTCTGATTTTAGAGATCAGCGGTGCATTATTCACTAGCGGAGCTGGGGCCAACTGCTACTCCTTTGTATCTCTCTGTGATGGTTAATTTTATGTGTCAGCCTGACTGGGCCATGGAATGCCCAGATATTTGGCCAAACATTATGCTGAGTGTGTCTGTGAGAATGTTTCTGGATGAGATTAACATTTAAATCAGTAGACTGTGTAAAGCAAATTGCCTTCCTCAATGTGGGCCTCATCTAATCAGTTGAAGACCTGAATAGAAAGAACAAAAAGTCTGAGTAAGAAGAAACTCCTGCCTGAGGGCGTGAGCTGGGACATTGGTCTTTTCCGGCCTTTGGACTCAGACTGAAACATTAGCTCTCCTGGGTCTTCGGCTTTCCTGATTCACATCTTGGGACTTAGCCTGTATAATCACGTGAGCTAACTCCTTATAATAAATTCTCTCTCTCTCTCTCTGTATATATATGTATGCACATCCTACTGGTTCTGTTTCTCTGGAGAACTCTAAATCAAAGTAACAAAGGCTCCTTGTGAGGGAGGGATGCTAGGAATTTAAGGACAGGTTATCCTATTGCACAGAACCTAAAATATGGGAAGACAAAGCAGAAACATATGAGAAGCTAAATAACAATATAATTTAAATAGCTGTTCAAATACTAACAAAAAGATGTCAAAAGACAGTGCAAGAGTCCCTCAAATGGAAAGTACGAACAATAAATACTTATCTTTCACGCAGATATCCTCAGAGGAGCCTTTCTGCAGAAGTTGAGGTTAAAAATGCATCACAAAGGATGAAGAAAACAAGAGAAGACTTACTCAGTGTGGATGAGGGAGAGGAAAGTGTAGATTGTCAATGAGTAGAAAATTCTGGCAAAAGTGTTAACTTCACGTATGGAAAGAAGGAAAGATAAGATTGAAACACAGGCTGAGGTAAGATTGTGGAAGGCACCAAAGACCAGGCTAAATGATCTGCAATTAATTTTATAGCTCTATATAGCTACTGAAGATTTGCCTTCCATATGATACTTGAGAAAATTTAGTTTGGTGGGTATAGTGGGTGAAATGATATCCCCTGCAAAGGATATATCCATCCAGAACTTCAGAATGTGACCACCTTATTTGGAATAAGGGTCTTTGCAGATGTTATTAGGATCTCGAGATAAAATCATCCTGGATTAGGTTGGGCCCTAAATTCAATGCCAAGTGACCTTATAAGAGACAGTAAAGAAGACACACAGAGGTACTGGGGAGAAGGCCATGTGAATATGAAGGCAGAGATTGGAGGGATGCAGCTATAAGCCAAGGACTGCCAAGATTTTCCAGAAACTACTAGAATCTAGGAAAGTGGCATGAAACAATTTCTATCTCAAAACCTCCACACGGAACCAACCCTGCCCACACCTTAATTTCGGACTTCTGGCCTCCAGAACTATGAGAGAACAATTCCTATAGTTTTACGTCACCAAGTTTATGGTAATTTGTTACAGCAGCCCTAGCATATTAATCCTGTGGGGATGTGTAGGTAAATTACATAGGGCAATGAGCCTAGAGATGGAGTAGCTAGCTAGTAGGAGGAGGTTTTGACCACCCAAGTCATTTCTCCGTGTTCCACTTTATTAAGGACCATGCAGTGTCTCTGTGTTGATTTCTCATAAATTCTGTCTACATGATACGAAAACAATTGGTTGCAAAAAAATACTTGTCAGAACTTTAGGTATCGTAAAATCCAAATCCCAACAGAAAATTTGAAAGGTATAACCCCAAATTGGTAATTGTTGTTGTGATGGTTAATGTCATGTGTCAACTTGAGTGGTCCATGGGATACCCAGGTATCTGGTTAAACATTGTTTCTGGATGTGTCTGTGAGGGTGTTTCTTTAAGAGATTAGCATTTGAGTTGAACTGAGTAACGCGGGTGGTCCTCACCAAGGCAGGTAAGCATCCTCCAGTCTGTTGTGGGCCTAAATAGAACAAAAAAGCAGAGGAAGTTTGAGTTCACTTTCTTTGCTTGATTGCTTGAGCTGGGACACAGGTCCTCTCATGCCCTCTGCTCTCCTAATTCTCAGGTCTTCAGACCTGCACTGGAATCTATACCATCTCTGGATCTCAAGCCTTTGAACTTCACCACTGGTCTTCCTGGGTCTCTAGCTTGCAGACAGCCAATTGTGGGAATTCTCAGCCTGCACAACTGTGTGAACCAACACCTTATAATAAATCTCTTTATAGTAAATATAATAAATCTTTATATATGTACATCCTAATGTTCTGTTTCTCCGGAGAACCCTGACTAATACAGTTGTGTTTTACTAAATTTAGTGAAATTTACTAAATATGTTGGTCGCATAATTACAAATGAGTTATGTATATATATAATTTAATAAGTGCTACCAAGAAGTATGGGATGCTACAAGAATGTATATGAAGAGGATCTGAGCTAGTCTTGGGGGTCAGGGTAGAGGATTTTAAGCAGGGAGTCCAGGGAGGATTTTAAGCGGGAGACCAGAGAGGGATTTGGGCCAAATCCTTATTAGTTATGATTAGCTGTCACTTGCCTGCCTTTGCCCTTTTTTACCTAAATGGCTTGGAAACCTGGCAGGAATAGCTTTAAATAAAATAGGATGCAAGTTTTCTGGATCTGACCACTCTCTCATCAGAATCATAACCTCAACCCACACTGCTGGGTGTCTGGAACATCTGCCCAGGGACCTGTGATGTGTTCAATACTGTTCTTCCAGGTCCTGCCGGGGTGGGACCAGACGCTCCTCTCTTTAGTGAGTTCCCATCCGTAGAGAACAGGCATTTGTGGTAGGGGAAGTTCTCAAAGGAGGAATGGGTGTTACTGGAGATAAGCAATCAGTTCTAGGGTCGGAGCAGAGTCAATCTGGACCATCACTTCCTATAGGACATTTCCTCAGTGAAGCAGGTGAGATCTCGCCCCAGGGAAATTAGAGATTAATTCAAAGGCCACAGTGGTGGACTCAGCTCAAATGATCTCAAGGGTGTAGGCTTTTCAGGTTGGAGTTGGCTCGGCGTTTATCATCCTTTCTTTTTTTCTTTTTTTTTTTTTTAGAATCTAGATAAAGTTTATTTAAAAAATATATTTACAAGTTTACTAGAATATTACATATGAAATGACTGCAGAGTGGAGATTAATACAAAATTTTCTTGAATATGGAAATATCAGATTGATCAGTTATAGCTGCTTCTTGGTACCCTTATTTTATTTATTTATTTTTAAAAATTTTTATTGGAGTATAGTTGATTTACAGTGCTGTGCCACTTTCTGCTGTACAGCAAAGTGAATCAGTTACACATATATTAACGCTTTTTTAGATTCTTTCCCATATAGGTCATTACAGAGCATTGAGTAGAGTCCCCTATGCTATAACGTAGGTCCTTATTAGTATCCTGTTTTATATAGAGTAGTGTGTATATGTCAGTCCCAATCTGGCATTTATCATCTTTGTCTCTTTATTCCTTCTTATCCGGTCCTTTAAACTGGCTGACAGTTCCTTAACCTGGCACTCCAGAGGGAAGAGATTTAGGTGTGTATTATTGTAGTAAGGAAGTTTAAAGAAATAGACGTTTATGTTTCCAGTAAGCTAATGATGTCTATCCTAGGACTCGAACTCAGAGAGCAGCATGGGTAACTAGACGATAGAGCCTGAGGCACGGGCTTGGTAGCACCTGGGACAGAAGCAGGGTATAGCTTAGACAACCTTAGGATTTGTTGTCTACTTAGGGGCATAACTGGAATGACAGCCTACCCTCATGTAATGGTTCTTATGTGTCAGGTCACCTATGTGTCTAAGCCCTTCACATATATTAGCTCCTTTAATCCGTTTAACAACCTACTGAATAGATGAATGCCTATTTTACAGTTGAGGAAACTAAGACAGAGTGGATACCTTACTGCTAGTCAGTGGCAGGGCTGGGATTTGAAATTTAATTTAAAAAGGCAGGCACCACCGTGGAAAAAGAGACAAAGGATATAAAAAGAAATGAAGATATACAGATTCTCAATAAACTTAAAAAGTAAGGTTTCACCTTCCCAGGAATCACATATATTTACAAAGCAAGATGTCATTTTGGTCTATCAGACTGAAAAAGAATACAATAGGATGATAATAGTAGAATGAGTGGTGTGAGAGTGATAATAGTAGGAGTGGTGTGAGAGTATGGGGGACATCTGTGCTTTTGAACATTGTTGGCAGAGAAGTAAACGGACACACTTTGTTGGAGAGCAATCCAATTTAAAAGTGGGCAGAGGACCTGAATAGACATTTTCCCAAAGAAGAGACACAGATGGCCAGCAGACACATGAAAAGATGCTCAACATCACTAACCATCAGGGAAATGCAAATCAAAACCACAGTGAGATATCACTCCACATCTTTCAGAATGGTGATTATCAAAAGGAAAAGAAATAACAGTTGTTGGCAAGGATGTGGAAAAAGGGGAAGCTTATGCAGTGTTATTGGGAATGTAAATTGATACAGCCACTATGGAAAACACTATGGAGGTTCCTGAAAAAATTAAGAATAGAATTACCATATGATCCAGCAATCCCTCTTCTTGGTATATATCTGGAGGAAATGAAATCACTCTCACAAATAGATATCTGCATCCCCATGTTTATTGCTGCATTATTCACAATAGCCAATATGTGGAAACAAACTAAGTGTCTGCTGATAGATGACTAGATACATAAAATGTGATATATATAGATACATATAAACCAATTTATATATATATATTTATGATGGAATAGTTTTCCTAGCAGGTCATAAAACATACTATGAATTTCCTGAAATGTCCTTGCTTGTAAAATGGGGAACAAAAATGCTTCCCAGAAGGGTTTTTTTGTAAAGATAATAAGGCATAACTTGTAAAGTTCTTAGCAATTGATAAATGGTAGTTGTTATTATTTTATTCCTGGAATAGCTTCTATAAATCTGTAGGTTTGGGGGTACAGTCAAAGAAGCACCTACCTTCTAACCTTTGTTGTTGAAATAGGAAGTGAGGACTTCTTTGTAGGAAGGGGGCAAGGGTCTTGGGACCCAAAATATGTCCAAGATTGCAGCAGCAGCTGAAGAGAGTGAAGTTGATCAAGGACAAGTATGGCTGAGGGACTAAATAATATTGGACCTCATCAATCAATATGTATCGTTTTACAGCACTGATTCTCTAGCTGCTTGACCCTGGGCAAATTACTTAACTTCTTTAAACCTCTGTTTTCTAATAGGTAAAACGTGGATTAATAATAACCATCTATAGTATTGCTGGGAGCAATAAATGATAGCACATGTAAAGCATGTATCATATTGCCTGACGTGTGGGGAGGACTCCATAAGTGGTAGCAATGATTAGTTTTGTAGCAGATGGTTGGTTTTGCTGGGCTATGCAGGGAAGAATGACTGAGCCAGGGGACTGAGGGCTCCAGGCATGGTGAGGAAAGAAGTAGGATGAGTGGAGGGTCAGATATGGAGCCATCAAAGGATATGGGCCTGATTCTTTTGATATTGCCAAGCACATTAGTAGTCATCCATGTAGGCTTCAACTTGCCTCACCAGCCAATACTTCAGCCCCGGCGCCAGGAGTCCACTCTGCCCTTTCACTGATGGAAGTTCTGAAACTCAAACCACCTATCATGTCATTGTTTTTCAAATTATTTTGTTTTATTTTTTCCACGCTGCGTGGATTGTGGCACCTTAGTTCTCCGACCAGGGACTGAACCTAGGCTCCAGCAGTGAAAGCACTGAGTCCTAACCACTGGGATGCCAGGGAATTCCGTGTTATGTCATTTTTCTTTGTAGTCACACCTTTTTCAAGTTGCACAAATGGACTGATGGTTTTCCTCTGGCCAGGAACTAGTTAGAATACAGTTCTGGAAGGATCTATTTTTTTTGTCTACAGGCTTACCCATAGCATTTCTGGACCAAGGCAAGAGTGTCAGTGGAGGCCCAAATGCCATCATCTTAAATCAAATACAGTCATCTTCATTATTCCCAGATTTCGGATTTGCAAATTTGTCTACTTGCTAAAATTTATTTATAACTCCCAAATCAATAGTCGTGACATTTTCACCATCATTCCTGCGTCCCCATCTGAGGTCGAACAAAGCAACAGTGTGCCTCTTGTTTCAACTCCAACTGTAATCGAGGTCCCTTTCTGTAGTTTATTTAGTGTCATGTTTTTTGCATTTTCTGCTTTTTGTTGGGGATTTCACTGATTAAAATGACTCCAAGTCTAATTCTGAAGTGCTGTCTGGGGTTCTTAAGTGCAGGAGGGCTGGGCTGTGCCTTATGAAGAAAACACCTGTGTTAGATAAGCTTCATTCAGACATCTAACAGCGCTGTTGGCCATGAGTTCAATGTTCGTGAACCAACAATATATATTAAATAAGGTCTCTTCAAATAGAAGCACACATAAAACAAGGGTATGTTTTGATCAGTTGACAAAAGTTGTAACCAGAGGCTTCCAGGAACCTAACCCTGTATTTCCCCTAAGAGCAATGGTTCCGTATTTGCTATTCAGGTTTGCAGCCACATTATGGACCATAACAAGAATGACTGTATGGTCTTCCTCCTACTATGACAAATACACATTCAGAATGACCTGGAAGGCAGGTTCAAATGACCAGACCTGTGCTGGAGAGCTGGCCCCTGGCCTGCAGCTCACTTGCTTGCCACCTTCAGCTCTGTGTGTGCCTGTGTCTGAACTCCCTGGGCTACAGGTCCAAGCTCTGCCTACAACCCTGTAAACAGCCCTTCTTGGCCACGGCTTAAATGGACAGACTGGGGAAGAAGCTGGGCAAGCTTTGGAAACAATCTCAGGGCCAATTGGGCAGGGCATTTTGGGCATTCCAGGGTACCCGGGATGTGGTCTAGAAGGTTGGAAGGGTCACCTTGGCCTCATGGATTTCTTGCCATATCCAAAATGAGGCGTCTCAAGGTCAAGGTGGAGGACTCTCCTGCCTGCCTACACAGCTTTTTTTTTTTTTTTTTTTTTTTTTTTTGCGGTATGTGGGCCTCTCACCGTTGTGGCCTCTCCCATTGCGGAGCACAGGCTATGGACACGCAGGCTCAGCGGCCATGGCTCACGGGCCCAGCCGCTCCACGGCATGTGGGATCTTCCCGGACCGGGGCACGAACCCGTGTCCTCTGCTTGGCAGGCCGACTGTCAACCACTGTGCCACCAGGGAAGCCCCCTACACAGCTTTTAACCCTAAGCAGGTGGGAAAGTGATGCTAGCTGATCAGTGACATTTTTCTTCATTTCTACTGATTATTTCTCAGGTGACTGCGATCCAAAGCAGCGCCCAGGGATCTTGTACCAGAGACGTGAGAATCTTGTCTTTCCTGTTTTGTTCTAGTAGTTTCTCTTCTAGGTATTCTAGTATCTAGTATTTCTCCTCCAGCTGGAGGCATAACTTGAAGATGTCTCTTCCAAGTATGAATGTGAATTCTTCTCACACCTCAGTATTCCCAAATTTCTGCAGAGTACTGAGCCTGGAGAAAAGAGACTCTTTGTTCCCTTCCTAAATATTGATCCTAATGTGACAGGACCCCTCTCGCCCTTGATGTGGGTAGCAGGCAGTGATTAAGTCAGCAACTCTCCAGTTACCAGCTAACTGGGGGCAAGGGTATTAACTCTGCTGCTGTCTTTGCAAGTAATTAAAAAGAGCATTACTGAGATGAATTCTAGGAGGAAATTTTTCTGGAAGCAATATTTACTATCTGGAGAATTTCAAGATCTGAGTCCTTAGGGAGGCTTCCAGCTGCAAGGCCGAATGGGGCTGCAAAAGGAATAATAATTTTTGGTGCCTCGATGCTGGTGTCCACGTTTTATTGGTGCCAGGCCGGGCTTTCTCATCAGAAAGTCAGGAAGTCAGATTGTATCAGCTCACTCATGGGACCATGAAATTAGTTTAGGGGCTACTTAATGCAGTTGCGTGTAGGAGAGTGTTAAACTGACGATGCTTGCTTGGGGAACTGGGGATTAGTGTGGTTAAGCAACCATAGGTCTAGGGATGCCCCACCTCTAAATACCTTGTCTGAATTTGAAAACCGCGTGTCCTAATGTTGGAATGAGAGAATATTGTCAACAGTGAATACACTTTTGTAGCGAAGCCATAGTCAGCATTTTATTAAAAGCTTGACTACATGCAGTGGAGAATTTTAAAGGCAATGTACTCATTTAGGGTAGCGTTTGAATATTCTGCATTGCAGCAAGTTTCTCTTCCATCTTTGCCAAAAAGTGAGGTTTATTAGAGGCAGACAGGAAACGTGACTCTGGCCTGCAGCAGCTGGGAAACTGTGAGCTGGGCTTGACCTCGCTATGCCTCGGTTTCCTCATCTGTAAAAGGAGCTTACTACATGCTCTAAAAGCTGGCTGTAAAGAGGAGCTTGGGCAGTGTGTCTTAAGTGCCTGTCATATAAGGGTGTCTGAAGCCATATAATGACTGTCATAGTTGCTGACTTTTTGCCCAGGCCCATGGCTCTACCTTTTGCCACCATTTGCAGGGAATCAGCCCCTCAGCTTTGCTTGGTCGCCGGGTCTTCGTACTGCCCTGAATTCATTGCTTGCCTGACGTTTCCTGATTGGACAATTTGGAAAAAGCAGATGGGGCAGCCCCTCACAAAGCTCAATTGTCCACGGGTATAAGCTGTCTCCTGCAACTTGAAGATTTATTAGTAATAAAACTGAGAGCCTAGCTTCCAGAAGCATCATGGCATATTGATTAAGAGATTGGTCTCCAGAGTCAGATTGGCTGGCTTCGAATTTTAGCTCTGCCACTTACTGGTATGTAAAATTTCCAACCCCCTAAGCCCTATTGGGCCTCAGTTTCTCTTCTATAAAAGGGAGAAAATAATAGAACCTACTTGATAGGTTTATTGGGAACTTTGGATGAGTCAGTAGTATATGGAAAACATTTAGAACAGTACCTGGTAAACA
This sequence comes from Grampus griseus, assembly GCF_964374135.1. Classification (NCBI taxonomy): domain Eukaryota; kingdom Metazoa; phylum Chordata; class Mammalia; order Artiodactyla; family Delphinidae; genus Grampus; species Grampus griseus. The sequence continues at coordinate 103,169,002 of NC_139000.1, forward strand.
AGTGTTAACTAATTGCTAGTCCCTGGTCACAGTCAGCAGTTTATTCAGAACTTGCTCAGGGAAGGCAGATGGTGGACCCTGGGCCCCACAGAGACTCCCATCCCCATTTCTGCTCTTCCACGGCTCCCCTGCACCCCTGCCACTGTTTCTGAGCCCCAGCATCTCCTGGCCACCCCACCTGTCCTGGCTGTAATTCCCACGAATCCTGCTTCAATTCCACTGTGCTACTTTTCCAGTTTTTAAGTAGACTATTCTCTCTGCTGGAAATTGAGTGTCTGTCTTCTCTGTCATCAGTTATCGTTACACCATCCACCCAGGCCGTGGATTCAAAAGAGTCGTCAGCGCCCTTTCCTCTGCAGTCCTCATAAACTTGTGCTGCCTCTGGATTTCAACCTTCAGCAAATCGTTCTTGCATATATGGACCCCTGCTTGGCAATTATCTTTGGTTATCGGCCCTCTGTTTATCTTTAGCAGGCTTCTTTAAAAACTAAGTTCTTTAGGGAGACACTTTGACCCCAAAAGCCTTTTACTACCTGATTCCCTCCCTCACTTGGGAAACCTTTATTGGCTGATTGCTTTGTGCCAAGTCTATGAGAAGGTGAGCTACCCCCTGGCCCAGAAGAATGTGTAGTTCAGTGGTGCTTAAACCCTGCTCCTGGGGGTCCTAAGGGTCCCGCGGGGGCTCCTCAGGCGGCAGCAGGGAAAGAGTGTGTGTGCAGTGGGCGTGTCTGAGTGGTTGCGGTGTTACCCTGCCTCCCACGTCGTTCCAGAACGTTCCACGTCGTTCCAGCCTCTGCTTTTCTTTGTTCTGCATGTCGGCCTTCTGTGTGGGATTCTATCCACAGAGAGGACTGCACTGTTTGTAAAAAAAATTTGAACACCATCGACCTAATGTTTTCCACTGAATTTATTCAGAATAACTTTTTATAGTGGTTCAACCCTTCTTCCAGCTTGTGTTTGGCCACCAAGATGACAGAGCAATCTGGCGGAGACATTGGCACCAGTCACACACAGAGTCAAACAGAGGGGACCCAGAAGTTCCAGAAAGACCTAGCGTGTCAAGGCTAGGATATTCGCGGTCATAAGTATATAACACGGGAAGGAGAAGGAAGAGGTACCACATATAAATTGATTCCAAAGATACTCTCAAAAGAGTTCCCCAGGGCTTCCCTGGTGGCACAGTGGTTGAGAGTCTGCCTGCCGATGCAGGGGACGCGGGTTCACGCCCCGGTCCGGGAGGATCCCACATGCCGCGGAGCGGCTGGGCCCGTGAGCCATGGCCGCTGAGCCTGCGCGTCCGGAGCCTGTGCTCCGCAACGGGAGAGGCCACAATAGTGAGAGGCCCGCGTACTGCAAAAAAAAAAAAAAAAAAAAAAAGAGTTCCCCAAATATTTTAAGCAGTGACAACACTGTTGAAATACGTTTATGGCTCTTGAAGTCGTTTTAGACTTCCAGAATTCAAAATATCAAACAGGAACTCTGCCAAGGGCAGGAGACTAGACTTTGCTCTCTTAACTTTCTCAGGTGTCTGTTAAGGCAAAACTTTACAGATCTAAGATAATCAAGGATCGACCAATTGCTCAATCCCCGAACTATAAAAATGCATCTACTGTAACCAGTCAGAATATCTGGCTCATTCTCCTTTTATAAACATTTTTAAAGGGTCCATATATTTGCATATGTGTAGAGCATTTCTGGAAGAGGCTCTAGAATGGAAACTTCATGGGGCAAATCTTTTTTCGCCTGCTTTGTTTATTAATGTATCCCGTGATGATGCCTGGCATATAACAGATGTTCAACAGATATGTGTTGAGTGGAAAGGTGGTTGCCTCTGGGGAGTGGGACTGGGGGTTGGTAGAACTGTTACTTTTCAGCTTTATACCCACAGTGGGATTTATTCGTATGGGGCTGGTGGGAAGAATGTCTGCTCCTCTCCTTGTACCTCTGCCCACAGAAGACGAAGAAACATCTGCTCTTATTCTACTGCTGTCCTTTGCCCTTATAACCACATCTCCCACACCGGCCACCCTGAGGAGGAATGTATGTTCTGACTTGGTATTCTTGTATTGTTAGTGGGCAGGAATCCACTCTTTTTTGTCCATTTCCCAGCCGCACTGCATTATGATCAGGCCTCACTTCCGAAAGCAGGCGTGGCCGTAAATCAGACTCTCAGTTTCAGCTTTCCTACCAATGCCTTGCTCGTGGGACTGGATCCAAGTAGACACCGGAGTCTGTTCCTCAAACTTGGACATTTTAGATTCAGACAAGTCGGTGTAGGAAAACTCGCGTGGGAACAGAGTTCTCTTGGGGATTAATGAGAGTTGTACTTTGTTTCCCACTTGGCTCTTACGTTTCTGTGTACAGTTCCTGGAGAAGAGACTACAGGGTGGTGTGTGGTAGCATTCAGGGACCCAAAACTCATCCCAATCCTATGACACTGTAGTGCTTTTATTTACTTAGTCTGCCGTGTGCGTATATTATCTTTGAAAAGAGAGAAAACTGGCTCATAGAATCATTAAATACTTTGGTTAGGATAAAAATGCAAAGAAGTAGAATTACCACTGAAAAACTTTGGTGTCTGAAACAGACTCTAACACATTCAATGTGAATGGGGGCTGAGGAATCAGTTGCTATATAATGTCTAAAATGGGATCGTAATGTTGTCACATATATTTTGGAAGAGTTGCTCCTCTAGGAATTGAGTAAGGATGAACACTTTTGTTATTCTGAGATGGCTTCTGCTTTGTGTCTATGTGAAGCAGTATTGTATTAACAATGACAATAGCAATAATAACTAAAATCCACTGATTGCTTACTGTGAAATAAGCACAGAAATTCTTTACATGTATTAAATCCAGTGAGGAAGGTACTGTCGTTATCCCATTTTACAGCTGAGGAAATGAACACACAGGTAGGCTTAGGTCACATACTACTAAGGGGGCAAGGTTGGGATCCCAGGTGTGCTAAAGTTGGCGCCTATGGCTCTAGAGAGACGATGATGCTCGTCTCTCCCCAGCACCATGTTCAATGACTTCATGTTGACAGCTCGATATGGGTCACTGTGAGAGAATTTACACCCCAAGAATTGGCAAATGCTGTACATCGTGGGGGGTTTTTTTGTTTATTTTTTTTCCCTGAGACGTGGTTGCTAAACATTTACTGACACATCACTGGATAGGATTCTAACCCAGGCAGTTTGATTTCAGGGCATTTTGGCAAAGATGAATGTTTCCATGCCAAATTATTGCTAATAGTATTACACATTTCCTATTGCGTGAGCCACTTTTAGTTGGGTATTCTGTTACTTCCAGACAAATGCACAGTAATTGATTCCTAGCACTTCCTTATAGAGTTGTTATGAGTATTAAATAAGATGATGCATTTGAATTAGTTAGAATAGGGCTTCCCATAGTAAATATTAGCCACAGAAGAATGCCCAGCAGAGATATGTCCCTAACGTCACTGCGGTCATCAATTTCAAACTATTTCTCTACCTTCATAGGAACTAATGAATGGCAAAACTGACCATATCTCCATTTGCTCCCTCTTCCAGAGTCTATATCCTGGGGCAAAAAATAAATGAGTTAAGGAGAGAAGTCATCAGGATAATCTGTGCTGTTAGTTTACAAACCCGTTTTGCCAGTTCCATGCTCCATGAAAACAAAGCCTGAATAACTGACCTCCCACCCTGCCTCTGCCCTGCACTCCACACCCTCTGTGGGACCCCAGGGAGTGAAGCTGGATTGTGACCAGCAGATCATCCCTAAGACATGACATCATTTGGCAAAACCCGAGTCAGCATGTATAGGGGATGTGGTACTGTCATTTGACTGAGATGCTAAGGACTTTGGGTAAAAAACATAATGGTCTCTTATCACCAGGAAGGCAATGCTCATCTCTGTGGGCAGCCAAAAACAATGGCCACAACAAAAACATCAAGATCAATGAGAAAAGGAACAGCCTATAATTGCTGAGTGCTAACTAGACGTCAGGCATTTTTCTAAGCATTGTATATGCTTTGTTTTATTCTATTATCCCAGCAACCCTCTGAGCGATGTACAGTAAGCGTCCCCATTTTTTAGAAGAGGAAACTAAGATTTAGAGATGTGGAATAACTGGCTTCAGATCATATAGGTGGCAAGAGGTTGAGAGAATTTGGAGCCCGTGACAATTTGACTCCAGAATTCCTGTCCCCAATGATGACATCATGTTGCCAAGGAGTCCCATTGAGGGAATGGAGCTAAAGTGTTGTCTTGGGGCTTCCAGGTTCGGAGACCATGGTCAGACAAGAATCTCCATCAAAGAACTCTCCTTGAACTGTGCTTCCCAAGATCTTCTCTGACCACTAGCCCCCCCTCACCTATTGCCTTGGCTTTGGGTTACTTAGCACGTCTATCCTTGAACACACTCAACATTTTTGTGTGTCTGGCTTCAGTATCAACTTCCCCTTCCTCTAAACCTGATGATGCAGTTATATTTCAGCTTTTGTCTGTGCCTTGAATACTGCCAACTTGCATATCTGATGTACGATCTACCCTATATAGCTGACCGAAGGCATCAACTCTCCTTCTTAAGAGTTATCCACTCCAGTTCTCAACAGACATATTAACAATGCCTTATGATTGAAGAACTAGGGCACTGTGTGTATAAAGAAAGAGGTTTAAAATATTTTATTAGAGAATATACATAGATATTGAACAACACAATTTAAACATTATGGCATCCATATTTAGAAGGATAGTATAAATGCTTATAATTTGAACACTTTATTAAACAAATAAAATAAATTCCTTTTGAAGAGTGGGTTACATGATTCATAAAGTCAATTTTTTCAATAATTTATTCATCTGCTTTATATACACTTTTGTTTTCTTAAAAAAAAAGTAGCAACATGATTGTTCACCACATCACATCAGAAACAAATGGATCTGTAAAAATTTCATGTAGAAAATGCAGAAACACTTAAACAGCACATTCTATGGATACTGAATCCATTTAAAAGGAATTAAATGCTTTAGAAGCCGTTGTCGTCAGCCTGGGAGTCATACACATGCATCCACACACAATGGCGCAACGAATTCAAGTATAACAATTCACACACGTGAGCATGTTTATCTGACATCAGAGAGAATCGTCCCTCCTGTAGCACAGAGCACAGACCGAACTCCCAGCATGATTCAGACAAACTTTGTTACATGGCGGGAAAGGTCGGTGAGATCAACTCAACCGACCACATAGCAAACCTGGAGAAGATGGACGTGTACGCGAGCAGCGCGTAGTGGAACTCACACCTCGTGGGGATCTTATTTGTCACGGCAATAGTAGGGGTTATAGGAAAACCATAGCAGCTCCACTCAGCCCGTCCGCTCACACTTGCTTCCCTGGCGATGTGGAAATGCCGAGTTTGTGTTTTGAACAGATCTAATGAGGCGACAAGCCATAAAGCTGCAGTAAGCCGGGAATGTCCCGGGGTTCATGCTTAAATGGCATCAGCTTTATTTACTAAAACTCAGATTTATTTTCATAGACAGAAGGAACCTCCAGATTTGTTTTCCTTAGTCCCAGAAAGTCAAGTCCCTCCTCATGGCTGCTTGATTGTAAAAGTGCAGCTCCAAGCCCTTCATTTCCGTTTCAGTTTCTCCCAACACCTCTGCTGCACTGGGTGTGGAATAAAACCCTAGGCACCCTTCAATAATAACGTGCCCTGATACAGCCAGCATAAGATACCCACCCTTCACTGATGGACGGTGGGAAAGGCAGCCTCCGGGGGTACTGTAGTGATCCAATTATTTTCTGCATTTTTTTGGTAGGAAAAACTCTTTCTTTGAAAACGTATTGCATGGCCATTTTCTTGCTAAAAACAATTCCTCCCTTTTTAAAAACATTAATTGCATCATCTAAGGTTTGCTCGTTAAGACTAACAAAGTGTTTGGTTATTCTAACGGATTAGCTACTTCATGTTCAAGCAAATGTTTATTTGCACGACGAGAACTAGACTTGTTTTCTTCTGTTTAGCCATCCCCCTGTAATGCTGCGCTAAGCCTTGAGACCTAAGATAATCAGAAGACTGAGAAAATAAGGTCCTTCAGCCACGCCAAACGCAGGAGCTCTGGTATGAAAGGCCCCAGACTCATGATTTATTGGCTTGTCCTTGGTTCTTCCTTGGCTTAAAAGAAGAGTGAGAAGAACAGCCAGCGTGGTTTGCCTGCAGAGGACGTGAGGGCTGGGGATTTGGCCGCCACGATAAGCAAGGCTGACTTCCACTCGCCCTGGCCCACTGGAGGAAGAGGCAGCCCAGCACGTGCCTGGGGATCACAGCCCCTCGGCTTTTGCACGGGTGCATCCCTTCCTTGCTTGGAACAACTCTCGCTGTTCCCAATCCCACTTTGTCCTCCAGGATCCCACCAAGAGGTCACTGTTTTTGAGAAGGCTTCTACCAAACTCCCAGGGTACCCCGTGAATGCTCGTGCTCTAGCGCTTACCACTGTCTGCTCTCACTGATTTGCCTGGACTCTCCACAGACCACAGGTGCCTCACCGGATATTACAGAACAGACACATGAGGGAAGGAGCTGCATGTGCAAAGGCAGCTTCCTTTGCAGGAAGGTGATTTTGTTTTGCAGTATGACTTCTACTTATCGATGTGCTAGAATTTGAGGGACACAAAAGGAACTTCAGTGTTTACCTTTTCAGAACAGAACAGGGGGAGTTGTACTAAGCTGACTCTCAAAACGCTGAGCTCTTGTTCCTCAAATCTGTGTTCTTCATTCTCTTTACATTCAAAGTCATTTCCTAAATCACTGTTGTCCCAGCACTGACAAGAGTAATCTGCAAGGTTTGTGCCTTAGTCAGATAAATGTTGGATAAAGAAGGAGATCCACGTGGCAGGGAAGACGTACAAGCTCCTAGGTGGATTCAGAAGACAGCGGCTAGCAGGAAAGGTGGTTGGGATGGAGACCCACCCTCGCCTTCAATGGGTGGTAAGGACCACACTCATGAACGTGAAGCTGGCTTCATGTAATGGATGTATGACCCCTCAAAAAACAAGGCAGATTAACCTTTAATGAATTATATTAATACTCAATATACTAAAGTTATGCATCAAACTGATGAAAATTTTATCCTCCTGTAGAGTAAGAATTCTTACTCCAAACCCATGTCTTCATTTGTACAAGTTCAGACTTTGGTTCTTTGTAAATCGAAGCCCACGCTTATTTCCCTGTTCGCAGCCCCGTTGCATTCTGCTTCCTATGAGGTGATGCTCTGTTTTCCATCTCCCAGCGCTGAAAGGATAGAAAACTCTTAATTTGGGCCAACACCAATCCACTCACCCCTGCCACAAATCCACAGCTGCTTCAAAAACCCAGAACACCGATATAGACATAGACTGTGTTTCTACGAAGCAGAGTTGGGCCAAGAACCTCATCCCTGAAAGTGACTTTTCCCCTCTGTTTAAAACAAGTTTGAGATTCTGAGTCACGAGAGGCCATTTGGCAGGGAGACGGTGGCAGCTCCTCGGCCAAACACCGCCTTTTGAGTCCAGCTGACTGCCCTGGGCAGACTGAGTCGTGGTGAGCTGAGCTTGCAGCATGGACTCTCCTATCAAGCCACTTACCCAGAAGGGTCCTGGAGATCATTTAAAGGGGTCCACGGAAATGCCGAGCCTGTCACGAGCAGAACTTGAAATTAGAGCTAAGACTATGAGTTGGTGCTCCCATGATGTGGGTTTTAATTCCGGCTGAAATCTAAACTGCCCGCGGGTCATGACTGGAATTTGCTATTTTGTCTTGTAAACACTTACTTCTGACAGTTCCCCAGCCCAGGTGGTGTCCGGCCCTATTTCCTGAGACGATTTTAGACCCAAGCTTTGCTTCAATTGCTCTGCTGTCTTCCACGGGTCAAAATTACTTCTCTTTCTTGTAACATTGGTTATGTAGACACATACACATCTTTTATGTAATGACTGCATCCTATAGACTGTCTTTCACAGAACAATGATGATAGCAAAATACTTCCTATTTGCCAAGTAAGTCGTCAGTGTGAGAAGGATTATAAACACCAGCACTGGGTGCTCTTGTTCTGGGTCGTCTGTAATTTGAAAGCTGGGTGGAAAGCCTCAAAGTAGCACAGTGAGTCTGACTTTTAAAATTTAAAACAAAATGTTCTGGTGGGGATATTTCCAACCAGAAGAAAATAGGATCGTGAAAGGTGTCAGGGATGGGGGTGTGGAGAATTCTGTAACTGAAACTTGGATTTTGGTGGCCAGCACACTAACTGTGGGAATGACGGCACCCAGGGCAATGGTAAAACACCTATTCTGTGACTTCCTTTCTAGTGAAAGAGTCACTAGTGTCTTGAACTGGTGATGACCAACACCTAGAAAGGACCAACCTGAACTAGGATGAAGAACAAAGGAAATGGAAAGACTTATTCCATCTTTTCCTGCATGTGGAGTTTTCAGTGCTTTAAGATACCGTAAAGGTGATCTAATTTATAATAATGTTTTATTTATATAGCACTTGTGAGGGCAAATGACAGGGAAAGAGACCTAGCATTTATCGGGGGCCTACTGTGATTTCATACGTTTTATCAGCACAGGAGGTGTTTTCACCTCCACCATTTCATTTGCTTACCCATTTCACAGATGAGGAAGACCGAGGGGCCAAGAGAGGTCACATGACTTGTCCAGGGTCACTCAGTTAGGTGCAGAGTTGGGGCTTGAAATTAAGCCCAGGCCTTGTGGCTCCCAGGCCCCTGCTTACGGAATCCACCAGTTCCCCTCCTATGATGAGCTATGGGGTAAAATCAGGCCAAGGGTTCAACAAACTGGGTGCCCGCCCACACAGGTGAACCCCAGAAAAAGGTGCACAGAGAGCTCAACTTTTTCCAGTCTCTCTCTTTTTCCTGAACTCCCTTATGATTTTACTGTTTTTATTCTTCTCACACCCATATCACTGTGGTGGTTCCCTGTGAAAATATTTATTTGGTAACGCGACTGTAAAAATTTGTATCTTACCATATCAAACACGTGCAGAGGGCTTGACACATAGCAGATGCTGGAAAAATGTAATTTTTACTCTTCAGAATTTATCTCTACATAATCCATCACAGTGCCTTGTATGGAGCAGACTCGTTTCATTGTCTGCAATATTGGGTTAAGTAGGTGTGGTAATACTGGAGAATGGATTGCTTATGGCTTGTAATACCCCAGAGACAAAAGTAGCTATTTTCTTCCCTCCACATCTGATGAAGAAAGCATGTGTTTTGACTCAGGCTTTACAAGCTGAAGCAAAATTTCTGTTGCAGGATGGCAGCTCTCGTGTGCTGAAGTTTAGGGATCAAGGTTGTACGCGACGTTTGGAATAAAGAGGCAGAGGGTCAGGGGAGCTCTTAGGAATGGAGACAAGAAGGGGACCCCACTGTTTTCTTCAGTGACTCCCTACTAAATGTTTAACTCCGTTATGAAAGTATGTAGAAAACTCGCAATAACTTGTTATGTAAATATTTGTAATCCTTGCTTGTTTTGCTCTTAAAAATACTTCATCAGCCTACTTTTTAACAGCCTTCCTACTTATCAGATTGAATTTGAGCATCCTTATTTTTTATTAAATCTGCTCATTCATCTGCCCAGTCAGCAGTGCTCCCTCTTTCCCAGCTCTTTACAACCACCGTCACCTCTGCTATGACACGGGGCCTGGGTGGGGAGGACGCTGGAGCTAAGATGCATTTATACCGATGCTCAGCTTTTGATTAATACTCCCAGGGCCTTCCCACCCTTGAGACTTCAATTAGCCAAGCTGCAGAGCTAAAATCTTTTCACTGTTAAGGTAAGGCTGGGTTTAGCAAAAGGCATGGGGACCAGAGTGGGGAGGAAAAGACAGTTTTTACTGGATACATCAATAAGCCACCGCGACACACATTCAAACCTATTTTTGGATGCTTTGGCTTAAATACACTTAATGCTTTTGTAGGACCCGCCTTTTCATGTGATTTTTCCTCCTGTAATTTCTAGATTGGATTGAAGCTGGTACACCACATTACTCTAGACAAAACCGTGTTCCCTTGTGATAGATACTGTGGAACCAGGCACACTTCCAATATGAGAGTCTCTGGGGAGGAGACGGGGGGACGGGAACCGAAGTGGCATTGTCCTTCATCCAGAAAGCATGACAACAGATGCTTCGCTGATTCTTCCAAATGAGGTTAAATGCTCGTGCTTCTCAGCAAAATCCAGGCAGAAGAGAAGGCATCTTTCTAGGGCTGTCAGGGAAGCACCACGTAGGTAATAAATTTGTCTACAGTGAGGGGCTTGGGGGGGGTTGATGAAACAGAAATGGGACCAGGCCAAGGTACTGTAATGCCACACTGAATGGGCAGCGGGACCCAAGACGCAGGACTACAGCAGCTGAGATTGTACCACTACAGTCACTAAGGGTGTGGGCAGTGAGAGTGGGAGGTGGTCTTCAGAAGGTCTGAATGAAAAGGCCTCTGAGCAGGCAATGGCTGTCTACATCCTCATATCCAGTCAGGTCAGTGTACTTTCCTTTCCTCGACTCTTAGGCTGTGAGACAAAGCAGAGTAAAAACTAACTGGAGGCTGGTTGGCACCCATTTTCCAAGCTAACCTTGATGCAGGGCAGGCGTCATTGAAATAGCACTCACCCACTGCTGGGATGGGGGCCCCGTGGTGATCACAGCCTCCCACGTGCTCCTCAGTGACCCAACTCCCAGGACTGGGTTCTGCCTTCAGTTCTTTTTTTTTTTTTTGGCCACAAGTCATGTGGGGTCTGAATTCCCTGACCAGGGATCGAACCTGTGCCCTTGGCAGTGAAAGCACAGAGTCCTAACCACTGGATCACCAGCAAATTCCCTGGCTTTGGTTCTTGATCCCATCTTGCTCTGTCTCACCTTCTCTCGGGGTCTAGAGTCTGTCCCGTTCATTGATGGCTCTGGGGAGGGATTCCGTGCCTGTGGGTCTGGAGACAGTCACTAGCCTGGGATTGCCCACTGCTGGGTTCTGAACCCTGATTAGAACCAGAAGCCTCTTGTCATCAGCTATTACCCGAACCTTCCTGGTGGAGCATCTGGTGTTCCCAAGATACCTGTAACTAGTGCTTGAATTAGTGGTCCCTTGCTTTCTCCTTGCCTCCTTATGAGGGGATCCCAGTTCTCAGAGATGACCACCCAGATGCTGAGGACTGCTGTGGGAATATGAAGCCATATGACACTTCCTGTCCTCCAAGAGTCTTCATCTAGTTGAGAAGACGAAACCTATATAGGTAGAGTGTAAAGTACGTTTTAAAGTGAAAAAAGTTACAGATTTTAAAAAGCAACAGAAAGGTCACAATAAAGTGCACAAGTAGTTAAATATATTTTATAGACAATTGCTGTAGGAACTTGGAGAGGGTGATCAGGAAGGGCTGCATTTGAACTTCTGATTTGGGAAAAGAACTGGGGAAGAATTTTTATGGGCAGAAAGAAGACAGAGGGAAGGGGAGTGTTACGGGCTGAATTGCGGCCCCCCTAAATTTTGTATGTTGAAATCCTACTCCTAGTACTGCAGAATGTGACTGTATTTGGAGACAGGGTCTTTAAAGAGGTAACTGCAGTCAAATGAGGTCATTGGCGTGGGCTCTGATCCAACAGGACTGGTGTCCTTCTAAAGAGAGGAGATTAGGGCACAGACACACAGAGGGAAGGCCGTGTGCAGACACAGGGAGAAGGTGGCTGTCTGTAAGTCAAGGAGAGGGGCCTCAGAAGAACGAACCCTGCCGACACTTTGATCTTTGACTTCCAGCCTGTAGACTGTGAGAGAATAGACTAATGCTGTTTAAGCCACTCAGTGTGTGGTACTTTGTTATGATGGTCTGAGCAGACGGAGGGATTACAAATGCTAGGACCTGCCTCAGCAAAAGCAGGAGCACGTTTGGTAGGAGAGGACCCTTTGCTTGCAGTAGAAAAGTCTCCCGGTGCAAGGATATGATGAAAGAATAGGAGGAGTCCAGGAACAAGGTCCAGGAGCAAATGGGCTGGTGGGATAGAGACGGGGCACAGCAGCACCAGAAGAGAAGGACCACCTTGCACCCAGTTGAGTTTTGCCTACAGTATTTCTTCTGGGGGAATAATCGTTGCTTCAAGCTAACATGAAACCAAGTTTACAAGATTAATCAAGGCCTCAGAAGCCCTGAGGCACACCTGAGAGGGAAGTGAAAGGAAAAACAGCAGCAACAACAAAGGCAAGAGACGAAGTTGAAGAAGAGAAAGAGAAGGGGACTTTGCAGGGTCCCTAAAGACTTCCGAAGTGTCTGAGAGTGAGAGGTGGCAGTTGGTAAAAGGAGACACGCACATCTTGGGGGAGGTAATAGATACCACTCCTGACTCTCTTCTGTGATGTGACTGCACGTGGTGTTTGTAGCCTTCATTTGGAACTAATAGTATAAGAAGACAAAGACAGCAATCCGGGTAGAGGGTAAGGGTCCTTGTGGAGGCCTCACCTGCACTCTGAACCGGCGGTGGGCGGGGGAGGGGGGCGGTGGAGGAGTGTCTCTTGCCCTGGACTCACTTGAGGGCACGGACCTGCCGTGGGAGGGGACAGAGCAGCTGAGGGAAGCCCCAAGCTGTCAGCACTGAACCCCGTGGGAACTGGCCCCCTGTGGAGCAAGGGCACCTACCCCAGCATCACCACTGCTTGTAAGCTTGGCAAGAGAGGGAGGGCGGAAGGATGGAGAGAGAGGAAGGGATGAGAAAGGAGACGGGAAGGAAGGGAAGGAGATGGTGAAGACAGACAGGGCCGGGAGGAGGGAAGGGAAGCTGCCACACAGCGCCTGCCCCAGAGCCTTCCCTTCTGTGCCCACGACGGGCAGTGGTGTTATTACTGATTGGTCTCGACACTCCCAGGTCCTTCCCGATCAGGTCTGCCCCTCCCCCCATCCCATGCCCCACCCCAGCGGAGTCTCATCTCTCAGCCCCGTGCACACCCGGTCCTGGGCCAAGGGAACGGCACACGTTGTTCCCAACTGGGACAGCCTTCCTCGCTTGACTGCCCATCAGAACTGGGAGGGGCCGGGAAGGAAGCCCCGCCCACAAAGCGGCCAGCTCAGAGAAATATGGCTCCGTCATCCCAGGGGAGGTCTAAATATGTTCCCCATAGTAACGCCATTTCGAGGCTAGTTAGGTCGTTTCAGACTTAAACAAAAAGGAAGAGAAGAACAAGAGAAGGAGGCAGAGGAGAGTGCCTGCTAGTAACTAGCACCGGTCTTTTGGCTGCTGTCCTCCCGTCCGGCACCTCCTCTGGACCCCAGGTCCTCATGAGCTCCAGGGCAGACCCTCAGATGCCCGGGTGCCTGCGCTGCGGTGAGAAGGCCTTCCCAAGGAGCCAAGTGTGGCCCCTAAAGCCTCTGGGGACCTCCCTTCAGCAGGCTCCATGGGGCTGGGAGGGATTTCACATCGACCTTGGTCAGATGGCTCTGATTGGCTGTTGCTTCTGTCAAAGTTGGCCAGATTGTGCTGGGGCATTTTGCCAATGAGGGGAAGGGCTGCAAGACCCCTGTGGATGCCCCCTGGGCTTCTGCTGACTTGCTTGTTCTGCAGAATACAGCAGTGGGAGGGGGGATCGAAAATCATGACGTACTAAAGTTATCTTTTCGGTGGGCAGGTCATATGCGGCAGGAGCCAGCCCTGAACGTGAACTTGTCACTTGACCTAACAACTCATACAGTTCGGGAATGTTAATGTAGTCAAGTGCAGATGTGGCAATGGAATATTAAAAAAAAAAAAGCTTGTATGTTGAACACCTAAATCCACTGCTTAGCATTATTTGTACTACACTGTTAACTAGTAATAGCAGAGATCAAGGATGGTAAATTGTGGCCCATGGCCTATTTTTTGGTATAGCCTGTGAACTAAGAATGGTTTCTACATTTCTAGAGGGTTGTCCAAAAAAAAAAAAAAATTCAAAGAAAGAAGAGTGTGTAATAGACCGTATGGCCAACACTGCCTAAAATATCTACTATCTAGCCATTTGCAGAAAAAGTTGACCAATCCCTGGTGGACGTTAAATAGATTTTTATTTTTTGGTTCATCTGGGAACATGCTTCCCTGTCCCCGTTTAGAACAATGCCTCTTGGAAAAATGCAACAGATGAGCTTGGAACACACCCAGATCATAAGCTGGGGACTGTCTGTGCCTTTCTGTATTTTTTTGTGCCAAGTGCAGCGCCTGGTGCAAGAGAAGAAGTGAACAGCTTGTTGATGGTGATGATCGGGGTGTATACAGTTCTCAGGCTCACTGTAAAACAAACATTCCCGAAACTCTCTGGGACCTTTCCTGAAGTCCTTAAGGTGTCAATCACTGCTGGCTTTGCCTTACATGTCACCCCGATGAGCAACCCAAGAGCCCCCCACCTTGCTTATTTCCTTAGCTCTTGCTGCCTATCTAGGGAGAAACAGATTACATCTGCTTGTCTTTTAGTCAGTGAGAGAACCCTAGACAGATATGCACTCAGCCCCTAGAACAATCTTGATCAGCCCAGCCACTGGCCGAGATACAGCAGGAGAGAAGGTACAAATAGAGCTGAAAATACGGTTCAAGAGGTGAGTGAGTGAAATGTGAATGTCAGAGTCTCGAGAAACGCAGTGGACCTTGGGGATATTGAGAGCATCATGGAAAAAGAAGTCAGAGGCTGGATTTGAAGATATTCAAAGAAATCCTTAAACCTCACGTCATCTTTCCCCTTGTTTTTTCACATGCTAGGTAAAGATAATAATTCCTTCCTTCTTTTTCTGCCTCACAGGGATAACTCGAGATAGGCAAAACTACTTTGGACCCATATGAAATATTAAATAAATAGAAGAAAATATTAAACTCATGTTGGGATTTTCTGTAGCTTCTTTTCTATCACATCGGAATGAAACTACTATATTCAGGGTTTTTTTGCTTGTTTGTGTTTTGTTTTTTATTTTTGCGGTACGCGGACCTCTCACTATTGTGGCCTCTTCCGTTGCAGAGCACAGGCTCCGGACGCGCAGGCCCAGCAGCCATGGCTCACGGGCCCAGCTGCTCCGCGGCATGTGGGATCCTCCCGGACCGGGGCACGAACCCGTGTCCCCTGCATCGGCAGGCGGACTCTCAACCACTGTGCCACCAGGGAAGCCCCTCAGGTTTTTTAATAGGTCAGTGCCTTCATTACTTTTTTCCCTGCCAAATATAGTATTAATTTGCTCTTAGATTTTTTTTTTTACCTAATTAAGTATGTATTTCTTACAGTTTCGCAATAATCATTTCCAGCTCATAACGTGCAACGTTGACTGTGAAATGGAGGGCAAGTATTGTAGTAACTCCTGAGCCACAAGTATTAGAAAGACAACTGTTTTGTCTTTGGAAATGAATAAGCATCAGCTTTAGGGAAGTTCCTCGTTTATCAGTTGCTGCAACGCATTATCGAACAGCTCCAAGCAATGTCCACAGTGAATCTTCTTCCTCAACAGCCCCCTTCCAACGTCATGACCTTCCTTTTAGGCGGGAGACTCAGTAGTCCGTGTTGCAGTAGCAAAGAAGTGACATTTTCCTATACAGAACAGACAAGGTCCATCCTCAGCCCCCATGACATTTGGGTGTGGGGAAGTATGAAAGAGGTAATGCTGATGGGATCACTGGCAAGGGCTGGTGTCCTCTGCTCAAATCCCAGCTGGCTTTCGCCAGCCCAAACCCACAACACTCATCTTGCAGGAACTTCGGAGGACCAGAGGCCGTTGCTGCCATTGCGTTTTGAAGACGGCAGACCCCACAGCAGCCAGGGCTCAGCCCTGCTCCACAGCAGTTTGTAGACAAGGAGCATGGGGCCAACAGTGTTCCAACCGGGCTCGACCGGAGCTGTGTGCAGGTAGTTTCATGGTTAAAAGTCCTAGTAGTGTAAAAAGAAATCAGAGTAACAAGTGAGCATACCTCGGATGCCTCCATATTTACCACCGCTGTCTTCTTTTTAGTCTCCCTGGTTTTGCTTGAAGAATTTACTTTCCATGTGCTTGGGCTCCCTTCTCCCTTCGCTGACAAGCAGAGCTCTTAATTAAGTCAACAAGTACTCAGACACAGAGGCAGCGTCTCTTTTGGCAAGAGGATCTGAGCAGAAGCAGCCCCAGAAGCAAGTGAGAATGTTTGTCAAGCTGTGATTAAGCAGCTGTGATTAAAGAGAGAATAATTCCCCGCCCAAGGAGATAGTTCCTAACAAGTTATCACTCCCAGGCCATAACCGTGAAACCTATTGGGCCAGAAGGTCTGTGTGATGGTTCACTTTGAGGGATGGGAGTAGCTGAGACATTCAGGACTTAAAGCTTTCCTTTGTGAAATCCAGGAACAAGAGGATGTCATCTAAGAAGCAGACATAGCTGCCAACTGATTCTTCATTTTCAAAGATTGCCAAGGTCTCTGGCTACTTGAAGACCAGCATTCTGAACCATTTCCTCATGGTGACAGATACGAAATTCACATATTTAACACACTCTCTGGGCTTTGTGTAATTCCTGGTGAAATAGCTATAATTCCTTCTCTCTCTCCAACTCAGAAATACCCTTTGTTTTGGAGTACAGGTGAATGTAAGTGATACTGCATTTGCTTTTTATTTATTTTAAATAGGGATATGCTTCCTGAAAGTGTGCTGATGAATGGTGGCTGCGCGTCAATAACTTCAACACACTGCACAATGCGTTTTGCATCCACAACTGTGTTGGCTGTTCTAAGTCAAGCCAGCCTCTTCTGCATTCTCTTACATGTCCATCTTCACCCAGTTTGATATCATTTGTCCTTCATGCAAAGCCTGAAGAACATTCCAGGCCATTCTCCCCTCATGCGGGCTCTAGGGTTTGGAAGACCTCGGGTCGAATCATGGTTCCTCCTTGGCCTTGGGTGAGTCCTTAGTCACATTTAACTATCACATTTTTTATCTGTCAAAGAAGAAGAATGGAATTGCTATGACATTTAGAGGCAGTGGGTGCCAAGCGCTCTGCCAATGCCTGGCATACAGTAGCATCTAACCAGAAAGCCTTAAGAAAATAGTTATTTACCCAAACATCACTGTCTACTACGGATGGACCAATCCAAGTAGGTGGCTCAGAGCGTTAGGAACCTTAATATCTTGGGGCGTGTTAGCAGATCCCAAGTGATAACAGGCAGAAGCGGTCTTTAAATGAGACAAAAGGGAGGTAAAAGGAAGAAAACTTGACGCGTAAAGTGCTTTTCTGAAATCCCTGCAAAGGTCTGGGGAAATTCTTGAGTAAAGAGATTCAAGGTCTCTCTTAAGGCGTGCAATTTGAATTGCAGGAGAAACTCAAATTTCACCTATCCCACAATGTCAAGTTGATTTTTGGTGATGTTTAGACAATCCCAAAGCAACTGCTTTTTATAACACATTAGAGAAGATATTTTGACCACTGTTACTCTGGGTATGTTCTTCAAACTCCAAATAGAAGCAGTAAACATGTGAGTATAAATATGACGATCATTTATTTAACTGTGACAATTTTAGAGAGCTTTTGGCATGCTCAAAGGTACAGAGATTTTTGTGGATGAGTAAAAATATAACTCGTACATTGTTTATCCCGCTTTGGACTAAGTCTTGGGTGACATTATCAATTTCTTGTAAAATTGGCATGTTTATACCTAATATCATGTCATGGGAAAGGAAAAAAATGTTAAAGTTTGCCTCCCTGGAGGGAGTGGGTATAGAGAAGTGTGTAGCAGACAATTATTTATGGATAGTTTTACATGAATACAATTGTCATGGCTTTTATCTGATGACCGAAAGATTTTCGAGTTGTTTATTTTTTTTGTTTTGTTTTGTTTTGTTTTGCGGTACGCAGGCCTCTCACTGTTGTGGCCTCTCCTGTTGCAGAGCACAGGCTCCGGACGCGCAGGCCCAGCGGCCATGGCTCACGGGCCCCGCCGCTCCGCGGCATGTGGGATCTTCCCTCACCGGGGCACGAACCCGCGTCCCCTGCATCGGCAGGCGGACTCTCAACCACTGCGCCACCAGGGAAGCCCTCGAGTTGTTTATTTTGATTAGAAGCGGCATTAAAGCTAGCTTTCTGGCGATCCTAAGCTTTCTAGTATCTAAAATTTAAATTCGTCTGTAGAGGTGTTTAAAGAACATCTCAAATGTGGAGCCACGTTCTGCTGAAGAAAAGCTATTCCCCTTCTTTTCATGGGGACACACTTCCTGTAAGGGGGAGCCTGGTAAGATTTAAAAATTCAGATCCTAAAAGAAGTTCTTCTCAACAATGAAACTGAAGTGAGGCTTGCATAGTCAAGTCCTTCCCTGATGCCTACAGGCATAATAGGACACCTACATCTGGAAGAGCTGTCAGGAGACATACAGACAGACCAGAAGAGTCTAAAAGTCCAGCCAACATCTACTGCCAGAATCCAAGTTACGAGTACAAGGCACAGTGTCTATCTGGTCAACCATGAGACACTTTCCAGAAAGGGCTGAGAAAGCAGTAACATTCTAGGTCAAAAGACGACCAACAACCAAACCCAAATCCACACGCGAGCATACTTTCCAGGGCACTATGCAGAGAAATTAGCCTTTTAGAGAGATTTCAGGAAATTATCATTTTGCTGCAAGAAAAGAAGGAAAGGATGATGGGGACACTACCTTTGCTGTGAAGGTTAAATAATGGCTACAATCTGCCTTGAAATTTTTAGAGGGAATTACCCCCAGTAGGCGAAGAAGGCCACAGAAATGGTCAGGAGTTTAAGACCAGTGATTCTAGTCAAGAATTATTTCAAAAACATAAATCTTCTTTTAAATTCTTATTGTGGAATGTGAAAATATTTTAATTTTTACATATAGTCACCATCTGTATCTTTGTAATATACAGAATTATTAAGGTTGACCGAAATTTGGTATACATAAAGCAAAAAACAGTGTGTTCCCCAAGTTCTTGTAAAAAGTAGGGATAGATTAAATAAACGGACGATTGGATCTTTTATCAGCATAAACAGGCTTCTGTCCAAAACCGTTTGCAAACTTCTGTTTCTGATGGGTTTTTGGTGACCAGAAAGCATCCTCCCAAGCTAAGCGTGTGTATCTTTCAAAGTTCTGGATCATCAGACTCATTCCAACATGTCCCATGTGCCCCGGGGACTGTGGACCTCACTCATTATGCAGTAGTGAAGCAGCTGAGAAAAAATGGGAGTCGTGATGTGCCTTTCAAAGTATTAGAAGCTCTGGTTTTTCATAATGGAGTTCTGGAAAAGGCAAGTGATTTGCCAAGAAAAGCCTTCCTAGGCCAGGTTGAAAAGGCTGTGGAGTAATTTTGCAGGCTCTATCTTAGCATGAAATTAGCATACCCCAACCCAACCTCTTGATCTTTAAATATGTTACACAAGAAGCCTTCTTCCACCCGATCTTTGAGCCACTTAATGGAATTCTGTCCCTAGAAGTTAAGTTGAAACATTGACCCTCATCTTTACTGTGTTCCATTAGGAAAAGCCATCTTTCCCTGACTCTTTCTAGACCCAAGTGTAGATGATATACCTCCATTATATCAGAGACATAATGAGTGCCCCTCACTCTCATCCTTAGGGAATCAGAAGCAGTCACATTGTAGCCAAAGGTAACTCTCACTGTCAAGTTTCACCCAAGCCGAGAAACTGGATGTGTCAGGAATGGTGGAGTTTAAAACTTGCTCTAAAAATAACGTGTCTGGATACCGGCCACCATCTTAAGTCTCTTCCTCTCCAGGCCCTCTCCCCGTAAAAACCCAAAGTGGTTCTCAGTAAGTTTAGCCTGGAAATAAAATCCCCTCACTCCATCAAGAAATAGCTCCAAACTTAGAGTGCATGCTCAAAATATTCATGATGAAATCATAATCCTATATTTATAGTCTTTTGGATTGTGTATGAAATTCTGTTTCCCATGGTGTTTTTCGTTGAAAGGGCCAGACATGCAAAGCGGGCTCAGAGGATGACCCAGAGAGCATCAGCCTCAAGGAGATGCTGTTTATCATCACTGTGAACGGGATGGTTGTGTGACACCCTCCCTCTTCCCTAAGCCCTACCCACTGCCCAAGAGTCGGGTCTCCTCCCCAGCCCATTCCCAGATGGTCCCTGGTTTAATGGTCCTGTCTCATCACCCACAAAATGTGAACTGGCCTTCCCAGTAGGAAGTGGAGTGGGTGCCTAAGATCATGCCCCTGTCCTGATCCTTCCTGTCCTCTAGACTTCCTCCCCATTTTCACTGAGGGAGATGGTATGGATCTTAATGGTTGGAATTTGATGATTCTCTCCATGGCTGGGTGTCGAGAGCCCCATGCAGCAGCAGACCTGCAAAAAGCTTTTACTTCTCACCCGGGCAGTGGTGCAGGCTGATTGGTCTTTGGGCACTGTAATCCTGGCAGATCCACGGGGCAGGGAAGAGAAAAATTTCCATTCACAGACCCCATCCGTCTTGGAGATCTTATAGAAGGTCTCTCCGGATCCCACTGGAATGCGCACCAGGTCCTTGTGCTGCCCCTCCAGGGCGTGGCTGGGTGCGTGCAGAGTATAGCCCAGGGCATGTTTGGAAGACTGCCTTCGGTGCAGACACTGGATTCTCAAGACATTCTGAAAGGCCTTTTTAAACTCTTGACTGGAGCATGGGTATATAATGGGGTTGATGCAGCTGTTTAGGTATCCGAGCCAAAATGCTATTTTAAAAACTGTTTCTGAGGGCCTGAAATCAGGAAAGAAAGACCCTGGAAGAAAACACACAGATTCATACATGTTATTTGCAAGCCAACGGGCCAACTGGCTAGGAAAGTAAAGCAAACCAACAAACAAACACCTTATTATATCTTTAAAAAGTTTCAAATGATTCCCAATGCATTTGAGTTTTCACGTTTGACTGACTGTCCCCTAGGAACCCCTTGGTAATATCCTCAAAGGCCATTCTCACTTGGTCCACATGTGCAATATTATTTAAGGGAAAAGACCCAAAGGGTTAGGGCTGTGCTGGTTCTTAGTGATAAAACATTACTTGGTGTCCGCTATAAAGCTTTAAAAAATGAAAATGTGAAATTTACACTGAGTCTACATATGCAAATTGTTTTTCCTGAATTTAAAAATAAGTTGAAATCCATTCAAAAA
Source organism: Grampus griseus (assembly GCF_964374135.1). NCBI lineage: Eukaryota > Metazoa > Chordata > Mammalia > Artiodactyla > Delphinidae > Grampus > Grampus griseus. The sequence goes on from NC_139000.1 coordinate 103,190,120, forward strand.
TTCATAAAAAGATAGGGTTACCTGAATGTTCCCTTTGTTCTTTGATGCAGTATTATATAGGCACAGCCTAAATAATTATGAATTCTTTCTCTCCTGAATATTGGAGTTGTATATTTTAATGAGAATCCCAAATTTATAAAATATTGACTTGGCCAACTTTGGCCAGTGATTTTTGATTATTTTCCTTTGATGATGCCTTTTGACAATTTTCCTTTGATGATGCCTTTTGACATTACAGTATACTTGTCTGCTCAAAATACTCCAGTAGCAACAAAATGCTTGTCAATAGCTTGACATGCAGGGTCCTCCACAGTGCTAAACCTACTCTAGATTTCTAACATTAATGCTTCCACTCTAAGAAGACTCACCACAAACTTTTCCCCAGATCATTGCTCATTTTTTTTGTTCTCTTAAGTTGGGTCCAGATGTCTAAAACGCTCTTTCCTGTCCTCTTCACCTATTTTAGGTGATTTAGGTGAAATCTGCTAATTTACGCGGCAGGGATCAAGTTTCAGGCGTCTTTACATCTTATGTGGTCACTATCTCATAGCTCTTGGAAGCAGAATGGCAAAAGCATGGAACCCTAAAGCAGGAACTGTCTTAGAGGCTATTTTATTCAATTTCCAAGTTAAGAAAATGATGATTAAAGGGGCTGTCACAAACTTAATAGCTACAGTACTAACATAGTGATGGATAAAGAGATATAGAACTCCAAACCCAGTGTTCTGTATTCTCTGCACAACTTTTTTCTTTTGCCTCAGCTGAATAAAGGTCTTGATTTTATGTCTTCCTTTTTGTCTCTGCTCTAGAGACCCATCAGAGTCATGAAAAGCTGATGGGTAGGCTTAAAAATCTACTCTGACAAGCAATGCCCTGAAATTTTGCAGAGACTCTCATAAATATAAACAAAGAGTAAAGTTAAATATTGCAGAGCCAGAGAAGGCAAAATGGTACAGTGATTAATGAGAGCATTTTTTCTCTCTCTGAAACACACTCCCTGATAAATTCAGTGTGTCTCAAAGAAATTAAAACACACACACACACACACACACACACAACCACACACGGAGATGATGATGATGTTAAGTGAGAAAGTATTATTCTTTAGCTCCAAAGCTTTTAACATTTTCCTATAATTATAAGTTACTCATATGGAATGTCTGGTTTGGAACAGGCTAAATACTTTACATACAATTTAATCATCATTAGTAACATCAAGAGTTACATGATTCCTACTGTATGGCACAGGGAACTCTACTCAATACTCTGTAATGACCTATATGGGAAAAGAATCTAAAAAAAGAGTGGATATATGTGTATGTATAACGGATGCACTTTGCTGTACAGCAGAAACGAACAACATTGTAAATCAACGAGACTCCAATAAAAATTTTTTAAAAGTTATATGATTCGTATCAACATCCCCATTTTACAGATGAAGAAACTGGTTTAATGAGATTGAATAATTCAACTAAAGTCACTCAGCAGATGGTTACTGGGAGAGCTGGGATTTGTAATTGGGAAGCCTGACTTTGGGGCCTTTGTTCCTTTATCGAGTCTCAAAATATATTAGAATAATACATCTCTAGGGAATGAGGATGGTGTGTAGAGAATGAGGAGGTGTACAGGTGGGGGTGTTAAATTGGAAAGATGGTTTTTCAAACTCAAGCAGAGAGGTGAAGAAAGCAGCCAATACCAACGTGAATGGTGGTTTTGTGTGAATGTCGTCAGTTCCAGAAAAAGTTCATCTTAATTCTGATGCCTACATGTTGTCCAATATTTCTTCCTGATAGTAACAGTGACAGGATTAAGGGAACCTGCTTCACAAGGCAGACCTTGGCTCAGGCTTAACGAGAATATATGAGCAGGGCATGCCCCAAGTTACCTTGTCTTGGAATTTCACTATTCTGTAAATCAGCTAGAGAGGGAAGTGTATTTCCCTTATTTGAAGAGCTTAAATTAAAAGAAAAAGAAAAAAAAAGCACATGAATTCTGAATGTGAATGCTAGTGAGGTGACTTGGGATCCTTGGAATTTCCCATAATTCCTTCAGGGACACTCTGTGCTCACAGAGCCCCGTTCTGCATTCAGACATCTCAACATTTCCTTTCAGTCCCTTTCCTCCCATTTCTCTTCTCTCCTTCGAGGCCCCCTTAATGCCAGGTCTGGCCGACGCAGCGCCAGGTCACTCTGGCCTTCCTGTTGTTGTCCACAGCTTCAGAGATAAATACTGGTCCTTTCCCTCATGTGCCCTGCTCAAGACACCCATTTCCTCACTGCAGCTGAGGTAGAGGGTGAGAAAGGAGATGGTTAAAATGAATTTACACTAAGATTTGAAAGTCAGATAGTCCAGCTTTAACCCTGCAGGAAGACTGTGTTGCTAATGCAGGCAAATGTCTAGATTTTTGCCTTTTCAGATAGTGAATGGGAGAGTCTTCTGGCCAGAGGCTTTCCCATAAATGAAGCCACTTGGTTTATCCCACCAGGTGTGTGACAGCACCTAGATGTGTTTAAACCTAGCATGATCTGCCCACTCCCAATCTGATGAGCCCACAGGGGCGGCTCATGGGACCTATTTCTCCTGCCCACTGTGTCCTTCCTCCCTTGGGGGTGATTCTCTCTTGGCAGCTCCCAGCTGGGGTTAAGAGAGAGACTCATAACTGTGCTTCTTCCAGAGGCTTTCCAAAAGTTAAGAAAAGACAGCACAAGGCTGTTTCCATCCTTATTTATATTATTCACATCTTTAAATATCTTCCTTCCCTTCATTTTTCCTCTCCTAGGAAGAGAAGATTGAGCTGGGATCAGGCTTGGAAAAGAGTTGTTGCTTCCTGGTCTCGATCAGGGTGTGCTCATCTCGGTATCCACTTCCCTGCTCAAATCTTTCCACTCAGGCACCATCTTCTCTGAACTCCTCACAATTTCTATTCCCAACCTCACTTTCTTCTCAGATCCCTCTCTTCTTGATGACGATGGTGTTTTTTAGACTAGGAAAGCAGCCGGACCATGCTTCTCTCTGTCGTCCACCCATCATGGCGTGGAGCGCCAGGGTTGAACCTGCCTGGCTTAGGGATGGGCACCTCAGACCCAGTCACTAGGTTGTAAACTCCCTCTGAGCTGGTACCATGTCAGTTTTGCTTGCTCATGGAGCTCCAGGACCCAGCACACTGCTGGCATCTCAAAGGCATCCTTCTAATTTTTGCTGAATGAATAGCCGATTCCTTGAATGACCTACCGAATGAATGAATGGTCCTCCCCATGACTCTGCTTCACAGTGTGGCCTGGTTTCTGCTCTGCCTGGGTCAGCTCTTATTTCTCTTCCTGTCCCCGCCTTCCTTCTGTTGTCTCTTTTTTCTTCGGCCCAGTTTCTGCTCAAACCTCTGCTTTTCTCTGGGCTGTTATTACACTATTTTATTTTTCCTGCTGCATCACCTGGTGTCTAACACTCTAGTTTTTCTCCCCATGCTTCACAGGAAGAGCCAGACTTTTGACTTATCCACAGAAGCATAAGGTCTCCTATTGTTCTTGTCACCGTAGGTATGTTGTGCTCTTCAACAACTTCTGTCCAGACTCTGCTTCAAGAGGAGCAAATAGCTTCCGGCTTAATTCCCGGGAACCCCTCGCCCTGCAGGCCTGGTCATCCTTTGCATATGAAATTTGCCTCATTTAATTCTTGAGCTTTGGAAAATCCCCAAGGCCCTGGGGACTCTTCCCTTCACTGAGTTTTCCTCCACGATTTGATCCTGCTGCAGAATTTCTGACTCTTCTTTTCAGGACCCTCCAAACTCCCTGATCGACTAAAACTTGGCCAGACTGAGATGGGCAGAGCATGACTGTATCCATGAACAACATCTTCACCCTTGGAGAGTCAAAATCTTGGCTTCCGTTGTCAGGGTCCCTAGATTCCAATGAGAAATTGAAACTGATGTGTTTGAGGGATGCCACTTAAGTCTCATCACTTGATGTCCCCTCCATTGGAAGCATTTGACTTTTTGTTTCTGATCTGGGGCTTATCTGTAGGCTTATGATGGTGGACACTGGGGACCATCTTAGTGAAGGCTGTGCCACTAGAGTCACATTTTAGCTACAAAGTTACAGCAAAATTTGCTCTCAACGCCCCCAATACAAAGAAAACCATTTTCCGGCCAATGTTGGTCTCCTAAGTGAGTTTTCTCCACCAGTGTTCCAGTTCACTTTAAGACACAGTGAGGATAAAAATGGAGTTCTCAAATTCCAACCCAGCACTGGTAATAGAAGGTTCCTCTTCAGTTCAGCTCTTGCAGAATCAGGGGACTCAGTATAGAAGCAGAGTCAGTCTTCTGGGTTCTAACCTCCCAGCTTCTAAGCTTCGTTTCACCTACCTGAAAACTTGACATCTTAATGACAACCTTGAGAGACATTGGGTTATGACAAACCCTAATTAGCTGGAGTCACAGAATGCTAGGGTGTGAAAAGTGGCAGAAACCTAGCAGGCACTGTCAACCTGTCCTATGCAGATGAAGGTAGTACAGATGGGAAGGGAAAGTGGTTCCCACAAAATCATCTGCTCATCTGTGGTCCAGTCAGAATGAGACCCAGACTCTGCTCTGCTTCCCCCATTTCTGCTCCTGACCTTGTGCACCATGTGGCAACCCCAGAATGGCTGGGAAGTGTTAATGGCAATATGTCTAGCTGTTGTCACAGGATGACAACAGGTTCTGCAGAGATGATGAGAAAGAAGGGGGAGGAGAGTAGTATCATCAATAACTACATCATTTTAAAAAGTTGTACTGTTCAAACACTGGGGAAAAAAAGCAGTGGGTGATGATCTTGGAAGGGCTTATCTGAAGGGTATCACATTCTGAAGACTGGAGTTTAAATGACTGCAATTAAAAAAAAATATGAACTCCAAAGCAGAAGCTAATGCTATGTGACCATAGGAGACAATAACCCTTAATCGTTTCTCTTTGTCCAACCAGTAGTCTCTGCACATGTCTGGTACCAGTCCAATGTGGCCGGTATACCTCTAATGAACAGGGGAGACACACAAGCTGTTACACAAAGAGGTGGCCAGTTCCCCAGGCCAAGGAGCTCCAGTGCCAAGCAATATTCAGGCCAGATCAGTTGGCATCTTCTGGCCAGGAAAAAAGTTCTGTCCCATTGATGTAATTCCAGAGAAAAGCTGTTGGAATCAGAGTATGAGCACAGACAGACCCAAGTTTATTGTCATCTTGGAGTCTACCAGACGCCTCCATGTTTCGCTGCTGGTTTTCCTGTGTCACAGTGACTTGCCTGAGCCCTCCTGAGGTTTATCCAGGGGCCACCCTTGGGCAGTTTTCAGCCAGACAAGAATATTTAGGTTAGCTACCTGGAATGGTGGTCAGAAATCTCTAAGAATGCTGACCGGATTAACCGCAGACTAGAACCCTAGGCTCTCAACCCAAGATTCATGGATAGACTTCCCATGAAATGAAATACAGTCTGTGTATGAACAGAGATTTTCCTGAGAACAGGAATTCAGCTTTTGTCAGCTGCACACAGTGGTCTTGGAGACGCAAAAGATGGCGGAGCCTGCCTCCCAGCTACTGAGCAAAAGCTGAGCAAAAGCTGAACCTCTGGCTGGGGCACGTCATTTAGCCCATATGTCCTGATAAGAGCATCCAGCTTACGAACGTGGTAAGAGGATGCCAGTTTACACCTCTTTAGAAGGACCTGCTCTTTTCTTCTCCTAGTTAACTGGGACTTGAAATAGCACAGCTCTCATCTTGTGCCTCTGAGGGCAGTCATCTGATTGCTCCCTGGAGAGAGTTAATATGTTGGGTCTTTTCTGAACTTTCTGGAGGGAAACTTGAATAGCAATCAAGGTGAGGAAGGATGGTGTGGGAGGGTGTAGTGAGCAGGGGAAGAGAGGCACATTGTTTGCTGGGTATATAGCATTGAACAGAACAACTCTGGAGCACTGTGGGGACCCAGTGGAGGATGGGAGCGCTGCCCCTTTTCTCTTTTTCTGGGGACTGAGGTATATCAGCCTATGGTTACTGTTGTCAAAAACCACTGCTTCTTCCAACCATGGTGGGGAAAAAGGTTGGTTGGGGAGACATTTTCTCATACCTCATACTTCTGCAAGTGGGAGACATTCTTCATGGGATCTTTCTGGCTGGTCAAGTGTCATTCTGCAGAATCAGGGATTTTATCCTGGAGGAGTCCAAGCTGCTCGAAGTAAAGCTCTTCAAAGAGTTCCTCTCTCCAGTTACCGAAGCCCCAAACAGTATTTCTCCTTTTAGCAAAGAGGACTGTGTCTCCCAGAACGTGCATGTGAGGCCCCCAAACCCACGATGACTCGGGAGAGAATGACTCTGACCCAGGTGCACTCGACCCACCATGTACATTTCCCTAGAAGAGCTCTTTGTGTTGCCTGTTTCCTTTTGAAATGAATACATAATTCAAACGATTTCAACAGATTGCAAGATTTTTTTCTCCTTTACTTAACAAAATATATTTTGATTCAGGAAAACGATAGTAATTAAGTCACATGTTCTTTTGTAGGTTGTTTCCTCAAAAGCAATCTCCTTTCATAAACCAACTTATTTTCCAAACTTTGCCTTTTTTCATTAAGGTCACCATTGTTTCATGAGTCTCACATTAGAAGCATCTTCTTATCATCTCTACAAAAGCTTTCTCCTACCACCCAGTGTAAAGAAGAGGTATCCTCAAGCCTACACCTGTGAGTGTACGATTTCTTTCAAAAAATTTTTCTTTTTCCTTTTTTTGTGATGAGGATGTTTAAGATCTACCCTCTTAGCAAATTGCAAATATGCTACTGTATTATTAACTATAGTTACCATGCTGCACGTTCTATTCCCAGGACTTATTTGTTTTATAACTGGAAGTTTGTTATCTTTTGATCCATTCACCCATTTCATACCCTGTAAGTCGTCTTGTTTACTTGTTTTCTTTGACAGTCTCATTCTCCAGAGTGTCTAATAAGCACTCCAATGGTTTTCTTTTGGAAAACCAAAACTGTCAAAAACGATACCCAAGTCTGTGCCAGGAGGGATGATTAAAGAAACCTGTGGGGAGATGGCCAGAAGGGAAGAGGGCAGATTGAAAGGGGGGAACTCGAGGTCCTAGGTTAGGTTTTAGGGAAAACATCCTGATATCCATCCTGGAGATCTGTGTCTTCTGGAGGGAAAGAAGGGCTGGGAGGAGAAATCCCAGGGCTGTTGTCATGAGACACACCTGTGTAGAGGCATGTGTGACACTCTGAGGCCCAATGACAGTGAGTCACACCGAGTGAGAATGGCATTTGCTCTTCTGTGGTCCAGGCTGCTGGTGGCTCCAGGGTACCCATGCTCCTTGGCAACATGGGGGCTTCACACACGCACATCTAGGGCCTAAGGTGCTATGAGACGTCATCTGGTCACATCCAAGGGGATGGGACAGAAAGCAGTGGAAGCCATGAGGGAAAATTCCCAGAAACAACCAAAGGAAGGGGAGGTTTTTCAAGGGGATAAGGGAACCTCGTAATAGTGAGATCGGCCAAGATATGTGTTGTACATGATCTTTTTGTTGCTGATAAGATCAAGTTCAAGCTCATCACCTTGTCATTCAAGGCCCTTCATCATTTGGTTTCACCAGCCTTAACACGACATTCTCTCCCGTTATTCATTCACTTAACAAGTAATTTGCTTAGTGCCTTCTACGAGACAGGCACTGTTGTAGACATTGGAGATAGAATGATCAGGAAAATGCACAAGGTTCCTGCCCTTGGAGTTTACATTTTATAAGTATTTCCAATAAATACCTGTTGAACTGAATTGTGAATTTCCAACAGCAAGGCTATCTTCTTGCCATGGTTGACTTTTCACTGTAACTGTTAATCCACCAAGGTGACTATGGCCTCTGCTCACACGGTTGTCACCTTCATCCTCCTGCTCCTCTCTCAGTGACCTTCCCTCTCCCCTAGTCAAACTTGGATTCCTTCAAAATCTCTCTGTCTTCAAAATTGTGCTTAAAATCCAGCTCATCCGTGAACCTTTCCTTCTTGATAGTGTAACTTGTTTTCTCACCTCCCCTAAGCATTCGACCTTAATTCCTTTTCTCTATATAGCACTCATCACCATCTTCTATGCTTATTTCTTCTTTGTCCCTTTCCTTGAATACGAACTCCTTGAAGGCTGAGGTTTTTGTCTTTTCATTTCACTGCTATGTCCGCAATGCCAACAACAGTTTATAACATAGAGGAGGCTCACAACAAATACTGTTGAACAAATACCACAATCCTTACTTTTAATGTCTCTCTAAAGACACATACGACTCCTTATCCTTCCTTTAAATTTCCTTCAGTGACGAACAAAATTCTCAATAAATGTGTATCAGATCAATGGATGACATTTGTTGATGGAAGAAAAGGACATTTTGTATAAAACTCCTGCTTCAACCACTTAAAGGTGGAAATACACTCTTAAATGGAGGAGAGCCTGTCTTAACTCCCATTCCAACACTTTATCTTCCCGATCTTCAAGACACTCATATTTACACAAAAATAAAACCATTGTACAAATAATTTTATACAGCTAAGTTGTAGACACTTCATAAAATGATTACTTCCAGTACTTATAAAGACATTTTATAGGGCCCTGTAGGAAAGGTCAGAGCCTGTCATTAAGATGCGATAGTCATCAACAGTCTCGCATATTTGTGGGATGTGAATCCAAGGCCAAACACCACAAATCCGAAACAGTGACAGAAACAACCAAAATCGGTCGCCCAGGGAGGAAGCATGGGAGTTCCTCACGATGGGGTGCCTTCATGTTCAGCTTAAAGGCTACTGCAGGCTCTGTTCCAGGGTCTGGCCACCAGGGACATGGGGATGTTGGCCATGTAAGAGGTGAGAGGTGAGAGGTCAGAAGTGACCAGGGGAGCCAGCAGGGACTGTTGACTCCGGACTGATGGTAACGATATGGAATCTGAGTTCTCTGGACAAGTCCCTACTTGGAAATGACATCCCAGGTCCTCTCACTGGCCACTGGGTCACCCAGAGGCATGTCCCCTGATGCTGTAGGCATCCTCCAGGAATATCATCTAGTTCAGTTCAAGGTAGAATATGAAAAACACTTTGCTCTCCACCGGGAGCTCCTGTACATCCCCTTCCCCTGCCTGGGTTACACCAGGGATGGAGATTGCCTTTGGCCCCTGCTACTTCTCCCCAGCCCTAGACTCAAGCTGGACCAGACCAGCAGAATGCCTGACCTCCATCAAAAGCAGATGGTATTCAAACTGACATAACACACACGCATAGGCATTTTACTAGCTTATTTTTCAAAATAAAAGGTGCTTTTGGGGAAGCTGTAATCTGACTTCTAAATATAGCTGGGCAAACTAATTTTAAAATGCAGAAAAGGGTTGGGAAAATTTACTTTTTAATTTTAAAAGGCAATAGAGTATGTCCCTGTTTTGATTATAGACACCTTTGAAAAAAAGAAATGACTATGCCCCCATCTTTCATAATAAATGCAATGCTGAGACATCTCAGTTTTGCTTGCAGGAGACATTCTCATTCTTTTCCAACTTAACCAAGCCTTTTGCAGTCTCAACTGAGAACTGTCTGACACTCTAAGGGGGGAGATGGAGGTCAGGAAAGCGCATCCATTTCCATGGTTTCAATTTCTTTTTTTGCCTTGATGAATTCTCCAATCTCTATCCTGAGGCCCTAAGCTGGCTCCTAAGTTCCGGTTCTGTATACACAACTATTACCAGACATTTTTCCTGATGTTCCCGAACCATCTCATCCTTTAACATAACCAAACTGAGTTCACTGTGTCTCACAAAACCTACTCTTCCTTCTCTGGTCCATCCTCAGTAGATGGTACCCCTTCCCTAAGTTGTCCCAGCCAGAAACCCACTGTCATCCTCAACCCTTCACTCTCCCAACTCTTCCACTCCATCCAGCCACCCGGTGCAGACCACAGAACCTTCATTCTTCTTGTCACCATCCATCCTAGTTCCGGCCGCCATCATTTCTAGCTAGGATCCCGCATCAGCTTACCAACTAAGCTTCCTGAGTCTCATCTCGCTGCCTTCCAACCTACTTTCACATTGTAGCCGGAGAGAGTCTGAGAAAACAAGGCTGATTTTATCTTCCTTGATTAACTCATTTCAGTGACTCCTCACTGAATTCAAGACCTAGCACAAATCCTGTACTAGGACTTATTAGGTTCATGGGTCTGGGAGAGTGAAAATCCACTTTGCTAGATAACTAGTTAGTAGACTACGGTGATCCCAGTGCCATTCAAAGACTCCAGTTAGTATTATAGAAAAGTAGAAAATTATAACCAACAGGAATAACGGTGTGTGACTGTTACCTCAAGTGAGTGAGAGAGCATTTTTGTTCGCTAGGATAGGGTTTAGGTTACAGAGGTATCATTAAGGAGTCCTTAATCCTAAGGAACAAATATTTGGCTTCCAGGCAGAATCATGCCCACTAAAAAGTCTTCTCAAGGTCAAGGAATAGAAAGCACTTATGAATTTCCAGCCGTTCCAGTGATAGTGATGACAATGGTTCAGAGAGTTTTGCAACATCTGGAAGGTCTGAGTTGGGAATAAAGATGCCTGGAGGATAAACATGGAAAATGGTGAAGAAAAAGCAAAGGCACAGACAAATGCCTTCGAGGCTTCCTGAAAAGAACTAATCCCTGCTGCATGGTGTGATTTTCTGTTACCAAAAACAGTCATGTTTCTAAGGAAAGGTTGTTCCCCACTGTGGTGGTTCCCCTCTGAAATGCCCACCCAGTATCTGCTCCTCAGGTGATTAATTCAGAACTCACTAGATAATCACAAACAATAGTTTTTGGATGCACTGTTAGAAAAAGTAGTTTCCCTCAGCAACTCCAGCCCAGCTGGGTTCAGTCCCCAGGCAAGTGTGGAAGCAGCAGAACTTTCGCCTGGACTAGTTGTCAATTTGTCTCTCTCATTCACAGAAAAATTTCCATGGGAAGAGAAGAAAGCTACAATTTGTAGCATGAAAATAATGACACTTATTGTTGTCTCTTATTCCAGTTTGATTCTGGTGAGTTAGAAGTTAGCTCCACTTTACGTCTCGAGATGCTATCAGTGTTAGCAAGTGGCTGGCTTAGGAACATGCTAGAACCTGGGGCTCTGGCAGGTTTCCATTTTCCTAGTAGTTTGGTTTTTTTCAGAAAGCTTACATATCTAAGAATAACTAAAGAGGGATGCTATTAGCAGCAGGGAGACCAACTAGGAGACTAGTACATTAATCTGTCTTAGATTTCTGACCAATGGCTAAAAGCTGTAGGAAATCAGATTTGGGCTGCCCTGAAAATAAGTCTTAGCATCAGTGAAAGTATCCTAAGATAGGATGTATAACCACTCACTGAAGCATCATACTGGGGACCCAAGCATCATAAAGCATCCTATTAAAACACTCTTAAGGGACCCTTCTAACCCGGAAGTTTTAGAACTCCCTAGGAAAGCAAACAGTAGTACTGGGGGACAAAACATTGGTTGTTGTGAATGTCTTGCTTCCTTTTTAATACTGCAATAAAGAAATTGTGCATTGGAAGGATTTTAAGAGGCACATACACATAAGAATATGGACATGTTATTGGATCTGACAATTTACTCAGCTGATATAACTTTTTCTGGGAATGGCATGTATTTCAATAATCTGTAAATTTTCTTCGTAGTCTATTTGGGATCCAGCATACATATTTTGATCTAACTTGTTGTTGAAATTATTTATAACCACTTCCCATAAACTCTTGAGGCACCTAGAGCCAAGCGGACATCTGGGCTACAAATAGAGAAGGATGTGAATATGCAGAAAGAGTAACGCACGTGCTCAGGGTTACACAGCTGGTGAGCAGAAGGGCTATAGATTAAAAATTCTTGTCTTCAGACTGCCGGTTCATAAACCTTTCTATTCATTAATACACTGAATTTTTCAATTGCAAGAGTAGAAATAGCTCTGATTATTTGGGAGTGCTCAGAGAATCTGCTCTAAGAAATATGGATGCCATCAAGATTATTATCTGTAGCTAGCATTTAGATATTAAGTATATAGCTTGAGCCCTTGCTTATTTTTTGAGCTCATGACCCATACATGCATCTCCACTTAGATGTCTCACAGGAACCTCAATATTAATCTGTCCAAAATGACACCCTAATCTGTTTGCCTTCCAGTATTCCCCATCTCTATAAATGATATTTAACATTCACTCATTTGTTTGTGACAAAAACATGGCAGTCAATCCTGATACCTTCTTGATATCTCCAATAGACTATACCTCCTAACAATGCCCAAGTCTTTGCACATCCCTCTGTCTCACTGTCATGGCCCAATCCAAGCCACCACCATCTATCATCTGCAAGAGAATCTTCTCATTGGTCTCCTGCATGCATGTGTCATCCTCCTTTTTCTCTAGGATGATCTTTATGAAATGCAACTAACTCCAATTCCGTGACATCTCTGCCTATATGTCTCAAGTGCTTTCCAGTGCTCTCAGATGAAATCCACAATCACTAACACGGCTCATCAGGCCATACGATCTGGTCTTGCCTCTCTCTCCTAATCTGCCTTGCATACCTTCCATGACGCCTCCAATCATCCTCACCTTCTCTCAATTCTCTGCCCCAGGACCTTCACACCTGCTGTTCCCTTTACATGTAATGTTCTCTCCATCTCCATCCCCTTTGTGGTGCTTACTCTTCCTCATCCTTTAGGTCTAAGATTAAATTCCAGCTCTTCAGGAAAACTATCTCTGATCTCTCTCTACCCACCTACACATTCCGGATTGCACCTAGGAATTCTCTTGTTAAATGCAACCAAAACATCCTATACTCTTCATTCCTAACACTTGTCACAATTGTTCTTATATGATGACGTGTATGATGATTTGCTTAATGTCTTTCCCTATATAAATTTCATCAAGATAGGAATTGTGCCTGGCACAGCAGAGGCATTTAGGAAATATTCATGAAAAATACTCACATTCACTGAGCACTCATATGCCAGACATCGTGCAATACATTTTGCAAACATTATCCCATTTAACTCCTCCCTACAGCCCTATGTGGACATATTCTCACCCCCATTTTACAGATGAAGAAACTGAGGCTTAAGGAGTTTAATTCACAACTAAAGAAACAGCTGAGCTCAGCTTCAAACCCAGTCCTGTTTGACACCAAAGCTTATGCTTTTAACCTCCAGATTACGCTAAGAGTAGGTCTCTGCTTTGGGGGCTTTCTAATGAAAATAGTGTTCACTGTTACAATGCTCAAAGTTCAAAACAAAAACAATCATCCGAGTGGCCAAGAAAATTAATCACACATCTTATGTACTATTTTTCAGAAAGCAGAGAAATGTATAATTCAAATCACTGAAACAACAATAAATTCCTCCAAGTTAATAATTTTGTTTGTTCGGGTTAGATATGATTGGCCACGTGAAAAACTGTGAACATTATATTCTGTCAAAAAACCTTTGACAAAACTCTTAATAAAGTAGGCTTAGAAAACAATCAGGTTAGACTAGGTCAGAAGGTATGATTCGTCATTTATTTAAAAAAATTAGAGTCCAGGCCTAAAAGGAGAACTGAAATCTTCAGTTCTTGAACATGGAGAGTAGGAAAAAGTGAAGGAGAGCAAAATGAAAATAGTCACCATCTATTGTGGTGCATAAAAATACCAATTCCTGGGCTTCCCTGGTGGCGCAGTGGTTGAGAGTCCGCCTGCCGATGCAGGGGACACGGGTTCGTGCCCCGGTCCGGGACGATCCCACATGCCGCAGAGTGGGCTATGGCCGCTGAGCCTGCGCGTCCGGAGCCTGTGCTCCGCAACGGGAGGGGCCACAACAGTGAGAGGCCCACGTACCGCAAAAAAAAAAAAAACAAAAAACAATTCCTGCTACAGACTCTTTAGAGCTGCTCCTTGTTCCTGGGAAGGAAATCCTGAATGCTCACTTACTGGTCTACTGTTAAGGGCAGGTTTCCTACCTTCTCTGTGCCTCAGTTTCCTCCTACAGGTAAGCACAGTGCCTGGCTGTAAGCACACATTACATCTGAGCGATTTCTTCTTGCATATATGTCAGTTCTGCGTCTAGTTTCAGGGTATCTCCCTCATTCATTAGTGCTGATCTTGTCTATTTTTAACCTTCAGGGATACTTTCCAAGGTCAGAAACCAGACCTTCTGGTTATCCATGAGTATATCTTCCTATCGAGATGCATCTGGGATTCTTGTTCTGACAGTAGGACTCTGGTCTCCTGTGAGCCCTTCCTGACAACATTTCTACTTGATTGTCTCCTTAAACAGTGATCAGCCAGGTACCTCACCTGTCATTTTCTCAAAGCAGCTGCTCTGAGAATTCCCAGGTACTTGGAGAGAACTTTGACCCTTATTCACTGTATTGGGGGGAAAAGTTCATTCACACTGACGTGGGTTCCCATTTCTTGGATAGCCTGCTGCCTGATAAAACCTAACTTTGGCAACAAAAAGGAAAGGTATAATTTTGTCCGTTTGAGAATTTTCTTGGACTGGGTTGAGTCTAGTTACGTAAATAGTAGGTGCTTTTCCAAGTTGTGCTGTGTCCAGACTAGGGCTAGAGCCACACGCTCATTCCATTGCATTTCTCTCTTGCATCCCCTCCTCACTAAGGGGCACCTGGCCTTTCTACCACCTGGCACTTTGTTTCTTATTTTTGTCTGTTTTAGATGAAAAGGCTCTTAGGAGTGAGGCATAGTTTTCTTGGTTTTGTCTTCAAAGTTTTTAAAGTTTCACAGTCCCATAAAACCTGCAAGAATTCTTCAGAGACCATGGGAGTGACGATGGCGGTTCTCGTAATAATAACAATAAAAACAGATGTTAATTATTGAGCACTTTCAAGTGTCCAGTATTGTGTTAAGTGCTTTTCATGAATCACCTCATTAACTCATCACAACCCTATAAGGTTATACTGTTTATCCCCATTTTGCAGATGAGGAAAATGGGACTTGGGGAGTTTAATAACTTGGCACAGAACAATCAGCTAGTAAGAGTGAAGCTGTGTTCAGATCCACCTCTGTTTGTCTCCAGATCCTGCACTGCACCCCGTAATACTGAACTTGTCAAACAAACCAATCAAAAAAGGAGAAAACCTAAATAGACATTTCTCCAAAGAAGACATACAGATGGCCAACAGGCATATGAAAAGATGCTCAACATCGCTAATTATTAGAGAAATGCAAATCAAAACTACAATGAGGTATCACCTTACGCCGGTCAGAATGGCCAACGTCAAAAAGTCTACAAATAATAAATGCTGGAGGGGATGTGGAGAAAAGGGAACCCTCTTGCACTGTTGGTGGGAATGTAAACTAGTAGGGCCACTATGCAGAACAGTATGGAGATTCCTTAAGAAGCTAAAAATAGAGTTATAATATGATCCAGTAATCTCATTCTTGGGCATGGGTCCCCAAAAGATGAAAACTGTAATTTGAAAAGATACATGCACTCCAATATTCATAACAGCACTATTTACAAGGGCCAAGACATGGAAACAACCCACGTGCCCATCAACAAGTGATTTATTTAAGAAGATGTGGTATAATATATTAAACACACACAATGCAATATTACTCAGCCATTAAAAAACTAATGAAATATTGCCATTTGCAGCAACATGGATGGACCTAGAGAGTATCATACTAAGTGAAGTAAGTCACATAGAGGAAGACATATAACCTATGGAATTAACAGATGCAAACTACTTTACATAAAGTAGATAAGCAGTAAGGATTTACTGCACAGCACAGGGAACTATATTCAATATCTTGAATCACTATATTCAATATCTTCTTTTATATATATATATATATAACTGAATCACTTTGCTGTACACTTGAAACTAACACAGTGTTGTAAATCAACTATATTTCAATAATAAAACAAAAACAATGACTACACACCTATTAGAATGGCCAAAATCTAAAACACTGACAACACCAAATGCTAGTGAGGAGGTGGAGCAACAGGAATTCTCATTTATTACTGGTGGGAATGTGAAAATAGTACACCACTTTGGAAAATAGTTTGGTGGTTTGTTTTTTTTACAAAACTAAACATACTCTTACCATGCAATCCAGTAGCTTATGCTTCTTGATATTTACCCAAAGGAGTTGAAAACTTATCTCCACAGAAAAACCTGCACATGGATGTTTAGAGCAGCTTGATTCATAATTGCCAAAACTTGGAAGCAACCAAGGTGTCTTTCAGTAGGTGAATGGATAAATAAACTGTGATACATCCAGACAATGGAATGTTATTCAGTGATAAAAAAGAAATGAGCTATCAAGTTGTGAAATGACACGGAGGAACCTGAAATGCATATTACTAAGTGAAAGAAGCCAATGTGAAAAGGTAAATACTGTATGATTCCAACTATATATGATATTCTGGAAAAGACAAAACTATGCACATAGTAAAAAGATCCATGGTTGCCAGAGGTTAGAGGGGAGGGAGGGAGGGATGAATAGGTGTGGCATGGAGAATTTTTAGGGCAGTGAAACATTTGTATGTTACTGTAATGGTGGATACATGTCATTGTACGTTTGTTCAAACCCATGGAATGTACAACACTAAGAGTGAACCCTAATGTAAACTGTGGACTTTGGGTGATTATGACATGTCAATGTAGGTTCATCAATTGTAATGAATGTAGGATGCTGGTCGGGGATGTTGATAATGAGGGAGGCTGTGTGTGTGTGGGGAGTATATGGGGAATCTCTGTACTTTCCTCTCAATTTTGCTGTAAATCAAAACCTGTTTAAAACTTTTATATGAAAATGAAAAAACCTTTCAGAGTTAAAAAAAATTAAATATGTACTGTTTGTGAAAGAACCAAAATAAAAAACGAAATATCATTATATGGCTAAAAGAAAAATGTAGTTTGGAATTACACACACACACACACACACACACAAACCAACATGGGGTAGCACTATTAGTATCAAACAAAACAGAATTCAAAGTGCAAGGCATTTCATGGGATAAAGATGCTTATTTTATGTTGATAAAAGGCATACTTCCCAATAGAGCTGTATTTGTTAAATTTTATGTATCAAATGATATCAAATATATATGTATGTGTGTATATGTATAGATATTAAAATGCTCTTAGGAAAAGATTGATAAAGCCGTACTCATAGTAGAATGACTAAAATATAAACTCAGCAAAATATCTATTGATAATTTTTCAGTTGAAGAGTAAATCAAAACTGCAATGACAGACAACTTAGAAAATACTGACATCTGAAGTTCATATAATTTTTATGTGTTATAAAATATATTCTTCTTTTGATTTTTTTCAATCATTTAAAAAATGTAAAAATCATTCTTAATTCACAGGCCTTCAAAAAAAGGAAGCAGCTTGTATTTGGCCCATGGGCCACAGCTTGCTAATACCTAAAGAAGGATTTATCCCTCACTTTAAGGGGAATTTGTTTGAGATTAGAAATATTTTTTTCTGTTCTTTCCTTGATTATTAAAAATGTTTTTTAGGAACAAAGGTGTCTAAAATTATAATTAATGAACAATGTTCTAGAAGGCACAGTCAATGCAATGGCAGAAGAAAAGAAACGGGATATAATGGAAAAGACAACTTATTGTTATTTGTATACTGCATACTAATGATTTGTTGCCTGGAAAACAAATGGTGTATTTTATCCTAAAAAATCATATTTCTTAGCTTTGACTACTAAAAAGACCTAGAAACAATGAACAATGCAGTGTAATAAGTCTCCTACTAGACTGTGACCTCAAATACTGTTTCCCACTAAAAAGAACCAAGGATTCTTGGAGAAATCGGGTCTGGGCAGGAAACAGACAAAAACAGACACGAATATGGTAGTCATGAGAAACCATGGGATCATGTCAAAAGGACTCAGGAACTAACCTGAAGAAGTTGCCACCGGCCAAAGTTGGCACAGTTTGAGGCTTGATAAGGATTTTAAAAAAGTATTAATCATCACAGTAAGGATTAATAATGTGCTTCAATCTACAAGTTTGAATCAAGCATTTATCCTGCCTCTCTTGTAAAATCTATACCTCAACTACTCAAATAGTTGATGAGTGGAAGTTGCTCCTTTTAGATGTTTTCCAGCTAATAATAAATGAAGGTAGAATGACAGAGAATAGATAGAATGTAACCATTTTGTGATCCTAATAAGTAAAGCAAATTGATGAATTGAGGCAGAGGTCATCATTATCGATAGAGAGAACCAATAAACATTATGTACCTCCTGATGGAAGTACACCATCAGGGCATTAATTTTAAAATGAAATCAAACATCTGATAAAGGCTTTTGGTTCTAATGACCAATTTCCAGGAAATACAAGGAGAAAAGGAACATGACAACACACGGATGAAGTCAGCGGAATCTAGACTATGGAAAACTGTGCATTCAAATAAAATAAAAATAAAATTTTTAAGGAAAAGGAAAAAAAAGAGATGAAGGGGGAACTTGTAGGGTGAAAAAGACTTGAGACACATAAAACCAACCATAATATATGAACCTTATTTGGATCTCAATTTAAACAAAAAGATTATAATAGTATTATTAAAAAATTGGAGAAATGTAAACACTGACTGGATATTTCATAATAAGTAATAATTGTTGACTTTCCTCTTAGAAATGATAATGATATTATGGTTATGCTTTTCAAAAATGAGTATTGTATAGAGGTACATAGTGAAAAATTTGCAGATGAATCAATGTGCTGTCTAGAATTTGCTTCGAAAGCATCTGCATGGAGTAGGGAATTTGAATAAAACGAACGGTCTACATCTCTATTTATAATTGTTAAAACTGGGTGATAGGGCAGCCTCATTACCCTGTTCTCTCTACTTTTGTATTTGTATTTGATAATTTGATAATAAAAATTTAAAAAATTAAAAAAGAATGAAAGCATATAACTATCAAAACAGTTCACTTCTTACCTGATTAACTTCTAATTTGGTAACATCAACAGATGTAATCCACATAAACAAAAGCTCTTTGAGGGTCTCAATAAT
This sequence comes from Grampus griseus, assembly GCF_964374135.1. Lineage (NCBI taxonomy): Eukaryota > Metazoa > Chordata > Mammalia > Artiodactyla > Delphinidae > Grampus > Grampus griseus. Next base: position 103,209,159 of record NC_139000.1, read on the forward strand.
TTTTAAAATTGTAAAGGAGGCCTGAGACCAAAAAGTCTGAGAACTGCTGTACTCAAGTGTTTATTAAGGATACAGAGAAAAAAAAGGAAAAATGTCAAGGGAAAAGTGGTCAAGATGTAGTAATTACTTCAGTAAATAATCATTAAACACTATGTCCAAAGTACTGAAATGAAACTGGAGGGATAAAAGTTATCCTCAGGCTGTCAAGCTGGCTGTCTGATTCCAAGTCAGACACCAATCGTTATCTGCATTGACAAGGAAGTTAGCTTTCAATAATTCCTAGTGATGATCCAAATTATCTGCTCTTTTAGCTGAGTGGATGGGCAAAGCTTTGAACATCTCTCACTAAGAAAAGCGTAGCTTTACTAACCCATGGAGAAAACGTGTTCTAAAAAGGACTCCTAATATATTCAGCAGATCCAAATACACTTATCCCTTTGCTTATACAAGTCATCAACACTAACAGTTCTCACCTACCTCCTGCTTATTCTCATTTACTTTTGTTCCAAGGACATTTTTCAGAGATACTAGTTCATTTTTCTTGACATATCATTTAATGCATGGGTAGGGAAAGCCAACTTCTTTGATTATCTGGAGTCTAATGAAAAATAAGGCTAGAAAGGTATATGCCTGCAAAAAAGACACAAAACTGTAAAATATTCTAAACTTTACAAGAAGAGTATATTTTAGGAATTATGTAGGTTACCATTCTTCAAAACCCAAATGGAGGGTTACTTCTTTAAGAAACTTTTCCAAAACACTTCTCACCCACCACCAACCCCATGTCAAAATTAAATACTCCCTTGTGCTCCTCTGAGCACTTTGATTTTCATCTTATGTCCTTTATTAATTTCTTGTATATGACAATTTATTACATTACTTTCTCCTTTGCTTCCCTGCCTAGGGAGGTCTTTTTGAGCAGGTACTTTGCCTTATTCATATTTGATTCTCAACAATGTGGTACATGGTGCCAATTTTCAGTAATGGACGTTAAATTTAATTAGCTAAAAAATCCTAAGAGTTACTTACCTATGTTGCATTTGTTTATTTAATGTGTGTAGTTCTGAACGTTACCAACTGCCTTGATCTATTGTCATTTACGTAAAACATTACTTTCAAGGAGCGTGGGGTACATATTCTTTTTCAGTTCACATAGTACACTCACCAAGATAGACCATAAGCTGCTTCATGAAACAAGTCTCATTTCATTTAAAAGTACTGAAATCATACAAAGTCTGACTACATAAGAAATTAATAATGATAACATATGTAAGAAAACCCACACTATCTTATAATTATGCAATATATTTCTAAATAATTCATGAATTAAAGATGAAATCAGGAGGGATATTAGAAAATATTTTGAACCAATAGGTAATGAAAATAAAACACACTAAAATGAATGGGATGCAGCTAAGGCACGCAAAGACACAGCTAAAGCTTAGAGGGAAACTTAGAGCTTTAAATGACTACATTAGAAAAGAAGAAAGATCTAAAATTGGTGACCTAAGCTTACACCGTTAGTAACTAAGGAAAAATAAAACCAGAATAGTAAATTAAAAATAAGTAGAAGGAAAAAATAATAAAAAGGAGAAATCAGTGGAATAGAAAACTGACATATGGTAGAGAAAATTAACAAGTCAAAAGCAGGTTCTTTGAAAAGATCAATAAAGTGGACAAATCTCTAGCTAGACTGATTCTCCTCCTCCCCTGCCAAAAAAAAAAAAAAGAGAGAGAGAGAGAAAATAGGAGTCACCAATGCCATGAATAAGAATGATGCTACCACTACATATTATATAGACATTAAATGGATAATAAGAGAATATTAAGAGCCACTCTGTGTCAACCAATTTGACAACTTAGATGAATTGGACAAATTTCCAACAATATATGAAAAGGATATGACCTTTCATGTTATGGCCTATTATGACCAATTATAGATTATTCCAGTAATACAAGCCTGGTTTAACCTTCAAAAAATCAAATGATAGGGCTTCCCTGGTGGTGCAGTGGTTGGGAGTCCGCCTGCCAATGCAGGGGACACGGGTTCGTGCCCCGGTCCGGGAAGATCCCACATGCTATGGAGCAGCTAGGCCCGTGAGCCACGGCCGCTGAGCCTGCGCGTCCGGAGCCTGTGCTCTGCAACGGTAGAGGCCACAACGGTGAGAGGCCTGTGTACCGCAAAAAAAAAAAATTTTTTTAAAAATTAAAAAAATCAAATGATAAAATTCACCATATTAACAGAATTAAAGAGAAAAACTAAATGATCCTTTCAATAGATACAGAAAAATCATCTGATGAAAGTAAATAATCATGATAAAAACTCTCAGTAAACTCAGAATGGTAACTGATAAATGACACTTATGAAAAACCTACAGCTAATGGTGAAATATTGAATTGTTTTCCCCTGATATCTGCTCAGGACATTAGGAACTAAAAGGCATAGAAGTGGAAAAGGTGAAGGAAAACTATCCTTATTTGCAGATGATAAGATTATGTATATAGAAAATCGCAAAGGCTGAGTCTACAAAATAACTACAGAAACTAGGAAATGCATTTAGCAAACTCATAGAATACATGGTTAATATGTAAAAATCAACTGTATTCTTATATGCTAGCAGGAAACGTTTGTAACATATAAAGGTAATCCCATTTATACTAGCACCTAAAACATAAAATACTTAGGAATACATCTAAAACTTTGTCAAAGACTTCTATACAGTTTTGTGTGTGATAACTGTACTTGAAATCACTCTCTTAGCAAATTTCCAGTGTTTAACACAGTATTATTAAGTATAGTAATCATGTCTATACATTCGATCTCTAGACTTATTCATCCTACATAATTGCAGCTTGGTATCCGTTAACCAGCATCTCCTCACCCTCTCCCGCCCCATCCTTGCCCAGCCCCTGGACCACTCTTTTACCCTCTGCTTCTATGAATTGTTTTTTTTGTTTGTTTTTTTTTGTAGATTTCACATATAAGTGAGATCACACTGTATTTATCTCTCTCTGTCTGGCTTGTTTTACTTAGCATAATGTTCTCCATGTTCATCCATGCAGTCACAACAGGCAGAATTTCCTTCTTTCTCATGAAAGAATAATATTCCATGGTGTATATATACCACATCTTTATCCACTCATCTGTTAATGGACTTGGGTTTGCTTCTGTAACTTGGCTACTGTGAATCATGCTGCGATGAACATGGGCGTGTAGTTATCTCTTCATGATCTTGCTCTTATTTCCTTTGGTTAGATACCAAGTGAGATTACTGGGTCATACAGTAGTTCTATTTTTAATTTTTTGAGGAATTTCCATACTGTTTTCCATAGTAGCTGTATCAATTTACATTCCAACCCATAGTGCACAAGGGTTCCCTTTTCTCTACATCTTTGCCAACACTTATCTTTTTTCTTTTTGATAATAGCCCATTCTAACAGGTGATATCTTATTATGGTTTTGATTGGTATTCCCTCATGATTAATGATATTGAGCACCCTTCCATATATCTGTTAGCCATTTGTATGTCTTCTTTTGAAAAATGACTATTCACATCCTTTACCCATTTTAAAATCAGGTTATTTGTTTTCTTGCTATTGAGTTGAGTTTCTTACATATTTTGGATATTACCTGCTTATCATAAATGGTTTGCAAATATTTTCTCCCATTCTGTAGGTTATCACTTCACTCTTGATTGTTTCCTTTGCCATGCATAAACTTCTTAGCTTGATACTATCCCATTTGTCTATTTTTGCTTTTGTTGCCTGTGCTTTTGGGGTCATATCCAAAAAATCGTCGCCTAGATCAATGTCAAGACACTTTTCCTGTTTTCTTCTAATAGTTTTACGGTTTCAGGTCTTACATTTAAGTCCTTAATCTATTTTAGTTGATTTTTCTATATGGAGTGAGATAAGGGACAAGATTCATTCTTCTGCATGAGGAAAACCAGTTTTACCAACACCACTTATTGAGGAGACTATCCTTTCCTCTCTGTGTATTCTTGGTACTTTTGTCAAAGATCAATTGACTATAAATACTTGGATTTATGTCTGGGGTCTCTATTCCATTCCATTAGTTTATATGTATATTTTTATGCCAGTACCATGTTGTTTTAATTACCATAGTTTTGTAATATATTTTGAAATCAGGTAGTGTGTTTCCTCCAACTTATTTTTTTTCTATTTCTGTGAAAAATGTCATTGAAATTTTGATATGTGTTGCACTGAATCTGTAGATTGTAGTATGAACATTTAAAAATATTAATTCTTCCAATCCAGAAACACAGGATATCTTTCCATTTACTTGTGTCCACTTCAATTTCTTTAATCAATGTTTTACAGTTTTCCATGTACAGGTATTTCATGTCATTAGTTAAATTTATTCTCAAGTATTTTATTGTTTTTGATGCTACTGTAAAGGGGATTGTTTTCTTAAGTCCTTTTTTGGATAATTTGCTGTTAGTGTATAGAAATACCATTGATTTTTGTATGCTGATTTTGTGTCCTGTTACTCTAGTGAACTCATTTATTAGTTCTAGCAGGTTTTTGTTAAGTCTTTAGGGTTTTCTACATATAAAATCATGTCATCAGCAAACAAAATTTTACTGCTTCCTTTCCAATTTGGGTGCCTTTCTTTCTTTCTTGTTTCTTTCTTTTCTTTTCTTTTCTTTCTTTCTTTCTTCCTCTCTTCTTCCTTCTTTTCTTTCTTCCTTCCTTCCTTCCTTCTTTTCTTTTCTGTCCTTCTTTTTTTTTCTTCCTAATTGTTCTGGCTTGGACTTTCAGTACTATATTGAATAGAAGTGGTGAGAATGGGCATCCTTGTTTTGCTCCTGTTCTTAGAAAAAAAGCTTTTCACCATTGACTGTGATGTTAGCTGTGCGCTTGTTATAAATAGCCTTTATTATGTTGAGGTACATTCCTTCCATATCTAATTTGTAAAGAGATTTTATCATGAAAGGGTGCTGAATTTTGTCAAATGCTTTTCTACATCTATTGAGATGATCATACAATTTTTATCCTTCATTCTGTTAACGTGGAGCATCACAATTATTGATTTACATATGTTGAACAATTATTGTATCCAAGGATAACTCTCACTTGATCATGGTGTAGGATCCTTTTAACATGCTTTTGAATTCAGTTTTCTAGTATTCTGTTGAGGATTTTTGCATCTATGTTCACCAAGGATATTGGTCCCTAATTTTTTTTCTTGTAGTATACTTGTCTGACTATACTTGTCTGACTATACTTGTCTGAGAATAATTTGTTATGAGAATAATTTTGACCTTGAGATGAATGGATAAGTTCCTAGAAACATGCAACCTACCAAGAGTGAATCATGAAGAAATAGAAAATCTGAACAAACAATGAGTAAGGAGATTGAATCAGGAATCAAAAATCTCCCAAAAAATAAAAGCCAGGAACTGATGGCTTCACTGGTGAATTCTACCAAACATTTAAAGAAGCATAAATACCAATCTTTCTTATTTTTTTCAAAATATTGAAGAAGAATAAACATTTCCAAACTCATGCTAAAAGGCTTTTCTGTTTGTTGAAATTAACAAGTGAACCTGTAAAATTTATATGGAAATACAAAACATCTAGAATAAACAGAGCAATTTTTAAAAGAACAAAGTTTGAAAACACATATTACCTGATTTCAACACTGTAGAAAGCTAGAGAACTACGACAGTTTGGTATTTGCAAGACATTACGTATGTAGATCAACTACACATTATAGTCCAAACAAGAGCCTACATAAATATTGTCATTTGATTTTTGACAAGGATGCCAAGGTAACATGTAGTAGGCAGAATAACAACCCTCTACAGATTTCCATGTCCTACTCCCAGGAATCTGTGGAATATATTACTTTACATGGCAAAATAAACTTTCCAGACATGATTAAGTTAAGGATGTTGAGATGGGAAGATTATCCTGAATTATCTAGGTGGACGCAATGTAATCATGAAGATCCTTGTAAGTAAAAGTGGAGGCAGGAGGGCTGGGGTTAGAGTGGAAGTAGAGGTCAGAGTGATGTGAGTGCTGACTTTGTAGATGGAGAGGGCCATGAGGCAAGGCACACAGTCTATCGAATTCTGCAAAAGGTAAGGAACAATTTCACCTTTAGAACCTTAAGGAACAGAGTCTTGCTGACTTCGATTTGATTTTTGTGCTGTAAGATCTATTTCTGACCTCAAGAACTGTAAGACCACAAATTTGTATTGTTTCAAGCCACTAAGTTTGCAGTAATTTGTTATAGCAGCAATAGTAAACTAATACATATCTAATGGTTAAAAAAAAGTGTTTTTCAACAATGTTTCTGAATCATCTAGTTATCCATATGGGAAAAAAAAAGAACATTAACCCTTATTTCATACCATACATAAAAATTAATTCAAAATGGATCATAAGCCTAAGTGTAAAACCTATACCTATGAAATTTCTAGAAGAAAACATAGGAGAACAGCTTTGTGACCTTGGAGTAGGCAAAGGTTATTCAGATAGAATACCAGAAGTATGAAGTATAATGAAAAATATTGATAAATTGGACTTTATCAAATTTTTGTTTTTGGAAGACACTATTAAAAAACCAAAAAGACAGGAAGAAACTAATCTGCAACATATATATCAGATAAAGGATATGTGTCCAGAATATACAAAGAACTCTTACAACTCAATAATAAGACAGTATATGTCACATAATAACAAAAAATGTGTAAAAGATTTGAAGATATCCTTCACCAAAAAAGAAACAAATGGCCAGTAATCACATGAAAAGATAATACACGTTGTTAGTCATCAGTAAAATACAAAGTAAAGTCACCATGAGATACCACTGTATACCCATTACAATAGACAAAAAAACCTGACAATAGCACATGCTGGTGAAAAGCAATTGGAAACCTCATACACTGTTGGTGGGAATGTAAAATAGTCGAATCGTTTTGCAAAAGATTTTGGGAGTTAAAAAGTTAAAACACACACTGAGCACATGACCCAGTCATTTCTATTTACTCAGGAGAAATGAAAACATATATCCACACAAAGGCTTAGATAGAAATGTTCAAAGCAGCTTTGTTTGTAATAGCCCCAAACTTCAAAGAGTCCAAATGTTCAGCAATAGTTGAAAGTATACTCAGCAACAAAAAGGAACTAACTTGATACAACATAGACACATCTCAAAATCATGGTGAATTAAAGAGGCAAAAAAAGAGTACATACTATATGATTCCATTCACACAGAGTCTAGAAATTCCAAGCTAATATATAGTGACAGAAAACAGATTAGTGTTTGCCTGGGGGCACAAGTCCATGACTCCAGAGTTGTGTTCTGAATTACTCAAACATATGTCACTGTTTGTTTAATGAACAAATGCTCATATAAAGTGGAGAATCTCTAAACTAAAAGTTTGGGGGCTAATTCCAGAATGACCACTGACAAGTCAGGTAACCTCTGTGCAACCCATCGGAAGAATATCTAACACCTTAGAGGTTGGTTGTATTAGAGATCAGATGAGATGACTTATGAAAAATAATAGCAATGATAAGGTCTGATAGAAATTTAATTTATTCTTATTGTTTTGTTATTAACAGCTAGAGAGAAGTCATGAAATTGGGATTTCATAGCTCATCAGTGAGTGTCAACTATGGGTGTATATTAAAATCAACTTTGGAGTCATAGACACACACACTTGGATTCCACAGATGTTGATTCTGGGGATCTGGGGCATAGCTCTGAATTTTTTTCTAATGCCACCGGTGATTTGGATGTTCATTTTAGGCTAGGATTCAAATCCTAAAAGATCAGTTAGATGGAGCTTCATTGTGACCACTGAAATTGGGGTCACATATGTCTACCTATCTCTTTTACTTAAAGTCACCTTCCGAGTTTGCCCAGGGCAGAAGCAGTTCATGCCAGTTGTCTTGGCATAATTATTCCTAGCCTCTCTTTCATTCTCTAAAGTGTCACGGGCTGGACAGCAGATTAACATGAATTGGTATTTGCTGGTTAGGATCAACAAGGTGGGTATATCATTTCCACCTTAAAGATGAGGCAAATGATTTGCTGTAATGAAGGGAGCCCAAGACCAGGTCAACCAAGACCCAACATTTATTTCATGTTCACTATGTGCCCAGAACTTTATAAATGTGTTCCATATATTATCTCACTTAATTTTCCAAAAATGCTATGAAGTGAAGTATTATTACAGATGAGGAAACAGGCATGAGAGGCTAAGGAACCTGCCTGACACCACTCGAGAAGGAAATAGAGGAAGAGGATTTGAACTCACGCAACCCAGTGATCTGGAACCTATGCTCTCAGCCTGTACCCCTTGGCCTTACCACATGCAACCACATTCTTTTTGTTTGAAGAATGAGCTGGCATGTTGATCGAACAGTTTTCTTCCTCGGAAGGAAGAAGGAAAACCTCTATCTATCAGGTCGCCACTTCTGCCCCACCTCTGCTCTCCCCCCAACCCCAGCATGACCCACTGTGGGGAATTATTACTGTTCTATTTTTAACTGGCTGCAATTCATTCAGCCTCCTAACTGTGTTTGTATCAAAATAATTTCCACCACAGCTTTCCTTTGGATACGGTGAAACCAGCCCCAGAAGTTGAGTGTTTACGCATAAGAGTTTATTTTTTAAATTGAAACCAGGCTTCTGTTTTGCTCATCCTTTGAAGGATAATAGCGAAGAGGGTGTAAAAAGCTCTTTATCAGTTAATACAGTGGCCCTAGGTGGAAAAAAGAAGCACTATTCAAGTTTTCTGTGGCTTCTGACTCAGTTTTAACGGAATGTAAGTACAATGCCAGAGCCTGATAAAAATAGAAATTCTCTGGTGTCCAGGCTCTTCTCCAGATGGTGCATGGGAATCCAGATAGTAACTCATCACTGAGAGGGTCACTATTAATTAGTGGGAAGATGTCAAGCTTTACACAGGGCAGTAAGTGAAAATAGCTTAGAGTTTAGAGTAGAGCTGTTGCTATTGCCAGAGAATCGGGGTTGCTCCCTAAGCGTCTTTGGGAGCAAGTCTCTGGATTAATTGAGAGCTCAGTCACTATATAAAGCAGCCACATGCCTTGAAGGATGAAACAGGAAGAGACAGTGTGGTTGGCCCTGGTTAGATATGGCCTGAGGGAAAGTCCTAGAAAAGGAGAAAGAACCCACCAGGTACGCAGAAAGGAAAGTGACGATCTAGACCCCACTTAAAAGAAGTGAAAGGAGAACAGGGCAGAGCCTTCCGCTTCAGGTCACCAGAGTGGATGGGAGTAGGGGAAGCAGACCTTGTGAGCACTGAGAGAGGATGGGTCAGTGGGAGGAGAGCCGGGGCTCGGATACGTATGGACCATCTCCTTCTCTACTGAGGGCCTGCAGAGCTTGACTTTGGCCTTGTTCATAATGTGAAACTTATGTAGGGGAAACACTACAAAAGAAAATGTGTTCAATGAATGAGCTTAAAATTCCCAAAACCCGTGGCTCAACAACGTCCTATAACCAGGTGCAATCGATATAAGAAGAGAGAGCCTTATAATAGTTTTCACAACAATAATTATTTTCCTTCATAAAGATTACAAGCTTACCTGCCTCCCATTAAGCACAGCCTCCTAAGAGGAATTAGCTTCCAGCCTTGGGCAAGCCACTTACCTCTCCAAGTCTTCCTTCTTTATCTGTCTAATGAGGATGATCATAGCTATTTTCACAGGATTTCTTTTAGCAATGAAATAACAGTGTACGTGCAACAATCAGGGAGGGTGATTAAAATATTAATTTAAGTAATGAAAGAAATACAAATGATTGGTACCATTAAGTTAGAATCAGAGCGAAACGACTCTTTCTTTCTGATTTGACTGCAGGGTATCTCTCCCCTAGTCAATTCTTACTAATTTTCACTATCAAGAGTCAGTGTCATTTACAAGCAGCTCATGCAGCTCAATATCAAAAAAACAAACAACCCAATCCAAAAATGGGCGGAAGACCTAAATAGACATTTCTCCAAAGAAGATATACAGACTGCCAACAAACACATGAAAGGATGCTCAACATCACTAATCATTAGAGAAATGCAAATCAAAACTACAATGAGGTGTCACCTCACACCGGTCAGAATGGCCATCATCAAAAAATCTACAAACAATAAATGCTGGAGAGGGTGTGGAGAAAAGGGAACCCTCTTGCACTGCTGGTGGGAATGTAAATTGATACAGCCACTGTGGAGAACAGTATGGAGGTTCCTTAAAAAAACTACAAATAGAACTACCATATGACCCAGCAATCCCACTACTGGGCATATACCCTGAGCAAACCATAATTCAAAAAGAGTCATGTACCACAATGTTCATTGTAGCACTATTTACAGTAGCCAGGACATGGAAGCAACCTAAGTGACCATCAACAGATGAATTGATAAAGAAGATGTGGTACATATATACAATGGAATATTACTCAGCCATAAAAAGAAATGAAATTGAGTTATTTGTAGTGAGGTGGATAGACCTAGAGTCTGTCATACAGAGTGAAATAAGTCAGAAAGAGAAAAACAAATACCGCATGCTAACACATATATATGGAATCTAAAAAAAAAAAAAAGTGGTTCTGAAGAACTTAGGGGCAGGACAGGAATAAAGACGTAGACGTAGAGAATGGACTTGAGGACACGGGGAGTGGGAAGGGTAAACTGGGAGGAAGTGAGAGAGTGGCATGGACTTATAATACTACCAAATGTAAAATCGATAGCTAGTGGGAAGCAGCCGCATAGCACAGGGAGATCAGCTCGGTGCTTTGTGACCACCTAGAGGGGTGGGATAAGGAGGGTGGGAGGGAGATGCAAGAGGGAGGGGATATGGGGATATATGTATAGCTGATTCACTTTGTTATAAAGCAGAAACTAACACACCATTGTAAAGCAATTATACTACAATTAAGATGTTAGGGAAAAAAAAGAGTCAGTGTCCCCTATCTGAGAAGCTGCTCTGGAATGCTATGCTACAGCACTAATCTCAGTGTCTGTTCTTCTTAATAGGCAGTGAATCCCTTCAAGACTGTGCCTCATTCAGGTGTGTGGTCTGCCAGCATGTCTAGTGAATGGAGGTGCTTGGATATTCACTGAATAAAGGAATGAATGAAAATTTGTGTTGGTGGGAAACATTGGGAAGAGTACTCCCTTTGGTGGGAATGTGGCATGAACAAAAGGAGCATACTTAGAATATTCAGGAAGAGGCAGGGGACGGTGGCCTGGCTGGAGGACAGGGGTTGGGGATACTGAGAAATAGATCCGCCAGAGATGCCAGGACCCACCTGCTTTTGCTCCTGGAAATTCTGTTCCCTTTTTCCTTTTCACTGCCTCACAAGATGGCTAATTCTCTCCATCATCACACCTCCTTCTCCTCTCTGGACACAGACCCAGTTCCCAAGCCCCTTATGCTACGTCCTCTGCAATTCCTTATTTTTTTAAGTTCACAGTTGAATGGCTAATACATTTACTTGGTTCAAAAATTAGAACAATATAACGAGGTATGCACAGAGATGTCATACCCCTAGGCAATTCTGATCAGCCCGGTTTGGAAACATTGCTGGAGAACTTGGTAAAGATGCAGAGATCCAGTCCTCTCGTATGGAAATGATCCTGGCTTTTGGAGACTCCAGTAGCTCTCCAGCTGATTCTGACACACAACAGACTTTGAAAACCACTGTTCTAAGAGAGATGTGAGGCCAAATATCAGAGCCTTCCGTGGTTGTTTGTTTTTAATGCCAACTGTTAATTTTTTTTTTTTTTTTTTTTGCGGCACGCGGGCCTCTCACTGCTGTGGCCTCTCCCGTTGCGGAGCACAGGCTCCGGACGCGCAGGCTCAGCGGCCATGGCTCACGGGCCCAGCCGCTCCGCGGCATGTGGGATCTTCCTGGGCAAGGACACGAACCCGTGTCCCCTGCATCGGCAGGCAGACTCTCAACCACTGCGCCACCAGGGAAGCCCCAATTGTTAAAATTTTGCACAATCTTTTTAGACCTTAAAGTTCTCTTCTGTATTAGCCTTTTCAGGTAGAGTTCTTATTACAATGATTCTGAAAATAATAGTAGAGTAACAAGTTCTCTGTAAAATTCAGTTTTTATTCACTGGTTTGAACCCCTGTAAAATCGCAAATCCCACAAAAATGGAAAATAAGTTATCAAAAAAAAGAAAAGACTCCATCTATGCTATTCCCCCTCAGCCCTACAGGAAACCGTTTTTATTACTTTCTTGTTTACTATTCCAAAGCTTTATTTTCTGCAAACGTAAGAAAGTGTGTCTATATAGTCTTATTTGCTTACATTTCCTCCACAAAATGTAGCATACTATATATACTTTTACTCCTTTCTTTTTCTCACTTAATGCATCTTGGTACTCATTTCTTTATCAACGTGTAAAGATCTTTTCATCCTTTGTCCTAGCTGGATAGCATTCCACTGTGTGTATTTAGCATAGCTTATTAAACCAGTCCCCTATTGCTGAATTCTTGGCTTGACCCCTCCCTATTTTTCTTACTATACACACTGTGGAAATGGATGACCTAGTAATTTTGAAGAGTTTTTGAATTTGGTCTTTTACTTGCCTTTGTCCCTTGGTGATCTCAGCCATTCTTAGAACTCCACAGGTGACTTCCACACTGGTGACAAAGCCCTTTTGCGCATGTATGCCCTCTCCCCGGTTCGAGCTGCTTGCAGAATATTACAATGTTGTTATCTCAGAAATATCTCAACTGCAACTCTAAAACTGCCCTCATTTCTCCTCCGCCCTCCTCTGCTTAGCAGGTTTTCCTACTAAAAAGGTATATACACTGAGATGTCATGCTCGCTCTGCTACTTCTTCCCTCCCTTTACCTCTACATCCAGTGGGGCAAAGAAACCTCATTTTTTTCCCCTTTGTACAACATGTTGGACATACGTCCTTTCTTTTGGTTCTGATCGCTGCTATCTCGTTCGGGTTCTTGTGAACTCATACCTGGAGACATTTTAAAAACCAATATATAATTAGTTTTTCCACCATAACCATGCAGAAGGCTTTGTGGGGGGCAGATCACCACAACTTTGATGGGATTACTTCCTGTCATCACGCATATCCCCCTGCTGGTGAAGAAAGTTTATATCGCTGCTTGTAATCACACTTAGATGTGAGCTCTGTAAGAGTGGGAACCTGTCTGCCTGTTTACCATCCTACCCCTCTCATGTCTCATGAGGCAGGGCATATGGAATGTGCTAAGTATACAACTGTTGAATTTGTCTTTACAAAATAATTTCAGTGGGAGTTTCCAATCTTACCTCCCACTAATCCTCTGACTGAACTTTAAACCGAAGCCACCTTGAACACTGTGAAAGATGCCTTTTGGGCTTCCATGTCTTGGGTTATGCCATTCTCTCTGCCTGGAACAGTCTTCGCTCTTCCTCATACGCCCCTCTGGCCACATACTGAAAACCCATTATCCCCCAAGGTCCAGCCTCTCTGAGAAGTACTTTCTGATTATCCTAAAAATATTGAGGCCCCAAAGGAAGCATGCTACTTAGTAGAGAAAACCGAACCATAATGCTGGTATCTCAGCTTCCATGAGCCAAGAAACAGTAAGAGACTCTGCTGTTGGAAGCGACTCATTTCTATTTCAGTGTCATCTGGTCCTAGACCGATACTTGCCTTACAATTTTTATTGAAAAATAGGGAGAATCCCATGAAATAATAGATAGTAACCATTTGTAAAAACACAAAATCTGGGCTTCCCTGGTGGCGCAGTGGTTGAGAGTCCACCTGCCGATGCAGGGGACTCGGGTTCGTGCCCCGGTCCGGGAAGATCCCACATGCCGCGGAGCGGCTGGGCCCGTGAGCCATGGCCACTGAGCCTGTGCATCTGGAGCCTGTGCTCCGCAACGGGAGAGGCCACAGCAGTGAGAGGCCCGCGTACCGCAAAAAAAAAAAAAAAACAAAAAACCACAAAATCTTATCTACTTTAGTGATGCACAAAGGACACTTAAACTCAAATAAGTAAACAAACATGTATTCAGTTTTTACCTCTACTATATGCTGGGCACTGTGCTATACATGGAATGCAGGGATGACCTGTTCCCTCAGAGAGCTGAGGGACAGTCATGGCCACTGAGTTAGCCTCATAAAATGCAAAGTGATGTCACCTACTCAAAGGAAGATGAAAGAGTGACAATCCTGAACATGGCTTATCTCTGTAAAAGACTTGCTGTATAATTTTGGCAAAGTCTCTCCAGCAATTTGGTCCTCAGATTTCCTAGATGGTTAATAAAATTTCTTCCTTAGATTATTAAACTCTTTCCTGTGTCTCAGCTTGCAAATTTTATCACAGCAGTTGAACTCTCCAAGAAGGAGACCTTCCCTTGGAAACTGGCCGCCCTTCTCTTAACTATGCTCCCTTGGCTTGTACATGTCTTTTTTTTGTTAACCATTAAGGCTTTAAACTGAGAGGTCAAGTCAATAAAAGCCAACATCTTGTAATGTGTCTGTCTCAAGTACCAAAGTAACTTTTTTTTTTTTTTAAACAAAAGAGCAGTCATGTAGTTCTAGTAATTCAGGTAATTTGCACTGTGGGTTAATTTCACATTGAATTTCTGAATTCCCTCTGCAGTTTCTACTGAATGTAATTGTGATTGCAGATTTTTCTACTTGCTCCATCCTAGGAGTTGGTGACAGGCAACAAGCTTAAAACAGCTGCTCCATTTCAACAGGGAGAGAGGCTGCACATGTACTCTGAATGAAACCATATGTTAGAATCTTCTAACAGTGTGTTAAGGAAGGAAATGGTGGAGAATATTTCAAGAAGCTCAGTTAAAGGTAACTGAATATTTATGGGATGATCTGAAGCAACTTAAATAAGAAGGCAAGCCCTTATTAACATCTCACTCCTAAGTCACCCTGGCAAGGCAGACCTGGCATATTCCAGCCTAAAGGATGCACAGTGATTTTTCCTTGCAGAAAACCAACTAGTTCATTAGACAGCATGGAGACTTTAGCAGAGACCAGAACTTATATTTCATTTCTACCTTCCAAATCCCACTCCTGTGAATCATATATGGACAACACATCTTTGTTCCTTGGATGGCAGGTTTTGCAATTGTTTTTAATACGTGTGCTTCCTACTTGACTGACCCCAAAGAGTTTGAAAGTGAAAAAAAAACAACAAAAAAAAGAGAGTTGCGTTAATTTAAACTATGATTAACCAGTTATTTGACAAGTTACCTGAAAATTAAAAAAATCAAGATTCACCTGGCATGGCATTTTATTCTTTCACGATTTCCTCCAAATGTGTTTCTGTGCTCAGTTAGGTTTTGGAGTTAACGTGAGTTAACGTGAGCTAACTCCAGCGCACGAGAGTATGTAAGTGGGGCTCTAACTTCAAATTTCTTGCATTAGAAAAACATTGAGATTTAACTTAAAATTTGTAAAGTGCCCAGATCTTCAGTATCCAGCTCAATGGTCTTATATGGATGTGAACACACAGGAAATTGCTAACCAGACCCAAATACAGAACATCTCCATCACCTCAGAAGGCCCCCTCATGCCTGCTTCCAGTCAACGCTCCCCATAAAGGTAGTGGCTCTTCAAACCTCTAACACTATAGCTTATGTTACCTGTTTCTGAACTTCATATAAACAGAGTCATGCAGTTTGTTCTCTTTTATGTCTGACTTTGTTCACTCAACGTTCTCTGTGTGATTCACTCATACTGTTATATATATATCAGTAGTTTGGGTTTTTTATTGTTGTATAGTATTCCACTATATGAATACAACACAATGCATTTTCCTATTTAATAGGTGATGGGTACTTGTGTTGTTTCTTGTTGTTGGGCTACTCCAAATAAAACAGCTATGAACATACTTATAAATGTATTTGGGAGACAAAAGCCCTTTTTAAAAAAATGTCTGATTTGATAAATTAGATATATTTAATGTACTTTCTCTTGGAAGAAAAAGGCAACGTGACCTGCTGCAATAGGAAGCTGAGAAAACAGGACTCTGATCAGATGAATCCAGAAGTAACCTCTGCAAAATTGTGTCTTTTCTGCCTTAGATATGCCTACTCCTGCCTCTTCCTCCCCTTCTGCATCCACTCCTAAGGATGGCAACTCTTACTCACCCATTCTTATTCTGGGGCATTCTCCATACCTTCTCCACATGCCTTCAACTTACATCTACTCAGAAAAAAATATAATCAAGTGACTAATACTTAGGCTTAAATAATAATGACACCACTGTCCTGATGCTACATGCATATTAACAGGAAACATAGTGTAACTACAATTTTTAAGCATTAATTACAACCATATACTTCTAGAAATTGTGAGCCGAAGGACAGGTAATGAAAGATTATACTCGCTTTAATAGTTAAACATAGTAGAGGAAGGTTTTTCAGTGAAAGCTGTTCAGTTGCTCTGAAAAAGCAGAAACTGATAAATATTGGCTTCCTCCTATTATATCCACGGCAGGCAACCTACTCCAAGCCACCAAAAGATCAGGTAAAATGATTTTCAGTAACATATCTAGTGCGAAGCTTTTAAAGGCAAGATTAGAAAGAAGGCATAATAAATATTTGGCACTCTTTTGTCTTGCCCTTCTCAGCCCTACCCCTCTCAAACGTTCTGCCCCACGGATTAACAAAGACTTAGTGAATGAATGAAGACTCTCCCTGTAAGGGAACGTGTGGCTGAAAGGGATCTTAACTACCCTTGAATCCATCCATCTATCTGTGCATGCATGCAGGCATCCACCCATCTATCCATCTGATGCTTAGATCCCAGACCAGTGCTCCACAATGTGGACATCCGGTCTGTGTTTCATTCTTTCCAGTGATATAGGACGCACACAAACCAAGCAGCCAGCTTATTCCTGACAAAGTAACAAGGTCAACAAGTAGCTTTGGTAAGTTAGCATTCTTGTGTTCTGTTTATTTTATTCTCCATGGCTATAACCATCGTTTCGGCCACTGTGCCATAGGACATTAAAAACAAAAGGCAATTTCGTATGTAAAGGTCTTTGAAGACTGGGATCTAAAACCTAGACAAAATGAAGGGCAAGTCTTAGAGCTCAAGTTTTTCTATAAGCTTTGGAGCAGGAGAATGATTTCTCTACAAGTGACAAGGTCCTGATTCTCAGCTTTGCCGTGTGGGGCTCACACATTTGCTTTGTTTTGGCCAGCACCATATTTCTAAAATAATGAATACATTGTTAAATTTTAACATTAGACTATTTCACATAAAAAACTTGAGTCTGGCTTATCCTAACAGAAAGAGGACGCTTCATGATTTTCATGATCCTTTTTCATAACTTGAAAAGAATATCTTTAGTGATTACTATCTGATATAGTGAAGACACACTCCCTGGAATGAAATGGTTCCTTTAATTTGGCTTTAATGTATTTTCTTCCTGCCAAATAAATTTAATTTAATACCTTAAAATTTAAAAAGCATATATGTCACCATTTTATGTTTCTTTCCATCCATCCATCCAACCATCCTTCCATCCAACAATTTTTCCATTTTCAGACTGTGTTGGCCAAGTGATAATGGCTGTTATTTATGGATGGTAGAATTTTAGGTGGCCTTTAACTTTCTTTTTGTATTTTTCTGAGGTGCTGTCATTTTTAGTATTCAACACATATTTTTATATAATAATAGTCTTGTCACTTAACACATATCTTTAAAATTCAAATATATTTCTTTTATCTCTTGAACTGAACTTTTAATGGATATGATTAGTGAAATCTAAATTAATAATAAACATCATTTTTCAGATTATAAGAAAAACTTAAAATCCAGAGCTTCTCTATTGGGTAGCTTTTACCTCTAATACCAACCCTTATTATTTAACTCATTTTAATAATTTAGAAAAACATGTATTTTATTCCTTTTATTGGTCAATATCATTTAGACATATGGGCCAAAATGTCAAAAATTTTCACTACCAAATTCTCATCAAGACATACTGGATTAACTTCTATGATACAAGATGGTAAAATAAGACTCTTAAAGAGACTTAAAGATAACATGTAGATTTCCATTTCTGGAAATAGGATAGATGAGATATATTGAAAACTTCCTGTAACAGAATACCTAGACATAATGGGTAAAATTTAATAAGACCCCCTGTACGTACATAGCTAAGTTATAAGATAACAAAAAGTTCTCCAAGGCCCAAAAACAAGAGGTTGTTGAAAACAGAGTATCAACATAACACTGACCTAATGTTGCCTTATGGGCACTTACTGTTCTTGATTATCAAGAGATGTGAGTTTCAGGAACCACATGGGGACAGAACATGAAGCTCTGGGTCTGCACAAGAGTGGGGGGAATATAAACTAAGATCCTTGCATGAAACCTGGAATCCTCAAAGGGCTAGGCCTTCAATGAAAAGGTAGATGACTAGGAACCTTACCAGTCTCAGCCTGGATCCTGACTGTGGGAGAGAAAAGTCTTTGTTGAGAACTGAACCATAACAAAAATTAAATATATCCAAACTTGGAGAAATAGTCAAACTTCTTCAGTGTCTGTATCATTTTACATTGCCACTGGCAATTTATGAGTGATCCAACTCATCTGCATCATTGCCAGCATTTGATGTTGTCACTATTTTTTATTTTAGCCATCCCGATAGTTGTGTAATGATATCTAACTATTGTTTTCATTTGCATTTCCCTAATGGCTAGTGATGCTTTTCATTATCATTCAAAAGTACATCTTTTCGTGTACTTATTGAGATGTCTGTTCATGTCTTTTGCCCATGTTCTACTTGGATTGGCTTTATTACTGTTGTTTTGAGAGTTCCTCAGATATTCTAGACAGCAGTCTTAGGATTGCTGAATACAGGATTTGAAAATATTTCCTCCCAGTATGTAACTCATCTTTTCATCTGCTCAACAGGGTCTTTTGCAGAGCGAAATTTTAAAATTTTTATAAAGTCCAGTGTATTAATTTTTCCTTTTATGAATAATGCTTTTAGTGCCAAGTCTTGTCTAAACCTAGATGTCAACGATTTTCTCCTTTGTTTTTCTAAAAGTTTTATAGCTTTGTGTTTTCTACACTTACATCCATGATACATTTTGAGTTAATTTTTGTTTAGTGTGTAAGGTTTAGGTTGAGGTTCAATTTTTGCCTCTGGGTGTCCGGTTGCTCTAGCGTTATCTGTTGAACAAGCTATCTTTCCTCCATTGAATTGTTTTTGCATCTTTGTCAGAAATCAATTGGGCATATTTGTGTGGGTCTATGTTTGGGTTTTCCATTTTGTTCCATTGATCTGCGTGTCTGTCCCTCTGCTTGGTTACTGTCACTATATAATCAATTTTGAAATCTGATAGAGTGATTCCTCTCACTTTAAATTTGTTTCCAAGTGGTTTTAGCTATTCTAGTTCCTTTGCCTTTCACATAAATTTTAGAAGAGTCTTATGTATAACTATTGATACAAAAAAAATCTTGCTAGAGTTTTGATAGTGATTGTGTTAAACCTCTGTATTAATTTGGGGAGAATTGATATATTTGCTATATTGAGTCCATGAACACAATATGTCTCTCCATTTATTTACATCTTCTTTGATTTCTTTCATCAGCATTTTATTGTTTTCAGCATGCAGATACTGTATAATGCACTATTAGATTTAAACCTAAGTCTTTGTATAGTATTGATATATTTAATTTTGATGTCCATGTGCTCATTACCGGTACATAAATATATATATTTTTTGTTTTGTTTAACTTGTATTCTGAGACCTTGCTGAACTCTCTTGCTAGTTCTAGAAGGTTTTTTAAAAAATAAATTCCTTTGAATTTTCAATGTATATATCATATCTACAAATAACAACAGTTTCATGTCTTTTCTTTCCTTTTCTTGCATGGACTAGAACTTTCAGCAATATGCTGAATAAGAGTAATGAGAGTGAAGGGCTTCCCTGGTGGCGCAGTGGTTGAGAGTCCGCCTGCCCATGCAGGGGACACAGGTTCGTGCCCCAGTCCAGGAAGATCCCACATGCCACAGAGCGACTGGGCCCGTGAGCCATTGCCGCTGAGCCTGCGCATCCGGAGCCCGTGCTCCGCAACGGGAGAGGCCACAACAGTGAGAGGCCCGCGTACCGCAAAAAAAAAAAAAAAAAGTAGTGAGAGTGAAGATCACTGCCTTGTTCCTAATTTAAGGGGGAAAGCATTTACTCTTTTACGATTATGTTGAATGTAATCTGTAGGTTTATTGTAGATAATCTTTATCAAGGTGAGAAAGTTTCACCATCTACTCCTAGTTTTCTGAGGGTTTTCATAATATCTGCATATTAGCTTTTGTCAAATGCTTTTTCTACATCAATTGATATGATTATGTGACTTTAGTGTGTTAATATGATAAATTACACTGATTGATTTTCAAATATTAAATTAGCCTTGAATCCTTGGAATAAATTCCACTTGGCGATGATATACAATTATTTTTGTATATTGCTAAATTCTATTTGTTATTATTTTGTTAAGAATTTCTGCATACATTCATGAAAGATACTAGACTGTAGTTTTCTTTTTCTCCTTTTCCCCTTCCTTCCTCTCTAGCTCTCTTTCTCTCTCTCCCTTCTTTCTTCCTTTCTCCCTTTCTTTCTTTCTTTTTCTTTTTTTTTCCTTCCTTCCTTCCTTCTATCTTCCTTTCTTTCCCTCCCTCCCTCCCTCTTTTCCTTCCTTTCTTCCTTCCTTTCTGGTACTAGCTCCAAAATGAGTTGGTAAGTATTCCATCCCCTTCTATTTTCTTTGGATATTATTCTTCATGGAAACCATCTGGGTCTGGAGATTTCTTTTCTGACAGTTTTAAGGTAACAAATTCAATTTCCTTAATAGTTATAGGGTTATTTAAATTATCTATTTATATTGTGTGAGGTGTGATAGTTTGCACTTTTCATGAAATTAGTCCATTTCATCTGAGCTGTCATATTGATGTGTGTAGAGTTGTTTGTAGTACTACCTCATCCTTCTGATGTCTGCAGGATCTGCAGTGATATCCTGCTTCACTCCTGATATTGGCAATTTATGTCTTCTCTCTTTTTTTCCTGGTCAGTCTTACTAAATGTCTGTCAATTTAATTGATTTTTTTCAAAGAACTAGCTCTTTGTGTTATTGATTTTCCCTATTGTTTTTCTGTTTTCAATTTCATTGATTTTTTACTCTTATCTTTTTATTTCCTTTCTTCTTCTTGCTTTGGGTTTATTCTGATTTCCTTTTTTCTAGTTTCTTGAAATAGAAATTTAGATTATTTGAGACTTTTCATTAGGATGTCAGTATTTCCATCTAGCACTACATTAGCTGTGTCCCACACATTTTGATACGTTTGCTTTTCATTTTCACTCAGTTCAATGTATTTCTGTTGAGACTTCCTCTTTGGCCCATGGATTATTTAGAAGTATGTTTTTTAGTTTCTAAGTGTCTGGGTTTTTCCCTGTTGTCTTTCTGTTATTGACTCCGTGTTTGATTCCACTGTGGTCAGAGACCACCTGTACACGTATGCTTTTAATTTTACATTTGTTGATGTGAGTTTTCTGGTTTAGAAAATGATATATAGTCTAGGAGTCCTTGAAAAGTGTGTTTTCTGCTGTTGTTGGGTGACATCTTCTATAAATGTCAATTAGACACTCTTGATTGATAGTGTGTTGAGTTCTAAATGCTTGCTGATTTTCTGTCTGGTTGTTTCATCAATTGTTGAGAGAGGGGTGTTGAAATCTCCACGTATACTGTGGATTTCTCTGTTTCTCCTTTCAGTTCTCTCAGCTGCTCCACGTCTTTTGCAGCTATGTTGTTTGGTGCACACACATTTAGGATTGCTAAATGTCCTCTTGGTGGGCTGACCTATTTATCAGTAATTTGCATGCTCTGAAGACTACGTTATCTGATATTAATATAGACATTCTTGCTTTCTTTTGGTTAATGTTTGCATAGTCTGTTTTTTCCATTGTTTCACTTTCAAACTCATATATGAAGTGAGTTACTTGTAGACAGCATATAGATGGGTCATGTTTTTAAAATCTACTCTGCCAAGTCTGTGATTTATGAGGCAAAAAACGACAACACAGGAAACTTATCACTGTGTTGTTCCTCAGGTCTGAAGGTCTCTAGCTGGTCTACCTTTTCTCCATCTTTCAGAATCTTCTTATGTTTACTTTATACATAATGTCCAGGATTTTTAGTTGAAATTAGTGGAAGGGATAGGCCAAAATACATATACTCCATCTTTCTGGAAGAAGTCACTAGTCACATTTTGTAAGAATTTTTTGTTGCTATTTATCCATCAGAAATAAAATACACTGTGGTGGGTTAGAGAGGAGATTTTGGAGTCAGACTAGCCAATATGCACCATGCTTCCACCATATATGACCTTGGCAAGTGAACAAATATCTCCAAGACTTACATTCTTCATCTGTAAGATTGTACTTACCTCATACATTGTTTTAAGGGGAGATTACACATACAAGTTATTAGCATGTGGCTACTGAGAACTTGAAATATGGCTAGTATGATTGAGGAAGTGAAACTTTTCATTTCAAGTCATTTAAATAGCCACATGTGGCTAGTAGCTACAATATTAGACAACACAGACTTAACTGTTATAAATGAGGATAACAATAATCCTCACAGCATTAAGGTAGAGTAAATAGAAATACAGAAAATAAAACTGCTTTGAAGACATTCTAGTATGTAACCTAAAATGATATTTGTAGTCAATATAATAAGTCAAGGACTTTTTGGGTACAGAATGAGAAAGGTTTTTTCTGCCTTCCAACTGAGAACTGACTTGTTGTATTATAGGCATGAATAGAAAAATAAATACTTGGACCTAGAGATTATCATACTAAGCGAAGTAAGTCAGAAAGAGAAGGACAAATACCATATGATATCACTTATATGTGGAATCTAAAATACAACACAAATGAACATATATACGAAACAGAAACAGACTCACAGACAGAGAGAACAGACTTGTGGTTGCCAAGGGGTGGAGAGGGATAGATTGGAATTTGGGATTAGCAGATGCAAACTAGTATATATAGGATGGATAAACAACAAGATCCTACTGTATAGCACAGGGAACTGTATTCAATATCCTATGATAAACCTTAATGGAAAAGAATATGAAAAAGAATAGATGTATGTATAACTATCATTTTGCTGTACAGCAGAAATTAACACAACACTGTAAATCAACTATACTTCAATAAAATTTAAAAAAAGAAAAATAAATATCAGCAAGAAATGGACAAAGTGAAGGAGGATGGCAACAGGAAGCAAAATGTGTGGCTAGTCTTCTCCAAAGTGTGTCCCTCTCTGTGACACACTCAGACACCCGCACAGCATGGCAGCTTCCTTCCACAATGTCACCTGATGAGTTCCACCCTACATGGTGGCTCTCTGCTGGGGGCTGGGCACGGGTAGCAATTTTCTTCTGCTTCCTCACAAAGCATCATCTCACGGAATTCATTATGGAGATAGGTCCCCCACAGGGATGTGCTCTGGCATGAAAAACTTGTCCCTGATTAGCCCCAGCTCTGATTCCCCCCTCTCAAAAATGTGTACAAGGAAAGTAGATGAGGTTCATTGACAGATAGTTCATTATTTCCCTGTGACAGGTATAAATTCCTGAAGAAAAAGAACTTTTCTTCCATCTTGGAAATGAGGACAAGTGGGCTGGCTCCAGAAGCACTGGGAATGCTGTGAGGCTGCCCGGGTTCTCGACATATTTGTGCCACCAACTATGTATGTGGCACCAGGAAATTCAGCTCCTTTTCTTCCTGTGTAAAATGAAGGATCAGAACTCAATAGCTCAAGATCCCCACCAGGACCACAATTCCATTATTTCCACCTGACGTGTACATTTTTGTGACTACAAGGAAAAGGAAACATCACTCCCTGATGTATATCACAGTTACAGCTGTATAGATGAGGAACCAGAGGTACAGTAGGACCACGATTTGGTCAAAGCCTCACAAGAAGGTGGCAAAACTGGAAATGAAAACCTCAAACTCCAAGCCCTCGGGTCTTTGCCATATACTATGGTGCTCTGAGCTCATTTACTAGTTTTTGTTTTTGTTTTTGTTTTGGCCTCACTGTGCTGCACATGTGATCTTAGGTCCCCGACCAGGGATCGAACCTGTGCCCCTTGCAGTGGAAGCACAGAGTCTTAACCACTGGACCGCCAGGGAAGTCCTCTGAGCTCAGTTAGAAGACAGTACTGTTCAGGGCTGGAAAACGGAATGCCTAGTGAATATACCTGCTTCTCTCTCCTTCCCCTGCCTTCGTAGCTCAACCTCTACTTCTGTTAACACCAGCCCTGGTTCAGATATGTAGAAAGGAGGATAAAAGCAGAACAAAAGAAATAGGGAGCCAAAAAAAGTACAAAAAGGTGCTGAATAGTTTCCATTGGTTCAGAAAGAAAGGCACTTAGAGTTTCCATGAGAGCCAGCATCTTCATAGAATCATGAACAGTTAAAAGGGAAGACAGGAAGGTGGAGTGACTTGTTTCAGGCGACAGAGGTTTATTTAGTAAGTGGACACTAATAATGGACAGCAGAGCCTGGGAATTAAGGCCAATTCTAGTTCCAGTCTCAGCTCTGCCACACTCCAGCTGGGAAACCTCGGTCAGGGCAGCTTCTCTGAAATTTTATTTTTCTCATCTCTGTAAAGGGGGTTGTGAAACCGCTTCATAAGTTTATTGTGATGATTAAAACGAGATAATGTATGTAACACAGCTGTCCAAGATAAGAACATAATAGAAGAGAAGATTTATTGGTTTGGACTAGAGCCCAGATATTGTTTCAATCAAGTGATCTTCCTATTATAATATGCTGCCCCCCTTCTTCCCTCCCTCCTACCCCAATGCCAGCTCATTCCCTTAAGCCATCTAATTAGCTAAATAAAGAGTGCAGACAGGGTCTATGTAAAAATGCTCTAGGAGCCAAGTGAAATCCCCAGGGATGCGAAGAAACCTACATGGCCAATTACCGCAGCATCATTTCATTTCCTGGGAGTGACTAATACCCAGAGATGGTCACTTAAACACTAATTGCAGAACAACAGGTAGAAATCCTGTTAAATGAGCCCAACACTATTTCTGGGGAAAAAGACAGCAAGCCTCTCTGATCCACGAGTATACTTGCTTCTTAATCTACAGAAAGACGGCGGCTTCCGTTTCCAACTGGACATAAGATTTCGATTGCATTGGTAATTGTTCTTAAGCTAGTGGGCAGATTTACAGCGTGGAACTGAATTATCATCACAAAAATGTCCCCGCTCCATTCTGTGAGCATTTGATTTTTCTGAATTCAAGCAGTGCATGAAACAACGATGCTTCAGAGAAGCCATCCACACCCACACCTCTTACTGAGGCCCTTCCAGGGCCTCGTTGCCCACTTCTGTGCTGAGAGGGGGGGAGGAGAGAGCCTCTTCTTTAATAAGAGGGTTTTAGGGCGACTGTGAATCATCCCTCCCCAACCCCTAGCTGGCTTTCCACCTCCCAACAGTACCTTTGTTTCCTTTCTTCTCTCTTCCTGCTTTTAACCCTATATCCATCCAACACCAAAGACAGACAGTTGGGCTGCATTACAAAAGGCGTAAGGCAAGCGAGGAGGAGGATGGATTTCCTTCACTTCCTAAGTCTGCCCCACTTCCTTACCTGCAAGGAGATCGAAAGCCCTTCTCACTGGTCAGCCTTGGGTCTCTCATCCCCCAAAGGCTGTGTTTACCCCACCTGCAAGCTGTCCACCATTCTTGTCAAAATGTCCTAATCCCTCCTACTTCAGTCTTATTTATTCTCTAAGTCCAGGTCAAGTACCACCTCCTTAAAATTTCTTCCTTAGCTGCTTCAGCCCTCATACAACTCCTGTTGCTTCTTTAGAAAAACACAAAGCGTACTTCATAATTATATACAAATTGTATTGTTGTGTAACGTAGACTCCTTGTCCTGAGTTAATGATCCTGAAGGAAGGAGACCAAATCTCGCATCACTCTTGTATCCCACATGGGTGTCCTGGCTCAATGCTAGGCACAGACCTGGTTGCCTATTTGATACCTGCTTAAAACAGAAAACCCACTTCCAACTTCCACACGCTGGTGTTTGCATGAGGGCACGAACTTGATAAGCCACAGAGACAGCTTTCCACGGTGCTAGGGTTCAATTCAACACAGAACATATTTTTTTGAATTCCCCCGGTGTTCCAGGTACTGAGCTGGCCACTGGTCGTATCAGAAACACACTCTGTGCAATGCAGTCTTCACCACTTCTTTCTCAGGAGATGGCCAACCCTACAAACTGACCTTATTCTCATCACGAAGATAATGGAAACAGGATGCCTTACAGCTGAGCCAATACTTCATGTCTGTCAAGGCTCAGCTCAAGCTGGACTTCCTTCTGTGACTTTCCTCAGACTGCGTAACCGTAAGTACCTTCACTTTCCCCAAGGAAATGAAATGAGGAATGTTAGAATAATTGACTAAGACGATTGTCTCACGAGATGATCTTTTTTTTTTTTTTTTTTTTTTTTTTATGCGATACGCAGGCCTCTCACTGTTGTGGCCTATCCTGTCACGGAGCACAGGCTCCGGACGTGCAGGCTCAGCAGCCATGGCTCACGGGCCCAGCCGCTCCGCGGCACGTGGGATCTTCCCTGACCGGGGCACGAACCCGTGTCCCCTGCATCAGCAGGCAGACTCTCAACCACTGCGCCACCAGGGAAGCCCCACGAGATGATCTTTTGAATCTATTTCCAGTTGGTGGCTGGGTGTTCTGACTGGCAGGCAGCTCTTCAGTAGACTCCTTCCACCTGTGCTCTGCCACCCCCAAAGGCCATGGTGTCACCTATGATCCGGAGGCGGCAGTAGGGCCACATTACAACTTTCATGGCTCTTCTTCCATACAAAATATTAAAAATTATATTTTATGACTTGGTATAAAGATGAATATATTATGTATGAATACCTTTTCTTTGACCTAAAAGTTTATTTTTTGATTCTGATCTTAAAGAAATTAAAACCTTCCATGAGGCCTTAAGAGCATCCTGGTTCCTAGGTACTGTTCTTATCCAGTCTGTGGTCATCTCTCCCTGGTCTGAAGCTCCATGGTGCTGGTCTACCCATGCCCTTGGCAACCAGCTCGTGGGGACTTGCTCTGCCCACGTGATATGGACACATCAGACAGACAGTAGGGTCTTAGGCCTCTTGCTAGCTCTCCAGCATATTGCACAGTGCTTGGTCCAGAGCTAGGGCTCTATGTGTTACTGATGACACAGCTGTGCACGACTGGACAATTTCCTTGACTCAGTAAACTTCTGTTTCCTCATCTGTAAAATGGAGCTCAAGATCTGAATCTTTCTCATGGTATTGCTGTGAGGATGAAATGAGACGGTTCATGCTTAACACAGAATCTGGCACATGGTAAGCACTGCATAAATGTTAACTTCGTTATCATTATGATTTAATACGACGATAACTCGTAGTTATAGAATGCTAGGGTTTTCAAAGAACTACCACAGGATGATACTGT
Organism: Grampus griseus; assembly: GCF_964374135.1. NCBI lineage: Eukaryota > Metazoa > Chordata > Mammalia > Artiodactyla > Delphinidae > Grampus > Grampus griseus. The sequence continues at coordinate 103,236,696 of NC_139000.1, forward strand.
GTGGCCACGGTTTTCACGTCTCACTGCAGCCAAAGCTGGTTTATGGAAAATGTTGAGATTTAACCAAAAGGTTTTAGAATAAGACAGATGTAGATTTGAATTCCACTCTGCCACTCACCAGCTGGGTGACACGTGACATATTGAATCTCTCCGAGACTTCATTTTCTCATCTATAAAATCAAATCATAATACCAGTTGCTTTGCAAGTACTAAAAAAAAACCGTCCCAGAGTTTGGGATTGACGTGTACACACTGCTGTATTTAAAATGGACAACCAACAAGGACCTACTGTGTAGCACAGGGAACTCTGCTCAATATTATGTAACAACCTAAACGGGGAAAAAATTTGAAAAAGAATAGATACATGTATATGTATAACTGAATCACTTTGCTGTACACCTGAAACGAACACAACATTGTTAATCAACTATACTCCAGTATAAAATAAAAATTAAAAAAATAAACCCACTTAGTTCATTTTGCTGTTCAGTTTAAAAAACAAAAACAAAACAAAACCATCCGGGGTCTCCCTGCCACCAGGTTGCCTTACTTTTTTGTTGAGGAAGAAGATTAGTCTAACAAAACCCCTCCTACTTGCCTGTGGTTACAAAAGCCTCTAAGTCCTCATGGGAGACCAGGAGATTGGGTACAAAGGTCAAGAATACTAGGTCCTCTTCCCTGTCCCATCCCTGTTAAAATAAAAACACTGTACTCCTGGAAGGGGTGAACGCCCAAGTTCTTCATCACTTGTTAACACCTTAACATAAACCTGCTTCTCGTCTCCAGAGAGCAGCTCCAGCAGCTGGTGGAGGAGGGAAGATTTCAGAACGCAGGGCTGGGGGCTAAAGCCTGAGATGCTGAGGACTGACTGTGTTCCTTTCTTTAGGCATCTGTTGTTTCTGGGATACTGGCACGACCACAATATGATGAAATCCTCTTGGTTTTAGAGTGACTATTCTCCCTGTAGACCTCTTCTCTAATAAATGAAGTCGTGGGGTGTACACTTCAATTCTTTCAAGTCTTTGTGGTCAGTGGCCAAGAGTCAGTTGACCTAAACATTGGAAACGCCTGTAGCCTAGTGAGCATTAATATTTGCTAGGGACACATCATAACCACACGCAGGGTATCCTTGGTTAGAACCCAGGGCCTGATGCCAGTCCTGCCTTTGCCACATACAAGCCACATCACTGTATCATGGGATTCCTCCATTTCTGTTTCTTCCTTTAAATTTGAATCATAGCAGTACCTGCAGGGCTGTACACATGAGGTAGTTCAGGTCAAGCTTACGGTGTCTGGAACATAATTTTGCCAGAAGCATTGTATCTCAGTACAGCAGAGCCACGGTACACAAACAATTGCTGGAAGCTGGGAAACACACCAGGAACCATGGTGCCTTCCAGCTTCCACCTGAGCCGGGGATCAAACCATCACTCACCCCTACCTGGAGAGCCACAGGTAACCTGCCTGCCTCACTTGCTGGCAAAGCCAGGGTCTGGATGAACCCTGCTAGATTCAAGACCAGGTGACAAGAGGGGAAATATAGGGCTGACAAGAAAATGACCACAAAACAAGGCAGATTCTAATGGCTACCAGTAGTATCCATTAAAAGGAAGCAACAGAAAAAAAAAAAAAAAGGAACAGGAAGACAAGACAGTTCCAGAACATTCCAAAAAAATGAGAAAATGAGCTATGCATGTCTCTTAAAGCAAAGAGCAATATTGCAAAGATTCCAATTCACCCCTTATTTTTAATAAATTTACTTTTAATGGAATTTTCATCGGCACTTAAAATTATGTTATAAATTTCACCCATAAGAAAATATGGCAAGGAAAAGATGACAATTCAATAAATGGAGAAAGAAAACAACAACAGAAGAACACTAGGCAAAAGGATAAAAGGCTCAATCACATAGCAAAGAAATGCAGCTACGTTATCTTTGATCCCACTTCTGAATGTACAGAGCCTGCATTTGGAGTTTATTGTGAACGTGGGCAAACAGCTAGTGTCAGGGCTCAGAAGACTACCTTACAGAACACGGAAACCTAGAAAACGATAAGTAATTCCATAACACGTACTCCTGGTAAGGGTCTTCAGAGGAGATACTGAAAACTCTCACCTAAGATGCAGGCAAGCTGAGTTGAGGCAGATTCATTAGGGAAATAGTGGCTGTACATTCCGAAATGCAGACGAAGGTGGACTGGGTATCGCAGGGAGAAGAAATGTCAAAAGCTTGAGGAGAACGTGGTGTGTGGGAACAAACGTCTAATAGACTCAATTCAACTATTTGTGTCAGAACCGCGAGGACCCGGCCCAGCCCTCACGAGGCACAATATCTGGGAGTGGGGCTGGGAATCCGTACATTTACTGAGCTTTCTAGGTCATGCTTATGCTCACCAAAGCTTGAGAACAACCACTTTAACACCTGCTACCCAGACACCAACGGCTGCTTTTGGGCAGGGCCCAGTGGTCCCATGGAGTGGGGAGCAGAGGCTGGGTCGAAGCCCAAGACCACTGCTAGCAGAAGATGCTTCATGACCTATTTTTTTTTTTTTTTGCGGTACGCGGGCCTCTCACTGTTGTGGCCCCTCCCGCTGCGGAGCACAGGCTCCGGACGCGCAGGCTCAGCGGCCGTGGCTCACGGGCCCAGCCGCTCCGTGGCATGTGGGATCTTCCCGGACCGGGGCACGAACCCGCGTCCCCTGCATCAGCAGGCGGACTCTCAACCACTGCGAACAAGGGAAGCCCGATACCCTGCATTTAAAGAAAGGGGAGGACCTGCAGGAACATGGCTATGAAATGAGGATGCCCTTTACGATCTAACTATTGTCGACCCGGTCCCAAGCCCTGCTTGCTTTTGCTGTCTCCAGAACCTCCAACTTAGTTATCGGGACCCATGTCTGGACCACAGGGAAATGGCCATGAAAGGATGAAGCTCTGGACGGTATTCTTTCAATCAAAAAGGGGAAGAGTTAACAGAAGGTAAAAACCAAAGATGGTTTGGCTGGAGGGACAGCGGAGTCGGACCTTCCTCAGAGTGGCTACAGCGAGAGTTGGCAGAGACGATGCTTTACTTAAGGAATTAACTGAGAAATAGCTGTTCTGCCCAAGGTCATCTCAGCTGCCAAAACCTCAATTATTTTCCTACCCTGAAATGATCTTAGGAAAAGAATCGCTCAAGCTCTGCCACAGTGTCAGCTACTCCCTCTGGACTCCGTGTTAACCCTTCCAGAAGATTAAAATATGATTCTGCATAATGAGACTAAAAGGACCTTGACTGCATGGGAAAGGCTCACAGATGTCTAAAATACCACGTCTTGTGTGATTCCATTTATATGAAGGCCAAAGGCTGGCAAAACGAATCTATGGGTTAGAAGTTGAGAGAGCAGTTACTTGGGCTGAGAGGAAGAGGGCCACTGGGGCCTCTGGGTTCTGGTGATGTTGGTTCTTAAGCTGGGTGCTGGATACCCAGATGTGCTCACTTTGTAAAGATTTATCAAGCTGGACACTTAGGTGCACTTTTCTATGGGTATATTGTGCTTCTATAAAGTTTTTTAAGTTAAATATATATATATATACACACACACACACACACGTGTGTATATATATATATATATATATATATTTTTTTTTTTTTTTTGATTCTGCAGCTGCGTAGCCTCCCAGATGGAGCTGGTTGGGGTCTTTCCCCCTCTCTCTCTCTCCCTCTCTCTCTCTCTCTCTCTCTCTCTCACACACACACACACACACACACATTTTTTCCTCTTTACTTATTTTCACAGGATTAAATTATTTGAATGAAGCCCAAGATATTGGTCTTCATAAGGTCTTTGTTCTCACTGATGCATCCTTACTTCCCAGACTTCGGGAGACGGAGGTCTTTTATAAAGAAATATGCTGGGAAGATCAATCGTAGGCCAGGAGGCGGGCGGGCGGGGTCGCTGGAGCTGTAACCTAATCATGTATCCTTGGCAGCTAAGGCAAGATCCCCTGCTGACTTGTCAAACTCTCACATGGACGTTAAGAAGATTAAGATAACAGCATGCCTAACATAGCTAATAAAAGAGACTTAAAACAATTGGCAAAAATAGACTGAGTTATGAAATGCTTATTAGGGGTAATGATCCTGTGTCACCATAATTGCATATAGGGTCAGCTCAGTTTCACACACCAGAAAGAGGAGAGGAGGTGCCAAAGAAGACCAGCCAGGGGATATGTTCTGTGCCCATTGCCCAACCAGGCAGAGGTCATGGAGGCGCCAGGTCACATCCAGCATCTTAGACATGGGAGGAGGTGCATCTGTGCCCAAATATCCTAAATGGATTTTTCTCAGTTTAAGAATACTCACCTTGGTCTTCCCCTGTCCAGCCTGGGTACACCAGCGACACGCCAGCTTTTTTCCTGTTTGTTTTTAGGGACAAGAAGAGCATAATTCCACTCACAGGGTACTAGCTAAGGACCCTTTTGGGCCCACTGTGTCTTCCATCCATTTAGAGGAAGGAGTCACCTGGAGGCCTCGGGACTCTCTCAAGCCCGTCAGCCTTGTCTTTCCCTCACCAAACTCTCCTTCTTTCCAACAGGGAAGAGACAAGGTTGGGTCTGCAGTGAGAAATGACAAAGGCCTGAACAAAGCCCTGATGGAAGATGAGCCCTTTGATCTTCAGGGGGGAGCAGAAGCAGCTGGGAAGTCTCCTCCGTTGCTGGTGAAATGATGTCCCCGAGTCTTAAGAAGGTTATCCAGCAACGTCTTTTAAAATTGAAAGCACACATACCCTTTAAACCAGCAATCCTCCCCTTAGGGACCTATCTCCTAGAAGCCAAAGCACCTGTGTACATAAGGGAGGAGTTGGCCAAAAAAAAAAAAAAGAGCAAAAGAATGACACTAAAAATTCAAGCAGATTGTGCAGGTCAGGGAAATGGATTGAGGTATAGACTCTGGGCAGTAGACTCCACTCCTCAGGAAGCTGACTCTAAGATGGAGGTTTGCGTACAGGAGTTTTATGGGATGTGCCCTCGGGGTCACACCTGTAGGGCAGTGAGGCCAATCCCAAAGCAGCTGGGAGAGCTCTGGACAGTTGCCCTGAATTAGGACGAAGACTGTCATTGGACGTGGGCTGCTCCCACCAGCAGAGGTGAGACTGAACTGTGAACTGTGGGCCATCAGCACTTCCAGCACCGAGAGGATGACTGCTTCGGTCCCGGAGGCAAGGGACACGATGGCCCAGCACAGCATCCACTGCATGGGATATGATCACATGTATGTGTATTTGAGAAACTACAGATAGAGTGTCTATGCAGATATATAAAGGAAAAGCGTAAGCAGAAGAAAAGAGCAGCCTCTTTGACTTTCAGATTTATCTTGTACTTCGAACGTTGACAATTCTGAAGCCTAACCAGACTCCGTATCGAGGGGAAACAGAGGAGATGCCCAGCCTGGGCAGTTCTAGTGATCTCCTCTGACCTTGTCAGAGTGGAAACCAGGCGCCCAGTCTCCCAGCTGAACCAACTTCCACTCCTGAGAACTCTGCCTGCCTTCTATTTTTGAATGGGTTGGAAATAGAACCAAGGGATAAATTTTATCTTCCTTTTGCTTGTCAGGGGTGGGTACCTTGCATAAGGGTTTGAATTGAAGTCAAGTAGGAAATGCAAAGTAAAGACCTCAGAAGGACCCCCACTGTCTCCCTAAAGGGCAGAGCTATATAGGGTGCTGTCAAGTGGAGCAATTGCTCTGACCCAGCCCGCGCCAGGGAGCCCCGCGGTGACTCAGGTAAACATCCTCTTGAGACTAATTAATATGCTCTAAAATGTAGGAACCTCATAATTAAACTAGAATCAGTCCTTCAATCCCACCTTCTCCTTCTTGCCCCGTTATTATTAAGGCAAAGCCAAGAGACACACTCAACTTGCATAGTTCTCGCAAGACTGCCTTTCACAGTCATCTGAATGAGATTCTACTATCAGCCAAGTGTTTGAGAAACAATGGAGAGGAAGAGGAGGCTGACACAGAGCTTTGAAGTTCCATGTTTGTGCTGGTAAGAAAGAAAGCCTATCGTCCCAACAGGATATCTTCATTTATTTAACGTTGTTCTAGAAATAATAGCTAATGCAATTAGCCAAGAAAAGGGTGAATTATATGTATTGGAAAAGAGGACCACAGTTAGTAAGTGCAAATGATTTTTGTATACCTGGATAGCCCCAAAGAATTAGCTAAAAAATTACTAGAACCGTAATGAGAGAGCAGGAAGGTGACTGGTTAAACCTAAAGAATATTAAAATCTATAGCTTTCTTGTCTACCAGCGATCATTAGAATTAGAATGCAATGAGGTCAAGATTCCATTCACAGTAACAATAAAAATCTCAAATACCTAGGGATGTATTTAACAGGAAATGTATAGAACAAACAAAGGGAAAGCTACAAAAATTAACTGACTTGAATGAAATGATACATGCTTGGATGGGGAGTCTTTATATTGTGAAAATGTCACTTTCATATATTTTAATATACAAGTGAACAGAATTCCAAATTAGAGTTTATTTAGAACTAGGCAATTCTAAATTTCATCTAGAAGAATAAATACGGATGAAAAGCCAAAATCAGATGAGGACTGTCCCATTCGATATTAAAATATATTTCAAAGTTACAGTTGACTGTCAAACAACATGGAGGTTAGGGGAGTCAGTGCCCACGCAGTGGAAAAATCCGTGAATAACTCTGCAGTTGGCTCTCTGCATGCGGTTGGCATCTGCAGATTTAATCAGCTTCTGATTGTGTAGTACGTAGGAGGTACTTATTTTAAAAAAATCTGCATATAAGTGGACCTGTGCAGCTCAGACCCCTGTTGTTCAAGGGTCAACTGTGCATCAGTTTATAAATATCAATACCAGAATGGAAAGCAGGCTGTCTGCTGATCATTTAGCCACTTCTGATGGTCCGGCTACGGAAATTAGCATCCTCTCCTTCCTCAGCTGACCGTGGCGTCCTGTGGATGGGATTTCTTCTCCTGGCCACCTCCACCCACGTCCCATTGGCCCTGTGGTCCTCGACACCACCTTAGGAAAAGCGCTTGTAGCCCTACACTCTGGGCCTTTATCCCTTTTGACGATACTGGGTCAGACTCCGAGGTTGGGACATTAGAGCATGTCCTCTGGTTGTGTTTACAAGACACCAGACATCTTCGAGAGAAGTGACCCATCCAGCTGGAACAAACTCTTACATTTTCCACTTCCTATCAGCCTCTTAAGGGATAGGTAAAACATGCAACCCTTCTTTTAATTTTTCACTTGTTTTCTGGATTTTTGACGCCCCACATACTACAGTTTCTCAAATCTGTGTGAAGGGCCAGTTTTTTCCAAATACAACATGTACCAGTCCTTTTTTTAAATGTAAGAAAAATAAATTTTAAAAAGGGAGAAAAATACCTTAAAGACTGAGCAAAAAAAAAAAAAAAAAGACTGAGCAAATACAAGCTCCTATTTTTATGATATTCAACAGACATAAAATTTCTGTCATCTTGCTATAAATGTCTCTAAATACTCTCTTCACAGACCCGTGACAACTGTCCCTGGCCAGGCACCCGGTCCACAGACTGCACGTTCTAAACCTCGTCACCACCAAACTGGCTGCCGCTTTAGACAAGGGTTATTCACGCCCTGCGGTCTATGTAACAAGACAGTCTTACATTTGTATAACACAACTTTTTATAGCACTCAAATCTTCTCCCTCAGATGACTCTCCAGAAATATTATTCTGAGGTAATTGAGGCAGCTTTTAAACAAACCCCATTTGTCAGGCAAGAAATTCAGATCCTGGCAGAGATATTTAGTGACGCGGCCAAAGTGGTTGGTGAGGAAGCTATATTCACTCACCTGAAGTGTTCTGATTCATGATCCCAAGATCTTCCCACGCCCTACAGGAGCCAGACACGTGGCAGTGACCTGGTTACTGGTCTACGCAACGAGTCTAATCTCATGGCCCTGGTCCACAGAGCATGTTTAGTACTCACACTACAGAAGTCCCTCTCTACCTTTCTTGACCCCATATCCTCGAAGAGAAAGCCCACCAAATTGTCCAGAGCCCTAGGGCTAATGATACTGTTCTTATACTGCAACACTGTGTTAGGAAACAAATTTCAAACATCCATAGTTCTCAAAAACAATAGCAAAATCAAACTGCAGCAATGGCACTAAAAACTAAAAGCTCTCATTAAACTCTTTGAGAAGCACAGCAAATTATTTAGGCTCCGTGGCCATAACTAAGGTGGCTATGCTCACCTCCTAGTTGTTTTTCCTACCTGCAGGGACTTTATGTAACAGCAAGGTAAGTAGCCTCTTGTATGCCAAATTTGCAAATTAAACTACAAAGAAATCTCAGAAATTTCAAACAAAATCTCTGCTCATTATTCAAAAGGGGATGCTTTTCTCTGTCTTCTGCAGGAGGTGCTAGCAATGGTGTTTGGTGTGGGTGATAGCAAAGGTGAATGCTCACGTCACCTCAGCCTTCGTGCGGTTAAACGCAGCCCAAAAGAGCTGCAGGGAAGCACATGACCAGCTCTGGAAGGCAGTGCAGTGCAGGGGCAAGGCCTTGGTTCCACAGTCAGAGGGTCCTGGTTTGAATCCCAACCCTGCCACTCCTTATTGGGTAATGGGCCTAATAGAACAACAATTATTACACAAAGGTACATGGAAATGGCTTAGCACATAAGTGCTGGAAAATACTTGTCTTTGTAAATAGAAACAAAAAAGCAGGTGGAGTTCACTTCCTCTACCAGGCGTCTGCCTGCATCTTTTCCAAAAGACCCTTCTGAAAGATTTTTGACTTATTTTGGTCCCACACAGATTCTATAGTATTAAAATAGCTTCAGGTGGAGTGTGGAATCTACAGGAAACTACACAGTCAAAAGGAGAAGCAGTAAGGGTTGCATCGAAGTCTGCACTAGCCATTGGTACTCAAATGGATAGCTGGAGGGCTGATCAAAGTCCACAGTGGGGATGCTTTACTTGCAGTGGCTATTCTGACACCCACCCCAAGGATCTAACACACAAGGAGAAGATATATCATCTATGGCTCAGTGTTTCCACCTTTTCTGGCTTTGATTCCTGTCCTAACACTTTATTCTCGAACAAGGCAACTCAGGACAGGGAAACAGAATTGTCTTTCAATTACTGGAAGCGCTACAACAGACAATTAGGAAAATGCCGATTTTTTCTTCTTTTTTTTTTTGCTTCAGTTGTTCCAGTCGGCTGTAGACACTGATCACAAGACTCCTGTTTCTCAGGGCCATGTAGCTAAGCCAAGTAACCGAGTACGAACCAGAACAGGCCTCGGATCGTACAGATGTTTCACACCGTTTACTTTTTTTTAACTGGTGTTTTACTTTTCTGGCACCAAAAGAAAACTTAGAGACTTTTTTAGTTTACAAGATCGCATATAAGTGTTTTGGATAATTGAATTTTTTTTTCTTTTAAATTTAAATATTTAACAACACGAGGCTCGGGCCAGTCTTTGCCTGAATCTACATCTGAAGATTAAAGTTGGACCAAGTCATCACCAAGTCTCTGTGACAGGGAGAAAACCCAAACTCTTGGTTCTGTTTATATACAATATGCCCCAGGATCTCTGAACTCTACATTAAGACCTGTTTTATCATCTCATGTAGAACTGGCTTTGAGTCTCTTTAATTTAATTCAACAAATATTTATTCAGTACTTACTACTGTGCATTGGACATGAGGAGTCAAAGCTGATTAAGACAGATTTAGGTGAGACCTGTAGAATATAATACAGAGCTTAAGAGACATCACCTAAACCAGGCCCATCATTCTTTTGGTGAAGAATTGAGGTCTACAGACATAGAAAACAAACTTATGGTTACCAGAGGGGAAAGGCGGGTAGGGAGGGATAAATTAGGAGTTTGGGATTAACAGATACACACTACCATATATAAAATAGATAACCAACAAGGACCTACTGTATAGCACAGGGAAATACACTGGGTATTTTGTAATAACCTATAAGGGAAAAGAATCTGAAAAAAAAGATATATATGTATGTATAACTGAATCACTTTGCTGTACATCTGAAACTAACACAACATTGTAAATCAACTATACTTCAATAAAAATAAATAAATTAATTTAAAAAAATGATGGACTTCCCTGGTTGTCCAGCACAGGTTAAGACTCTGTGCTCCCAATGCAGGGGGCATGGGTTCGATCCCTGGTCGGGGAGCTAAAATCCTGCAGGCTACACAGTGCGGCTAAAACATAAAAAAAATAAATAACTATATTAAAAAAAAAAAAAAAGAATTGAGGCCAGGGGAGAAGGAACCTTCCCAGAGCCACATAGTAGCAAGTGTGAACCTTTAAAAGTCATGCTTCTGAACCAAGGTAATTCAAAAGTTCAAAATCATGGTTAAAATGTAGGTGCCATTACTTTTAAAGAAATGGTAGAAAATAAAAAGAAGCGGTAGAAAATAAGAGTCGTGTATGCATGTCCCGTATTCTGTAGATCTTGGGGCTTAGTTGTCAATCCATTTCCCAGCTGGACGCTACACACGCAGCTGTCCAGCCGGCCACCCCTTCACATAAACTGCCCGCAGATTCTCCAATCTGTCCCCTCAGTTCTGAAGGCAGAGTCAAGGCCACAATGACTCTCACTACGTCCTCAGCTCTATTCTAGGTAAGTCAGTTATTTAACCCATAGTCATAAAAACCAGGTTTTCATGCTGAAGATTTTTGTAATCTAAGGAGATATCGAGACAGACTTGCATGAAGATGTGTGTATTTAAAATCTACATTTTAATTATGAAATGTGCATGCTAATTACATTAAAAAGATCGTACTCATCAAGTCACTTGTCTTAGGAAGCCTTTTTGACACGCTGCCCCCAAATTGGAAAAGGAACCTCTTCCAACGGTACCTGTGTAATAATCACAGCCCTTTACTGGGCTCAGTGACTTAGGTCTCCACCTTGAAGTCAGGGTCTGCTTGCATCCGCCACCCAGGAGGCTCTCAATATGTTTCTTGCATAAAGTAAATAAAAGATATTTTGAGACCCTAGTCCACTCTGGGGTGGCTTCCCAGAAGAGGAATGCTGGGATTTATTTTAAGAAATGGAAAAGGTTTGGTGGAAGGAGGCACATTTCTTTGTTGGTTCCTTCGCTCTGCCTAGAAAACAGGAGCAGGGCGTGGGATGAGGGTGGTGAGAAGGGCGTGAGGAAGAGGAAAGGCATTCGCTGTTCCTCTGATTCTCCCACGATTGGAGGGAAGTTCTCAGAGGCAGGCTCTTCTGCCAGGTTCAAGGGTGGGAACAGGAAAGGCATTCCTGACTCTCGGTACAATTTCTTTTGCACTGTCATGCCATATGTTCTCCATACGAGACACCTTTGTACCGAGCTTTGTAGTGACCTTGGGAAATCACTTCCCTCTGGAAGCTGGGGTGAGTCACAGGAGGGCAGGATGCAATTTCTCCAGTTTGCAATTGGCCTGGACTATCGAATCCACGTTCTAACCCTGATGAAACACGATTGCCCAAGAGTACTGACAGATGCAACATTGGTAAATCTAAGCGTGTGGCTCTAACTCCCATCCAATGAACACAGTTAGAGAGAGAGAGAAGTCACAGTTGGACGCAGCTGACCGTTTGACTTTGAGAGGACGGCTGACCCTGGGGAGCTCTGGGCACCTGGTCAGCACAGCAGCAAGGTACAAGGGTGTGGGGAGGCAGCGGTTGGGTGGAGAAGGTGTGCGTGCAATATTCTTCTCGCTGGTGTTTGTCCCAGGAGACCTGTCTGATATTGACACCTGAACCTTGTGACAGCTGGGTTCTGCTCCACTGACGTCTATACAAAAAACATGATGCAAACCAGCTGGGGTAAAAGCAGTTCCCATGGAAACCCCCGACTTTACTTTGGAAGGTAAAAGTGATATTTAGGATGACCACAGCTATGGTTTGTATCAGCGCACTTCCTGGGAAGTTTCTTTTTATCCTGAACTTAAGCATTCCTTTTTTTCCCCTTGCCCTGCGGAATTTGGCAACAGAAAAATTTTAAATCGTATTGAAAATATTACCTTCCCAGTTAAATAGCTAAAACAGGAGGTCTTATTTATTCAAACCATACTTGTTAAAACAAATTTAACTCTAAATGGAGAAACTGTGTAAAGGTCAAGTTTTGTCTTGGATACTTGGAAAAGAGTTGCTAAGCATTTTGTCCCCCATGGAGGCTGGGTTGACACCAGGAGGTGTTATTTGTGTTATTTCCCCATAGCCATTTTTCCACCTCTCAGTAACAAGAGGAGAATTACGGCTCTAGAGAGCAGACACATCCTTATGTGGGCATGATCACAGCTGTGGTCAACATGGTCATGATAGCAGGAATAGACTAGTCGCTTTAGCACACTAGCCTGAGGACACAGAGGACATTAAGGGCACGAGGGTTGGGCGCCAGAGAGAATCATGTTCCAATACCTACTCTGCCACGTGCCCTTGCTGCATGAACCTGGGAAAGTTACTTAACCAGCCTCTGCCACAACTTCCTCATCTCTGAAATGAGAATCAGAGTACCTGTTACTCCAAACGTTTGCAAGGATTCAATGAAATAATGCACACAAAGCATTTACTATCGGCCCACAATAAACTAAAATCCCAAATTAAATCAGTCTCTAACAACTGTTTACCCTAATGGCAACGAGGACAAATGATCTTTGTCTGGCCAATAGAGTTGCCAACACATATGTGCACACGCATGCACATGTATTCAACTGTATACGTCTATTTTTTTTTTTTAATGTTGAGCCTTCTTTTAATTTATTTATTTTTTTATTTTTGGCTGTGTTGGGTCTTCGTTTCTGTGCGAGGGCTTTCTCTAGTTGTGGCAAGCGGGGGCCACTCTTCATTGCGGTGCGCGGGCCTCTCACTGTCGCGGCCTCTTTCGTTGCAGAGCACAGGCTCCAGACGTGCAGGCTCAGTAGTTGTGGCTCACGGGCCTAGTTGCTCCGTGGCATGTGGGATCCTCCCAGACCAGGGCTCGAACCTGTGTCCCCTGCATCGGCAGGCGGAGTCTCAACCACTGCGCCACCAGGGAAGCCCCTGTATACATCTATTTTTAAAAGCAGCTCTTCAAACACAAGTGTAATTACTGATTTTTATAATTAAATAGTATTGAATTAATTGCCCCTATGTTCATAGTAGTGTGATGAGCCCTGTGCAGCTCAAGTTAAACTGAGCCCGTCCTTGTCATTACAATCTAAAACAGATGACATGGGCTTCCCTGGTGGCGCAGTGGTTTAGAATCCGCCTGCCAGTGCAGGGGACACGGGTTCAAACACTGATCTAGGAAGATCCCACATGCCGCGAAGCGACTAAGCCCGTGCACCACAACTACTGAGCCTGTGCTCTAGAGCCCACGAGCCACAACTACTGAGCCCGTGCCTAGAGCCTGTGCTCCGCAAAAAGAGAAGCCACCGCAATGAGAAGCCCGCGCACCGCAACGAAGAGTAGCCCCTGCTCGCCACACCTAGAGAAAGCCTGCATGCAGCAACAAAGACCCAACTCAGCCAAAAATAAATAAATAAATAAAGTTTATAAAACAGATGACACTGACGTGGACAAATAATAAGTGTACATGTAGAGTTGCAAGCGTTTTAGAGAAATCTAGAAAGCTAGGGAGTAATACTATGCATAAATGTTAAGGTCTAATGCATTAGAAAAAAAAGTCAGAATTAAATCGATATGAAGGAAGAATCCAGTGGAAGGGAAGTGGGGAAGACAGGAGAGCGAGACCAAACTGAGCAATTCCCCGGCTTCATGCAACTCTTCTGATCTCAGAGGACAACGGCCACAAGCCCACCCACGGCTCCCCTGCTCCCCCATCCCCTGGGCCCCCCAAAGTCTAAACCCTCTCCTCATGCCCCCTTTCTCATTCCATCCCAACAGCAAAGGTGTCTGGTTTTCACAGGTACCTTCTTCTTCTAATCCTCTCAACCAATCCCTGAAGAGTCTCTCTTTTGTATCCATCTTCCTTTTCTTGGAGAAAGAAAGAATACTTGACTGTGACGCCCTTGGTGGTGACAGTTCCATCTGCTTCCTTCCTTTCCCTTCTCCCGGCTGCTGGCTCTGCTCCCCACATTTATTTTCTTCCTCCACCTCCTCCTGACCAAGCCCTGGTCCCACCACTCTCCTGAAACTGTTCCTAGTTCCCGAAATCCTACCCCGGTCTCAGAGAGAGAGGGTAACATTCCTATTTGATCACATCTCTCACTCCCTCTGCCGTCGAGTTTGATAGGTCACCAACGACCTCAGATTACTAAACACGATTTCTTTTCTGGTTCTCTCTCTCCGTGACATCTCTGCAGCATTTGACATTGGTACCACTCCCTCCTAACTGACGTTTTCTCCTTGTTTTGCTGCCAGGAGGTTATGCTATGCTGAGTCTCCCACTTTCCTAAAACTTAGGGCAATTTTCGTTTGTTCTTCTTATGCCTCATTCTCTCAACTTCATGTATGTCCTAAGATTCATCCCTAGGCCCTCCTCCTTGAGAGATGACCCATTGAATTAGCATCACCATTTACCCTTCCCATCCCAGGAGCTACCCCATCACCAAAATGCCGATGTTTGCTACTGATGTCTAGATCAGTCCAGTGAACTGAACATCCCGAGATGACAGAAATTGTTCTATACCTGCAACTGTCCAATACGGTAGCCATTAGCCATATGTCACTAATGAGCCTTTGAAATGTGTGAGCCTGAATGTGGAACTAAGTTTTTATTTTTATTTTATTTTTATGGAACTGTGTTTGCAGCTGACATGGCATTTATATCTAGTATGGGGTATTTCCAAAGCACTGAGAAATTTAGGGGAGAGGGGATGTATGAGATGGGATTTAGAGTGGAACCACATGGGGAAAATGTTACATGTGTTTTTACAAGAACTAAGTTTTTGACGTTACCTGAAGTCAATGAATTCTAATTTAACTTCAATGTACCACATGTGGCTAGAGTTTACTGTATTGAACAGCACAGCTCTTGATAGTTTCACTTAAACACCATCATTTCAGGCTGAACGTGGTCAAAACTGAAGGCCTTGCAGAAGATATTCATCCTCCCAGTGTCACTGTCCTTGGCACTACAACCCCACTCCACACTCAAAGCACAAATGCTACGTTTTGTTTATCCCACTCCGATTCTTCACATGCAGCCTCTGATTCCCATAGATTCTACCTTGAAATATCCCTATTCTCTGTGCCTCATGGCCTCACCCCTGTTCAGGTTCTCATTCAAACATAGACAGTCAGCCTGGGTCTTGGCCCACCTGTTGATCTCATCTTATTCTAACACTTGTCCACCATGTCACCTCCCTGCTCTCTACCCACAGTGGCTCCCCAGTTTTTCTTAATTCAAGGCCAAAATCCTTGTCTGGTTTTCAATAAGACACACAGGAGAATGGCGTCCGCCAAGCCTGGTCAATGTTGTCTTCGATGGCTGTCCCTTGCATGTGCGCACTTACCCCCTCTCCTAGAGTTTCCTTAAAAAAAAAAAATCCATTTCTGAGATTGTCCTTTAGTTATCTCTTGATGACAGCAAAATCATTTTACAAAGCAAATGATTGCAGATGGCAGGTAACCTTCAAAAACATTTCTCATCCTATGGGATCAAACTACATGACCAATTTGTAAACAGCAGGTTTCTCACTGGCAACTAAATGCCCCAGCGATAAGCTAAATGTGGAGAGTACACAAAACATAAAGTGTGCAATGTTCCCTTTTCAAACCCTTTTTGGGCAAAGACTACGGCTCTGCCAGCATTCCAGAACAATGACAGCCAATGTGCCCTTTGTCAACTTTCCCTCCTTCTCCTTTGAAAATGCAAACCGAACTTCTTCTGATACCCTTTACTGAGTGAGTCTGGAATCAGATACTATTACAGAGAGCAACCTGTGCTCTAGACGCCCCCAGCGGCCACTGCCAGCGGGAAGGCGAGGACTCAGTGTCCAGGACTCGGGGTTCCCTGGCCGCTTCCATAGGTGCAGCATCACTTTCATCCATTTCATATCTTGGGATTCTGAGTAGGATATCATTGGAACAAGGAATTGTGAAGCTGAGAAGCTGGAAATCTACTGGTCCCATGCAAGCCCCTTTTTCTACAGATGAGTAGCTGGAACCCAGGGCTTTTCGCAGCCGCTCCGTGGCACGTGGGATCTTCCCGGACCGGGGCACGAACCCATGTCCCCTGCATTGGCAGGCGGACTCTCAACCACTGCGCCACCAGGGAAGCCCCCCAGGGCTTTTAACTCATGGCCAGAGCACTATCCTCTGTTCCAGGGAGAGCAGCCAGGTAGCTCCATCAAGATGTCATTTCCTCCTTGTTGTGCCTTGGTTTCCACTTCTCTACATGAGCCTGGCGATTTCTATCTTACAGGCTTTTTCTAGGAATTAAATTAGATGCAAAAAGTGGCCTGCAAGCACCACTGCTATGGACTGAATGCTTGTGTCCCCCACCCCAAATTCATCTGTTGGAGCCTTACCCCTCACTGTGATGGCATTTGGGGCAGAGCCTCCAATTTGGGAGGTAATTAGGTTTGGATGAGGTCACAAGGGTGGAGTCCCCATGGTGGGATCCGTGTTCTTATAAGGAGATAAAGGGACCGGAGCTGGTTCGCTCTCTACGGTGTGAGGACAGAGCGAGAAACCAGCCGTCTGTAAACCAGGAAGAGGGTCCTCACGAGAACCTGACCACGCTGCACCCTGACCTCGAAACTTCCCAGCTCCGAAACTGTAAGAAATAAAGATCCATTGTTTAAGACATCCTGTCTGTGGTGTTCTGTTACAGCAGCTTAACCTGACCAGGGCAACCACCCCTCACGTCCCATACGTAAACTCCTTCATTTCTTTATCCTAGAAGAAGACTTGTTAAGCTTTTCACATGATTTCATCTCATCCACTTGTGATCAAGAGAAAGTTCAGCCTGCTTACCTACACAGACCCTGCCCCATCCACAGGTATCTCCCTCGGATTGCTTTGTCTTGAACCACAAGCTTCCATGAAACCAAAGGAAATGGTCACATGTCAGGCTCTTCTCATTTCTGCTTCACATTTTGATGTCAACCTGAGAAGCCGCCAGGGCTGAGGCAGTGATGTGTAGAGCTGCACTTCCTCATCCCTTTTCTAAATTCTTAGTGAATCTAAGAGAATACACATATAGGTGAAATTTTACATCACTACTAAAAACACCAGGGAAGGGCCATATCCATAAGCTAGAACGTCTCAGAGACGTCTGGAAACTATAATTCCATCACCACCAGCCTGAATGAAGGACTAATGAGTCCTCAGTTTACCTCAAGAAAAGGGGTGAAGGGAAGATGGCTCCCAACTGCTGCCAGGTGACACCCCCAGGGGCTTGGAATAGCAGATGCTAGAGATACAGGCAGACTCAGGGGTAGCTTTTCAAAGACAAATCGTAACTGCACTCGAGCGTTTGAGGAGAGTACTGATGCTGAGGTCCACACAGGGTGGGAAATCCCGCGGTTTTCCCATCAAGACCAGCAAACAAGTAAAGGGAGGCTCTTCGGGACATGGATCCCAGGGGGCCGGTCATCCCACCTGGAGGAGAGATCACTGCACCCACTGTGTCAACCAAACAGGACAAGGACTCTTCTGCTGTGCCACAGTGAAATCTTTGTCCTTCTACCTCCTGTCTGCTCACTCTGGGTGAACAGATCGGTATACTCTGGCAAATATAAACTACAACAAAGACAATTCTTTCCTTCTCCCCTTAATATGGGTCTGAAAGATTTGGACCAGGACCCAACCAGCTCCAAACAGAACCCATTGCAAATTTTATCCCTATGTCACTCTCGGTGAGGTTGAACAAAAAGAGAAGAATTACTGTTCCCGTGAAAAGATTCAGCTGTTCAGGAGATGAGATCGATCTGAGGAATCTGAGATCCTCAAATATAAAACTCCACTTTTGGGATTTCCCTGGTGGCACAGTGGATAAGACTCCATGCTCCCAATGCAGGGGGCCCGGGTTCGATCCCTGGTTAGGGAACTGGATCCCACATGCATGCCGCAACTAAGAGTTTGCATGCCACAACTAAAGAGCTGGTGAGCTGCAACTAAGGAGCCCACATGCTGCAACTAAGACCCGGTGCAACTAAATAAATATTTTAAATAAATAAAAAATAAAACTCCATTTTTAAAACAGTGATATGGAAGAAAATCTCTATGTTGTATTGAAATGTGATTTAAGGAGCTATTGGGTTTACAAATTCAGTGTAGGCGATAATGAAGATGGAACAATATGCCAATAAAATGGAGTGGACTGGAGCAAAGGTGGTGGAGGTAGCTACTAAGGCTAATAGGTAAAATAGAACACGCACTGGAGAAACGTGAGAAACTTGGAAGTCAGAGGAAAATAGCGAGAAGATGACTAATGTGAGTAAAAGAGCAAGAGAAAAAGGGGGCAGGTACAGGAGATCCAAAATAGAGCTAATATGAATTCCAAGAGAAAGAGTGAAGCAGATGAAGTGATCACCAAAGGATGCTATCTTTAGCTTCAGGACAAAAAAAAAAAAAAAAAAAGTGCACGGGGTTCCAGGTAATCACAATGAAAAAGTTACCCCACAACCAGAAATGTCCAGGGGACATTTTTTAATTTGATTGGGAAAAAATTCTATAAACATCTTGGTGAGAAAATAAACACATAAATAAAGAGAATACATGAGAAAAGGAAAACAATAATCAAGTTGGCCTCAAGTCATTTATAAAGCACTAAATATCAAGAGACAGAGGAGTACGAACAACAGTATTTTGAAATTAAAAAAATATATAACTCGAGTTCTATACTCAGAGAAGTTGTCTTCCATGTATTTAGACTCAGGCATATACGCGCTTAAAAAACGCGTTTGGCTTATGTTGTTATTGGTCAAAATTTATTTGGCATTATACTCTAATATAATAGCAAACATTTTAAACCTCGTGGGCCATGCAGTCTCTGCAGCAACTACTCAACTCGGCCATTGTAGCATGGAAGCAGCCATGGATGATTTGTAAGCAAATGTAGATGGCTGTGTTCCAATAAAACTTTATTTACAAAAACAGGCCATAGTGTGCTGGTCCCTATTTCCCATGGTAGATAAAGCAAAATCCAGAGCTCATGAGTGAGTAAATCATAGTATAGAAGGCTATTTGTATTACTAAACTAAATTACAGAAAGATACAAAAGACAGGATAGGAAATATAAACATTTAATAGCGGTAACCGACATTTAAAACACAAAATTTTATTAACCAAAAGATGTAGGTTTCTGGAGGAAGGGAAAATAAGAGTGTGATAAACTTCCTCCCTTATGTGGGCAAAGGTGGGTGATAGGGATGGTTGTTTAAGAGAGAAACGAAGGTTTAAAAAAATGCTTTTGAAAAGCTCAAAGATAATCTCTAGTAGAATTAAAAATAGGAAACCACCTTTCCCAAATACTGCAGAATTTAAAAAGCAAAGAATAAAATGGCCCAGTTTGCAAGAGAAAACAAAGAAAAGGAAGGAAACATAAAACCAGGAGACAAAAATCAACCCAAATATATCTGTTATAATCAGTGGAAATTAGTTATATTTTTACTAAGAGACAAATACCCAGATAAGACACGTAGACACTGCAAAATCCATTTGATGCAAGTTACACAAGCTGATGTATAAAAAGACGGGCAGGGGCTTCCTGGGTGGCGCAGTGGTTGAGAATCCGCCTGCCAATACAGGGGACACAGGTTCGAGCCTCGGTCTGGGAAGATCCCACGTGCCACGGAGCAGCTAAGCTCATGTGCCACAACTACTGAGCCTGCGCTCTAGAGCCTATGAGCCACAACTACTGAGCCCGTGTGCTGTAACTACTGAAGCCCGCGTGCCTAGAGCCCGTGCTCCACAACAAGAGAAGCCACCACAATGAGAAGCCCGCACACCACAACGAAGAGTAGCCCCCACTCACCGCAATTAGAGAAGGCCCATGCGCAGCAACGAAGATCCAACACAGCCAAAATAAATAAATTAAATAAATAAAATTTAAAAAAAAAAGACGGGCAAAAGTATGTTGGTAAATGCAAACAAAAATATATTAGAGATTGCAATATTAATTTTCCAAAATGTACGTATCAAGGAAAAATAAATAGGACAAAAAGTGTATTAATTAAATAAATGAATCTAAATAATACTTTAAATGAAGGTATTATTGACTTAATCTCTTAAGTAAAATGCATCCGCATCAACATATATAAAGTAAAACCTGTTAAAAATATAAGAAATAATTGGAAGAATTATTCCCGGTAGGAAGGTTTACCATACCTCTCTCAATATGTAACAAATAAAGTAGATCAGGGATAAAGGTAAAGATAATGAATACTGGATAAAGATGATCTTAAAAACACCCCTGGGCTTCCCTGGTGGCGCGGTGGTTGAGAGTCCGCCTGCCGATGCAGGGGACACGAGTTCGTGCCCCGGTCCGGGAAGATCCCACATGCCGCGGAGCGGCTAGGCCCGTGAGCCATGGCCGCTGAGCCTGCGCGTCCGGAGCCTGTGCTCCGCAACAGGGGAGGCCACAACAGTGAGAAGCCCGCGTACCGCCAAAAAAAAAAAAAAAAAAAAAACACCCCTGTTAACGTTTAATTAATATATATCTTTCAAACATTAAATCTATTAAATGTGCTAATTATTGGTCATATATCAAGTCATTAAAAAAGCCTCAATTCATTTCATAAGCTAGAAATTATTGGATTCACATTCTCTGACCACTATACAGTAAATTCAAAATTAATTTTTAAAAATGGGGGGATAAAAACACCAATTATTTTTTAAATTAACGAACAACAATAATACAATGAATCCTCTTCTGTCCACATAGGACTAAGGAGCTACTTACTAAAAGAGGAAAAACAAAAACTGGATGAGAGTACTGCCTAGCAAAACCTAAGTAAAGAATTCAAGTCTGCTTGGAGGAAAATGTACAACTTTGGTTGTTTTTAATCTTAGACAGGAATAAATTAAAGTATGTGAACCAAACATTTTCCTCAAGTTAATATAAAAGAACAAAATATAAGCAGAAAAATAAATTTCTAGAGACTAAATTAGTGCACTGGAAAACAGAGCACAGTGATTAATAACTCTAGGACATGGGTTCTTTGAGAAAACTAATGAAATAGACAATCTTTCAAGATATCTCAGTGAAGACAAAAAGCAACAAAACACAAGTGTATGATGTGGGAAATGAGAAAGATAGAAAAGAAATGAAAAATAACAGAGTTTCATGTAGAATTCTGTGCTAAAATGTTAAACCTCAATGAGAAGGAAAATAGAAAATAAGAAAACAAAGATTATCAAATCTGACAATCAGAATAGACCGCTATCCATGGAAGAAATAGAAACCAGTCTCTGAGAGCTGCCTCCATAAAAGGAGCTGTGCCCAAATGTTTTATGGGCAAGTTCTTTCAAACCTTCAAGGAACACATAATTCTTACGCTATTTAAATTGTTACAGATGGTAGAAAAAAAAACGGAGAGTGTCACAATTCGTTTTATAAAGTTAATATAAACTCAAAACCAACATGCAACAAAAACACACTGTAAAATAAAACGATATACTCCTTTCACATAGAAATACAGATGCAAAGCAGAAATAAAATACTTAGTATAATGCAGTAACATACAAAAGAATAATGTCACTGATCAGATAGAATTTATTCCAAGAATATATGGATAGGTTAATATTAGGAAATAAAATTTATCAAATCAGTATCAATGAAAAATATTATACGGATGCATATTTAAAAAGCAGCATTTGATAAAATTAAAAATTCATTTTTGATAAAATTGTTCTGTAAACTATAGAAAGATATGTCCTTGACATGATGAAGGGTACTGATCTAAAAACCAACGTGTTGTATCTAACGTTGAAATGCCAAAGCAGCATTTCCTGACTTCACTGTAACAATCATTTTTCTAGGACATGATAGTAAGTGTGATTAAAAGTAAAGTTTAAACAATAGTCCGAAAGTAGTTTGGGAAGTAAATGGAGAAACATGTCATATATTTTTTATTGAAGTAGAGTTGATTTACGTATGTCATATTTCTTAACAGGAGATCTCAATGTGATAAAGATGTCTCCTTTCAAATTAATCTATACATACTAAAAATTATGATTAACATGTGACAGGATTTGTGTGTGTGTGTATGTGTGTGTGAGTGCGTGTGTGTGCATGTGTGTGTGTGTGTGTTGGTGTTGGTGGGGCTAAGAGATGTAACTTGACAAAATGAGTCCAGACTTTTCCTGGGAGAACGTGCAAACACAGACAAAATCATTTTGAAAAAAATGTTCATCCAGAGCTTCCCCGGTGGCGCAGTGGTTAAGAATCCGCCTGCCAATGCAAGGGACATGGGTTGGAGTCCTGGTCCGGGAGGATCCCACATGCCACGGAGCAACTAAGCCCGTGCACCCCAACTACTGAGCCTGTGCTCTAGAGCCCGTGAGCCACAACTACTGAAGCCCGCACACCTAGAGCCCGTGCTCCGCAACGAGAGAAGCCACCTCAATGAGAAGCCCACACACTGCAACGAAGAGTAGCCCCCGCTCGCCACAACTAGAGAATGCCCACGCACAGCAACGAAGAACTAACACAGCCAAAAATAAATAAATAAAATAAATAAATTTAGTTTTTAAAAAAGAATATTCATCCAGGGGTCTTAACCTAGAAAATATTAAAATGTATTATGAAACCACAGTAGTTAAAATAATGTAGCACCAATATTAGAGAGATAGATAAATGTAACAGAAGTGGGAGTTCCAAACTAGATTCAGGATTCTCTCGAATACAACAAAGGTAGTTTTCCAGAGAAGATGGGAAAGGATACATTATTCAATAAATCTTTTAAGAATATCTGGTTAACCATTTCTACATAAATACAGTCAGACATCGCCTACCAAAATACAAAAGTAAATTCCAGGTAGATGACAAATGATGCTTTAAAAGAACGAGGAGAAAATAGAGGTTATCTGACTTACGTGGGGGAAGATCTCTCCAAGCATCCCTGAGAAGGTACAGTCCATGAAGAGACAGATTAAAATATGTGACTACATAAACATTTTAAATGTCTATGTATTTGTAAAAGCCGCAAAAAGGATAAAATGCAAAAAAAACCAATGGGAAAAATAGTTGCTGAATATGTATCAAGATTATAACATTGTTAAATACTCCTGGTCTTATTTCCCTTTTTAGTGAACCTATCTCTCTCTCTCTGCCTGCATCCATTTGCCATTGCTATTCCATAGAAGATGGATGCCCCCCAGGAAGGAAGAAGACATGGTTCTGAGGAGGGTCCCATTCAGCCAGAAAAAGGAAGGGAAAGCCTGCCACATCTGTCCTCCACAGGTGGACTGTGGGGAAAAGTGGGGAAGGAGGTAGTGAAAAGAGGCAGCCTGGTGTTTGTTCTGAGCTCCCCTCTCAACAAGGACCACAGAGGCATTTAAGAAGATAAAGGTGGTAGTGAAGGTGCTTTTCCCCACTCTCCATTCTGGGCATCTGGGAGAGGACACAGGAGGGCTCTCTAGCACCCATTAAAGTGACAGCCAATGTGGGTGGGCAGAGAGTAAGTCTGGGTTGGCACACCTGTTTGGTGTGGTGTGCTTGGGTGTGGAATGAGATGGTGTGGCATGGAGGGGTGTGGAAGGAACCCACAGGGCTCTCCATACCTTGAGACAGGGATGAAACATTGCTGAGGGTTTAGCTCAGAAGCTTGTGAAAGGTGATCACGGGGGCTGTTATGGATAAAGTGACTCCTTGGCTAATGCCCACAGAGCACTTGTCACCCCAGCCAGGAACCAAATGGAGACACACATAAACGTTTGAGTGTCTGTAGTCGCAGTAAGGATTGAGTGGGGCTGAGTCATCAGGTGGGTCAATGGTCCATGGGGGAGCACCCTCAGACTTATTGGGAGACAGCTGCGTGATGGCTGGGGACTAGCGCCTGGGGACCAGTCACTAGACTAGGCCAACATCCCCAGTGCAGGAAACTAAAAATCACCATGAAAGGTCAACTGAGGGCCCGACAATTTCCTCTCTCCCCGACCCCAATAACCACGAGGTTTTGTGTGCCCCTGATTAACAATTTAGCAGGCAAACCTGAAAGGCTGAGTTATCCAAGGGGGGCTGAGTATATAGAGACGCTGCTTAAGTGACTGGATTTAACTGAACTTATTGGATTCAACTAAAAGTGTGTGTGTGTGTGTGTGTGTGTGTGTGTGTGTGTGTGTGTCTCCGCTGGAGTTCATGAAAAAGATCATATCAGTTTTTGAAAAATAAAGAAAGTACGTTTTCTCAGCATGTCTGAATATAGCATGAGAAAGCTGGCAACCCAGGATATGAAGTGATAAATGTTCAATGTATTCAATAATCTTACAAACAGAAAATCAATGACTTAATAAAATGTGGCCCAAGAGCACCGATGAGCAATTTCACATCACAAAATCGAAATATAAACATGGGGGGGGGGAAATTTTCAAACAGTAAAGAAACATGCAGTTTCAAAATGAGAAGCCACTATGTAAGTGTCCAGTTGGAAAACCAAGTAAAAGGGCTAAAAGACAGTGAAACCACCAAAGAAAATGCCTCAGGTTAAAACATCCCAGCATCTGAACCTGAAACTATGAAGTAACAAAACACAGCAATGCTTAGGTCACTAAGTATCGTCTCCTTCAAAGTCATGACTTGCCAGTGTGCAGCTGGTCTGAAAGAGGTGGCTGTGGCTCAAAGCTTTGTTAGAACTTACAGGAGACGTTTTCTGAGCCTGCAGCACATTCTTTTGAATATGACGGTAAATCTCTGTTGACACACGCGTCTTGCGGAAAAGAGCCACAATTAACTTAAAGCCAAGTCTGGTCAGACTATTTGTGATCAGGGAAAGCTTTTCTCGTAAATCTGCTCTGGAGGCAACGACAGAAGAGGCATTCAAGAGCTATGTGGCAGCTCACAGAAATAAATATTTTCAATCACGCGTGAGAAGAATCCTACTTGGCAGGATACCTCTCAACTGTCCTGTGTAAATGTCTCCCAACTGGTCTATACACAGTCCTCTTTTCTCTAAGCCTTTGATAGTTTAAAATAGAGACTTGATCATGTCATCTCTGCTCCCGGCTCTCTTCAGGTAAAATCACAAACTCATAATATGACTTTAAAGGCTTATTTGGTCAGATCTCTTTCTGTCCAGCTTCATTCGATACTAGTTTTCTATCAGCCTTTCATCTCTGGCCACACTGGCCTCCTGGAAAATCCTCATTAAGCATCAGGCCAGTCCTATCAGAGTTTTTACCCATCCCATTCCTTCCCTCCTCCTTTTAGCCAATGAAGAGTTCCTCATTCTACAGATCTCAGCTCAAAGGTCAAGCTCTCCTTCCTAGCAAGACTCTTCTGCCCTCGTGCCCAGGGTCACCCTTATCCACAGTGTAGGTTTCCAAGGTACAACCCCATCATCTTCATTGCACTTTTTATGTGGATATCTGATAATGTCTATTTCCCTGTGGAGATTAGAAGCCTGCAGGAAGGCAAGCACCCAGACTGGTGTTTACATGGTGCATCGTGTAAAGCCCAGCGTATGGGGAGTTCTCCATAAATAACTGGAGGATGAAAGAGAAACGCTATTTGATATGCTTGTGAGGAAGAGGTGCTGCAGGATGGCCACAAAAATCCCCTCATCCCGTTGTGGATCTGCTCCCCCATCAGGAGGTGAGTCTATTTCTCTCCCCCCCTTGAACGTATACTGGCCTCATGACTTGCTTTTCTCACAGAATGAGGCAGCAGTGACACTGGGCCCGGTCTGGGCCGCTCTCTTCAGTAGCCCGGCAGCTCCTGCCCTCTTGGAGAGAGAACTGCCACACTGCAGGAGAGCGAGTCTCAACCCCTGGAGGAAGAGCGGCCACCGATTCTGACATCCAGCCAGACAGCCCAGTGAACTGAACCTGGACTCATCCCTGCCCCACAGAGTCACAAGCCATAACGTGACTGCTGCTTCAAGTTACTATGTTTTGAGATGACTGGTGGTACAGCAAGAGTAACTGAAAAACTGGTCTCATGTTAAAATCACAGTGGCTCTTAGATTCTCTCCACCCCATTATCTCTCAGAAGTCAACCTTTTCCATAGATATCAGGGGCCTGATCTTTTGTACCTGCGGCGAAGCAACAGTCTCACGTTGTCTTGGGCGTGCACAAGAGTCAGAGTCATTATGTCATTATATGTACTTGCCCCTTTTCCCGGCTTTTTTTCACGTCAGCATCTGAGACTTTGCTATGTATTTAATTGTGCAGATTTTCAGCTCCACTAGGGCAGGGATTTTTTTTTTTAATGTTTACAGTAATCATATTGCTGGTTGTGCCGTTATTTTTATTCTAAGAGTGTTGTATATATGCTGTGGGATAAAGCAGATGAGTATTTATTTATTTGGTCACGCCAAGGAGCGGCATGCAGGGTCCTAGTTCCCTGACCAGGGATCGAGCCAGCGTCCCCTGCATTGGGAGCACAGCGTCTTAACCACTGGCCCTCCAGGGAAGTCCCGGCAGGGATTTGTTTGTCTTTATCTCCAGGGATTCTCTAGCTGCCTGCCACTTACTACACACTCAATGAAATTTTGCAGATTCAGTGAAGGAATCATTCTCTGCCTCACTGCTTCCACCTGATAATCTCCTTCCCAATATTGCCCTTCCCCGAACACTCCATCTTAAAACTTATTCTCCTTCCTTACCATGTGCTGTCTGCTGCCTTTTTTATTTTAAACTAATTCTCAAATAGTTGATTTCCACCTGAACCACAGCTCAGCCCAACGCTGTCTCCTTTCATTCAGAGATAATAGCAATGGCTCAGTCTGACGATAATGCCTGTTTTGTATTTAAATCAGATAATGTGCCCAGAGTTCCGACACATAACCATATGTTCAGTAGATGTTGCCCCCCTTCATCCCTTTTCTTTCTGATGCTTTCTTTTTCTCAGACCTCCAAGGGCATCCACTCCTCATGGCAACATCCTGCATCAACATATGTCAGTGCGGGCTTCCCTGGTGGCGCAGTGGTTAAGAATCCGCCTGCCAATGCAGGCAACACAGGTTAGAGCCCTGATCCAGGAACATCCCACATGCCACGGAGCAACTAAGCCCGTGAGCCACAACTACTGAGTCTGCGCTCTAAAGCCTGCAAGCCACAACTACTGAGCTCGCGCCTAGAGCCCATGCTCCGCAACAAGAGAAGCCACCGCAATGAGAAGCCCGCGCACTGGAACAAAGAGTAGCCCCCGATCGCCACAACTAGAGAAAGCCTGTGCGCAGCAATGAAGACCCAACACAGCCAAAAATAAATAAACAAATTTATAAAAAAAAAAACATATGTCAGTGATGGTCTGTGAATCATATGAATTCAGGTAAGATTAACATTTATTGCCCTTTGCTCTGTGTTAGGTGCTATGCTAGGCATATTTTATGAAAAAGAAAGCCTGGGTTGAAATCTCAGGTCAACACTTTTTCCACCCAGCACACTGCCTTTGGTACTGTTGGGCTCTAGACAAAAGGATGAAATAAGCAAAGATGATGCACGCACTTCAGGTGCCCAAGCTTCCTTGAGGCACAGGTATACCCTTCCTTCTTTCATCTGTTGAAGGCTAACACCTTCACATTCTCTTTATTTAGCTTCATGATCAAAACTTGTTTTTTAAAAACATTCACTCTAAGGTATAAATGACTGATAACGACGTGAAGCATGATTCCCGCCCCCTCCGCCGAAGGGGTTCTCAATTTCAAACAAACATTTAGGATGCAGAAAGAAAACACGACTAGCAAGGCTTAGACTTGAGAGCAGACAAGTTAGATTCCTACCTGAAATCACACTATTAAATCCAGCAACCAACCCAGCCCTGGTTGGGAGGAGCTGGGGAGAGAGTGAAGTGTAGAGTCCAGGAGGAGACAGAACCTTCTCATAAATCCAGAGGGACCTTCAGCAATGAAATGGAAAGTCCTCACTCACCTGATTATCCTGGTCTGGTTCTTACACGGGTGGGTGCTTCACCTCTCAGCTTTGGACACTGCAGTCGCTCATCCCTGCTCTGGTTTTAGTTTCCAATCCCACTGTTCTCTGGCAGCCTAGCACAAACTGATAAGCTATTCTTCCCAAGAGACTACTTGTTATACTTAAGAGCTCGTGTCCCTTGTGTATAATAACGGCATGTTTATCCTTCTAGTCACATTTTGCATGAACTATGTACTTCAGATAGTTACTAAAAACAAATAACATCTCACTGATGGCCCAGCAGACGTCGTGCTGTCTTCAAGTCCCTGCTTAGTCAACTGCAATACTTCTAGAAGCTTCTGTAGTGATCTCCAGACACAGTTCATTGTTCTATTCCTCAGCACTTGTAATACCACTTTGGGGACCAATCTCACCGATTTTTGATAATCTTTTTCAATTTGTCTCCTTAACTAGATTGTGAGGCCCTTGAGGGCAGGGAATGTGCTTTAGTCATTTTTTTGTTCTGTCTAACGCAGTGCCTGGAATTTATTATACAGCCATAACTCCTGGAAGAAATAGTGTCTTACTAGTTTAGTGTCAGGAAGAAAACGTGGACCATAGATGTGGTAGGTTCGGTGATCTTGTGCCCATCTTCACTTCAACATTACCAGGTCTCCAAGGCAGCAGATCCGAGAGGGAGGCTATGATTAGACCAGAGTCTCCCTTCCCCTGGAGGACCTCAAGACCCATTCTATCATGCTCATCTCCTTGGATAGCTAAGCCACCATCAGCAGTCCCAAACTCCCAATCACCTATCTTTTCCCAATCACCTAAACTTTTTCCACCATCTAACTCTGTATGACCCCTAATCTGATCTAGCCTATGTCCCTTCACACACTCCTCTTTTTTTTTTTCTAACATCTTTATTGGAGGATAATTTCTTTACAATGTTGTGTTAGTTTCTGCTGTATAACAAAGTGAATCAGCTATAGCACACTCCCCTTCTTTACCAGGGTCCCTAGATACAGTCAGCCATCAGCAACATTCCCTATCACCCTCAGCCTCTTAGCTGTGAGAAAGCAGTATCCAGCCTTCCTGATTGGCCCTCCTTTAAATTTATGACCCTAAGTCTCAAACACATCCTCAGGACCTCCTAAATGTCCATGATCTATGTACTCCGTCATCTCAAAGATTAATCTTTCACATCTTCTTTTGCTCCTCAAACCTCCCTCATTTCCTATTCCTTCCCCACTCTTAGGTGATGATCTTGATTCTTGCTTTTTTCTTTTCAACTCAGCTCGATTTACTGAAGATAGGGAATATAGATATCACAGGATAGTTTCATAGACATTTAGATACTTGGTTCATTTCTTTTTAAGAATGAGCAGAACGATACAGAAGGGAACCTGAAGAAAGAGGAATTAAGCTGATGTCTAGTTTTATCTGTCTGACTCCAATTTGCTCCTGAGGTGCAAAGCAAAGCACAAGCAATTGCCATTACCCACATCTAAAATTTAACTCTCACAACAATGTTTTTGGCTTGGTAGTGAGGAACACCTGCTTTTTAAAAACTCGCATGTTTTCTATTCTCTTGGTCATTATGAAATTTAAAAATAACTTAGTTTTAAAAATACATAAAATTCATCAAATTTTGACATGATCTTGATTCTTATCTCATTGAGGATATACATATATTTGGAAGAGAGGTTTACCTTTCTCCCTCCATACCTACTGCCTCTGTGCTCATACACCATGGTTTCCCTGTCACTTCTAAACCCTCTGGTCTCCTTCCTTGCCTACACCGTCAGGATCTCTCTATTCCATCATTTCCAACAGAATATAAATATGATATCCTGTCTCCCACCTTTGAAAATTCTCTCTAGATCCTTCTAGGTACACTGCATTTCCCTGCTCCACTGTCTAGCAAAACCCTTCCAAAGAGTTGCCTGTTTTCACTGTCCCCACTTCATCTTTCATTCTCTCAAGAAAGCACACCGTCAGGCTTTTGTCTCCATCGCTCCACGGAAACTACTATCCTCAAAGCACCTCCTCATATCACCAAGGACCTCCACGTGGCCAAGTCCAATGTTGATTCCCCGTCCTCCTCTGACTTGGCCTAGCAGCTGCATGTGACACAGCTGATGACTCTTGCCTTGGTGAAACATTTCCATTCAGCTTCGGGGACATCAGGCTCTCCTACCTCCCTGGCCACTCCTTCCCAATTTCTTTTGCTGGTTGGTTCTCCTTTTCCCGACCTTCAAATATCAGGACGCCCCAAGCCTCGGTCCTTATCTCTCTTTTCTCTCCAGACTTTCTCTCTTGCAGATCCTTCCATTTCTGTGGCTTTAAGTATGGTGATGTGTCCCAAGTTTATATCATAAGCCCAGCTTAGCACCAAATTCATGTATCTAACTGCCTACTTGACATCTCTACTTAGACATCTAGTAGACACTTCTCAACATGTCTGTACAAAATAGGCACTTGTACTTCACACTCCCACCAGCCCCTTACGACCTTTAGTTTTCCCAATCTCAGTAAAACGCACTACTATTTACCCGGTTGTTAGGTCCCCAAACCTGGGACTTATCTCTAGTCCTCTCCTTTTCTCATATCCCATGTCCAAACTTGTCAGCTCTACCTTTGAAATAAGTGCCGAATGTGATCACTTCACATCACCCCCACCTGTCTCACCTGAGTGCAGGGCATCCTCACCTTTCTCTCCTTGACGTCTCCAACAGCCTCCTAACTGGTCTCCCTGTTTCCACTCTCACCCCAAAATAGCCCTCACTCCTCCCAGAAGCCAGAATGATCCTTTAAAAATATAAGGCCAGCCACTCACCTGCTAAAGCCCCTTTGATTGGATGGCTTCCCATCACAATTAGAAGAATATGCAAATTCTACTTTGGCTTAAAAGATAGGTCAGGTTCCTTCCCACCTCTGCACTTGCCGTTCCCTCTACCCAGAAAGCTCTTCCTTCCAGACTTTGCAAGGCTTGCTCCTCAATTCAGTCAGGTCTCTGCTCAAATATCACCTCTTCAGAGAGGACTTTTCTGACCACTCGCCACATCGATAGATAGAGCACCACTCTATCCTCTTATTCTGTTCATTTTTAAAATACTGCTTATTAGTCATTGACTTCTTAAGATATATTTATTTGTTTTTGTCTATTTCCCCCCAAAGATTGCAAACATCTTACTGCAAGGGTTCTTCTGCCTTGTTCATCCTAAGTGTCTAGAGCAAGTGCTTAATAAATACTCGACAAGTGAACAGATAGATGCATGAATAAACGTGCAAACTTCAGGAGGAGGGGATGGTATGCAGACAGGCAGGTAAGCAGCCAGTGGCTCAAGTAAAGAGTGTTATTTAAATAAATTCAAAACTCTGATATAATTCTAGGAGCAGAGAAAGCAGTAATGAGGAAAGGCCAGGGAATGGGCGTGGAAGGGCCTCCCAAGCAGCCATGTTGGGTAGAAATTTCTGCAGTGATGGAAATGTTCTGTATCTGCTGTTCAAAACAGCAGCCACTGGCCACATGTGGCTACTGAACACTTGAAGTGTGGCTGGTGGGACTGAATATTAATTTTCTTTAATTTTAACTTACGTTAAATAGCCACGTGGGGCTGGTGGCTATGGCGTTAGACAGCAAAGCTCTAGAACCCGAAGAATCCCTTCCCCCCTCACTGAGTTATTGACAGGACTAATGATGGAAAATTGTCAATATCCGAAACATAGTTAGCCCTCAAAAAATAATAGCTGCTATTACTACACAGCGTTGCAAATTACTTTCAGTACGTGCCATGTAAATTGGCTCTAAAGTCCAGAAACAGACTTCTCTTCATTTTTTATTGTAATTTTTTGTTTGCCAGAGTTAGTGGATAACCAATGTGTGGGTCTATATTTGAGCTCACAAACTAAAAATAGCAAACAACCATTTTGGGATCTCAGGAAGGCCTTCCAGAGATAGACGACGATTCCAAGTGGATTAGCTTAGTTTATACTGAACTAATTAGTTGGACAACAGCTAATTTAGCATTTGCGAAAATTGGATTTGTAACATTACCGTATTACTTTCAAACAGTGTCATCTGAAGCTTCCTGAATGAATTTGGATAAGAGTAGTATTTGCTTTAATACTTGGTATTAAAATAAAGCGGAATGTATTTACTTATTGGAAACATTATGTTGAATTCTTTAAAGGTTAAATTGGTCTGGACATAATATTATTATTTTTTTCTTGTCAGTGACTCACCGTGCTTTCTTCCACACTGAATCCAGAAAACAAAATGAACACAGATACAGAACATAAGCAGACCGTTATAACTAACCCTTAATAATCTAATCTACTAATAAAATTACACGTTTGTTCAGAATAAGCATGGTGCTTACTTTTAGGACACAAGAATCTGCAGTCCACAGCAGCAGAGGTGATAGTGGCATTCCATGGTCCCTGCCTAAGTGCCTGGTGGAGACTGAGACTTGAAATCCGAGGATGGATGTATTTAAATTAAACACATGCTTTAAGGCATTAAGAAAACTTGACGTTCTTATTAAGGAGACCAATTAATCTGCTTCAGTAGGATGCCACTTTGCAGTAGTTGAAAAAGTGCCCTAGGACGTTATATAAATGAAACCAGAGCAGAAAGGCAATGAAAATGTACTTTTCTACATAGGAGCCTTTCCTTAAAACTGCCCTCCCTAGCTTTGCTGTTTGAAATGCAGATCCTTTTTCTTCCACCCCTGACTGTGAGTCTGGGGTAGCATAATGGGAAGAGGGTGAAGACTCCTAAATGCTAAAATGAGGTGCTGTAAAGACTTACCAATGGGCATCACTAAGAAAAAAGGCAGCCAGCAGAGGACGAAGCAGCCGACCACGATACCCAGTGTTTTGGCCGCTTTCTTCTCCCGGGAAAACTTGAGGAGTCTCACGGAGAAGTGTGTCTTGTTCTTGGCGCTGGACACCCCGCTGCCTCCTACCGGGACATTTTTGCGATGGATGCGGAGCGTCACCTGCTCCGAATCCGACTTGTCGGTCTTGAGGCCGGACTTGAGGCCCCGGCTCTCCCTCTTGGCCACCACGTAGACCCGGCAGTACATGACCAGGATGATGGTCAGCGGCACGTAGAAGGAGCCGAGCGCGGAGAACAGCACGTAGCCCGGCTCCTCATTGATCTGGCAGATGGTCTCGTCCTCCGGGGCCGGCTGCCTCCAGCCGAACAGAGGCCCGATGGAGATGACCAGGGAGAGCGCCCAGACGCAGAGCAGAGCCATGAGACCCCTCTTCTGCGTGACGATGGTGGGGTAGCGCAGCGGGTAGCTCACGCCGATGTAGCGGTCGATGGAGATGATGCAGAGTCCCATGATGGACGCAGTGCAGCACAGGACGTCCACCGCCGCCCAGATATTGCAGAAGACCCTGCCAAAGGCCCAGTAGCCCAAGATCTCGAAGATTGCGGAGAAGGGCAGCACCGTGGAAGTGAGTAGAAGGTCGGCCACCGCCAGGTTGACGATGTAGTAGTGAGTGACCGAGTGCAGATGCCGGTGGCAGGCCACAGAAAGGATCACAAGGATGTTCCCCAGTACCCCGAAAAGGATGAGGCCCCCCAAGATCACCCCGAGCAGAATGGCCTTGGAAATGTTCACCGGTGGCGGCGGGTGGGTGCAGTTGGAGCTGTCCGAGGCATTTCCAGAGAGAAACACCATGGTCCCAGCCGGGGCCGGGCGAGGTCCGGCTCTTGAGGGCCACTCCGGGCCTGGGCGGAGGTGGGAGCGAGGGAGCGGGAAGTCAAAAGGTCTCCGCTCCGAGGAGCCTTGCCTGCTGGGGTTGTCTGGGGGTAAGAGAGAGCGTACGGGTGGGAAGCAACCCGGGCCAGCCCTGGAAACCCTCAGAAGGCCACGCAAAGGGGCAGGGCATTAAAGGCAACATGGCCATGGGCGCGCGGGGCTGCCCGCCGACCCTCTGCACCAGCAACGCTGGCCCGGGGCCCCAACTCCCTCCCTACGCGAGACTCAGCACGGAGCTCGAGGAGACGCGATGCAAAATGCAGTCCCAGAATTACGCGAGTCCCCTTTCCTGTACTGTCGGATCCGTTCGGGTGTGAAGACTGAGCATTCTGCACATAATTTGGAACTCAAAAATCCAGCGCCTGTCTCTCCCACAAACCACAAGCACGTACGGGTCTGCCGTCGACTCTCAAAGGCGGGGACCGTTGGCATCTGGGCACTTCTGTCCACCCGCAGTTACGGTCAGTGTGGCTGGACTCATGGTAGATCCAGCTTCTAGCCGCGCAGGCCGGGGGACGTGGATGTGAAATGTTTGCCGAGACCGAGGCGGCTGCGGAGCGTCGTTTGCCAGCGTCCTCCTGAAAGAGCGCAAAAAGAAATGCGGGGTGTAAGCCAGGCGCCCTGGGGAGCGAGGCTGTGCCCTGCCTCGACTGGCGGTCGGACCCGGCGGGGAGTCCCGCCGACTCTGCGATCCCGAAGCGGTTCGCCCAGCAGCAGGCGAGCGCGCGGGAGGGGACCGCGAGCCGTGCCCCGCCGCTGGGAATCTACCCTGGCGCGCTGCGCCGCGCGGCCTCTCGCGGGGTTCGAGATCCGAAACACACACACCCCAAGCTGCAGCGCCCGGCGGTCGGACTGCTAGCAGCCGTGCAGTGAAATTAAAATCCCAGAGCCCGAGAAACGCGATTGCGGCTGACGGGCATGCAGCGCCGAGCCAAGCCGGTGGAAACCCGGAGGATCTACCCGGTTGCCACTTGAACAGGTTGCTTCGCAGTCACCTGGAGGAGGCGGCCTGGGAGAGGGAGCCGCTGCGACCCGGAGACCGCAGGGCCAGTGCCACGCGCACGCTCACGCTCGAGGAATTCACACTTGAGTGTGCGGAGAGCGTCGGTCTGTCGACCAGCCAAGCCAGCCTGAGAGCCGCGTCCAGAGCAAAGCCCTCGCGACCCAACGAGGGCTGAATGCGACCTAGATCGGTCCAGGATTCTTTTCCTAGCCAGAGGATCAGCGGTCCCAGAGGACTCGAGCCTCAAGCCACACCCAGGCGGGCTTCGGGGGGTCCAAGAAGAAGAGTGGGAGCGGGGAGCGTCATTCTGTCTAAGGGGCTGTGCAGGCGGTAGTCACTGCGGATTTTGTACAGTAGGTGTAAAAATCAAGTCCGCGCGCCGGCGGACAGGGGACGCCTCGTATTTTCCGAGCTGGGGACCACGGTCTGCGTACGAAAGCTAGGTTTCCACAGCTGCGGGCCGAGCGCAGGGACTCAGGCAGGAATGCAGGGAGTGGGGACACACCTTGCCTTGTAAGGACTCTGCGGCTGGGCCTTGAGGCGGGATTCCCGGGCAAAGGCTGCTGTGAACATCACAAGTTCTAGAGCTCACAGGCGGTACAAAAAGCAAGCAACTGCAGAAACCCGTTTCCCCCTACCTCGGAGCGGTAAATACGGGGTTAAAAAACACACTTGTTAACGAGGAGATAACTTCCCAGAATATATAAGGGAAACGAGGTGGGGTAAGGGTGCGGGTGAAAGAAGCGGGAGGAGCTTGGGGGAAAAAGTGGGAGTTGGGTCTCACCCTGAGGCCCAGGGAGGTTTTCCCTAATCCACCCGGCCCTGCTGGACGCCGGCGCCCGGCGCTGCAGCGCACTCACCTGGAGCGCGGATGCAGAGCCACTCGCGCGCGCGTGGCGGGGACTGGACGGGCTTTCGGTCCCAGGAGCAGCCCTGCCGCCTCCTCCCTCGGGGGAGAGGGAACCGTTTCCGACGAACCAATTTCTAGTCCTTTTGCACCCGCTGACTCACCCCTTTCTCTACCACAGACGTCTTTAAGCGCCTGTCTCACAGACGCTTTACCTGGAGATTTTAAAAATAAAGAGAGAAAATAGAAAGAGAAAAAACCAAATACAGCCAGGCAATAACTCCACCTTCACCCTTTTAATATTCAGCTCCCCGACATCAGCAAAGAATGGCAGGGAACTTTGCAGCTCTCGCTGACGTAACACAGTCAGTAGCCCCAGCTAGTACCGTAATCTCCTGCTGTTACCGTATTACTCTGAGGTAACAGGAACAGTGCGCACAGCAGTATTTTTTTTCACTTGCCTTGGGTGAATTGGGTTCTCGCTTCACTTTAAGAAAGTGTGTGTGTGTGTGTGTGTGTGTGTGTGTGTGTGTGTGTGTGTGTGTGTGTGGCGTGGAGGTGGGGGGAGCGGGGAGAAGGGATTTTTTATCTGTAGTAAATAACTCTTTTAAATGATCTGATTTTAAAAGTAAAGAAAAATAGACACTTGCCAGACACATATTACTGTGTGTATGATGTGTTCAAAGAAATGCCCAGTAAAGTTACTTTTGAACACCTTGATTCAATGAACACTTAGGTTCTGTTAAAATCAAAAAGAAGCATATTGTTATGCCAAATATGCAGGTAAATTATATTATTTGCAGATGTTTTAAGATGAATGTAAAATCAGATAAAATTCAATAAATCTGATTATAATAAAATTATAGTTCTAGGAAAATAAAGTAAGCATATCTAAACCTTCTGAAATACGATCCATCTCTCATTTCTTCAGACAAATGGACTTAGAAAGTAAGATGGTCGCACTGCAGTTTCTTACGTGGCTGTGTTATTAAAGTGCTATTAATTATTTTCCAGTTTACGTAAGAAAATGTACCCTTTAAAAGAGTGTTACTTCCCTTTAATGCATGAATAGTTGGAGTATGAAAAGGTGACATCACCTGTCTTATTTACTTTTTTTTTTTCTGGTAAATTCCATGTTCTGTCTAGCTTAAAATTGAAGAAAACCACCTGTGTTTTAGAATATTGGGAAAATACCAGAATTTTCTCCACTCTGATTCCTACCTCGAAGTCCCCTCCTTTCATCTTTATTGATTCAGACAAAACACACTGTTCATAAAGTAGTTAGTAGGTTCTCTTAAACCTAGTAATAAAGAGATAACTTTCAGTACAGGTAAATACGTACTTGAATTCCCTCACCTGAACAAAAGTTTATTAACATTGTTACCTTTTCCAAGGGAGATGTTTGGGAGACTTTTTTATAGCAGTATACCTCCAAATGCCTCAGAGGAATGCCCTCAGAAGGATCAGGGAGCCCTGCTTCATCAAAGACCTAATATTTAGATGACCTCTTTCCTGTAAACGATGCCATCCCACCCGCCACATCTATAGGGGGGTGAATTTTATGTTGTAGGAAAAGCATATGGGGTGAGGAGAGAGGAGAGCTGGGTTCCCTCTATTTACTAAGTCACTTGCTCTCTGAGATGCCGTCCCCTCCGTGGAAGAGGCTTTACTACAGCTCCCTGAGACTCCTACATCTTATCATCAAATATGTGTACAAAGTCTGTTCTTCAGAAATCCCATCCACCAGAGGATGATATTATTGCTTAGTTTCGTATTCATTAACCTTACACCGTGAATGCAAGCTTTCTAGTAAGACCTGTTCCGTGGCAAATAAGGGAAGTAGTGTTGTCAAGAAGAGCGACTGAAAATTGCTCAACTCTGCAGGGTCAAAATGTACAAATGCTTTTGGACCCACCAGGACCCCACCTCCAACAAACAAGCAGACTCACAATCCCACCCCCTCAACCAATTAGCTAGTGCCCAGATGGAGAAAAGCAGCTCTTTATTTCCACCTTGGCCTCTGTATGCTACCAGGTAGGTTTTCAAATCCACTTCCAAGCCGGTGAACATCAATCTTGGCTAAACTAGCTCTCAGAACCAATTTTTCCATGGCTGATCACAGACCTGCGAACAGGACACTATTCATCTTCATAAAGAATGGTTGATGCCGGTGTCCCAGAAGATGTTGACATAGACCCATGGGAAGGTGGAGTGAAGAAAGAGGAGGCTGTGGGGTGGTAAAGATCCACTCCTGCCCTCCTATGAAACCAGGGTGAAACTCAGCTTTTCTGAGCCTTGGTTTCCTAATTTTTAAAGGGAGACAATAACCCCCAACCCCAGGGTTATTTGGACTGAGTGAGATTATATCTCATGAAGCTTATCAACTCTCCTGTTATTAATCTTATTAACCCTTTTCCTTCCTGCTTGTTTTGTGTGCTACTTTAAAGTGAAACATACTTCTAACCCAGAGTGGTCCAAATTCCACATTTAACAAGAGCACAAAGTATTCAGCTAGAGAGGTGTTTGAAATGCCCTGCGAACTATGCCCCGGTCCACTGATGTAACCAGAGTGACCCTACATGGCAGAGTGGGAGAGCTGGCTATGACTCCTGTCTACTCCTCCTTTTCTTCCCATCCCTTCTTTTTTTTTTTTTTAACATCTTTATTGGGGTATAATTGCTTTACAATGGTGTGTTAGTTTCTGCTTTATAACAAAGTGAATCAGTTATACATATACATATGTTCCCATATCTCTTCCCTCTTGCATCTCCCTGCCTCCCACCCTCCCTATCCCACCCCTCCCATCCCTTCTTGTCCCACATCTTGAAGGGCCATGCAGATACGTGTGAACGTCTGTACACCCAAACTGCTGCCTCTTGGCCTTGGGCCTCAGGGTGCACACACCTGTGATATGGTCTTCCCTTGAGAGGGTAGACCCAGAAAACAGGCCTAAAGTCCTTGAAAGTGGTTGTGTGGCCATTTGGGGCAGGAGATGCTAGATCCCAGAGCATGATCTAGAAGAGAGGGCACAGGCTCCAGGCTGGGATATTACCTTACTCCTGTGGACTTTTTGCTCCTTGGGAAGGGCCACATCCAGAGGGAGTCCGAGCTGGGCTTTCTAAAGCACGAAACCCAAGGTACGGGTCCTATTACCTGGACCTAAGGGTGCGACTCTGTAGACTTCAAATGTGCTGGAACTTGAGAAATCTCCTGCAGGGGAGGTTCTGGGAAGCCTCATGAGATGATGTTGCTTGATTTAGTGCTTGCTCGGATAAGCAGGATTGGTAGAAAAAGGTAAGGTAAGCAGATGAACAACAGCTGTACAGTAGAGTGGTGTGTGTGTGTGTGTGTGTGTGTGTGTGTGTGTGTTCACAGACACTGGGGGAACCAACCTAACTGGAGAAGAAGGGCTTGCAATCGACATACACTGATGCCTTAGACTGGCAGGACTCTGTTAGTGACTAGTGAGAAAGTCAGCTAGTGTGGGAAGCTTTGAAGAAAAAAAAGAATCTGTCAATCATTATCTTACAAGACAATACACAATGAAATTAGGAACTGGTTTCTGGAATTTATAATTCCACTGACAGGGTAGAGGGTTTAATGTTAGTATCCACCAAAAAGACCTGGCTTTTCCAGGAATTCTCCTAAGGCTGAAAAAAAAGTGTGAGGGAAATGAAAAACTTTGCTCAGAATGATACTGATGCAGTATCCAAGTCATGATTCTCCAAACAAACATTGTGTTCTAATCCTTTAATGAACCAAGAAGACTCACAGTGCACAGACACTGCTAAAGGAAGCCGAGGATGAGATAATGATTCTGTCTTTGGCATCATTCATCCCGATTGTTCTCGTCGCCCTGAGAAAATTACTTGCTTCAAGTTATGGGAGTCACAGCGTTCCATCCCTACAGTGTATGTTATGGTGGGAATGTGGAGTCAAGCCAGCCTGTAGCCAATTATACTTTTAAAAGAATAAAACTCTGCTCTTTGCATAGCAAATATTAGTTGAGGCATATCAATCAAATTCTTTCAATACCTTTCTCCAATAACAACAGAAAGGAAATTGAAACACCTAAATCAATATCTGTAACAAATTTAGAAATTCTTTATCTCATTTCTCCATCTGCTGACCTGCTCTTACAGGCACATTGAAATTCTTATTGACCTGAATTTCATTATAAAATATATGCTCAGACTAGCACATTTTAAAAAGTTAGAAATATATAAAAATAAAACTAATCTGTAATTCTGTCATTGGAGAAATAAACACTGTTAAATATTTGCAATATTTTCCCTTTTTCTAAACCTACGTGTATAAATGACATACATAGATATATATATGAAATATATTACATACATGTATTTACAATATTATGTGTGTAAATATACATTATATACAATACTACGATCATACTGTATCTACAGTTATATATCTTGTTTTTTCATTTAATATTATTAACCCTATATTATTAAATTTCTGCCCAAACATGACTTATAATGGCTGCCCAGCAATTTCATTGTGCGTATATGTCATGATAAATTTAAATATTTGGATAATTAATACTTGGATATTTATGTTTTTAACAGATGTCTGATTTATAACTTGTACTGTGATAAATACCCATATATAACATTGTACTCTAAGTTTTTCTTAAGAATAAATTCTATAAGTGAAATTAAAGAATCGAAAATTATGAACACTTAAAAGGTTATAATACATATTGCCTTCTAAGAAGGTTTTACAAATGCAAATGGAAAGTGTAAACTCCTAAGAGTAGTGTATGGCAGAACCTCCTTTTTTTTCCTCTTGTTAACCTTGAGTATTTATAATAAAATCGATAAGTACATAAATAAATATAAATGAAATAAACCTTAGCCAATTTAACAAGTAAAAAAATCTCATTAAAATTTTTATTCTGTAGTTATAAGTGTATTTTTATGCACTGATTTGACATTTTCATTTATACTTTTCTGATTTGCTTGTCCATGTTTCTATCAGTCAGGATTTAGTCAGAAACTGCTGTAGGTGTTTCAAGCAGGGAGTGATTTAATACAAGGAATTAGAGGCTCATAAGACAGTTAAGAAAGACTGGAAAACAGATCAGGGAGAGCTGCTATTTTCTTTCAGGAAATCTGTAAGTACAGGAATATCGAAATCATAATGGTGAGTTCAGGTGCCTGAAGCATCAATAACGTGCAGGATACCCAGAAAGAATCTTCTGGCAAATCCTCACATGTGCTGTGGGCTGAAGCCTTCATTCCTACACGACAGTGTTACATGGTGCACAATGGCTTCTGCTTCTCTTTTACAGGAATTCCTCTTATTAGTACATTGTAACCCCAAATCTGGTTGACAGAGATTCTTCCAGCCGTTGCAATGCAGAGAGGAGCATAGAAGGGGGAAAATAGTTCTAAGTGGCTGATGGGTAATTTGGTGTAATGTCCACTGGCCATTTTTATATTGGTGTTTCCCCCTTTTGTCTTGTTGCTTTGTAAGTACTCTTTATATATTATGGCAACCATGCAAATGTGCCATCAGATCTCACACTTCCTCTAGGCTGCTCCCTAACAATGGCTAAGCATAGCAGAAGTTCTAAAGCAGGCCTGGTACTACAAGACCTGGGATTTCTTTTTAATTAATTTATTTTATTTTATTTATCTTATTCTTTTTTGGCTGCATTGGGTCTTAGTTGCTGGGCGCAGGCTTTTCTCTAGTTGCGGCAAGCAGGGGCTACTCTTTCGTTGCGTTGGGCGGGTTTCTCATTGTGGTGGCTTCTCTTGTTGTGGAGCACAGGCTCTAGGCGTGTGGGCTTCAGTAGTTGTGGCACACGGGCTCAGTAGCTGTGGCACATGGGCCTTGTTGCTCCGCGGCATGTGGGATCTTCCCAGACCAGGGCTTGAACTCATGTCCCCTGCATTGGTAGATGGATTCTTAACCACTGCGCCACAAGGGAAGCCCAAGACCTGGAATTTCTTGAACGGGGGATTTTGTCTCAAGTGCTCCCCATCAGCTGGCCAAAACTTTCTTCCAACTGTGCAACTGTCTGACACTTTTCTTTCCCAGTATTCCTTTCGTCCTCTCTGCTTCATAGGATTCTGACTTGGATCATGGTCTGAAGGCTCTCCTTCTCCAGCTCTTCCTTTCGCCTTCACAGGAATTTCCCCCTTATGTATTTTGTGTGATGAATTATGTCTTGGTGTCTGCTTACTGGAGGACAAAATTAACACATACATTAAGGATGTTAGCCCTTTGTGATATATGTTGTCATTTCTTCCATTCACAGATATTTAAAGGAAAACATCTCATGAATTTTTAAATAAAGCATAAAGAATAGAATTTTTTAGAAAAACTGACAAATTTACATCAATATTCAATACTTTTCAGTATGATAAAAGGGACAAAAGGGCAAGGCTAAATTATAACTTTAATTGGGAGCAAGTATTATAAAATGTATAACACACCAAAATTATTTTCCAGAGTATGTATGTTCTACTGTCTAACCTTCATTGTTTCTGAGAAGTCAGACAAATTTATATCATTCTGTCACTGTAGATAATATACAGTTTTTTCTAGCTGATTCACGTTGATCAGCTGGTGAAGATGTGACCAGAGGCTTGCAAGAACCTAACCTTGTATTTCCCGTAGGAGCAATGGTACCATATTCACTAATTCAGTGTTTGTAGTGACTGTATGGAATATAACTACCACCAGTGTGAATAAACTGTGTGTGTCTGTCTGGGTATGTCTGTATCACACACACAGACTGTACACAGTGTGCATATGCACACACATACATATAGATAATCCAGGATTTGTAATTGTTATGTGTGGGATAACTATGACAAAAATACTCCACCATTTCCAGAAGGTAGAAATGTCATTTGAATTTTAATGAGTTCATTGGTTTTCAACAAAAATATTATTGGAATTTTAATTGTAATTGCAAGAGTTAGACTGTGGAGAATGAGCAAATTTATGATAGTCCTATCAGCTACATTGGTCTATTTCTCCTTTTACTCAAAATATATTCTTTAATAATTTTTAAACAATTTTTCGTAAGCATCTGGCCTGATTTTGGTTAGTAATTTTTAGATATCTTATGTTTCTTGTTCCTATTACAAACAGTGTCTTTTCCCTATTAGATTTTGCTGACATATGGGAATGGCATTAATTTTTGTACACTGATCTTATTTGCTGAATTTCTTCTATTTCTTTTCCTTTTCAAAAAATTATTATTGATTTTTAAAATTTCTGGATCATCTTGGATTTCCTACAGAGACAATTATCTATATTTAGTAACAATTTTATGCCTTTCTTTCAAATGTTTATACCTATTCTTAGTCCTTTTATATTTAATTATAGCCCCAGTATAATGTTGAATTTTAGGGATAATTATAGACATTCTTGCCTTAATCCTTACTTTAATGGGAATGCTTTTAGACTGCAATGTTTAGTATGATGTGTATATATCTTTTGCTAATAATTTGTTAAATTGGTTCCCATATATTTCTAATTTGTTAAGAGGCTTTTAAAAATTCTTCTCGCTCTTAAGATGATCATATGATTTTTCACTTATAATTTATTAGTATGGTGAATTATATGGATTGATTTTTTTATATTGAATATTTTTTTCTGCTCTTGATATAAACGCTACTTGGTCTTAATATAGTATTTTCTTTTATATACTTTTTGTTTCATTTTCTGTAATTTATTTATACTTTTTTCTAGGGATATTTACCAGTAAGATTGGACTATGATTTCCTTTTCTTATGTTTTCTTTGTTCTGCTTTGAAATTATAATTGTACTCGCCCAGAAAATGATACCTGGTTCTCCCTCTTTTTCTGTTCTCTGAGACAGTATAAACAAATTAGAACTTCTGTTATTTGAAGGTTGTGCTAATTCAGGTACAAAACACTTGACTTAATATCTTTTTAGAGGGGAAAGCTTTGTCTATTTCTATTTCTTTACTAGTTTATAGTTTACTCTGGTTTTAACTTTTTTAAATTATATTTTAATTTAACTTTTTATGAAAATATGCATTTTCATGATATTGTCATACAACTTTTAAAATATTTATTCTATTTTATTTCTATTTATGTCTTTTTATTCCTAATATTGTTTAAATACTCTTTCTGTCCTATTTCATAATCAGTCTTTCAGGAAAGCTTTTCTTTTTTTTTACCTCTTTATTAGAGTATAATTGCTTTACAATGGTGTTAGTTTGTGCTTTATAACAAAGTGAATCAGCTATACATATACATATATCCTCACATCTCCTCCCTCTTGCATCTCCCTCCCACCCCTCTAGGTGGTCACAAAGCACTGAGCTGATCTCCCTGTGCTATGTGGCTGCTTCCCACTAGCTATCGATTTTACATTTGGTAGTGTATATATGTCCATGCCACTTTCTCACTTCATCCCAGCTTACCCTTCCCCCTCCCTGTGTCCTCAAGTCCACTCTCTATGTCTGCGTCTTTATTACTGTCCTGTCCCTAGGTTCTTCAGAACCATTTGTTTTGTTTTTTTTTACATTCCATATATATGTGTTAGCGTACGGTATTTATTTTTCTCTTTCTGACTTACTTCACTGTGTATGACAGACTCTAAGTCCATCCACCTCACTACAAATAGCTCAATTTCATTTCTTTTTATGGCTGAGTAATATTCCATTGTATATATGTGCCACAACTTCTTTATCCATTCATCTGTCAATGGACACTTAGGTTGCTTCCATGTCCTGGCTATTGTAAATAGAGCTGCAATGAACATTATGGTACATGACTTTTTTTGAATTATGGTTTTCTCAGGGTATTTGCCCAGTAGTAGGATTGCTGGGTTGTATGGTAGTTCTATTTTTAGTGTTTTTTTGTGTGTGTGTGTGGTATGCGGGCCTCTCACTGTCGTGGCCTCTCCCATTGCGGAGCACAGGCTCCGGACGCGCAGGCTCAGTGGCCATGGCTCACGGGCCCAGCCGCTCCGCGGCATGTGGGATCTTCCCAGACTGGGGCACGAACTCGTGTCCCCTGCATCGTCAGGCGGACTCTCAGCACTGCGCCACCAGGGAAGCCTATTTTTAGTGTTTTTTAGTTTGGTTTTTTTTTTTCTCAAACACCGGTTTTGATTTTGTTGTTCATCTCTTTTGTTGTTTTGCTTATTTGTAGTCTATTAATTTCTGCCATTATCTTCATTCTTTCCTTCCTTCTTTCTACCACCTTTGGTTTTACACTGCAATTAATACCTTAGTTTTTTGGTGTTGAATAACTAATTTTAATCTTTATATTTTGACATGTATTTAAGAATATAAATTTA
Organism: Grampus griseus; assembly: GCF_964374135.1. Classification (NCBI taxonomy): domain Eukaryota; kingdom Metazoa; phylum Chordata; class Mammalia; order Artiodactyla; family Delphinidae; genus Grampus; species Grampus griseus. The sequence goes on from NC_139000.1 coordinate 103,281,646, forward strand.
TTTCTAAATGTCACTTTAGCTATATTCTAGAGGTTTGATGTCCTTACTTTTTTATTAAATTCTAGTTATACTTTAATATCATCCGGAATTTTCTTTAATTAGTTTTTTCAGTTAAACTTTTTACTTTTAGATAGTTGTAGATCACATGCCATTGTAAGAAATAATACAGAGAGATCTCATGCAGTCTTCACCCAGTTTCCACGTTGATAAAGTCTTACAAAGTCATAGCACAATATTACAATCAGGATGTTGACCCTGACAGAGTCAAGATACAGAATAGCCTCACCCCACAAAGATCCCTCATGTTGCCCTTTTATAGCTGCTCAGATTCCCTTTCCCACCTCACCTGTCCCATTCCCCTGACAATAACTAATCTCTAAAATATGTCATTTCAGGGCTTCCCTGGTGGCACAGCGGTTAAGAATCTGCCTGCCAATGCAGGGGACACGGGTTCGAGCCCTGGTCCAGGAAGATCCCACATGCCGCGGAGCAACTAAGCCCGTGTGCCACAACTACTGAGCCTGCGCTCTAGAGCCGTGAACCATAACTACTGAGCCCGTGTGCCACAACTACTGAAGCCCGCGCGCCTAGAGCCCGTGCTCCGCAACAAGAGAAGCCACTGCAACGAGAAGCCCGCGCACTGTACCGCAACGAAGAGTAGCCCCCACTCGCCGCAACTAGAGAAAGCCCGCGCACAGCAACGAAGACCCAATGCAGCCAAAAATAAATAAAATACATAATTTAAAATATGTCATTTCAAAATATTATCATGCAGTTTGTGACCTTTTTGGGTTGATTATTATGTCTCAGCATAATACCCTAAATATTCATCTAAGTGGTTGCATGTAACAATAGTTCATTCCTCTTTATTGCTGAACAGTATTTCAAGGTATAGATGTACCACCATTAGTTTAACTATTCACCTTTTGAAGGACATATGCATTGTTTTCAGTTCTGGGCTATTACAAATAAAGGTGCTATCAACATTTGTGTGCAGGTTTTTATGTGAACACGAGTTTGCACGTTTCCGAGATAAATGTCAAAGAGTGCAATTGCTGGATTGTATGGTAAGTATATGTTTAGTTTTATAAAAAACCACCAAGCTCTTTTTCCAGGGTGGCAGTACCATTTTACATTACCGACAGCAATGTATGAGTGATCCAGTTTTTCTGCCTCCTTACTAGTATTGTCACTCTCTTTTATTTTAGCCATCCTGGTAGGTGTGTTAGTGATATATCACTGTGGTTCTAATTGACATTTCCCTGGTGATTAGTGATGTTGAGCATCTTTTCATGCACCTATTGTCCATTTGGATGTTTTCTTTGGGAAAAAAATGTCTGTATAGTTCTTCTGCCGATTTTACGATCAGATTTTTTTTGTTGTTATTAGGTTGTATGAATTCTTTATAAATTTTGATTATTAACCCTTTATTCTATATATGATTTGCAATTTTTTTCTCCTATTTCATAGGATGCCTTTTAATTTTGTCGACTATTTCTTTTGCAGTACAGAAGCATTTAAATTTGGTACAATCCACCCCCCCCAAAAAAGAAATTTGGTATAATCCCACTTTTTGATTTTTGTGGTTTGTGCTTTTGGTGTCATATCCAAAATATCATTGCCAAGACCAATGTCCAGGAACTTCTTCCTTATGTTTTCTTCTAGGAGTTTTGTGGTTTCAGGTCTTAAATCTTTGATCCATTCTGAATTTCCTCAGTCTTTAGCTTTACTTTTTAACAAAAGCAAAAGTTCTTCTTAATGATAAAATCCGCTATGTCAATTTTCCCTTTCATAGCTTGTGATTTTGTCATCAAGTCTGAGAACGCTGCCTAGCCCAGAGATGCTTTCCTATGGTTTTTTTTTTTCTAAAAGTTTCATAGTTTTAACTCAGTTTTTAAACATCACGCTTTTAGTTTCCATTAGTATTGGTTTTGTCTCTTTAAAGAAACTTATCTTTATATTGTTGATTTCAAATTTAATTGCTTTGGAATCATAACACATGTTACTGTGCTTACTGTTCCAATAATTTCTGCTCTTTCCTTTCCTTTTTCTTTTTCTACTTCATTTGGTTTTATTCTGATGTTATTTTTTCTGTCACATTGGACATACACAAATTGGACATTTTGTTAGTTTCTTTTCAAACCAAACACCATTACAGTAAGAAATTTACCTCTCAATTCCACTTAACACTCCCACAAGGTTTGACTTGTTTTATAGTGATTTCATAGTCATCTAGTTTGAAACATTTCACACTTTCCAATACATTTTTTTTTCTTATCCCATGAATTAATTAGGAGTGTGATTTTTCTTTGTATCAAAATTTTAAGCTACTGTTTTAATGTTGATACATAATTTGATTACATGATACCTAGGAAAATAAATATATATGATACTGAGTCTTTGAAATTCCTCAGACTAATTTTGTAACTTAGCATATGATCAGTTTTGAAAGGTTTCATATGTGCTTGAAAAGCATGTATCTTCTCTATTTCTTGGGCACAGGAATCCCAAACACATTAATTTTGTTATGAAAATTCTACTGACCCTTACTAATTTTAGGTCTACTTGGTCTAAAAGTTTCTGATGTAAGTGACTTAATGTCTTCCACTATGATTATGGATATAACATTGTCTCATAATTCTGACAGTTGTTACACTGTGTATGTTGATATTGTAGCCAGGTTCATCCAATTCATGATTATTCATTCCATAATATTCATAGTATTGAGGGGTAGAGCAAGAAAAATTCCCTGCCACATCATAATGTAATGCCCTTTTATTTCTCCTATTAAGGATCTTTACCTGAAATTTTATTTGGTCTGATATTAATATTATAACACAGCGTTTGTTTTAAGCAGCTTATTTCTGGTTTATGCTTTTCAAGACCTTTATTTTCAGCTTTTTGAGTCATTTTGTTATTGGACTAGCCTTAGATAGATAGACTAGCCTTGGGTACTATTTTGTCTTTTCAAAGTGAAGATTCATGTAATCATTTCTGGACAATTCTTATCTATTATTCTTTGTTTAAACTTTTAAAATTGAAATAAAACACATATGCAGAAAAATGCACCAATTGTAAAATGTGCAACTCGATGGCTTATCACGGTGACCCGGGTTGTAAACAAAAACAGTGCCAATTCCCTAGACGCCTCTTTCATAGGCAATTATCTTCTTCCCTAAAGGTAACCACTATCTTGATGTCTAACTTTACACTTATGTCTATTTTTGAATTTTATGTAGATCATACAGTACATATTCAATCATATCTAGCTTCTTTAGTTCCAAATTACGTTTGTGGGATTCAATCATGCTTTTCGTATAAATCACGTAGATCATTTATTGATGCTGTTTTATAGTATGTCAGTATATAAATAAGCCAGTATTTATTTATCCTTTCTTTGTCCACTGTTTAGCTATTATGGATAATGTTGTTATGAACTTTGTGTAAAGATTCTTGGTGCACATGGGCCAGAATTTCCATTGGGTATATTTCCTAGAAATAGAATCAGTGGCTCATAGGGCAAAGTGTAATTCCTAGATGTTCTACTGTAGTAGATATTGACACATACTTTTCCGTCGTAGTTGTACCAGTTACACTCCTAACATAGGAACAAGAGTCTCTGTTGTCAGTCTTCTTAATTTTAACCATCTTGGTGTGTATGTAGAAATAGCTTATTGTGGCTTTAGTTTGCGTCTTCCTGATTACTAATGAATTTGAGAAACTTTTCATATGTTTATTGGTCGACTCTCTTTTTTGTGCAGTGTTTGTTCAGGTCTCTTTCTGAAATTTCTATTGAGTTATCTAATTTTCTTTTCTTATGAGGTTTTATTTTTTAAATAAAATTTTTATTGAGGGATAACATGTGAAAAAAACCCAGTAGAATCGTTAGTGTACAGCTAGCTAGATATTCACAAGGTAAACATTCTGATTAAGAAATACTTTCTTACTAGAATCCCAGTAGGATCTTTCCTGCTCACTCCCAATTATTATTATCTCTGTCCTTCCCAAAGTTAACAACTATACTAACTTCTAAGACCAGAGGTTACTTTCCCTATTTTTTTTTAATATTTATATGATTGGAGTCCCAAGCATATATATATATAATATATGGATATATTATATATATTTTGCTTTCCAATAAGCCTCTGTAATGATAGAAATTTTTTTATATTCTGTGCTGTCCAATTCGGAAGCCACTAGCCACATATAGCTACTGAACACTTGAAATGTGGTTAGTGTGACTGAGTAGTTGAATTTTAAAATTTTATTTAATTTTAAATAATTAAATTTAAATAGCCACACGTGGCTAGTGGCTACCATATCTAGCACATCTCTAAAATAATCCCTTGTATGAATATGCTACAAATTATTTATCAGTTCTACTGTTTATGGATGTAAGGATTACTTTAACGAAAAAGTTGCCGGCAACATTTTTGCATAAGTCTCTTGGCACACCTATGTACACATTTTGTTGAGTATATACCTAGGAGTGAAATTGCTGAATCTTAGCATACATGTATATTAAGCTTTAGTGGATAAATGTCAAATGGTTTTCAAAAGTAGCTCATACTAATTTATTCTCATAGGTCAGAATATGAGAATTCTAGTTCCTTCACCTCCTCAAATATCTTTATCATTTTAGTCGCTCTAGTGGATGTGTATTGTCTCTCACAGCAACTTTAATTTGCATTTAATTAGTGCATAATGAGGTTGAACATCTTTAAAAATGCTTTTTAATTATTTGGAATATCCTAATTTTGGAAATCTCTTATCCATTTTTCTAATGGGTTGTATTTTTCTTATTGATTTGTGGGAGTTCTTTATATATTCTGAATATCTGTGTTTCAGCAGTTATATGTATTGCAGATCGCTTCTCCTGAGGTATGGCTTGTCTTTTTACTTTCTTAATGGTGTCATTTGATGGACAGAGGTTCCTTTTTTAATGTTAACATATGTATCTGTCTTTTCCTTTATGTTTCATATATTTTATACCCCAAAGCTGTGGAAATATTATCTCATCTTATCTTTTGAAGCTATATTACCTGCCTTTCAAATTTGGGTCTTTAATCCACCTGAAATAGGTTTTGTGTTTGGTGTGAGGTATGGATCAAGGTGACTTATTTTTCATGTGAGCCAAATTATTTTTTTATTTTTCAGTGTCCCAGAAGCATTTATTGAAAAGATCATCCTTTCTCTACTACTCTGTAGTGTCATTTTGGTCTTAAATAAATTGAGTATGTAAGGCTAGCATCTGGTCTTGTTCTGTTTTACTGGTCTATTTGTTTATCATTGCACCATACCAAACTGGTTAATTCCTGCATCTTTCCAGTAACTTTGATAGTGAAAGTTCTATGATCTTGTCTTTCATTATTGTGTTAACTACATTTGGCCCCTTCACACTTCCATATAGACTTTGGAATCCCTTGCTAATTTCTGGGGAAAAAACATAAAAAACAAACACACACACACAAACAACAAAACAAAACAAAAACACTCAAGTGGTAAACTTGGCTCTGGTGCATTTTGTTCCTTATTCTTTAGAGTAATAAAAGCTTTGCCTTTCTCTGTCTCTAAAATCTGGGTTCAACAAACCTGTTTAAAGCTTACTTACTACTTTGACCATATCTGTTTTTTAGATCCATAAAGGTATTTCTCTTAGAGTATGGCTTTTTATTTTTAGCCTTTTAAAATGTTTAATGTTTTGTATATTGTTGCTGTTTATACCAGTGGGGAAGAGGAAGGGCAAATAAAAGCTGAAACTCACAGTGCCAGTCTGACTAGAAATCTACAATATGTATTCCCTGCCCTAATTCTCACTCTTGCCCTTTTCTCATCAGCTGTGTTGAATTACTTGCCAATCACAAAGTTTTGTTCCCAGTGTTCATTCAGCCTTATTTGCTGCCATATCTACATGGGCAAATCAGCTCTGTATTTCAAAACTCAAATGTTACATCTTCTATGACCCTTCCCCTGATAAACCCAGCCAAAATTAATCTTGCTCTTAAACTTCCAGAATTTTGGTAGTTATCACTTTGTACTTAATTTCAGAGTTACTTGTGTTTACCTCCTGTAATAAGGCTTATAGTCTGTGAGGAGGGAACTATTTGTATTGTATACACCTTTGTATTATGTATTATGATTTCTAGTATAGTTCTTCGTCCATAGCTAAGGTGATTCGTCCATAGCTAAGGTACATGCTTCATTTTCTCAGGACGGCCCATGTTTTTGCTGTCGTCCTGATGGTCCAACTAGTTAGCACTCCTTTCTACTCTCAACATTGTCCTAGTGTATATGTGGCACTATTTGGTCTCTCTACCCATATTAGAAGCTCCCCCCCTTCAAAAGACAGAATTGACAATAACTTAGAAATTAAATTGCTGTTTGATAAAAGGAAATACCTCTAAGTGACTGAGAAAATAGCTGGTGACATATATGAAGGAAGTCAGGAGGAGAAGATTTAGGAGGTGGCTGATAAGTGTGATAAGTGTGGCTTGAATATGATGAGTTTGAGGTTGCTAGTGAGCTATGGGGCAGAATACAGTCCTACAGAGAATGCTGGGTAACAGTGGTGATTAAAACACTGGGTGTTGTTACTGTGAGCCACCTTCCATGTTTCTTACATAGGGATTTAGCAGGAAGGAAAACAAAGTTCCTGTTCTCATGGAGCTTAAAATCTAACGGGGGGCTTCCCTGGTGGCGCAGTGGTTGAGAGTCCACCTGCCGATGCAGGGGACACGGGTTCGTGCCCCGGTCCGGGAAGATCCCACATGCCGCGGAGCGGCTGGGCCCGTGAGCCATGGCCGCTGAGCCTGCGCTTCCGGAGCCTGTGCTCTGCAACGGGAGAGGCCACAACAGTGAGAGGCCCACGTACCGCAAAAAAAAAAAAAAAAAAAAAAAAAATCTAACGGGAATAGGTGCATTAGACAACTATTTATAAGTATGAGTGATTTTGTTTTCTGGAGGACGCAGCTGAGGAGACAATTGAGTCAATCAAAAAATGTTGGCAAATACTCAAGTTTTCAGGGTGCGGTAAGGAAGAGGAGCCAGGGAAAAATAAAAAGCTGGGAGAATAAAATATCAAAAATTTCAGGCTTTTAAAAAAAAGCGTGATCTGATGTCAAATGCTAAGGCTCAAAAGGAAAGACTGAGGCATTAGAGATAATTTATTATACACATTTTGGAAATGGACACACTATTTGCTATCACCATTTACCACAATTTGTTAACTTTTGAGGAGGCAGAAATACCTTAAGAGGCTCATGGGTGGAATATAATTTCACTGTTTTGTTTGTTTGTTGCCAAGTTTGGAGACATTTAAAAGCTCTTCAATTCCTGAATGTATTAGACAAGGTAGCATTGTGGTCACAATCAGCCAGCAGCATTTACTTGAATGTGCTTTTTCTCCTTACCAAACGTATTATATTAATTTGCAGCAAAATTTTGAATTTCTCTTTTTCTAAAGAAATGAGTCTTCACTCATTTTAACTTCAGGAGGATAGAAGCTTTGGCATTTGAAAACAAATCTCTACAAATAGTTTTCGGAAAAATATATTTTTTTCTTTTGTGGTTTTTCTACTTTGAGTGTGAAAGGTTAAAAAACCACAATTTCTTTTCCATGCAAGTAATTTCCCACATAAACCAAATAATAGCTTCTAAGAAAAGTTTGAAGCTTTTGAATAATTTATGATTCAAACCAAATATTTCTTTGGGACTTTTCCCACACTCTATCATTGGAACTATATATATACAAACTAAACTATCATGTCATCAGAGTGATTCTACTTCCTAAGAGTTCAATAACATTAAGAGTAATAATAGCTAAAATTTAAATAAAGTTTATAGTTTACAAAGAACTTTGACGTATGGTTTGTCACTGGGTTTGTCACGTATGGTTTGAACGGCCCTATATGATACTCATTACTCATATTTTTAAGATGAGGTTACTGAAGCTTAAGAAGTCATATGAGCTGGCCCAATCACACAGTGTCTTAGAGATAGAAACCTAGGTTTTCAGAACCTAAATCCTTAACACATTTAAATAAGAAAAGGTCCAAAAGAAAATGAACTTATTGTTGGTTTGGAGGTATCAACAAAGTGAAAGAATAGTGCTAACATCAAGCATATCCATTTGGCGTTTTGCAGGGTTGGTGAACCCATGAGCCACGTCTGGCTCCTTAAAATTTTTTGTAGATGTCCTCCAGCTAAGAATGTTTTTATATTTTTAAGGTTTGTGAAAACAAGCATACAGAGAAGAATATGCAACTGATATGTATGTGACCTGCAAAGCCTAAAATACTTAAAATTTGATCCTTTGCAGAGAAATTTTGCTGATCCCTGCTTTATGGCATGGTTGGTATTAGGACTGCAAATGCTCCTCTAGCCTGAAGACTTTGGGAGGAGGATAGTCTTAGGGGTTTTCAGGGCACCTGTGGCCTGTACTTCGCAGAAGGTCTCTAGGAACTGACCTGTGTGACTTCTGAAGATAAGGAACTGGTCCCCAGTGGAAAAGGGCCTGGCTTTTCCCTAGGCTTTTGCCTCAAGGGCAGGCTGGCTGTCCACCTTTGGTGAGGATAGGAGCAATTTTCGAGTCATTCTATATTTCAAACTATCCAATGATATTCTGAAACGTCTGGCTTAGAACCCTACATGAAGGTGGTAGCCTAAGGAGTATTTTCCAATAATGAGCACAAAAACAGAGTAGTTTTCCCATTCTCATACTAGGGAGGCGATAAAGAGGTTGAAAAGGTTTCCTTCTATTTGAATTTTTTTTTATTTTAAAATTTTTATTGGAGTCTAGTTGATTTACAATGTTGTTTTAGTGTCTGCTGTACAGCAAAGTGAATCAGTTATACATATACATATATCCAGTCTTTTTTAGATACTTTTCCCATATAGGTCATTACAGAGTATTGAGTAGAGTTCCCTGTGCTATACAGTACATCCTTATTTGTTATCTATCTTATATGTATAGTAGTGTGTATATGTCAATCCCAGTCTCCCAATTTATCCCTCCTCCTTTTTTAATTTTAATTTTTAAAAAAATGTATTTATTTACCTATTTATGGCTGTGTTGGGTCTTCATTTCTGTGCGAGGGCTTTCTCCAGCTGTGGCGAGCGGGGGCCACTCTTCATCGCGGTGCGCGGGCCCCTCACTATCGCGGCCTCTCTTGTTGCGGAGCACAGCTCCAGATGCGCAGGCTCAGTAATTGTGGCTCACAGGCCCAGCTGCTCCGCGGCATGTGGGATCCTCCCAGACCAGGGCTCGAACCCGTGTCCCCTGCACCAGCAGGCAGACCCTCAACCACTGCGCCACCAGGGAAGCCCCCTCCCCCTTTTATATATCATTTAAAATATTTAACATGGGACTCATAATTGAGAAATGTAGTGTCTAAAGATGGCTTTTCCACAGACTTTTATTGAATACCTAGTATGGAAGGGCACTGTGCCCAAAGCTAGGAGTATGAAGATGAATAACAGCTATACCTGCCCTCGGGACTTCATGGACAGGAGAAGGAGTTAGACATGTAAATAACTGCATTAACACATTATAATAAGTATTAAAGAGAAATTCAGTGAAACAGATAAATGCATTTTTAATATCCAATATGCCTGGATCTTGACAATACCCATAGCTTTTTACTGCTAAAATGAATTTTAGAGATAGCCTTATATCAATGACTAGGAAGTGGAGGTCCAGGAAATTTTGCAAACATTTACTAGGAACATACTGTATACCAGGAAGGCTTTTTGTCCTTCCACCTAAGAAAGTTCTACAAATAAAATGGCAAGTAACACCAACACCAAAAACCACTTAAGCCTCCAGGTAAGTATGGAACCAGGAATCCCACCACTGCCGAATGGCAACTCAGATAGGCGCTGGCAGCAACAAAATCTGTTTGCTGTGTCAACCTGAGAAAGTTCTAAGGAAACCAGTGGTAATTCACATCTAGCAATCAAAGCGAGTTTGGGAAAGTGAGAGGGTTTGGCAGAGGGAATGGCTGAGGCATTGACCCATGGATACGTATGCTACATGACAGCTACTGGGGCAGGCTCTGTTCTCAGTGTTTTGAATCCCATGCACATATAAGCTTTATCTGCTGCCATTGCAGACTGGCTCTGCTTTTTCACTTCCCAGTTTTGCTTACTCCCTTTCAGATGTCACGGCTTCTACTTTACACTGGAGCAAAAGAATCACCAAAACGAAACCTACCCATGGCAATTTTTTTCCCCCTCTGTACTCAGAGATTCCAAAAGGAGCATTGCTTCAATCTAAACTGGCCTCAAGTCCCTAGATGTTGTTGACTGGTGCTCACAGAATTACTCTCTCACGCTCTGGAGTTTCTTTGGCTATGAAGGCATTTTGAGTTGTCCCAGGCTTCCAGATGAACTATGAGAAATTGGCAGAGGGAGCAGTGGTATCAAAACCAGAGAAGCCGAAAGTATTGATGCCAGGCCAAGTTCAAATGGAAATAGTCATTCTCCTTTTAGGCCAATGAAAACTTAGGTTTATGTGAAGCATTTAGAGGAAGGTTTCCTTCACTGTATCACCCAACAAATATTTACTGGGTGCAAACCCTGGGTGCAGCATGTACCCACTGAGAATGTCCTCCACTGCAAGGAAGACCACATGGAACTAAGTGAGCTGGAGAAGTAAGTGGACTCTATTTCAAAGGTAAAACAAAACTAATCAAAGACATTTCGGAATTTTCATATTTGTAGGAAGAAACGCAAATAGGTTCCAATCCCAGTTTGTGAGAAAGCTTATCCCCATGCTGTGCTGCAAACAGCTTGTACTTGTGGGGAGACACAGTGATGGCTGTTGAGAGATGAACCATGATTTCAGGTGTAGGGTTATTGAAGAGGAAAAAATTCAGAGGTACAAGTGAAAAATCCCCTTTGCTTTTTTATTATGTCCAACTCAAGTCAATGTAACCCAACTCATTTTTTGTTTGTTTGTTTTTTTGTTTTGTTTTTTTTTGCGGTACGCGGGCCTCTCACTGTTGGGGCCTCTCCCGTTGCGGAGCACAGGCTCCGGACGTGCAGGCTCAGCGGCCATGGCTCACGGGCCCAGCCGCTCCGCAGCATGTGGGATCTTCCCGGACCGGGGCGCGAACCCGTGTCCCCTGCATCGGCAGGTGGACTCTCAACCACTGCGCCACCAGGGAAGCCCTATCCCAACTCATTTTTATGGCAGGCTGTCAATGTAAGGCGAGGCTTGTCTATTACATACTTTCAGGATGAATATGGGAAAGGGATGAATCAAAATCCATTGAGGAAAGTGGGCTGTCTTCTGAGGACTTTCTTTGAGCTAATCTTTGTGGAGTTCAGTCAGAACCATAGACGCCTTTCCTGGGATTTTCAACCTCTCTGCTCCCTGAAACATACCACAGTTACCCAATAGCAGAGGGATTTGCAGCTCAGTCCAAAGAAGGTAAACACCCCAGAGTCAGCTTGCAGACTAGAGCAAGTCACTTCATAACTCTTTGCCTTTACAGGAACAGATGTAGTCATATTTCTTTATTTTTCTGGTTCACACTTGCTCAAAGCCCCACCTGCCATACTGGAAAGAAATCAGATAAATCTGTCTACATTCCCCACTACAAATTTTCCAAAACCCGAAGGACTTACACAGTCTTAAGGGAGGACACTTGTGTCCACTCAGTGTGCTCATACCGACGTCCACTCAGTGGAATGAATGGATGAAAGGATGGGCTCTGTGACCAGACTTCCTGGGTTTGAATGCCAACTCTGCCATTTACTAGCTTTATGATCTTGGACAAGTTGTTTAGCCTCTCTGTACCTCTTTTTCCTCCGTGGTGCAATGTATAGTAATAACACATTTTCACTGAGTCACTGTGAGGATTAAATGAGTTAATCGATGCATCTTAGTGCGCTTGGGCTTCTATAACAAAATACCCTGGACCGTGTGGCTTAAACAGACATGTATTTCTCACAGTTCTGGAGGCTGGGAAGTCCAAGATCGAGGTGCCAGCAGATTCAGTGTCTGGGGAGACCCCTCTTCTTGGTTTGCACACAGCCTCCTAGTTCCTATGTCATCATGTGGTGGAGAGATGGAGTACTCTGGTTCCTCTTCCTCTTCTTAAAAGGACACCAATCCCATCAAGGGGGCTCTGCCCTCATGACCTCATCTAAATCTAATTACCTCTCAAACGCCCTACCTCCTAATTCCATCAGAGATACCAAGAGATAATAAATGTTCATTGTTTTCAGACACTAATTTGGGGAGTCATTTGTTAACCAGCAATAAGTAATTAATACGTAGGTTGTTAAAGTCCTCTGAGGGCAGATGAGTGCCAGGTTCATACCAGGAGGTTCCTATTTGGGCTTTTGTCTAGTTGATGCTCAGCTATTTTTCCAAGGTGAGAAGCACTATGACAGTGTGTTTGGTTTGGAGGAGCTCGCAGGGTCAGCCCCACTGAAGAAACCAATCCTTTCATATGGAACCTTCAGTTCTTATCCTGAATCCTCCTTTTGAGCTCGCACTCCACTTTTCTCAATGAACTTGTATTTCAGGGACCCCACTGTCCTTCCCTGTAACTGGGACTTGGTTGAGGTCACGTTGGTTTAACACATTAGAACTCCTTAAGTTCAAGTGTTGAGAAACCTGGGTGGATTTTGTTCTTTCTCTTCCATAATCGCAGGTGATGAGAACCAAAAATGAGTCATAAAAACTTATACTGAGGGCTTCCTTGGTGGCGCAGTGGTTGAGAGTCCGCCTGCCGATGCAGGGGACGCGGGTTCGTGCCCCGGTCCGGGAAGATCCCACATGCCGCGGAGCGGCTGGGCCCGTGAGCCATGGCTGTTGAACCTGCGCGTCCGGAGCCTGTGCTCCGCAACGGGAGAGGCCACAACAGTGAGAGGCCCGTGTACCGCAAAAACAAACAAACAAACAAACAAGAAAAACAACTTATACTGATATCCCAGAGTTTAAACGACACACTCAGGTTGGTAATCCTTCAAAAGAGCTTAGTGTGTACTTTCCATTTGCCCTACTGGTTGTATGTTTCTTTTTCTTGATTTTTGGCTTCTTTTGGATTTACTATATTATTCCATTTATTTCTTCTCTTAGTTTGGAATTTATGCACTTTTCAACTCTTATTTTAGTACTTACCCTAGAAATTCAAGTATGTACACTTGAACTATCAAAGTCTAATTTTAATCGATCATTTTACCCTTCTCTGAAACAATAAAGGACCTAAGAACACTTGGCTTCCTTTTAATCCTCTCTTGACTTTTATGTGATTGTTCCCATTTAATTCAATCATAGATATAATATCCAAACAAGACGTTATCACTGTTGTGATAACATCAGTGCTCATTTTGGTTTACCTTTATATTTATCAGTTTTGTTCTTCTTCCTTGTTTTTCTGCATCTTGAGCCTTCCATGTGGGATTACTTTTTTTCTGCCTTAAGACCTTTAGGATATCATTTACTATAATCTTTTGGGGGCAAATTACCTCATTTTTGTTTACCTGAAACTATCTTTAGTTCAACTTGGTTCTTGGAGATATTGAAGTTGAATTCTAGATTGGCAGTTATTTTCTTTCAGTATTTTGAAGGTTTTTTTGTTCTACTGTGTTCTGATTCCTGTGAGGTAGACTATATCCTGTCATTCTTTTGAAGGTAGTCTGTTGTTTTAACTCTGACTGCTTTTAAGATTTTCTCTTTATCTTTAGTTTTCTGCAATTTTACTATGATGCATCTAAGTTTCAGTTTCTTTTTTATTTATTCCACTTGGAACTTATTGGGTTTCCTTTTTTTAAAAGTTATTTATTTTCTTTCTTTATTTTTGGCTACATTGGGTCTTTGTTGCTGTGCGCAGGCTTTCTCTAGTTACGGCGAGCAGGGGCTACTCTTTGTTGTGGTGCACAAGCTTCTCATTGCAGTGGCTTCTCTTGTTGCAGAGCATGGGCTCTAGGCAGGCGAGCTCCAGTAGTTGTGGCAGGGGGGCTCAGGTTGTGGCTCATGGGCTCTAGAGCACAGACTCAGTAGTTGTGGTGCACGGGTTTAGTTGCTCTGCGGCATGTGGGATCTTCCTGTACCAGGGCTCGAACCTGTGTCCCTTGCATTGGCAGGTGGATTCTTAACCACTGCACCACCAGGGAAACCCCTTATTGGGCTTCTTAAATCTGTAGATTGATCTCTATCATTGGTTTGGAAAAATTCTTAGTCACTATTCTTTCAATTTTTCTTTTTCTCCTTCTGGGACTTTAATCAACTGTATATTAGAATTTGTCACTGAATTTCCCGCCTCACTTATCTGCTCTTTTTTAAATTTCATCGTTTTATCACTCTGTGCTTTTCTCTTGATATAATTTTTGACCTATATGTTATTTACTAATTCTCTTTTTTCAATTGTGTGTAACTTGTTGTAAAAGATATTTAGTTAACTTAGTAAATTTCTAGAGTAACTACTAAAATAATAGCAAAACAGTGCCTAAATTCCAAAATAATTAAATTCTTACTTTTGATCATTATACTTTTCAGTTCTAGAAATTTGGGGGTTTGTTTTCAATCACGAGATATTACTGTTATGTTCTAGTGCAAGAAGCAATAGGACAGAGTTGTTCAGGAGGGTTTAGGACCAGGAAAACTTCAGGAGAGATGGGAGGAAGTTTGGACGCTTGTGCAAGTTCTGACATTGGAGGAGGGAAGTCCTAAGAGGCCAGTTAAAGCAGGAAAGCGCAGGAAGATGAAGTTCAGAACCACCGTCTCAGAGAGCCATCTACAGCAGGAGTACTGAGCATTGTCAATGGATGCTGAGCCTAGGAGTGACTTACTCTTTCCTATATTGCTGCCTGTTGGGTGTCACAGGCCTGTGGACAGGCACTAAATGAACTAGAAAGTAGGGAAAATCCCATTGCTGAAACTAATCCCTAATTGAAATAAGGAAACTAAACTTCCTTACCAAAAGACTACATAGGCTGATGAAAGTTTTGTGGTAAAGAAAAGTCATAATGAAAGTAATGTTTTAGTATTTCTCTTTCTCTCTGAGTGCAGTATTTTGCATTTTTCAACAATTTCACCTTCGGTAAGTTTCATTATAAAAATGAATGCATTAAAAAAGGAAGGAAGGGGGGGGCTTCCCTGGTGGCGCAGTGGTTGGGAGTCTGCCTGCCGATGCAGGGGACACGGGTTCGTGCCCCGGTCTGGGAGGATCCCACATGCCGCGGAGCGGCTGGGCCCGTGCGCCGTGGCCGCTGAGCCTGTGTGTCCAGAGTGCTCCGCAGCGGGAGGGGCCACAACAGTGAAAGGCCCACATACGGCAAAAAAAAAAAAAAAAAGGAAGGAAGGAAGGAGAGATGGATATTCATACTGTGAATCTAGAATGAGAAATGAGAATTGAATTTACAACTTTCAACTCTATAAATATGAACTGTGCAACCAATTTTGTTTTATAAGTTTAGGCATTTTGTAATTTTATAACCTGCCTAAATGCTTGCAGGGCCTTCCTGCTAAAATAAAGAACACACATCTAATTCATGTCATTTCTTCTATTCATTGTTAACATACCTCAGACATTTATAAATTAAAAGAAAAAGCAGAATTACTACGTTAGAGAAATGCCAGTATAGCTCAATTAATGTATCTCTTGGGAGTAAAGCATTTTTGGAGGAAATCCGCTTTGTTAAAAATGACAATGAAATTTCACTTCACTCTGGTAGAATCTAAGCAATGAGAAGTAGAAGAAATTTGAGTGCCGTTAGGAAGAAGGGGCTGTGCTAATGTCTCATTGTTGCATTGTTGGTGGGGGCAGCATCTCAGCTGGGATGGGGCACAGGGATGGTGTGATTTACGGAAACTCCTGTGATTCTATAGCAGCAGCAGGGACAACTGTGAGGATTGCGCTTGAGGTCACAGCAGATTCCCCAGAAGAAGTGGAGTTGGTGGCTCTGGAGTGGCAGCCATGTTGGCTTAGTTACATGTCATGTGTGGGCAGGACAGAACCTAGGAATCAGGATGTACTTGTAAAATGGTGCTTGGGAGTAAGAAACCAAAAGTTTCTTCTTTGGCTTCTGTCACCAACCAGTTATGGAGCCTTGGGTAACTTGCCAACCATTTGAGGCAGGAATTTCCATATCTCTAAGTGAGGGTGTTGGAATAAATGTTCCCTAATATCTTTCACGGTTCTAAAATTCTCTGATATTATCGATGTATTCTCAAGCCTTATATTGTTGCTACTGCTGCAAAGCTTAAACTTCTTGTAGTAAAAAAAAACTTAAACATAATGAGAAGTAGAAAAAAATGCTATAATAATCCTCTAAAAATTCCTCACTTATATTCAATAATTATTAACATTTTTGCTTTATCTATTTTTGCTTAATTTTTTAAAATTTGGATACCTTGACATTCACCCCTAAACAATAAAGACATTTGCTTACATAGTCACAATACCATCATCACAACTAATAAAATTAATAACAATTCTTTGACATTGCTTAATATTCAGCCTTTAGTCGGATTTCCCCAGATGTGCCCAAAATACTTTCTACCTTTGGTTTGTTTGAACCAGTTAGGGTCCACACATTTCATTGGGCTGTTATGCTTTAAAATTCTCTTTTAATACCAAGCAACCTCCTCCACCTTTTTTGTGTGACATTAACTTGTTGAAGAATACAAAATGTTTAAAGGCAAATAAGCTATTAGCCTGCATCCTCTCCAAGAGTAGAGGTGCAATATTATGCTGCCTTGGGTTGTATTGTAAGCACCATTTAACTCAAAGTTCCCTCTCCGATAACCCGGTTCTCAGTAAGAAACAAAACAGAACAAAACTGACATCTTTGGCTCAGACAGCTGTGACTCAAAGTAACCAGCTCCTGTCCCCAGGCCCTGGGGTCACAATTCTTCAGGGAGTCAGACTGGGGTGCAAGGTCAGTGGCTGATAACTGCAAAAGGAGACAGAAAGAAAATGTTTTCCTTGCTGAATGGGGAGAAATTTAATGGAGGACATTAAATCTGCAATATCATTTAAATTAGTTTCTACTTTATTAGATACAAGCTTAGAGTTTCTTTAATCCTAGGGGAATTTTAAAAACAGCCAGCTACTTTTTTCCATTATAAAAGCCATAATTTTTAATATGTTTCTTAAGGATATTTTAACCAAGGGCTATAATGTTTTTGATTTTATTGAACATGATGAAGACGAGATTTTGGGAAGACTTTAAACTTTGATGAAACAATTTGGACTGAGGTTAGGTTGTTCATTAGACAAGAGTCTCATTAGTAGCATCTTATAACAATGCTACTTGCAATACAGACTGTGACTTCCATATTTTGATATTTGCTACCAATTGAACATTTAAATCTTTTCTTTTTTGCTTATATATCCATTTATTGGAGAAATTTTCACTTAGGTTAATACATCTGTATTTGAAAGAAATGGAACACCAGAAATTGTCTTCCCATTTCTCAAAGTTCCTGATAAGACCCAGTGGACCCATCGCTAATCCTGCCTGCCACTCAGTTCTCTGGAGATATTAATTTTGTCATATGTAGAATAAATAGAAGAGTTTTTCTTTCTTCTTCTTTATTTTTTTTGTCAATTCAAAATGAACATTTAAATCTTTAATGCTAGCTATACATGTCTGCTTACCTTTTCCTTTGTTTTTCTGCCTACAATTTGTATATCCTTTCTTTTTCCCACTAGTTGTACCCTGGTTATGATTTCATCATCCAAACAGCTGACCTCCCAGAGTTGTGGTTAACAGAAACAGAGGGAAGAACAATTTTAAAATTCAATTATGCCTTAAAAAACTTGATGAAAATAGCTAAGTATAAACAGTAATTAATGTTAGTCATGGTCATTTATCTTCATTTAAAAAGTAACATAGACACATTATATAAAATTAATAACAAGTATAGAAGCGAAAAAGGACCATCAATAATCTGATCATCTAAAATCTTTGCTGTTAAAATGGTAATATATTTTGTTCCATTTTGAGTTTATTTTGGTATATGATGTGAGAAAGTAATCCAGTTTTATTCTTTTACATGTAGCTGTCCAATTTTCCCAACGCTATTTATTATTGATGAAGTTGTCTTTTCCTGATATATTTTTGCCCCTTTTGCCAAGAATAATAAGTGTGGGTTCATTTCTGTGTTCTCTGTTGTGTTCCATTGATCTGTGCATCTGGTTTTGTGCCAGTAACATACTGTTTTGATGACTGCAGATTTGTATTATAGTTTGAAATCGGGAGCATGATACCTCCAGCTTTGTTCTTCTTTCTCAAGATTGTTTTGGCTATTTGGGGTCATTTGTGGTTCCATGCAAATTTTAGAATTACTTGTAGTTTTGTGAAAAATGCCATTGGTGTTTTGATAGGAATTGCATTGACTCTGTAGATTGCCTTAGGGATTATGGTTATTTTAACAATATTAATTCTTCCAACCTATAAGCATGGTATATATTTCCATTTATTTGTGTCATCTTCAATTTCTTTTATCAATGTCTTACAGTTTTTAGAGTACAGTCTTTCATCTCTTTGGTTAAATTTATTCCTACATATTTTATTCTTTTTGATTCAGTTGTAAATGAGATTGCTTTCTTCATTTCTGTTCTGATAGTTTGTTACTAGTGTATAGAAATGCAACAGATTTCTCCTTTTTTTTTTTTTCAAATTCACCACAGGCTAAGACTTTAGAACTTTAAAAACTTCACCTGTATCTTCATCTCTAGCTCCTTGACCAGTGAAATAAAAACTTGGATCGCTATTACTCAGTTGGTAAGCATCTGTGACCCTATCAGATGAGGAATAATGTTCCATGTTTTTTAAGAAACTATGGTTACACAAGGTTTACATTCACAGTAAAACTAGACATGTGTTTTCAAACATATTTAAGCGAATTATACAAGCATCTAACTAGATCTCATGGCTGATTAACTAATTCAGCTTCTGTATAATGAAGAAATTTAAGTAGAAGGGAGCTGCTTTGGAGAGGAGCCCTCTGTGCTCTGAAGGAAGGCTCTATCTGCCCTTCTGTGCAGATCAGGATCTTCAACTTCCACCTCTTCTATTCTTTATTAACTACTCAACATTCCTGAAACCTGCCCCCTGTGTCTGAGCTCATCTCGGGTGCTAACCTGTTAGAGTCTTATTTCATTTTCTCCCATTATTCCTATGGTGTCTTTCTTGTACTCATCCATTTTTTAAAAAATAAGAGATTTAACGTTTTT
Source organism: Grampus griseus (assembly GCF_964374135.1). Lineage (NCBI taxonomy): Eukaryota > Metazoa > Chordata > Mammalia > Artiodactyla > Delphinidae > Grampus > Grampus griseus. The sequence goes on from NC_139000.1 coordinate 103,300,842, forward strand.
AGAGCAGCTTTATGTTTACAGAAAAATGGAGAGTCCCCATACACCCCCCTCCTCATCCACTACCCTATCTCCCCTATTATTAACATTCTGCATTAGTCTATTTGTCACAACTAAGGACCAACTTGGGTGTAGTTTACATTAGGGTTCACTCCTGGTGTTGTGCATCCTATGGGCTTTGAGAAGTGTATAACGACATGTATCTATTCTGTTACAGTATAATACAGAATAGTTTCACTGCCCTAAGAATTCCCTGTGTTTCATGTATTCATACTTCCCTCCCCCCACAACCCCTGGCAACTACTGATCTTTTTCCTGTCTCCATAGTTTTGCCTTTTCCGTGTAGGGAGAATCCTACAGCATGCAGGCTTACACATCCATCATTTGTTACTAGTCTCACCCTTACTGCCTACCCACCCCCAGCCAACTCCACCCATTCTCTCTTCTTACTGGGCTAGCCCCTTGCCAGTTCTGGTCTTTTATGTTCTTCAGATGTATTGCATGCCCATCAGAAATGTGGTCCATCTTGACATAGCCCTCAACTGACTCTGCACAGGGAATGGATGTACAATTATTAATGTTTATCAGCCACTGATTGCAGATTGCCTAGGGAGTATTGGCTTAAAGATGACCTTGAAGGTGATCTAATTGTTTGGTGATTCCAGTGATTTTAAGTATCTGACTTGGTTTGTTATTTCAGTGATCTATTCTGTCACTGGGTTTTAGACATTATGCCAGCTGAAAGGGGCGGAGTTGATCTTCAACTAACTCAGATTCGTTTGAAGTCTCATATGCTTCATTGTTCATCTCCAACAATAATATTTAATTTCTTTTCATAATGAAAATAGTCAGCTGTTAAGGTGGGAATCAATTCTATTTGCAATCATTGTTGAAAAGGAGGCTTATGGCATATACTCCTTTGAAATCGGATAAGCACACCCGATAGGTAGGTGCATATTCGTGATGATCTATTTTGAGGAAATGTTTCGGTTAAAGGTTTCTATTGTTTTGACGTGAACAAAAAGAGTTACTACTACTACTATGAGCTGAGCCACTATGGAATGGCTCCTGGGAAATCAGTGAAAGATGAACACATGGATTACTGAGAGAGGGCAAACATGCAAGAGGAATCACCTCTGATGGTGGTGGAGGGCATTAAGTGCTAAAGTTGGACACACAGGACAAACGTGAAATATAAGAAACTGAGAACAAAGATTACACAGTTTCTCTTAAATGCCCCTGTTTCTGATAATAACTGTGGATTTCAGAAGATGACATTTGTTCCTTTTGTTATGAAATATTTGATGGCTTAAATAGCTTTCTGTTTATTGTCCATTTAGGAGGAAGGTCCATGTTTGCTCAAGATTAGCTTGTATAGTTAGGATTTCATGATTTTGTGTGTGTGCTTTGTCTAAGATTGGATGACTCTACCCCTTCCTCAATCTTTCAGTCTAATGGAAGGGAGACAGGAGTGCTCAGCTTTTCTCTGGTTTACTTCATAGAAGTTCCCTTCTGGCATACCTCCATCCCCTCTTCAACATCAGTCACTGTACAGCCTGACCCAGGCTGGGAAGGCATCTCAGCAGGGACCTTCCCTGTGTTGAATCCCTAGAGGATCAGTCCCACTGATGCTTGCCGTGATGTGTACCTTCTACATGGCTACAGCTCACGAGAATGTCCAAATATGCTGGAAGAATGGAAAGGTTTCATCCAGCTCTTCAATATTACAATGGATATTGGAAGTAATACATCATCATCTCCCTCCACATTACCCCACAGCCTGTCAGTACTAATCCTCACTGCTTTGCATCGTAGGATTTTAATGCAGTTTTGCTAGATTCTCTTCCCTTACTTTCTGGGCAGACAGCATGGTAGAAGATTCTTTCTTTTAATCCAATCCTATCTCACTATATCTAAATGATTTCTTCAATGTTTATGGCATCTATCTATCTATCATCTACATGTATATATGTATATACAATCTTTTCTTGAACTGCAGCACTGGAGGTCCTTCCATAATCTTTTTTTTTTTTTTTTTTTTTTTTTTGCGGTACGCGGGCCTCTCACTGTTGTGGCCTCTCCCGTTGCGGAGCACAGGCTCCAGACGCACAGGCTCAGTGGCCATGGCTCACGGGCCCAGCTGCTCCGCAGCATGTGGATCTTCCCGGACCGGGGCACAAACCCGCAGCCCCTGCATCGGCAGGCGGACTCTCAACCACTGCGCCACCAGGGAAGCCCCCTTCCATAATCTTTATCATCATTTCAGTAGGAATTGGGGAAAAGCGATTTGATGTTTGTACACATGTCATCATCTTGCCTGGTCTCCACATTGCTTCTGAATGCTTTCTGTTGAGTCCTGAATGTATCTCTAACTAGACGGCAGAGCAAGCCGTAGGTTTTCTTGCATTTTCAACACCATAACCAGAGCTTTTCATATCATTTACATTTTATAAACTGTGGGTGAATTGGATTGAATTGTAACGCAGTCTCCCCCACTTTCTTACCTCCAACTCAGGATTTAAATATCAATAATTTTGCTGTCAGGGATTCTTCTAAAATAAGCCTTGAGTCTCCAGTTTTCTTTTTCGGTTTTAGGAATAAGAAGGTAATTCAAACACCAGATAAGAGAAATTTTCTGTAAGTAATTTAATAAAATAATTGGGTTAATATGCCTGAGTCTATATCATTATAAGTGAAATCCATGCTTCATTGCTTTCACACAGGGTGAATTACCCAGGGAAGCTGAGAGACTGAATTGGAAAACAGCAGCTTGTCTTCCCTGACTGTTCCTGCCTCCACCTTCATATTCAGCTTGTGCTCAGAGAACAAGACAACAGGAGAAGATGGTTGGAATCTCTTCTGAAATGTTCACATAGATATGGTTCTGATGGCTGTTATAAACGTCAAGTTGAAGCCACTGAATTGGTCGAGTGAATCACCTGTGAAGGCTATGCCTGAGAATGTGAGCCTACTAAAGATATTAATTATAACCCACTTCCCAGTTTATTCCTTATTCCTCTCTAAGTGACTGACACAACCACCTGGTGATGTAGATTAGCAGCTTGACTCCTGTTGTACAAGAGGCAGTAACTGAGGAGGGAGGGAAGTGTCTTAGTCAGCTCACTGCTATAACAAAATACTCTAGACTGGGCAGCTTGAATGAAGAAATCTATTTTCTCACAGTCCTGGAGGCTGGAGGCCGAGAAGTTTATGATCAAGGTGCTGGCAGGGTTTGGTTCCTGGTGTGGGCTCTCCTCCTGGCTTACAGATGGCCACCTTCTCACTGTGTCCACACAAGGCCTTTCCCCAGTGTGTACGGGGAAGAGAGCAAGAGTAAGCTCTCTGCTGTTTCTTCTTATAAGGGCACTAATTCTGTCAGAGCAGCCTATGACCTCATTTAACCTGAATTACTTCTTTATGGGTCCTATCTCCAATTAAAGTCACATTGGGGGTTAGGGCTTCAACATATGAATTTGGGGAGACACAATTTAGTCCATAGCAGGTAGGCTGGGGGATATGGGTATATGTGGAGAGATTTGGACCAGGAATCAGAGAGCACATTGTCTTAGTTTCAGTTGTACAACAAAGTGATTCAGTTATACATATACATGTATCTATTCTTTTTCAGATTCTTTTCCCAATTAGGTCGTTACTCCAATATAAAATAAAAAGTTAAAAAAAGGATTAAATAAAGATTTAAAAGAAAAAATAAAGCTATTTTTATTTATTAAAAAATAGCTTTATTTAAAAATTTAAAAAATTTTTTTTTAAAAAGCCCATTATCTCCCCTGTTGCTATGTGAATTCAGCAAGTCATTTCACATTTCAACTCTTAATTATCTCATCTGAGGGAATTGCATTAGAAAAATCACAAGGCTTCTGTGGACTTGACCTTCCAAGGTTTTATGGGTCACACTAACATCAGACATGTCCAGCCTGTCCAGTCGGGTCAGTGCACCAGCCCTTGTTCCTTTGTCCACGGACATCACTATGTGCAGAAGGACTTTGTGTTATCAGACTGTCAAATGAGATCCCTCCAGTCCTTCAGAATATCTCAGATTCATCCATCCATTCAATTACTCTATACTGCTTTTTGTTTTGTTTTGTTTTGTTTACTGCTTTGTTCCAGGCACCATTTTAGGTCCTGGAGTTGTCCCTCCTCTGATGAAGCTTACATTCTACTGGGTTTGCTCGGATAAAAGGGACAATAAACAAACAAGCAAATATATGGTGTGTCAGATGGTGACAGGTGTTATGAGGCAGAATAAGGCAGGGCAAGGGGGTAGGCTGTCCCAGCAGGGTGGAGGACCAGAAGGTTGTTATTTTCTATTAGAGGGTCAGGAGAGGGCTTTGTGCAGGTGTGCAGAGAATGTGAGCCAGCTAAGCATGTGTGAGGGAAGAGGGCTCCAGGTGGGCAGCACAGTAAGTGCCTGGAAAAGAAGGAGCAAGGGGGAGAGAGGAAAAGAAAAAATATCAGAAAAGTGGTCGGGACCAGGTTACACAGGGCCCTGAATCTCTCCCTTTTGTTGAGTTTCCACAGACCTCAAGTAGTTGCTTTTTCTTGTTTCACAGAGTTTACACTATTATATGTGGGAGATAGGTTTGTCAGGAGTTCATTCCTCTCCACCGAAAACAGAACTCTCCGGATTTATATTTCTTAAATGTAAATCGAACCATGTTAGTCAGTTGGCTAAAACACTTAAAAATTTTTTTTTCCATTTTATTATTTAAAAAATCGAAACTTCTCACCATATCCCTTTCTTACCATCCTAACCTCATTTTGGCTACTTCCCTCCCCCATGCCTTCCTAAGCTCCAGTCACACTGGCCTCCTTTCAATTCCATGAATCCTTCAAGTTATCTTCCTTCGGGGTTATTGATGCAAAATATTTCCTCGGCAGGTCCTCACTTTTTACCCTGCAAGTCTCAGCTCAAATGTCCCCTTCTCAGGTAGACTGAAAGTGACACATTCATAGTACTCATAACAATTTGTAATTATTTAATAGATTGCTTCTTCCCTTCGTTTTTTTTTTTTGTTTGTTTGTTTGTTTTGTTTTTTGTTTTTTTTTGCGGTACGCGGGCCTCTCACTGTTACGGCCCCTCCCGTTGCGGAGCAACAGGCTCCGGACGCGCAGGCTCAGCGGCCATGGCTCACGGGCCCAGCCACTCCACGGCATGTGGGATCCTCCCGGACTGGGGCACGAACCCGTGTCCCCTGCATCGGCAGGCGGACTCTCAACCACTGCGCCACCAGGGAAGCCCCCTTTAGTTTTTTTTTTTTTTTCTTTTATACTCTAAACTTCATGAGAGCAGAGACCACTTGCTAGCATTGTATCTAAGGGTCTGGAACATGATAGGTACTCAAAATATTTGCTGAATGAGTAACTGAGGACTATATGAGTTCAGTATTTGATAGCATTGCCTAAAGAAAACTCTGATTTTCTGTGGGTTTGGGGAAAAACTGGATGAGTGAAGGCGTTCTCAGTCATGTTTCTTTACTTAGCAGCAGCATGTGAATCAATTGATCTTGCCTCTTCTAGATTCAAAAAAATCCAATTAAAATATAATTTTAATTTTAATAATAGTCCTATTATAGACAAAATCTGCCTTTTCTCATTATCAATGATCTGTACTATTTGACTTTATATTAACTATGTAAAAAGCATAATTTGTTGCAAGTATAATTTGTTGACAAATTAGGAGTGACTAACTTGTTTTGGTGTGGTAATGAAATGTGTATTAATATGCATATTAAATGTAAATATTAATTACTTCATTAAAAGTGGGCAAAAAGCTGTCTTCTTGCTCATGAATTAAAGAAACAACTTTTTCATTTCTATGTTTCTACATGATGAGACAAGAGAAGATTTTAGGCTGCTGTGTCCAATCTATTTCTTTCCTTCCCTCCTCCCTCCCTCCCTCCCTCCCTTCCTTCTTAAATTAAAATATAGTTGACTCAGAGTATTAAAATATAGTTTTAATTCTCTTCCCTTTTTAAATTAAAATATAGTTGACTCAGAGTATTATGTTACTTTTGGGTGTACTGCATAGTGATTTGACATTTGCATAGATTAGGAAATGATCATGAGGATAAATCTAGTAACCATCTGTTCCCATACAAATTTATTACAATATATCAACCACATTCTTTATGTTGTATGCTACATCCCTGTGACTTATTTATTATTTATTATATAACCAGGGATTCGAAGGGATGAAATCAAGAGATTTTTAGGAGGTAATTAACTTGGAGGAGAGCAGGAGGAGAGGTCAGAAGCCTAAGGTGATGAAACGCACAGTGGAAGGTGTCTTAGACAAGAAATGCAGATGGGGAGCAGGTTGGAAGGAGGGAAAATGAGTTTTCCCGGGAAACATGGAATTTCAGGTGCCCTTGGGATTTACACATGGACTGATTCACAGCACAGGCAGTTAGAAATTCGGGTGAGGGCTTTAGGGCACAGATTGTCCCGGCTGAAAACATATATTTGGGGATTTGGGAATCAGTGTTTTAAAAGCATAATTTGAAACTAAATGGGGGCATTTGGGGTTTTCAAAATGACTACATTTAAATTCAAGGGAGGAAGAAGGATGCTGAACTATCCTATAAAGAAAAAGATGAGGAACTGACCTTCTAAATATCAGTTAGCACCCTCTTAACAAACAGTGGATGCAGTGGTGGAAATCGTAAGCCTGTGTAGAGGGTATAGGATTTTAGCTATTATCTACCTGTCTATCTATCTATCTATCATCTATCTATCTATTATCTATCATCTATCAATCAATCATCTATCTATCTATCGATCATCTATGTATCCTCTACTTATCACCTATCTATTGATGTTTTAAGCAAGGAAAACTGCCATTCAAAATTATGCAACTGCACCTGAATCTAGAAGTAACAATAGCAGGTCATCTGGGGCATATTCTTTAGTGTAGCAAATGTCAATAGATTTGTCTTTGTAGGTTTATAAATACAAAGGAAGGGTGTTTTACTCTCTGAGGAAAGGTGTTAGAAGACCCTCTACTTTTACCTTGCTCTTTCTGACTTGGTAAATTTTGTTCCCTCCAAAACTACTTGAGATCTGCGCAGAAGTCTGGGTGATGGTGAGGGTATCATCAAAGATTTTGCATGAGGAACTCAAAGGGAGAAAAGGGAATGAGACTCTCAATCTCTTCTTCTCAAGTTCAAAGTTAGATCAGTCTGCTTAGGAAAACCTGGGTGATCCCGCTCAAAGCTCTGGGGCAGCAAAGGGCAATAAAACTTCCAAAGAAAATTACTTTGGATCTGGAAATAGTTGTTACCAGTAAATTGGTCCTTGCTCTAAAGGCAAAAGAGGACAGTTCTAGGACTCTAAGGTGGTAGATATCTTAATGCAGTACTTCTATGCCTGGCACACTAAAAAAAATATGAGTGGAGGTAGCCAGCAGATTAAGTAAACCTGCATCTCTATAAGTACATCCAGGCATTAACATTATTAAAAACTTTCCAACCCACAAAACGGGAGAAACTATTTGCAAATCATATATCTGATAAGGGACTCATATCTAGAATATACAAAGATTTTTTAAATGATTTATGAAATTTTATAATTTTTATAATTCAGTAATAAAAAGACAAATAACTCAATTGGAAATGGGCAAAGAACCCGAATAGACATTTATCCAAATAAGATAAACAAATTACCCACAAGCACAGGAGAAGTAGCTCATCATCATTAGACAAAAGGTTGCAAATAAAAGTCAAAATGAGAAACTTCACATCTACAAGCACAGCCAGAATTAAAAAGTCAAATAATAACAAGTGTTGGTGAGAATATGGAGAAAATTAGAAGTCATACTGTTGGTAGGAATATAAAAATGTGCAGTCATTTTGGAAAACAGTCTGGAAGTTTCTCAAATGTTAATATAGAGTTATCATTTGAATACAGCAGTTGTACTCTTAGATATATATGCAAGAAAATTGAAAATTATGTCCACATAAAAACTTGTACATGAATGTTCATAGCAACATTATTCAGGATGGATAAAAGATCATAATGGCTAAAAAGTAGAAACAACCCAAATGTCCATCAACTGATGGATGAATAAACAAAACGTGATATATCTATACAATGGAATATTACTTGGCCATAAAAATTTACTCATTAGTACTATATGAAGTACTAATATATGCTGTAACATGGATGAAGTTTGAAAACGTTATGCTAAGTGAAAGAAGCCAGTCACAGAAGACTACATATCATATGATCTCAATTTTATGAAGTATCCAGGATAGGTGAATCTGTAGAGACAAAGTAGACTAGTGGTTGCTTAGGGCTGAGAGTATGGGGGTGGGAGTTAGAGGAGAGATAGCTAAAAAGTATAGAGCTTCTTTCTGAGATTAAGAACATGTTCTAAACTAACTGTTACTCTACTTTGTGAATATACTAAAGCCATTGAATTCACACATCTTTATACATCTATACGAATCATATCTCAATAAAGCTGTTACCACACCCTCCCCCCCCAAAAAAACCTCCTAAAGTGATTCTAATGTTCAGCTAGAATTGAGAACCTCTGTCCTAACCTATTCTAACCCATCCCTGGAGGACAGAGAGTAAGACGAGGTGCAGTGGAGGTACTTGTGAGTGGTAACTTTGAGAAACCAGGTCAGTTTGGGCATGGGATATTCTTGATTGAATTTCACAGGAAGTAGAAGCTGTAGTCCTCCCTCCCTGAAAAAATCATGGTAGCCTTGGCGGGTTGCTATACCAGCAGGTGCAACAGGCTCAGTCTGCTCAGTGGCACCTCAGACTTGGGGAGAAAACAGGGCAAAGCAGTATTGGTTCCTCACACACTGGTGAATCACATAAGGGGTATGGATTGAGGTAGGAATAGTCTGGATTACTTGCTAATAGTCTATAGTAGGGCGTAATTCACACCTCAGCTGAAATGGTGACATGCCATTTATACATGGTCAATGTCACTAAGGGAAGTACAGGATAAGAAGAAAGGGGATTATAACCAACTTGTTTGTTTAATTAAATTTAATGATGCCAACATGGTGCTAAATCAATGAGCAAAAGTCCATCTTTTGGGGCTTCCCTGGTGGCGCAGTGGTTGAGGGTCCGCCTGCCGATGCAGGGGATGCGGGTTCATGCCCCGGTCCAGGAAGATCCCACATGCCGTGGAGCGGCTGGGCCCGTGAGCCATGGCCGCTGAGCCTGCGCGTCCGGAGCCTGTGCTCCACAACGGGAGAGGCCACAACAGTGAGAGGCCTGCATACCGCAAAAAAAAAAAGTCCATCTGTTGAACACAAAGAAAATCAGTTGCAGAATTTTGAAAATGGATTATTCCCCAAGGAGCAGTAAACCTAACATATTTTCTGATGAGTAAGCAGGGGCACCAATAAGTCAACTGATCTTGGCAGCACAACACAAACATTCAAAAAACCTGCTTACGGGAACCCTTCCATCTTGAGACAGTAACTGTAGTGTTGTCTGGACAAGAGCTACATTGCCCTTTGGTTCCCATGGACCCTGCCCTTACACAGGAAGTACAAGGTCAGTGGTGTGTACTCTAGGATTTGGCATCTCAACTTTGGACATCAGTTTGCATTCCGCTCGGTACCTGAGAGCAAGGGCCCTGTGCTAGAAATTTCTTAATGCAGGTGGAACAGGAAAATCTGCTGCTGGTGTATCATGGAAGCTTAGAAAGATGGCAAGATCAGTGTGGCCCGAAGCAGCTGGAAGGGGTTTCACAGAAGTGATGTGAATTGAGCAATGCCTTGGAGAAAGACTGTTTTCCTGAATGGAGAGGAGAGAGAAGGCAATCCAGCTGAGAAAGCAGCAGGAACACAGCCACAGTTCTGGGCATTAGCATGAGGAAGTGGGAGGGGTGACAGAAAACAGTCTGACTGGGACAAAGTGCATGCTGGGAAACCGGAAGGAACAAGATGGATAGAGATGGCACCTTAGAAATTAGACGAAAGTATTTAGGTTTCATTTAATAGTAACAGGAATCCATGTTCTTGAGCTGGGCATGCATCTGATGAAAATGGCATTCAAGAAAGTGTTGTCTGCCATTTCAGTATAAGACTCAGAGACAAATAAATGGACAGAGCATGAGTCTTCAACAGCTCCCTTATAATGAGTCACCTAAGCAATCATAATTAAGTGTATTTCACTTAAAATGCAGTAATGGAAACTAATTCGGTAACAACGACAACAAAAAATGATTTCATTCTGCTCTTTATGCGCTGAGAAAACTAAGTAGGAAACTCTCCGGGCTTTGTGTGAATTTAAAAGCTATTTTCTCCATTTTTACATAGAGCAAAACTGAAGCAAAGATTTCAGAATATAATGTAACAATGCAATCTTATATTCCTAAGACTTGATATCATTCCAAGATATAAGGATCATCATTTTTAATTCAATTTTTATACTCTTCTTTCAATAATATTGCTATCCGTCTTGGAATATACTTGCGCTCTGGGAATATTTATTTTTTATTTGTTCTTCATTCGTAGCCCAACTTTGCAAGAAAAATGCTCTCTTAATAACTGAAGAACTGCAGTGTGCTGCTAGTTTACATTTTACCAACATTGCCTCTCCCCAGTGCATGCTTAGGGGCAGAGCCATTTCATCATCACAGCAGAATAACTCCCATTTTCCAGTTCAGCCTCAGAGCTTAGTGGAGAAATGTAAAAATTAGTTTACAACCAACAGTTCTCAGACCTTGCATATGTTGGGATGTGTTAAGATACTTGGGCTCTTTCTCAAATCATTCTAATGTCATCCCCAGCTATTAAAAAGAAACAGGTAAGCCATATTATCAGAGCCACATTTGTAATTCCTTTAGAAAGAATCAGAAGATGGCGATATTCATAAGATATTTAAATGTACATTTGAATATGAATATCCATATGAGGTGTGAAAACCTATGAGACAGGTCCGAATGTTTTGATACTTTCCCACAAATCACACTGTATACATTTTGACTTCCTTTATCTTCCAATCAATACAGATGCAGAAACATCCATTAGCGTGGGAGAAAATTATATATCTAAAGGGGCTTATAGTGTTTTTAATTCCTTTTTTTCCCTTATAAATGGCTGATATCTGTGTTGTAAGAAACTTGGTCCCAAGAGGGTCATCTTCTCCTTTAAACTGCAGTAAAAATCCCTTTGGAGGTAAGAGTAGAAGGAGTTGAATTGGAGAGACAACACGCCTCCAAAAAGGACAGGTAATCTACTGGTTCTCAAACTTAGCTGCACACTAAAACTACCTGGAGAGTTTTCAAAAATACGAATACCTTGAGTCATACACACTCTGGGAGCCTCATTCTTCCTGTTTGTGAAAATTAGCTAAATACCAGTATCTTACAGGGTGGTTGTAAGGATGAAATAAAATAATGGATATGAAATTTCCTTGAAAGCTATAAAGGGCTATACAAATGTACACTATTAGAATATATTTAGACCCTCTTGCTGCAAAGAAATAATTTAACAGTCTAATTTGCACAAAAAGTCATGCTTCCATCACCTCTGCAGGAAACAAAAGTCCTGACAACTTTTAAAGATAATTATTCATTATTCTGGTAGATTTTAGAACCCAATGACCATTTTGTTTGATACATAGAATTTATACTACAGAGGGATGTTTTAATTCTATTGCTGAAACAGATATATGCATAATTCAGCAGTGCTCCAAGATTTAAAAAAAATCAGTCCCCCAAGTGGAAAACTGCAGTAGGTAGATTGACCATAGGATTTTATTTCTGCATAAATTGGATATAGCAAAACAAAACAAAAAAATGAAGTCACTGATACAATAAAGAAAATAAAATGTGCAGAAATCTGCAAAGAACAGGGAAGTTGTTCAAATAAATTTAAGGAAGCGGAGGATACAGAGATAATCAATGAAACTGACAACATGAAAGTGTTTGAGACGTGAACATGGATAGAATCCATAGAGTAATGGGAAATGAAATCCAAGGAAAATGAGTTGTAAAATGAAAAAGAATTGCTGAAAAAGGGAGTGGAGAAAAAGACTGCCAAATAGATGAGGGCTTTCAGGCCAAGGATGAGCTTATTCATAATGTATTGGAGCTGCTAGAACATGCTTGGATACTAGCAGGATTGATAGATGGAAGTAGGAATGATCCATGGAGGGAGAGCTGCTGATAGAAAGAAGAGCTCATTGCAGGAGTGAGGTCCTTCAGAAGGGGTTATGAGAAGCTATCCAAAAGAAGTAGTGTGTGATAGGAAAAAATTACAACAAGAGGAAAGACAAAGATAGACAGAGATTATGGATATACATGCCAGCTGATTACAGATTTGAGAATGGAAATACTGTTTCAATTTTACCAATACATTGAGAAGCACAATTATTGGCTAAGAGTGTTGGGGGATAAACTCTTGATGTTAGAGGAGAAGGTATGAAATAGCTGTTCTGGGAGATGGGAAGTATACTTATTAGGAAAACAAGGTAGGATTGCTGATCAGTGTTTAATGTCCATTTGTTGGTGGTGGTCATGAATTTAATATGAGGCAGGTGAGTACTTTGGTCAATAATTGGGAATAAGAGTGGGAAGGTAGAGGTTGGGTTTAAGCAGGATGGTAATATTGACTGGGGAGGATAATGAAGGGAGTTATATTAGTTATAGTGGTAGACGTAGTTTCACGAAACTAGGTTTATTGAACACTCACCAGTGGCGTTCTGGTGGAGGAACGTACAGAATGCCATTGTAAGACTTCTTTCAAATGTCTGTTTCTTAAATCAGTGCACAACTTCTGCCCTCCCCTCCCTAGCCAAGAGCCAGATGTGAGATAGGGCCAGCTGGGAAGCTTCAAAAGGCAGTGGGGGAATTCTCTGGTGGGCCAGTGGTTAGGACTCTGTGCTTTCACTGCTGAGGGCCCGGGTTCAATCCCTGGTCAGGGAAATAAGATCCCACAAGCCGTGTGACACAGCGAAAAAAAATTTTTAAACTGAAAAAAAAAAAAAGGCAATGTGTTCTCTAAGGGGCTTGAAATCATTAAAATACATCAGAAATACAGGACCAGCTAACTCACGTTCCAGCATCCTCTTCTTACATAGCTGGCATAGTGGGTTGAATGGTGGCCCATCAAAAGATATGTCCACATGGAACCTGTTAGTGTGACCTTATTTGGAAAAAGGGTTTCTGCAGATGTAATTAAGGATCTCAAGATGAGATCATCCTGGGTAAAGGTGGGCCCTAAATCCAATGACAAAAGACTTGATAGAACAATAGGAAGGAAGAACACACAGAGGAGAAGCCCATGTGGAAACAGAGGCAGAGGTTGGAATTATGGAGACATAAACCAAGGAAGCCTGGAGCTACTAAGAGTTGGAAGAGACAAGAAAGGATTCTTCCCTAGAGACTTCGGAGTGAGCATGGCCCTGTGGACACCTTGATTTTGAACTTCTGGTCTCCAGAACTGTGAGAGAATAAATGTTGGCTGTTTTAAGCCCCCAAGTTTGTGCTCATTTCTTATGGCAGCCCTAGGAAACTAATAGAACTGGCCAGATATAATTTTAGAACTGGTAAAATTAATCATGAGGATTCTGCCCGGTGCCCTGGATCGAGCAAACTCTGATCATATTATGCCATGAGAGCACGAGCCCCGGCTAATCAGGACGTTTTCTCTCTGGCTTCCAATATGTAGAGAAGAAACACAAGATGGCAAAAGGGGGTGGGATTGGGGGAGGCTTCGAAGCACCAATTTTGCTGTTGCCAGCCCTGGACTGGACATTCTGGCTTGAACCTGAGAGCAAATGGGGATTTGACTCCTGCCTCTGAATTTAACTGGCCCCCGCTGAAGAACTGACTTCAATTATGCACCCAGAGGCCAGAAGCAAAGGATCAAGAGACCTGGCTGGGCAGTCCCAGCAGTGAGAGCTGGGTCTACACACCCCAGGAGTTGGGTGGGCGTGGATGGTTAATCACTGAACATGAATTAACCAGAGAAGGGGAGCCCGGGTGGCTTTTTTTAACCACGACTCACACCTGCTCCCTGCTCCACCTCCAACCCTACTCACTGAACCGGTGATGGAGGAGGGGGGTAGATACATGTGGGAAAAAATTGTTTTATTTTGAAGTTTCCAATAACTGCTGCTTCTCTGATTCAATACATTATAGAAAAACTGCTAACAGGAATTCTGTTTAGAAATTTTACTATAGTGTATACATAATATATATAATACAATATAAAATTATATTTTATAATTTTTATAAAATGACTAAACTACTGTATTTATAATCATTGATGTCAAATGAGCACCTGAATTCTCTGTGGGAACTTGCCGGCTGAAAATATTTCTAATATGAAAGTGAACACATCAGAAAATAAAAACACTTTTTTTTTCCAGCATGAAAGCACAAACAAATAAAACAAAAAACTCCAAAACAAAAACCAATAAAACAGATTTATTTTATCCTTAGTTGAGTGACTGATGTTATATAGTTATGTGACAAACTGTAAAATGATAAGCTATTCCAAATGAGCTACAGTGTTAAACTCTGTGCAAGTAATAAATCCCTTATTTTGAACTCAATGAAAGAGACACATAATTCCATTCATCATTGAAATCGCTTTCTGGACACCACATGTCTTGGCCTGGCCATGACTGTTTTGATGTGAGGTTAGGCCATATCAGGGTCTGCAACCTAAGGAAATATTCAGAAAGGAAAGGAGAGGTGAAAATCGTGGTTTCGTGTTTATTATTCTGTGATACTGTGCAGTTAAAACATGCCACCTCTCTGGTTACTCCTGCGTTTTGGGGACCAAAATGGTAATGAAAAATTCATTAAGATTGGGCATATGAGGTAACACTTCTCCCCCACTCACTCGCTCACTTACACTATGTGACACATTTATCAGTTCTTTTTGAAAAATATTCATATCCAGCGATATTATTAAAATCTGTCCATGTCAAAGGACTTGGTTTTTATAACCTTAGACTTAATAATTTACTGAATTTAATAAACTTACTCCCTTCAACTGGAAAACATGAAAGGTTATTCTGCTTGTGTTAAAAATATACCACAGCTTATATGTGGAATCTAAAAAAATGGTACAAATTAACCTATTTACAAAACAGAAATAGAGTCAAAGATGTAGAAAACAAACTTATAGTTACCAAGGGGGAAAGGGGTGGGAGAGGGATAAATTGGGAGATTAGGTTTGACATATACACACGACTAAATATAAAATAGATAACTAATAAGACATGTACATGTATAACTGATTCACTTTGCTGTACAACCAAAACTAACACAACATTGTAAATCAACTATATTCCAATAAAAATTAATTAAAAAAATAAAAATATACCACAGGCAACAGATTTGCAAGAAGAACATGAAATTAGACCTGAGAGAGAGTTGCTTTTGGTTGTATTGCCGGTAAGCTGATGTTTTGACTTCATTTCTTTACTGTTCCTATTAGCTCATTATGGAGTACACCCTGACAGCGTTCCTTCCTAGTTTCTTCAAGAGAGTATGAAAAAGACATCTTCTTTGTTATCCTCGCTGAAATAATGGCATCCCTTTTGTATAAGGACCATTGCTTATTACTTACCACTACCAAGATCCAGACTCTGGTCTAAGTGCTTTACATTCATTAATTTGTGTAGTCCTCACAATAAACCATATAAAGGTTTCAGTTGTTGTCCTGTTTGACAGATGGTAAAGTAAGGAGCATAGTGATTGACACCCAGACAGTCTGACTCAAACATGCTCTTAACCATTAGTCTGTCCTTCCCTTCCCTTTCCCCTTCAATGGCCATCTTCCTCATGAGGATTTCTGAAATGTCTCTTCCCCTGAGTCCTCCTCTCATAAAGCTTTCTGATTTCTCAAAGAGATCAAATGACTTGCTAAAATTTGCACAGTGAGCGAGGGAGCTGAACTTAAATCCAGGACTTCTGATTCCAAATCTTATTATCTTTAATGACATCACACTACCGCTTATAGCTGAAATTTTCAATTTAGGAAAAATTGGCTCTAAATAAAATAGCTGGCACTATTTCATTGCTTTTGGAAATAAATTCCAGATGGATTTAAGAATTAAACCTTGCAAATGAAATCATAAAAGTACTGGAAGAAAATTTTGGTGAATATTTATGTAATCTTGGGATGGCAAAGGCCATTTGAAAAACGGTCTTAAAGTAAGAAAGATGGACCCATTAGATTTCATAAAAATAAGAAAGTCAGTATGTGAAAACACTATAAATAATGAGGAAAGGCAAACAACTCAGTGTGAGAAAGCAATTTTCTCTTGTTTTTGATTCATTCATGTATTCATTCCAAAAATATTGGCCCTGGAGTAAAATGGAGATTAAAAACAGATGGGGCCCCTGCCTTCATGAAGTTTACAATCCAAAGAAGTCAGACACTGACCGATGGACATGTAATTACATGAAGCAAAGGGAGCATGGTTCTACGAGAGCAGATATCAGATGAGTCCCACATATATTGAGATATCAGGAAAAACTCCCTGCAGAGCAATGCTGAGTGGAGATCTGAAAGATGAGTCCAGGTTTAGAAGAGGACAGCAGGCGGAGTATTCAAGGCAGAGAGAACAACATGCCTTTTGGGGACAAGATCATGGTCCATATGGAGAGCGAATACGATCCAAAGCCAGAGAATAAGGTGAAGTATGGTAGGAGATGAAGCGGGGGGCTGGCGTCATTCCAATACAGGAATCCTGGAAGATTAAACAGGTTTGGACAGCATGGAAGAGCAAGAATTTGAGCTTGGACTTGTTAAGCCTGAGATAGCCTTGAGAAGTCCATGTGGAGATTTCAAGTAGATAGTTGTACGTAAGGATCCAATGTATAAAAGGTAGAACTGGTCAAAAGATAGACATTGAGAATCATGGGTGTATAGATATGAGCACGGCCAAATGAAGCCCTGAGCAAGGGTGAGAACATGCAGGGAGGGGGACAGAGAGAGGAGAGAAGGCTGCCTAGGGCTGAGCCTTGAGCATTGCGAGAATGGAACGGCCAGGTAGGGGATGAGCCTACAAAGGCCGTGAGAAGGTCGAACCAGTAGGAAAAACCGGGAGAGTAGGTTGTCAGGGAAGCAAGGAAAGTGGGTGTTTCAAAAAGGAGAGAAAAGCAGTGTCAAACGCTGATTAAAGGTTAAATAAGATGAGAGCTGAAAAATGTCCAGTGCATTTTGAACGCTACAAGTCACTCAGGACTTTAGTAAATGCTTTTCTTATAGAAAAACAGGGACAAAGGCCATATTGGAGCTGGTGGAGGGGTGAGTGAATGGGGAGGAAGGAAACAGATAGTGAGTGTAGAACGTGACTAGGAAATTGGTCTGTGAACAGGAGAAGCAGATGAATGGAAGCAGAGAGAGATGTGGGATTAAGGGGAGGCTTAAAAAGTTATTAATTTATTTTAAATAGGAGATATATATATATATCCCCTTCATGTATGCATGTAATTAAATTTGATTTTTTTTCTGTTAATCTGTCTCATGTCAATGTCATTCTTAGACCAGCCAGAAATGCCTAGAAGGGTACAGGAAAGTTTTTTCCTCCTCTACAGTATTTAGACCTTATTTCCTTCCCTGCCAGAAAGTGACCTCAAGGCCAAAGGGAAGGAAACAAGGAGTAGTAGGTAGACACCAGTTACCAGCAGGGAGAGGGTTTCTTTGCAATAACCGTGCCCAGGACTGTAATAGGGAAGAGCCAATTCTGACTGATGCTGGATATATTTCTTTTACTTTAACCTTTGCTTTTAGGTGCTTTTGTTATTATAATCATACATAATGGCCTGCCTGAGGGAACCCTGATCCTCTGCCTGAAGGTTAAACTAAAGTGCCTTTGTTCAGCTCACCGGGAGACAATCTGACCCTGCCCACCTGAGAATGGCTGCAGAACAGATGAAATTAACACATTCCCTTCCTCTCTGCGGGCCAAGCAGGAGGTATTTTGCAAGGTAAGTGGCCTTTTTACTTCACTTCCTCACCTCCTCCCCCTCTCTGTTCTATAAAAGAAACTGACGTTTAGACCCTGATAAGATGTTTTTCTGAGACACTAGTCTGCCATCTTCTCAGTCTGCTGGCTTTCCCAATAAAGTCGCTATTCCTTGCCTCAGCGCCTGGTCTCCCGATTTCTTAACCTGTCGTGAGGCCAGCAGAGCAAGTTTGGACTCGGTTACAGGACAACTTGGCCATAAGAAACACTAAATTGTTAGGGCCTCAGCAGAGAGGAAAGGGCCCTTGCCTGGGAAGAGCACATGGCTGGTGAGCCTCTCCAAGTCATCTCTGCTAACTCCTCTAAGAGAACGGGTTTTACAGAATCGGCAGAAGAAGGGCTTGGAATCTTATTTCATTCTTTTCCTGCTTCCAACGTGCTTAGCAACAGGCAAGCTCTCTAACCTTTGATTAAAGTAAAACACAGCCTAAACAGTGGTCCTCAATGGAGAGTGGGTGTGCTCCACTTGGAACTTCTGGCAATGTCTGGAGACATTTTTGTCTCCAGACAAAATGACTGTGTGGGGAGTGGTGCTACTGGCATCCAGTGGGTAGAGGCCAGGGATACTGCTAAACATCCCATGATGCACAGGACAGCCCACCACAAGGAATCATCTTGTCCAAATGTCAGCAGTGCCAAGGTTAAGGAATTTTGATCTAGAGATGTAAATATTCCTTCAAACAATCTCTCAGAGCAAAATCAAACCAAAACAGAAAGGCATGGAGGTTTATTGGCCATTTTTTTGGTGAAATGTAGAGTAGAGAGGATTTAATTTTATTTCTTCTATATTTTACATACAATTTTTATATATTTTACAAATAAAAGGGGATTAATAGACATTACATGGTGTGGAGTCAAGCTTTCACCTTGACAGGTGAGCAGGAATACTTACTAGACTCTCTCTTTTTCATAATCCTTACTTCAAAACCAAATTCAAAATCTCTTTCAACATCCTTGAAAAAAGACGTGTTCACAGTAGTACACTGTTTGGATACTTCCTCTCTTAACTCAAAATACTATGTATTTTCCTACTGTTTTTTAACTTTATACCTAATTTTAATGGGCAGTTTACATACATTTCTTCTTCTAAAGTTTTTGTGAGGCTTTGTCCAAAAGTAAACATGCCTTGACTTAATGTAATAGTATTTTTTACTATCATCTTTAAATTATTTCAACTTATGTGTTTATTTTCATGGTCAACTAATTTAACTTGTTTCTGAAAATAAGCTTATATGGCTTAATTTCACAGAACTGCTTATAAAAATTCCTTTTCTTGCTGTAAAATTTGTTTTGAAATATGAGCACGTGTTTATAGATGGTCACAACTTCTTTATTAAGAACACCCAGGGCTTCCCTGGTGGCGCAGTGGTTGGGAGTCCGCCTGCCGATGCGGGGGACGTGGGTTCGTGCCCCGGTCCGGGAGGATCCCACATGCCGTGGAGCGGCTGGGCCCGTGAGCCATGGCCACTGAGCCTGCGCGTCCAGAGCCTGTGCTCCGCAACGGGAGAGGCCACAACAGTGAAAAGCCCGCGTACCGCAAAAAAAAACCCAAAAAACAAAAAAAAGAACACCCAGGTGGTTGGGAAGTTATTCAAACTGGTATTCCGAAAAGAACAGTGGATAAATGTTTAACTTCTTTAGAACTGACTCCTCAAAGGCAATTCTTAGGACCTCTGATTTTTAATATGTTAAATGTGGTTGATCACTAGGAATTGCACTTGGTGGTAACTGACAGAAATGAACACTGGCTTGAGCAGGACAGAATTTTATGCTTCACTTAAAATAGGTCTGGAAATAGGCAGTCTGGGACCTGCTATAGTATGACGGCTCCATACTAACATCCTCAACTGAAGTTCTTCACTTTGAGTTGCGTCATCCTCAATGCATGGTTTCTGTCTCCAGTGTCCCCTAGAGCTCAAGGTGAGGCTTGGAACTCTAGGCATCACCTGCACATTCCAAGCCAGAGCAGGGGAAGCAAGGGAGAACCAAAGGGTGGCCCTACCTTTCAAGGAGTCTTCCCAGAAGTCTCATGTAATAGTTCTGCTGACATCTCATTGGCTAGATCTTCATCTCTGTGACGGAGCATGGGAAATGTAGTCTTCTGAGCCGGGTACCTTGTCATCTCAAGTATGATTAGGATTTTGTTACTAGTGAGTACTAACGAGAAAAGACTTCTTTAAGCTAAGCAACATTTTTCTCTTCTTTCCCTCCCCCCCAAAAATCTTTGGTGGCCCACTTACTTTCCTCTGACACTCCTTGCCCCCCTGGTCCCTCCCAAGGTCCTGGAGGACTTCTTCCATAGAATCCTAAGGGTTCCATGGGTTTGAAAATCATTAGCTAAGATAATTTCTAAGGGTGTATAAAATATTAAAAATTCTGATTCTTTGATGTTGTTCATTTCTAAGTTGGTAATGTTTAAAGATCACATTTCTCAGTGATTTTAATGTGCTTTAAAAAATTATGGTTGCTGAAATATAGGTGTAAACAGTCAATGTTCTAATTAACTTTCCTCTAACTGAGCATTCCATATTCATGGACCAATACCCTCTCTTTCCCTCCAAGCAGCACCAAGTTCTAAAAATGGACAAGGATAAATTAGATTGGGGCTGAATGCATTTTTGAAGAAATCTGATTTTTTCCCTCTGTTTTCCTCTTAGCATGTATGAACAAAGTGTTGCTGGAAAAGTTCTGCTGAATTGGTTAGGTTGTGTTTGATTGACTCTTGTGTTTTGGGGGTTATTTGTAAGGCACATATTGTTCCCCCTACAGCTCAAAAAGAATTCTACCTTTCAGCACTAACATGAGAATTTGTAGGAAGAACAAGTGTGTTGGGAGCCACACTCTTATACTCAAAAATTGTTTCTGTCAGTTAAGAGCTGTGAGATCATAAACAAATTAGTTTTCCTAAAAGTTTATGAAATTAACGATAGTATCATCTTGATCTTTAGAGTTGGATGAAGTGTTGGTGCTCTATTGATGTTAGCTTCCTTTTAGAGAGTAGAAGTTATTTACATCATAAGTAAGCTTTAGGCGCTTCTTGGAAAGTGAAAAACTGGAGGGGATGGGTGTATAGATGAAATCAAAACTATTAAGGTGGCTTCATCTGGGAGCTCACGTCAAAGAATCAAGGAGGCAGCTGCTGCAGGACACAGGTTAGTGTATTTAGTCTCACTCTTACATATACAGACACACACACAATGTGAATATGAAACACGAAGCATCAACAGAAATATGACAGCAAAGGAGAATTTGTATTTTCTAGAATTATGCTCTGGTAGTGATTCTAAAATTTCTTGGCTTCAAAAAGTGGCATTTGTCTGATTTAGGTTTATTCTTGGCTCACACATGAAAACAGCAGTCCTGGCCAAAGGCTAAATTATGAATCTTTCAAATTTGACTTTGACAAGTCTACTCCTTTCAGCACCTTCCTGAACTCCAGAACAGGGTGGACGAAAAGAATGGGGAGGGCTTCCCTGGTGGCGCAGTGGTTGAGAGTCCGCCTGCTGATGCCAGGGGACACGGGTTCGGGCCCCGGTCCGGGAAGATCCCACATGCAGCGGAGCGGCTGGGCCCGTGAGCCATGGCCGCTGAGCCTGCGCGTCCGGAGCCTGTGCTCCGCAACGGGAGAGGCCACAACAGTGAGAGGCCTGCGTACCGCAAAAAGAAGAATGGGGAGGTAGTGACCAAAAAAAGAGGAGGTGGGATATGGGCATCGTGATCAGCTTCAGGGATATGAAGAAATGGTACGTGACACATCATCCAGGGGTACAGGGTTCCTACTTTGAGAAACCCCACCCTAAGAGAAATCAGCTAAACATGTTCACTTTCCTTATGAGACTACAGCTGATCAATTTCTCACCCAGACCGCGCTCAGAGTGAGTTACAAAAATAGTGATGTTATGAACACATCTGCTGAAGAAATCGCAAGGTACACTCTCTGCAGTGGCTTTTTATCTCTCTACATATATCCCCTTCTTTTGTTTATCAACCTTTATTTATTCAACCCATTTCCAAGGTATTGTTTACATAATATCTGCAATCTCCAACGTTGCCAGCTATGGGCATTTAATCCTCAAAAAGGCTCAGCCAGCCCCAGGCTCTACCAATCTTAGACCAGAAGTAGTTCCGCTGCCTCATTCCTGGTATTCAGTGCCTCAGTTGACTTACTCTATATGCGTAGGCATCTGCCTTGATTTCTTGATCTGCCGCCCAGCTCCTCTTAAGTTTGGTTTTGAACTTCAGCAAACTGTGCTAGAGCTTTGCTGCTGCTGACCAAGACTAGATCATCTTCACCAGGGACAGTCTCATGCTTTCTGCACTCCAGGCTTTCTAGCTGAAGTTTATCACAAATGCTTCCTCTCACTAGAGGCTTGTGAACTTATATCGTTTGAATTATCAGTTGCATCAAGTTCGCTTCCCTATTACAGTTACTCTAACCAGAAACAGGTTTGCTCAGCCTCTTTGGGCAGTGATAGGGATAGTTGGTCACCACCTTTGGGGAACAATTATACAAAGGAGTTAGGCATTCATACATCAGCCAAACCAGTCTGTGTGGCCAAGGCCAGCATAGCCCATGAACAGACCCCTGAAGAACAGTGCTTTTTATAGCAATGACTTCATTTGAAGAAGATACGATGGAAGATTGGTATGGGAGAATAGACCCTGAAAGAATATCAGAAGAGGCTGATTTCAAATGCCACCTTCATATTAAGTTAAATTCTGATATATTTTTAGATTAGTTTCTGTTCTCTGTGTTTTATTCTATTGAGCTTTTAGTCTATTCATATATCTTTACTACACAATTATAATTATTATAATTTTAAAAATATGTTTTAGTGTACCATAGGAAAACTTCTTACTATTATTTCTTTCAAAATTTTCTTTGTTATGGGGATTTACTTGAGCTTAATTATTTTGGGTAATGCTTTCTTTTCTGATCATTTTCATGTTTCTGGCATTTGCCTCAGCAAACTGAGAAAATTTTTCAAGTTTTTATCATTTATTCTATTTGATACTGTGTTGATTCCGTTATTCGCTGCATCTAAAGTATTTAAAAAGTTATTCAGGGGATCCAAGATGGAATGATGAATGTGACAAGATAATCTAGTTGTACTACAAACATATAACCAACCTCGATGAAGGGAGGTGGGGAAAAGGCTGTAACCTAACTACCTGTGGAAATAATTGGAGTCTATAAGACTACAAGCAGAAGGAACTGCACATAAGCAGTGATAAATTTGTTTCCCTTGAGGTACTAGTTAACAATTCCCATACACTATACATGTATACTGGAGCTGAACAATTAAGTAAATGAATGGTGTATGGTGGGAGCCAGATTTCTCACTGATGGAGCAGGAGGTTATAGATAAACAAAGGAAGGATGCTAGAATGATCCATTTGGTAATGGATTAGAATTACGGGTATCAGTATGAACTCATACTTAGCTTAATACGGATACAGATGTGGAAATATTTACAGAAATGTGTATATACCCGGGTCAGTATACACACATATATTTTCTTGCTCTGTCAACTGAGAGGGCCTAGAAGACATGACTTCCCAGTGGCAATGAGCATACCTCATGCCCAGATCTTGGTTTCTAATACCTTTCTCCAATAAAAGAAACCAGGGCTCTTTGAAGAAGTAGTTGATTCGTGGATAGGGGTAGGAAATATACAAGATGTGTCTGGAGCAACTTGTAGTGCCAGAAAGTAAGTGCTAGAATCTGCAATGATGGGGGTATGCCAAAGGAAGAGAGGAGCCAACTTAAAGAAGTTCCAATGACCAAAGCCAGAACATTTGAGCGATAAAATAAAAAATAAAGCAGTACTGGATTATAACCCAAGTATAAAATAAATATCTATGAGTTCACACTGATCTCAGTAAATGACTTAAAAAATAAGTAAATGTGGAAAAATAGACAAATCACCTATGCAGAAGAATTCCAAATAATTTATCTAGATACTCTACCCTCAAGAGGTGGACCATAAATCCCCATTCCCTGAGTGTGGGCTGTGCATAGTGACTTCCTTCCAGAGAGTGTAGTATGGATGGGGGCAGGGGGGGCACAAAAGGAACTTTGCAATGGAGAAGTCTGATGAGCACTACCTCAGTCAGGTGAACAAAGTCAATATCAACAGTCAAAATTTGTGGTGATAGTTTCTTTTTTTTTTTTTTTTTGCAGTACGCGGGCCTCTCACTGCTGTGGCCTCTTCCGGCTCTGGACGCGCAGGCTCAGCGGCCATGGCTCACGGGCCCGGCTGCCGCTCCGCGGCACATGGGATCTTCCCGGACCGGGGCACGAACCCGTGTCCCCTGCGTCAGCAGGCGGACTCTCAACCACTGCACCACCAGGGAAGCCCGATAGTTTCTTTTCTTGATGTGATGAAAAAGGCACTTTATCTTTGTGGTCTTCCTCTCCAAAACACATAACCTTTGTCTAATCATGAGGAAAAATATCAAGTAAATTCCAACCGATTCTATAAAATATCTGACCAGTACTCCTCAAAACTGTCAAAGTCATCAAAACAAGGAAAGTCTTAGAAGCTCTCTCAGCCAAGAGGAGCTGAGTGAGACATGACAACTAAAATTATTGTGGGGTCCTGGAACATAAAATGGACAATAGGTAAAGCCTAAAGAAATCCAAATAAATTAGGAGCTTTACTTAATACTAATGTATTGATACTGGTGCATTAATTGTGACAAATGTACTGTATAATGTTGTGTTAATAATAGGGAACACTGGGCGTGGTATATATGGGAACTCCTTGTACCGTCTTTGCAATCTTTCTGTAAACCTAATATTGTTCTTAAGAACAATGTTTATTTTAAAAAAGTTATCGTGGCTTTTTTTTTTTCTGAATTTTTTAACACTGTCAACTCTTTTATCATCTCAATCTCATCTTCTCTTTTTACATAGAATTTTGTTTTATTTAATTTCCTTGTGAAAGATGCCAGATGATATTTAAGATTTCATTCCATTTCCTGTAAGTTTTAAAAGTATGTTCTCCAGACTTCCACTTCTAACCAAAATGAAATAACAGGGACTAGATTTATTCTCTGCTTGAAACAACCAAAAGACAAAAACAGACTATATATGAAGCAATAGTTTTTAAGACACTGGACATCAACAATGAGAAATAGTGATTCCCAAGAGATGGGAAACAAATGAAATGAACCCTGTAAATGCCCAAGCTTAGAGCCTTGAGAGAGCATCCACCACTTAAAATAAGGAGAGGAAATCAGGTAAAACATAGTAGGCTCCTTGAATTGAGAACACAGAACTGAAAGTCCAGGTAACAGAGTCCTGGAGAAGAGAAAATTGCTTAGAAACCTTCTGGTTTCAACCAGGTCTGGGGTCTACCTGCTTATGGGCACTATACCTGTTAATTTCTCCCACCTGGTGGGGGTTTCAGTATCTGCAAAACAGCTCAAAAATATTGTTATGTGTATCCCTTGAGGGGGAACCAGGACCCTGCCCCAGGGCTGCACTATTGTTTCTTTTGACTGTTCCTCCCTTGTCTCCGCATCCTCTCCCTTCCCTAATTAGCAACTGTTTGAACCTGCCCTTTGGAACTCAGGGAAGGGCTTGGAGGCTGAATGAAGCCTATTTCCTGTAATCAAGAAATAGGGGACACAGGAAGGCTTTTGTGCCCTGGAGCCCCACAGGGTGCTGCTTGGTAACAGTATGATAATCAAAACCACAATGAGATATCACTTCACATCCACCACTATGGCTATAACAAAAAAGACAGACAGTACAAATGTTGGTAAGTATGTGAAAAGATCAGAATTCTTTCACGCTGGTGGTGGGAATGTAAAATGGTGCAGTCACATTGGGAGCACAGAGTTACCATATGACCCAGCAATTTTACTCCTAGAAATATCCCCAAGAGAAATGAAAACATTTTCTACAAAAAAAACTTGTACATGAATATTCATATCAATGTTATTTATAATAGAATATGGAAACAATCCAAATGTTTATCAACTGATGGATAAATAAATGTGGTATAGCCATACGATGGGATATTTTTCAGCAATAAAAAGAATGAAGTAATGATACCTGCTACACCATGGATGAAAACATCCATTCACAAAAGACTATGTGTCTTGTGGGAAACAGTTAATTACCTCCAGGTTGCCAGGCATGTATGTGAGCACTTTCAACGTCAGCCATTTAATCTCTAAAACAACTCTGATATTGTCCTAGAGTACAATGCGAGAAAAGGGACACAAGCAAACTCAAGCCATAGTGTGTTTATTCCAAATGCAACTTCCCCCCCTCCCTACTTGCCTTTTATATTGAATAATCATTTTAGCAAAATTAAAAGTGTTTTTTCCAGGCCTGAAAACTGACTGAACATTTTTATAAAGCATGTTCAAATATTCACTAATGCATACACATATACACATGAGCAGTGTTGAGTATATACACACACATATATGTGTATATGCATATATATATATATACAATACATGCATGAGCTTTGTTGAATATATATATATTTTTCTTAAATTAAACACACTTTGGCTAAAACCTTCGCTTCTCTTCTTCTGGCCTCTATAGAGATGAAGAACTGTCAGATATATCCTTTCCATAATGAAAAAAACCCACCACCTCCCCCCGACCCACAAAAGACAAAATCCTTTGCATTCTGTGGTACACTCAAAATCCGTTTAGTTGGGAGAGTGTTGAACGTAGTGGAAGACGACTTGCTATGTCTTCTGGATGACTTGGGTGACTTTCCTGAACCTGAGGTCCGTTCATTAAGTGACAATACTGGGTTGGACAATGACAAAATTTTTTCTTGTCTCTAATATTCAATAATCCCAGTTACCTGTAGACCTCCTACAATATGCACGATCATCCAAATACAAATGACCCCCAACCTAATGCTCAGTTTTAGGAGTGACCGATCTTAGCTTATGGCTTAGAGTCTACTTGATGGAATACTTGGAATGAAGATGGATCTAAACTTTCAGAAATGTGGACGGCTGAAGCTGCTGAAGGGACTTTCTTGAGGTTCTTTTAATACTAGTGAGTAATGACGATGTGAATTAATTCATTGGCACAATTTGCTACCTAATGAGATGACAGGGCTCTGATGCACTGAGCCTGTGAGACTTGCTAACCTCAGCGTTCTTATAATTTAGTTTTATTTCCTGCTGAGTCACATTTTTCTAATTGCATGAATCAGCTCTCATTTTAACTCCTCTGCATTTTATTTTTTCTAATTTCCCTGCTGAAACCCTTTCTGCCTGTAACTTAAAGACAAAATACTAAGGATTTTAATGGGAGAACTGGAGAACTACTGAATGAGTAGGCGATTAGCTGCTGAAGGATGGACCAAGTGTCACTGGAAATATAATTTTCCCCAGATTTGCAGGAAGGGATTTGGTTATTCAGAGTATTTCTCCACAGTGGCGATTTGAGCTACCGTATTTGCCATGTCTGTAACTAGGCACCTGAACTTCATATTCTTGGATCAAAACCTAAAAGTCTGCATTTTACTGTATTAAGCATGTCTTCAAATTGAGTTTCAAGCTTTATTGATTTACTACTTGATTAGGAATGTTGAAAAATGGCCATTCTTCTTTTACTATTCTGTAAAAATCGTGTTAGTGATCTCTGTAGACAGATAAGTGTGCCCTAAATATTATTGCACTTTTATATTCAAAATCATTGAGCATTATCCATCTATCCTCTTTTGGGAACAGAGATTGTCAAAAAAGAAGGCTAATGTTTTCTATCAAACTAAGTAATTTTAGAGATAAAAAAGAGCCTAGAGTTGGTAGCCATCTCATTTTACAGACGAGGAAACCATGATGCTGAGACTTTGAATGTCATGTTCAAAGTCACAGAGCTGGTTGTTGAATAAAGCCATATCTACTGTCTCTTCAATTCTACTGCTCATCTCCCCAAACCACATGGTTTGTTCAATCTGGGCCACTGTCCTGGTGGGCCTAAAAGGCAGGGATGCCACCAGGGTGGGCCTGGAGGACAGAGCACTGAGCCAAAATAGATTATCTTGAGCCTGAAAATCCCTGAAATTTTCAGACTTGCTTGGACTCATGACTCCTTCCTTAGTTCTTATTTCTTCCTTGTGGAATGGGAATATCTATCCCATGCCTGCGTCCATTGTAGTTTGGAAGCAGATAACTTGTCTTCTGGTTTCACAAATTCACAGCAGGAAAGGAATTTTGACTCAGGATAAATCATAACTCAAGTCTCACTCATATCTGATTGGGATGATAGTTAGGTAAGAGTTTTTACTTTGAATAGATACCAGTATAATCTGAATAGGTGAATCTGTTTTGCATAGGAGAAGGATATGAATTTGGGGGAACAAGGTTGAGTATTATGGGTTGATTGTGTCCTCCCCAAATTCCCATGTTGCAGTCCTAACCATCCAGGACCTCAGAATGTGACTGTGTTTGGAGAAAAGGCCTTTAAAGAGGTAATTAAGGTAATATGAGACTATCTAGGTGAGCTTTAATCCAATATGACTGGTGTTCTTAGAAGAAGAGGAGATTAGCTCACAGATGGGAGACCAAGATGACATGGGTCTTGCAAGGAGAAGACAGCCATCTACAAGCCAAGGAGAGAGGCCTCAGAAGAGATCACCTGTGCTGACACCTTGATCTCAGACTTCTAGTCTCTAGAGCTGTGAGAAAACCAATTTCTGTTTGTTGAAGCTACCTGGCCTGTGGTACTTTGTTATGGCAGCCCTTGCAAACTAACATACTACCCTTAATTATATAGTCGAAAGCACAATCAGTATTTCTGGATAATCACACCTTCCTGAACCAATTTCCTTACACTGGCTGTTCCCAGGGTCCTTGTTACTTATCCCCTACACATTAAGGATGTGGCTGAAATAACAGAGCATGTGGATGGAGGATTGGAAATAGGATAACAGCTTTGACACTCCACATTTCTGGATTATTTGTAAAAATGAAACCTTCCTTCTTATTAAAAAAAAAAATGTCCAAAGGAGGGAATGACTAAAATGAAGACGCTCTTGCTTCTATGACAGGCAACTGGGTTGAGTTATCAGTATTCACTCCTGAAAGAAATAGTGATTTCATGTTGAGGATATGGCATACCCACATAGAACTAAAAGAACCAAGTCTTTCGCTTGGTTGTGTCTTATTTTAAAGCCTGTACGAGAAGCCACAACTGCCTGTCTAGTTACCCAGTGCTTGGGAGATTAGTTTGAATGTTTTAGATAAAAACAATAATTTTGACTCCTTCCATTCTCGGCTCACCTACTGCACTTTGTGTTTTATTAAGTCTAATTTGAAGCAGATCAAGGTGTTTTTTATTTCTCTACACTTCATCCAACCTTCCATCCCACCCTATAATTCTTTTCATTGATTAAGCCATGGCCCCCTGATTGGAAAAGGGAAGGATCTGAGACTCAGAATGGTTACTTCAGCTGGAAAGTAACTACAGGACAAATTTCCCTGCAGGGCCCTGGGACACAGCTATGCTCTCTCCAAGCTGTAAGTTAATTCCCATTCCAGCCAGTCCTTTGCATTCAGCAGTAAAGGTCCAGAAAATGATGTTCAGGAAGGAAAACCAAGAGTGGGTAGGAGCTTCCTAAGAAGGAGTCAGCAGCTTTGAGAACAGGTTCCAAAGTCAGTCTCTGGACTGGCCTCCTCGCCCTACTGCTGTCCCATCATTACTGCCTCTTGAGTTATTACAGGCAACAGGGGAGGCATCTGGCAAAATTTTAAAAGAAGCATTTTTTTTCTTCTTCTCTATCAGATACACTCTCACCCATTAAGAGCTGTCTTCGCTGGTTTCTGACTCTCTCCCAGCAGCAGGGGGTTCTACCCAATGATGTTATACCTTACTCAGGCCTCCCTCATTCAGCACCATTGAAATTCAGGCATCTGTTGGAAGAAAGAAGCTAAACTTTCAAAGCCGGAGGGTGGGGCTTCCCTGGTGGCGCATTGGTTGAGGGTCCACCTGCCGATGCAGGGGACGCGGGTTCGTGCCCCGGTCCGGGAAGATCCCACATGCCGCGGAGCCTGCGCATCCGGAGCCTGTGCTCCGCAGCGGGAAAGGCCACAACAGTGAGAGGCCCGCGTACCGCAAAAAAACAAAGCAAAACAAAACAAAACAAAAAAAACTGGAGGGTGATGCTGGCTAAGGTGTTCTTTAGTTCTCCAAGTGCTTCTGAGCCCATGCTATGATCTTGCATATTCCACATCCTCAGAAGTTACCTCACTCTGCGCCAGGCACACTGGGATGCCTGATACCTGTACGGTCTTATTTAACCCCCACAACAATCAAAGAAATAGGTTCTATTATTAGCCCTATGTCCCATGGGGGCTGTAGCACAGAGAGGTTAAGTCAGTTGCCCAGAGTCACAGAGTAGTGACCCCCCCCAGAGTCAGGATTTATTTTTTCATCTATCCTACCCACATGCTTTTTTGGAATGGCAAAGGGTGGGTCATTTTAATGCAATCTAAGTGAAGACATGATATCATTTCACCTATTTCTGAATGCATCCCTAACAGATAAGAACGTAAAAAGAAAACACAACCAAAGTCCATTATCACCCTTAATAATATTAAGAGTAGTTTTCAACACCTAGTTCATAATTGCTTTTATGGCTATATAAATCCCATGGACAAACCATGATTACTTTAATGAATCCAAAATTGATAGATATTAAGTTTGTTTCTAATTTAGGGTAACTATAAACAATATTGTTATTAACATCCCGGTAACTAAATCTTGACCTATTCCCTTAGCATTTTTCTCATGATAAGTTCTAAGAAGTAAAACTACTGTTATACTCATTTATAACCATAAATGGTTATACTCATTTTAAAGATTTGTATTAGTATATATAATTGCAAGACTCTTCCAGAAAGGCTCAATTTGCCAGGCCATCACCATCAACTGCCATCACCAGTATTTGAGTATCTCTCCCTCTGCATCTTCTACACTGAGGATTAGACCTTACTGATTATCTTTTGGGCCATTATAATAGGTGAAGATGGAATTGCATTAAGCTTGCATTTTTATGCTAACGGGAGGTAGGGCATTTTAATATGTTTACCAGCCACCTTACCTGCATTTCTTCTTTAGTAAATTGCCTGCCTAAACATTTTGCTTATTTTGAAAGAGATGTTCATCTTTTTCTTGAATTTTCAAGTCTCTTTTACATTAAGGTGTGAATCCTTTGTCTATAGTATATGCTGCAAATACTTTCCTAGTTTGTTTCTAAAATTTTGGTTTTCTTTTTATTTTAAGATATTCACAACTACCATTCTTTTCCTTTATGCTTGTTCTGGGATCATTTTATAAAGACCCTTCCCAGCTCAAGACCCATGATTACACAGTCATATATATTTTATCCTAGTATTTTGTTTGACATTATCATGTTTAATATACTTGGGACTTAACAGACATAAAATATAACTAACATGTGGCTATTGCTTTATACATTTTTATCCAATTTTTCCAAGACTGTACATATATATTAATCTATCTATAGACATAGATTATATATATATATATATACCAAGATTACGTATATTTTTCTCATGTTTACTATTGAGCATATGTTGTTTTCTTTTCCTTCTTTATTATCCATCCAGTCAACAATAATTATTGACCTCCTACTATATTCCAGACACTGAAATTAATAGGTGCCGGAGGTATCTTTGTGAACAAAACAGAAAAAATCCCTTCCATTCAGGAGATTATACCACAGAAGGGGAGGGAGGCAATAAAAAGGAAACAAGTACATATTAAAGGGGAGCAGAATATGCCACCCCAACATATGTCTCTTTGGGCTATGAATTATTTTGAGCTGAAGGCAATCAAAACCTAGCAGACTCAAGAAAAACTTTTACTTCTCCCTTAACTGCTTAAACAAATTTAGATAGGTGGCCTGGCCCAGAGAGAGAGCTATTTAGTAGACATATATATATATATTTTTTGCGGTACACGGGCCTCTCACTGTCGCGGCCCCTCCCGTCGCGGAGCACAAGCTCCGGACGCGCAGGCTCAGCGGCCATGGCTCACGGGCCCAGCCGCTCCGCGGCATGTGGGATCTTCCCGGACCGGGGCACGAACCCGTGTCCCCTGCATTGGCAGGCGGACTCTCAACCACTGCGCCACCAGGGAAGCCCTAGTAGACATAACTTTTTATCTGAAAGACTTACCTGCATGGCAGGGCAAACATCTGATTACCAAACAGCTCTTCTTGTCTTCCTGGTAATTTCCCTCTTCCCCTTGGAAGCGCCAGGTCCATCCTATTCCTTAGCTCAGGATGGCACATAAGCTTTAATTGCCTGGCTGCTTTTGGGTCTCAGATTTTTATGGGATTCCCGTAGGTACAAAATGAAATTTGTTTTTCTCCTGTTATTCTGTCTTCGGTCAGTTTAATTATCTGACAAGCCAAAGAATCTAGAAGGGTAGAAGGAAAAATTTTCTGCCCCAACAATATGCAACGGAATGTTAGTGGTCTGAAGAAACTAAAGGAAGATAAAGGGATAAGAGAGTGATGAGGTGATAAGGACAGGTAGAATTACTTTAGGGAAGTCAAAGAAGGCTTCTCTGAGGGGCTTCCCTGGTGGCATAGTGGTTGAGAGTCCGCCTGCCCATGCAGGGGATACGGGTTCGTGCCCCGGTCCAGGAAGATCCCACATGCCGCGGAGCGGCTGGACCTGTGAGCCATGACCGCTGAGCCTGCGCGTCCGGAGCCTGTGCTCCGCAATGGGAGAGGCCACAACAGTGAGAGGCCCGCGTACCGCAAAAAAAAAATAATAATAAAGAAGGCTTCTCTGAGATGGCAACGTTGGATCAGGACTGTGATTAGTTACAGCATTTGTGTTTTATTAGTGTTATAAAACAATGAGCCCTTGGGTTTATTTATCAATTCTATGAGCTTTCTACTTTTTATTAATTTCTGTTTGTGTATTTATTTAGTTCTTATTCTGTAGCTTCTGGGGAGGCCCTGGGGCATTGTGGATAGCGCATATGAATAAGAGAGAGCTTGATTCCATCTTTGGCCAGGCTGGCAGTGATTATTATTCCCTTGGTTTAGAGAAGACACCTTTTCCTGCAGGGCTTCAGGAAACAGCAAATTGAACAGTGGCTGTAGTCTGTACTCCCTCACTCAAAGGACTCTGCTCTCCAACTTTAATGAAAGGATTTACAGGTCATTATTGAAATGGTTACTCTCCACTCTAGAATTTCCCCTTCCCTGGAAAGAAGAGAAAAAAGATTTCCCTGACAGTTTTGGGAGGATCCAGCAGTCCGAAGATTGCAAGGAAGAAAAAACATTCTTTGAGCCTGAAGGTGGTACTTTTATGTGGTTGGTACTTGCTGAACCAAAACCCTTGCAACTTTAATGCAGCCTGAAGCAGGGATCTATCTACAAGTAAGTGCTTTTTCATGCTAATTTTAAATTCAGGATTCATACTACTAAAATGGAATGGAGAAGAATAACTTGCTGTAAAACAGCATTATTTCTTTTGGAAGCTGGAAAATTCATTGAAGTTCTGGCTCCCAGACTAGGCTGGTCCATTTACTCAATTTGTCTTTTATGCTCACAGAAAACTCATTTGTCCATATTACTATTCAGGGTGATTTTTAAATTGCATAGCACCTATTCAGAAGCTGAGAGGAAGCACAGAGACCACATATAGACATGAGAAGTATCACAAATCACAGGAAAATAATGACAGACAGCCCTAAAAATCACCCATCAGAGAGCCACGATGAACCCAGATACAGCCGACGCTAAAGACCAAGGGTGCACTATTACTGCAGAACAGGGTCTTGGGTTATTTTCATCAATGGGCAGAGAGTTGTTTTTTTGCACATTAATACATAGCTGATTCATTTATATTAGATTATATATTAGTTTGTTAATTTGAGATGCAGATGAAAGGTTTTTTTTTCAATTCTTGCATTATACTTCTTCATTGATTCATGTACTCTTTTACCTCAAAGTCTCTTTAGGGAAGAGGAGAGCCTGCTGGTGAAAGGGGTGGGTAGAGCACTGGCAGAGAACAAGGGTCGCCCACTCCTCACTCCTCTCCAGAAGCCAGCCTCCCCTTCCCTTGAACGAGGTCCAGGCTCAGACCCGGAAGTTCGTGGGCCTGATGCACAGTGAGGCCAAACAAATGGAAACGCTGGAGTTTGGAGCAGAGAAAGGTTTATTGCAAAGCCATGGAAGGAGACGGGGATGGCTCATGCCCTAAAAGGCCACAAGCTCCCAGAAGGGTTTTGGCAAATCACTTTTAAAAGCCAGGTTGAGGGGGAGGGGGGCGGTCACAGGGTATGCGATCAGCTTGCGCACAGTTCTCTGATTGGCTGATGGTGAGGTAGTGGGTGGTGTCACAGGGGTTAACATTATCAGTCCTTAGGCTCCAGGAGGCCTGGGGCTCTGTGCTCACGGTGGTCAAGTAGTTAACGTCTTCCATTTGTTGGAGAGGGGCGGTGGTTTACATCTGCAAAACAACTCAGGAAATGTGCATCAAATACTATTATCTAGGTACTTCAGAGAGGAGCTAAAGCAGAGGATATGGGGGAAGGTCTGTTCTCCCTCCCCGCCCGCCCCGGGAAGGCCCCACGGGGTCCTGCTTGGTTACACTGGGACAGTCCTTTACAATCCCTCTCCCTCCAAGGGCAACAGAGACTTGGCAAGCCGAGGAGCTCCCTGCATGTTTCCGTGTGAGGGCAGTAGCCTAAGTCTGGGTTGTGGAGGAAGGAGTGGCTGAGCCGCTAGGATTCTCAGTCATCCTCGTTGTCCTCCTCTCCAAGCGGCTGCTATGAGGCAGGCAGAGGCGGGATAGAGCCTGACATCTGGGGCAAGGCGCCTTCTGGCGCCTCGCTGGCCCTTGTCCCAGGTCCTTTCCTGGAAATAACTTTGCACCTCATGACCAGCTTGTTAAAGAGACCTGACATCAGATCCCCACCTTGGCTTCTAGCTCTCACTTTCTCCTGCATCTTCTGTTCCTTCTTCTCCAGGTTTCCTCCTTGATGCTGCGGAGTTTGGCCTTGATGCCCGTAGCCTGACAGGGTCCACAAGTCAGTAGAAGGGAAAGAACCTAAGGCATAGAGTATAACCCAACATTTGAACTGGGTAGAAGCAGTTTTGAGAAAGACGGAATTAATTGGTTTTCATTTTCCCAAATCCTCTATGCTGAGACTACTAAAAGTATGTGTTTTGACACAGAGCTACAGAGAAAGAGACAGAAAAAGAGTAGAGAGATTTTGGAAACATGGTTTACTGTCATCTCCTTCTTAGAGGTTCACCACATACACCTTCATAATAAAGACTGAAAGCAATCTAACAGTAATGAAACCTATCTCATTTTATTTTACTTAACATTTCCTATAAAATTTTAAGAAATCAGTATCTAATGAAATAGACACTGGGAAACACTGTCCTCTGTCCGCTTCATCCTGCTGTATAGAAAACTTTAGTAGTTTATGACACATTCTTTGACCATTAACCTGCCCCATTAACCTGGTGTCAGGAGTTTACTTTGATTCTTAATCTTTTAGACCTTCATGGAAAATAATGCTGTCCTGGTCAATTTTTCTATTTTATACTCATCACCCGAAAGTATCATTGTCACAATTCTTAAAGTTTTTCCATGCATCTGACACTTCTTCACGTACTTAATAGGTTTTCTAAAGCTGATTTTCTTGTTCTGAGACAAGATTACTTCAGAATTTGCAGAAATTAATTTGGGGCACAGTACTTAAGTCAATTCATAATGTAAAATCTAGCTTGAGGAGGCCATAAAAATACTTTCAAACCCAGGTTAATGTGGTGGGGCTTTGACTCTTTCTCTCCTCAATGAAGTCTTATTGATCCCAGGTTCGGAGGCTTCTGGGACCAGTAGAGGATTCAATGACAACCAGCCCAAATGCTGATGTGGGTGCTAAGGACCTTCCTGGCTCCCATAACACTCTGCCACCAGGTGTTTCCCACCTGGAGGTTCAGCTTTGCTCTAAGTGGATCCTAACCCTGGCTGCACATTCAAATCACTTGAGAAACTAAAAACAACAACAACAAATGACATCGGGCTGCTGTAGTGAAATCAGAACCCCAGGGAGGTGGAGATTTGAACGTTAAGTTTTTATGTTTTAAAGTT
This sequence comes from Grampus griseus, assembly GCF_964374135.1. NCBI lineage: Eukaryota > Metazoa > Chordata > Mammalia > Artiodactyla > Delphinidae > Grampus > Grampus griseus. The sequence continues at coordinate 103,336,965 of NC_139000.1, forward strand.
TCCTAGCTGAATGCAGGTCATTTTTCAACACAGAGAACCATGAGCTAGAGAGTCCGTTTACTATATCATCAGAGGAAATTAGCAACCTCAAAGATGCTCCGATTTGTGGAACTCAACATCCAGCCCACTTGCTTTTGATCTTAATCTTGTGTCCAACTTCTAGTACTCTGTCTACTGCATTATTTCTGTGACTTGGGTTGCACTTTCTACCTGAAACCCAATAATCCTCCCGAGACCTGACTCCATATAGTAATGTAACAGGGAAGGGCCAAATTGGACTACATGTGGGATCCATTTCTTTTACTTTAACCTTTGCTTCCCATTGCTTTTGTTCACTAAAAGGATACTGTCTATACACAGTGGCCTGCCTCGGGGAACCCTGTGTCTCTGCCTGAATGTTAAACCAAAGTACCTTTGTTCAGGGAAGTATGCTGAACCTGTCCACCTGTGGATGTCTGCAAGGAAGAAGAAATTAATACATCCCCTCCTGGAGGCTGGTCATTCCAGGGGATCTTTGCAAAACTTATGGCCTTTTTACTTTACTTCCTCATCTCCTCCCCCTCTCTGTTCTGTAAAAGAAACTGGCATCCAAACTCCGATAAGATGGTTTTTTGGAGACACTAGTCTGCCATCTTCTTGGTCTGCTGGCTTTCTGAATAAAGTCGGATCCCTTGCCTCAACAATTCAGCTCCCAATTTATTGACCTTTCGTGCAGGAAGCAGAGCGAGCTTGGACTCGGTAACAGTAACAATCTCCCCAGAACCTAACCTCTTCTGATCTGGGCTATTGTCTTGCTTCTCAGTTTTCCCAGAAAACAAAACTCTGGACAGATCCATCACTAACCCAACACATTCTTCAGTTCCTGCCCAGGCTTCTCCATTCTCCGTAATCCAGAAAGGAAGAGCCCTTTCCCTCAAACTTTACAGAGCTGGCCTTGCTGAGAGTTTATGCTACCTTGTACTCATCTTTGAGTTCCCACAGGGCTTGTACAGTTTAGATTACAGAAGATTTTGAATGAATGAGGGACTTAATAATATATTCTTCTGCTTTTATGAAAAAACCACAGAATAATTGAAATTGCTATTAGAATCAGAAACAGGAGATCCAAATATTACTCAGCCATAAAAAAGAACAAAATTGGGTCAAGTGTAGAGATGTGAATGGACCTAGAGACTGTCATACAGAGTGAAGTAAGTCAGAAAGAGAAAAACAAATATCGTATATTAACGCATATATGTTGAATCTAGAAAAATGGTATAGATGATCTTATTTGCAAAGCAGACATAGAGACACAGAAGTAGAGAAACAGGAGATCCAGTCCAGTCCTGCCTTGCCACTAACTAGTTCTAAGTTCTTTAAAAATCCATTAACCTAAGCTCTGTGCTTAAGATTCTTTAACTGTTCAATATAATACAATCCATTCACCAGACTTATAATTTTGTTGAAAAAGTTATGAGTACTGTATATATAGAAAATACTTTTGTTGGCATTACGCTTGCTCCCTCTATATTCGTTTGGGTTTTGTGTGAACTGGAAACTACCACAGTGTGAAAAGCTAAGGCTGGAGAGAGGATGCTTCGTCACCATGTTGATGCTACAAATATAACCACCTCCAGGCAAAGTTGTGAAGTAAGAAAACTTGGTCACTTTTCTACATTAATTCTCCTCATTGATTGTATTCTCTTCAAGGAAGTTAGTGCTTTTATACTACCCTCTCTTGGAAGAAAGCAATCTGAAAAATTTATTTGGAGGAAACTTCTAGGGACTCAGTGGATTATGTTTACTTTATGAAGAAGGCAAAAGTTAACCTGAAAAATGAATCTTTAGTTGTGAAATTTCAGCTATAAACAAGAAGAACTGGGGATATCTTATTATTTTCCTAGATATCTCTTTTATTCTATGCAAACACTATGAGATAAGGAAAAGGACCCGCTGAAGTTGACTTGCCACAGATTGTACGTGAAATTTGACATCTGTCTGACTCAAAACCTATTTTCTTCCCCTACATATCATGATAACAGTGGGTGTTCAGGCCATGTTTGGCTCCTGAAAATTGCTGTTTGATACAATTAAAAACAGAAGTTCTAATAAAGACTATTGGAAGATATGGTGATATTTGAGCTTTCTCTTACTATCTACACTTCTGACACCAAGCATATGGGTTTTCTTTTCTTACACCCAACTAATTCTCCAACTTTCCAGATTCCAACTGAGCGGCTTACAATTCAGCTCACTTCTGATACTAACTACCTCGAGTTGATTCAGACCCCACAGGTTAAGGGCTCAGTCCCACACGACGGCTCTCATTTCAGATGCCAATTGCAAGTCTGGGCCACCCATACTTCTAACTGACCAACTATAAATTGGGGGCTCCCATGACCCCCTCCTCCGGTTCAATACTTTACTAGAACTGCTCACAAAAGTCAGGAAACTGCTGTACTTACTATTACCGGTGTATTATATAGGCTATAACTCAGAAACAGCCAAATGGAAGAGATGCCCAGGGCAAGATATAGGGATGAGATGCAGAGCTTCCATGACCTCCCTGTATGCACCATCCCTTACTAGGGCCTCCCCAACCCAGAAGCTCTCTGAACCCCATCATTTAGGGTATTTATGGTGACTTCATTACATAAGCATGATTGGTTAAATCATTAGTCACTGTGGATTAACTCAATCTCTAGGCCCTCTCCCCTCCCCAGAGATTAAAGGCAGGGGGCCAAAAGTTCCAACCCTTGCCTCACACGGTTGTTTCTCTGGTAACCAGTCCCTATAGTCCAAGAGCCACCTCACTAGCAAACACTCAGGTTCTGAAAAGGGCTTGTGAGTAACAAAATATACTCCTCTTGATATCAGGAGGCCTCGGCCTGCAGTGGCTTGAAGCAGGGTTTCAGTTCCAGGCGAGTGATTGAGGTCAGGTCGCGGCTGTGAAAGCATCGAATCCTAGCCACTAGACCAGTGATCAGTGACAAGGCCCTGGCTCTCCAGCTTTGCAGAAAAAGAATTCCCACAAAGATGAAAGTAGTGAAACAAGTCAAGTATTTATTAGGAGAAAAAGAGTACAGTACACATGGACAGACACACGGGCGGGCTCAGAGAGAGAGCCGTGTCCTCGTTGCAGTTTGAATCACTTATATGGGGCATTTCTTCCTGGTTTCCTTTGGCCAATCATTTTGATTTGACGGTTCAAAGTCCGTATTTGGTATATCTCAGGATCTTCCCACGTGTCTGCGCGCATCCCTTAGCCAAGATGGATTCTACCGAAGAGGCTTATGGGTAGATTTAGCCACTTAGCATCATTCCTCTTTTGACCTCTAAGGAGCCCTTCTGCGCCTGTGTAGTCGGGGAGGTCTCCTGACTTTGAGAATGAGGAATATGTGGTCTCTTATCTTCTGTCTGGGCAGGGCCCAGCCACCTCTCTCAATTGTCCTGTTATTCTTGTCTCAGAATATTGGTCCACAGGGAACGAACTCCAACCGTTTGCCCCGTGGGCCCATCTATCTCACCTTTATCACTTAGGAAATTCCAAGGGTTTTAGAAGCTCTGGGTCAGAAACCATGCACAAGAACAAATACATATATTAGTATTTATGTGTTTCTTAACTATCTAATATATATCAAAGTGTGCTAGCATTTTTATTAGTTTTCTATCTTTTATTAATTTGTCACTGATAAAATTTTCAAGGGTTGTGCCCCAACTCCATTTTTTTCCATAAGGGTATTCCTTGCATGATTTTGCATAACGCTGTGACATCTTGAAATGCAAATATCACATTAGAGCAGAACTGACTGAATTTAGAACAGTGCCTGGTACCGGATAAGTTCAATAAATCTTAATTATTATGCTAAACCGATTGAAGGCCTGGAGGAAGAAATACCAGCACACATTTGAGGGACTGAAGAAGTTCTTTTTGAGAGGCAGGCAGGGAGGAGTGAAGAGGAAGATAGAAGCAAGAAGGGCCTGGTAAACTCTAAGAGGCTTAAACTTTATTCTGAAAGTAATGGGAGACCATTGAAAAGTTTTGAGAAGGGGATTCAGATGATCAAATTTTCCCTTTAGAAAGACCCCTCTGGTTTTACGTGAACAATGGGCTGGGGAGAGACAAGTCTAGAGGCAGATGGAAGCCGAATCCGGCCTCTGTACCCCAACACCAAATTGAATCTCGGAGTTTTGGGTGAAGTAGAAACGAATAGCTTTATTGCTTTGTCAGGCGAAGGGGGCCACAGTGGGCTAATGCCCTCAAAACCATGTGTCCTGACCTGGAGTGGGTAGTGAGGAGACTTATAGTAATGGTTCAAAGAGGGCGTGATCAGCTCATGGACACTTTTCTGATTGGTTGGTGGGGAGGTAAGTGGGAGTCGGCATCATCAACCTTCTGGTTCCAACGGGGTCTGGGGTCTACCTGTTTGTGGGCAGCATACCATTGTCAACCGTTAACTTCTCCCACTTAGCTGGGGCTTCAGTATCTGCAAAACATCTCAAAGATATTGTTATGTGTATCCCTTGATGGGGAACCAGGACTCTGTCCCGAGGCTGCACTATTGTTTCTCTTGACTGGTCCTCCCTTGTCTCCCAATCCCTCCCTTCCCTGATTAACAACAGTTTGAACCTGCTGGTTGGAACGCAGAAAAGGTCTTGGAGGCTGAATGAAGCCTATTTCCTGTAATCAAGAAATGGGGGACACAGAAAGGCTTTTGTGCCCAGGAGCCCCACAGGGTCCTACTCAGTTTCAAGATCAACTAGTTTAAGGAGGTTGTTGCATAAATATGGACAAGAAATAGTGTTGCATAGATTGAAGGAGTTAAAGCACACACAAAAATTAGAAAGTTAGGAGGTGAAATGATCAGGATTTGGTAGGAAGGCAGGAGGTGAGGGAGAAGTAAGAGTCAAGGATGATTCCAGGTTCTGGGTGAGATTACAGGTTGTGCCACTTCCTAAGAAAATGGACTTGAAAGGGAAAAAAAGGGGGTTGGGAGGGAAGATGATGAGTTTTGAGTACACTGGGCTTCAACTGTGGATTTATCATGAAACCAAGAATCAGGTAGGATGGAAAATCCTAGGCCCAGCAGCTCCCCAGTGCTCACATAGGACAGAGAATTTCAGATGGAATGAAAGCCCAGTGGATATTTTAATCCAATTATATTTGGCAAAATATGATTTTGTGCTTCTAAGGAGAAAGTATCTGGTAGAATCTGCAGTGAGATTCTGGAATCCAGTGTCTTTTATAAGTAAGAGTGTTTGGTTTTATTTTAGTCCATCCAGAGTTATGCCGTGAAAAGTTTTGATGAGATAAGTGTAAATGAATCTGAAACTGATGTAAATGTTTACACAGCCACTTAAAAACAAAAAGAAAAAGTGTTTAGGACAAAGTACACTCTGAATTTCTCTGAACCCAAAACATTTTTACAAAGGGTATGAAATGTGCAAAGAGAGCCAAACTGAGGTCCATCCATCTTTAATTATAACAGAGTCACATTAATAGAAGCCAAAAGACATAACCCAACTTGCTTCCTTGAATGGCAATAAAAATCCAATGAAAAATTCCATTTTTCTGCTTTCCACCTACATCAAACTCTAAATGGATGAAAAATATAGCAATTTCATTTCTTTTTAAAAGAGTTATTGTTTTTGGAATTTTATTTCTAATTGAGATAAATTTGTAGAATAAATTAGTAGACTCATTCCACTTAGCTTCAGTTTTCAACTAAGCTTAGCAAATAAGGGAGTAAAGTGCAGCATTGCTATAATTATAGTCTCTAAATGTGTACGGTTCCAGATACACTATATCATTATACAGTATGTGCAAAGCTGAAATAAACAAGGGGCTTTCTGAACACAATGCCTACAAAACAATTAATTGCAATTTACCTCTGTTCTACTTGTGGGGCTTGTCTTAGTATGTGCCAACTGACTGCTTATGTTGTATAAAAATTTTTTTTTAAAAGATTTACTTTTGTCATACCTGAAAAAAATACTGCAGTCGAATAAAGATATATTGCAGCTAACTGCATGTGTTTTTGTGAGAGCATGACATGAAAGTGGAGATGTAAATTTTTTAAAAATAATCACTGTCTGCCAAACTGATAGGGACCAGAGATTTACAAATGTTGATATTTTAAAAAATTCTGTCCTTGGAACTTGTTCTTATTTGAGGATTTTAAGTGAAAAAAAAAATCTATTCTCAACTTGACTTTAAATCATTTGCAGGGAAAAGAAGCCATGAACTGCAAATTTCAAAAGTCTTTGGAAGGACAGAATAAGACAGGAGAACCGGCAGCAAAGCGTGAGCAGAGGTGGGCTCCAAGAGCTACACATGCGCACAAAGAAGCAGAGACTGGACATGGCCACAGGCAAGGTGGACACAGTAGGGCTGTGCAGTGAGAACCTTCCCATATTTGAATGGTAGGAAGTCCAGTTGTTCATCAACGGTTTAGAGGTCCAGCCTAGGAATGAGAAATTGTTCATCTTTGTTTTGTCATTCATGTCTAATGGAGAGAGTTCAAGCAAGTGTCAGGTGTGTGTGTGTGTGTGTGTGTGTGTGTGTGTGTGTGTAGCCAGGGATGCTGTGGGTTGGGTTATAAGACATGACTAAATTCAAAAGCACAGGATATGCAGTAGAAACAGTGTATGAACAGCAGTAAGGTATTCTCTAGAATGTGACCAGTTGTACGGTGGCTGAAGACCATGTAGTCTACAGTGATTAAGAACTTAGGGTCTGTAGTCACTTCTTGGAGCAAAATTTGCCTCTCATTTTTGTGACCTTGGGCAAATCACCTTACCTTTCAAAACCTCAGTCTCCTCACTTGTAAAATGGGAATAATCATAGCACCTATCCCATAATACTGAGAATTCAATGACCATCTGGGTAGAACATTTACCACAGGGATGGTATGTAGAAAATGCTTCATAATTTTTAGCTCCCAGAATGACATTTTTGGTTACTGTTATTTTTTTTTTCTGCTTTTCTCATTATCAGTTTCTTCATCTTGCTTTTTCTAGTTCATTGTGCCACTCACTTTATTTTATTCTTTAAAATTTTCCTTGATGAAAAATAAAAGCACTTAAAGCTTTACATTTTTATCCAAGAACTATATTGTGTCTATATCCCTAAGATTTAATGTCATGATTGCCTTATCTTCAAATAGTCTGTAACTACAGTTTTGATTTCCTTTTTCATGTTTTTTTATTAAGGAGAATTTATTTTTATTTATTTTGTGCATGTTTCTGTGTTCCAGAGGATGAGGCTTATACAAGTTCTGCTTTTGGGAATTTATTGAGGTTGTGACTTAGTATATAATAATGATAGTAAATATTTATGAAAAACTTACACTTCCAAGACATTTTAAGAAGTTCTTTATATACAGGTTTATTTTATTTTATTATTATTATTTTTTTATTTTTTTGCAGTACGCGTGTCTCTCACTGTTGTGGCCTCTCCCGTTGCGGAGCACAGGTTCCGGACGCGCAGGCTCAGCGGCCATGGCTCACCGGCCCAGCCGCTCCGTGGCATGTGGGATATTCCCGGACCGGGTCACGAACCCGCGTCCCTTGCATCGGCAGGTGGACTGTCAACCACTGCGCCACCAGGGAAGCCCTATATACAGGTTTTTTAAAATTCTGACAATACTCCTACAATGTAGATATGATTATTATCCTAATTATATAGATGAAGACACTGATGTTCAGGAGGTTGAATAACTTGAGTACACAGCTTTAAGAGCCCATTGTTAAGCTTAAGTTAAAAGCAAATGAAGGATCAGGCAAATAGGCAATGATCCAGGTACCACGCCAGAAAGGGTAATGTATTAGCTTGCTCTAGCAAAGTACCAGACACTGGGAAGCTTAAACAACAGAAATGTATTGTCTCACAGTTCTGGAGGCTGGAAGTCTAAGATCAAGTCTTTTCAGGGTTGGTTTCTTCTGAGAGATGTGAGAGAAGGATCTGTTCCGCGTTTCTCTCCTAGTTTCTGGTGGTTTGTGGACAATCTTTGGCATCCCTTGGCTTGTTGACACATCGCCCTGATCTTCGTCTTCATTTTCACATGGGGTTCTCCCTGTGTGCATGTCTCTGTGTCCAGATTTGCCCTTTTCTTTTCTTTTTTTTTTGCCGTGCGCGGGCCTCTCGCTGTTGTGGCCTCTCCCGTCGCGGAGCACAGGCTCCGGACGCGCAGGCTCAGCAGCCACGGCTCACGGGCCTAGCTGCTCCGTGGCATGTGGGATCTCCCCCGACCGGGGCACGAACCCGTGTCCCCTGCATCAGCAGGCAGACTCTCAACCACTGCGCCACCAGGGAAGCCCAAAACTGCATTTTTTTATCTGAGACTGTAGTAGCTAAAAAAAAAAAAAAAGAAAAAGAACAAAACAAAAAACCCCAGCAATGCCTTAAAAGAATTAAGGACATTTTTAAATAAAAAGAAAACCTATTAATAGTTAACTGAGGGAAAATGTCAAACAAAAATTTCTCCTTTACCTGCAGCATTGTGGGAAAAAAACCCATAATTTTGCTGAAGAAAATAAGGAAAGAAAAATTCTATCTTTAGAAATTGATGGTGGAGATGGTGTTTAAAGCTTGCAGATTGAACTCAAACCTTTATTTCTGCTCCCTCCCCAAACAGAAAACAACAGAAAAGGGATTATATTTGTGACAAAAGGAATAAACCTGCACAATGTTTGGAGACCATTAGGACAAAATTTTGGAAACTGAAAAGCAGAGGAGAAATGGTGAATAACTAACTAGACATAACAAAGTTGATGCCAAGTTGGCAGGAGGAACAGTGGAGAACTAATCCAATGTCCACCACAGAATTCCCAAATCTCAGGATTTAGAGGCACCAGGTTCCATTGAAGGGTGAGTGCTCTCCCAAAACTAGAGGAATGTTTCAAAATCTGTTTAAGAAGCATTCAGGACCTTCCACACCCCAGGAAAAAAATTGAGATTTGTTCTCTGGATATTGGGGGAGGGGCAGTAGACACAGAGGAAGGAGGGGTTACAAACTGGACCAGAGTTTAAGCAGAATCTACTACTCCTTGTTGATATTTCCAAGTTTTTTTCCTATCTTGGTTCTTGGAACACTGGCAGTTACGTTTATATCCCTCAGGTAAGATGTTGGAAGATTTTTCTCTGGGAAATCTGACTAGGCCAAAGAAATAAAAAACTAAACAACAAAATAAAAACTAAACAGAATGATATCAAGAGTGCCACAGTGAAAATCTCAGCTTGGTCACTTCACAGTGACGCACAGAAGCCCTATTCATGCAATAAGATTTTGCAACAGCTTTTTAAAGTACCCACACTTAAAAATATAAAGAGAAAGCCAGATATCTGCAGATGTCTGGTGAAAGATTCTGATAAGAATATTAGAGACAAAAACAACTAAGCAGAAAAAAGCCACTTGGAAGAAATACAGATTATCTAAGGAGATGATAACTTTAAAACAATTACCAATATCTTCCAAGAGATTTTTAAAATGACATTGCATTCATGAAACAAGCACAGGATGATTTTATATATACATCCTGTGTGTATGTATGTGTGTGTGTAGACAGAACGATAAATAATATAAAATTTTAAAAGTTCTTGGAAATCATAAAAAAGAAACATGAGAACAGAAAAGGAAAACCTCAATAGAGGATTTGGGAAATAGATTTGAGGAAATATACCAGAAGGTAGAAGAAAAAGGCAAAAAAGGAAAACAGAAAAGATGAAAATACAAGACAATTAGAGGAGGTCCCAACATTTGAACAGTACAAGTTTCAGAAAGTGGGAATAGATAAAACAGAATGGAAGAAGTGATCCAAGAAATAATTCAAGAAAATGTCCTAGAAGGGAAGTACAAGGGTTTCCAGATTGAAAGAGCCCCCTGGGTATTAAGAACAATGGTTAAAAATAGACCCACATTAAGGCACATCATTGTGAAATATCAGAACAATGGGGACAAAAAGCAAGATCCAGAAACAGGGGGAGGGAAAGAATTTCAAGCTCTACACAAAATAAGAAGAAACACAATGGCATCAGACTTCCTAAATGGCAATACTTGGAGCGAAAGGAGAATGGGGGTCGTGCTTTCCAAATTCTGAGGGAAAATGGATTCCTACCCCAAAAGTCCAAACCCATCATTAATGAATTATGATATTTGATAATAAAGACATTTTCAAATATGTCTCAAAAAATGTATCTCCTATATTTCCTTTCTCAGTAAGTTACTGGAGGCGGTACTTTTTATTAAAACAATGTAATAAATGAAAAGATAGAAATATGGGTGAACCAAGAAAAGGGAGATACAATAGAATAGAGAGGGAGAGAGAATCCCCAGCGTGATAATGAAAACAGATCCTGCAGTGACAACTGTAGAGGAGCCCTAAGATGCCATTGGTCTTGATATCAGGAAGTCATCGTAAAGTAGGGAAAACTGATAGACAGTTTGGGTAGTAGTAATTGGGGATGCATTTATAAGTATAGAGGAAACTGTGACAACAACAAAACAAAGGAATCATTATCTCCAAAAAGAACTCAGTTGTGCAAGAAAGGAAAAGAAGTTTTAACATGTAGCATGACTTATGCCAGAGCATATGATTAACAGTGTACATAGTCATACATATTGATCTAACCAAAGTTATGATATAAATCTCCTGGGAAGGTGAGGATATGAAAAGTGTAAATATGTATGGATTGAGTATGTAAATGAAAGTTAAATTATCATTTTCCATCGTGGACATACATTAGATAATGGGTAAGATGGAAAAACCAACAAGTAGCAATAAAACCATGTTATTTAGAAATATCAAGATAGAAACCAAGGGAAATAGCTAAAAAAGTTGAGAGTGGGGCTTCCCTGGTGGTGCAGTGGTTGAGAGTTCGCCTGCTGATGCAGGGGACACGGGTTCGTGCCCCGGTCCGGGAAGATCCCACATGCCGCGGAGCGGCTGGGCCCGTGAGCCATGGCCGCTGAGCCTGCGTGTCCGGAGCCTGTGCTCTGCAACGGGAGAGGCCACAACAGTGAGAGGCCCGCGTACCGCAAAAAAAAAAAAAAAAAAAAAAAGTTGAGAGTGGTTGCTTCTTGCAAGTATGAGTTGGTATTTATGTGGGTAGAGGAGAGGGAGAAGTGTTTTTATTTGGTTTTTGAAGTTTTTTTTTTTTTTTTTTTTTTGGCTGCGGCACCTGGAATGCAGGATCTTAGTTCTCCAGCCAGGGATTGAACCTGTGCCCCCTGCAATGGAAGCACCGAGTCTTAACCACTGGACAGCAAGTGAAGTCCTTTGGAGTAAGTTTCATAAAACTATATGACAATTTTAGCTGTGGGCACACATAATTGATTCAAAATGAAAGAAAGGTGTTTGGAAAACAACGTCTGAAGGTATTTGTGATGGTTAATTTTATGTATTATCTTGACTGGCTCACGGAGCGCACACATATTTGACTAAACGCTATTTCTGGCTATGTCTGTGAAAGTCTTGCTAGAGGAGAATAGCATTTGAATCAGTAGACTCAGTAAAGCCAATGGCTCTCCTCAGTGTTGGTGGGCATATTCCAATCCACTGAGGGCCTGAATACAACAAAAATGTGGAGAAAAAGAATTTGCTCATCTCTCTGTCTCTCTGTCTCTCTCTCTCCCTGATGGAGCTGGGACATCAATCTTCTGCTTTCAAACTGAAACTTACATCATTAGTGCTCCTGGCTCAGGTCATCGGACTGGGACCAGAAGCTACACCATCATTTCTCCTGGTTCTCAGGCCTTCAGATTTGCACTGGAACTATACTACCAGTTTTCCTAGGTCTTAAGCTTGTAGACAACAGATCAGGGCACTTAGCCTCCACAAGAACCCTAATACAGTATTATAGCAAGATAATGATATATCTTTTGCCTATGGTAAGAGTTTTATCAGTTTAATTTAGTTAGACTTTATAGTTTTAGTTAAGAACTTTCTATGATTTTTTTCGGCTAAGAGAAAGCAGGATTATGCTTAAGCTATTCGATCATATTTTTAAAACATTCCTCAGAAAAGATCATCTCAAAACAGATACCTTATTTAGGAACAAGGTCACTCCAGTAATTTCACAAATGATGTCAGTCTTCAAAGTTTTCTATGCTCTCACAAGCTCAAAAAAATCTTCTTTCTTTTTTAAAAAAAGTAATTTCTAAGCTTAAAGCCAACTTAATTATATGAATCAGGAAAAACGGACTCTTCCAAGTTATTGACTTCACATAGAGGCAGGTAAATAAAGTTCCTAGTTTGAAGATTCTTCAAATCCTCTTCAGACTCATCAAAGACGGATTGTTTTTTGCCTCTGCAAAACTAGATCCAGGTTATAATTTTCAGAAGTAAAGGGAGACTTACTTATGGAAAACTGGGTGCAAAATGCACTGGAAATCAGACTAGTCTGAGTTCTGACATCCAGAGCTGGTTTCATTCTTGCTTCCATAGCAGAGATCCACCTGACATGGCCGTCACAAGAAGCAATGTCTACCTATGCCAGGGTGCCTGATCCTCCTTCAGAATGCAGCCCATGAACCCTTAGCCCTACATCTGACACCGTGTGGCCACAGAGTGGGAACTCATCCACTTTTGCCTTCTTCCGCCCCAGGTTAAGAAGATACGCTCGTAGCATCAGGTACCCCTCCGCAGAAGCAGGACTTTGGGTACGGCTTGTTCTTATAATACCGTTAACACCAGCAGGGCGGTAGCCCATGGCAACACCAGGATCTTCAGTGGCACGCCAAAGGGAAAGAGCTATGCAGCTTTTTCAAATGCATTAGTGGACATTCATAGGATTGTTTATAATTATATATTCATAGGATTGATTCTAGTTTACCTAGAAACAGAAAATGTATTTTACACTGAAATTGCCAGATTACGGAAACTGAGAATATACTTTGCTTTCTTCACAAATTTCTTCAATGCCACTTGATCTGTTGGTCTGCATTTGTAGCTGTTACATTTACAATGGTTCTATGACTAGGTATCCCTGACAGTGTTGTTATATTATCTAGAGTAGTTGTCTCTGAAATAAATATTTTGTAATTAATTATAAATTATATAGTTTTCATATTAGAATTAAGACACTTGATCAGTTTTTTAACTGTGTCTGGAGATCAATTTTATTATTAACAGTTTCACTGCAAGAGGACATTGCAAAACATTTGTTAATAAAGTGTATACTAGTTCTACATCCATTCATGAATGTTCCACCATTTATTTAATAAGTCCCTTACTGATTCAGGTTATTTCTAACATTTTACTTTTACAAATAACGTTGCTATGAAAAAGTTGGTATCCATCATTTCCTATCTTTACAGGGTTTAAAATTTTTATTAATTACTAATTTTAAAAATCTAGAAAACTTTCATGTAAAAATCTAGGTTTCTGTCTTATTATAAAAAGGTAATATAGGGCTTCCCTGATGGCGCAGTGGTTGAGAGTCCGCCTAACGATGCAGGGGACACGGGTTCGTGCCCCGGTCTGGGAAGATCCCACATGCCGCGGAGCGGCTGGTCCCGTGAGCCATGGCCGCTGAGCCTGCGCGTCCGGAGCCTGTGCTGCGCAACGGGAGAGGCCACAACAGTGAGAGGCCCGCGTACCGCAAAAAAAAAAAAAAAAAAAAAGTAATATATAGTCATCCTGGGGTCTTTCCTACCTGGTGATAATAATCTGTAACTAAGAAGTAGCTGCCTACTTTTGACAAGGTATATTAGTCTGACGGAGCTGTCATAACAAACTGGGTGGCTTAGATAACAGAAATTTATTTCTCCCAGTTCTGGAGACTAGGAAGTCCAAGATCAAGGTGCCAGCAAGGTAGGTTTCATTCTTAGGCCTCTTCTACGGGTGTAGGGCCATCTCACTGTGTGCTCACACGACCTTTTCTTTGTGTAATTGGGAAGAGGAGAGAGAGAGAGCTCCCTCTGGTGCCTCTTCTAAGGATGATAATCCTATTGGATAAGGACACTACCCTTATGACCTCATTTAAACTTAATTACCTCCTAAAGATCTTACTTCCAAATACAGTCACATTGGGTGTTAGGACTTCAAAATACAAATTTGGGGGCAGGGGGACACAATTCAGTACAGAGCACAAGGCATATACTCTCCAGCTGGCCACCGTCTCCACGATTCTTTATGGTTTCCCTAACACTGAGGAGTATCAGTTTCCATCCGTCATCACACATGGGCTGGTGTATTTCTTCTACCAAATATAAGAGGAAATGAACTAGTCATTATGTATAGGTCTCTTTCAAAAGTGAGAAAATGCTAGAGAGACTGAGAGAGGCAAGAGTTTCAAGCAAATGGGAGATAACATATTTTGGTGGAAGTATTCTTACCTGTTTATAGGCAAACTGAATGCAACTTTGTCAAAGAATAAAACTTAAGTACCCATTAGGAAACAAACCACTGGAACTGCTCAGACCCAGGCTCCTTTCCATAGGCAGGTCATCTGCTTGGTCCTGTGGCAATAAAATCCTGAGCATGCATTTGTTTTTTTTTTTTTTTTCTGCTCCTAGACATTGCTTCAGGTCTGTGGAATCACTGCTCTTTGGGAAATGGATTGCCACACTCTTTCTTTAGGCATTGCCGACATCATTGCTTCTGTTTTCCAGTCTCTTGTATACTCTGCAGCGTAAGTAGAGGCCAAGTTCTTATGCAGCTGAGACTGAGCTGGCTGCCCTGTCCAACTCTGCAGCTTAGAAGGAAGCCAGGATATTTGTTGTTTGTTCCTTTCCTAAACACGAGCTTGTTGCTTGCTGCAGTACAACAGGCTATGAATTCAAAAGAGAACAGTTACGTGGGTTACCTTTCAGATGAATGTTCACTTTTGACCAGTGACCCTGGAAGATCTAAAACCACAAAATGGGGGAAGGGAGAACCTAGGAGAAAACAAGTGCCTTTAGAACTGCCGGAATTTCCAGTCAGAAATTCTGAGAATAATCGTCTTTCTAGAAGCATATCAACCCTCTTTTCAAAGTAAATAAAAGGGATGTTTATTAGAGTATATGCACATAAATGCAGGAAGCAACAGTTTTAAAGTGAAAAGAATGTGAACATGTTTTTTTATTTTCCAAGTCCAAGATTTCTTTTTTACTCTTGGCATGCGACACAGAACGAATAACCTTTCTTTGTTTGTATTGATTTGTAGCAAAGGTGCAATTCCAACTTTAGGGAGGCTTGTCTTTTGTTCTGGGGGAAATGTTTTCCCTTTACTGGTGTCCTTTAGCTATTGCAACAGTCTCAGGGCCACGCCCCCTCACGTGTGAGAAGATTTGCCACAAGTCTAAGGAAAAAAGCACCAGCCAGGAAGAAATTTTTGTATCTTGGCTGACATGACGGTGGAGTAACTACTTTTTCTCGCAGTGCTTATGAAGCCTGGGACATCATCTCAAAGCAATTACTGAACACATATATAGTTCACCAAGTGCTTTATACATTTTACCTCACTTCATTCTCCAGCAATCCAATGAAGATGGAAGCTATAAGAGATTACTATTATCCCAAGATCCAGAGCTCTAAGTGGCAAACCTGAGAGTCTATGTCAGACCTCTTTGTTCCTTCCTTTTCTTTTCTTTTTTTAATTGTGGAAAGAACACAACATGAGATCTGCCCCCTTAACACATTTTAAGTGTACAATATACTATTGCTGATTATAGGTGCAATATACAATATAATAGATCTCTAGAACTTATTCACCTTGCTTGTCATTCCTTTCATCACATTCAGTAAAGACTGAGTTGATGATGTCTGTCTAACCCCAAAGCCTATGCTTCTCACCTGAGATACTCTGCCTTTTAAATATTACTTTAGAAAGTCAAACCGAGACAGGCTGGGACCTGGGACCCTCTGCTGCAGTGCTTGCACCTGCACTCACCTCTCCTCCAGCAACAAAATACAGAGAAACTGTATGGGACTAAAAATAACTGCGTGCATAAGCAGTTGGGACAAATTCTGGACAAAAGATACAAAGTAACCAAAAAAACCCAACTGCCCCTTTTGAAGAGCCTGGAGCAAAAACAGGGTGTCGGGAGCAAAAGCAGGGTACTGTGCATGCCCCCTGCACGCAACACCACCTAAGGGGTGGGCAAAACTCCTAAGCCACCCCTCCGGTCAGACCCCTGGACACACCCCTACCCTCACCCCGTATGAGAAACAAGCTTGCCCCCTCCTCAGAGAGCGAGCAAGCCAGGGGACCTGTTGTTTGTTATCACTCCCCTCTGCTGCAGCTGGGGCCCCAGTAAAGCCTTGCCTGAATTTCTTGTCTGGCCTCTAGTCAATTTCTATTGATTGGGGAAGGCCAAGAACCCCGGTGGGTAACAAAACTACATCAAAATATTATTTTAGCTCCTACACAACCTAGTATTGTACAAGGGAGAGCTAGCGGAGTCATTGGTGCCAAAAGCCATACACTGTGAAGCAATCTTAACAGGTCAAGCTAGGAAAATTCCCTTTAAGTCCATTTCTTGGGAATGGAGGTCATCCATATAAATACAGATCACTCTTACACCTACCACTGGGCAAGCATGTTGGTCCCATGGCATCATTTGGTCCATTTGCAAATTATGAGAGAGAAGGCAAGGCAAGCAAAAAGAAACAATATGTTCATGGATTCTGTGCAAGGTGCTAGTGGATTTTGTTTGGATCTATTCTGATTTTCTCTAGACTGTCTTCCTGCTTTAGGAAGCCAAAAAAGAGCAGAGAAATTCAACATAAAATTAAAAATGGGTGAAAACTTGTGACTCTTAAGTTAATAAGACCAAAAATACATTTTTAAACGAAAAAGATTGAGCTTACATTGGGCTCAAGCCCACTCACTTTCTTTAGCAGCAAGAAAATTGAGAGACTTGGGGTACAATACATTCTTCCATTGTTCTTAGGTTGCCATCTTAGTACTATATACATATAGATATTTCTTTGTATTTTGGGGTAACTTTTATGATTCCCTCTAAGAATGTTAAATTAAAAATTAAGCCTTTGTAGATAAGTGAAAGATCACCTTACAGAAGAAAATCTATCCAATGAAATAACAGTGAATTGACACATACACTTTAATGTAACGATGACTGTAATGGCAAATTCTTCTCCTCCTTAAGTATGGAAACAATGGTGTGCAAAAAGTATCTGGATCCTTCTTACATGATAGGAGTAGTGGGAAAACAGGTAAAAGAATAAGCATTCTTCTGTTAGGACACAGTAACATGCTTGTTTCCTGAACATTGTACATGCGTGTGCCACGAAGAAAGAAGAGGGGGCTTGACTTCTGAGAGATTTCCTTTCTGATTTTCTGGAAAGTCTTAAATTCGGATATTAAGTTCCATAGCAATACTATTTCAGATGACATAAAAATTGGCATGACCAAGTTTTGGATTAAAAAAAAGTCCACAGTTATCACTGACTTTGCTGTGCTTGAAGCATGTGTAGAAAGTGGAACAGAATCTCCTTGCTGGCAAAGAAAGCCGTTTCCGTTACTTCATACTTGCATTCTCCACCTTTCCCTTGTAAGAGGAAAGGATGCTGAGGATGAAACAGCAAGAAGTCTAGAATAAAACCAGCACTGAAAGAAATATATGCTCATTATGAAAAGTTTTGAAAATGGAGAAAAATACAAAGAAAAACATGGCCAAAAATTCACCTTCCAAAGATAACTGCGATTTTCATGTTAGTTCTTTCCCACCAGTCATTTTACAATCTTCTTCACATTTTTGATAGATTTTATAAAATCACTTTTATCTTTGTGTTTGTTTCAAAACGAACATGTGAGTCATAAAGAATTTACAGAAAACAAAGAAACAGAATGGAAACAAACCGTTGTCCAGCAGTTAACATTTGAGGGTATATCAATTTTTCCATACTATATATTGAGTACTTATGTGCTTCAGGCCAGTCTTCTCAGTGCTGGTCATGCACTAACACATTTAAAGTGTACAGTTTTGCAGTAAGGTATGTATGGTTATTTCTGAAGTTTGAAAATATCAGGCTCAGGAATGAGCAAGGTCAGCGAGACTGAAAAGCCTTTGTTCTTATCTGACAGTCCATGCTACACTGGAGCAGCTTTCAACTCCTGTTTTTAATCACCTAAATACATGTTATTTATTGAAATGGAATCATTTCCATTACTATTTGTAAATTCTCTGTTTTAATTTAAAAATCCATTAAATATTCTTTTACAGATTCACTTTCAATGGCTATAGTGTTTCCGTTTATTGAAGTACTACCATAATTTATTTAGTGATTCCATATCGTTAGATATTTTGGTCAGTTCTAATCGTGCTAACAAACGATGCTAGAAAGGAATCTGTAATTCAAAAATGATAATTTCACATCTATAACTTATAGAGTTAATATTCATAGATGTGATATGCCAGCATGAAAGGACATAACAAAGTTGGTAGAATTTTGACAAAGTGTCGCCAAATCACTTTCCAAAGAGATTGCACCAATTTAAACCTGAATCGGTGATGTGTGAGTATGCCTGCCTCTCCACCAAAGTGGAGCATTAGTGTTAATGTTTCCCAATGTACTTTTTGCATTTATTCGTATAGGGTTGTAAATCTTTATTATGTATTCGTGTCCTCTGCCAATACTTCCACTGGAGCTTCTGTGGTTTTAAGAGCTCATTTAATCCTCCAACAATGAAGAAGTGGAATGAAGGTGGAAGTTATTAAGTAACTGTCCCATGATCCCAGAGCTATAAATAGCAGAACTGAGACTCTAATGCAGACCTCTTCATTCATTCATTCTTCATTTTATTTATTCATTTCATTGTATTCAACAAATATTAAGTCGATGCTTTCAGATCATCAACTCAGTTTTCATATCATTTACTATTAAATAGTTCACCCTTTCCCCACGTATCTGCATTTCCAGAAAAACTCTGTAATAAATCCTTATATACACATGTATCTGTTTCTAGATATTCTAATTGGCCCATGCAGCTGCCTACCTGTTTATTTCTATGCCAGTATATAGGAGACATTTATTATTTGCCAACATCACTTTCATTGGGGCATCACCCCTCCCACCACATGTGGTCAATCTTGTCCTCTGTCCTCACCTGACACAAGAGGGACAGGAGTCCTGCATGGGCCAATCAGAACTCCCTACACATCTGGTCTTAGAAGTTAGTCTCTGGGCTTCAAAACCTGGCATGTGACTCAAGCTGGGCTGTGGGGTTTTCAACTGGAGGAAATGAAGAAGAGTGCCCCTGGCATTTGTAATCTGGTTGCTGGGCTACAGCCCATATGAGGGCTTTTGGCACTTACCTTCCCAGTCTTATGGAGGAAGCCCATCTGCAGAGGGAAGGAAGGAGGACAGCACGCAGAGGAAGGCTGAGGCAAGGGAAGAAGCAAGAAACCTATCCGCATTCAGTCATGCTGGGTTCCCAGTCATGGAAATCCATGAATTCCCTTCTTTCTGGATTAAACTGGTTTGAGTTTCTGCTTTAGCAAGTCATGTCTGTCTAAGTGTTTCATACCTGATACGGGGGCTATAAAAATTTAAGGCAGTGGTAACATCGGGAAAATGCATCCTCTCTCACCTTACCTATTTTATAGGAAGAGTATTTATAGATAAGTGAATAAATATATATGAAACCTAAAAACACTATAAGATGTATTCTTTTAATCAATGGCATATTTATTTTTCTTAACTTTGTAGGTCTTATTTGAGAGAAATTACTTTCATGTCTCTATCTATGCTACAGCCACCTAATAGGTTCATTATGGTTCATAAATGTATTTTATAATTAGATTTCTACAAGGATAACCCTATTCATAAATATTAGGAAAGGAACCAACTTGTATTATGTCTTTCTATACATGTAAAAATCACAAGAAGAAAAACAATTGCTTCAGTATTTTTTTTTCACCACCAGCTGCCCAGTCCAAGAAGTATTAATGGAGAAAAGTCTCAGTTGAATGGTAATGTCAACTGTCGCATCAAACCAGATAATAACAAAGTGTCAGTGTAACTCCAGGTTGTCTAAATGTTCAATGTGTTAAAAGACTGCCTTCATTCACAATATAGCTCTTTACAGTAAAGTCCATGGCCCCGTAGTTCTTAAAGAACAGAACAAATAGTTGAAAATGATCGTTACATTTTAAGTTTCTCACATCTTGGAATAATTAATGTGCATGTGAAGAATTTCTCTAAGCTGATTGAAACATAGGCAGAAAAATGTCTGTTTTTTTTTTTTAATCAATCATTTCATTTTACTGCCACCAGGTATATTGGCTCTGCTTTATTCTCATGAAAAAGATTTTTGCCTGAGTCATAGCAAATTTGCTGAAGAACATCATGATATTTTAACATAGCAAGAATGTCTACTTTTAAATCTCTAAAATTAATTCCATCCTCCCTGAGGAAAGACAAATGGAATGGCCAGGTTCCACATTCTGAAGTACACAGAAAAGACTGACAAAAGCATTCCCAGTCTGAAGCCTCGTTGCTAGCTTTGTAGGTTTAATTGCTTGCTCGTTTGTTTTAAATCTGAGATTATATATTCTTATGTAGGATACCTTTTAAACCTTGAAATCATATTCCAGGGGATGAATAAAGTTTATATTGTCATGTTTGATGGAAAAAGAACAGTTTCTGCTCACTTTCATCTCTGCCGTTGGTCATTAAAGAGTGTAATTAGTCAATATCTGTGACTGGCCTGCTATATTCAGATTGAATAAAACATTTTTTTTGGAACAGCTATTATGTGTCTAACACCACATTCTCAATTATTTTATCTCAATCTTGACAATCACGTTATGAGCGGAGTATTTTCACAGTCGTTTTAAATGCAGGAAGTTGAAGTTTAGAGAGATTTGTCCAAACAGCCAGCACTGAGATTAGTCATTTGTGCAAAGTCACACAATTAAAAAGAGTCAGGATTTCAACTCAGGTCTTTCAAATGTATGATGTTTGCCCTTTTGATTCTCTTCCCTCTGATTCCTAAAATTGTGAATAATTGAAACTATCACAGAGGACATGTGTAATAATGTGGATGGATCTCAAAGACACAATACTAAGCAGAAGAATCCAGAAACAAAAAAGCACATACAGGGCTTCCCTGGTGGCGCAGTGGTTGAGAGTTCGCCTGCTGATGCAGGGGACACGGGTTCGTGCCCCGGTCCGGGAAGATCCCACATGGCGCGGAGCAGCTGGGCCCGTGAGCCATGGCCGCTGAGCCTGTGCGTCCGGAGCCTGTGCTCCGCAGCGAGAGAGGCCACAGCAGTGAGAGGCCCACGTACCGAAAAAAAAAAAGTACATACAGTATGAATCCTGTGTATGAAATCCAAGTTCAGGTTTACTCATCTTTACTTCCTGAATAGATCTCTCTGCACCTTCTGAATGTGATCTCTTTTGCTGGAATACTTCCTCTAAGAGTGATACCAAAGAGTCTTTGTGCTAATCCTTCTGAGACAATTGTATGCTTGAGAATATCTTTGTTGCACTTAAACAAAAACAGCTGGATGAAAACATTCTGGGTTCAAATTACTTTTTCCTTCAACACGTTGAAAATATTAGCCTCGTCTCATCTAATACCATTGCTAAAACGTCTAATATCAATTTGGTTTTTGCTCCTTTGTCTCAAGAATGTTTTTTCCACTCTGATGGTCTTACATTTTACTATAGTATAACCAAGAGTGGGGTTTTCTTATCTAGTCTCTTGATGTTTTCTAAACTCTTTCAATCTGTGGTCTTCCTTCTTTCTTTAATTACAGGAAATTCTCAATCATTAGTTCTTCAAATATTTTCTCCTCTTCATTTACTGTATTCTCGTCTCCTGAAGTTCATTCTATCCTCTTTCTCTTAACTTTTTTTTTTCTTTTAGTCCTGCAGCATGCGGGATCTTAATTCCCCGACTAGGGATCAAACCCATGCCCGCTGCAGTGGAAGCACGGAGTCTTAACCACTGGACTGCCAGGGAAGTCCCAACATTTCTTTTATATTTTGCTCTTT
Organism: Grampus griseus; assembly: GCF_964374135.1. Classification (NCBI taxonomy): domain Eukaryota; kingdom Metazoa; phylum Chordata; class Mammalia; order Artiodactyla; family Delphinidae; genus Grampus; species Grampus griseus. Next base: position 103,358,895 of record NC_139000.1, read on the forward strand.
TTGTACATACTTGATGTCTTTTAGGAGGATTCCTTTACATTTTTTTAGTTTACTAGCTCATTCTTTCGTTATATCCATTCTAATATTCAATCCATCTACAGTTTCTTATTGTAATGCTAACTTGCAATTGCCTCTTTCTTATAACCGTTTGTTCCTACTTCAAATTACCAATATCCTCCTGAAAAATCGTTCTTTTGTTTACATTAAATTGACTGATTGTGCTTTGCCTTGTGTTGGGTCTCCAGCTAAATTTTGGACAGTCATTATGTTTCTCTATGAGCTCATGTTAACGGAGGGCTATCACCTCCCTCAGGTGGTAACCAGGACCTATTGTAATCTTGTCTCTCATACCTGCTAGGCTCTGGCTCCAGTACTAGACTGTAATTCAGATTTTCTTCCTCCAGCTGTCTCTCTGCTTCTCCCTTGCTATGGCTCACCGTCCTCCTACATTCTGGCCTGTGATTCTTCACAACTCACCCACTTCAGATGTTGCCAGAGGTTTCTGACAGCGTTTAAGTTAATTAGTCAGGTCCATCAATTTCACTTTCACCCTGGAGCATTTCCAGATTGTGCTCTGGGAATGAGCCACTAACTAATGAATTGCCTTGCAATCCAGCAAACCTCACTTTTTGTACAGCATTAGAATGGTACAAATTTTAAAGTGAAATCAAAACTACCAGCTCATTCCCTTCTTTCCTTCTTTTCCAGGAGGTTTCTGCTATCTTAAAGTTGCTGTGTCATTCTCATGTGTATACCTTTACTTCATATTGTAAAATAAAATTCATATTTTATGGCAAGACAAGAAAAATTTAAACATAAAAATTCTTCTCTGCCCTTTGGCCTCCTTTCTCCCCCCGCTCTGCCTTGTGTATCCACATTATGCTGGACCAAACCTCTCCCATTGGCAGGACCACCTGCTCAACCATAAAGAGCAACGTTCTCCTAGCATCAAAAGACAACTCCTTAAAAGATAACATTCCTTCTTGATCCTGTAAGGGGTCACATGATCCACCGTATAAGCTGTCAATATTATGTCATTTAATGTACAGCCCTCTGTCTCAAAAAACATATAAACTGTATCAACTTTTTTTTTAACATCTTTATTGGAGTATAATTGCTTTACAATGGTGTGTTAGTTTCTGTTTTTATAACAAAGTGAATCAGTTATACATGTATCCCCATATACCCTCCCTCTTGCTTCTCCCTCCCTCCCACCCTCTCTATTCCACCCCTCTAGGTGGTCACAAAGCACTGAGCTGATCTCCCTGTGCCATGCGGTTGCTTCCCACTAGCTATTTTACGTTTCGTAGTGTATATATGTCAATGTTAATGTCTCTCACTTTGTCTCAGTTTACCCTTCCCCCTCCCCATGTCCTCAAGTCCATTCTCTACATCTGCATCTTTATTCCTGTCCTGCCCCTAGGTTCTTCACAACCTTTTTTTTTTTTTTTTTTAGATTTCGTATATATGTGTTAGCATACGGTATTTGTTTTTCTCTTTCTGACTTACTTCACTCTGTATGACAGACTCTAGGTCCATCCACCTCACTGCAAATAACACAATTTCGTTTCTTTTTATGGTTGAGTAATATTCCATTGTATATATATGTGCCACATCTTCTTTATCCATTCATCTGTTGATGGACACTTAGGTTGCTTCCAAGTCCTGGCTATTGTAAATAGAGCTGCAATGAACATTGTGATACATGATTCTTTTTGAATTATGGTTTTCTCAGGCTCTAGGCCCAATAGTGGGATTGCTGTGCAATTTTGAAAAAAAAATGAGTTAGAATTATACTAATTTAATTTGGAGATATTTCCAGTTATTGATGAGAAAGAAATGCATATTCAGTAAAGTGTGTATGATATGATCACATTTTTTTGGTAAAAAAAGTGCTGACAAAGATCCTACACATATATTTATGTGTGTATGTGACACTATATATGTACGTATGCATGAAAAAAACTATGGAAGAAATTAAATTTGTTATTAAAATGCACTAAAAACCTTACTTGATATAATCATATTAATGAGCTTATGCAAAAGTATATGTGTAAATATATTAACAAGATAAAGTTTCTAAGAGGGCCAGGAAGGTAGGTAAAGGGCATTCCAGTTGCAAATGTCTAGTGAAAAGAAACACATTTGAAAAACAAAGTGTTTCTCAGTCCATTGGGGTTGCTATAACAAACTACCATAGACTGAGTGGTTTAAAAGCAACAGAAATTTATTTCTGACAGTTCTGGAGGCTGGGAAGTCTGAGATTAAGGCACCAGAATATTTGGTATCTGGTGAGGACCAGCTTCTTGGTTCATAGACGGCCAATTTCTCGTTGTTTCCTCACATGGTGGAAGGGGTGAGGGAGATCTCTGGGGTCTCTTTCATAAGGGCACTAATTCCATCCATGAGGACTTCACCCTCATGACCTAATCATCTCCTAAAGGCCCCACCTCCTAAAACCATCACATTAAGGATTAGGTTTCAACCTGTGATTCGAGGGAACACAAGGTGCAATGACAAATCTGAGAGTGAGACTTCCTGAAAATAGATGGATGCCTGAATCCTTATGTTGGATCCAGTTCCAACGTCACTTCTTCCCTCCAAATCCGTTCTTTACTTCTAAATCTGAAGTACATCCCTCCATCCCTCCCAGTCGCTCTGTCAGTTTCTCCTATTTTATTTTTCTCATGGCATGTGTCACTTTTCAACATTATCTTGTTAATGTGTTAATTGACCTGCATGATCTCTGCCTCCTCTCTAGAGTGTAAGCTTCCTGAGAGAAGGAAGTAGATCTCTCTTCTTTGCATCTGTATCTCTGTAACCTTGAAGAGTGACTTCCACATAATTAATGCATGCTGTGTGAGTGGACCTATATCCCAGGGTCTCCCCTCTTCAGCATCAGGCTCTGCTGATGGACGCAGAGCTTTCCCTGAAGGGGACATGAGGGTCAGAACAGCACCTTCAGAATCACCACATCACATGTCATCTGATATATGGTACTGACACCTGAAAGTCTCCACAGGAAATATCAAGAGGGGCTGTAGATCATGTAACGGGAAATAAAAATACCTCTTTCTCTGAACACTGGGGGTATACTAATTCATTTAATCACTGCCGTGGACTAAATGTTTCTGCACTTCCCCCACCCCCCACCCCCACCAAATTCTTATGTTGAAACCTTAATCCCCAGTATGATAATATTTGGAGGTGGGACCTTGGAAAGTATTATAATTAGATTTCCATGAGGTCATGAGGGCGGAGCCCTCATAATGGGATTAGTGATCTTATATGAAGAGGAAGAGAGAAGAGACTGCTCTTTCCCTGCCAGGTGAGGACACAGCAAGAAGGCAGCCATCCCAAACCAGGAAGAGGGTCCTCACCAGCACCCTGATCTTGGACTTCCCAGCTTCCAGAACTGTGAGAAATAAATGTTTATGATAAGCCATCCAGTCCATGGTATTTTGTTGCTGCCACACAAACTGACCAAGAAAATCCCCAGATCACTCCACCTTGTGTGAAGTGCCTGGGGAGACTCAGGAAACCTCCTTCCCACTACCAACTGCTAAACACACCACTCACCCAGGCATCCGGCTAGTATCTTCTTGGTGACTCCCTCCCCGTTAATACAACTCATTCCCTGGTGGCCCATCACTCTCTTCTTTGGGGCTGCACCTGAGTCGAGTCTCCTCTGGCCTTGAGGTTGGGTCACTGCTCCCTCACTCTAGGCTGTTTGTTCACCTGTTCATGCTGCCTGGCCAGCACCACCATCCCAGACTGATTCAGGCCAGCGGATTGGCTCAGCCTCAAGCTGTGGACGGTTGCACAGTTGATGCCTGGCAGACCGACCTGCCCTGCGGCTCATGGGCTCTCCTCTGTGCTGATTTGGTGCCAGGAGGTACCTGTAGGAGGCCAGTGTTAACCCCTGGTCTGAGAAGGAATGCGTTCCTCCTTTTACCAGGCAGAGGATGTGACCCCTCTGCCTTTCTTTCCCTTTTCTCTCTGGGAAAGATCTCTTTTACCCCATCCAGATTTCCCTCACCAGCTATGCAAATTAATTTTCCCTACTCCTCACTGAGAATGTCAATATTCCACCAAGATCCCTCCTATCCTGTTTTTCATTTTTGTATCTTCTGTTCCCCATTTTCATTTTGCAACAGCTAGAGAGACTATACCACATTTTCTATGTCTCCAAATTTTTCCCATTGAGTAGAATGTTTTATAAACCTGTGTTCACCAGTTCAACAAAAAATTACTGCATCCTAGGTCCTTTCTGTGATAAGCTGGCTAACCCAACACACAAGACTATTGCATAGCTTGCACAGCTCTGTAGTAATAGAAACATAAAATTCTGTTTATTGGCATTCTTAGGTGCTCTATTTTACAGGGACCAGATCTGTTTGGCTTTTTAAAATGAACTTAGATCTTTATTGATTCAGGGATGCTGAAAATGTTGTCAGTCTTCCAAATGCCACGTGAGAGGATTTGAATTTAGGGGGGAAAAAGACCCAGAAAAAATGCCAGGTCAGAGGCATGAAACCCAGCACACCCGAAGGGCTGCTGCTCATCACTATGTGACAGTTTTCAGAATCAAAATGAAGAATGGTCAGAAATTGACTTGGGACTGCATTCTTCATTGGTCCTATCAAAATGCAAAGTCAGAGTGCCAGAAAAATCAGAATTGAACTGTTGAATTTATTTGGGTGTCTAGCTTATAGTAGGTTTGAAATTGGGATACAAACTTTGTTTAACTTGTGCGTCAGGGAAATGCCACTGACAGGTAAATGTGCCTGTTCCCTACGCTTACACAGTCCAGAAGACAACACTTAGCTGATGCAATCAACGGAGGGTAGCCAGACCTGAGCCACAGATGAACTGGCCCCCTGCCAAGGTGAGAACAGTTGTTCTTTTTGCACCTAATAATGAAATACTTGATTCTGCATCAAGGTATCTGGAAAAGGAAGCTGCATTTGGGGCACATTACAGATGAGGAAGGAGCCATATACGGTGAGTACAAAACTCAACTGCAGAATTATTTCCTAGTATTACCAGATACTCCATTACCAATGCTTAATTGAAAGTAAAACATGATTTTCCACATGAGAAGCCTAGAAGTGAAGTATGACAGAATTTAAACAGGCAGATATAAATGTAACACCTATCTTTATTTTCTTTTTAAAGTTGAAAAAAATGAACTACATGGAAGAGCTCTGACCTTAAGCACATTTTACCCAAAATCCAACCAGAAAGCCAGTCCATTACTTCTTTTTTTTTTTTTAGCAATTCATTGTATGACTCATTAATTCAACTACTTAAGGAACATTTATCAAGCACTTAATATGGGCCAGACATTGACTTAGATGTTGATACTACCAAAGGGAACATAAGCGGCCATGGCTCACGGGCCCAGCTGCTCCGCGGCATGAGGGATCTTCCCAGACCGGGGCACGAACCCGTGTCCCCTGCATCGGCAGGCAGACTCTCAACCACTGCGCCACCAGGGAAGCCCAAGGATGTTGTTTCTGAAGGGCGATACCCACTGGATATTGAGGCAAAGTCTTCAATGTATGAGGGAGAGTGACCAGGAGGTTCATAGAAATAGTAAGTAGAGTGGTCTGGGTGGGTGGAGAGAAATGGCATGGCGTTCAAAGGATCAGGAGTTCAGAAGAGATACTGGGAAGAAGGAGGATGCTGATTCCACGTCTCAGCTCTGAGGTCTCCATGTTCACACCACTCCAGGTGGTTCTGGTACAGGTGGTCTGAGGATCACCTCTTGTGAACAAGAAGAGCTTCCCATTTGAGAGGCTCTCAAAGGCCGATTCTGTTAGGCCATGGAGGGAAAGAAATAGTCCATTCCAAGACATTTGAACCTCTAGAGCAGGCTAACAATTCTTCTAGTCTTCAGCACTACAGTGAAAAACAACTCTCTGACCTCATGGGGCTGATATTATTATTATATTAAATATTAAACTTATTCCTTCAGTTTCAGCATCTGCTCTCTCCTCTAATTAGTCCTTTCCTCTCCCACCAGCATTGTCAAAGGGAGACCCAGACTCTGCAGAATTCATGCCTCCCCTTCTCATCCACCCGCTCCCATGAGATAAAGAACCCCTTGCCATAACGTAGAGTACCTGTTGTTATGTTTAGAAGATTAAGACTAAACAGGCAGTTAGTTTAGGGCACAGTTTCTATAGATGGTCAGAATTATTTTTAAGCTAAACAAACAAGCATTATGATGCTGCCATGAATACTCAATTTCCAACTCGTTGCTCCAAAACTGTCACTCAGGATAAAGAGAAGCCAGGTAAATGATGAAAATATGAATATCAGAGCTCATGCCTGTTATTTTTGGAGAATGAGAGAAGGCTGCTCCAGTCAGTGTTTTCCCTGTATTTATTCAATGTTATTATTTTTATTTTTCCACATTCATTTTAATTTTTTTAATTAAAAAAATTTTAAATGACTCTCTTTAAAAAAAAGTATTTATTTATTTATTTGGTTGTGCCAGGTCTTTGTTGCAGCACGTGGGATCTTTTAGTTTTGGCATTCAAACGCTTAGTTGTGGCATGCGAACCTTAGTTGCGGCATGCAGGATCTAGTTCCCTGACCAGAGATCAAACCCGGGTCCCCTGAATTGGGAGCAGGGAGTCTTAGCCACTGGACCACCAGGAAAGTCCCCATACTCATTTTATTTGTTTCCAGTATGGTTTACTTTGTACAACGTTTGTAAGAGGGGTGGAAGATGGGCAGAAAGAGACAGTAACAAGCAGCTTAAAAATGTAACAACGAAGGGTAATGTAGTAAAGTTTGGCTTTGAATTGTCTATGGTATACTTGCCACAAAAAAAAAAAAAAAAAAAAAAGCCAGGGCAGAAGGAAACATTTAGAGTGATGAATATGTTTATTAGTTGATTTTGGTAATGGTTTCATAGGTGTCTGCATACGTCCAAACTCATCATATTGTACATTAAATATGTGCAGTTTTTAGTATATCAGTTACACCTCAATAAAGCTGTTTTTTAAAAAGAATTATATAACTGAATCGCTGTGCTGTACCGCTGAAAATTACACGATATTGTAAATCAACTATATTTCAATTAAAAAAATTTTTAAGAATTATAGGAGTTGGAACTGAGCTCAGATTTAAAACTGTTTTTATTCTTTTATTGAACAAACATTTATTAAGGGCTCCCCGTGCCAGCATTGTGTTGGATGCTGGTGCGACAATGAAAGCAAGGCAGACCCTCTCCCTAACCCATACATCTATCAGAGAATACAGAAGACACAATAAGCGACAACAATAATGTGCTATGATGGGGAAGTCGGCACCATGGAAACGTGTAGCAGGGCAATCCCGGTCTGGGACGGGGTAAGGACTGAAATTCACGAATTAGAGACTGATTTATACAGCTCTCAGTGACCATCAGGGCAACCTCCACAGACTTCACCTGGAAGGGGGGAAATCCATTTTCTTTTATATCATCATTTTATTCACACATCAGCATCCCGTCATTCCTATCCACTTATTCCTGAAAGCAGTCCCTTTTTAGAGACTCCAAACATGGTGATTAAACAAAGGGGATTCTGGAAGGGCAAACAAAGCATTAGAGATGGTTTCATTTTATATAAATGCCAAATTTTCTGCCTCAGTAAGGTTGCAGCTGTGACAAGAATTAGGCTGCTTTCTAGGTCATATATTTTCTAAAGCACCATGCAAAGAAAATATTAATACATCAGGGGAAATGAAACAAATGGACTCAATTACTTTAAAACCTTGTGAGCAGGCAATTTTTATGATAAAAAGAAGAATGCAATGTACTGAATAAACAAAGAAAATTATATTGTTCATGTAAGGTAGAGATGCATTCTCTGGTTAAATCCATGAGCATACAAAGAACTGAGTCCTAAATTTAGTTTCCTGTTCTACACAGAATCCTGAATGCAACTTAGATTAACTGGCATCTAATGAGTCTAAATCATTTTCAATATAATGATATTCTATGCATTTTTGGAAATTTATACATTTAAATTCTATGAATCACATTTTTAAAATAACTTCAAATAGTCTCTGTATATGGCTATATGGGGTAAGAGACTGCTCACAGAGGTACAGCTAAAGAATGAATTTTACCCACTGATGAAATTATCTGATTTATATCAGAATTAATCAACATAGGCGGAGTAATGTTTAGTCATAGACAAGACACAGATCAGTAAATTAACACCGGGTTGGTAATTAGCAATGTTCCCTGGTTATGGATGACACCCCTAGATGCAGCTCAAAATGACTCCTTTTGTATTCTGCTCCGTGTTTTCTTTCATTCTGTGTTTAGACTTTAGTCACAGAGGGATTGATGTTTACTGCAAAGAGCTTGGCATCAGAAGATCTGTATTCTGGTCTCAGGGCTGCTAGAAGATAAGGATTTGACTTGACAAAAAAAGAAGTTCAACGCCTCTCTTCAAGTTGCACATCTGCAAAATGAAGACACTTTATAAAGCAGTGTCTTTTTAAAGACCAGGAATGTAAAAGTGCTGAAAAAATTGTAATAGACACACATATAAGATACCTAAACAGTCTATACATAAATACAATTGTAGATCGTAATAATAGCTAATGTAAACGAAACGATCCCTTTAGAGATATCAAAAATAGCCTGTCGATAGAATTCTCATTTCTAAACAAAACAAAACAAAAAGCCTGGTAGGTTGTATATGCATATTTGTGCATGTATGAATTAAAGGGTGAGCACTTGCTAGTATCATCAATTATTCATATATAACAGAATGATACAGGCCATATATGCACACAGTTTTTTGAGATTCAGAACCATGCAAAGAAGGATGATCAGCAATCTATTTGAATGTCTAGTACAAATTGCATCACTTCTACAAATAAAAAGTTAATAAAGAAGGCTGATAAATGGGGTCCTCATGTGAGCTGAAGACAGAGACAGAAGGAGATGCTTTGTTTCTGAAACCTCTAGCCTGGAATAAATTACACAGTCATGAGTTGAAGTCACCTGCAATTAATTCCAGTTGTAAACTTCAGTTGAAAGGGATCAGAGGAGCCTGATACAGCATCACATCATTGGTTTGTGTATTTTTAGTAAGTGGATGTCATTTTAACAATGAAATTCTTTAGTCTAAAACCTTATAGTAATTATGCAACTTCTTTTAAACATATTACTTTTAGAGGACAGACATATGCTTATATTATTATTTAGCATAATTTTTCTCGTGTTCATCAGGAGGGAAACCTCATATGCCATAGCTATAGAGCAAAATGATTTTCTTCTATCTAATTCTCAGGTTTGCTTCTCAAACCAGTACTAGTCATAGGTACACCTAAACCTATGGAGAATTAATCACATTAAATTGATACATATCTCTACACTATATTCATTTCTCAGATTATTTAGGGGTTATGTGGCATGGCAATGCACAGAAACGGACTCATTGCATTTGTGAAATCTCTTCAGAAATCAACTTCTAAGTTTTTAGCAAAACAGGACTTCCAGTCCTGACAAGATGCCACCTGTCTTTCCCTGCTCCTCCTGTCAAGCACAGCTTAAAAGATAATAAGTACAGGGATGTAACATACAACATGATAAATATAACTAACACTGCTGTAGGATGTATATGAAACTAGTTAACAGAGTAAATTATGAGCTCTCATCACAAGGAAAAAATTTTCTATTTCTTTAATTTTATCTCTATATGACATGACGAATGTGTATTAAAATTATTAGGGTACATGTCGCACAATGTTCATTGAAGCTCTATTTACAATAGCCAGGACATGGAAGCAACCTAAGTGTCCATCAACAGATGAATGGATAAAGAAGATGTGGCACATATATACAATGGAATATTACTCAGCCATAAAAAGAAACGAAATTGAGTTATTTGCAGTGAGGTGGATGGACCTAGAGTCTGTCATACAGAGTGAAGTAAGCCAGAAAGAGAAAAACAAATACCATATGCTAACACATATATATGGAACCTAAAAAACAAAAACAAAAAATGGTCATGAAGAACCTAGGGGCAAGACGGGAATAAAGACGCAGACCTACTAGAGAATGGGCTTGAGGGTACGGGGAGGGGTAAGGGTAAGCTGGGACGAAGTGAGAGAGTGGCATAGACATATATACACTACCAAACGTAAAATAGATAGCTAGTGGGAAGCAGCTGCATAGCACAGGGAGATCAGCTCGGTGCTTTGTGACCACCTAGACGGGTGGGATAGGGAGGGTGGGAGGGAGACGCAAGAGGGAGGGGATATGGGGATATATGTATAACTGATTCACTTTGTTATAAAACAGAAACTAACACACCATTGTAAAGCAATTATACTCCAATACAGATGTTAAAAAAATAAAATTAAAAAAAATTATTAGGGTTATCACTGCATGATGTATGTAAGTCAAATCATTATGCTGTACACCTTATTAGTGCTGTATGTCAATTATATCTCAATAAAACTGAAAGAAAAAAAGACTACAATGAGCTATCATTATATAAATATCAGAATGGCAACAATAAAAAATAGCGACAACACCAAATGCTTCTGAGGATATAGAGAAGCCGGATCACTCATAGATCGCTGGTGGGAATGTACAATGGTACAGCCTATCTGAAAAACAGTTCAGCAGTTTCTTACAAGACTAACAATGCAATTAACGTATGACCCAGCAATGGCAGTCTTGGGCATTTATCTCAGAGAAATGAAAAATTATGTTCACCCAAATATTACATACACAAATATGTATAGCAGCTTATTCATAATGGTGCCAAACTGGAATCAGCCCAGATGTCCTTCCACAGGTAAATTTTCAAACAAACCATGGTACACCAATAACATGAAATACTACCGAGCAATAGAAAGAATGAACTGTGGATATACACAGCATCTGAGAAAATCTCCAGGGAATTATGCTGAGGGGAAAAAAATATCGGTCCAAAAAGGTTACATGCTGTATGATTCCATTTAGATAACGTTTTTGAAATGTAAAACAGAGTAGCGGTTCTCAGGGGGCATCTGAAGGGTGGCAGGAGGGAGGGAGGTCTTGTCATAAAAGAGTCACATGAGGGATCTTCATGGTGAAGTTTCAGTATTTTGACTGTGGTTGTGGATATACAAACCTAAATATATGATAAAATTGTACAAGTCACCTACCTTTGTATTTCCAAAATGAGATCATGCAATAGATACAACTCTAACCTGCCTTTTTATGTATCAGTATATTATGACAATCCTTTCTTTCCATAAATATTGTCTGTAATGTCATTTGTAATAGCTATCTAATTAGATAATTTACTTTCCATAGTTAATTCAGCCAGTCCCGTTTGTTTAGCATTCAGGTTGTCTATGATTTTCAGGTGCACTAAGCATCTTTGGAGCTAAATCTTTGGCACACTGGTAGTTACGTTTTTTAGGATATATCCATTTTGAAGGCTGTTTACACTTATTTCAGCTTTTGCCAAAAGATGATGAGAGAGCCAACTTCCCCACCACTCTGTCAAATTTGAAGATTATAACTAAAGGAAAAAAATGCTAATTTATAAGCAGAAAAGGTTTTTTTTTTACTGTGGCTTTAACTTGCACTTCTTTGTTTAATAGATGAAATTGATTTTTAAAAATGCGTTTCAGGCCAACACACATTTTCCTTTTTTTTTTTTTTTTCCTAGCCGCTCCGCGGCATGTGGTGGGATCCTCCCGGACCGGGGCACGAATCCGTTTCCCCTGCATCAGCAGGCGGACTCTCAACCACTGCGCCACCAGGGAAGCCCCACCTTTTCCTTTTTGAGGTGCCTGATCAGACACTATGCCTATCCTCCCACGTTTTCGTAAAACTTTACAGAAGCTGATTTTATACTAAGAATATTAAACTTCCTTGCAGACATTTTCTCCCAGTTGGCCCTCTTAACCTTGTTCATTATGGGTTTTGACATTTAGGCAATTAAACAAATTTTGTTGTCAAAACTAAATAACAGATGTTAGATCGGGTGGAACTACGAGTGATTTTTTACTTTTCTCATTTTTCTGCAAAGAATACACTTCCTCCGTGTGCTTTGAAAAAGAAATTGATACCAATGAGAATACTATATGTGAAAAATTAAGTGCAAGGAATGAGTTGTATTAGAAGAAACTTAATAGATTTTGGTACTTTTCTTATTGAACATTAATGAATGTCAGTAAACTAGGCATTTAACTTAAGATATCAAAATAAATGAAACAAGGACCTAGTTAAGCAGGAAGAAAGACTCATGATAATGAATATAAAAGGAAAAGATAAAATTGATTTCAAATAAAACAAGTTCAAAACCTGGTTCTTGAGAAATCTAATCAAGAAAAGAAAACGATAACATATAGAAAGAGTAAAGAGATATAAAAATAGATCATAGGAGATTTTCTAAGCTGTGACATAATCTATATACAACTCCATATTCAAATATTTGAAAATAACATTGAAATGGGTAGTCTTCTCAGAAAATACAAATGCCCGAAGTTGAATACCAACCCATGTTTTAAAATCCGGAATAGACATTCATCAGAGAATAAATTGGAAGAGTTTTATCAAAGAATGGCTCCCTACAAAAGCATCAAGCCCAGACAGTTTTATAGACAACGTTTTTCAAACCATCAAAAAACAGATAATTCATATGCTATTTAAACTGCTGGAGAGTATAGAGAAGAGCAAAGGTTATTTAAAAAAATAAAATTATATCAATTTCACTTATGACTATAAGTGCAAAAATATTAACTAAAACATTAACAAGTTAAATCTGGGTATAATAAAATAAAGAATTCCCCAGATAAATTCAAGAAAGGCTTAAACTAAGAATTCAAGGGGAATTTGAGATTGAGAAATAAGTTGATACATATGATTATATTAACATGACAACATAAATAAATCAAATAGTCATTTCGAAGTATACAAAAACACTCCATAAAAGGAAACATCAATTAGATGAGATCAAGAAAAAACAAGCAAAGTCTTACTGACAAAATAGAACAAAAGTCTGTCTAAAACTAAAAGCAATGTCAAACTCACAGGTAAAATAATAAATACATTATTATCAAATAGAGGAACAAGGTAGAGATACCTACAAATGCAATTTGTATTTAATATTGTTTTGGTAGAACTAGCCAATACAAAGAAACTGAAAAAAAAAAAAGAGCTGTAGAAAGGAAAGAGGAAAACCTAAGAGAATTAACTGGAAAACTATTAGATCTAACTAGATTGGTTGGTTAAGAATGTAATGAGAGATGTGTTGATAAAAGTGTACTTCAATCCCAACAATTTATTTTGTGGATGCTGACAAACGGATTGTAAAGTTTATATGGAGAGACAAGAGACCCAGAAGAACCAACAAAATACTAAAGAACAAAGTCACAGCACTGACACTACTGGACTTCAAGACTTACAATAAAGCTACAATAAACAAGGCAGTGTGGTATTGGTGAAAGAACAGACAAATGGATCAATGGAACAGAAGAGACAGCCCAGAAAAAAACCCCACGCAATCATAGTCAACTGATCTTTGACAAAGACATGAACAGAATTCAATGGAGAAAGGGTAGTCTTTTCAACAAATAGTGCTGGAGCGACTGGACACCTACATACAAAAAAATTAGTCTACACACAGAGCCTACTTACAACTTTTACAAAAGTTAACTCAAAATAGATCATGCACCTAAATTTTGTACAATACAAACTTACAAACTTCTAGAAGATAATGTAGCAGACAATCTAGGTGACTTTGGCTTTAGCAATGAGTTTTGGTCTAAACACTGTGGTAAATTTCAAGATTTGGGGTTGATTAAGGAAGAGACATGGACATGAGATGCAGTAACACACAACAAACTTATTGAACAGGGTTGCAGGAAAGGGGAAGTCTTTCCCAAGAAGGGACTTTCCAGAGACATTGGAACAAGCCCATCACCCAGAAAGGGAGTAGGGCAGGGGATCTCTTGGGGAAGAGGGGGATATCTGAGAAGGGGGCTGCGAGTCTGGGTGACGTTGGTCAGCAGCAAGGTGGAGAGTCTTTGAGTCAGAGAGCTCTGAAGGGTAGCAGCAGTGTCTGGTCTTTTATGGCTACAGGGTTTGTCTTATTTATGGTTAGCAGATGTTAAATGCAGTTTCACAGGGTATGCAAAGTGGGTAAGTTCTAAATGGCTAAGAATGTTTATTTGCATCATAGGTAAAGCAATTGGACTTGCAAGAATCTGAATTTGGTACCAGTGGGCTTTGGGCTAATGGTCCTAACCTGATGTGAAAAAGTAACAACATGGGCTATTTTATGCCAAAAGCAAGAGTTATCTTTGACCCTTTTATATAACACCATCAGGACAATCTATGAAAGAAAAAATTGATTAATATGAACTTCATTAAAATTAAAAACTCCTGCTCTGCAGAGGACACGTTTAAGAGAATGAAAAGACAAGCCACAGACTGGAGAAAATATTTGCAAAACATTTATCTGATAAAAGGTTTGTATCCAAAATATATTAAAAACTCAAAATAAGAAAACAAACAACAAGTTAAAAATGCCTAAAAAATCTGAAGAGACACATCACCAAAGAATATATATAGATGGCAAATAAGCATTTGAAAAGATGCTCAACGTCATATGTCATTAGGGAATTGCAAATTCAAACACTAATAAGATACCACTGCACACATATTAGAATGGCTGAGATCCAAAACACTGACAACACTAAATGCTGCAGTGAATATGAAAACGCAGGAACTCTCATTTGTTGGTAGTAGGGATGAAAAATGGTACAGTCCCTTGGGAAGACAGCTTGACAGTTTCTTACAAAACTAAACATACTCCTACCACACAATCCAGCAATTGCACTCCTTCGTATGTACTCAAATGAGTTGAAAACTTATGTCCCCACAAAATCCTGCGCACAAATGTTTAGAGCAGCTTTATTCATAATTGCCAAAACTTGGAGGCAACCAAGATGTCCTTCAATAGGTGAATGGATAAACAAACTGTGGTACATCCAGGCAACGGAATGTTATTCAGTGCTAGGAAAGAAATAAGCTATAAAGCCAGCAGAAGACCTGGAGGATCCTCAAATGTATATTTCTTAGTGAAAGAAGCCAGTGTGAAAGGGCTACGTACTGTATGATTCCAACTATATGAAATTCTAGAAAACCAAAACTATAGTAAAAAGATCAGTGATTGCCCGAAGTTAATAACCTCATTTGCAATCCAAGGGTTTGCCGGTTAAAACTACTAGACACCAAGTCTCCCTTCAACACTAGCAAAATTTGAAACATTTGATAGCTGGCAGAGTTACTGAGAGTGTTTTTCTTAGTTTAGACACAGTTGTTCTACATGCAATTAGAAATCCACCCCCCCCCCAAAATGTGGTGTGTTTCCAACACTAGTACTTAAATCACCATTCACACATAAATTCAGTCTACTGTTTGTAATTTATGTGCTATTTCCCTAGTGAATCTCAGAGCAGCTACATGTATAAACCACTAGCCTGCATGTAGCACAGGTTTCTGATCCTTACAAGCCTTATTCTTTGCTCAGTACTATAGACCAAGATACATTGTTGCTCCAAGGCACTCATCCCTTTCTGGGCTTTTGTTTGCAATCCTTCTCATTAATCTCCCAGTTCACCAATATACGGGAGGAACTTCTCCACTTTTCCCCCACCTATCACACTCATATTCTTGGCCACAAAAATTTAGATTATGCCAACTCGCTAAAATCTTCTTATTCAGCTTGTTTTCCACTGTGAAGGATCTTTTTCCAAGAGTCTAATATCTGACACAATGTATGACTTCAATGTGACACCTTGTTTCTTACATTGCATTAGTGGTCTGCTTTCTCGCAGATCTCGCAGATCAGAATTTAACATTAAGTCCTTTCTTGTGTTCAGATCCAAGCCTGCTATTTCCAAAGGGAAAAAAAATATTAGAGGATTTCATATGCTGATGGACTATAGAGAAAACTAACGTTGTTAGATATTCAGACCACATTTTCTTGATGAGTGAGATTTTTCATTCTGGAGTATCCTGTCAAGATGAGAAAACTTATGGAAGAGAAGCTTAGGAGAAAAGAAATTTATCTTCACTGTTAAGATATCAAAATAAATGAAACAAGGACCTAGTTAAGCAGGAAGAAAGACTCATGATAATGAATATAAAAGGAAAAGATAAAATTGATTTCAAATAAAACAAGTTCAAAACCTGGTTCTTGAGAAATCTAATCAAAAAAAGAGAACGATAACATATAGCAAGAGTAAAGAGATATAAAAATAGATCATAGGAGATCTGTTAAAAAGTGATTGCTTTTTTTGCATAAATGATTAGCATTTTGCATAAATGATTAGCATTTTTTTGGTGAAAAGGGAAAGTGAAAAAGGTCTGGTACTGAGACATTGCCAAGAGCATGGACTTGGCCTCCATGTGCATTTTCACAGCTTTAGTCTTCTCTTTTAAACAGAACTTTTAACATTTCCTCAAAGGATTAAGTTCTCAATAGAATCACCTCCTGGATTAAGTACTGCTACTGTTCTTACAGTACAGCATGGATTTCTTTATTTAATGCACTGCATTTTATTTTATTTTATTTTATTTTTATACAGATGGTTCGTATTAGTTATCTATTTTATACATATTAGTGTATATATGTCAGTCCCAATCTCCCAATTCATCACACCACCACCACCCGCCCAGCACTGCATTTTAATGATCTGTTTATGTGTATACCTCCAACGCCTGGTGTGAAGTTTAGCAGATCATAGGTACTTAGTATATGTTAGGAGACTTGAACTGGTAAGTGAAAATCCACTGTTAACTGCAAGTTTCATGAGAAAAAGAACTGCATTATTTTCCTCCCTTCCCTGAAATTACACAGTGTTGCATTCCAAATGTAGCAACCTTGCAATTTACATTGCAGATGGCTTATCTTCCAGGACTTGAATTTTTTAAAATCTTTTAATGGAAATTACAACCCACATTTCAGAGCATTTCACATTCTGCTTTTCAGTCCCGGGAGAGATCTGTATGTGTAAGATCAGTTTAAAGATATACAATAAAATGAATTTAGGGTAATATATAAATCAGCATTTCAAAGGATAACTATTCCATGACAACTTTGATCAAACTGAATTCAGAAGAAGGTACAAACCACCATCCCATAGTGCTAAAGCCACCTTTATTTCCAGGGGATTAAGTCGAACTATTGATAAAGCTGGGAATGATTACTATAGAAATCCAGTTGCTAGGTACCAATAACCAGAAACCACTTTCATCTTGAGCTAGTTCTCTAGTAAGCATTCAGTTCATTCCATGTTTAGTAAATGATGTCAAGGGCCAAAACGTGGAACATATTACAGTGGTTTTCGAAAGTTTGGAGCCTTGTGGGCACCAGAAGCCCTCTTCCCTGTAGATTTCGGGTGGCGCCCAGGACGGAGTCCCCGGCACACGATTGATAAAACTGCCCAGTCTCAGAGTTCTTTCAAAGAACCCTCCGGGTTACCGTAGGAACTAAGGGTTTCTGGGGGCAGGTTGGAGAGTCCATGGCCAGGCACTGATTCAGCTCTCAGCCCAGCCAGGGCCCAGGCAGTTAACTGGCTGCTGTCCCTGCGGGCATTTTTGCTCTAGCAGGGATTTTGGCTTTCTAGGGGCTCTTTGAGCGACTTCCTCATTGGCTCAGGTTCTCTGGGGAGGTTAATGACACAAGTCACAAATCTGAGCCACTGCCGCCCGAGCATTGGTTCCTTCCCATGTCCTGCTGGTGACTTGATGACAAGTATTTGGCAGGATCTGGGCACAGTGGAGACAAGCGGACTCCGTGTCGGCTTTTTGGCTGTTGCTATTTTAGGGCTTTCCACAGACCTTTGCCCTACTGTTGACTAAACAGAGCAAAGGGGAGAGACGCAGAATGAGATAGGACAAACCGTAAGTCTAGCATTTTGGAAGGGAGAATTTCACAAAGACCTACTGCTAATGTTTTTGGATCATTATGGACTCATAGGACTGCAACCAGGAAAGGACCTTAGAGATTTCATGCCCACTAGATTTTAGGGATCAGAGATGCTGACCGGTCTGTTCTGGATCACACAGCCAGTTAGCAGCAGTGGCGAGCGGGGGGGGGGGGGGGGGGGGGGGGGTTTGGACTCCTGGCTCCTTTTTGCTTTCTCTGCTCCATAAAAAGCTAAAATGCAGCTCTCCATCTGATCAAAGTTAGACAGCATTCTAGAAATGCACATCTTTTTAAAATCTAAATGACAAATATGAAAACCTGGTGCTGTTGATAGTTTCACTTTTCCTCCTGTTAAGACGAGGCTGCTATTGAGACGGACTCACAGATTTAGAGAACGAACTTGTGACTACCAGGAGGGAAGGACGGGAAGGTGGGATAGTTAGGGAGTTTGGGATTGACATGTACCCACTGCTACATTTAAAATGGATAACCAACAAGGACCTCCTTATAGCACAGGGAGCTCTGCTCAATATTTTATAACAAGCTAACTGGGAAAAGAATTTGAAAAAGAATAGATACATGTATATGTATAACTGAATTACTCTGTTATACACCTGAAAATAACACAACATTGTGAATCAACTTTGCTCCAATACAAAATAAAAAGTTAAAAAAAAAAATGAGGCTGTTATTGCAATGGGAAAGAAAAAAGAAAAAATTCAATACCGTCCTCAAGGTGGCCCTTGTACCGTAACTCAAAATCTTTCCTCCTAGTTATCAAGGATGCTGACTCACAGTGAGCCTGGGAGAAAACTAACTGTGAGGAAAATGTGCCCCTATTGAATTTCTCTTCCTGACCATTTCTCTAAACGGAGTGATACCTAGCTCTCCTTAGAATGGATAATGTGCTCTCGCTTCTCCTCCACCTGTACCACATTTCCTCCTTTTAAAATACGGATGTATGATCAGCAAATGCACTATGGTCCCAATATTAGGAAAAGAGGACCTCTGTTTCTATTGCCCAATTTTATTTAAAATGTGTGCTTTCTTTTTTCAGAAACTTTTAGAATATGATAGGTTTGGAACTTTGATAATAGGGCCAAAGGCTGGAGGGTTTCCATAGAATTTCACTTTTTCCTATTCTTAAGGATACTGAGAAAAATAAAAAGAGGTAGATTTGCCAGATTTAGCAAATAAAAACAAAGGATGCCTAGTTAAATTGAATTTCAGATAAATGATAAATAATTTTTAGCATATCTCATGCAATATTTGGCTTATACCAAAAATTTGTCAACTGACATTAAAATGTAATTGACTGACCTGTGTTTTTTCTGGCATTTCTATGGAGAAGGGGAAAGGGGGAGGCGAGGAGAAGGCGGATGAGCGGGGAGAGCAAAGTTCAGTGATTGTAATGTATTCTCCGGAGAGAAAAAAACAGTATCGGATTGCAAGGCCAGTTCCTTGCACTGTGACTTGTCCACTGACAAGGAGACCCAGAAGAGAAATTCTTTTTTTTATCAAAGTGGTACTCAGGTAGCCCATGATAAATTAAACTGATCATACTTGATACTTTGTTTCATTCTGATTCATTAATTCATTCAAAACCATTTTTTTATTTGCTGGGATGGGGGCGGGGTGGGGGGAGGCACAGGAAGTGGTAGTCAGAGACGATTACTCTCTGGTCTTCAAGACCTCACCAATCCTAAATACCATAGGAAAAATAAAAGCGACTTGCCACAGGGCTGTGGAAGAGAAGTCTCTCATTTCTAGCTGCAGCGAAGAAGAATGTTTACACAGAAGAGGACACACTGGAAATCTACCTTGAAAGAATGATCTGCGTCTGAGCCATTGTCCCACAAGGTCATTTCTGATTGTTCTTAAAAGTTGGCTTCATAGAGGGTCTGCTTTGGAGCAGGGTTCATGCCATCAGTAGCAGGTGACAAAGGGTAGGAGCAGCTTTCCAGAGGCAGAAGCAGTTTCCAGGAGAGCAAGTTATAAGATGGTGGCAGGTGGGGGGAAGAAGAGGAGAGAGAGAGCGGTCAGTTGGCAATAAAGTGGAATTTGGGGAGGATGTTGAACGTTGGCTATGCTTGTATCCATTTGTTCGGTTCTGGAAACACTATTTCTACAATGCATCTCTTCCACAACTCATATTGTTTGCTTAGATTTAGTCCATCACTCAGTCACTTTCACGTGGGTACTCATATCAACTGTCCAGGAATTGAGAAGCAAATGGGAAATCACTAATTCAGAGTATCCAGCTAATGGTTTATAGGAAGGAAACCTCATATATATATATATAATATTATATATATTATATAGTACATAACTTACATTTATTCTATATATAGTAAATAATATAAAATATTATAAAAATAACATAATAAATTATATTTCATATATCACAATATGTATATTGAATGAAATGGAGGGTTTCCTTCCTGAAATAATATATAATATGCACATATTATATAAGTGTATATATGTGTATATATACACACACATATATATATATATATACTTGTCAGTAAAACTGATGCAAACAGTGCTAACTTCTGTAAGTAATGTAGCATTATTTTCCAAGTTCATCAGCCCATTTTTGTTTTCTTTTTGGCCATGCCTCGAGGCTTTCATGATCTTAGTTCCCCCACCAGGGATGGAACCTGGGCCCACGGCAGGGAAAGTGCCGAGTCCTAACCATGGCACCGCCAGGGAATTCCGCCCAGTTGTCTTAAATAGAGCTTGTTCTTTACAAGAATACTGTATCTGATAAATTTCAAATATAGAATAAAACAGAAGTCTCATGTAAAAGTGTAGGTGAATAATTTCTGTTTCCTTTTGCTCTTTTTTACTTTTTAAAGAAGACCAGATCTTTATTATTACTCACAAAGGCAGTCATTCCCAATCCTTAAATGAGTTAATGGAATCAGGAGTTTGACATCTTGTTCTTGTAGAAATTCAGAAATACCAAAGGAGTCTCACTATTGCCAGAAGTTAAAAAGATAAACAAATGAATCCTACTCAAGAAATATACAATAACATAGTAATTTTAGGTCAGAAACAGAAAACACGTGCTAAAAAGGAAGGAGCACACAAATCAATTTTTAATAATATCCTAAGAGGAAAAAAATAATTGTCAGATATACACACTCCAAATTTAAAAAAAATGAAGAGTACAGGAGACCAGTTTATAGCTTAACTCTCTGTAGTTCTTAGACCTATAGGGAAGGAATTGCAGTTCTTCTAAAAACGGCCACAGTCAATAGAAAAAATTGCAGAACTCTCATTTTTGGCGAGTGACCCAAATGCCCTGGACATCACCAGTCTTTGAGTACAAGTGAGGACATGGTAGCGTGAACATCAAACAACTTTGGCTCTGAGCCTGGGACAGCAGAACTGGGATTCTGAACATCAACAGTATGCTTTCAGAGTCAGAGTTCTTAACTTCCCGTTGAATTACTTCTTTCAAAAGAGTCCAAGAGGTCAGGTGGAGGAGTCCAACCCCCTCTTCTCTATCCTCTCTCTACTTCAAGTATCTTCACAGAAACCATACCATATGAAAACAAACCCAAATAATAATAATAACAAGAATAAGGAGGAGGAGAAGGAGAGGAACGAGAAGGGGAAGAAGGAGAGGAGGGGAAGGACTCTCTATCTTCCCTCTTTCCTTCCTTCTTGCCTGCCTGCCTGCCTGCCTGCCTTCCTTCCAAGTTTTACGTAGCAACAGCTCACACCATGTCAGGCCCATACCAGAACCACAAAGATGACTAAAAACCAGGACCCTCCACAGGATCACAGTCTAGTGGGAAGAGCAGAGGGACCAACAGCATTAACAATTTAACCTAAATAAACAAGACTAAATAGAAGCATCTGGTAAACCTCAATGCAGATAATGCTGGAAGGAAAAAGTAAGAGGCCGGCAGGAAACGAACTGAGTTCACGAACAAATTAGAAAAAGATATGTCTGAGCCTAAGTCAAGACTGACTCCTGAGGCTACCACAGAAAAGTGTGGTCTAAAAGCGGCTCACAGCTAGGGAATAATTAGCTGCCAGATGTTCCTAAGGGATAAATAAACTGAAGGCCACAAAATTGCTAGGTTTCAAGTAAATTCATTAGGTTCTATAGAGAGGACCAGAATAGAGAAGAATGGACCACATAAGCAAGTAAGTAAAGCAGAGAAAATTTAGCATTACACTAAGTAGTGTAATTTATCGTTCTTCTAGAGAAATTTTTTAAGGGCAAAATTAAAGGTTCTATCTTGGTCTGGTACTTCTTTAGTGGCATTTGTTTTGTGCATGGTTTATGCAATGCACATGCAATCCACATGAGACCATACAATCCATATGAGTCCATGAGTGGAATGGAGAAAGCTGGAAATACACTAGCCCAGCCGGAGGTCAAACCCAGCCTGGGAAACACCAGTTGGAGGGAAAGTGGAAGGCCCCACTTTTTAGAGCTACTTTTCATTAAGGAGAGGCAATACAGTGTCATGAAGCAAGGTCTTTGAAATCACAAAGGCTGTTAGGGCTGCCTCTATGATTTACTAGCTGTGTAATCTTGGGTCAGTTATTTAACCTTTGAAATCTTAAATTTTTTTCATCTGTAAAATGGAAGTGATAACAGCATCTCCTTCGTAGGTTTTTCTATAATATGAAATGAGATCTTGCCTGTGAATAGACTTCCCAGTGCTGGATTCATGATAATGCCAGCTATCCCCGCTCGTGGTGGCTATGGTGGTGGGGAAGGTGGGACGTACATGGAAGGAGGGGGTGTTTCTTTACTATTTATTTCTGCTGCAGTTGTCTTCATCTCTCTATTTAAATAAGTATAATAATTCACTCTAACTAAAAAAGTAATTAATAATCTGGGAACCCTTAGACATAAGTGCATTCTCAAATGCCCCTGTGTGTCAAAATGCCAACCCATATATCTGTCTTTGGCAAGACTTGTGGGAGTTGCTTCCCATAATGTTGATTTAAAGGCTTTGGAGATATGGTCCAAATATCTCCAATCTCTTCTTTATAAGGTTAGGCACTATATTTAAACCTTCTCTGAATCCATTGATATTTTCTGCTTGTCAGGGTAAGGCGTTCTTAATGTTTTCTGCCTGGAAGCATATATGAGACATTGGTTTTCAGCTCTGGGACTGTGAACTTGAAGCTCTCTCTCTTGGTGACTGGATGAGCTACAATCAAAAGTCTCTCAAGGAATGCCAAGGCAGAGAGGGAGCATCCTTACTGCTGGGTGCTTGTGCGAGGACTTGTGCCACATGGGGTCTACCAAGCAGCAGTTGGGTTTCCTCATACCTACCAGGGGCACTGGTGGCCTTGCTCTCACCCCCCTCTCCCCACTACAAGGCACTGCTAGAAAGGGTTGCCGCAGTCACCCCCTCGTGGTCTCAAATACCAGTCAGAAAGGCTGTACCAGCTTGGCAACTGCAGCACCTAATTCTGACTGTGTCAATCTCCCAGAAATCACTTGACCCAAAACCCATATGAACAGAAAGGAGAAATCCAGGAAAAACCAGATTTGAGCAAGAAACCAGAAAGGGGAAGAGGATCGGCGTTTTGGGGAATTCAATATCATGGCTTCCTGCACAAGGAAGCTGCAGATTTCTTAGCGAGCAAAGGCTATTAACATTCTCTTTAAATTTGACGCCTAAACTCAACACGATGCAGGGCGTTTGACAGGGACTGCACTTCCTGTCACAATTTATTTGGGAGTTAATGTTTCTGACTCAAAAACTCGCTGAAAGCCTATTTCTCTGCTGTCATAAATCGAATCATCCCACCAATCTCAGTAAAACTTGGATCCTATTCAAGTGTTGCATGCAAAACTGAGAGCATTGAATAGCTTTTGAAAAGGGAAGATTCTGTGTAACAGGAACCAACGAGGGCACAGATTTTCCCAAGGGATTTGGCATAAGTCCCCAGAGGCTAGGGATGGCCTTTGAGTTATCCGACAGACTCTCTCTTCCCATGCCAACATCCTTTTCGGGTTTGGTCAGAATGTTGGCATGCTAACGGGGTAAAGTAGAGCAATCCGATTGTTTCCATAAGCGCCAAAGACCTTCTTGTGGGTTATTGAGGTTTAAACCCAATGCTTTCTGAAAGCAGAAAGCAAGACTTGACTTTTCTTTGGGGTGGCTTCACAGACCTAGCATGATGGTCAGCTGAGAGCTTGAGTCACAGCACCTAGAAAAGTTCCGGAAACCAAGGAGATCCTCAGTAAACACTTCGTGATTGACGAATGTGTCACATCTGCTGTTGTTACATTTGATTTCTGTGTGCTTCTTACGTATCCATAAGAAGCCTTCATTACTTCAGGCATACATTTGAAGACCATTAAATGTTCCTCCACTTCATTATTTCATAGCCAAATTTTTCACGAAGCCGCAGGTACCACCCCCTGTGCTTTTATAGCAGTCGTAGTTATACCATTTATTACACTATGCTGTGTTAACCCGTTGCTTATCTCTACTACCCTTAGACAGGGGAGAGGACTAATTCTTGTTTATCCTTGTCACCCCAGTGCCTAGCATGGTAGAGAGCATTTCAGAAGCATTCAATAAATACATACTACACAAAGCTCTGCACTCAACGTGAAGGCTTTGTGTTTCTGAAGTATTCAAACTGACATCTATCAATTCTAAGACTCCTGAAAAAAGATTTTTTTCATCATGAATCAGAACTGAATTGTGCAATTTGCATGAGATGAACAACATTTTAATGCCTACCTTTACTTTCTATTATGTACTGTTTTCCTTCATGCTAATTTTGCTGTCAGAGGTCCAGGAGGAGAGTGAAACACTTTATGTCTCCTTTGCAAAAAAATTTAAAACACAAACCAGAATTTTTAAGCATATTCTTTTCTTTAGCAGTTTTTTTTTTCTTTTTATTCCTCCTCCCCCCTCTTTTTTTTTGGAATGGCTTCCATTTCCTCTTTAAAAGTTAAGTCTAGAGTGCTTTGGACTTATGGTACAAGAACACATATTTACTTCAACATTTTGCAAATATTTGTTGAGTTCCTATTATTACAAGACACTTCTGGAGGTAATAAGAGAGATGGAAAGATGGACAAAATTGTAGCTCTCATTGAGCTTAAATTCTAGTGAAGGGGAAACAAGCAATAAGAAAACAAACAATAAAATGTCAGGACATGGTCAATGTTCTCAAGATAAAGGAGTGATAGACAGGGTGTATTGAGCTTCTCTAGAATGGGCTGTCAGGGAAGGGCAGACTAAGGAGGTGACATTTAATCTGAAATCTGAATGAGCCACAGGAGTCAACCTCTGGACTCGGGGAAACAGCCGTCCAGGCAGAAAGGCTGGAAGGAGAGCCCAAGGTGGTAAAAAAACGTGGCTTGTCCATGGAACAGAAGACCATCTTCTTCCTCTACAGGGAGTCTGTTGGCCTGCAGGCTCCCACTAGGTAACTGCCATAGACTGAATGTGTCCTCCCAAAATTTGTACGTTGACATCCTAATCCCCAATGTGATGGTATTAGGAGGTGAGTCCTTTGGTAGGTGATTAGGTCATGAGGGTGGTGCCCTCTTGAATGAGATTAGTGCCTTTATAAAAGAGACCCCAAAGAGCTTCCTTGCCCCTTCCATCATGTGAGGACACAGCAAGATGACAGCATCTATGAACAAGGAAGCAGGCTCTCACCAGACGCTGAATCTGCTGGCACCTTGATCTTGGACTTCCCAACCTACAGAACTATAAGAAAGAAATATCTCTTGCTTATGAGCCACCCAGCCCAGGATACTTCATTATAGCAGCCCAAACAGACTGAGACAGTAACCCTTATGGAATCGACTCTCATTTAATCCTTGCAGCAATCCTGTGAGGTAGGTATTGTCCTTATAGAAGAGGAAATTGAATCCCAGGGAAGGTCTGCAAAACACCTCTGGTCACACAGCTGATTACGTCCTGTTTGAGCTGGGGGCTGACTCGAGATCTCACACTCACATCCACTTCTTTTTGCTTCAGCACCCTGCACAACCTTCTTGAGGGCCTTGTCTGGGCTCACGAGTGTGCTCGGGCCTCCCTCCCCACAAAGGCTCAGCACAGTTTGATTCTTGCTTTTGTTGGTGGAATTTTGCTCGAAATTCCTGTAATTTGATGCCTAAGAACTCCCTTGACTCATTGAAAACACAGATAGGTGGGGAGAGAGTGAGAGATAGTGGGGGTGGAGGTGGGGAGGGACAAGGAAGGGGAAGGAAGAAGAAAAGGAAAGCTCACATTTATGGAGCTCATACTACATCCTGGATACGGTGCCAGGATCTTTACACGATGGACTCTCCATTAAATCCTCCACCCCTGAGCTTTAACCTCCGGTGTCACACTGATTACCCAGCCATCTAAGGCCTACTGGTCCATGGAAGGTCTCAGATACTAACTTGAACAGCCACTTGTCGACTGAAAAAAAATGCACAACTTAAAAGTCGAGGGTTATGTTTTATTCAGTGGACTTTCTGAGGATCTCAAGCCCGGGATACAGCCTCTCAGGGACTGCCCCAAAGAGATAAGGGAGGAGCCAGGATATATAGGAGTTTTGTAACAAAAACTAGATCAGTGGAACATCAAAAGATTACTGTTAATTAAAGGAAAACAGACCTCTCAAGTTAATGAATTTAGTGCTTTTCTATGTATGGGAAGATGCAAGAGTCTGGGCTCACTGAAATCATCCCTTTGGTATATACCTCAGCTATCTGGGGCCAGTATCCTGTGTTTTCTCATCCCTGAGTCTCCTCAGGGTGCACCATTGAGGGTGGCTGCACTGGCTGATGGCTTGATGGGCATCCTGTTTTTATCCTGAGTTCCCTCAGGGCTCACTGTCATGGGGTGGCTGTAATGTGATGGCTTGATGGCCGCAACACCCTTTGTTTACTGAGCTGGCAGGCAACATGGTTCATTTACACACTCAATGGTTTTTTTTTTTGTTTTTTTTTTTGAATGTCAGAGATTAGAACTTTCTGGGAAAGCAGGCTTGGGGCTCTCGGGCACCTCTCTGTGGCCACCACCTAAGGCATTCCAAGGACCATTAAAATGCATTAAAACACGTTGTTGAGCTGCTCTAAAAGAGTGGTCAACTCTTGGTTTTCTTCTTGTCTGTCTTTTCTGCTTCCTGTCACGTTAAGAATGTAAATGGATAAGAGAAATGTGCTTCTTAAATATTAGTGACCTCTGAGTGCTTCTAACAGAAACACACGGTGAGAGACTGGCATCAGAGGGGTCAGAATGAAAGTACGATTCACTCTGCCACTCGGCTGCTCTTGGATGAGTTAATCTGTCTGCATCTCAGTTTCTTCATCTGTAACTGGGACCAACGGTCCCTACTGCCTGAGATGCTCTGGAGGTTAGATGGACGATACATGTGAAGGCAGCCAGCTCACCGCAGTGAGTAATAAGTTTTAGCTCTTTTCCTTCTCCTCGCCTTTGCTCTAAACACAGAATTATTTCATTAAACACTCTCAGATCAAAATAAATGTTGCTTCATTTCCAAGCCCTCCCCAAGCCTAAGGGAACAGTACCTTCCCAGGAAAACCAAAAACAGGTAAAGAAATCTGTGAGAGTGGGTTAGATTCTGGGCTCTTTCAGAGAGAGAGATGACCCCAAATGTAAAGGGAAGTGTTTATGGTGTGCTCTTCATCAAGGGCCCCTGCCTAGGGCATTCTGGGCTGCCACCTGTTCTTCTCTTTCCCCCTGTGAGTGAGCCACTCTCTTCTGGGTGCAGCCATACTTGAGGGTGTTTCCTTGCACTCCCCCATGCAGGAAAGGCAGGAAAAGGCCGAACACAAATGACAAGCCCACTCTTCTCTGTTTGTATTTATTTTGTTGACTGCTGCAGCAAAACTCTACCAGTGGCTTACCTTTCACAACAGATGCCTCTTCTGCCTTCAGTTGCAGGAACTGTTCCAAAGCAGATGCCAACCGAATGCTGGTGCCAAAAGCACATAGAGGCAAAGCTGCAAAAGAACTAGAAGAAAACACCAGACTCCTGGGAAGCCACCCAGGGAGGGAGAACAAGGACTCAATTTGCTCTGCGGTCTTGTAGGGAGGGATGGAAAAGCCCTCAGGGCGTTGGCACCCTCTGTGTGTCCCTAACTCCTCTGCCTTCACCTTTGCCTTTTGAAAAAGAGCACGGCACAAGGAGACATGGGTTTGAATTCTGCCGTGTTATTTAGGGGCTGTGATACCCTGGAGAAGCCACTGACCTTTGCCGGGCTTCAGTTTCCTCGTCTGTGAAACAGAGCCCATGATTTTGTGGGAAGAAAGTATGATAATGGATGTGAAAACCTCACAGAGTTAATAAAACATAAAATGTGCTCAACGGGTTACTCTTTTCATTAACGGGAAAGATGATATTAAACAATAGCTTCCTGGAAAATGTGCATTTAAAATATATTGAAGGATGAACCCCAAGATGTCGATTACTTCTGGTCCATAAAGTTTAAAGGCGATTTTTATTGCTTCATTTATAGTTACCTATATTCTCTCATTTTTCAATGATGAACATGTATTGCAAATGTAATAAGAAAGTAAAGAGAACTGAGGCTGTAGAAGAACATTAATAGTCTAGAAAATGTTCAAAATATATTGTTGTGAACAAAGGCTTGGATGTATAAAACACCACACTATAGTATGTGTAGATAACACAGAGAAGCTACAGGGAAGAGGTAGGATAAAACCCTTACAGTGGTCGTCTCTGTGGAGAAATTATAGGTGGTTTTAATTTTCTTCTTTTTGATGTCACATTTCCCTCATTTTTATATTAGTTCTACAAGTCCTGAAAAGGGAAAAAATACAGGTAAATTATTTTAAAAGCATGCAAAAGGTGAACAGACATTGCTGATAGGAAACAAACATTATGCACGTCAATAGAATGTTAATGGACTTCCCTGGTGGTCCTGTGGTTAAGGCTCCGTGCTCCCAATGCAGGGGGCACAGGTTCGATTCCTGGTCAGGGAACTGAGATCCCATACGTGGTGGGGTGCGGCCAAAAAAATAAATAGATAAAATTAAAAAATAAAATGTTAATGTAAATAGATATAGGGGTCACCAAACCTGTAGCAACGATGTTGAATAAATAGCATATTCAGTATCCTGTAATGTCCCTAAACCACCTTGTGTCCTGCCTCAGTGCCTTTGCTTACGCTGCTCCTTCTGCCCAGAATTCTTTCTCCTCTGCCTTCTGCCCTGACCCTCTCTTATCACATGTCAAGCAGGAGAGCATCTACTATTATCCAGGATTCAATTTAATTTTTCCTCATCTGCGAAGCCTTTCCATGCATTTCCTGGCAGACCTCTGCCCATTCCCTCAGGATCATGTAGATTAGTCTGTGGGAAAAGCTACAGCACTTGACTGCACTGATTTATTCACACACCACCTTCCCCTCATGCACCTCTTTATCTTAATACCTAGCAAAGTGACTGGCACATAATATGTGCTCAATAAATGTTGATTAAGTAAATTAATCGCTTCATCTGAATCTTTTTCCGTATCTTCTTTAGGGTAATTGGTTTCAATGCCTGCCCATCATAATGTCTAGTTATTGGGCAATTTTAGGCCAAAATTATAATCATCAATGGGCTTTGTAGGGTTAACCAAAGTAGAGACAAACAAACTCAATTAGTAATATTGGGGATAACCTGACAGTAATTTCTAAATTAAAAAGCAAGATAGTAGCAACTAAAAACCATGATCTATCAAAACAATATGCTCATTTGCAAGGCATCTTTGTCCTAAATTGAAAGAATTCCACCTATATTTGTGCACGTGTGCGCTGGAAGAGCTTCTTGATGTTAAGTGTTGCTTGCCACTGGACTTCTTGGGACGATCATTCGCAATTATGGCTACTCATTAGAGTCACTAGGAATGTTTTTAAAATTATGACCCCAGCCCAATCAAAACAGAATCTCTCGCAATTCAGAGTTGGAATTGAGAGCTCTTTGCCTTTAAAAATGGAGAAGAGAAGTTGTATTTTAAAACAATTTGAGTCCTTTAAGGGAACTCTCCACCAACATGCTATCAATAGGATGACGCTAAAATATCATATTAACTAGGGTTCTCCCGAACAAAGCAGGACATATACTTACCCTAGCCATGAGCCATATTTGAGGTTCAGCCTTCAAATGGATATGATCAAGAATAAACCAAGGACAATTAGTTGTTGCCTATCTCTGATGATACAGAGCCAATGAACAATTCTAAGCTCCCTGCAAGAGTTCTTGGAAGTTCTATACCAAATAAATTTCCTGTCCCAGTAGTTTTGAAAGAACAGAGATGGGAGTTTGGAAATTAGTAGAAAACTAACAGCTATTTTGAAAACTTATTACCCAGATACTGGAGTAATATACTTGTATATTTTCTTTGTCTCTCCAAAGAAGTGGCTACCCAAACACCTGGTATCAAAGGCAAAGAGTGAGGAAGGGTAGAGTGCCTTGAGGTCACTCTAGCTTCAATTTTTATTCCGTATTTGTGATACTCCTTTTTAAAAAAGCTTCTCAGTATTACCATTCTCCCTAGCCTCCTAATTTCTCTATGCTTTTTTCTTTTAAAAACCTAAGCCAGAATAAAATCGTCCCACATTAATGATGACAAGAATAGAAAATATGATGAATAGGAGAATCAAAGAACTGCAGCTGTGGATACTAGAGAGAGCGCTGAGTCAACCAATCTTGACTTAAATCACATAACCCAAACTGTCTAAGACACAGCACTCTAATCTAATACCCTGTTTTGTGGGGAACTGTAAGAAACAAAGAAAATAAAGGATTGGGAAGATTCTTAAAGATGTACTTGGTCCATGGTTAACTTGCTAACTTGTGGTACTGTGTGTGTTATCTGAGATGGAATTATTAGACATCAATGATTTCATGATCATGCAGTGGTCCAACAATGCAGATGAAAGCTAAGCACTAAAGTATTATCGAAAGCAATATTTCTATAAGAGGATACGCATAGTGTTACTTCCTCTATATTTAGATTTATTTCTATCATCTTATTTTGGCTTTCTATTAACCGTTATTTTTGTAAGCTGTATCTTTTCTCATTTTCTTCTTTCTAGTTGATTAATCCACTGTTTCCCCCCACCAGGTTTGGAAGTTAGACATTCTATTTCTGTTCTTTTACTGGTTATTTAATTTTTTCCCTTTCTACCTCATTTTAATCAATATCTTTACCTTTCTGAAGAGCATGAGGATTTTAGAATACTTTAGTTTCAATTCTCCACCCCACCCCATCCCATCATTCTACACAGTACTGTGAAATATTTTATTAATATGGTTTTATAGCTCCACATTATTCACTGTCATCGCTATGCTAATTAGCACTATTACTGTCCTAGAGTCTATGCTTTTTTCAATTTACTCATAGGTTTACCATTTCTTTGTTCTGCATTCCTGAATCTTCTTTCATTTAGTTTCACTACTATGGTTAAGTGATCGTATAATTGTTCTGATGGAAATTAGATAGAATTATAAGTCTTAGGATAGTATTTATAAATATAGTTTATTTTATAGGAAATTTCATAAGTAAGTTGTTTCCTTTTCTTCAATTTCTAGATAGTATAAGGCTAGTATTTCACTTGTTGCCATTACAAACAGCCATAGCATGAACTTGAATAAAGAGTTTTACCTAAGTTTCACCACTGGAGATTCTTGGAACACAATATTTATTTCTGTATACCAAGGGTTGAATTTACACTGTGTATAAGATTAATATGTTTAACTAAATAACTCTTGGTTTAAAAAATACTAGACTCACTGCACATGCAGACCCTTGGGGTTGGGGGGGAAGGCAGTGTGACCTACGTGGTCAATTTGTAGGGCTAGTCTCTATCCAAGAGAAAGAATAAAGATTGTAAAACT
Source organism: Grampus griseus (assembly GCF_964374135.1). Taxonomy (NCBI): domain Eukaryota; kingdom Metazoa; phylum Chordata; class Mammalia; order Artiodactyla; family Delphinidae; genus Grampus; species Grampus griseus. The sequence continues at coordinate 103,390,726 of NC_139000.1, forward strand.
GGCTACCAACCAGAGAGAGAAAGTTCAGAATGCAGGTCAGGAAACAGGTCTGGAATAATTCCTATACAGAACAGAGGGTATTCTTCAGAAATATTTTATGGGGACCAGAAAAGGCTAAGAAGGATGGGACAGAGGGTCAGCCCTTCATGGCTACTCCCTAACACAGGAAAGCCACTTAGGACTGGGGCAGCCCTTTCTCATTGCTAAGGACATCCATGGAATGCAGTGTCAAGTGCTAACTGGCATTTGAGAAAATTGCCCCAGACCCTCCACTCTCTACATCTCTTGTGTTCCTTTGCTTGGTATTATATCTCAGTTTCTGAATTCTTGACTCTATGACTCTAATCTTAATCCTTACCTTTGATGCCACTGAACTTGGTACTTCTCCTCACTCTCCTACATCTTCTTTTGCTCTCCCTCATGTTACGCTAAACATACTTTTTTGACTTCAACAAGAAGATTGTTGTTGGTTCTTCCTGAGGAAGTCTGCTTTCTTCCAGCTGCTCAGTTCCCTACACAATACCCTTAATTGAGACCAAACACTCATTATACCCTTTATTCTTTTCAAGGGCAGGTTGGCCCCTTGTAAAACAGAAGATCTTGTAATGGCTACTGCTTGCATCATTTTTATCTTATTGGTTAGTTATTAGGTTTTCTTGATGGTAGGATACCACTGATTGTTGGACTACCATAATTTGATACCTTCTTTTTTTCATGGTGGAGAGAGCACTACACTTTGATCAATGGAAATACTTCAGTCTCAGACACCCAACCAACTGGATGAAAATTAGAATGACTAAAAACAAATTAGTCATCTAACTTAAGGGTTCTAAAAAGAATAATACGATAAACCTAAGGAAACATAATGAAGAAAAAATTTTAAGTAGAAATTAATGCACATTTAAAAATGGAAAAATTCTAAAATTCAACAAATAAATCCAAGATCTGGTTATCTAGGAAATAAAGAAGAACAAAATATAAATCATTAGCACACCTAATAAAGAAACAATGTGAAAAAAAACCTCCAAATACACAAAATAAGAGAGCGTGGCAACCATAAAGATTGGATTGGAGAAATTTTAGAAAATCATCAGACAACTTCTGTCACCTCTAGGCAAATACATTTGAGAAATGGAAAAAACTGATGACTTTTGGGGGAAGTAATGTAAATTAATGAAACTATATATCCAAGCATACCAATTAAAGAGAAAAATAGAAAGAGGTTTTTTTTTAATTTTAATTTTTTTTATGTATTTATTTTTGGCTGCGTTGGGTCTTCGTTGCTGCACGCGGGCTTTCTGTAGTTGTGGTGAGCGGGGGTTACTCTGGCACGCGGGCTTAGTTGCTCCGCAGCAAGTGGGATCTTCCCGGACCAGGGCTCGAACTCGTGTCCCCTGCCTCAGCAGGCGGATTCTTAACCACTGCGCCACCAGGGAAGCCCTAGAAAGAGGTTTTAAAAAGCTACTGCCCAGAAGAGCACTAGTTCTAAGCAATTTTTCAAAGAACTTCTTTCAAACATTTAAAGAACAATTGAATACAATTAAATTGTTCCCAAACATAAAAGAAAAGACTGTCCTCTTCTTTTAAGAATTCAGCTTACCATTGATTTTAAATCCCAACAAGAATAATTCATAAAATAAAACTAAGACTAAACAATAACTCTAAATGAAATATAAACCTACTGAACCCAACACTGTAGCACAGAGATTGGGGTCATGCATCTACAAACCAAGGAACACGAAGGATTGTTGGCAACCATGAGAACTCAGGAAGAGGCGAGAAAGGTTTCTTTCCTAAAACCTTCAGAGGGAGCATAGCTCTACTGATACCATTTTTGGACTTCCAGCCTCCAGAACTGTGAGACAATAGATTTCTGTTGTTTTAAGTCACCCAATTTGGTACTTTGTTGCGGCAGCCCTAGGAAAGTAATACAGGGAATTAATTCCCCTGCTCTTCCAGATTATACCCCCGGCCCTCCTTTTTTTTTTTTTTTTTAAACTGGTGTATAATTGACTTACGACATTAGACTAGTTTCAGGTGTACAACATAGTGATTCAATACTTTTATACGTTATAAAATAATCTCCACAATGAGTCTACTTACCGTTGGTCACCACACAAAGTTATTATAATATTATTGACTATATATATTCCCTATGCTATACATACATCCTCAGATTATACCTCTTCTTGTTCATCTCACCCTTGCATTTTTTGGTCTCATCCCACTGCCTTTTTTTTTGCTGTTACATATAGAAATTTATTTTATTTAACAAACTTTTATAGAATCCTTGCTAAGTACCAGGCATTGTACTGAACTCCCTTCATTTTTACAGCACTGTTAAGTTCACAGCAAAATTAATCAGAAAGTACAGAGTTCCCGTATATCCCCCTACCCCACACCTGCACAGCCTCCTTAACGATCAACATTCACACCAAATGGTACAGTTGTTAAAGTCGAGGAACCTACAGTGGCACGTCTTTATCACACAGGATTTATAGCTTACATTTTAAGCTTCATTCTTGAGGCACATTCTATGCATTTTGACAAATATCTAATGATGTGTATCCACCGTTATTGTTTCATCCAAAGTAGTTTCACTGCCTTAAATATCCTCTGTGCTCCAGTGATTCATCCCTCCCCGCAACCCCTGGCAACCACTGGTCTTCTTCCTGTCTCCAATAGTTTTGCCTTTTCCAGAGTGTCATACAGTTGGAATCATACAGCGTATAATCTTTTCAGACTGGCTTCTTTCACTTAGTTATATGCATTTAATGTTCTTCCACATCTTTTCACGGACATTTTTTTTTTGATCTCTGAATAATCTTCCATTGTCTGGATGTACCACAGTTTCATTCCCCTGTTGCCTTTATAAAGACATCCTATATCTTTTCATTGCAGCTGGTGTCTTTTCCTATGACTCTACCCCTGCACCTTGTACATGGACCAGGTCGTGTAATGATTAGGAGCCCAGGTTGTCAATCTGAACTCTCTGCTCAGATCTGGGCTCCTCTGTCGGTTTCTTTGGCGAGCCATTTAACGTCTCTGTGCTTTAATACCCCAATCTCTAAAGCGGACAATAGCATTATCACTTTCCTCATAAGGATGGAGGAATTAAATGGAATGCTACATGGAAAGTGCTTAGCATGACACATGTCAGATGTATCCCTGATGGCCTGTTTTTAGGAAGCCAAAAATTGTTTGATTGATTTTCTTCTGAATCCCAAATGATGTGATTTGAGAAGTATGCTCTTCTAAGATTTCTGGAAGTTGTTTCATGTGTCTGCCATGTTACTCCATATAAACAGAGAATTTATGAAAACATGTATTGTCACCTAGCAACACTGCAATAATAGAGAACAGAACCAAGAACCTGCTTTGTTATTCAAAGTGTTAAAGTCTACGTGAGTTCAGATAAAAATTCCATGTCTGGGCAATGCTAATAATAAAAATTAATTCACTGAGAAGGAAAGAGTTAATGAACCTAAACACATGCAACAAGTTGCCAGACTTATATGGTACTTCGGAAACCAATTATGACCTATTTCTACATCTTGTAGACATGGGCCAGGTGTTCACATCAAATCAATAATGAGAAAATGTCATTTAGGCCCATTGACAGCTCCCCTTGGAGCTCTGATAGCACCAGCTTCAAGGAGACCAGCAACCTCCAATTTTTGCAGCTGAAATGTCTCCTCAAAATATGTCTGAGTGAGAGCATTTAATGACAGCTCTAGCAAATAAGTAGCTAAAAAATGTCTGTGAATGGCACGCCACTTCCAGACTGTGGACCGACCCAATTGAAACATCAGCTGTAAAACATTTGCTAGGCACCTTGACAGGAAATGCAGAACTGAATAATAATTGTCTAATTTGTTGGATACGGTTATCAAAACAACTCTCTGGGGCTTCAGGATTCTGAAGAGCTAGTGAATAAAACTGGCCTCTGGGAGTTCAGGAACATATTACAGAGGTCTGGCAAGTTTTAAGTATTAAAAAGCTCTTTCTGACTCTTTGGTGGCCAACTTGATCCTTTCTCGGAGAGCTTCGTTATTTAAATTGTAGGTGAGGAAATAGAAAGAACACATCTAGATGGTTGAAAGGCAATTATCTCTTCACACAGAAAAAAAAGTTCATCTGTGAATTTTGAGAAGCTTATTGAGAGTTGTGTTGATATTCGAAATGTTGAGAGGGCAGAATCGAGTCAAAAACAATAAACTAATAGGACGTAGGGGGGCTAGGACAGAGCTATACACAAATAGTATCTTTAAACTGAAAATGAATTTGCTAATTAGCAAGGAAATTGCTGTTTGGCAGGTTTAGTCTTATTTAAAGGACAGACCATGAGAGCATTGTTGGAGAAAAGTGTTAGTACATCTAGGGAACCAGGCAGCCAAGGATGGTACAAATCTCTAAGGCAATTTCTTCCCCTAGTTTTAACCTTAATATTACAACATAGTGTTGTTTACTTAGGTGTCTGATGTGAAATGCCATGATTAATGACTAATAGGGTTGAAATGGGGTGCAGGTATCTTGATTTCTGAGGCTCTCTCCCTAACACTACACAGTCCATAAAAGTGAATAAGGTCCCTCCTCTAACCCTCTCTAGCATTTGACATGACCCAATTCTCTAATGATCATTCTTGGAGGCATGACTCTTTGCCAAACCGCTGTGGTCATTTGGGAAAATAACATTAAAATTTTAAAGCCTGTATCTATAGAACCTGCAGGGATGAAAATTCCGCTAAGTTCTCAAGCTTTCCCGCTCACTGACTGGGGACATTTTTAGTTTTCTTTGCTCTACAACTTGCCAAGTATCCACGGCACCTAACCACAAATGAAAAAAGACAGTGCACTCTAATCAGATCCTCAATCCAACCAATTTTCCCAGGCAGCCTTGGAACCATCACAAAGCCCTTCAAGTTCAGGGTCATGCCTTTTGGAAAACAGCATGTAGGACTCACATTCTCTCAGTGTACATCATGCTCAAAGCCTTCAGAAAGGATCACAGCAAAGCCAGGCAACAAAAGAACTGTTTTTCCTTTTAATCAGAGAGAAATCATTTATTGCTTCGAACCACACTAACCACAATTCATTTGATGAGGAGAGTTCCTATTTATTTGAGAAAATACGCCATCTAGCTAGAAATCCCTTATGGCTTGTATTCCTCTTATTTCTTTCCTCATGTCCTACTCTTTCAGCATTAATTCCACAAACATTTATTCTGAACCCATCATGTGCTCGATCCTGGAATATGAGTGGCAGTGCAAAGATAAATCGAATATTTTCTGCCTTGTGGGAGTTCATCATCAATAACGGAAAGTATGGAATGCAAGTAGAAAATTAAAATACAACGCGATAAATGCTGGCGCAATAAAGTTCAAGGTGGGAACAGGTATTAGCTGCCCTGAGGGAGTCAGACACTGCAACAAACTGGTGATGTCTGGAGGGAAGCGGTTCTCTTGGAAATGCTGATTTTATCTGCTCCCTCTTGTCTCTCTCTCACATTCATAGTGGATACCGTTTAGGGTGTGCTCCAGCTCTGGTTTGTGTCTTAGAGAACTCACCTCATCCATGTTCCTGGAGTACAGCAGACCCCATCCCCATTCCAGTTATAGGTGCCTGAGCCACTGGGCCAAATAGGCAGGAGACAACGAGACCGAGAGGTGGAGGGATCGAGGTGGAGGGTCCTTCTCCTGGGTGGGAACAGCCTTGAAAAGAAGATAACAACTAAATCTCTAAGTGGATAGAATGCATCGGTGCACAGACAGGAGCAGACATACAAAACCAGGAGGTGCCCGAATGAGAGCTGGGAGAAGAATCCCTCACCAGAGCCCTCTGTCCTTCTATCAGCTGAGTTCTGGAAGCTGACCTGTAAGAGGGTCTTGTTTCACCTGGGCTTCTAGGAATGGGTTTCTGTTCTTTGCAACTGAACATTTTTATTTACTTTCAAATCCTTAAACCCTGACTTCAACCCTGTACCTTGAACCTTTACGTTATAATATAAACCTCCATACTTTAAACAAAAAAACATAAAAGCCAACAACCGACGGTGATGATGTGAGACAGACAGGAGGATAGAAGGGGGCATATCTAAAAGCCCCATCAGGATAAAGTTGGGGAAAGCAGATTGGAGAGGAGTTTGGTGCTGAATGAGGGAAAGATACTGTAAGAAAACCGTCATGCTTTTGCATGCTGAAATGGCCTTTTGAAGTGTGCAGTGACAGTAGAAAAAGCCAGGCTTTTCTCTGGATCCTGGAGCTATGGGTGGTTTTAGTTTTCTCCTTTAACTATTTCCGTTGTCCAAATTATTCTACAATGCACATGCATTTTGTACTAAAAAATCCATTAACTTTAAAAACTCCTTCTGACACCTTTAAAAGAATAATGCTTTGGAGAATGCTATGTTAGCTGAAATATTTTCACGAGCTAAACTAAGAGAACGCAAAATAATTTATCCCCCAAAAGGTCATTCCTGATTGGACACAGACAGCAGAGTAAGGCATAAGCTTGGGAATGAGAGCTGGAGCTTGCAGGTGAAGGAAGTGGCCCCACGTGGAGTGGAGGGTGCAGGCAGCCAGGACCCCCCTCTTGCTGTGCCCATCACCTGGGCTCTGGGAAGGAGGCTGTGGCTGTCTTCACTGGAGCTCACATGGACCTTGCTCCCCTTTCCACAGACACGACAAGCTGTGTCATCATCCTCCAGGCCGAAAGCCTGCAACCAGCAAGCCCGGGCCACAGCTATTTCTCTGCCACCTCTTGTCCTCCAAGGGCCCCTTTCTCCTTTGGGGTAGTGTTGGGGAGACAGAAAATTGCTTCAGAAAATGACCCAAGTGCACAGCACAAGCTTTCCCTCCAAATGACTAACAATTTCAAAGCGGAAACACTCCGTCTCCAAGATGTCATTTAATTCTCACTACAACTGGTGGAGTGGTTATTGCCCTTATTTGGGGGTACTATTTTTTTTTTTTTTGCGGTACGCGGGCCTCTCACTGTTGTGGCCTCTCCCGTTGCGGAGCACAGGCTCCGGACGCGCAGGCTCAGCGGCCATGGCTCACGGGCCCAGCCGCTCCGCGGCATGTGGGATCTTCCCGGACCGGGGCACGAACCTGTGTCCCCTGCATCGGCAAGCGGACTCTCAACCACTGCGCCACCAGGGAAGCCTTACTTTTATTTTTTAAATTTATTTTTGGCTGTGTTGGATCTTTGTTGCTGGGCTTTCTCTAGTTGCAGTGAGCGGCGGCTACTTTTCGTTGCAGTGCGTGGGCTTCTCGTTGCAGTGGCCTCTCTAGTTGTGGAGCACAGGCTCTAGGCATGCGGGCTTCAGTAGTTGTGGCATGTGGACTCAGTAGTTGTGGCTCGCGGGTTCTAGGGCGCAGGCTCAGTAGTTGTGGTGCACAGGCTTAGTTGCTCCACGGCATGTGGGATCTTCCCGGATCTGGGCACGAACCCGCGTCCCCTGCATCGGCGGGCAGACTCTCAACCACTGCGCCACCAGGGAAGCCCCAAGAGAGTCACTGTTTTTAGTAATGTGACAAAAAAAAGAGCCCAACCAGGAATAAGACCAGAGTCAGTTCCGCCATTTTGTTATTCACTTGTGCAAACATTACTACTATTATATATAATACACATTTTCTTTGTGGGAATATTTCAAACCCATTTATCATCTTGGGAAGATTGGCTTTCATAAAACCTAATGTCGTAATCCACATATCCACTTAATTAAGCATGTATAAACCACAATATGTTGTCAAATGCTAGAAGTGAATGACCTAGTGAAAGTACCTCTGTCAACCCTCCATGCTATAGAACTCCCACTTTTCCCTTATTTATAGGAGGTGACAAGGACCATCTAACATATAGAACAAATTAGGGCACAAGTCTTATCATACATTAAATATTAATAAATCTTCATTTCTTTATTTTCAAGTATTTTAATAGATTTTATCTTTATGACAGCTTTGGATTCAGAGAAAAATTAAGATAAAACAGAATTCCTATATACTCCACACCTGGTTTCCTCTGTTATTAACATTGTATATTAGCATGGTACATTTGTTACAATTAATGGCCTGATATTAATATTATTATTGACTAGCTTAATTTCTTTTTAAATTTTTAAACAAAAGAAATAGAAATAAATTTTCAACATTTTCTGCCTGTGTCCCAAAGGATTTTCTTGCTTACTGCTGATGTAATACACAGAAACTACAACTCCCAGAATTCACTGCTACTAAGCCCCCTCTCCTTCCTGACTTGTGGTTGGTGCATCATCCCCAGTCTCTCTTGCCTCCCTTAGTCTTTCCTCATATTCTCTCCCATTCATCTCCAATGGTTTCTGGGATTTTCCATCTTTGCCTGTATGTAGAAAGATGGTGGGTTGGGGACAGGTGGAGATGAGAAACAAAACTCCCTGAAAAGCACACATGGAATAACGAACACTTCCTCTGTTTTTTGGTTGACCTGAGCCTGGGTCTGTGAGCCAGGGTTACAGACCATCTTCATCTCTGTGTATCAGATGTTGTCTAATTTGTGAGCCAATCGGGGTTGCCATGAGTTAAAGCATGGTGGGCTATTCAGCCCTGCTCCATATGCTTTATAATTAGTGTCACTTGTTCCAAGATTCTGGAATTGAGTTGCCACTCTCAGTTTGTAGCTGGCTCTTCTATGACTTTGTGGGCTGTCAATGAGGAGCTGGAAAAGGCTGCATGGAGGCTGTTAGCCAGGCACTGTTTAGAACCAGAGGTCTCTTTGGCTTACTATGGAAATTCTCCAAATAACTTTATTGGGGATTGTGAAAGCCTAATGAGATAGAGGGTCTGGGTGGCTGACAATAGGAGTCTGCCAAATTAAATGTGTTATAAGAAACGAAGCAGACTCTTAGTACACAAAAGGGCACTGCACAACATGTACACTTTACCCATTGGGAGAAAGTTACCTTTGTTTGGCTTGTTGCAGCAAGAGAAAATATACCGCAGAGGAACTGTAGGACATCTCAGTAAAAGGGAGCGAGTGGGAGCTTCTGGTAGATTTGGGTCTACTCTGGGTCATCTTCAAGAGGGTTGATGGTAGTGAGGGGTCAGTTCAGAAATGGATTTTATCCAAAAGTGCGGAAAATTTGGTGATGGGATGTCTTAATAGTTGTTATCTTGGAGGCAGGTGGATTAGAACCAGTTGTCACTGACACAGTAGTAGGAACACACATTCCATGGTGCTTTAGGAAGCCCTGAGTCAAGGCAAGAATAAGTATTTTTGAGCACATTTTCAGCTCAGACAGCAAGGAAGATTTTTACTTTAAGAAACAAACAGAGAAGCAGTAGTCACTGCACAAGTTTGAAGAGGGGGATGTTCAGTCATTTTGTGGTTGCAGAATGACCTCGTCTCAGCTTGTTTCAAGCATGGTCTTCAGGTGGCTTTGTCCGAGCATTACTTATCTTCTGTGAGCAAGTTTATGTTCCGTTGGGAACATCACAGCCTGGCTGCCAGCTGCCAGCACCATTTTTCACTTTCTCACATATGATCTCTTTACTCCATTCAACAAGTCTATGATGTAGGTACTATTTAGATCATTGCATATTACAGATGTGAAAACTTGAAGTAAAAGAGAGGTTAAGCAATTTTCCCAATACTGTACCACTTGCTCATGCTGTTAACCATCGCTCTTCCAGAGTCTGGGATGGGGGGAGAATTACCCTGTTTGCTTTTCCGGGTGTATCAGACATAGATGGCTTTTGCACAAGTGCAGCTACTGATGTGTTCTCAACTGATAATAGGTTCACTTGTTGATTCATCATAGAACTGTCTGAAGTGGTCAGAGAAAGACAAATAACATGATATTGCTTATATTTGGAATCTAAAATATGATACAAATGAACTTATTTACAAAACAGGAACAGACTCAAAGACATAGTAAACAAACTTACGGGGACTTCCCTGGTGGTCCAGTGGTAGAGAATCTGCCTTACAATGCAGGGGACGTGGGTTCGATCCCTGGTCAGGGAAAGAAGATCCCACATGCCGCGGGGCAACTAAGGCCGCGAGCCACAACTACTGAACTCGCGTGCCTCAACTAGAGAGCCTGAGTGCCACAAACTACAAAGCCCATGAGCCCTGGAGCCCATGCACCACAACTGGAGAAGAGAAAAACCCACATGCCACAACTAGAGAGAAGCCAGCATGCCGCAAAGAGGAGTGAAAGAGTGAAAGTAAATCAAACCATTAAAACCATTAAGCAGGGCTTCCCTTGTGGTGCAGTGGTTAAGAATCCACCTGTCAATGCAGGGGACACGCGTTCGAGCCCTGGTCCAGGAAGATCCCACAGGTGGTGGAGCAACTAAGCCCGTGCACCACAACTGAAGCCCACACGCCTAGAGTCCGTGCTCCACAACAAGAGAAGCCACCGCAATGAGAAGCCCACACACCGCAATGAAGAGTAGCCCCTGCTCGCCACAACTAGAGAAAGCCCACACTCAGCAATGAAGATCCAATGCAGCCATAAATAAATAAATTTCTTATTAAAAAAAAAACATTAAGCAACAAGAGCATTATAGCCTCCATTACTTACCATTGCTCTGGAAATTGTATACTTTACAGTGAGGAGATGAATATACAAGAGGAAAAGCTCTTCGATAGAAGACAACTATCGTTAGCTGTAAATGACAATGCTGTTAAATCCCAGAACTTCCAAAAAAATCTACTGGAAAGCTGTAAAAAGAAAATGAAATCTGAATAGTTTGCAATTACAAAATACACTCACAAAAAAGTTTTCCAGTATAATACTTACCTGTTGGAAAATACAAAGAAGTCATTCACAATGGCAGTAACAAGTACGAAGTAACCAAGAGTAAATTGAACAAGGAATATGCTGCATCAGTATGAAGACAATGAGAGAGAGGGGCAGAAAGAGAGAAGGATCATCCCCCTGCACTGGAGGATTCAGCATTTAAAATATAAGAATTCTTTCTAAATTAGTTCATAAAGTTAATGCAATCCTAATTAAGTTCTCAAAGGAATTTTGAAGTTAATTTAGAAATAGAAATGAGTAAGAATAGCCTAGAAAACATCAGGGAGAAAAAAGAATAATGAAAGAAAACTTGCACTAGGAGATGTGTAAACATATTTTAAATCAATGATAATTAAAACAATGGGTTTCTGGCATCAAAATAGACACATCAAAGGAACAGAAAAGAAAACCTGGAAACAGATCTAAACATGTAGAAGAATTCAGTGCATGATAAAGATGGACTTCAGATCAGTAGCATAAGGATGAGCTGCTAAATTAACAGACCTTTATTATTAGTTACCTCTTTTTAAAATATGGGTCTTTATTTTACAACAACTCACCACAATGAATTCCAAGGAACTGAAGAGTAAACTATGAAAAATTAAGTAAGCATAAAAGAACTATTTAAAACACTTAGGTGAATATTTTCAGAATCCTGAGGTGAGAAAGCCAATCAAAGGCAAAAGTTGTAAAGAAAAATAAATCAAGAGATTTAAATGCACAAAATTGAAAACTTCACTTGAGCAAAAGTTCAGTAAAAAAATTGAGGCAAAGGAAGAACTGGAAAACATTCATATTTTGTAGGCAAAAGAGATGTAATATGTAAAGAGCTCTTACAAATCCAAAAGGAAAAGATGCATACCACAGGAGAAAAACAAGCAAATGACATAAACTACCATTTCAAATAGATTGGATACAATCTTTTGATCAACAAGGATAAGAAAATGTTCACTTTCACTTGTAACCAAAGAAATAGAAACTAAAACAGTGACGAGATACTGTTTTCCTTTGTCAGGTTTGGAAAGTAGAAACTGTAAGTAGGCACTGCTCTTCCTAATTTTCATAAAAGGTTTTGCTGTGATCTAAGAGAAGAAAGTCTGAAAATGGTACCAGTTAGGGCTGTTCAGTCCTTTTTGCAAGTCATTGGCCCCGTGTAGCTATTGAAATCTTGGAATGTGACTAGTTCAAATTGTAAGTAAAATAGAATACACTCGAGATTTTCAAGACTTACTAAAAAAAAAAAAAAGAAAAGAATATAAAATTCCCCATTTAATATAGTTCATGGTTACACGTTGTAAGATAATATTTTGGATATATTAGGTTAAATAAAATAATTTTACCTGTTTATTTTTCCTTTTTTTAAATATGCTACCAGAAAAGTTTTGGTTACACTGATGGCTCACTTTATTTTCTGTTGGACAGTGCTGATTTAGGGCAAGGAGAGAGAATGGAGAGATTCATCTGAGCTGAGAAGGGGTTAAGTGTCTGTGAATGTTGCTGGCCGCAAGGATCCATGCCTGACCCTGTGACAACACTTGGTGAAGTTGGGAATGGTCAAGTGGCCATGCATGGCATAGAAGCATTAGTGGAAACTAATCAAATCAGTAGGCTTCCCCCCATTTTCTAGGCACGAAGTAGTGACCCTGGGATAATCTAATATGAAAAAAACCTAACTTTATTACTAGGCTCAATGGGGAATTACAATTAGATTTAATTTGTCATGAAAAAATAAGTACTTTCAAACTGTAGACTTTAGAGTGTATTTCATATCCACTCCCCATGTATGTATATAGGTTTTAATTGCAGCATCGTTTATTACAGCTGAAAATTAGTTAACAAGTCATAGATAAGTCATTAGATAAATTATGGTGTATCCATCTAATGAGTATCAAATAGTTATTTAAAACTGTTATAGAAGGATATCTAGTGACATGTAAAGGTGATCATATTCTTTTCTAAGACTTTTATGGAGGTATAATGGACATACAATGAACTGTACATATTTGAAGTATAAAGTCTGATTAAGTACTAACATATGTGTATACTTGTGAAACCACCACCATAATCAAAATAATGAATGCATCAATCACGCCCAAAAGTTACCTTTTGCTCCTCCCACCCAGCCTTCCCCATCTCCCAGCAACGACTGGTATGCTTTCTATCACTAGCGATAGAATCACCGTAGAATTTTATATGTATGGGATCACACCCCATGCACTCTTCTTTTGTCTGGCTTCTTTCATTCAGTATAATTATTGTGAGATTTATAATGTTGCGTGTGTTAATATTTATTTCTCTTGATTACTTGAGTAAGTATTCCACTGTATGGATACACCACACATCTGTGGATGGAGAATTGGTTATTTCCAGGCTTAGGCTATTACAAATAAGGCAGTTATGAATATTTCATGTACATGCCTTTGGTTAATGAATGGACCCCAAAGAAGAGTCAATTATGAAAAATTAAATAAACATAAATGAAGTATTTAAAACATTTTGGTGAATAGTTTCAGAATCTTGAGCTGAGAAAGCCAATCAAAGGCAAAAATTGTAAAGAAAAATATCAAAGAATTTAAAACTTCACTTTAGCAAAAGTTCAATAAAAATATTGAGGCAAAGGAAGAATTACAAAATTTTTTTTAGTTCTCTTTTTCTCTCTGGTGTTCACGTTGTTTAATTTTTATTGTTCCATCTTTGTTCACTATTTCTTTCCTCTGTCATTCCATTGTGCCACTTTGCTACTTAGCCCACCCACTGAATTTTTTTTTTCAGTTACTGTATTTTTCAGTTATAAAATTTTCATTTGGGACATCTTCATATCTTCTATTTATTTGCTGAGCCTTTCTGTTTTCTATTTGTTTCAGGTATGTTTATAATTGGTTGTATAAGCGTTTTTATGATGACTGTTTTAGAATCCTTGTCAGGTCATTCCAACATCTGTGTGATCTCATTGTTGATATCTGTTGATTCTTTTCTCACACAATTTGAGATTTCCCTGGTTCTTTATATGATGAGTGATTTTCAATTGTATCCTGGGCATTTGGGGTATTAAATCATGAGGTTCTGGATTTTATTTAGATAATCTCTTTTGGAGTGTCTTCTCTGACATCAAGCTGGTAAGGAAAGGGGAGAAACACTTCATTACTACCACATGGGGGTAAAAGCCCAGTTAGCCTCCTTTGATGCCCCAGGGAGCGGAAGTGCCTTGCTGTTGCTGAGCAGAGGTGAGATTTTCTACTACCCACTAGGCCTCCACCACTAGGCCTCCACTGGTACCACCCCAATGGGAGGGGAGGGGAAGTGGGGAGAGGGAGCTTCATTACAGCCAAGCAAAGGGTGAAAGTCTGTTCTCTGCACCTGGCCTTTGCTGACAGGCTGGGGAGTGGAGTAGGGGGCGCAGTTTTTCCCACTGTGTTTGACTTGGGTGGGCTAGTTTTTTTTTTTTTTTTTTAATTTTTATTGGAGTATAGTTGATTTACAATGTTATATTAGTTTCAGGTGTACAGCAAGCAAAGTGAATCAATTATACATTATATATATATCCACTCTTTTTTTTATTAAGATTCTTTTCCCATACAGGCCATTACAGAGTATTGAGTAGAGTTCCCTGTGCTATATAGCAGGTCCTTATTAGTTATCTATTGTATATATAGTAGTGTGTATATGTCAGTCCCGATCTCCCAATTTATCCCTCCAGCCCTTATCCCCTGGTAACCATAAGTTTGTTTTCTACACCTGTGACTCTACTTCTGTTTTGTAAATAAGTTCATTTGTACCCTTTTTTTTAAGATTCCACATATAAGTGAAATCATATGATATTTGTCTTCCTGTGTCTGACTTACTTCACTTAGTATGACAATCTCTAGGTCCATCCATGTTGCTGCAAATGGCATTATTTTGTTCTTTTTTATGGCTGAGTAATATTCCATTGTATACATGTACCACATCTTCTTTATTCACTCCTCTGTTGATGGACATTTAGGTTGCTTCCATGTCCTGGCTATTGTAAATAGTGCTGCAGTGAACATTGGGGTGCATGTATCTTTTTGAATTATGGTTTTCTCTGGGTGTATGCCCAGGAGTGGGATTGCTGGGTCATATGGTAGTTCTCCTAGTTATTGTCTAAAACGTTTCCAACCTGCTGCTCCTTTACTGGTTTTTCCCTCACAAGAGCAGACTCTTCTTGGGGTCTTTTTTTGTTGCTGTGTCCATTGGAGTTTCCAGGTTGCCTGCTTTAGTCTGGAATATATGAGATTAAAAAGAAAACCCAGCAAACTCACTGTCACATTGATCTTTAGGTCTCCAGGTCCCTGGCCAGTCTGCCTTCTCTCTGTCTTTCAGAGTCCAATAAAGACTCTGTTTTATACACAGTGTGCAGAGTTTTCAGCTGTA
Source organism: Grampus griseus (assembly GCF_964374135.1). Taxonomy (NCBI): domain Eukaryota; kingdom Metazoa; phylum Chordata; class Mammalia; order Artiodactyla; family Delphinidae; genus Grampus; species Grampus griseus. The sequence goes on from NC_139000.1 coordinate 103,405,901, forward strand.
CTTAGCAGGAAGCATAGAGAGAAGTGTGGCTGCTTCATCTTGGTCACATAATATTCTTTTAATTAAAACAACAGCATATAATAAATTAATATGTACACGTGTTTGCATTTTGTAAGAAAAATAAATCTATACATGTAATGGAACACAGAGTGAGACTCTTGTTGCCCAGAATTAGTGCTGAGGGCAATGCTAAAGACAAAGGGATGCTCAGTCCCCAGTATTTTAGAAAGAGCCCCTGCAAGTGGAGCCAGACACATTCTACAGTGCTTGCCCCAGGTAGGCAGGATCAGTCTAGATTCAACTAGGATCAACTAGGATCAGCTACGAAGGGGAGGCCTGGAAGGGGAAAGGGTATCATGTCCCTCCAGAGACATGAGTCTGCCCTGTAGTGAGAGACAGGAAGTGTCCTCAATTAAATTTGAAGTTAACATCTCATCCCAGACAGGACTTTGAATAGTCAGTTTTCACAAGAAAGATGGAATCTGCCAAAGATGGTGGTAAGGGACAAAAAAGAGTTTAGACAGAACTACTGAACTGCTTCCTGTTTATTCAGCCACTGAGATGAGATGTCTCCCTCTACACACTGGTTAAATATATACAGAGAGGAAAGGTGGAAGGATGAAAACTATAACAGTCACCTCTGGAGGTGCAATAACATGATTTTTAGTCTGTTTTTCAAGACCCTCCAATTTTTAAATTTTTCATTACTTAACATGTATTATTTGCACATTTTTTAAAAATCGATTTTAAGTGTCAAGAAAGACAGGGACTCATTGATGATAGATCTAAATCCTCAGAGCCTGGGTGGTGAAAAACATGAAAGCCACCAGGCTCATTCTGAAACGGATGAGCCTGTATCGATGCATACAGTACAGAGCTGCAGTCTCCAACACGGCAGATGCTTCTCCAGGTGAGAGTAGTTTAAACATCCTCCAAACAGTATATTCCAAATTATGCCCTTGAAGTCCTCCAGGACACTTCTCACAAGCACTATTGTGAATTTATTTATTTTTTTAAATTTTTAAATTTTTTTATTGAAGTATAGTTGATTTACAATGTTAATTTCTGCTGTACAGCAAAGTAACTCAGTTATACACATGTATACATTCTTTTTTATATTCTTTTCCTTTATGGTTTATTTGTGACTTTGAATGGAGAAAGATCAAGCCAACTCTGTTGCCATCGTCATCCTTTTGGACAAGTCGTTTATCAATTGATAAACACACACGTGCATATTTCCCTCTCCCTTCTCAAAATCCCATAGTCAAATATCTTAGTGTATAGCAAGGGTCCTGAGAGCATTGACCCTCTCCTGAGGCTCACTTACTCTCATCTGCCTGTCTGGAGTGGTAACACATCCATTAAACATAGAATGTCTAATCAAATTGACTAATGGCCACTTTGCCTAAAATTTTGTATTCAAATTTAGTAATTTTAAGCCATTTTTTAAAGCACATCTAGACTTATTTGGCAGTTCTAAGAATTATCTAATTTCTTGAAAGATGGGATTGCTATTGTCCTTTGGGGTATCCCTTTCTCTATCATGTGGTTTTTATGGACTTTTTTGCCTCTCTAAAGGCTCTTTCTCCCAAATGTTAGGTTCCTGGCAATAAATTCCTAGCAAAACTGAGGAATTTCACACACTATTTATCAAATTAATCCTTTTTATTCCTCTTGCCTTATTCTTGCAGACCTATTTTTGTTTCCACTGTGTGCACCTGTGTATTCATGTATTTATTAACCACATTAGCATATACTCATAATTTATTTTATTTATGAATACTGACATTTTGACGAGAAGATTGAAGATGTGAGAGCTGGATGAATCATAACTGTTCTGAACAGCATTATTCATTTTTCAAGACCTATGGTTGATAAAAATAACAGTAGATTCTGAAATACAAAATGTCATTAATAAATGCACATATTTCCAGAAAAATCTAGAATGTCCTTCCTCTTTTCCTATGTCATTTTATATGCATTAAATCCTTTATAAATCTCCAAGATGTCCCACTTTCCCTTAACTAATCATCTTGGGCACAGATTCTCACTTCTTTGGCCTTCCTTTGACATCTAGATATAGTTTCTAAAATTTTCCACATATGCTCTGGTTGTTTTGTGCATGTTTTCCTTATATATTTTTCTAGGTCTTAAACTATTTGTGTGCTGTGACCTTTTCTTAAAATTCTATTGTGTTTGTTACAGCACTGAGCAGTACTATTTCAACCAGGGCCTGGTTAATTCTTGTTGAGTGCAAGTGTTTTTCTTCAAGAAAGATTCCCAAGTTTACTTCCTTTTAAAATGAAAACTTGAATGTTCCAGATGAATTTATAGTGTATTTTATTTTTCAAAACATAAAATGCTTCTTATATTAAGAAAATAAGACAGGTATATTCTTTTGCTATCTAAATTTTCTTGTGAAATGTCAAATTTTCTTCTGCACATCAGTGTCAGGTGATTATTTTTAGAAGTCACAAACCAGAACAATTGTTGAAGGTTGGAAAGCAGTGCCAATGTATAAATGTGCTGATTTCTGTCACCAGTACGACTTTAGTCCTGTAACCGCACAATGCCACAGCCTTGACAGACACCCCAAATCCAATTAGATGTCATTTAAATACAAGTGCTATGGTCCTGCAAGAGAGGGAGAATCGGGAAATAACTCAGAATGGAGCAGTACATAGATTGGTTGAATGAAATCTAGTGGTGAAGTAGTTTGGCCGACAGTTCAGAATTTCACCAGCTCTGATCTAGAGACAAAGGTTAGTTAGGCGAGAGCTGACCTTGAATTTTGAGGACACCAGTTGTGAAATCAACCCCATTTACAGGGCATGGACTTGGCATCCCCAAATGCCCCAACACTAATGAAAGGAGTTCAGACTAGACACCTGGGCTGTGGGGAAAATGTTCTCAGGGTTTATAACTTCATATCTCATGAATGGATCAAAATCTCTGGTCCCTACCACCTCATCCAGCTGAGAAGGTTACTCCAAATTTACTTGGGAAGATGGTCTAGAGTAGGTCTGAATGGCAAAGAACGTTACTGCTGAGTACACAAGCATCTAGGAAGATTTAGAATTAACCACTGAGATAATGAAATAAGTAAAGTTCATATGTTTGATTTTAAAGTAACATTAAAAAATTTTATTTATTTATTTTTGGCTGAGCTGGGTCTTCGTTGCTGCGTGCGGGCTTTCCCTAGTTGTGGTGAGTCAGAGCTACTCTTCATTGCGGTGCGCAGGCTTCTCATTGTGGTGGCTTCTCTTGTTGTGGAGAACGGGCTCCAGTAGTTGTGGCACACGGGCTCAGTAGCTGTGGCTCACGTGGGCTTGTGGGATCTTCCCAGCATGTGGGATCTTCCCGGACCAGAGCTCGAACCCGTGTCCCCTGCATTGGCAGGCAGATTCTTAACCACGGCACCACCAGGAAAGTCCTAAAGTAACTTACAATATAGTATAGATAAGAAATTTGGCATAATTTTAATCTTTGGATTTAATTTTTAAAATATTTGGAGTGTCTAAGCTTTCTACTGCTGTCTCAACAAATTACAATAAATTTAGGGGCTTACTGTTCTTCCAGGCAAGGGGAGATGAAAGGGAAAAAGTCCACATTTTGTTGAGGTGTATTCTAGTGCAAACTGGTACTCAGGAGAGATGGCTTAGCCGCCTGACAGTCCAGCTGCCAGTACAAAAGTAAAATTCCCTTGTTGCTAGGGCATGTTGCTAAGAAACGACAGTGCTCTGTTGACAGGCAAGATTTTCCTGCTCTCCAGCCACCTCACGGTTTTCACCACTGCCATGGCAGGAGCTAATGCCCAAGGTCTCTGGAGAGCTATTTAGATCAGCAAAGGGCAGCCTTGCCTAGATGCAACGCTGTCGGACAGTCCTCACAAACTTCGGGTGTTTATAGTCTTAAGCATCCCCTCACCATAGTTGCTTCTTCACATGATCTTATTGATAAGCTCCCAGTGGGGACCCTCAGCAGCTGGCCTACTGAGTGTGTATCGACAACCACATATGTGAATGCTGACATACTGACACCCAATTTCACTTTTTTTTTTTTTTTTATAAATTTATTTATTTATTTTTGGCTGCGTTGGGTCTACGCCCCTGCGCGAGGGCCCTCTCCAGTTGCGGCAAGCGGGGGCCACTCTTCATCGCGGTGCACGGGCCTCTCCCATTGCAGAGCACAGGCTCCAGACGCGCAGGCTCAGCAGCCGCGGCCCACGGGCCCAGCCGCTCCGAGGCATGTGGGACTCTCCCAGACCAGGGCCCGAACCTGCGCCCCCCGCACCGGCAGGCAGACCCCCAACCACTGCACCACCAGGGAAGCCCCAATTTCACTTTTATATCAAAAAATAACTCCATTCTTGAAAACATTCTTCATTCTTAACAAAGTGACTTTGTTTTCTTTGTAAACAAGTGGGTTTGAAATCATATCAAACCACTACATAACACCTCTGCTGCATTGCTCCAATTCCAGCTGGAGATTTCTCTATCTTCAAGGGTTCCAGTGATTAGATTGGGTCCACCCAGATAATCCAAGATAACGTTCCCATTTTAAGGCCTATAACCTGAATGACATCTGCAAAGCCTCTTTGCCATGTTCACAGGTTCCAGGGGTTAGGATGTGGTGCATCTTTGGGAGGCCATTACTCAGCCTACCACACTGAATAGTTAGTTTAACTGGAAGGTATAAGAGTAATTTATGGGCTTCCCTGGTGGCGCTGTGGTTGAGAGTCCGCCTGCTAATGCAGAGGACACGTGTTCGTGCCCCGGTCCGGGAAAATCCCAGATGCCGCGGAGCGGCTGGGCCCGTGAGCCATGGCCGCTGAGCCCACACATCCGGAGCCTGTGTTCCGCAACGGGAGAGGCCTACAACAGTGAGAGGCGGGCGTACCGCGAGTAGTTTATTAAGCCTATAAACAGCATTGGAATATTTAAGAGGAATTAAGGGTTCTCATAAATTGAACTTGCTAGATTTACACGTGATATTTAAATAAATGCTTGCCAATTTTTTTAGGTCATAGAACACAAAGAAAATGATAATAGTTGCACAGTAACCTGTGATATAGTGATTTATAATAAATATATATATTTTGGTCTTCAGCCATGGTTCCTGACTCACAGCTCCCAAAACCCTTGCAATTGCCTAGGCAGTAAGAGCAATGGGAGCACCTTTTGTTACTATATATATGTATGTATTTTTTGCCCTAAAATCGCTTCAGGGACTCAAAGATGAAATGGATGTCTTATTATTCAAGTCCCTTTCGATCGCAGCTGCGTTTATGTTAATGAGATGGGTTTTGGAAATCCCCTCAAGTTGGAGGGGTGGTTGCCAGGGGAACCAACCATGTGGTTAGAGGACTGGGACTTTCAGTTCCACCCCTAACTTCCACTGCAGGGTGAGTCAATCACCAGTGGTCAATGATTTAATCAATTGTGCCTACATAATGGAGCTTCCATAAAAATTCCGAAAGACAGGGTTCAGAGAGTTTTCAGGTTGGTGAACTAGAATGCATTCGCATGTCAGACCCCCAACTCCATGGAGACAGAAGCTCCTGCATTCAGAGTCTCACCCCGGGTATCTATTCATTTGGCTGTTCATTCGTATCCTTTAATATTCTTTGTAATAAACCAGTAACCTAGTGAGTAAACTGGTTCCCTGAGTCCGGTGAGCCTCTCTAGCAAGTTAATCAAACCCAAGATGGGGTCTTGGGAGCCTCTCATTTATAGCTGTTGGGTCAGAAACAAGGTAACAACCTGGACTTATGATTGTTGTCTGAAGTGGGGCAGGCTTGTGGGATTGAGCCCTTAACCTGTGGGATCTAACGCTAACTCCAGATTAGCGGCAGAATTGAGTTAAATCTGTGGGACACCTTGCAAAGGTCCATGCAGAACTGAGTGAATTGCTTGGTGGTGTGGGAAAAAACACACATTGGAAAACCCCAACCCAAGCAAATCCCCTTTGGTGTGTGGCTATGGTTGTTCCCATTTCAGCTCTTGCACTAAAATGATTCTGTTCACTTTTCTTATATTCAGTCTGTCAGTCCTTCCAATGTCAAAACCAACTCCTACCTCCTATGACCCCCACTTTGTTTTCATTTTATTCAAGACTGAGATGATTTCTCTTCATTCCAAATAATCCAATTCTTAGCTGGCAAGCAGCTGACAACTTCCCATAATAAGTAAAAGTCAATCCCACCCAAGAAAATTTTCCATGGGCCCCTCTCTCTCCAAATATCAGGGCTCCATGGTCACTGGATGGCCAAGACCGCCATGACAAACACATAAGTCATTCCCAGGGAGATTTGGTTGTCCCTGGCTTTTAAAGGAAAAACTACTTCTCTTCTGTACTCTACTACCCTACCACACTCACAATATTCTGACACCAAAGGTGTGGGTTTTCTACACCAAGCAATTCAGTGACACCAGCTGGGTGTGCTACAATTCAACTCAATTCTGACACTATATACATCAGATTCCACAGGTTAAGGGCTTAGTCCCACAAGACTGCCCCACCCCCCCTTCCAATGCCAATCATGAGTCCAGGTTGTCGCCTGTACTTCTGGTCAACCAGCTATAAATCGAAGGTTCCCACAACCCTCTCCTCAGGTTCAATCATTTGCTAGAATGACTTATAGAACTCAGGAAAACAGTTTGCTTATGACATCCCTTGTTTATTATAAAAGGATATATCTCAGGAACAGCCAGATGGAAGAGATACAAGAAATGGGGGGGCAGAGCTTCCATGACTTCTTCAAGTGTATCACCCTCCCAGCACCTCCCCATGTTCACCAACCTGGAAGGTCTCTGAACCTCCTGCTTCAGGAATTTTTTATGGAGGCTTCGTTACATAGGAGTGATTGATTGAATCATTGGACATCATTGATTAAACTCAATCTACTGCCTCTTTCCCCTCCCCAGAGGCTAAAAGTTCCAACTCTCTAATCACGTTTGGTTCCCCTCTGGCAACCAGCTTCCCCTCCTACTTGGGTGGTTATCTGGGGCCTTTCCAAAAATCATCTCATAAACAAACTCTGGTGTGGTTGAAAGGGGCTTGCTGCGAATAACAGAAGATGGTCTTTTAGACTTTGCTACTCAATCTCATCACTTAAGAAATTAAAAGCATTCTAAGAGCTGTGTTCCAGAAGCAAAGGGAGGAAGGCTAAATATATATTTCTTAATATATTATAATATCAGAGGCGGAAATCCCAGTATGGTGAGTTCATGGCAAGGAAGGATAATAGAAGAAAAAGTACAGGGGAAATTTAGCTATTATTATACTTACTTTATTTATTTAAAAAATAAATTTATTTATTTTATTTTACTTATTTTTGGCTGCGTTGTGTCTTCCTTGCTGCATACGGGCTTTATCTAGTTGTGGTGAGCGGGGCTTTTCATTGTGGTGACTTCTCTTGTTGCAGAGCATGGACTCTAGGCACGCGGGCTCAGTAGTTGTGGTGCACAGGCTTAGCTGCTCCGTGGCATGTGGGATCTTCCTGGACCAGGGCTCGAACCCATGTACCCTGCATTGGCAGGCGGATTCTTAACCACTGAGCCACCGGGGAAGCCCTATACTTATTTTAGAGATGAGAAAACAAACTTAGAAACTTGCTCAAGATTATATATCCAAGATTACATCAGTAAGTGATGAAGGAACAATTCAGTTCTGGAGCTTAAGCCCTTCATACAGCTGTACCTCTGGAGGGTGGGATCATATTGTAGAATTGTAAGACTAAAAACATAGGTTGAGACCGTATCTGAAGGGCCTTGTGAAATGTGAAATAAAATGAAGTCACTTATGTCGAGTGGTTTTAAAGTGGACCTGGGAGGATATCAAAGAGTGGACCTTACATACATCCTCTGAACTGGACCAAACCACAAATATTCCAAGGACTCTGCAAGAACACCTGCAACTTGTCACAGCAACAGACTTTTTTTTACCTCCCTCTAGTGGTAGCTTCAGCAATCGATCATATTTGGTCCAGACTAGCTTTTGCCTCCAACTCCAATTAAAATTCTTCATAATGCAAACCTCTCTTCTTTTTCTTTCTTTCTTTCTTTCTTTTTTTTTTGCGGTACGTGGGCCTCTCACTGTTGTGGCCTCTCCCGTTGCGGAGCACAGGCTCCGGACACGCAGGCTCAGCGGCCATGGCTCACGGGCCTAGCCGCTCCACGGCATGTGGGATCTTCCCGGACCGGAGCTCGAATCCTTGTTCCCTGCATCGGCAGGCGGATTCTCAACCACTGCGCCACCAGGGGAGCCCTGGGGTCTCTTTTATAAGAGCACTACTCCCATCCATCAGGACTCCACCTTCATGGTGTAATCACCTCCCAAAGACCCCTCTTCCAAATACTATCACACTGAGGATGAGATTTCAACATATGAATTGGGGGGGGAACATAAAGTCTATACCAGTTGGTTAATAAGCAGGACCAAAAAGAGTTATTCTTCTTATGCTTGTCACTTGGCCTTCGTACCCTGGCTATCAGCCATCAGTATCTGCCATGCTGAGGATCAATGGACTAAAAAATGCCATGAGGACATTATCTCCGTGAGAGAAACATCATTTTACTGTTCCACTATGCATATACATAATTTGATTCATCCACGGCAAACATGACACCAATGGCACCCAGTTCAAATGAGCCTTGATGAAAATCCGATGACTTATGCAGTGGAATCCTCTGCCAATAACAGAAGATGCTGATAACTTCCTGTTGCTCATCAATTCCTTGCCTCCATATCTGATTAGTAATTATGTGAAGATTGTTCTGCTCCCTGCTGAGAACACAGGATGCACATTTGCTAGAGGCTTCAGAACTTATTCTAATAAGTTTCTGCTAATAGACAATAGCTATCTTAACATATTTAATTATATTTGCTATAAAAGCATGAGATGTGCAGTACTTAATGTGCACTACTTTAGTTTTCGCAAGCTTTCCCACGAACAGCAACCAAAATTAAATGCCTATCACATCAATTAGTAATCACTTGTCAGATCCACCAAAAACTGTATTTTTCTATAATGGTAGCCTGCTTCAGAACTCCTGCAGGGAGTTCCTATAAGATTATCTCCTTTCCCATCCTTTATTTCCTTCTGCAGAAAAACAGCGTTGTGGGTTTTCTTTAATATTTTTTTTTACAGCAAATTAGCTTGCTTTCTCAATAACTGAATACTCATAACTGAGTTCCATAATAAAACAATTCTTGCTGTATGAAAGAACAAAGTCAAGGAAAAGAAAGAAAGAAACAAATGTGAGCAGAAATTAAAAGGAAGAGAGGGCTTCCCTGGTGGCGCAGTGGTTGAGAGTCCGCCTGCCAGTGCAGGGGACGCGGGTTCGTGCCCGGTCCGGGAAGATCCCACGTGCCGCGGAGCGGCTGGACCCGTGAGCCATGGCCGCTGAGCCTGCGCGTCCGGAGCCTGTGCTCCGCAACGGGAGAGGCCACAACAGTGAGAGGCCCGCGTACCGCAAAAAAAAAAAAAAAAAAAAAAAAATTCCCCCCTCAAGAGGGAACAAGAAATGTGGGACAGGTGTATCCATGGAAAAGTTCTGAGAAGGTATCTGAATCCCTAACAGGGATAACAGAAGGTATTTCTCTCCTGAAGCAAATCAATGAAGACTGGAGGAGGCGAGTGTTTCTTCAAATGCAAAGACAGCAATGTGAGACTGCTAAGGAACATGAAAAATCAAAGAAACATGACACCAGCAAAGCAACATAATAATTTTTCAATAACTGACCCCAAAGAAATGGAGATCTGGAATCTACCTGATAAGGAATTCAAAATAGTTGTTTGAAGGAAGCTGTGAGCTAGAAGAAAACATAGAAAGATAATTCAAAGAAATCAGGAAAACTATACTCAAATAAAATGAGTTTAACAGAGAGATAAAAATCATTAAAAGGAACCAAACAGAAATTCTAGAGCTGAAGAATACAATAACTGAAATGAAAAATGTAACATTAAATGCACCAACATTCAAATTATAGGGGTCCCGGAAGAAGAAGAGAAAAAGAAAGGGACTGAGAAAATATTTGAAGATTATAGTTAAAAACTTCCCTAATATGGGAAAGGAAATAGTCAAGTCCAGGAAGTGCAGAGAGTCCCATACAGGATCAATCCAAGGAGAAACACGCCAAGACACATATTAATCAAACTATCAAGAAGGATCTCATTCAGATACGATGGAGAAATTATAACCTTTACAGGCAAGGAAAAGCTAAGAGAATTCAGCACTACCAAACCAGCTTTACAACAAATGCTAGAGGAACTTCTCTAGGCAGGAAACACAAGAGAAGGAAAAGACCTACAATAACAAACCCAAAACAGTTAAGAAAATGGTAATAGGAATATACATATTGATAACTACCTTAAATGTAAATGGATTAAATGCTCCAACCAAAAAACATAGACTGGCTGAATGGATACAAAAATGTAATACAGGACTTCCCTGGTGGCGCAGTGGTTAAGAATCCACCTGCCAAGGCAGGGGACAAGGGTTCGAGCCCTGGTCCGGGAAGATCCCACATGCCGCAGAGCAACAAAGCCCGTGAGCCACAAAACTACTGAAGCCCGTGCTCCTAGAGCCTGTGCTCTGCACCAAGAGAAGTCACCGCAGTGAGAAGCCCATGCACCACAATGAAGAGTAGCCCCTGCTCACCTTGACAATGAAGACCCAACGCAGCCAAAAATAAAATTAATTAATTAATTAAAAAACATGTAATACAGGAACATCAACAACAGACTGAATCAAGCAGAAAAAAAAATATGTCAAGCTGAAGACAGATCATTTGAAATTACCCAGTTAGAGGAGAACAAAGGAAAAGTCAATAAAAACGAGTGAAGTAAGCCTATGTGAATTACAGGACACCATTAGAGAAACAATCTACAGAATTATTGGAGAACCAGAAGGGGAAGAGAGGGAGAAAAGGATAGAAAGCTTATTTAAAGAAATAATGAATAAGAACTTCACAAAGCCGGGGAGAGATTTCGCTATTCAAGTTCATGAAGCTCATAGGTCCCCCCCCCCAAATTTCACAATATTATATGTTAATCATATCATAATAAAGCTTGAAAAAAATTAGTCAAGAAAAATAGGGCAATATATTATAATTCTCCTGCAAAAATGAAAGCTTCACAATAAACATAAACACATTGCTGATTGGAAGGGATTCACTGAATCAGGTCTACAACAAGAACAGAAACGGGCAAGAACAGGAGTCCAAAGTTAAGGGCATCATTTCCTGGAACTACTACAGTAGTATGTAGCAGGAAATCTGTCATAATTTAATCAATCTGTCAGGCTTGTAGTTATTGCCATGTTAAAGTGTGTGTTTGTGACCCGGTCTGCATCTTTGTAAATTAAATAAACATAAGTAAATGTACATTCATAGACTACTTTACAAATCCTATTAGTGGCATTCCAAGAAACAAAAAATTTTAGAAGCAAAGTAAGTGCTGATATTGGCAATATTGACATGGAATTCTGTGTCGAGCTGTTAATCTTGCCAGGCCATCTGAATGTTAAACATTTCATATTGGACTTAGCAAAGTGAGGTCAGTGGTGACACTGACAAGAACATTGTTGGTGGGATAGCAGGGGGAAACCTCAAATGGAGGCAGCCTTATTGAGGAATTGTAGCTGTGATTATGGGCAACTCTTTTTTAGAGTTTGCTGGAAGGAGAGTCTAGAAAATGTATGGTAGCTGGAAAGGTATGTGGGGAGAAGAAAATACACAGCATTCGCCTTCATCTCTTTCCTCCTTTCTAACACAATTCTGGTTTTGCTGAGGACTATACTCCTTGCCCATCTCCAAAGATGGCCCTCATTCAGCTGACTCAGTAGTGATAACCCCATCATTCCTCTTGCCAGTGACTGGTTTAGGGACAAGAAGTCCTAAGCCATTGGAGGTTCATAAGAGTTGAGAAGAGGTATCCTGGTAGCTTCTGGGACAAAAGCTTCCTTACTCTTATTAAAGATCCACAGATAAGTCTCACACTAAAAAAAGACAAATGTCACAAACATAGCAAAGTATTTATATCCAGAATCAACTAGGAACTTCTATACGTCAGGCAAAAAAAAAGGCAAACAATCCCAAATGTGGACAATCGATAAAAGAGATGAACAGGTAATTCATAGAACAGGAAACACAAATAGTAAATACGTGAAAACTTTAAGTCTGACAATATCACGTATCACTGAGCAACAGTTACTTATGTTCTCATGTGAGGCTATAAGCAGGTACCATCAGTTTGTAGAAAAATTGGGCATTATCTTGTAAAGTTGAATTTGCATAACGTATTACCCAAAATTCCATCCCTGTGTAAATACTGAGACACTCTTGCACACATACAAAGGGAGATATATGCAAGAAGGAGGAAGCATGTGAAGGAAAATAATTTATTCTGCCTTAGAAAAATTGGGCAACAATTCATAGAAATGGTAAATGTTAACCAAACTGCTAAAGTCTCTGTTTCCCAGTTTCTTTAGTCTCCAAATAGTATAATTATTTACTCATCACTTGACTGGAAAGAGCATGAACTTCAGAGTCAGACAATCCTTACTCTAAGCCCTGGTCCTAAGCCCATGTGACTTTAACAAATTATGTAATTATTTGTGCCACAGTTTCCTCATTTGTAAAGGCTAAAATAATAAAAAGTTTGTGTCTATGAGTGTAAGCTATAAAGGAGGTCCATAGCTTTCATCAAATTTCCAAAACAGCCCATCTCTAAAAATGTTAAGGATTGTAGTCTTAGATAGTTGAGTATTTACTTAACAAACCGGGGAAATTCTCAGTGCAATGCATGGCGTGTGAGCCTTCAAGATGCCTCTGCAGAACAGCCATGATTACTCTTATGTCAGAGGGATGCTCTGTTTTAGTGTGTGGGGATGTCTTTATTTCCACCTCACGCAGGCTCTATGAAATTAAAAAAAGAACAACCATAAATATTTTAGTTGAGAGATAATCCCATTCTAGATTCACTTACAGGCAAAAAATTAGGTTTTATGATTGTACTCGATTTTATCACCCAGTTTTACTGTATGGCCTGCTGCTGAGCCCCCAGGGGGAAAGCCTTTTGATCATTAAATGTTACAAGAGACATCAGGGGCATAGCAAGGAAGAGAGACTATGAATCATGTTATATTACAGAAAGAGATGGCTTGTTCCCCACCAAGAAGGCACACTGAGCAACAAACGAACAGCAGAGGGATAAAGTACAGGCCTGATGAGTATAAACCTTCCACCCCTGTGAACACAGCTGAGCCACAGACTTTCCTTTTCACTGACCTTTTTGGCCGAGACAAGCAGCAGATTAATTGGTGATCTGCTCCAGTTCATCAACCCATCACCCACAAGGGTCATCATCACCCTTAGCATCCTGCTGAATGACAAATAGACAGATGACCTACCTGTCAAGTGCATACGATGTCGTGTCCTTTAGTAATGTTACCTCTTATAAATCAGAACTCTAGGTTTCAAGGGACGTGAGATTAGTTATAGTAGTGAGAACTGCAAAAGTTCCTCATGAGTGACTTCTTTCAAATCCTTGCACTGAAAGACTTGACCAAACTTCCCACGGCTTTCAGTAGCCTAGGACCATGTCCCTGGGATGACCTAGCCTCCTTCCCCTTGAGCCAGGTCAGGAAAAGCTCAAGGTGTAAACCCTTCCACCGTCCCTTCGAGATGTGTAGGCATCTCCTATGACACAGGAAAGTCTGCCTCAAGGACCTGAAAGCCATTCCTTTGAAATGCAGTCTTTAGAAAGGAAGGGGTCTCTGCCTCCAGTCTCTATGGGAAGGTAGAAGCCTAACTTCCATAAATGTCAGTCAGCAGACACACACACTACCTACTCACATCCACGGTGGCCAGCCCTCTTACTCATTTTTTGTAACTTTTCACTTTCTTTCTTTTTCTTTTTTTTTTTTTTTGGCGGTGTGCGGGCCTCTCACTGTTGCGGCCCCTCCTGTTGTGGCCCCTCCTGCTCCGGACGCGCAGGCTCAGCGGCCATGGCTCACGGGCCCAGCCGCTCCGCGGCATGTGGGATCTTCCCGGACCGGGGCACGAACCCGCGTCCCCTGCATCGGCAGGCGGACTCTCAACCACTGTGCCACCAGGGAAGCCCACTTTTCACTTTCTGGACTGCTCAAGCCTCCTCCCCCTATCACTTCTCCTCCCGTCTCCCTCATTCTCCCTTTAAAATGCCCAGTCACCTCCTGCAAATCAGGGTGGAGCTCAGCTCTTCCCCTACTGCAGCAGTTACAGAATGAAATCATTTTTGATCGCCTCTCTAACTAACATCTAGTTTTATTCATCTTTGACAGCGGCTTGTGCAAAATGGGAGCACATTGGATCACAGAATCCAAAGAGGGTGCTACTAGCCCTACCCCAGGAAGGATGAGGGTGCAAGACCTCATCTTCAGTGGGAACTGGAGTCCTCACATTCTGCCTCTTGTCTCTGCTTTGTCCAGCACGGGGTTTCAACACTTTTTCACAGCTCACAGTGCCACGGTACCACTGTCCTTCATTTATTTAGCAGACCACGCTGAAAACCTATTTTGTCAAGCACTATGCGTCAGGAATAGAAGATTCACTGAAAAAGATAGAAAAGGATCTGCCTTCAAGATCATACACCCTAAACCCTCATACACCATTGGTGGGAATATAAGTTGGTGCAGCTACTATGGAAAACAGTATGGAGGTTCCTCAGAAAACTAAAAATAGAATTACTATATGAGGAACCTCCATACTGTTTTCCATAGTAAACAGTTATATTCCCACCACTATTCACAAAGCAGAAATAGAGACACAAATGTAGGGAACAAACGTATGGATACCAAGGGGGAAAGAGGGGGTGGGATGAATTGGGAGATTGGGATTGACATATATACCCTATTGATACTATGTATAAAATAGGTAACTAATGAGAACCTACTGTATAGCACAGGGAACTCTACTCAGTGCTCTGTGGTGACCTAAATGGGAAGGAAATCCAAAAAAGAGGGGATACATGTATACGTATAGCTGATTCACTTTGATGTACAGTAGAAACTAACACAACATTGTAAAGCAACTATACTCCAATAAAAATTAAAAAAAAATAAATATTACATAAACCAATGATAACAACAAAAAAAGAATTACTATATGATTCAGCAATCTCACTCCTGGGCATATATCCAGACATAACTCTAATCCAAAAAGATACATGCACCCCTATGTTCCTAGCAGTACTATTCACAATAGCCAAGCATGGAAACAACCTAAATGTCCATCGACAGATGAATGGATAAAGAAGATGTAGTACCTATATACAATGGAATATTACTCAGCTATATAAAAAAAAGAAACAACGCCACTTGCAGTAGCATGGATGCAGCTAGAGATTATCATACTAAATGAAGTAAGTCAGAAAGAGAAAGACAAATATCATATGATATCACTTATATGTGGAATCTGAAAGATGACACGAATGAACCTATCTACAAAATAGGAACAAACTCACGGACATAGAGAACAGACTGGCAGTTGCCAAGGGGGAGGGGCTTGGGGGAGGGATGGAGTGAGATGTTGGGGTGAGCAGATGTAAGCTATTATATATAGAATGGATAAACAACAAGGTCCTCCTGTATAGCACAAAGAACTATATTCAGTATCCTATGATAAACCTTAATGGAAAAGAATATTTAAATAGATATACCGGAGTCACTTTGCTGTACAGCAGATATTAACACATTTTAAATCAACTATGCTTCAATTAAAAAATAATTGTTAAAGAGGAAAAAAATCATACACCCTAGAAGAGGAAACAAATTTTGAATAAGAAAACAGATAACTATAGGGTGTGGTAATTGTCATGAAAGAAATAAGTAGAATCAGATGACAGAGAGAAACTGAGTGAAACGGTGCCTATTACAGCTAGGTCAGGGAAGGTGTCCTCTTATTTTTTCTTCTTCTTTTTTTTAATTAAAAAAATTTTTGTTGAAGTATAGTTGATTTAAAATGTTTCAGGTGTACAGAAAGTGATTCAGTTTTAGCGGAAGGTGTCTTTTTGGGGGTCCCATGTAGACTGAAGCTTAAAGGAGAGATGCCCAGTAAGATGTGAGCAAGGGGAAAAGCCCTAAGACAAAAACATAGGGACAGCAAGGTGTCTGGAGTGCCTGGAACATGTGAGCAACGGAGATGTACAAGGTGAGCTTGGAGAATAGGCAGGAGCCCCGCTATGGATTCCGAAGAATTTGTTTTTTATTCTGAATGTAATGAGGAGCCATTGAAGCTTTTTTTCCCAAATTAAGTTTTTCAATTGGGGTGAAATTCGCACAACAAAATTCATCATTTTAAAGTCCACAATTCAGTAACATTTAATACATTCACAATGCAACCACCACCTCTTGCTAGTTTCAAAACATTTTTATAACCCCAAAAGAAAACTCTGTACCCATTAAGCAGTCAGTCCAAATCCTCTCCTATCCCCAGCCCCTGGCAACCACCAGTTTGCTTCCCGTCTCTACGGATTTGCCTAGTCTGGATATTTCATAAAAATGGAATCATCCAATACAAGCCCTCTGTGTCTGGCTTCTTTTACATAGCATAAATCTTTCAAAGTTCATCGAGGTTATAGTCCGTATCAGTACTTCATTCCTTTTTAAGGCTGAATAATATTCCATTGTGTGGACATAATGTATTTGGTTTATCCATTCATCCATTGATGACATTTGGGTTGTTTCCACCTACTGGTTATTGTGCATAGCGCTGCTATGAACCCTCATGTCTATGTAGGGAACAGCCATCCCTCAAAGTTCCTGCTTAACTAACTCCAGGAAATGTCTGGCCTGCCACTGTGTTTAATTCCAATAAGAGATTATCTCACAGGGGATAAAAAGTGATGAAACTGTATGTTGTTCCTAGTTGAACCCAAGCAGCCTCTGAGAATGTTTAGTTATTTATGGAAATTTGGAAGTACTTGGGCTTTCATAGCAAAACCAGCTTCATAGCTTTCTAGTATTTATTTGATATTTTTTTAGAGAGCATTACTAAAACGAGCTTTTTTGAATGTTCTCTGTGAAATGCTGTTCACAGGTTCGGGGGGGAAATTTCATTCTCTCAGTGACAGATTGTGGACAAAATGGAGGTTTCTTTATTTCCCTATAAAGTTCTTACTTAAGAAACTTGTCTTCTAATTATGCTTAATTATTGTTTCTCAAATCAGTTCTTCTATAAACTGTTTTATAGAAGTCATTTAAAAATTAAAAGATAAAATGGAAAAGATGAAGCCATAAAAATCATGGGTTAAATATAAGCAAGTCCCTTTATTTCTTTAGGTTCTAGAGAGACTGCTCTAGTTTTCTAAAATAAGGGGCTGGATTTCCTATGAGCAAAGGATTGCTGCCTAAATGTTATGGCTTTTCTTAATCTATAACTGGCTTTTCTGGGCAGACGGGATCAAAATGTGGATGTTCTACCTGCTCCTCGCTGGAACCAACCCTGTGGAATTAGGACCTCGCTCCTAGCTAAGACCAATCTAGGACCATCACTTTGGGCTTCTCAAGGATCTTTCCAGCAGTTATTCCTTCTTTCTTTGCCATCATATTCCCCTCTATGTGGAATCCTCTGAATCTACTCTAAACTTCTATTTGTTCTATCTTAAAAACCACCCTAACTTTTCCCTTCACCCTTTGGGTACCACTCTATTTATCACCTTCTCTTAGCACTTAACACCTTGAAAGTGACTGCTATCTCCAATTTTTCTCCTTCCATTCTCTCTTGAAACTATTCTCATCAGATTTTTGCACTCCACTCAACTCTATCAAAATTGCTGTTATCAAGTTCATGGATGACCTTCATGCTGCTACATTCAGTAATCAATTTTCAATCTGCACATTATTTGACAGAATTCATCACTTCCAACCCTTTGAAACACTTTCTTCACTTCCAAGACAATACACACTTCTGGTTTCCTTCTACTTCAATAGTCATGAATACTTAGCATTTTCTTTTTTTTTTTGGTCCCTTTTCATCTCCCTGACCTTTCAATGTTGGAGAATTCTAGGAACATTCTGCCTAGAATGTCATCATCTCTGTATATTCCCTATTTTGATGTTTGCATCTACTCTCATGACCTATATGCTGACAGCTCCAAAATTTGTATCCTCAGCTTAGACCTCTTCCCAAAACTCTTTTGTATATCCCACTGCTTCCTCAAACTTACTATAAAATTATCGAATAGGCATCTCAACACATACAAAATTGAAGTCTGCTCTTTCTTCTCTAAACTACCAGCAGCTTTCCCCATCTCATAAATTATAACTGCATCCTTCTAATGGCTCTGGCCAAAAAGAACTTGGAGTTATCCTTCCTTCCTCTCTTTTGCTCACATCCCACATTCAGCCCTCCAGCAAATCTTTGGGCTTACCTTCAAATTATATGCAAAAGCTGGCCTCCTCTTATCACCACCACAGCTTCCACCTTGATCTAAGCCACCTTCGTCCTTGCCTGGATTGTTGTAAAAACTTCCTAACTCATTTCCCATGTCCAACCTTGTCCTCCTATAATCTGCTCTTGACACAATAGCCAGAGTGAGTTCGTTAAACTCTGTGAGACCTTTTTTAGCCTGCTCAAAAATGCTCCAATTTCTTCCTGTCTTACATTAAGTAAAAGTCTAGGGTGTCACCTTGGCAGCAAATTCTCTACATGATTGAGTCACCCAATCAACCTTCCAGATCTCATCTCCGACTATGCTTCACACATGCACGCTGGGCTCCAGCAGTACCGGTCCCCGTGCACTTAGAAATTGCTCTTAGAAATGCTGATGTGGGTGACAAAATATGGCCACAAATTCTTTGAGACTCTTCTGAAATGGCCCCTGAAAGATTTCCACATCCTAGTCTACGAATGAATATTATCCTCCACGGCAAAAGGGATTTTTCAGATGTAATTACGATCTTGAGATGGAGAGAATATTCAGGATTATCCCAGTGGGTCCAATGTAATCACAGGGGTCCTTATAAGAGGGATGCAAGTCAGAGTGAGAGAAGAAAATGTGACAACCCTCGTACACCTCCAGTGGGAATGAAAATGGTTCAGCCAATTTGGAAAAGTGTTTGGACCTTTCTTAAAGTTAAATCCTCACCTACCACATGACCCAGACATTCCACTTCATGTTACTCACCCAAGAGAAAATAACTATTATTTTCATAAAAATGTTTATTTACAAATGTTCATAGCAGATGGATTCATTCACAATAGCTAAAAACTTGAATCTAACCAAATATTCCTCAATAGGCAAAAGGATAAATAACTATGGATATACACAAAACCATGAATGAATCTCAAAATCATTTTTTAAAAACATAATCTGACATATAGTGACCAAAAAGCATATTAGTAGATGCCTGGGGCCAGGTGTGGAGAAAGAATATATGGCAGAGGGACCTAGGGGGGCTTTTGAGGGTAACAGGTATATTCTGTCTTGATCGTGGCAGTGGTTTTCCGAGTGTGTGCCTCTGTCAGAGCTCACTGAATTACATTTTAAATTGATAAAGTTTATTGTACATAAATCATAGCTCAATAAAGTTGATTTCTGAAATATTCGTAGGAAGGAAGGAATGCAGAATGTGACAAAACAATCTAACTACATCACAAATGTATGAAACAACCTCACTGAAAGGGATGGGGGGAAAAGTGCTGATTTAAGTAACTCTGAAAATGCGTGTACTTCATAAGACTAAAGGTAAAAGAAACTGCACATAAGCACTGCAGTCTAGTTGGTAAAGTTATTTCTCACAAGGGTATGGGTTAATATTTCTACTACTGCTATACATGTATACCAGAATTGAACAATTAAATAAATGAATGACAGTTGGTTGGAGCTGGCTTTCTCACTGTTGGAATGGAAGGTTACAGGTAAGCTAGGATAAAAGGCTAGAATGATCTACATGATAATGGATTACAGTTGGTGACATCAGTAGGAATTCATGTTTAGCTTAACGTAATTACAGATGGTTACACATAGAAATATAGATATGTGCATGTATATGGCTAGCGTACACACATATATTTTCTTGCTCTCTCAGCTGAGAGGAACTAGAAGGAATGATGCTCGGTATAGTGTCCAGATTTTGGTTTCTAATATCCTCCAATAAAAGGAACCAGGATTCTTTGAAATGACTAATCCTATGGCTGTAGCAGAAGATACCCATGATAAGCCTTGTAATGGCAGAAAGTGAGGAAGTGCTAAAACAAACAAACAAACAAAAGCCTACATTGAAGGGGGTACGTCAAAGGGACACAAGAGCCAACTGAAAGGGCTCCCAAGCACCAAAGGTGGAACATTTTGGGCAACATAGAGTTACTTCTTTTTTCTTTTGGCCACATCACCTGGCACGTGGGTTCTTAGTTCCCTGACCAGGGATCAAACCCACACCCCCTGCATTGGAAGCACAGAGTCTTAACCACTAGACAGGCAGGGAAGTCCCTAGAGTTACACTTTAATCCAATGTATAAAATAATGAGTCCATACGGATATAAATACAAATAATTGAATAAATAAATAAATGGGGATGAATAGACAAACTTCCCGTGCAGAAGAATTTCAAATAATTTATTAGATACTTTGCCCTCAAGGGGATGCAGCATAACTCTCCTTAAGTGTGGGCTGCACATAGTGACTTCCTCTCAGAGAGTCCAGTATCAAAAGAGGAGAAAAAGAGTAACTTTAAAAAGAAAGAGTAACTTTAAAAAGAAAACTGACAACACTACCTCAGCCAGGTGATCAAACTTAACATCAATGTGGTTAAGTCACACTCATAGTATGAAGCCGTGATATGATGAGA
Source organism: Grampus griseus (assembly GCF_964374135.1). Lineage (NCBI taxonomy): Eukaryota > Metazoa > Chordata > Mammalia > Artiodactyla > Delphinidae > Grampus > Grampus griseus. Next base: position 103,426,735 of record NC_139000.1, read on the forward strand.
ATGGCGTTCTACCTCTGTGATTTTCCTCCCCAAAACCCACAGCCCCAGTCTAATCATGAGAAAAACATCAAACAAGTTCCAGTTGAGGGATCTTCTATAAAACACCTGACCAATGCTCCTCAAAATTGTCAAGGTCATTGGGACTTCCCTGGTGGTCCAGTAGTTAAGAATCCGCCTTCCAATGCAGGGGACACGGGTTCAATCCCTGGTCTGGGAACTAACATCCCACATGCCATAGGGCAACTAAGGCCGCACGCTCTGGAGCCCGTGTGCCACAACTAGAGAGAAGCCCGTGCACTGCAAGGAAGAGCCCGCGTGCCACAATGAAAAATCCCATGTGCTGCAACTAAGACCCGATGCAGCCAAATAAATAAATTTTTTAAAAAAATTGTCAAGGTCATCAAAACAAGGAACATCTGAGAAACTGCTACAGCCAAGAGGAGCCTCGGGAGATATGGTGACTAAATGGGATGTGGTGTCCTGAAGGGGATCCTGGACTAGAAAAAGGACATTAAGTAAAAATTAGGGAAGTCTGAATTAAGTACGGAACTTTAGTTAAAAGTAATTTATTAATATCAGTTCATTAGTCATAACAAATGTACCATAAAAATGTATGTTAGATGTTATTAGTAGAGACATCTACTAGGTATAGGGGATATGTATGAGAATTCTGTACTATCTACTAGGTGTAGGGGATGTGTATGAGAATTCTGTACTATCTTTCCCATTTTTTCATAAATCTGAAACTGTTGAAAAACAAAACGTTTATTTTTAAAAATTTCCCAGAAAAATATTAAAAGTGATGAGGGACACTACATAATAATAAGAGAACACGCCGTCAAAAAGATAATCATAAAGTTTTGTGATCATGTACATAACTCTGAAACACACATAGCAAAATCCCACCCAGTTGCAAGGAAGTATTGACATGATCCAAATCCAAGTGGGTGATTACAGTGCATCTCAAGCAGAAACAGAGAGAGTGGGCAGATGGAGTGACCTGAATGCTCGTGCTGAACTCTCTGGAAATGAGCTAGCTGAAGCCAGATGGGGTCTGCACCTGAACTCAATTTCCTTGGGGACTAATGGCTTTCTCATGGCCTGCCATGAGCGGGGGTCAGTGACAAGCTCTCCAGGTGCCTGGCAGCTAACACTGCTGATGGCACTGCCCCAAATCCAGACAGCCTGGCATCCAGCTACCTGTTTGTTTCCCCACCAAAAAGCTGCTTTCCCTCCTTCACCTGATAACTGGAGAGGCCATGGCTGGAGGAGGTCCGTCCACTGGAGAGGAAGACTCTCACTGCAGGCCAGGAGCAGCTCACCCACAGGCCTCTCTCTGGTTCATGGAGGGGAACCCTTGCCTTTTCTCCTGTTGATTCACCTTGACCTCTGTAAGTTTTCTCAGTGAAGCCTATTCCTGAATCCCTGTCTTCTAGCAGTGCTGCGGATTCATCCCACACCCTGGTGATGACAGGTGGAAACCCAGATAGGGACCCACCTGGTCTGACAGTATGGAATCTACAGGGGATTCACCTTGTAGGACATTCACCAAAACCAAAAGTCAGTACTTAGAGAACAAACTAATAAAATAGATAAGACTAGTCAAGAAAAACAGAGAAAAGACACAAAAATATATCAAAAATGAAAATGAGATCATAGTTAGAGATATTAACAATAAATTTATACCACGAAATTTTAAAATTAGATGGAATGGATTTTTTCTGAAATATAAAAAAATTGAAATTGACTCAGTGATGGATAGGAAACATGAGTAAATCAACAACCTTTTAAAAAATTCAATCATTGCTCAAGTCTGCCCCACACTCATCCACCCACCAGACATCAGGCCCAGATGGGCTTATAAATTATTTTATCCAAACCCTTCAAGGAACAGATAAATAATCCATCTCTTATTAAACTGCTTCAGACACAAGAAAAAGATAAACATCTACCCAACTAATTTTAAGCGCTAATTGATGAGGTAGTTCTCTGCCCAAACTGCATGATTATAGAAAAGTAAATTTTACAGAAATCTCAGTTATATTCATAGATGCAAAATCTTAAATAAGATATTTACCTTTTTATCCCTTCCTGTACCTTACCTTATTACCCCAAGAGTCTTCCCTAGAAAGGCTCCTACTAGCTGGGTGGCGGGATCGGTAACATCTGGTCCCAAGGTCGGGTGCTGGGAATAAGAAAAGCACGAGAAGATCTTTGATCTTTAGTTTGTTCCTAAATTTCCTTGTTGTGCTAATAACTCATTCACCTTCTTCCTGGACCTGTTCTTATAGCAAGAGACCCCCGTATTAACATTAAATGAACCTTTCTGAGCCATACAGACAGATGACATCACCAGTGTGTACTTTTGCTTTCTCTATGAATTTTTCCTCTGAAAGCAGGGGATTTCAGTTCATCATGCCGAATTCAAAGTATTGGCCTTGTACTTCATAAAGAGACGGTATGTGGTCTATAAATCTATAAAGGTAGGTTTTAGGGACTTGGTCAAGCACCATTTAAAATGTATTGCTTTGCCATGTGTCCTCGAGAGATAGTATTTATTTTACGAAGATAATTCCCTCCCATAGAAGGGCAGCTGAGAAGTGTAGGGAAGGGAAACCCGGCTGAGCTGGGTGACGTATTCACTGGTAAGTTTATAAAGTTTGTGTACGTACAGAAACTCACCTAGAAGATAAGCTCACAGCTTATGACTCTGAAAGTCAGTCACCCAAATATAAATTGGCTGAATATGCTATATATGTATTCTAGTCTGATAAATGTGTTTACCTATGTCCTTTTAGGCTTATTAGCACTGCTGTTGCCTAGAAGGTCGAGTTTTTGGGTAGCTAAGGATACCTGGAAATAAGAGGACAGAGTACCTGGAAGGGGAGTTTCTGGCCTTGAAGAACCAAGAGAGAATGAAGAACTTTGCTAAAACCTCCGTGCTGCCTCACTATGTTTTCTGAACTAAGTAGACTAAAACCAGAAACCACGAACTGTGTCCTAAACTGTGAAACTGCAACCCTCCTGGGGGCTTATCATCATCTTGCAACCCATTGGTCAAGACCCCGACATCCCTATTTGAGGACACGAGGTAGACTTGTCTGCACTAGAGTTCTAACCGCGGTCCTAATCCACACAGCCCCAGCCCAGCTTTAGACAAATAATTTCCAATAATGCCTCTCTTTCTATGTGTGTTGCGTTTTACTTATTTAGTTTGGCAAGGCAGGCTGAGATCTCAGCAACTCTGGACTAACAGAGAGATGAAAAACTCTGAACCAAATGGAGCAATAGTGGTGGAAAATGGTCTAGCTTCGAGGTTGGCTCGGAAAAGTCACTTAGTCCAGGCACATTTTCCCAAAACCAAAGGATATAAACGCCGTGATGGCAGGGCCTTTTTTCTCCTCTTTCCTTCACTGCTGCATCCTCAAAGTCTAGAACTGTTCCTGACACACAGCAGTCATTTGTTAATGCTTGTTACATGAATTAAATTCTAATTCTGGAAGCAAACTAGACTGGGGTGTCCAATGAGATGTGTGAGAACAACCCTGATGAAAGAGTGCTGTACGCCAATGATTAGGCGTCAGACCAATTTGCAGGTTTTCATCAGGGATCTTCTTCATCAGTGGTGGGAACCAACCACTGAATCTCTCCTGTGCCAAGGAAAACCTTGAATCTGCCAGGTTAAAAAACTACATTTAGACGTAGCCTTATGAAATTCTGTTACATTTCAAGTATAAGCTTTCTAAAATCTCACAAATTCTATCAACACCTCTATAATTGTTTTTTAAAAGCCAGATTGACCTCAGACATCTCCACATTGTTAATTGTCATTAAGACAGTGACAGCAATGAGGCAATGTCTAGAGCCGTGTTTCTCGACTTCAGCACTATGGGCATTTGGGGCCAATGGGGAGGGGGGTGTCCTGTACATCCTGGGATGTTTAGCAGCGCACCTGGCCTCTACCCTCTAGATGTCAGGAACATTGCCCCCCAATTATAACCAAAACTGTCTCCAAACATTGTCAAGTGTCCCCAGGGGTAGGGGAAGGGTACTCATCCCTTGTAGGGAACCACTGGTCTATATATTTGAGAACAAAAATGATACCATCAACCAAGTTGCCACTTATATGTGAAGGCAACTGCCAGTTTCAGACTCCGAGTCATATAAAGGATACCACTCTTGAAAGAAAAAGAAAACGACTTAAGGATATGTTACAGGCAACTGAGTCATGAACCAAAATTGAATATCAAGCTTAGAAAAAAGAAAAGGGAGGCTGTGAGTCATAAAACTAATAAAAACGACCTTCATTTTCACTATAATGAGTCTAAGTGTGGATTTATTTTTATTTGTTTTGTGTAGGATTCAGAATTCCAAACATTTTCAATGAAGATTCACGTCTTTCATTAATTCTGGAAAATTCTCAGCTAGCATCTCTTCAAGTATCGCTTCTTCACCACCACTTCTTTCTCCTGGACACACAGACTACATCTCTCAGCCTCGCTTGCCATTAGGTGCTGGTATATGACTGGGCTCTGGCCAAAGGAACAAAATCTCCTACAGGCAATCCTCTCTCCTCTGCCTACAGGCTGGAAGCAAAATACGTAAAGATCCTAAAGGACAGCAAAATCACAAGACAAACAGAGTCTGTGTACTCTTTTTTTTTTAAATTTACCATCTTTTTTAAATTATTATTGTACATGAAAGACTTCATTTATTTATTCTGGCCACACCACACAGCATGTGGGATCTTAGTTCCCCAACCAGGGATCAAACCCATGCCCCCCGCATTGGAAGCACAGAGTCTTGACCACTGGACCACCAGGGAAGTCCTCAAAATAAACTTCTATTACTTTAAGCCAACAACTTTTGAGGTATGTTTGTTATAGCAGCAAGCATCATCTTAAATGATAAAACAAGGAACAGAGACAGTAAGGGATCCAATGCAGGGGATGGAGCAATGGGAATGTCCAGCGGAATTGCAAAGAGTGTTCCCAGAATTACAGCTGGGCAGTGGCTGAGAGTGCAAACCTGGTCGAGATTAGAAACAGGCACAGAGGGATCCAGGAGGGATGGTGGGGGATTAGTTTGATTATGTGGAAAATTGACTGGTGGGTATTCTGATGTGCAAACAACAAGAAATTCTAAGGAAGCCCCAGAAAAGTAACATCCGAGGAAACGTACTTTGGGAAATTAGAGGTTGACACAGAAATGCAAACATAATAAACTACTTGGCTCATCAGGGAACAATATTTATTTGCATACAGCCAATACTGCACACACTTGGTAGGAATATAACCAAGAAAAGAGAATTCTGTGATGATACATATGTGAAACAAAGTAAGAATGCTAAATTCTTGGCTTCCATAGTGAGAAGCCACCAGGTAATACTGATAAGATACAAAACCAAAAAGTCAAGAAACAGTAATTTAAGTATCTATGTAGAATAATCAAAGTAAATAGCAAGAGAAAAGAATGTACAGTGGTTACCTCTAGGAAGTAAAAATCTGGGATGGAAAAGGGTAGCTATTTGTCATTATAAATATTATACCACATTTGACTGAAAGTATGTACATATATCACTTTGATAAACATGAATATATATATATTTAAAAAATCTGCTTACATCAGGCATTTCTAACCTTCAGCCTGGCTGTACCACACTTTTTAAATGGCTTATAATCAGGCCAGAGCTAAATTTACCTTGATGGCAGGGAATAAAAATCAATGTGCCCTCACATTGCCTTTCGCATAGTCAAATGATTCTTGAGGACTTTTTATTCTTTCCTTAAAAAGAAAATACTGCCAATATAATAAAAAGGGATTATTGGCTAAATGTTGGCTAAAATCATTTAAGATGGGATTTAGAATCTAACAGCATGCATTCTTGTCAGGGAAATAATGCTTCAATTATAATATAGAGCAACTAGATGGGTCTGTGATGCAACAATGTGATGCTTATTTCAGCCTATATTTTGAGGTGTGAAAAACCTCTTTCTATAATGACCTCTTCAGTGGGCGCATTTTAGCTGATGCCAAATCCACATCTATAGTGAAAACCATAAATAATCTACACACACCTCATCCCGCGTGTGAAGAGAGTAGAGGAAGCATGAACAGGAGAGTCAGAAGCATGGCAAGAATATACCCCCTATTTCCAAAAGATGCCCAAACAAAAGTATTCTCTTCCACTGTCAGACTATGGATTTGACTTTGTGGCCAAATTGTCAGCTGAGAAAACATGGCAATGAAGAGCCTATGGCAGAGAAAGGGGAGAATAGAAAAATCAGAATTAGTAGGGCTTTGATGGTATCTTCAGCCAGTCCTGCCCTGACTGAATGCTCCCCTATACCGTTCTTTCCTTCCTCCTTGGCTGTCCATCCTCTTCCCCCTCTTACAGCCTCCTCCCAGCTCCAATCCTCCGGCAAGGGAGCTCTGAGAAGGCTAAAGGTCATTCTGGACTCCTTCCTTCTCCCTCCTTCCTCTACCTATAGAGCTCCTGGAAGAAAATTTTGTGACTCTTACGTGAAGGTGAATACCCTCATTGCTTTCAACAAACAGTTGACCCCAGGCAATGCTTGGCAAATGCTCAATGCTGATTTTGAAACTGCACTGTGCTGGCACCCAAGCTAAGCAAAGTCAGTGGGGAGAGACAGAGAGATTTCACCAGCCTTTCATGAGGTGCTGACTGTGCTTTGCATGGGTTACCTCAAGGTCAAGAAGAAAATAGCAGCATTCCATCCCAGCTTGAGCCAGCACACCCTGGGAGAGAGATGTCGTCACCTGCCAGACAGGTGCTTGCCCATCAGATATTTGTCCCCTCTGAAACCTGAGAAGCTGCATTAATCCAGAGACACTGGAGAGCTGGCCTTCTGCTTGGGTTGTTTGTGTTTCTGTTGGCATTGTTGTTGCTGATTTTCTTCTTTTAATCTATAACAGTGAGTTAGTAAGAGGAGTGTGAGGACACCAGTGTTCCTAGAATCACAGAGGGAGATTCTGTGAAATCTTGGGGGGCGGGGGTAGGAGAAATGATTGGAAGGAAGAGTGGAAATAGCTGACGCTGAGGGAAGAGGACAAGTCCCAGACAGGGAAGAGCCTTCCTATAGGATCTATTCAATTTGCCTGCCCGGGCACCTCTCCCCTCCTTTGGGGGAAGCATGGCAGAATGGAGACGAGCACAGGCTCTGGAGCCAGGCAGGCTGAGGTGGGATTTGGGCTCCCTACTTACTAGCTGTGTGACTTTAGGCAAGTTATTAAATCTTGGGGCCTCAGGTGCTTCATCTGTAAAATGGAGTAATAGTACCTGTGTGGTTGAAAGGATTTAATGAGCTAATACCTGTAAATGCTTAGAACGCTGCCTGGTAGTGTAATAGTAGGTAATCAATATTGGCTTTTTTTCCCCAAGTCTACGTATTAATTTTATTACACAGAAAAATAAATACAAGATTCAAAAACTGAAATCCATTTCACCTGGTAATTAAAATATCATTCTAAAAGGAAGGCAGTTTCCTAAGATTGAAAGTCACCAAGTAAAATGAAGTCGTCTAATAAAATTCATCATTCTCAGATTCCTACTGAGGGAAAGAAGAAATTCTTTTCTCTGCGATGTTACTTTCCTAAGTGACTTCTTTTAATTTAAAAAAAAGGGGGGGGGAAGGGAGCAATTTTCCATGAGTTTTGATTATACAAATGCCACAAACAGCTTCTGAGGCTGAAGCTATGACAATGAGCTTCCATGTCACAAAGAGGAAGAGAAGTAAGTGGAAGAGAACAGTGCAGAGGAAACACAGTGACACTGCATTACAGTAGGTATTTACGTCTGCTATCCTCATCCAATGTAAGGTCAACAACTTCTGCAGGTGACGCCCACGTCTGCTGGGGAGTCACAGCAGTCCATGACTGTGTTTGCCGGGTGCTAACATACTGCATGCCAGAGCCATGCTTCCATGAAGAGACACTCTGAGGCACACCTCCTTGAGGATGAACCCACCTTGCATGTCGTTGAACTCCCACCATCTCCACTTCACTATGTGAAGAGGCAATATTAATTTCTTCATTGAGTGGTGCATTGCCAGCAGATGTTCTGTCACTTGCTAGGAATCTTGGATCCAAACGACCTGGTATCTCTGCAGTGATCCCTGAAACCTCTTCAGCATCGTCTGATGAGCTCGTGCTTGAGTCACAAGTCAGGTCACTATCACTGGTACTACTGTCCTGCAACAGGTTATATTTCTTTCGTACGGCAGCCTCCCGTTTCTGCCTCAGTAGCCTGATTCTCTCCTTGTGCTTTTGGGTCCGATGACCTTTAACCTTGGCAACTGGGCCATTCTGTTTATCACTGGATTGCCGGGTTTTCTTGGCAGCCATGGTGGATGTTTCACTTTCAGATCAGGACCGGTGAGACTTGCGCCCAACTGTGGCACCGGAAGGATCTCCTTCTACCGCTGTTTCTGCCTGGGAGGGTTCATTCTCCTCTGCAGAAGACAGCGTATCTGAATCGGCCAGGTGACCAGTAGAGGAAGTGGAAAGCATGCAGTGGTTAGAGGAGTCTCCCTCATAAACTCAGCCAGTTGTCGGTTTGTCACCCTCCGTGGATGCTAACTGAGACTCCAAAGAGTCCCTTCTCAGTTCCATCAACAAGCAGGGCATTGAAGAAAGAACTGTAGAATCCACCACACCATCTTTCAGAAACTGAGATTCCAGTTCCACAGATCCATCTTCCTCCTTAGCTGACTCTTGTTCAGATGTTTTTGGTGGGACTTCAGACTCAATGAGTTCTTCAACTTTTCCCACTGCTTCCTCCATCTTCATTTCAGACTTGCAAGTTAAATCATGGAGCAGAGTCTAGGAAACTACGTCAAAGATGCAACGGGAAAGCAACCCCTCCTGAAGCCTTCGCGAATGAAGCTCGTGGTGTTTGAATCCTTGAGCCACTCCAGGAGGGAGTCTGCTCCCTTCTCTCCCCACCTTTTTGCAGATGCCAACAGCTCGGCTCAGGGAGATTTGGCTGTGCTCCTCTCATGCAGTGGTATCAACATCCCATTCAAGTTTCTGGATGAACCTTGCACTCCTCGCAGACAGATCGCCACCTCCAAATATTGGCTTTTTCTAATGGCTTCCTGATACTCTTTAGGGAGCTACTCTTAGGCTCTGTGTCTGGGATGGAGCTGAACTTGCCTCTTCCAGCAGCACATAAATAACCCAGGACTGACCAATTGAAGCACCACCCACTTGAGCATAATAATTACTTCCTAGAATGTGGAGCACCTCTTAAGAAATATTACTCATGGGACCATAAAATTGTGCAGCAACTCTGTACAGTTTTGACAGTTTCTTTAAACACTGAACATGCCATGACCATAGACTCAGAAATTGCACTCTTGGACATTTTCTCAGAGAAATGAAAACTTATGTTCACATAAAAACCTGTACATGAATGTTTATAGCAGTTTTATTTGTAAATAGTCCCAAACTGGAAACAACCCATAAGTTCTTCAGTGGGTCAATAAACTGTGGTACCTCCATAACGACTACTACTTAGCGATAAAAGGGGACAAACTATTGATATATGCGACAAATCAGATGATTCTCCAGGGAATTATGCTGAGTGAAAAAGCCAATCACAAAACTGTAATATTTATAGAGCATTATTGAAATGACAGAATTATAGAGATGGAAATTAATGATTTCCAGGGGTTAAGGAGGGGGTGGAGGCCGCAAGGAAATGAATGTGACTATAAAAGGGCAACTTGAGGGGTTTCTGAGGTGATAAAAATGCCCTGTATCTTAACTGCATCAGTGGTGATAACCTAGTTGTGATATTGTACTACAGTTTTGCAAGATGTTACCACTGGGGGGAACTGGGTGAAGGGTACACAGGATCTGTCTGTATTATTCCAAACAATTGTATGTGAATCTACAATTATCTCAAAATACAATGTTTAATTAAAAAAAACCTCCCCCAGGTGATTTTAACATGTAGCCAAGTTTGCAAACAACTTTCCTGGGTCTTCAGCTTGCAGATGGCAGATCGTGGGACTTCTCAGCCTCCGTAATCACATAAGCCAATTCCTTAAAATAGATGTCTTATAATGTGTGTATATACATACACATATATAATGTCATATATATATATATATATACACACACAGACACACATCTTATTGGTATTGGTTCTGCTTCTCTGGATAAGTCTGGCTAATATACTCTACTTACTACCATCTCAACTTTTTGTGCTCTCGATGTCATGTTTTTATCTTACATATATTTCAGTCTCACAAGGAATTATTTTCATTGTCTTATAAGCAAATATTCATTTATATATACTTACATGTATACTCACATATTTTATTGCTATTTATTTCTTCCTTAATTTCCACACTTCCTCGAAAGCATTAAGACAACTTTTAGCTTTTCTTTCAATGCAATCCTGCTAGTGACAAATTCTTCTAGTCTTTGCTCATTTGAAATGTCTATTTTTCCTTCATTTTTGAAGGGTATTTTTCCTGCATACGTAATTCCACGTAGGTCACTGATTTCTTTCAGCACTTTAACATGTTATTTCATTGTCTTTTGACTTGAATTGTTTGTATTGAAAAATCACCTGCTCCTTTGAAGTATACGTATCATTTTTCTCTGTCTCTTTTAAGATTTCATCTATCTTTGGACCTCAACAGTTTCACTGTTTGAGACCCAGGTGTGGATTTCTTTTATTCACAACTCTTTGGATTTGTTGCCCTCATCAAATCTGTGATTTGAGTCTTTAATCAATTTTGGGAACATCTCTGCTAATGTATCTTCAAATACTGCTTCTGCCATATTCTCTCTCTCCTCTCCATCTGGTTATCAAATGACATGTTAACCTCTTCTCCATGTTCCATATGTTTCTTACACCTTTTTTCCCTATTTTCTATCCTTTTGCTTCTGTCAAGGTTTTGGTCTGTATATTTTCTATTGATTTACCTTCCATTTCTGTAGATCTCTTTTTAGATATATCTAATCTGCTTTTAAACTCACTGATGACTTTCTACTGGTTATAGTATTTTTAAATTCTAGGTTCTTTTATAAGTTCCAGTTCTCTGGTGAAATTTTTGATCTTGTTATTTCTTTTTGGAATATATTAATCATGATCATTATAATGATCAATATATGATCTTTCCAATATTTGGGTTATCGGTGGGCTTGCATCTACTGTCTTTGTTCTCCTAGTTTTCAAATACATTGTCCTGTGTCCTGTGTCTTTGCCTGCCTAGTAATTTTTTTATTGCATGCTGGGCATTGTGTGTGAAAAACCGTAGAGACTGTGAATGATATTATCTTACTTCAGTGAAGATTTACTTTTCTTCTGGCGGGCAGGTAGGGTAAGGGGGTGGAGGTGTCATCTTAATCCAATCAGGGACTGAGAGGATTCAAGACTGTTTTCAGTTTTGGTGAGGGTTGATCTGTTTCCGCTTTGCCCCTACTTCCAGGGCATAACCCATCCTAGGCATGTCCTGAATGTTCAGTGTCCTTGTCTTTTGGAGGAGACCCCTGGCTCCATGCCACTCCCACAGATGCCCAGACCCTTCAGGGTGTGGCCCTTCACCTGGGCCTGTCCTCTCTGACCATTTTGTTTTCTGGACTTCAATGCCCTTGTCAGAACTATTTGTTTCAGCCCATCCTTCATGAGAAGCTCTCTCTTGGGTAGTTAAGTTAGTTTACTTTGAAAAACTAATATTTCAGTGGCTGAATGTAGTTTATTTTTAAAATATCTATATTTTACTAGAGATATTTGAACTTCTAACCAAAAAAGACCTATCTTCTGCCTCTCCTTTGCTGTGGGATGCTGGGCAAATCACTGTACTATGGGATTGAAAAAAGGGCTAGGTTTTCTCTAGCTCAGGCATTTTATAGCTCCCTGACCCTAATGGTACACACCAAAGGACAGTTTTGTTGTGATAACTAAGATTGGACAGAGCATAAAAGGGTTAGCATCAGCAAACAGATTCATATTTTTTCAAAGGATTTTTAAAAATTCTATAAATGTTTATCATCTGATAGTTATGAGCACAACTGAAAGTAGAGAGTGAGAGGAGCTTGACCCAATCATACCTGCTATAGAGGATTAGGTTCTGAAGTCTAAGGCAAAAAATGACTTGTAGGTTGGTAAGTTGTAAAAAAAAAAAAAAAAGAAGAAAAGAAAAAAATCCTTGAAAAACTCTTAAGTGGCCCACAAAGTAGAATAAACATATTCATTTCTCAAGCCACACAGAGGACTGACATTCCAACTCTCCATACGTCCAAAAAAAAGTCAGTTTTCCCTTCAACACTGAAAGTATTTCTTCAGTTGACAAAGTATTTGGTTTCTATTTAGAGATCACACCTTATTCTTTAATGTTTATTTAAACACTAAAATCACATTGGTGCTGCAAGAAGCAAATGGGAACTGAGATCTGCTAGGAAAGAGTAGATCACATCTTCCAGTGCATATTTTTGGGGCGAGTGGACATCAGGTCATAAAGGAGGCATGACTGTGACAATTACCAACAGCATTCCCTCCCACCCCACCTGTGTACAATTACGTTCCCATGAGTTAAACATTCATGGTATGTGATTTTATTATAACAGATTATGGGAGAAGTTAGGAAAATATTTGAGGTTAAGGGACAAATAAGGGTCCACAAATTAAATTAGCCAGGGCACAGAGGTTACTAGCTATGCCACTATTTGCTCAAGAGATGGGGGGAAACCTTAGAGTCACATAATAAGGCTATGAAGAGTTGAAAAAGAAGTAACATATTTTGTGCACCTGTTAGTATGACATATCTTAAATATGCAATCACACTTACATTCCTTTAACAATGAAAAGGTTTTTACTAACAAGGACATCGAGGATCTACGAGGGAACCCCGCTCATCTATGTGGACCTATTCTCTTAGCCTAAGACGACCCAGCTACAAAGCACACATCTCCCATATGCTGAAAAGCTGTTAAATGTCTTAAATTTAGGGATCCCGATTATTATGAGCTCTCCATGGAGCTTTGCCCTCCACTTGGGCTTAAAGGAACACATTAATTAATGAAATATGCAATAATAATGGAAGCATTACTTGCTGGCTGTGAAGATTTATGTATACATAAAACCATGATCCAGACATCATTTTTGTGAAAAGTTCTTTACTTAAGGAAATGAGAGAGTAACCCATCACCTTTATTACACTTCAGGCAAGGGCAGGTGTAATTAAATTGGAAATATGCTCTTGATTGATTTCTAAGCAGCTCTGTCAAAGGGAGCTGTGATTCTGAACACTGATCAACAGTCATACAATCAGTAGAGCAATGAAGCAGGGACATGAGCCACCAGGAAGAGACCATCCTGCAAGGGATGATAACCGCTTCTCACTGAATCAGTGGAGGGGAATTCAGACACGTAATTATTAACAAGATCGTATCTGAAGGTGCCTGTGCTGTTTACACAGTGAATGCTTAAATGGAAGTAATTACACTTCATTGGAAGGCATCGACTGTCACTTCACTAGCCTTCGCCCTGGCCCACCTGGACAGATGTGCTTACGCCTTGCTTAGCTTCATCTAAATTAGACTCCATTGTAGGAAACAAGATTTGAAAGCAGCAACGAGAAACAGAAGCAGCTACATTTTGTTATTGACGGGAAATATTAGCACAAATAAAATATAAAAATGTATATCCAGTGACTAATCTCTTGTAGGAACATTTCCATGGATAAACTTCCCACATTCTTTCTTTTAAACAGAGACTTCAGCATCTTTCCCAGGAATCTTTTCCTGGGGGATTATGGTTGCTGAATCTATTTCCATATCATCATTTCGCAATAAGAAAGGTCTAAAGAAAGACTTTGAAGGATCACTACAAACCCACCAGGAGCGTTAGGTGGCCTGTATTCGTAGCACTTAATATGGTCGAATGATCATTAAAGTAATGAACTTAAAGCACATGACAGAGGTAAAGGTGTTAAGGAGAAACACACTCCTCTCATTACTTCCTCTTTAATTTTTCATTTACTCATTCTGTTGACCAAAGGTTGGCATGGTTACACTCAATCATACCATGATTGCATTACACACACACAAAATGTGAATGATACTCTACCACACCCATCTTTTGGGCTCCTACCTTCCCTCTAAACATATATAATAGACTTTTTACTTCAATTAAATTCCAATTTATAAAAGTTTGCTCTAACACGTCCCACTTGAAGTGCAGACATAACTGGGGAAGAAAACTTCACACTAGGATGTGGTCAGTTTGGCTCACTCACAGGCCAGCTTCACCTCACTCAAGATTTAGATCCCCACCTCTGCATGATGACAAGTCATGCTACGCACCACGCACTGCAGTAACTGTTATACATAGAATGTCTCAGATCTACTGTCCCTGTGTGCTGGATTAGGATTGAAGACAAAAATAAAAGCCACACAATGTGCCTTCTGATACCCCTTGAAGGGAAAAGACAAAGGTCCCCTCTTTGTGCTGTGCTGGAGGTAAGTGCAGAGACAGAGGCACACAGTGTGCTGTGGATCCTTCCCCAGCGGTGGGAAGGGAGGGGGTGAGCAGAGACTGAAGGAGAGCCAACCTTGCCTGAGAGCATTTTCTCTCTTTTTTCTTTCTCTGTTTCTCCCAAGTCAACCAATCCTTCTTTCTCTCACTTTCTTTTTTCCTTTCTTCTCCATTTTCATCCACCTCTTCTTTTACTTTCTTTGGTCTCTTCTTATCATCTTTCCTTTCCTCCCCTGCTTAGACCTTGGTTTTACTACCTGCCCCCACGACTCAAATAGACAATGCTGAACGAGGTTGCGTTTCTGGTTATTCCTACAAAATACCATGCCTTGTCATGTCTATGGGCTCCTGCACAGATGTCGCCAAGCACACCACATGTTCTGAAAATGCTAAAATGTGATCACACTGGGATGCTCACCAACTAAACATCAATCCAATCAATCCCCAGTCTGAGGTTTAGTAAGAAATGAAATATGAGGAAGGGAAAAGAAGTTCACTTAAATCTGAACTATTCACCACTGAGGAATATAAGCAAAGTCTTATATAGGACATTAGTGAGATTTGGGGAGAGGAAAGGACAAAACAGGCTTTTGTGGATTTAAAGAGTTTTAGTAAGCATCAAGACTCTTGGTTTGAGACCAATATAAACCGACTGCCTTTTAGCCTGACCTTTGGCAGTGCTCATGTTATTGGCATGCTGGTGGAATAATTTATCGTGCAAAGACGGCTTTCACATCATCAAAATTAAACACATTTGTGCTTTAAAGGACGTCATCTGGAAAGTGACCAAACAACCCACAGAATGGGAGAAACAACTTGGTAAGCCATATGATAAGCCATATATGGTAAGCCATATAATTAATAAGGGACTTGTACCTAGAATATATAAAGTTGTGTGTAAAATATATACAATTCAACAATAAAAAGACAAAGAAGCCAATTTTAAAAATGAGCAAAGGACCTTAACAGACATTTCTCCAAAGAATACATACAAATGGCCAATACGCACATGAAAAGATGTTTAACATCACTAGCCATCAGGGAAATGCAAATCAAACCCCACAATGAGATATTACTTTACACACACCAGTACAGCAATAGTCAAATAGGCAGATAATGACAAGTGTTGGCTAGAAGGTGGAGAAACTGGAACTCTCATGCACTGCTGGAGGGCATGTGAAGTGGTGGACCCACCTGAGAAAACAGTCTAGTAGTTCCTCAAAATATCAAACATAAAATTACAAAATGACCCAGCAACTGTACTCCTAAGTATATGCCCAAGAGAAGTAAAACCATGCGTCCACACAAAAACTTGTACACAAATGTTCATAGCAGACATAATCTTTATGATAGCTAAAAAGTAGAAAGTACCCAAAAGTTCATTACCCAAAGGATGGATTTTAAAATGTGGTATATACATACGATAAAATATTATTCTGCAATAAAAAGAAATGAACATGCTGCAACATGGAAGAACTTTGAAAACATTATGCTAAGGGAAACAAGCCAGTCACAAAGGACCACATAGTGTACGACTCCATTTATATGAAATGTACACATAAGGCAAATTTATAGACACAGAAAGTAGATTTGTGGTGGCCTAGAGCTGGGGCATGGGGGTGGTTGGGAAGTGACTGATAATGAGTACAGGGAATCTTTTCTTCATGATAAAAATGTTCTAAAATTGATTGTGGTGGTGGTCTCACAACTCTGTGAATTTGTATACTTTAAATAGGTGATGTAAAGTATGTGGATTATGTCTCAATAAAGTTTAAAAAAACATAAAAGGCTTCCTGGGCATTACAGAACTGGCTCCACAGCCAACCGCCACCCCCCCCCCCCCAGCTCTAAACGCTACTCGTACATCTTCTGTCATTGTGACAAACCACAAAATCCCCACAGAAATGTCTAAATTTCCCCTGACGGGGGAAACGTAACGTCCCAACCTATTGAGAACCATTGGAAAAGAATAATGCTGGAGGAAGCAATTGAGCATTCACTCTGGAGATTTCCAATGCTCTTGACAACAGATACTCATGCAATCTAAATCTTCTTAAACAACCCAAGTGTTCTCTGTCTTTTTGTTAACCTACATCAGATTCAAAAAACAGGAAAAATCAGAGCAACTTTCTTTTACGATGTTCCTTTCAAAATGCATTGGCACTGTGCCATTGAAAACAATCTCTCTTTTCCTTCTTTGTAGGAAAATACACCAGGACAAGGGTTGTTGAAGAAGGCATGAAAGTGATTGCTTGTGCTTCTTTGTTCTCTTGAGGACCATTCCTGGCTGTAGCTGGGAGACAGTCTCATGAATGCCTAAGCCAGGAGGGATGTTAGTGATCTGAGCCCAAGTCACTCATTTGCAGATGAGGACAATGTACTCAGAGAGGTTCAATGAGTTGGCCAAAATCACACAGCTATTAGGGCAGAAATGGGGGAAGAACCTAGCTACTACTTTAATACTCTATCATCATGATCTAGGGCTAGATCTGGATGGTTCGACCTTCGACACAGAGGCCTTGTGGCACAAAGCTGGAGGGCAGGATGTGCAGTCTGAGGGAGTACAGGATTATCCTACAGCCTGGTCAATTCGCCCCCTATATGTCCATTCATCAGCTCGAGATCTCCAGGAATGGCCCATCGATCACTGGGTACCTGAACGACTCAAGAAGACTCTGTAGCCTGCTTCTGCCCAAGATGTGAGTTTGGGGACACACGTCCATCTCTGGGTTCAGGGTAAGCCCAATGAACCCCATCACCCATGTTTTCACCAAGAATAGCACTAATGCATGTAAGGAAGGGAGACTACCTAGCAACAAAGAGGTGTACACTCAGAGCAGCACTGCCTGCAGTGAGCCTCCGAGAGCTTCATGGTCAAGTCCCCCTCTCTTTGGTATTTCCCAGAAAGGATTCCACCCTCATAGTTCCATTGTCACCTTGGCTACCACTGCATAGCAGGGCAAGCAGGACTGCTTTTTTTTCCAGCCCTCAGGAGCGACATTACACTTCTCTTTGGGGACTCTCAAGTGACAGGACAATCTGAAAATACTTCTTTGCAAACTTCACAGGTGAGAGTCTACAGAAAGGCATGTCAGTAAGTGCCTGGGGATATTGTACTTTGGAAGTTTTTTAGGTGCCCTCTGGACTTAGAGCGAGTGGATTTCACGAACATTTGACAGACAGATCGTCAAGCCAAGATGGAGGGTCAAGTTTAAATTCGGAGCTTGCCATCTGATTTTTTAAAGGCATTTTCACAGCAACAAAAGTTTTCCTTTTGCTAAAACAATTAGATACAGGAATTAAATGTTTCAATCCAATTCACATATCAAATTTAGCCCTAATTCCAGCTCTTCATCAGAAGGAACCATCTTCAGCCTGTAAATACATTTTATTTCAGGTCCTTTGGTCCAGGCACCCACGAGGGTATTGACAGTAACCCTGATTATAAAAAGAGCAAGTGATCGCGCACCAGCTAAATTCCCACACAGCTGTGGCAGACTGTGATTTATCTGGTGACCAACAGATGCTTCTGAATTTAAGACCCATATCTCTTAAATAGAGGCTTGAAAGGTCATGAAATATTTTGGTGCCTCCAAATTGGCATTTATTGACACTTCTTCCACACAGAGGAGACATTATAAATGAAGAAATATTTTATTACTAGTTAGAGCTTTGGACCCAAACTGGACCCACACTTTATGTAGCCTAGACCAATGGTTCTCTAACTTTTTGGTCTCCAGACTTCTTTATATTTTTTTAAAATGACTCATGGCTCCACAAAGCTTTTGTTTATGTGAGCTACTTTCCAGGATATTTACCAAACTAGAAACTGAGACTGAGAAAATTCTAAAATACTTATTAATTCATTTTCGAAAGAATAACAATAAACCTATCACATATAAACATATATAACATATTTTTAGGAAATATGACTATAGTTTCTCAAACAAAGACAACTAGTGGCATTATTTTACATTCTCGCAAATCTCTTTAATATCTGTCAAGAAGACAGCTGGCTTCTCGTTATCTACTTTTGCATTCAATTGCGACTTCTGTTGCAATACATTGTTTTAGTTAAACTGTATGAAAAACATTCTCACCTCAAACAGATGTTTACCTGGAAATGGGAGGAGTATTTTAATGGTCTTTTCAGATAATTGTGGATATCCTTCTTAATACTACACAAAAATTCAACAAATGGTAGTTTCCTAAAGCAAAGTAAGATCTTGAAATTTTGTTAATACACATTTTCTTCATTGACATGATTTAAAATCCACGGATTTCTCTTACATTGCCAATGGATCTTTTCCTCGTGCATGATTTTGTAACATCATGAAATGGTCATCTGGAAAAAACTGGTTCACTATTGTCTGCATATCTTCCAAATGTTGACATGTTTCAATATTACAGTACCAAAAACTCACACTTATCAATATCACCACTTATCTCATTATAAATGCCTGTAAGGTTGAAGACTGTCCAGCTAACAAGTTGAAGGCAAGTTTTTCAAAATTCTAATTTCCTAATGTCTAATATGTTTTAAGGGTTTGAAGTTTAATCATAGGCCAAAAATCCACTCAGTCGTTTTCCTTGAAGTGACCTGAATGACTCATTTTCAAGAAAATGCCTGTAAATACCCAAATCTGGGTAATCATAGTTTGTCTGTCAGTCAGTCTTTCAAGTATAAATGATGTCCCATGAAATAAAGCAGTCAGTTCATTATGCAAAGATCTGCCCAAGTGCCTTTCCTCAATACAATCATCATACTTCAGTATTCAGCAGAAGTGCTTTATATGTATTTCCCATTTCACCACACAGAATATGAAAAAGCCGTATATTCGAGTCAATTTTTAATAAAATTCGTAATTTTGGCTGCTTCATCAAGGACATTCTTAATTAAAACTGGCTTTTCTTTTTCCTAGAGTATATGTTGTAGAGAATCCATATCTGTGAGTACAGTTTGGTGCCACTGTTTCAATTTGTGTTAAAGCCCCAGAATTTTACCCCCCACTATTTTTGTAACGTCTGTGCAAATGTCAACACAGTGGAAAAGATAAAAAATATCTTGGTATTAAAATGAAAATAGTTTTGATCGGACAGAACCCCCTGAAATGATTTGGGGATGACCGGTGTTCTGTGGACCCCACTTTGAAAACCACTGACATTTTAAAGGCAGATCTAAGGGCTTCCCAATGACCCTCCTAACTTTTGTCCCACCTTGGTTCCCAAGTGGTTTAAATGGAGAAAGTGAAATGTTTCCTCCATGACGAAAAATGTCCCTGACTGTCCTATTACTTAACCATATGAAACAAATTTCAATAAAAGAAATAGCAATCCAAATGGGCAAAGAAATTCTAAAAGCCAAGAAAAAAGGTCATATGGAAGAAAGAACATTTAACCTCTTGGCTTCTCTCATGGAATACCCACCCAGGAGCATGGTGTCCCCAGACTCCTGACTGGTACAACCAAATCCTCCTGGGAGTGGAGTGAATTAGACAGCCCCCAAGGTCAACCAATGGTGCTAACTTTACCGTTCAGTGAGTGATCAGCAAAGTTTCAGAAAATCTCTGCACATAAATGAGGCTATTTTCAATGTTTTTCCTTTGTCCTAAGACCAATATCTCAAGATAGTTTTCAAATGTCTCTTCAATGCTTTCCCCAGAAGTTGTTTTCATATTTGATTTTCCAAAGTAATCTTTGGGTTTTAAAATTATATTATGTATTTTTAAAACATACTTAGACGTTTAGAAAACAATGTAAAGAACCTCCATATAAATTTTACTTGGATTGACAATTATTAAGATTTTTGCCACACTTGGTTCATCTATTACTTTTTCTTTCTTTCTTTCTTTCTTTTTGCCACCCTGCACAGGTGACTTGAACCTCTTGTTGAGGTTGTTTCTTTTTATTCACTGAGATGAGGGAGATTGAGAAAAACTGGGATTTTAGGACGATGGAGAGGGAACTGAACATTTGATTTCGCAGTAGGTTACGTTTGAGGTGCATGTTTGAGATGTACAAGAGGAGATAAAAACCCAATGGGATCTGCGACCCTCCTGGAGTCTCTCTGAAATGCTCTGTGAATTCAATGGGGTCTGTTCACTCTATCTCAAGGGAATGTGAAGGATTCCCGGCTCTGTATGAGCTCAGGAAAGTATTCTCCTTACAGCTCTTTGGCACGAGAGCTGCAGCCGAGGCTGCCAAGGAGCATGGCACACCGGATTTAAGGAGCAGAGCCTGAGGGCCAGGGAACGTAGCCCCCTCCTTCAAAATTGTTCAGCTCCGCGGGCCCCTGCACTCTGGCCTGTGATAGGAAGGGCAGCCCTTCCTTACCCATGCTCTCTGAAATGACCCAATGTTATTCTTCCGTTGTCGCAGCCAACAGGCTTCCATCAGGATGGCTGACTATACTCAGCAAACAGCGGTTTGGCCTCACCCTTCTCTCTGGAACACATTTTACTTCTTTCAGTATGGCTGGGCTAACACTTTTCCGAACTTTTAAGTTCTGCTTCCTTTTCGATTCACAATTGCACCTTTTTTTTTTTATTTTGTAAAATAAATTTATTTATTTATTTATTTTTGGCTGCGTTGGGTCTTCATTGCCACGCGCGCTCTTTCTCTAGTTGCGGCGAGCGGGGGCTACTCTTCGTTGCGGTGCGCGGGCTTCTCATGGCGGTGGCTTCTCTTGTTGCGGAGCACGGGCTCTAGGCGCGCCGGCTTCAGTAGTTTTGGCATGCGGGCTCAGTAGTTGTGGCGTGTGGGCTCAGTAGTTGTGGCTCACGGGCTCAAGAGCGCAGGCTCAGGAATTGTGGCGCGCTGGCTTAGTTGCTCCACATCATGTGGGATCTTCCCGGACCAGGGATAGAACCCGTGTCTCCTGCATGGGCTGGCGGATTCTTAACCACTGAGCCACCAGGGAAGCCCCACAATTGCACCTTGAAATCATTTCTCTCATCTGGCCTTTTACCATAAGTATTCAAGAGAAAACAGACCTCTCCTTTAACACTTGTGCTTAGAAATTTCCTCAGTGTCATTGCTCACAGGTTCTCCCACAAAACACTCAGATGGGAGCACAATTCAGCCAAGTTCCTTGCCACTTTGTACCAAAGATCGCCTTTCTCTAGTTTCCAGTAATACGCTCCTCATTTCCATCTGAGCCCTCATCAGAACGACCTTTACTATCCATATTTCTACCAACATTCTGTTCACTACCGCTCAGTCATACTCTGAGAAGACTGAGGCTTTCTCTGAAGCTCAGGGAGAGCTCTGTCCTCTCCTTCCAAACACTCAAGAGACTCACCCTTTACAGTTAATTCATGGCAATGGAGGCTTTTCCCAACATGCGCCCCTGGACTCTTCTAGCCTCTCCCCATCACCCAGTTCCAAAGTCACTTCCACATTTTTAGGTATTTATTGCAGCAACATCCCACTCTTGGCACCAATTTTTTTTGTCTTAGTCCATTCAGACTGCTATAATAAAATACCACAGGCTGAGTGCCTTATCAAAAACGGAAATTTATTTCTCACAGTTCTGGAGGCTGGAAGTCCACGACCAGGGTGCCAGCCAGCATGGTCAGATTCTGGTGAGAGTCCACTTCCGGGCTGCAGACTGCTGACTAGACTTCTTGCTGTGTCCTCAGCAAGGAGGAAGGGGTGAGCTAGCTCTCTGAGGCCTCATTTATAAGAGTACTAATCCCATTTATGAGATGTCTGCCCCCATGTCCTAATCACCTGGGAAGGTCTAACCCCCTAATACCTTGGCATTAGATTTTCGACATATAAATTTGGGGGGGGGGTACACAAACATTCAGAGCATTGTTTTATCTTCTGCCATTACTCTATCCCCACCCCGTATCCTCAGATTCCATCATTTTTTACTGCCAGTGCTAAGAAATGGAAAAAGTAAGTAGGCAATGGGAGAAGTGACATTTACTGAGTGCCTGCCTATATGAGACACTTGGCTGCTTCATTACATACGTTATCACATTTGATTCTCAAAGTAACCCATTTGGTGGGGTTTGTTACCCACATTTCAGAGATAAGAAAATGAAGCCTCCAAGGTACCCGTCTCCCCAGTCTGGCACAACTTGTAAGAATAGAAAAAGTTTATTAAGCCTGGATATATTTAAATCCAGAGTCAAGAAGAGGCTACACTATTTGCAAAAGAACCCCTTTCAATGGATGCAGCATAGAGTTACTCAAAGGAAAGGAGTCAGGGAACCTTCTGTTTGGAGTCCTGATACAGGTTTCAACAAAGCGCATCCCCCCTTGTGTGCCCAGGGCTATTGCCCTTTTTATGCTAGTGGGAGTTTAGACATGCACAACACTTGCAAAAAAGGCAAGAGACACAGGGACGTGCACACAATAAAATGTTAGTGAGGATGACTCCTTGGGGAGACAAAGGACGTATGAGGAAATGTTCAGTGTTTTTGCATTTTTGTGGGTTTTTTTATGGGTTATGTTTTATGATCAATCACAAATGATTATTCACAGGGGAAATGGTGTCTCTCTGAAAAACTGCTAGAAACATACTGATCTTAAAACGATGAGAAAAATTCAATAAGATGAAAAACAAATGGTGAGTAGAGGCAAAAGCGCTTCAATCCTTTGTCCTT
This sequence comes from Grampus griseus, assembly GCF_964374135.1. Taxonomy (NCBI): domain Eukaryota; kingdom Metazoa; phylum Chordata; class Mammalia; order Artiodactyla; family Delphinidae; genus Grampus; species Grampus griseus. The sequence continues at coordinate 103,449,862 of NC_139000.1, forward strand.
TCACAAGGACATGGTAATGATTCGGTACTAAGTTACAAATGACTTATCGCTAATGGTGTTGGCTATGTCTTGATGTTGGAATCCCACTGAAACTTATGGATAAATCTAAAAAAATTGATACAAATAAATTTATTTACAAAACAGACACTGACTCAAAGACTTCAAAAACAAATTTATGGTTACCAAAGGGAAGGGGGGTAGGGATAAATTAGGAGTTTGGGATTAACATATACACACTACTATTATAAAATAGATAATAACAAGGACCTACTGTGTAGCACAGGGAACTCTACTCATATTCCATAATAACCTAGATGGGAAAAGAATCTGAAAAAGAATGGATATATGTATATGTATAACTGAATCACTTTGCCGTACACCTGAAACTAATACACCATTGTAAGTCAACTATACTCCAATATAAAATAAAAATTAAATTAAAAATTAAGGGGGCTTCCCTGGTGGCGCAGTGGTTGAGAGTCCGCCTGCCGATGCATGGGACACGGGTTCGTGCCCCGGTCCGGGAAGATCCCACATGCCGCGGAGTGGCTGGGCCCGTGAGTCATGGCCACTGAGCCTGCGCGTCTGGAGTCTGTGCTCCGCAACGGGAGAGGCCACAACAGTAAGAGGTCCGCGTACCGCAAAAAAAAAAAAAAAAATTAAGGGACTTCCCTGGTGGCACAGTGGTTAAAAATCCACCTGCCAATGCAGGGGACACGGGTTCGAGCCCTGCTCCAGGAAGATCCCACATGCCGCAAAGCAACTAAGCCCGTCTGCCACAACTACTGAGCCTATGCTCTAGAGCCCACGAGCCACAACTACTGAAGCCCACGTGCCTAGAGCCTATGCTCTGCAACAAGAGAAGCCACCGCAATGAGAAGCGTGCGAACTGCAATGAAAAGTAGCCCCCGCTCGCCGCAACGAGAGAAAGAGAGAAAGCCCGTGCAATGAAGACCCAATACAGCCAAAAATAAATAAATAAATTTATTTATTTAAAAATTAAAAAAAGATCGTTTATAAAGACTAATTGCAACCAATAGTATCCATGGATAGATAATTCAATTCAAAAAGATTTTTTAGGAGCCTGTAAACACCAATGTACATTTATTGAGCATCCACTAGACACTAAACCTGGGGAGACCCATATAAACATAATAAATTACTACAATCGAACCCATTTTTAACGGAATATTTATTAACATCTTAGGGACAAAATGAGGGAAGAATCCCTAAGTGTTCATGAATATTCCACTAAGATGGGTTCAATTGTCATGTGACCTTTTGGAAATGCAACAGGACTTCACATTGATTTTAATATGCTGGTAGGTATTGTGATCTCCAAGGGCAATTAACGTACTGTCTTTCCAGAACCTGTTCCTTCATGGAGTGTTTTTATGAAAAAAAAAAATTGAGAAATGCTAGTGATGGGGAAAAAACAAATACGGAAAATGTCAAAAATCCAAAGTGGAATAAGATAAACATGTTAAAACAAGTACATTCTGTCACTCTTGACACCCCAGTTATAGCCCACAAATCACAGAACATAGAAAGAATAGCGACTATTGCCATGTGCACAATCTTAAAGGATTTTCATGACCTTGCTATGACAGCCATTATCATCAAAGGAAGCAAACTGATTGCTTATAGGCATTGGCTCATACAAAGCCATAAACATCCCAAGATGCCCCCCACCATCACCATAGCAACCGTATCCCTAATTACCAATTGTGCCAGCTCTGGTGTAGCAACCTCTTTTGTTCAAGTCTATGTTTTTGCAGAACTACTGCTCAAGCTCCCAGAATGAAAGCAGTGAGACCCAAGAGCACCACCTGGTGGCTACCACTCTCTCCTGCACGCTCCAGCCGGTTTTGAGGTGCAATGCCAGCCAATCAGAACGACAAAGTCTGCTCAACTGCATGAATTCTCCTGATTTCCAGAAAGAAATGCATCATGATCACATAGAATTTGCACAGTAATAAACTTCCACTCTTGGGACCTCCCTGGTGGCGCAGTGGTTAAGTATCTGCCTGCCATTGCAGGGGACATAGGTTCGAGCCCTGCTCGGGGAAGGTCCCACATGCCACGGAACAACTAAGCCCGTGCGCCACAACTACTGAGCCTGCGCTATATTGCCCGCGAGCCACAACTACTGTGCCCATGTGCCACAATTACTGAAGCCGGCGCGCCTAGAGCCCCAGCTTCACAAGAGAAGCCACTGCAATGAGAAACCTGCGCACCGCAACGAAGAGTAGCCCCCGCTCGCCGCAACTAGAGAAAGACTGTGCGAAGCAATGAAGACCCAATGCAGCCATCAATAAATAAATAAATAAATTTATTTAAAAAACCAAAAAACTTCCATCCTTATGTCAATGAAGAAAGAAGTCCCAAACCCAGGGGCAAACTCTCAAAATATAATAGGAAAGTAGGAACTAGAATGTGGAAATAGAATCATGTTTGGTCTTTAAGTTAATTTATAGAAAATAAGTCTCCCCATAGACTCTTCTCTGAGATCTACTGTAACAGCATTCACTATTGTCAGTAAATAATGCATAAATAAGTAAATAAATATTCCCTTTTAGATGAATAGTTAGCCCAATGTCATAAAGGAAAAAAGAAAAAAAGGGTGAAAGTGACTCTAGAACATTTTAGGATAGACAGTTATGGAACAGTAGCCTAGAGACACTCTTGAAGCCAAAAACCCTCTGAGACCTCCTGGTTATGTGAGCCCGCAAATTCCCTTTGATGCCAAAATTTGTTTGAGATGAATTTCTATTATCTGTACCAAAAGAATGCATATTAATACAGTGTACGTTCTATTCATTTGTTGTTCACTTTGAATTTTTTATTTCTCTTTCTCCCTCTGTATTCTGGGAGAAATCTTTAAGCTTGTATTACACTTGGCTTAAATCATCTGTTTGTGATGAGTGATTTATTTATTTTCCTATTCTAATACATGTCTTAATTCTGGCACGCATCTTTCTTTTCCTTCAATATCTCTCAATATTGGATGCATCCGCATATTTCTTTCTCTTTCTTCTCAGTCCATTTCATATTAATGTGTTTCCTTATCATCTTTTAGCTTTGATTTGACCTGTAGCTTCTTGAAGTTTATTGAAAGACAAAGCAGGTGCTATTTAAAATTTCTTTCTCTGTTCTGTGATAGTAAATATTTCTCAAAACAATACCAAGTATTCCTGTACAACTTGAGAGCTATGAAAGCCTTATTTTGCACTTTCGTCTCTTTTCACAGTCTCAGATTGGTTTTTCCCTGTTTACACATCCTTGAGGAAGGGCAATTCTAACTGGCCGAATCAGTAGATTCTATTTGTGCCCCTTCCATGTCCCTCTAATTTATGTAGCGTCATTATCACAGACCATAAACTAAAAGACAGGTTGACAATAATCTACATTACCACTCAGGGATATAGTAGCTTACGATGACAGAAGAGAAAAATCCATAGGGGACCCCAGGAGGCAAAATTATCCCTGTGCAAGTTCTTCTGCTTGCTATGGTGAAGCTGCAGCATTAAGAAGCAGCTTTCTCCAGGGAATTTTATCTTTGGTTTGACAGCACCCCAAGGTTCTCAGTTGGCTGCTCCTGGCTTTTTTCCTGGAGCACTTGTCCCCTGGGTCAGGGACCCCTAGGGCCCCTCTGGCTTTCTGCCTAGTAGAACAGTGCAGGGACACTGGCCTCCCAGTTCCTCCCACTGTTCTCTATTGTTTTTTCATAGCAACAGGAATCCCAAGATTCATCTATCCCTTGACCCTTTAAATTAGTGTGGGTGGTAGGCAGAATTCTAAAGATGGACCCTGATATTCCCATGCCCTGGGAATGGGGTTCTTCAAAGACTGTGTAGGTGCTGCTACAAAGGAATTTTGCAGATATTTTTAAAGTCTCAGATCCATGGACCTTAAGATATGGAGATGCCCCAAATTTACAAGCAGCTCATGCAGCTCAATAACAAAAAAACAAACAACCCAATCCAAAAATGGGCAGAAGACTTAAATAGACATTTCTCCAAAGAAGATATACAGACTGCCAACAAACACATGAAAGAATGCTCAACATCATTAATCATTAGAGAAATGCAAATCAAAACTACAATGAGATATCATCTCACACCAGTCAGAATGGCCATCATCAAAAAATCTAGAAACAATAAATGCTGGAGAGGGTGTGGAGAAAAGGGAACCCTCTTGCACTGCTGGTGGGAATGTAAATTGATACAGTCACTATGGAGAACAGTATGGAGGTACCTTAAAAAACTACAAATAGAACTACCATATGACCCAGCAATCCCACTACTGGGCATATACCCTGAGAAAACCATAATTCAAAAAGAGTCATGTACCACAATGTTCATTGCAGCTCTATTTACAATAGCCTGGAGATGGAAGCAACCTAAGTGCCCATCATCAGATGAATGCATAAAGAAGATGTGGCACATATATACAATGGAATATTACTCAGCCATAAAAAGAAACAAAATTGAGCTATTTGTAATGAGGTGGATAGACCCAGAGTCGGTCATACAGAGTGAAGTAAGTCAGAAAGAGAAAGACAAATACCGTATGCTAACACATATATATGGAATTTAAGGGAAAAAAATGTCATGAAGAACCTAGGGGTAAGACAGGAATAAAGACACAGACCTACTGGAGAATGGACTTGAGGATACGGGGAGGGGGAAGGGTGAGATGTGACAAAGCGAGAGAGAGGCATGGACACACATACACTACCAAATGTAAGGTAGATAGCTAGTGGGGAGCAGCCGCATAGCACAGGGATATCAGCTCGGTGCTTTGTGACCACCTGGAGGGGAGGGATAGGGAGGGTGGGAGGGAGGGAGACACAAGAGGGAAGAGATACGGGAACATATGTATATGTATAACTGATTCACTTTGTTATAAAGCAGAAACTAATACACCATTGTAAAGCAATTATACCCCAATAAAGATGTTAAAAAAAAAAAAGATATGGAGATGATCCAGCTAGGTCTGACCTAATGATCTGAGCCTTTTAAAGGAAAAAAAAAAAAAAAAAAAGAAGTCAGAGGGACTTGAAGCATAAGAAGGATTTGCTGTGTTCTTATCAGCGTGAAGATAGAGGGGTCATGTGAGTAGGAATGTGGGTAGCCTCTAGGAGCAGAGAGCAGACCCCAGATGCAGCCAGCAAGGAAGTGGGGACCTCAGATATACAACAAGGAGCAACTGGATTTTGACAACCTGAATAAGCTTAGAAGTGGATTTTTCCCCATAACCTCCAGATCGGAGTCCAGCCTAGCCAACACCTTGATTTCAGTACTGTGAGACCCTGAACGGAGAACCCAGCAGAGCCCAGGCTGTACTTCTGACACACAGAACTATGAACTAGTAAGTGGGCACTGTTTGAAGCTGCTAAACCCAACAGCAATAGAAAACGAACACAGGGTATATTAGTGAGTTTCTTCTAGAATTTCCTCTGCTCTCTTCCTGAGATGCTGCCACTTTCCTGGGGAAAGAGCTTCAAGTCAGCCCTCAGCATCTACCTTCAAACTGGATGTAGCCCTAGATGTATCAAGAATTCCTTGAGATAATGTTTCTACTTTACGTATAAGTAAAGCTCAGAAATATTAATTTGCACGATATTATACAGTTATTCATTATAGAGCTAAGATTTGAAAGCAAGTCCAAAGATCTTTTTTTTTTTTTTTTTTTGCGGTACGTGGGCCTCTCACTGTTGTGGCCTCTCCCGTTACGGAGCACAGGCCCTGGATGCGCAGGCTCAGCGGCCATGGCTCACGGGCCCAGCCGCTCCGCGGCATGTGGGATCTTCCCGGACCGGGGCACCAACCCGCGTCCCCTGCGTCGGCAGGCGGACTCTCAACCACTGCGCCACCAGGGAAGCCCGATAACCCTTTGTGTTTTGTTTGTTTTCTTTTGTTTTTTTTGGCTGTACCACACGCATGCGGGATCTTCCCGACCAGGGATGGAACCTGTGCTCCCTGCACTGGAAGGTCAGAGTCTTAACCACTGGACCGCCAGGGAAGTCCCAGATACCCCATTTTCCAACTATTTCCTCTCTCTGCTTCAGGGTCCCATCATCTGACAACAGAGCTTCATACTCATAATACTCTATTTCTACTTCTAAGTGAATGACAATCCCATGAAATAACAATGGAGAGAAAGAAGTAAGAAAACTAAACGCACATTACCATGACTGCGATATCCTGTTTGAGATATTCAAGACTTCTGAAACAAAATGCCTGAAACAGCCCAGTAATAAGATATTCCCATGTTCTTAAAGCTTCCCATATGCATACTCCTGACCTTTCATGGAACCATATGGTTTATATATAAAGAGATACAGTGACCTAAAGTGTCTCAGAATTTCTCAGTTATTCCTCTTGTCTCACTGAGGTCAGAGCATTTCAAGTGGCTCCAGAAGAGTCTTTTCTGCATAGATGTAAGGGCTCCAAATAAAATTGCTAACAAGAAAAAAATGTATGAGGGCTATATTTGCTTCTCATGAGAAATTTAGACCAGAGTAACGTGTGTGCCTCATTTCAAGGTTCCCAGAAGCATCTCCTTTGGGAATTCAAACCATCATTTAGTTTATCTCATTGAGACCATACAACTTGCCCAGGTTCTCTTAGCCTAGGAAAGAGAGCCAGAATATTCTCAGTGTTTTAGAAAGAACACGGGTTCTGTTGTCAAGCTGAGTAGAATTTAAATCCTGGTTCTGCCATTTAGAAACAATCTGGACAGTAGCCTCAATCTCCGAGATGCTCAGCTCCTTCTGGAAAATAGATGTAATAATGCCTATCTGGTAGGGTTATAGTGATGATTAAAGTAAACGAGGTAATGCAGGCAAAGTGCCCATGAGATAAAAGGCACATTGTAGGGGCTACACGTCTGTTTTCTTCTCCTGTCCCCAGTACGAAATATAGTTTTAAGGGTTTAACATTTCCCTTTGGTACTTATAAAGAATAAATCTGAAATTAAACAAATACCACATATAGTACTTCTAGAAACTCCATCAAAAAAGACATTTAGCATCTATTACCATTAGCCTGCAGAGAAGCCACAAAAATAGACCAGGGAAGAAAGTGTGAAGATCTCATGACAAATAAATTTAGAGACAGTTTTCTCCTTCCCTAAGGCAGATATGTTCCATGGTTTTAATTAAACTTTGCAAAATTCATCTCAATCCTTCCTTCCGTTCCTTTGAAATCTTTTCTGATACAAGTCTTCAGGCTTTCTTCTCTCCCCTATCTCCCCTATCTGGAGCCTCTATTAAACATGGACACACACACATCTCTATTAAACATGCACCCATATACCTGTACACACTCTCTCACTCGAACTGTCTTTCTCTCTGTCTCCGTCTCTCACTGTCTGTGTTTGTGTGTATGTGTGTCTCTCTCTCACTTCCTCCTTTCCTTCCTCCAACTCCCACCTCCTGCCCAAAAAGTTATTTCAATCCCTTGGAAGAAAATTGTAATTATATTGTATTTCCACAGGGAGTTCCTTCACTGTTTGGTTGGCAACAGGCTGATGTTCTGAATATAGAACCATGCGATTATTGTCATGGAAGGCTGTAAATAGACTTCTTTTCTTTGCAGATGATTTGATGACTCTTAATTACCTGTAGATTAAGTTCAAATTCCTTCACTTGACATTCAGGGCCCTTCCCAGTGACCCAATCATGCCAGGTTTATCTTCTGCCAACCCCATTGCATATGGGGTTCTGATCACTCTGGATAACTTACTGTTCCTTAAACACACCAGCCTTCCAGAGAACACTGCCTAGAAGTTGTACATGCCCATTGCCTTTACTCATGCTGTATGATTCCTAAAATGCCCTTTCTGCACACCTTCCATACCTGGTGATAGCCTCCTTACACTACCTGGCGATACCTGGCGATGGCCTCCTTACACTAAGGATTCAGCTCAAAGTCGCTCTTACTTGGCTTGGGCTAAGGAATCCCTCTTCTGTGTCCCCAGCAAACAACAATGGAAGCTATCACCTACTGGTGGTGTATGATTCTTCCCCAATAGAATACTACAAGCTTTGGGCTCCTTTTATTCCTATCTATCATTCCAGTGCTTTCAGTACATTAGTACAATACCAGGATGTGGCTAGGACAAAAATTTTATATAAATTTTACTAATGAAACCAGAAAATAAATCCAATATGATTAGATCCAATTATGACTGACAGAAAAAAAAGTTCCAAAAAAGGGTTTAGTTCTCTTTTATACATCTGAAGGGAGTTTGGTGCCCGTGGTGTTAGGGATCCAGGCTTCTGTGACCCTGTTATACACCCATGCATACCTCAGGATCCAAAGTGGTTGCTCCTGTTCCAGTTATCACACTCACATTCAATCCAGCAGGGGAGAGGAAAGGGAAGAAAAAGGACATACTCCTCCAATTCAAAACACTTCCTGTATAAATGAACTTATTTACAAGACAGAAATAGACTCACAGACATTGAAAGCAAACTTACGGTTACCAAAGGGGAGGGAGGAGAGGACTAAATTAGGAGTTTGGGTTTAAAATATACACACTAATATATATAAAATAGATAACCAACAAGGAACTACTGTATAGCACAGAGAACTATACTCAGTAACTTGTAATAACCTATAATGGAAGAGAATGTAAAAAAATATATGTATTTATATATATGTATAACAATCACTTTACTGTACACCTGAAACTAACACAATATTGTAAATCAACTCTATGTCAATAAAAAAATTTTTTAATAAAATAAAAAAAATAAAAACACTTCCTGGAAATTGTATGTACTATTTTCACTTCCTTGTCAGAAATTAATAAACCGGGGGCTTCCCTGGTGGCGCAGTGGTTAAGAATCCGCCTGCCGATGCAGGGGACAAGGGTTCGGGCCCTGGGCCGGGACGATCCCACATGCCGTGGAGCAACCAAGCCCATGCTCCACAACAAGAGAAGCCGCCGCAATGAGAAGCCCACGCACCGCAACAAAGACTAGCCCCCGCTCGCTCCAACTAGAGAAAGCCTGCGCGCAGCAACGAAGACCCAACGCAGCCAAAAATAAATAAATTTATTAAAAAAAAAAAAGAAATTAATAAACCAACAACACCTAGAATAGGGGAGGTTGGGAAGTGTAAAGTCTTTAAAGTTTTCCTATGCAAATTAAACACGTACTCATGAAACAGATTCCCCGCAACTGCAATGACTTATGATAATATGAAGTTATGCTCAAGAAAAGTTCATGTGCAATATATTTAGCATTAATTAGTTACTCTATATTCAAGTGTACATTTTCATATGTATTTATAGCTCTAGCTTAACTTTATCTCAATCATGTGTTAGGATATTATTGCAGTCACTGCTTCTGAAATTGCCTGGGTCAACGCTTAGCAAGATTACTCTCCCCAGCTTTGGTCATTAAACACAGAGACTCATTACTCCCTAATGGTGTTAATGAAAAACAGCTCATAAGCAAGTTATATAACTTAATTGTAATCAAGAAATCAGCTTAGTTATATTATTTAAAGAAATCACGGGGCTTCCCTGGTGGTGCGGTGGTTAAGAATCTGCCTGCCAATACAGGAGACACGGGTTCGAGCCCTGGTCCGGGAAGATCCCACATACTGCGGAACAACTAAGCCCGTGTGCCCCAACTAACGAGCCCGTGAGCCACAACTACTAAGCCTGCGCGCCTAGAGCCTGTGCTCTCAACAAGAGAAGTCACCACAATGAGAAGCCTGTGCACCGCAACGAAGAGTAGCCCCCGTTCGCCGTAACCAGGGAAAAGCCCACGTGCAGCAATGAAGACCCAACGCAGCCAAAAATAAAATAAATGTCTAAAAAAAAGAAATCACATCTTGAATTCACCGTCCCCCAAACTGAATCCTTCCCTATGGAAACTTCCCCATCCTCAGATATTCATATTTTCATCTTAATGGTAGCACCACAATCTGCCCACCTGCTCAAGCCGGAAACCTGGAAATCTACTAAGTCACAAAATTCCATTGATTCTTCCTGTTTCAATCCTTCCCTCCAGCACCTCCCCATGACACTCTTCATTCAGGCTCTCACCCTCCCTGACCTCCTCCTCCTAAACTTTCCCCGCCAGACTCCAGAGGTGCTTCGGGTCAGAGCCCCTTCCTTTCTGCTGTCAGAATGACTTTCCTAATTACAAGTGCATTGCTCTCCTACTTTAAATCCTCTGGAACACTCAACAGGAGAGAGTCCACACTCAAACTCCTACCTCTTCCAGCTACATGAAGAATCTGGATCCTGCCAATCCTTGTAGCTCTCGCTCCCAGCACTTCCCTTATTATTATCAATCCTTGCTTTAGGGAAATACTTTTCACTTCCAGAATGCCATGTAGCATTCCTACCTTTGCAGGGGCTGTTCTCTCAGTCTGGAAGGCCCTCTGTTCTCTTCCCCCTATGCTCTGCTTCCCATCCTCTGCCTGCCTGACCTTCTCCTGGTTTTCCTCCAAAAATCAGCTCAGATATCTCTCCTCTGTGTAAACTTCTCTGTCCTCTCACCCTCCTCCCAGTCCACTGAAGAGGGAGGCTTTCCTATAAAACATACTTTTATTATATGACTTTTCTCAATACTTTGAAACTTTATCTCATCTAGATGACAGGACATTTCAGAGAAAGAATTTAAAAAAAAATCTTTATTGGAGTATAATTGCTTTAAAATGGTGTGTTAGTTTCTGCTTTATAACAGAGTGAATCAGTTACACATATACATATATCCCCATATCTCTTCCCTCTTGCGTCTCCCTCACGCTCTCCCTATCCCACCCCTCTAGGTGGTCACAAAGCACCGAGCTGATCTCCCTTTGCTATGCGGCTGCTTCCCACGAGCTATCTATTTTACATTTGGTAGTGTATATATATCCATGCTACTCTCTCACTTCGTCCCAGCTTACCCTTCCCTCTGCCAGTGTCCTCAAGTCCATTCTCTACGTCTGCGTCTTTATTCCTGTCCTGCCCGTAGGTTCTTCATAACCTTTTCTTTATATTTTTCTTAGATTCCATATATATGCATTAGCATACAGTATTCGTTTTTCTCTTTCTGACTCTTTCACTCTGTATGACAGTCTCTAGGTCCTTCCACCTCACTACAAATAACTCAATTTCTTTTCTTCATATGGCTGAGTAATATTCCATTGTATATATGTGCCACATCTTCTTTATCCATTCATCTGTCGATGGACACTTAGGTTGCTTCCATGTCCTGGCTATTGTAAATAGAGCTGCAATGAACATTGTGATATATGATTCTTTTTGAATTATGGTTTTCTCAGGGTATATGCCCAGTAGTGGGATTGCTGGGTTGTATGTTAGTTCTATTTTTAATTTTTTAAGGAACCTCCATACTGTTCTCCATTGTCGCTGTATCAATTTACATTCCTACCAACAGTGCAAGAGGGTTCCCTTTTCTCCACAGCCTCTCCAGCATTTACTGTTTGTACATTTTTTGATGATGGCCATTCTGACCAGTGTGAAGTGATACATCATTGTAGTTTTGAGTTGCATTTCTCTAATGATTAGTGGTGTTGAGCATTCTTTCATGTGTTTGTTGGCAATCTGTATATCTTCTTTGGAAAAGTCTATTAAGTTTTCTGCCCATTTTTGGATTGGGTTGTTTGCTTTTTTCATATTGAGCTGCATGAGCTGCTTGTATATTTTGGAGATCAGTCCTTTGTCAGTTGCTTATTTTGAAAACATTTTCTCCCATTCTGAGGGTTGTCTTTTCATCTTGTTTATGGTTTCCCTTGCTGTGCAACAGCTTTTAAGTTTCATTAGGTCCCATTTGTTTCTTTTTGTTTTTATTTCCATTTCTCTAGGAGGTGGGTCAAAAAGGATCTTGCTGTGATTTTTGTCATAGAGTGTTCTGCCTATGTTTTCCTCTAAGAGTGTTATAGTGTCTGCCCTTACATTTAGGTCTTTAATCCATTTTGAGTTTATTTTTGTGTATGGTGTTAGGGAATGTTCTAAGTTCATTCTTTTACATATAGCTGTCCAGTTTTCCCAGCACCACTTATTGAAGAGGCTGCCTTTTCTTCATTGTATATTCTTGCCTCCTTTATCAAAAATAAGGTGACAATATGTGCATGGGTTTATCCCTTTCTATCCTGTTCCATTGATCTATATTTCTGTTTTTGTGCCAGAACCATATTGTCTTGATTACTATAGCTTTGTAGTAGCTTGATTCCTAGAGCTCTTTCTTTCGCAAGATTGCTTTGGCTATTTGGGGTCTTTTGTGTTTCCATACAAATTGTGAAATGTTTTGTTCTAGTTCTGTGAAAAATGCCATTGGTAGTTTGACAGGGATTGCATTGAATCTGTAGATTGCTTTGGGTAGTAGAGTCATTTTCACAATGTTGATTCTTCCAATCCAAGAACATGGTATATCTCTCCATCTGTTGGTATTATCTTTAATTTCTTTCATCAGTGTCTTATAGTTTTCTGCATACAGGTCTTTTGTCTCCTTAGGTAGGTTTATTCCTAGGTATTTTATTCTTTTTGTTGCAATGGTAAATGGGAGTGTTTCCTTAATTTCTCTTTTAGATTTTTCATCATTAATGTATAGGAATGCAAGAGATTTCTGTGCATTAATTTTGTATCTTCCTACTTTACCAAATTCATTGATTAGCTCTAGTAGTTTTCTGGTAACATCTTGAGATTCTCTATGTATAGTATCATGTTATTTGCAAACAGTGACAGCTTTACTTCTTCTTTTCCGATTTGGATTCCTTTCATTTCTTTTTCTTCTCTGATTGCTCTGGCTAAAACTTCCCAAACTATGTTGAATAATAGTGGTGAGAGTGGGCAACCTTGTCTTGTTCCTGATCTTAGTGGAAATGGTTTCGGTTTTTCACGATTGAGAACAATGTTGGCTGTGTGTTTGTCATATATGGCCTTAATTATGTTGAGGTAAGTTCCCTCTATGTCTACTCTCTGGAGAGTTTTTATCATAAATGGTGTTTAATTTTGTTGAAAGCTTCTTCTGCATCTATTGAGATGATCATATGGTTTTTATCCTTCAATTTGTTAATATGGTTTATCACATAGATTGATTTGCATATACTGAAGAACCCTTGCATTCCTGGGATAAACCCCACTTGATCATGGTGTATGATCCTTTTAGTGTGCTTCTGGATTCTGTTTGCTAGTATTTCATTGAGGATTTTTGCATCTATGTTCATCAGTGATATCGCCCTGTAGTTTTCTTTCTTTGTGACATCTTTGTCTGCTTTTGGTATCAGGGTGATGGTGACCTCATAGAATGAGTTTGGGAGTGTTCCTCCCTCTGCTATATTCTGGAAGAGTTTGAGGATAGGTGTTAGCTCTTCTCTAAATGTTTGATAGAATTCGTCTGTAAAGCCATCTGGTCCTAGGCTTTTGTTTGTTAGAAGTTTTTAATCACAGTTTCAATCTCAGTGCTTGTGATTGGTCTGTTTATATTTTCTGTTTCTTCCTGGTTCAGTCTTGGAAGGTTGTTCTTTTCAAAGAATTTGCCCATTTCTTCCAGGTTGTCCATTTTATTGGCATACAGTTGCTTGTAGTAATCTCCCATGATCCTTTGTATTTCTGCAATGTCAGTTGTTACTTCTTTTTCATTTCTAATTCTATTGATTTGAGTCTTCTCCCTTTTTTTCTTGATGAGTCTGGCTAATGGTTTATCAATTTTGTTTATCTTCTCAAAGAACCAGCTTTTAGTGTTATTGATCTTTGCTACCGTTTCCTTCATTTCTTTTTCATTTATTTCTGATCTGATGTTTATGATTTCTTTTCTTCTGCTAACTTTGGGGGTCTTTTTGTTCTTCTTTCTCTAATTGCTTTAGGTGTAAGGTTAGGTTGTTTATTTGAGATGTTTCTTGTTTCTTGAGGTAGGATTGTATTGCTATAAACTTCGCCTTAGAACTGCTTTTGCTGCATCCCATAGGTTTGGAGTTGTCGTGTTTTCATTGTCAGTTGTTTCTAGGTATTTTTTGATTTCCTTTTTGATTTCTTCAGTGATCTCTTGGTTATTAAGCAGTGTATTGTTTAGCCTCCATGTGTTTGTATTTTTTACATATTTTTTCCTGTAATTGATATCTAGTCTCATATCAATTACGTCCATCTTGTTTAATGTATCATTTAAAACTTGTGTTTCCTTATGTATTTTCATTTTGGATGATCTGTCCATTGGTGAAAGTGGGGTGTTAAAGTCCCCTACTGTGATTGTGTTACTGTCAATTTCCCCTTTTATGGCTGTTAGCATTTGCCTTATGTATTGAGGTGCTCCTATGTTGGGTGCATAAATATTTACAATTGTTATATCTTCTTTTTGGATTGATCCCTTGATCATTATGTAGTGTCCTTCTTTGTCTCTTGTAATAGTCTTTATTTTAAAGACTTGTTTTTGTATCCATTCAGTCAGTATATGTCTTTGTTTGGAGCATTTAATCCATTTATATTTAAGGCAGTTATCGACATGTATGTTCCTATTACCAGTTTCTTAATTGTTTTGCGTTTGTTATTGTAGGTCTTTTCCTTCTCTTGTTTCCTCCCTAGAGAAGTTCCTTTAGCATTTGTTGTAAAGCTGGTTTGGTGGTGCTGATTTCTCTTAGCTTTTGCTTGTCTGTAAAGGTTTTAATTTCTCTGTCAAATCTGAATGAGATCCTTTCTGGGTAGAGTAATCTTGGTTGTAGGTTTTTCCTATTCATCACTTTAAATATGTCCTGCCAGTCCCTTCTGGCCTGCAGAGTTTCTGCTGAAAGATCAGCTGTTAAGCTTATGGGGATTCCCTTGTATGTTATTTGTTGTTTTTCCCTTGCTGCTTTTAATATTTGTTCTTTGTATTTAATTTTTGATAGTTTCATTAATATGTGTCCTGGCATGTTTCTCCTTGGATTTATCCTGTATGGGACTCTCTGCACTTCCTGGACTTGGCTATTTCCTTTCCCATATTAGGGAAGTTTTCAACTATAATCTCTTCAAATATTTTCTCAGTCCCTTTCTTTTTCTCTTCTTCTTCTGGGACCCCTATAATTTGAATGTTGGTGCATTTAATGTTGTCCCAGAGGTCTCTGAGACTGTCCTCAATTCTTTTCATTCTTTTTTCTTTATTCTGCTCTGCAGTAGTCATTTCCACTATTTTATCTTCCAGGTCACTTATCCGTTCTTCTGCCTCAGTTATTCTGCTATTGATTCCTCCTAGAGATTTTTTTATTTCATTTATTGTGTTGCTCATCGTTGTTGTTTGCTCTTTAGTTCTTCTAGGTCCTTGTTAAACGTTTCTTGTATTTTCTCCATTCGATTTCCAAGATTTTGGATCATCTTTACTATCATTACTCTGAATTCTTTTTCAGGTAGACTGCCTATTTCCTCTTCCTTTGTTTGGTCTGATGGGTTTTCACCTTGCTCCTTTATCTGCTGTGTGTTTCTCTGTCTTCTCATTTTGCTTAACTTACTGTGTTTGGGGTCTCCTTTTTGCAGGCTGCAGGTTCATAGTTTCCGTTGTTTTTGGTGTCTGCCCCCAGTGGCTATGGTTGGTTCAGTCGGTTGTGTAGGTTTCCTGGTGGAGGGGCCTGGTGCCTGTGTTCTGGTGGATGAGGCTGGATCTTGTCTTTCTGGTGAGCAGGACCATGTCCAGGTGTTTTTTGGGGGTGTGTTTTGGGGTGTCTGTGACCTTATTATGATTTTAGGCAGCCTACGTGCTAATGGGTGGGGTTGTGTTCCTGTCTTGCTAGTTGTTTGGCATAGGGTGTGCAGCACTGTAGCTTGCTGGTCATTGAGTGGAGCTGGGTCTTAGCATTGAGGTGGAGATCTCTGGGAGAGCTTTTGCCATTTGATATTACGTGGAGCCGGGAGGTCTCTGGTGGAGAAATGTCCTGAATTCGGCTCTCCCACCTCAGAGGCCCTGGCCTGACACCCAGCTGGAGCACCAAGACCCTGTCAGCCACACAGCTCAGAAGAAAAGTGAGAAAAAAAGAAAGAAAGAAAGAAAGAGAAAGTTATTAAAATAAAAAAATTATTAAACATAAAAAAATTAAAAAGTAATTTAAAAAAAAGAAAGAAGAGAGCAACCAAACGAAAAAACAAATCCACCAAAGATAACAGTGCTAAAAACTATATTAAAAAAAAATGGACAGACAGAACCCTAGGACAAATGGTAAAAGAAAAGCTATAGACAAAATCACACAAAGAAGCGTACACATACACACTCACAAAAAGAGAAAAAGGAAAAAAAATATATATCGTTGCTCCCAAAGTCCACCACCTCAATTTTGGGATGATTCGTTTGTCCAATCAGGTATTCCACAAATGCAGGGTGCATCAAAGTTGATTGTGGGGATTTAATCCGCTTTTCCTGAGGCTGCATGGAGAGATTTCCCTTTCTCTTCTTTGTTCTCACAGCTCCTGGGGCTCAGCTTTGGATTTTGGCCCCGCCTCTGCGTGTAGGTCGCCGGAGGGCGTCTGTTCTTCGCTCATACAGGACGGGGTTAAAGGAGCCGCTGATTCGGCGGCTCTGGCTCACTCAGGCCGTGGGGGAGGGAGGGGTACGGAGTGCGGGGCGAGCCTGCGGCGGCAGAGACCGGCGTGACGTTGCACCAGCCTGAGGCGCGCCGTGCGTTCTCCCGGGGAAGTTGTCCTTGGATCCCGGGACCCTGGCGGTGGCGGGCTGCACAGGCTCCCCGGAAGGGGGGTGTGGAGAGTGACCTGTGCTCGCACACAGGCTTCTTGGTGGCTGCAGCAGCGGCCTTAGCATCTCATGCCCGTCTCTGGGGCTGGCCGCGGTCGCGCCTGTCTCTGGAGCTCCTTTAAGCGGCGCTCTTAATCCCCTCTCCTCGCACACCAGGAAACAAAGAGGCAAGAAAAAGTCTCTTGCCTCTTCAGCAGCTCCAGACTTTCCCCCGGACTCCCTCCCGGCCAGCCGTGGCGCACTAACCCCCTGCAGGCTGTGTTCACACCGCCAACCCCAGTCCTCTCCCTGCGCTCCGACTGAAGCCCGAGCCTCAGCTCCCAGCCCCGCCCGCCCCGGCGGGTGAGCAGACAAGGCTCCCGGACTGGTGAGTGCCGGTCGGCCCTGATCCTCTGTGCGGGAATCTCCCCGCTTTGCCCTCCGCACCCCTGTTGCTGTGCTCTCCTCCGCGGCTCCGAAGCTTTCCCCCTCCGCCACCCGCAGTGTCCGCCCGCGAAGGGGCTTCGTAGTGTGTGGAAACCTTTCCTCCTTCACAGCTCCCTCCCACTGGTGCAGGCCCCGTCCCTGTTCTTTTGTCTCTGTTTTTTCTTTTTTCTTTTGCCCTACCCAGGTACGTGGGGGGTTTCTTGCCTTTTGGGAGGTCTGAGGTCTTCTGCCAGCGTTCAGTAGGTGTTCTGTAGGAGATGTTCCACGTGTAGATGTATTTCTGGTGTATCTGTGAGGAGGCAGGTGATCTCCGCGTCTTACTCTTCCGCCATCTTGAAAGTCTCTACAGAAAAAGAATTTTTATTGTGTCTATTTATATCCTCAGAAACTTGCACAATAACTAAATCATAATAGGATTTCAGCAGAACGAAAAGCTATACACATAAATTAGAGTTCTGTGTGTTTATGCATGTATAATTTTATATGGTTAAGAATTACTAAATTATATATAGTTTGATGTCATGCTTTTTTCACTTAAAGTTATATAATTTTTTTTCACATGGTCTGCTGAATCAAGCTCCCTATAACATTTGAAATGTTTCCAAACATTCATTGTATAACTAACTGTCCCATACTTTTTAAATTATTTCCCTATTGACAGACAGTAACATTAGTTGCATTTTAATATATTTAATACCCTGATGAGCATTATTGTCCATAAACTTTGTATTTCAGAATATTTCTTTAGAATAGTTTCCTAGAAAGAAAGTAAATCAATGGTTATGGACATTTTTTAAGGGTCCTGTTATATATCACCAAATGGTTTGCTAAAATGGCCAAACCCATTTGGATTCACAAAAGTAGTACATGACAGGGAGCATCACACTTTAAGAGAGATATAGGCTATCTAGAAAGCCTCTAGAGAAAATAAACATTATATGCAAGTAATCATTGGAGATACATGGAAAGTTTACCTGAGGAGAAGGGTGGACATGTTAGATATTTTAAAATATCTATCATGAGGAAGATATTATGATAACAATATCATGAGGAAGAGGAAGTAAACTTTGGTGTCATTTCAGAAAACAATGATGGAATATCACTAGTTACTATTCACTGAACATTAGCTGTGTGCCAGGCGCTGTGCTAAGCATTTTAGCTATAGTAGTTATTGAATCTTTATTTTAGAGATAGATAACTAAAACTCCAAAAGGTTTAGTCACTTACCAAGAGTCACAGAGCTAATTAACAGCAGATCCAGTATTCATAAACTCAGGTTGAAATGATTCTAATGGTCATCTTCAACCACTACACCAAGACTTCCCAAACTTTTCCACCACAATGACCCTAATGGTAGAGAAGAGAGCAAGCCAATCCTTGGGGTATGTGGAGTATAGTGAATCTCTAGAATCCTTTGTTTTTTCCTCACACTTTTGCAACTGCTATGGAAAACAGTGTGATAGTTCCTCCAGAAATTAAAAACAGAATTACCATGTGATCCAGCAATGCCATTTCTGGATGTATAGCCAAAAGAATTGAAGGAAGAGTCTTGAAGAGATATCTGTACACCTATATTCATATCAGCATTATTCCAATTAGCCAAGTAGTGGGAGTGACCCAAGTATACATCAATGGATGAAGGGATAAACAAAATATGTACAATGGAATATTATTCAGCTTTAAAAAGGAAGGAAATCCTGTTACATGCTACAACATGGATGAAGCTTAAGGACATCATGCTAAGTGAAATAAGCCAGTCACAAAAAGACAAATACTGTCTGATTCCACTTATGTGAGGGTATCTAATGCAGTCAAACGTGTAGAAATAGAAAGTGGAATGTGGTTACCAGGGGCTGGAGGGTGGGGGGAAAGGCAAGTTGTTGTTTAATGGGTGCAGAGCTTCAGCCTTGCGAGATTAAAAAGTTCTGGAAATCTGTTTCACAACAATGTGAATATAATGAATATTACTGAACTGTACACTTAAAAATGGTTAGGATGGTAAATTTTACATTATGAGTTTTTAATACAATAAAAATATCTAGGTGCATTTTTGTTTGGTATTTGATTTTTATATTTTATCATAATAATATTTTCCCCCAACTTTCCGATAAAAACAATCTTCTAGGAAGATGTACAATTTTTGTCTTGTAGCTTTGTATATCCCTGAATATCGTGTGCCAGTTTGAGAAGCATTACTCTGCAGCACGCTTCCAAGGAATCCAAACTCAACATTATCCATGAGGTATTGTAGTTTTCATATTTTCACCCAGAGAAACAAGTAGCTATTGTCTTTCTGTTTTGTTTTGGGGTTTTTTTTGCGGGGGTGAGGGTTGTTTGTTTGTTTTTGGAGTGTTAAGAGGGAAGAGAATATTGTATACGATAGTATTTTGTACTGAAGTATAGTTAATTTACAGTGTTGTGTTACTTTCAAATATACAGCAAAGTGATTCAGTTATACATATATATACATATATTCTTTTTCAGATTCTTTTCCATTATAGGTTATTACAAGACACTGAGTATAGTCCCCTGTGCTATACAGTAGGTCCTTGTTGTTTACATATTTTATGTATAGTAGTGTGTATATGTCCATCCCAAACTTCTAATTTATCTTCCCGCACCCTGTGCTCTCTCCTCTGGTAACCATAAGTTTGTTTTCTATGTCTGTGAGTCTATTTCTGTTTTGTAAATCAGTTAATTTTTTCATGTTTTTAGATTCCACATATAAGTGATATCATATGAAGTTTGTCTTTCTCTGTCTGACTAACTTCACTTAATATGATAATCTCCAGGTCCATTCACATTGCTGCAAATGGCATTATTACGTTCTTTTCTTTGGCTGAGTAATATTCCATTGTGTATATATACCACGTCTTCTTTGTCCATTCCTCTGTCAATGGACATTCAGGTTGCTTCCATGTCTTGGCTATTGCAAATAGCACTGCTATGATATTGGGGTGCATGTATCCTTTTGAATTACAGTTTTGTCCAGATATATGCCCAGGAGTGGGATTGCAGGATCATATGATAACTCCATTTTTAGCTTTTTAAGGAATCTCCGTACTGTTCTCCATAGTGGCTGCACCAATTTACATTCCCACCAACAGTGTAAGACAGTTCCCTTTTCTTGATACCCTCTCCAGCATTTATTGTTTGTAGACTTTTTAATGATGGCCATCCTGACTGGTGTGAGGTGTGAGGTGATACCTCATCCTAGTTTTTATTTGCATTTCTCTAATAATTAGCAATATCGAGCATTTCTCATGTGCCTGTTGGCCATCTGTGTCTTTCTGTTTCTAATTTTATTGATTTCTGCTCTTATCTTTTTGCTTTCCTTCTGGCTACTTTGGGTTTATTTTGTTCTTGCTTTTCTAAATCCTTAAGGTGAAAACTTAGATAATTGATTTGAGATCTTCCCTCTTTTCTAATATAAGCATTTAAAGTTATAAATTGCTCTTTAAGCATTTCTTTAGCTGCATCTCATAATTTATGATATATTGTGCTTTTTTCATTTAGTTCAAAGTATTTCTAATTTTCCTTGTGATTTATGCTTTCCCTCATGGGTTATTTAGAGTGTGTAGTTTAATTCCCAAATATTTTAGAGTTTTCCAAAGATCTTTCTGTTACTCATTTTCTGCTTTAATTCCCTAGAGTCAGAAAATTTATTTTGTATGATTTCCATCCTCTTGAACTTTTTTTTTTTTTTTTTTTTTTTGGCGGTACGCGGGCCTCCCACTGCTGCGGCCTCTCCCGCCGCGGAGCACAGGGTCCAGACACGCAGGCCCAGCGGCCACGGCTCACGGGCCCAGCCGCTCCGCGGCATGTGGGATCTTCCCGCACCGGGGCACGAACCCGCGTCCCCTGCATCGTCAGGCGGACCCCCAACCACTGCGCCACCAGGGAAGACTTATTATTGAACTTTTTGAAACTTGTTTTATGGCCCAGAATTTAGTCCATCTTGATGAATTCCATGTGCACTTAAAAAAGGATGTATACTCTGCTGTTGTTGGATATAGTGTTCTAGTTGGTCAACTATTTCTCCTTTCAGTTTTAAGTTTTGCCCCATGTATTCTGAAACTCTGTTATTAGATGCACATATATTTAGAATTGTTTTCTCTTGATAAATTGCCTCCTTTATCATTATATATTGTCTCTTTTTATGCCTGGTAGTAATTCTGAAATCTTACTTAGTCTGATAAGAATACGGTCACTCCAGCTTTCTTTTGACTAGTGCTTACATGATATATCTTTATCCTTTTACTTGTAACCTATCTTTGTATTTATATTGAAACTGGGTTACTTGTGTCTAGCCCTCTATGCTTTGTAATTGGAGTGTTTAGACCATTTAAGTTTAATGTAATTATCAACATGGTATATTTGAAAGTTGTTAAGAGAGCAAATCTTATGAGTTCTCATCACTAGGGGAAAAAACAATTTTGTGTGTGTTTCTATACAAGATGATAAATGTTAACTAAATTTATCATGGTAATCATTTCACAATATATGTAAGTCAAAATCATTAGACTGTACACCTTAAACTTATACAGTGCTATAGGTTGATTATATCTCAATAAAACTGTAAAAGAGAAAGTAAAGAAAAATATCTATATGGTTAGATATAAATATACCATTTGCTATTTGCTTAACAATTGTCCCAGAGTTTTGTTCCTTTCTTCCTATCTTGTTTTGGATTGGATTGGACTTTTTAATATTACACCTTATCTCCAGTCTTGCCTCATTAGCTTTATCTCTTTGTTTTTGTGGTTGTCATCTTCTTTGTTGTCATCATCACTGTTTTAGTTGTAGCCCTCGGGCTAGTTTCTACTGTACAGCGAAGTGAAGTAGCGTTCCCTGCTATACAGCAGGTTCTCATTAGTTATCTATTTTATACATATTAGTCATATTAGTGTATATATGTCAATCCCAATCTCCCAATTCATCCCACCCCCTCTTTCCCCCCTTGGTGTCCATATGTTTGTTCTCTACATCTGTGTCTCTATTTCTGCCTTGCAAACTGGTTCATCTGTACCATTTTTCTAGATTCCACATATATGTGTTAATATATAATATTTGTTTTTCTCTTTCTGACTTACTTCACTCTGTATGACAGTCTCTAGGTCCATCCACGTCTCTACAAATGACCCAATTTCATTCCTTTTTATGGCTGAGTAATATTCCATTGTATATGTGTACCACATCTTCTTTATCCATTTGTCTGTTGATGGACATTTAGGTTGCTTCCATGACCTGGCTATTGTAAACAGTGCTGCAATGAACTTTGGGATGCATGTGTCTTTTTGCATTATGGTTTTCTCTGGATATGTGCCCAGCAGTGGGATTGCTGGGTCATATAATAATCCTGTTTTTAGTTTTTTAAGGGACCTCCATACTGTTCTCCATAGTGACTGTATCGATTTACATTCCCACCAACGGTGCCAGAGGGTCCCTTTTCTAGTGGCTGTTTTTAAATCTTTGTCTGTTAATTCCATCATAGCTGTCATTTCTATATTTGCTTCCATAGATTTTTCTCCTGATTATATGTAATATTATCATGCTTCTTTGTATGCCTGTATGTAGATTTTTATTAGATGCCAGATATTTTAAATTTTACATCGTTGGACCCGGTTTGGACTTTGTTCTGGCATGCGTATAATTTACTTGAAAGCAGTATGATTCTTTCAAGGCTTGCTTTTAAGTTTTGTCAGAGTGGGTCCAAATTAGCCTTTTGTCTGTGAGAAGGTGCAGATCAGGAGAAAAGAATCAAGTCCAAGGACAAAGTGAATGGAGAGGAATAGGACTCAGGAGCCAAGGACAGAGCACAGAGGAGTGGATAGATCAAGGAACTAAGACTGGCACAGCAGAGGAGTCACATTCCTGCAAAAGTCACTGGGGTGGAGTGGGAGGGAGTTTGTGTTCATATGTAACACTGAGTTAGGTTCTGGGCTTGGATCATCATAAGCAAGTTTCTCACTTACATTCAGAGGCTGAGTGTGATGTGGACATTCTCTTGGTGAACATCTAGCATACTTTGTCTCCACCCACTCAAAGGAAGAGCTGAGTCGGCTCCACGTATTAACCAAAATTCTTGCCACACAATTACAAAATGACCTCTAGGGGGCATTGCAGACCCCGTTGAAAACCACTGGTTTGGGATCTCAGGATTTAAAATATGCCCTTACCCTGCCCTTTATTGGCACCAGTTTCTCAGCTTGCCACATCATGAGAGGCTTCCCAAAAGCCCTTTCCTTCAGATACTCTTCCTGGATGAGGAATTCATTTACTTCTGTGGCTGCAGCTATTGCCCAAGGTTCGTGGCTCCCACACCTATATCCCAAGCCTCGTCCTCCTGTGCCTGCCTCTTCCTGTCTGCTCAAAGTCAGCTCACTCATTAAACCTCAGCTTAAGTGCCACCTATGCCATGAAGTCTTCTCCAATGCCTCCAGTTGTCAGTAACCCGTCCCTCCTCTTGCCCTCAGAGATGTTGCCAATGGTTTAGTTCTTAATTGTGCAGAACTCCTCAAGCTGGAGTCCTGATTCTCTCCCTAAAAACCTGGAGAATGGCTTGTTAAAATGGAATTGCCAAGGAAACATCCTCAAAAGATAATAATCTCAATAAGCCTGGTCAATTATTTTCATTTACAAACACCCACATCAAAGAAATGTATATCTCATCAAACTCTCAGGGATTTTGATACAAACTGAAATTGGAAGAAAAATTACCTTGGGCGTTTCATGTATGTCCCACATGGTTGTCCCCATTGAAAGGTTTTGTAAACCTTTTCAATGTGAGAATTGTTTTTTAATGCTTGGAAGTGAGCTCCATGCTGGACATATAATTGGAATTTTTAGTTTTCAGCATCAGGAATTGGAGATTAATGGGACCCAGGGGGGTCTTGGTGATGGGTTTTATTCTCCTGCATAATCTGGATCAACCACCTTTATTCCTTGATGTGTGCAATTGATAGTGTTTTCTGAGTCCTATATACAGTGCTTCAGTAAAATTCAATACAAAGGAAGCTTCAAGACAAGTACCCTGGCCTTTCTTTCAACCAGATTACTGCCTCTAATCCCATCCTCTACAGACATGCTGGAGCAGCCATTGCCTGGGACCCAAAGATTAATAAAACTAGTTTCTGTTTTCAAGGAATTTCAAGTCTAACATCTGAGAAAGATAGGTAAATATAATCATACAGTAATCAAAACATCTAAGAGGTACAGAAGTATTGGCAGAGTCAGGGAACTTAATATCTAAACTGAGTTTAAAAGGATGCATAGGAATTAATTCAACCAGGCAGGGAAGAGCAACTTAAGCAAGGGAACCTAAATGTGCAAACAATGGAGGTGTGGATCAACAGGGTTTATCAGGGAATGAATGGGAAGTGCAGCAGTTTGGTGAAAGAGGGTGGTGGGAATGGACCTTCCTCTTGACCTTGGGTATTCCAATGAAAAGATGAAGAAGCTGGTGGGATACATTTGTGGGACTAGACCCTTGAGGTCACTCTTGTCTCCTTTTACTCAGAAGCAGACAGTTCTTTTTTTAAAATTTTTTTTTATTAATTAGTTTATTTATTTTTGGCTGCATTGGGTCTTCGTTGCTGCACGTGGGCTTTCTCTAGTTGCGGTGAGCAGGGGCTACTCTTTGTTACGGTGTGCAGGTTTCTCATTGCGGTGGCTTCTCTTGTTGCAGAGCATGGGCTCTAAGCACACGGCTTCAGTAGTTGTGGCACATGGGCCCAGTAGTTGTGGCTCGCAGCTCTAGAGCGCAGGCTCAGTAGTTGTGGCGCATGGCTTAGTTGCTCTGCGGCATGTGGGATCTTCCCTCAGCAGGGCTCGAACCTGTGTCCCCTGCATTGGTGGGCAAATTCTTAACCACTGCGCCACCAGGGAAGTCCCCAGAAGCAGACAGTTCCTGATGGTATGGTCACAGCCTCTCACTTTCTCAAGCACAGCAGGTTTCCGAAGCCCCTGGGGTTACAGCTTTGGGCTCCTTATTCATTCTAGGGCAGTGACTTTCCAAAGGTTTGACTGCAACTTCTAGTAATAAATACATCTTCTTTTCCCACTTAGGTTGTTATATAATATTGAGCAAAGAATTTGAAAAAGAATAGATAACATGTATATGTATAACTGAATCACTTTGCTGTACACCTGAAACTAACATGACATTGTTAATCAACTGTACTCCAATATAAAATAAAAAGTTAAAAAAAATACATCTTATGCTATGACCTGGAACTTACATACAAATATAAAATTGAAATACAATTTCCATAAAACAATATCTCCATTACTGCCTGGAATCACTTTGATATGTTATTTTCTATTTCCGTTTCCATTTAAATTCTCTTCTGTTCCTATTTTTAAAAACTTAAATTTGGGTGGCACACACTAAGTTGATTTCACAATCCAATGAGTTACAACTCGCAGTCTGAGGAACACTGTCCTAAGACATATCCTAGTTCGAGAGTGTTGAGAAGCAGCACAGTGCAGGAGCTAAGAACTTGGACTCTGGAAGCAAAACACCAGAATTGACATCTTTGTTCTCTCACTTACAACCTGTGTGGCCTTGGGCAAGTTACTTAACCTTTCTAAGCCTCAGCTGCCTTGTCTGCAAAATGGGATAATAGAGTTGTTGTGAGGATTAAGTGAGTATATATATATATATATATACTGACTCAGAAAATTGTCAGGCATCTAGTAAATGTTGCCTATGTGTTAGCTGCCACCACCATCATCATCATCATCATCATCATCTCTGATCCCTCCTGTTATCCTATTCTAAAATGAAGCTAAATTGCAGTACCACTAGTGGGGGCAGAGGGGATAGCAATACCAAACGATTTATTTACAAAGCTGTACAAAACTACAGTGTGAGGGGCAGGGTGGGGAGGTGCCCTGGGATCCTGTTCACACAGGCTGCCCCCACCCCACTCCTGTTTGCAGGGATAGGAGGAGGGAGACTCCTTTCCCAGCCGTGGTTTGGCGTTCTGGATAAAGGGATGACTGCTGGATCTGAAATGATCCCCTTTGCTTTCCCCTAACAAACGTTTTATTTCCTCACTAGCTCGCTGTTTGTGACCACCTAGCATCCCACACCCCTAAAGTGAGGACTTCCTTCTTACTCTGCATCTTGGGGACCACATTAGAATGTCAGTCCATGCAAAGGGAAATTGGATTTGTTTTCTTACCAATTCAGTGCACTCAGTCCAACACGGGGCAGCCCACAAGCGGGGGATGGGGGGCGTGGGGCAGGGTGGTAAAAGGAAGGCTGGCGTGTTTCCACCCTCCTCACCCAGCACCTCAGATACTCTGATGGTCCAACTAAGGAATAAAAGGGGCATCTGGCACCTGATGGGCAGAAACCAAATTCAAGAACATTCTATCAATTACACAAAGGACAAATTCAAGAAATAAAAAACCGGAGACTTGGAGTAAATGTTTCATTATTGGTCATGATGATCAAAAGATGATGGTTAAAACACACACACACACACACACGCACACGCACACACGCACGCGCGCGCGCACACACACACACACACACACACACACACACACATTCTCAAACATCCCCCCAGCCGCAGGACCCCACCCCCACCCCCTGCTGGCATCTCTGGCCACGCCCTGCAGCCCTCGCTCCACCCAGGACTCCGCCCTTCAGTCGGAATTCTACCGCCTGATTTTAACTTCCCTCAAGGCGGTGCCCGGATGCTCACTGTGAGGAAAAGCTGAGGACTTGCCCTGGGCTGGGTAGCAAATGCCCACGAGTCCTCCTCTATCTCCCTTTCCAAACCTCGCTCCTTTTCTCCCCTCTCCCACCCCATCATTGTTCCCCTGAAACAAATAGGATGGCTTCACAGGTCAATTCTTAACACGTACAAACACCAAAAGCAGAGGAAACGCCCCTGGCCACCCCCCTCCCCCCAAACCCCAGTGCTGGGAGAGCAGCCAGCGGCGGGCGAGGCTGCCTCGGGAACTGCGGAGCCGCTGGAGCTGTCCGGCCGTTCTGGAAACTTCTTTGCCTCTGGGCTTTACCGAGAGGCCTCCTCCTTCAGCTCCTTGTTTTTCCGCACCTCCTCCGCGTGCTTGTCCTGGCAAGGAAGGGAGGGAAAAGGACAGGTCACACGGGCTTCCCCAGGATAAAGGGAGGCCGAGGGGCAGGAGAGCCAAAGCAAAGAGTGTGGCCACCACTGGCCACCACAGGAAGTGACGAGCAGGGTCTGCAAAGGCGTCCTGAGAAGGGGCAGAAGGTCGCAGGTGAACGAGCCTGCTGGTGGGGCCCCTGGATGCTCGTTGACTAGACACAGCCTCCCTGGGGGAACCCACCTGGCAGGGACCACCAGTCTCTACCGCCCTTACCTGGCCGTCTGGGGGCTGCACTGATTACACTGCTTGACTTAATGGAAGGAGTAGCTCCACGTAGCTTGTGCCAGAAGAGCAGGTAGAGCTCACTGCAGGCGGCCCCTGCACACAGGCAGCTGGACTGCCCTGTGTTTCCTGTCCATCTCCTTCGTGAGGGTTGTCTTAAGCCCCCTGACGAAGGGTGAGGGCGTGTAAAGTATAAATCGGCTGAAGAACTTCTGGAAATGTCCAGCTCCACGAAGTGGCTGTTTTGTAAGTGTGGTAAAAGAATCCTCTTTTGTGCGCCAGCAGCATCAAACCAAATGATAGGATCTGACTTCAAACGCCCATCAGCCGTGTGTCTTTGACCAGCTCACTTCACCCGTCAGGCTCAGTTCTCTGGTATTATAAGGGAGGGGCATGGATGGGAAGCTCTTTTACCTCTAGAATTCTGTGATTTTAGTGTTCACTTCTAGGGCTTATCTTGGTCTACCTTACATCCCTGCTTATGGTGAAGACGTCTGGGTCCTCCTTGTGGGCAGGGAGCACGCCTTTTCCTCTTTGTATCTCTCAGTTCCTCATATGGTACCTTGTGCACGGTAGGTGCTCAGTAAATCCTCTCTCTGCCAGAACCCGGCATCCACCCAGATATCATCACATCCAGGTATGGATCCGCCTGGGGGAGACCCACTGAGGCAGCCCAGGGTCCCAGGATGTACCTTAAACTACAGATCTGTCCCTGGAGAGGCCCTAGAACTTTCCACGTCCCTGGGGAAAATGTGAGGAGTGGTACGTCTAGCAGTGGTTCTCAACCTTGCTGTTCGTCAGCATGACCTGAGAAACTTGTTAAACTGAGGTCCTCAGGCACCATCCCTAGAGAGCCGGGATTGGTAGGTCTGGAGTAGGGTCCAGGTATCTGTAGTTTTAAACTTTACACCAAGTGAGTCTGGTGCGGATGGCCAGTGATTCACACAAGTACTGACAAAGAGACATCGTTATAGGTGTCCCTGGCCTGGGGCAGAGCACACACCTGTCTCTCATCCCACCTCCTGTCTTCATCGTTGGGCAAAGGTGAAGAGTGGTCAAGATTCCAGAGGAGTGATGCTCACGCAGATGTCTGCTCTGACATCTTGCTTCTTTAAGGCTTATCTCACTTCCAAAGCGCTTCCTCCAGACTGTGGACCTTCCCCATCTCTCCAGCTCAGAATCTACCTCTATTCCCAAGTGAGCTCACTGAACAGAACCCTAGGTTTCTGGACTCCCTTTCCTTGGCCTCCAGTGGCTCCCTGTCTGCCAAAAGGCCGGCAGGATGATTGTGGGCTGGTCTCCCTGAAACAAGCATTGAAAGAGCCACCTGGGACTTCCCTGGTGGTCGAGTGGTTAAGATTCCGTGCTTCCAATGCAGGGACTGCGGCTTTGATACCTGGCCGGGGAACTAAGATCCCACATGCCACATGGCATGGCCAAATTTAAAAAAAAAGAAAGAAGGAAAGAAAGAAAGAGCCACCTGGCCTCATATCCAAAGAACTGGGCTGTAGTCCCAGCTCCACTGCTTAGTGGCTGTGTGACCCTGGACAAGTCATTTGACCTTCTCTAACATGGTTTCCTCATCAGTAAAATAAGGATAACACCCATCCTGCTTACCTCATTGTGAGGATAGGGGTATGATGAAATAAAAGTGTTTTGCAGTTTTTCAAATGCCATATCATGGCTCTAGCCTCAATATTTCCCTTGGGTTTAGCCTAAGAACCCATGCCCCATCCTATCCCAATCCCTAAGTTTTTTTTTTTTTTCCTGCAAGAGTTTGCTCCTACCCATCCCTCAATAACTGGGGAAGCCTGAAATCAGACCCGGAACACTTCCCTCCCATGTGATACTTGATGGAGGCCTTGCTGCCCCTAGAAGGATGGAGAAAGAGAGCGGAGGACCTGCCACATGCTGGCCAGCTGCAGGGCCTACACAACATCCAAATCCCCTGTGAAGAAACCAGGTCTTTCTAGTAGCTTTGCCAAGGGCCTGAGACTCTAGGTGGTTGGGCAGAAAGGAGCGGGGACCACGCAGCTCACCATGGGACGAGGCCACCGATCGGGTCCCGGGAGTCACCGCGCAGCAGGCGGCGCCTGGAAATAAAACACAGAGCTGGAGCTCTCCCAGGAGCCGCAGGAGAAACTGGGGCAGCCTTGGGACTCAGGAAACGAGGCCAGCATGTTCTCAGCAGAACGGGCTGTTATTCCACTGACACGTGGGACCAACCCCAGTCTCTCACGTTTCTCATCTTCAGGCGACACCATTTGGTTTATTGACAAGAGGCAGAATATTGGAAAGACCAGTGACTCACTCAGTCCATACCAAGAGATTTGGAGAGGATTGTGTTTCCTGCTCAGTGGGCAACTCAGCGCATCATGCCCTTGGCTTAGAGCCAAGAGCTCAAGTCAGCATCTTTCATTAAGTCAAATCGGTCCATTCAAGGATGAAGCCAGGAATGTATAACTGCTCGTTCATCCCTACTCCCCTGCGTTAGGCAGGCTTTCTCTAGAAGATAAGAGGTCTGATCTCCCTCAGACAATAAGAAACTTCAGTTGTGTAGCTGGGCAGCATGTCACCCAAGGAACTCCAAAGCTCGGTTCATTTCTCTTGCCTGTGACTTCCCCAGTCATCCCTTGGAACTCTCTAAGGATCCAGCCTAACAGAATTCTCGCCTGAGGCTGCCTGCTCCCTGAAATGGTCTGCGTGTCCATTATACTTGCCGTGGAAGGAGGAACAGGTCCCAAGAGTCTCCTCTCTGATCCAAGACCACTTACCTTCTCTTGCAGCCGTTCCAACATGGCGGCAAGGTGGGCCTCCCGGTTCTCCTTGTTGGACTCCATCTTCTGAGCCAGTTTTTCCTTTGCCATCTTGATGAAGTTGTTGTTTTCCTCAATGGCTTTTTGGATCACCTCCCGCTCATGTTCTCGCTTCTCTGCCAGGTGCTTCAGAAGCTCAGCTTCCTGGTACTAGTGGAGCATGGAGGGAGAGAGAGGCCCTTGAAGGTGAGCATGCCAGGGTGTGTTTTTAGCATCATGACTTAAGAGCTCCACGCTCAGAACACACGCCTCCCTGAGCCTGGTTGCCTGGCCCATTGGCAGGAAGCGAGGACACTTCCTGGATTCTCCCACTGGACCCTCGGTCCTCTTTTTCATTCATTCACAAATATGGAGTGACCAGATACTAAGTAGCAGGCACTATTCCAGCAACTTGGGAAAGAAAACAGTCTACTAGAGACAAGAATGTATAAATAACTCTAACCCAGGCTAGAATGCGACATATGCCTTGAGAGAGAGAAAAGAAGTGCTATAGGAATTTAAGGGTGGTAATTTTCAGCTTCAAATATGAAGGAAAGCTTACGCAGAAATGGCATAAGAGTTGGACCATAAGAATCCGTAGAAAGCGAGGAAGGCATGCCAAGGGGTGAAGGTATACCATGCCATGACCTTCTTCCCCCTCCCCCAATTAAGGACCCCTTTCCTTAATTGTCTAGCCTTTCCCTAAATCCTTAGTGTTGGTCAATGTCTTACCTTGTCACGATAAGGTCCCCTCTGGGAGTTACGTAATTCAGTGACTTATCCCCCTAACCAAACTCCTAGAGACCTGGGGCTTTTCCTTCTTTGTTTCCCTCAATGGTGTCTCATTCTCTGCGCGGTACCTGGAAGAGCTGCCTAAATACCTATAGGTTGGTGGTGACCTGACCCCCAGCTCAGAGCCACCGCCTGTCTTCCTCAACATCTTCCCCCTCATGCTCAGACAGAGGGGAAAAAGGGACCGCACCGACCTTCCTTCGCTCCTCAGCCGCTTCCAGTTTCTTCTGGATTTCTTCCAGCGATGGGTCTCGCCTCCGGGGGAGGGAGGCATTGAACTCGGGCACCCCATCAAAGGAGGGTGGCTTCAGGATGACTTCAAAGGACTGGCCAGAGGTGCATTTGTTCAGCTCGATGACTTCCATGTCGGAAATTACACACCAGTTCAGGTCCACCGTGTCTGCTACAGAGAGCAGAAAAGGGGCTGCTCACCCCCTGAAGACCATATGGGCCCCCCCTAAAGCATGCACACATGCACACATACATGGGAGGTCTGAGGTCCCCAAGGCAGACCAATGACCAGGGTTCTGGGTCTGTCCTACACATGGCACCGAACGTCGCTGGGCCCTGATGGGGCTGAAGGAGTTGGTGGCCACAGGAAGGTCTCAGACTCTGCGAGCAGGGGCCCCAGGATAAGGGATTTCTAGTAATGGCTGTAGCAACTGGCTTTGCTTCTGCTTCTGACAAGGTTCCTCCGGTGGCTGAGCTCTTGCTTGTATTGGCACACACTGAGGCGTTTACTTACCACCCACCTCCCATCCACTCCTCGCCCCGCTACCAATCCGATGGCTCGGCCTTCGGACACCTCTCCCCTTGCCCCGTCCTACCCTGCTCTCTTCTTTCTCTCCAGTCAGTACTGTCTCTCCGCTGGCTTTCATCTTTTCTCCTACACTCTCTCCCACACCAGCCTAAACAGAAAAAACAATCTCAGGTGACCCAAGCACTCCCACCTGTCATTTCCAGACCAAACCCATCCTTTCCTTTGAAGCCCCAGGAAGCTAGAGGTGACCTATGCCCTGACCACCACCTCCAATCAGGACGTGGCCATTCAGTGCTCCCTGCCAGTGTCCTGGGACCTGTCACAGGGCTCAGGTGGCATAGCGATCCCAGAGCCTCCTTGGGCGGCTGAAGAGCGGAAGTCCCTTGCCACATCTGGACCTGCTCAGAGCATTCTCGACCCTTCACTGAGGAGACCTGTGGGCGGCTGTCCCCCTTCTAGGCTAGGTGTCCCCGAGGGCAGACCCCCTGTCTACTCGGCCTCTGCGTCCTCCACAGCACATGAACAAAAGCTGACATCGAGGGCATTCTGCAGAGGGTCTGTCTCAGACCCCCAGCTGCTGTCTGGTCCCCCAGGCCGCAGCCCCACGCCCACCTTCGCGTGGGACTTAGACCCTCAGAATCAGCTGTGGCGTTTACTGGCTCTGGGAAAGAGAATGCGATGTAGGGGGGAGATTTTCAGGAAACTGCGGTGGAGGTGCTGGCCTCCTGGATGCAAGCTACAGGAAGCTTCCGTCTTTACTCTTCCGACTGTGACCCTCACGTACCTTCATATTTATAGGATGAATTATTCAGGGGGTCTGCCAGGAAACAGGAGCAGAACAAGGACACCAGCGGGAGTTCCTTCATCTTCTCTTTGTAGGCTGTGGAAACACCCGACAGGTGAAGAGGGCGACCCCCTTCCTAGACTTAGAAGCCAGCACCCAGGCAAGTGAGGTGCCTGAGCAGCAGGGGGGTCACCGAGCTCCACAGAGGCACCCAAACCCCCCAAATCCACCCCTTGGTTGGAGACCCAGCCCATGTTGCCCTGAGCAGCTCTGTTCAGGATCCCTGTGTGTGATTCGGACCCACTTCCGTCCACCTGCGCCTTCCAGGGCACCCAGAGACCCCCATCTTCTCTCCAGCACATCATCTCGCTTTGTGGTACTGAACGCAAAATGCCTGCAGGTATGGACCCCAAGCACCAGTGCCCTCGCTCCGCCGGCACCCTGGACCTCAATTTCTACGTCCCCGTACGTGCCCAGGATATTCTGTGCCTTTTGCTCCAGGACGGAGGAAACCCACACTCCATTCTCAGAGTACTTGACAGTGCTTCCCTGAAGGTAAAGAAGGCCACTGCCATCCCTGTGGTCCTGCCTCTCCCTGGGTGACAAGGTCAGGCTGTGAGCTTTCCCTGACCGTCCCAGTGCAGTGGTCAAAGCCAGTGAGGTTGGTGTCCATGAGGGCTGGAGGGGTCTCCCAGTGTTTGGGGAGGATTTGGAAACTGCGAGGTCATGAGTTAGAGCTGATAACTGTTGGGTTTTTTTTTTTTGCCACGTCGCACAGCTTGTGGGGTCTTAGTTTCCTGGCTAGGGATCGAACCCAGGCCCTCAGCAGTGCAAGCGCTGAGTCTTAGCCACCGGACCACCAGGGAATTCTCTAGAGTTGATTTGTTGGGTCCAGTCCAACCCACCTCCTCTGGGCCCCTCCCCCATCCCTACTGTCCTGAGCTCTCCCCTGATTTCCTTTTACAAATTAAAAACAGGATTAACTGCAAAAATAATACATGGGCATTGTAAAGACTTTTTTAAAAACAAGTGCAGATGAGTAAAAGGAAGAAGAGCTCAGCTGTGATCCCCCCCCTCATCCAGAGATAACCTCTTTTAACCCTTAGGTGTATTTCCTGTCAGCCTTTTATCTCTTCTATGCACATATAAGTACATCTATGCGTGTACAGAAGTACCCTATGCTGTAGTGCCCCATTACGTAAACGGTTTTTGTACCTACCCGCGAGGGTCATGTTTTCTGGAATGTGAGAGGTGAGTCCTAGTGAAAGTCAGGGTAGGTCTGCCACCAGCTCAGGACACTGTCACAAATCCGAAAAGCAGATCGTTTTAGCTGACAGGTTATTCGCATAAGGAAGGTCTTTACACAACTGGGGAGGAAATCCCAGGAGGTACGTCATCCGCCCCCACCTCCAGGCTGACTCTCCCTTCCCCAAACACCGACCCCCCTCTTCCACGTCACTCAGTCAAGTTCAGTTTCCAAGCACTGAACTTGGAAAATTTCATAATTGAGAAGTTTATCGTTTCATAATTGGTTTCCCAATCGCAAGACCCCCTGAGACTCAAACATGGGTTTCCCCAAACTGAACGTATCAATGCATGTTGATCTGTCTCCCCGTGCAGCTCAGTGGTCTGGTCCGAAGGAAAGGTTAAGGTGAGAAACAAACCCTAAGTCAGAATCGCCTGGGAGGTATTTGCCAAATAACTCTGTGTCCTGAATTCCTCCCTACACCCAGCCCGGACCTTCCTGCCCAGAGCATTCTGACATTGGACAGAGGATGTCAAGATACCTCTTCAGTTCCCCCTCGCTCTCTTGCCCCCTGCCTGCTCCGAACCAGTGTTCTAAGCACTGCATGACCCCCTTTAAGACAACCCTGGAGTATGAGAATAAACAAATACTAAGGAATAATGTAATCATTATGGGATTCGTGCCGAGATGGAAATCCGCATTCGGGATTACTGTGGGAGCTCAGAGACAGGGCTCCAGACTCAGCACAAGGCCTGGGGAGCTAGGAAGGGCCCCCTGATGTTACCAGCCCTGGAACTGCTGAATGATGAGTCGAAATGAAGCAGGAGACGGCAGGGAGGGCGTTCTGCTGGGGAACAGCACGTGCAAGTCAGGCTGAGAAAGCCCGGCGTCTATGGGGTCTCAAGCTGGTTGATGCCGGACCAGAAAGCGTGAAGGAGGCGAAACAGGAGAGGCAGGGAGGGAGCAGATTGGGGAGTGTCTGGGGGGACAGGAGGTGACAGGAATCTCCTGAAAGCTACTATCTGATGGAGTGAGGAATAGCCAGCAGTGAGTGGCCGTCATAGGGACCACTTGATCCTTGGCCGCCGCGATGGTTCATTTTTGTGTCAACTCGACTGGGCTGAGAGATGCCCAGATAGCTGGTCAGCATCATCCTTGGGTGTGTCTGTGAGGTTGTCTCTGGAAGAGATGAACGTTTGCGTGACAGACTGAGTAAAGAAGGTGACCCTCCCCAATGTGGGTGGGCATCACCCAATCCATTGAGGGAGTAGAACAAAAAGGCAGAGAAAGGGAGAATTTTCCCTGTCTGCTTGAGCTGGGACGTCTGTCTTCTCCTGACCTCAGGCACGGGAGCTCCTGGCCCTGTGGCCTTCAGACTTGGACTAGATTTACACCACGGGCCTTCCTGGGCCTCCAGCTTGCAGCCAGCTCTGATGGTGAGACTTCTCAGCCTCCGTAATTGCATGAGCCAATCCTTCATAATAAATCTCTTTCTATGTGTATCCTATTGGTCCATCTCTCTGGAGAACCCTGACAAACACAGCCACTCTCAGTGGTCGCTGTGCCGGCAGAGGGTGGCATGAGCCCACAGTTTCCCTGCCTGCCGCGCCATGAGCCAGAGGGACCCTGAGACCAACTGAGAAGCCCTTTCCCTGCTTACTGAGGTGTTTTCCCTCTGGGGACCAGGGTCTGTCCTGGCTGGGGATGGGCAGGGGAGCGGATGGGGGCAGCAGGCTCAGCTCTGGCTGTGGGGCTGGGCCAGTGTGGAGTCAGACAGACTTCATCTCTCTCGTAGATGTTACTGGTTACTTCACATGTCTAGCCTTGCTCGCCCCATCTTAATTCTGCACAGAGTTGTACAAATTAAATGAGAAAAGCGTCCAGCAAAAGGGAACGTTTCATAAATATTAGTTCCTTTTCCCCTGCTTTTTACAACAAGGACGCTACCGGGTACCACACACCTGCTTCCGAGGCCTCACCAGCCCTGCAGGTAAGGACTGTGGTCCCCATTTACAGGTGAGGAAACGGAGGCTCAGAGGGTTTGTGTGGCTTGCTCAGGGTCACGCAGCTAAAAAGTGCAAGTGCAGAGATTCGAAACCAGGTCAGCTGACCTTGAAGGGCTCTGTTCCCTGCAGCATCTCTGTGTTCTTCTCCTTGTGCTTTGGAGCCAGAGGCCCCTGTCGTGCCCCTCCCGATGCAGCACAATGGGCCCTCTCTCCTCGGAGTCAAGTTGATCCTGGCAGTACCAGCGAGTCCCCAAACAGGGATGCGGGCTAAGTGCCTGGATACGACAGTCCTGGTCATGAGCTCTGTTCCACACCATCTCCCATTCATGTCCAGGCTGATTGATGGGGTGACTGGCAGAGGGAGTGAGCCGTTGCCAGGAGAAGGCATGGCCTTGGACCTTAACCTGGGTAATGAATCAGACGTGGGGGTCCAAATAGGAAAGAGGAGGCAGAGAAGGCACCCTGAGAAAGAAGGGGGACTGAGCTGGGCTTTTTCTATAGGCGTGGGTATCTGGAGTCAGGGACCTCACCCTTTGGCTTGAGCTGGAAATGATAATTAAGACCCTACACTCATGGAGCACTTTACTGATTACAGTTCTGGTCGCCTACATTATCCCAGTTGATCTTTGCAGGAGGCTGGTCTGGGCTGTTAAGACAGGCATCATCAGCTTTGCTTTTCATAAAGAACCTGGGGCTCAGAGATGTTAAGACTCTTAGCTAAGGTCACACAGCTAGCTGGTGTAGAGCTGGCTGTAGGATCCAGGTCTTCTGACTTATAAGCTCTTCTCTTGTGGCCAGTGGAAGGACTGGATGCTAACTGCTGTCTCCTCCATGGTCCTGGGGACTCGGGGAAAAACAGTCTAGCCTCAGGATATGATTGAATGAAAAATATGTATTAAGTGCTCTCTACACGTCAATGGAAGATGTTATGCTAGGAGTTTTAGGTGTAGGAGGAATCAAGTAGAGAGCACAGGTCAGAGAGACAGAGAAAGAAGATGGGGCTGGGAAGAGGAGACATCCTAAAGATGGGCAGAGGGGACTTCCCTGGCGGCCCAGTGGTTAAGACTCCACGCTTCCAATGCAGGGGGCATTGATTTGATCCCTGGTTGGCGAACTAAGATCTCACAGGCCGTGCAGTGTGACCAAAAAAATAAGGTTAAATAAATTTAAAAAAAAAAAAAGAAGATTAAAAAAAAAAAAAAGATGAGCAGAGGTATGCATGCCCAAGGGATTTGCAACTGAGATCTCTCAGCTTCACAGGGCTGGAAGCTGCATCATTAAGCATGTGTATTTACAGAGCATCTACTATGTGACAAATGATTTCACTTTTTCATCATGACCTTGTGATGTAGGAATTACTATCCCTGTTTTATACAGATGCGAATTGTGGCTCAGAGAGGCTAAGTGGCATTTCTAGGGTCACTCAGTGTAATGGGTTGAATGGTGTCCCCCAGTAAGCTATGTCCACATCCTAATCCCTGCAATTTGGGAATGTGACTTTCTTTGGAAAGGGTCTTTGCAGATTTAAGTCAGTTAAGGATCTCAAGATGAGATCATTCTGTATTATCTGGGTGGCACCTCAATCCAATGACAAGTGTCCTTCTAAGAAACATGCAGGGGAGGGGCTTCCCTGGTGGCGCAGTGGTTGAGAGTCCGCCTGCCTATGCAGGGGCCCGGGTTCGTGCCCCGGTCCGGGGAGATCCCACATGCCACGGAGCGGCTCGGCCCGTGAGCCGTGGCCGCTGAGCCTGCGCGTCCGGAGCCTGTGCTCCGCAACGGGAGAGACCATAACAGTGAGAGGCCCGTGTACCGCAAAAAAAAAAAAGAAAGAAAGAAACATTCAGGGGAGAGATACACAGAGAGAAGAAGACCATGTAAAGATGGAGACAGAGGTTGGAGTGAAGCAGCCACAAGCCAAGGAATGCCTGGAACACTGGAAGCTGGCAGAAGCAGGAAGGACCCTCCCCTAGAGCTTTTGGGGGAATGAGGCCCTGCTGACACCTTCATTTTTGGACTTCTGGGCACCAGAACTTCGGGAGAAGGATTTGTTGTTGATTGAAGCCTTTAAGTTTGTGATAATTTGTTACAGCGGCCGCAGGAAACTAATACACTCAATAAGTGACAGAGCCAGGGTTCAAATCCATGATTCGTTCACTGCATCTCAGCTCCCAGTGCTCACCGCAACAGTGAGAGGCCCGTGTACCGCAAAAAAAAAAAAAAAAAAGGAAGAGAGGAAATGGTGATGCCGAGGATCATCTCAACAATAATAGCTATCACTGCTTGTGGCCAGTGGCTGACAGAGAAGAGCATCCAGCTCTCAGATGCCACGTGGCCTTTTACCGTGTGCATGCCTGGCCGGAGGCATCTCTGACCGCCCACACGACCCAAGTGAGCAAGCATTTTATTTGTCACTGCCAACACTGCCCAGATAATGCCATCAGGATGTGTCACATCTCATGTGGACTGTTTTTGAGAGAAAATAAGCTAATGCACATCTAAATGGTTTGAATGGAGTGGACCTTGGCAAGAGTGTTCAGAGACAGTAAAAGAACTCTGGTACAGAGTCAGGCTGTGGAAGCGCTGAGTTCTGACCCACGTGCTTTAGCCCCAAGCAGGACAGGAAGCTGGCTCTTTAGGTTCATGCCAATTATCAGTCTTTTTAAAAGTCCTGTTGAAATTATAATATTCACCGGAAGTAAGCTGCACGAGCTACTTAAATGTCATAGAATCCTATCCATACATATCGTGTCCATACAGTAACCTGGTTATTTCGCCCTGATTGGCAGCCTTATGTCTTCTTTGGGTTTTCAAAAAGAAAAGGAGATAAATTATTTTTTCATGATTGTGGTTTTCATCCCTTCCACAATATTTATTGAATATTTAATTCTGTGCCAAGCTCTCCGCTAGTTCCTAAAATAACCACAGGGGTTTTCAATAATGAAAGAATGACATGGGTCCCCTGGGTGGGAATTTGGAGCCTCTGGAAGTTTCTGCTAGCCTTTGGCAATTCTCTGGCAGTAACAAGGACCATGTTCTACGGGGAGAAAGAGTAGATTTTAGAGCACAGGCCAAGAAGGGACTATTGAGATTCACAGACGGACACTGGGCAAAGCAGAATATAGTCATCCCTCCGGATCCACGGGGGATCTGTTCCAGGACCCCCACGGATACCAGAATCTATGGACGCTCAAGTCCCAGGCGTGGTACAGTCGGCCCTGCATGTCCGTGGATGTGGAACCTTCAGATACTGAGGGTTGACCGTCATTTGGCATTAACTGACCTTGGGAAACTGTGCTTGTCTGATCACCGCCCCGCTCCCCCCACCATTAGGTTTGCTTCCGAGGCCTCAAAGGGAAGAAATGGTGGGAGCCCCAGACAGTCCCTAACACGCTGAGAAATGCAGCTTCGTCTCCTAGAAGTGGTGTTTCCAGGAAATAAGGAGGTGTCACCTGTTGGCAAGTGCAGAGCTCTGGTGGCCTAAGTCTGAGGAGCCCCTCCTAATTGTAGGCAAGCCAGAGGAAGGAAATTAAGTCTGCAAAATGGACAACCCCAAATAATCCACAGTGATGGTACTTTCTGGGCTAATTTTATTTTCCATTCAATAGATGCAGAAGAGTCAATATAGTAGAAGTAAAAGTCAGGGGCACGGGCTTCTGTGCAAGGTTGCTGGATGGAGTGCGAGGGACTGGAACCCAGCTCTGTGTGAGGTCCTGGGGTCAAAGCACTTGGAAGCATCAACATATAGAACACGTCCCTGTAATCTAACTCCTAGTCACAACAGGAATATTTTGTAGTGCTTTACAGTTTACTAGGCACTTTCAAGTGCATATATATATTCATCTATTCCTTTTATCTATAATGTTTTAATTACAAACATATTAATATCATATTTCAGAACATCTATGTGACAGAGAAAAGGAAACAAATCCCTGTCATCTTACTGCTTTTTGGTATTGGCATTTCCTTCTAGTTTTCTTTTTATGTCTATTATTTTTACATAGTTGTAATCTGGGCATATATATTTTATCATTTCTTTCTCTCCAAATCCTATCAAACAGATACTAATATACCCATTTTACAGATGATCAATTCAGGTAGGTGACTTGATTTGCTTAAAGTTGTATAAGTAGAAAATGATAAAGATGGGATTTCAACCAGAGTCTTCTTATATCAAAGTTCCATGGTACTTCTTCAGACACAAGGCCAAGTGTAAATGTAAGCAAGATGAATGATTGCCTGGGGCACGTGGCTGAAGGACACACGAAGGCTTTCCTGTGCCAGATGGGCCTCCCAACCATGGGTGGCCCAGTCTCACCATTAAGCACTCTTTTGTGTCAGGCATTGCCTCAGAAAGTCCCTGTTAAAATGCACACACATGACCTACCAAGTGTAGTAAATTAAATCATTTTCACATCAGCAGAGAACAAGCAATAGATTTGTGAACATTTCCAGGGGTCAAGCTCTCTGCCCATAAGTGGGAGGAGCCATGGAGATCTTTAGCGTTTCCGGTTCACACCCTTTTTCAGAGGGCCCAAGAGGTCCAGTGTCATTCCCAAGATTAAGTAGAAGGAGCAAAGCCTTGTTTCTGGCCCAACATTTAGCTACCTTAATGCAAGACCCTTCTCTTTCACAATATTACTCTTATTTCTTTGTTCTTTCATTCTTCTCCAGTGCTTTGTAAATTTTACATCTTGCTTTTATCTTTAAGTTAAAATCATTTATGTCTACAGGCAGACCTTGGAGACATAGCGAGTTCAGTTCCAGACCACCACAGCAAAGCGAATGTCGCAATAAAACAAGTCACATGACTTTTTTGGTTTCCCGGTGCATATAAAAGTTATGTTTACACTATCCTGTAGTCTATTAAATGTGCAATAGCATTATGTCTAAAAAATACTTATTGTTAAATAATAATTATCCATCATCTGACAACACAGGGTTGCCACAAACCTTCAGTGTGTAAAAAAAAAGCAATATCTCTGAAGCACAATAAAGTGAGGTATGCATGTAAATTTCATTACATGAAGAATAAAACAGTATCTAATAATTTTCTTTATGAGATAAGCGTTTTAGCATACTTCTGCTTCCTTTCCCTACAAACATGATTTTGTCACAATGACTTGGATTTTCAGTTCTGGAGTATCATTATTGATTTCTTTCTTGCATTATTCATTCAACAAATATTTATGAAGAACCTACTATATGCACTAGGCGAGGTACTAAGGAGAAATACAATAATGAATTTAATAGATCTATTCCCCAGCCTCAAGATATTTGACATTTGCTTTCAGCTTTATGAACGTGTTGATTATAATGAGACAATGACTAAATTCTAGTGTTTTCTTTCTTGGTGATCATTATCAATAGCCTGTCTTTTTTGTACTTGAGTTCTTTAATTTGATAAAACTTTTTGATTAGCTAGACTACTTCTGAAGTAGTTTTTTTTCCAGGAGGGACTCATGGAATCTTTGTTGAGTCCATACATATCTGGTTTCGTGGCAGGTTTAGGAAACAGACAGACCTGTCCTGGGATCTATAGCCCAGCTGTGTTTGGGCCATCAGCAGACCGAGTCTATCCACCTATTTCCACATACTCAGTCTGAACCTTGCTCCCTACCTGGTCTGGATTTCTGGGCACTGACACCCAAATGATCCACTGTTAACTCTGCACTCTGCCCATCCCCCTCCCCGCCAGGTCTTTTACCCCCGAGTCTGCGCTCAGCTCTTTTCTCTGTACTCACATTCACTGGTTTGTTCTCTGAACTCTCAGGTTGCCTGTGTCCTGTCATAAATTAGGCCACCCTGCCAGATGCCTGCCCCTTCTGTTCTGTCCTCTTGCCTCTCACCACCCACCGTGGACAGCAGGACCCTGAGAGAGTAGACACACAATGATCAGTCTGGATTGATGGAAAAGGCCAGCGAGCTTTGCTGGGGAAACAAGATAGGTGTGTGTGAGAAGGCAGGGGTGGTGTACCTTTATCTGTGTGTCTCCCTGTCTTCCTCTTGGGACCAGAAATGTAAAACGCTGAAAAATGCTTTTTAAAATGTCAGGGGAGATTTTTTTTTCTTTGGTCCTTACACTTCCCCAAAGAAAAGCAGAAAAAGTAAACTTTTCCAAGACTATCACATCTCTAAATATAGCAAGTTCTAATTTAATAAGCAAATTAGATTATACATGATGTATGTTTCTTTCTCAAGCCAAAATAAAAGGGGAGGGGGGTAGGATGGGGAAGGAGAGAGTTTGGTTCCCTACACGGCATTATAAAAATTACATATTGCATGTTTTAGAATTTTCCTCCAAATTTCTATCCTCCTTCCCACCCCCCCCCCCCAAACTGTCTACCTACTCATGATTTCAAAATCTCTGGGAATTCTGGATCTCCAAATGATACTCTCCAGGTAAGTAGGAAATAATACGGAGATATCAAGGGGGTCTGGAGAGAGGATCTTAGGGGTTCAGGAAAAATGAAGCCTTTCTTTGGTTATGCTCTTGATTTTTAAGATATCCAATTGTTTAAAATCAAGAACACAAAAGATCTGAATTTTCCCATTCGACATGGTTGGTTTCATGTAGACAGTCTCGCTTTAGCTCTCTCTCACCCTCCTTCTTTGCCATGTCCTTGTTTCCTGTTCCACGACCTCGCTGTCTGCATCTCAGTTTATGGCTTGATTGCTCTATTTTAAATCTTGTCAGTCAGCCTGCTTCCGTCCCACAGGGAAAATGTGGTTAAAGCGGCCTCACTGTGTGAGAGAAGGCAGCTAATCTCCCTTCGCCCTAGGATTTCTATGATTGAGCCACAATGAGATATACATAAGGAAGCAAGAAATGCAAAGGCACTCCCGCTACCGCACCAGCCATAACATGTCTGTCCAACAATCTGCTCAAGAGGGACGGTATTAGACCAGGCTTCTCTGACTTTGATGGGTCCTTTAGAACAAAGTCTCTCCTTAAAGAGACACAGTGTTCCATTTAAAACAACACTTGGACTCTGGGCACTTATTTTGTACATGGGACACTTGTGAACAAAACAGTTCTCCTTGTAAGAAGTTCACAGTCTATGACATGGATGAACCTTGAGGACATTCAGCTAAGTGAAATGAGCCAGTCACAAAAAGACAAACACTATGATTCCACTTATATGAGGGACCTAGAGTAGTCAGATTCATAGACAGAAAGTAGAATGGGGGTAGCCAGGGACTGCGGGGGTGAGTAGAATGGTGAGTTATTGTTTAGTGGGGGCAGAGTTTCAGTTTGGGAAAGTGAAAAAGTTCTGGAGATGAATGGTGGTGACGGTTGCACAACAATGTGAAGCACTTAATGTCACTGAACGATACACTTAAAAATGGCTAAACTGGTAAATTTCACATTATGTGTACTTTACCACAGTCAAAAATCTTTTTAAATTTTAAATGAACTTCACAGTCTAATAAGAGTTATCCATAGGCTTACAGTCTTATAGTTAGGAAAATTAGAGGTTACTTAGCCCAATGTCTCTCAATCCTTTTTCTTACTGAAATCTGCAATAAAGACCTACGTTTTATATCATGATCCAATAGGTATATGTCATGATACTGACATATATATGTATATGTGTATATATATGTACCTACATATATATACATACACCTATATATAGCTGAAATATAAACATAAATATATTCATATTTATTTCTAAATATAACACTTATTAAATATATTTATAAACATAATAATATTTATATTTAACATAGCTGAGAATATATAACTAAAAATGGTATAGGAAACATTACTATATGAGATGCATTTTGACTTTTTTCTTCTCTACTTTATCCCATTTTATCTAAAAAAAATACCAGTCACAACCCACAAAATTGATTTCACAATCCACTAACAGGTCTCAACCTGCAGTTTGAAAAACACTAATCCAGTCCAGTCTCCAACACAACACAGAAATCTCCTCTACAGCTACCCTGCTGGGTGGTCATCCAACTTCTGCTTGGACGCCTTCAGCGATGGGGAGCTCACTCCCTACAGTGCTCTGTGGCGGATCCATCCAGCAGTTGAGGATCCTTGCCCACTTCAAACCTGTTCCCCAAGCAGCCTAGGTGAAGCTGGGGATCCCAGAAGGGCCGGGACCTGCTGACAGGTGCTCTGGCTCTGGCAGCGATAAGTGGGCTTCAAGGAGGGGCGGAAGAATCGTTCCCAGTGGCAAGGTGAGGGTGTGATGCCAGCTGAGGAGAGGGGGTCTGGCTGACCCTAGAGGGTGGGTCAGGGTCTCCGGGCAACTCCAGCTCTGTTCTG
Organism: Grampus griseus; assembly: GCF_964374135.1. NCBI lineage: Eukaryota > Metazoa > Chordata > Mammalia > Artiodactyla > Delphinidae > Grampus > Grampus griseus. The sequence goes on from NC_139000.1 coordinate 103,494,004, forward strand.
TGGAGCTGTGGATCAGACCTTTCCCCTCTGCCCCCTCACGGCTGGCTCTAGCGCTAAGATTATCTCCTTATCTGAAAGATGATCTCATCCCCCCGCCCCCCCCACCCCGGCACCCTGACTCCCTGCCTGTGGGAGAGGCTTCCTCCCCCTAGAGGGAGCCTCAGCCTCAGTGGAGACAGATTCCTCCGCATCCCCTCTCAACCTCCCACCCACCCCGCAGGACTCCTGCAGGCCACCCTGCTGGCTGTCCCTCCCCCCTCTCCCCCCACTACTCTCTTGGTCTTGAGACACGGGGGTCCCTGCACAAGGTATTTCGACACGTGCTGCCTGGATATTTCTGAGCCACCCAAGAGGGTCCTGGAGACCTGCCCTTTTCAGGACAATGAGACTCCTTCACACCTGACCGTGCCTTCCAAGAGGAATAAAACAAAGGCAGCACCACCACGTGGGGACAGAGCTGGCCACTGGCTGTCAAATCCCTGGTTCCTGGGGATGAGGTGGGGACAATGCCTAAACTCCTGGCCAGGGCGGCGGGCTGAGCGCCAGGGGTGGGCGGCTGGGTCACAGGCAGGGACCAGGGTGTGGCAGGTGTGGGTTCCAGCAGTTCGCAGCAGTACAGCCAGCCATCCCTGCCCAGGTAGGACCAGGTTGACCTCAGGGTGGGGCGGAGCGAGAAGAGATGGTGATCTCATTGTACCCTTAGAACCAAGAGAAAAAAGTAACCCAGTGCAGACAGAGGAGAAAGCAAAGGATGATGCAAATGGGAAAAGGAGACAGAACAGCTGTGGCTGAGAAAGGCAACGTAAACCACAGGGCAGCTTCCAGCTTGAAAGCGCTCTGGTGGGCCTGAGCCGCTCCGGGGAAAGCCAGACTCTGAACAAAACCTTTCTGCCTCAGCAACAAAACGTTTTTATGCAGAAAGAACTCACAGTGGACATCCGATCTGAAAGAAACGCTGGCGATTCCCACCCATCCTCTGTCCCCTGAGCTCCAGAATAGAAGAAACACCTGGAGCCCACCCTCGCCCCTCTGCCAGGCACCATCCTTTTCACCTCGCCCCGTTTCCACCAGGATTTGACAAAGTTTAATTGAGTGAAACCGAAAGGCAACACAATAGATGCCAGACTCCTTGCTTCTCCTCTCTGCAGCTGCTGGGTTGTTTTTGTTTTTGTTTTCTTTTGTCTGAAAAGCCTCAAATAATTTGCATTCTATTTCTACTTACCTGCAGTCCAGTTAGAAGTGAGCTGCTCCCTTCTTCACTCCCTCAATTAGTGGTACCCTGGGCTTCTCTCCACATCAGCACCACTGCTCAGCTCTTGCCATGACATCACCTCCAAGCTCCGTGATTGGCCAACAGTGGGTTGCTTGGCAATTGGACAGTCTCCTCTGGCGGAGCAGGGATTGCCTGAGTGAGTAACTCTTAGCAGGCCGGGGAGTAGAAGATGATGTCAGACAAATAGCTTGCTTTCTGTGGTGCCTCTGGAGCTGGTGAACCAGAGGGTGAGGGTGGGGATGAAGAAAGAAAGAGGGAGTGGTACGGGAAGGTGAGGGTGAGAGCCCAGCTTGCAAACCGAGCTGCCCAGTGAAGAAAGAGCACCTAGACAGAGGGAATGATGAAAGATTTCCAGATTCTTTAGCTTTTTCGGATCTGGGGGTGGGAGAATATGGAATCTAGAGGAGAAATCAGAAAGAACAGATGAACCCTAAATATAGCTCCCTGGAGGGCTTGGTGTCTGCTTCTAGCTCTGTCAGAAGGGCTGGTGGGTTTGAACAGTGAATCAGAAGGGAAGGAGGGGCTGCAGGTACCCCGGGCCCTGGAGCTGGTGTGGGCATGGCACGGGGGTCCCAGGAGAACAATGCTTCCTTCTCGTCACCTGGCTGGCACATGGCCCACACATTTGCTGTGGCCACTTGGCCAGCACTGGTGGGTCCTCACAGCCCACTTCGCCCACCTGCACCTTCCAGAGGAAGGGAGACCATGACTGAAGCTCAAAGTCATCACCACCCTGGTGATTCCTAAATGAGATGGAACCCTACAGGGAGGTGACGGGTCATCCGTGGTGGCTTCAGCAAACGGGGGCAGGGAGCCCAGGACACAAACCTCTCAGCCTGCCCACCCTCAGCCAGTTGGCCGGAAGTGGCAGAGTGAGGCAGTTAGGGGCGCAGAGGTCTATGGAGCGCTGCAGAACACTGCTCCCCATCAAAGCCTTCTTAAGGAAGCCCTGCGTCCCCCCACCTCCACGGCAGGAACAGCCAGCCACCTGGCCACCAACCAGCCTCGCCTCCCCGCTTTTTTGCGGGGGGTGATTTTTGTTGTTGTGGTAAAATACACATAACATAAAATTTACCATTTCGACCATTTTTTAAAATAAATTTATTTATGACTGTGTTGGGTCTTCATTGCTGCGTGCGGGCTTTCTCTAGTTGCGGCGAGCAAGGGCTACTCTTCGTTGCAGTGCGCGGGCCTCTCGTTGTGGTGACTTCTCTTGTTGTGGAGCACGGGCTCTAGGCACGGGGGCTTCAGTAGTTGTGGCATGTGGGCTCCGTAGTTGTGGCTCCCGGGCTCTAGAGCCCAGGCTCAGTAGTTGTGGCGCACGGGCTTAGTTGCTCCACGGCATGTGGGATCTTCCTGGACCAGGGCTCGAACCTGTGTCCCCTGCATTGGCAGGCGGACTCTCAACCGCTGCGCCACCAGGGAAATCCCATTTCACATTTTTAAGTGTGCCGTTCAGTGGTATTAAGTACATTCACAATGCTGTGCTACCATCACCCTGCCCCCCATCTTAGGAATTTTTTCATCTTCCCGAACTGAAACTCCGTCTCCATTAAACACTAACTCCCCTTTCCCTCTCCTCACAACCTCCAGTAAGCTCTAATCTATTTTTTGTCTCAGTGAATCTGCCTATTCCAGCAAACTCATTACCTCATGTATTACCTCATGTAGGTGGAATCATACGGTATTTGTCCTTTTGTGTCTGGCTTGCTTCACTCAGCAGAATGTCCTCAAGGTCCATCCACCTTGTAGCCTGGGTCCAAATTCCATGCCCTCACCTTTTTAAAGGAGGGTTTGTTCAACCGCCATCAATTTCACCGACCCTCACCTTCTACCACCACAGCCCTGCTGACTGAGGACGCACATCATGACAAAAAGTTAACCTCGAATTCAGCCCATGTTTTGAAATTATTTTTTCTAACTACAAGAGCACCAATGAGCATTTATCTACACGTCGCAGGTCCTGCATGTATAAGACATGGATGTGTTGATTCTGCAGGTGAGCTGGGGAAGAGGCAGGTTCTCGAGATCTGGCGCTGACCCCCGGGCTGTACCCCACAGCTGGGACTCACTGGTTGGCATCTTGTGCCCACTGCCCCTGTGTTGTCCTCCAGGAGGTCCCATGTGGACATGTATCACCAAGCCCCCCACTTCACTTCAGGAGGGGAGACCTTTCATTAGGCTGCTCCGCTCTGGCCAACCACACTGGGAGTGGCCAGAATAACGAACGCCCCCCGACAGCCTTTGGCATTTGCAAAGCTCATCGCCACTGGTTCTATCTTGTAATCATAGATAGAACCAGCAGTGCTGCAAGAGCAGCAGAAGAGACCCATCTTCTGTTTGAACATCATGCTTACCTACCGTGCATGCCACACGCCACTAGCCCATCACCCTCGGGCCCCACACTGGCCCATCTCAGAGGGAATCAGGAGTGCCTAGGGATACCTAAAAGGTTTCCTCAACAGGCGGGGACAACAGAGGCCACATTGCATACCTGGATGGGATCGGGTTTCCAAGCCAACCTGAACCCTGTGGTTGCCTCTGCAGTCAAGGGAGCTTCTCTCCCCTCCCCCAGTCTCTTTCTTCTTCCCTCCCAGCCCTGAGAAGTCTGGAACTCCACAAATCTGTTGGCTCTGGAAAGTGAGGGGAGGGGGGAGGAGGCAGTGAGTTGCCATGGTGATGGCAGCCAGTGAGCGGTCCTCCGCTGCTGGGGAAGCGGAGTGCTCTGTGAGTCCCCCTGACTGACTGATAAGAGGGTGGGGCTGGGACAAGGGGGTGGGGGACAGGTCGTCACGACCTGCGAGCAGAGACCAAGATGGGGGACAGAAAGGGGGAGGGCTGCCCATTTCTAGAATTAGCTAGTTACGATCTGAGTACTAAGATGTGATGGGATATATAAATATATTTACAATGATGTGCTGCCATCCATCTCCAGAACGTTTCATCTTCCCAAACTGAACATTTGTGCCCATTAAACAAGAATTCCCCTTTCCCTCTCCTCACAACCCCTGGGGTAACATAATCCATAAATCTCACAACAGCCTTGTGAGAAAGGGACTCACAAAAAAGGACCCCATTTATAAAAGAAACAGAGTCAGGGGCTTCTCTGGTGGTGCAGTGCTTGAGAGTCCGCCTGCCGATGCAGGGGACACGGGTTCGTGCCCCGGTCCGGGAAGATCCCACGTGCCGCGGAGCGGCTGGGCCCGTGAGCCATGGCCGCTGAGCCTGCGCGTCTGGAGCCTGTGCTCCGCAACGGGAGAGGCCACAACGGTGAGAGGCCCGCGTACCGCGAAAAAAAAAAAAAAGAAAAGAAAAAAAAAAGAAACAGAGTCAGATGGGAAAGGTAACTTGCAAACAGCCTAGCTGGCAAGTGGTGAGGCCTGGAGTTGAACTGGGGGGAGGGGGAGAGAAAAGAATATTGGGAAGAGGGAGAGTGGGTAGAACCACCCCTGGAACCTTACTGGAAGGGAGAGTCCCAGGGCTGCTCCCCTGACGTGGCATAAGGCAACATGGTGACGGAACAAAGAAAGAAACATGGTTTGTAAGAAAATGGACCAAGCATCAAGTCCAAAGGACAAAGGGTGAGGAGAGAAAAGAACAAGGTCAAAGCTGGGAGGCTCAGAGGGCTGGTGGGGGGGGGGGTGCCCAGGGAACAGATGGAGGGGAGGGAGGGTGGGCTGCGTGCACCTCACACCTCAGTGTCCAAAGCTGCTGTGAACTTCGCTGAGAAAGACGGGCAGGGCAGAGGATGTTCCTGGACCTGCTGGGTCTGCTGGGGGTTGGGACAGCTGATTGTGATCGAAACACAGCAGCTGGATATTGGTCAAAGTGACTTGGGTCCACGATGTGCAGATCTGCAGCTTCACTCTGCTGACACCACCCTCCACTCTGGCAATGCCTTGTGTGGCCACTCCCTGAATCCCATGTGCTGCCCGGCTGCGCCATGGGAACCCCATTCATTTGCCTCTTCCAAGGGTGAAACGTGACTGTCTAACATGTGGGAATGGGCTCTGCGTCCTCCTGTTGATTGGAAGTGTGGAAAGAAGCAGCAGCACAGATGATGGATCACCCAGAAGCCAGGTGCCCAAGGGCAATCCTGCTCAATGACTCACCAGTAACTCACACTGACAGCCCCGGGGCACAGAGGAGCGTGCCCAGTCCCCAAAGGGGCCGAGCCCATCACGGGGTGGTTCTACTGTTCGGCCAACTGTGCAGGCGTCTTGGGGACCCTGAACAAACTTCCCATCTCTTTCCAAACCTCAGGAAATACGGTCCCAACCTCATCCAGGAACTCAGAATATCTGATCACTGCTTGTGTATCTGCTTCACTCACACCAATGCGGGTTTTTAAAAACTATGTAATGGGGGAGGGTAGGAGGGAGGCTCAATAGGGAGGGGATACATGTATACATATAGCTGATTCACTTTGTTGTACAGTAGAAACTAACACAACATTGTAAAACAATTATAATCCAATAAAGACATTAAAAAATAAAACATAAAAAAAGAAACTATGTAATGTAAATGGGCATTTATTTTCTGCCTTTGTTTTAGGAGGAAACTAAAGTTTGGGCGATTTTTTTTTTTTTGTAGAATGAGTTGAACTGAACATGGTCAGATATTTACTTAAAACAAATACAAAGGTGTGTACTATGTGATATGTTTTAACTGTGAGCACTGTTATTCCACTTGAAGAGTGGCTATCCTGACTTGTGTATCAGTGGCTTAGAATTGTTTCAATCAACTGGAACACAAATAAATGCAGCCAATTTGAATTTAGGCAATGCCAGAGCTGTTTGTTTATGCTGACAGTTATTTGTAAACTAAATTGTAACAGCGGGTAATGTTTAGAACAACAATATATGATGTTTGTAAACAATGAATATCCAGTGAGCTAAAACCTGGGAGTCACTGAGACAATGCCTGACACAGTGTGTGCTCAGTAAACATTAGATGTTATTATGATTGTCACTAAATACAAAGTAGACTACCTATAAGTTTGCAAGTAACAACAGCCCATTTCAAACTTGTTAACAAAACAAGCTAATTTATATCAAAACTTGATAGTACTGGGATTGACATATATACACTAATATGTGTAAAATAGATAACTAGTAAGAACTTGCTATACAGCACAGGGAACTCCACTTCACTGTATAGTAGAAACTAACACAACATTGTAAAACAACTATACCCCAATAATAAAATAAACAAATAAATAAATTCAATTATAAAATACTAAAAATAAAAAGATGTTGGAGGAGATGCACCCTCATCCAAAACAAACAAACAAACAAACTTGATAGTAAACACACACACCCATCAGTTAGAAACGGGCAGGGCTTCCCTGGTGGCACAGTGGTTAAGAATCCGCCTGCCAATGCGGGGGTCACGGGTTCAATCCCTGGTCCAGGAAGATCCCACAAGCAGTGGAGCAACTAACCCTGTGCGCCACACCTACTGAGCCTGCGCTCTAGAGCCCGTGAGCCACAACTACTGAGCCCATGTGCCACATCTACTGAAGCCCACGCACCTAGAGCCCATGCTCCGCAACAAGAGAAGCCACCGCAATGAGAAGCCCATGCACCGCAACGAAGAGTAGCCCCCGCTCGCCACAACTAGAGAAAGCCCACGCACAGCAATGAAGACCCAATGCAGCCAAAAATAAATAAATAAAATAAATACATTTAAAAAAAAAAGAAAATGGGCAAAAGATATGAAGAGACATTTCATCAATTAGGGCATGCAGACGACAAACATACCTGTGAAAAAATGTTCAACATTACTAGCAATAAAGGAAATAAAATTTAAGACCACCAGGAGATATCACTCTACACCTATTAGAGCAGGTAAAATTAAAAATGACGATACCAAGTGCTGGCAAGGATGCAGAGAAACTGGAACTCTCATGCAGAGCTGCTGTGAACATAAAATGGTAAGTCACTCCAGAAAGTAGTCAGTTTCTTAAAAAAAACAAAACGTACGCTCACCATAATTGCACTCCTGGCATTATTCCCAGAGAAATGAATACAAGTTCACACGAAAACCTGTACACAAATGCTCACAGCAGCTTTATTTATAATAGCCCCAAACTGGATAAAACCAAAATGTCCCTCCCTGGGTGAATGGTTCAAAAAACCCTGGTCCATCCGTGCCATGGGCTACTAGTCATCAATAACGTGAGTGGACTAGTGATACACACCCTAACCTGGACGGATCTCAAGGGATTTATGCTGAGGAAAAGAAGCCAGTCTCAGAAAGTCACAAACTGTGATTCCACTCATAGAATATTCTTAAATTAATGAAATTATAGAGATGAAAAACAGATTGGTAGTTGCTGGGGATTAGGAATGGTGGGAGGAGGGGTGACTATATCGAGGTAGCAGTAAGATCTTTATGGGATGCATAGTTCTGTATCTTGACTGCAGTGTTGGTTACACAAATCCACACATGATAAAATAGCACACATTATACTGATGTCAACTTCCTGCTTTGATATTATATTACAGTTATGTAAATTGTAACCGTGGGCGGAACACTGATGGACACATGGGACCTCCCTGTCCTGTCTTGCAACTTCCTCTGGATCTATAGTTATTTCACAACTAAGTTTGGTTTTTTTTTTTTTTGCGGTACACGGGCCTCTCACTGTTGTGGCCTCTCCCGTTGCGGAGCACAGGCTCCGGACGCGTAGGCTCAGCGGCCATGGCTCACGGGGCCCAGCCGCTCCGCGGCATGTGGGATCTTCCCGGACCGGGGCACGAACCCGCATCCCCTGCATGGGCAGGCGGACTCTCAACCACTGCGCCACCAGGGAAGCCCTAAAAGTTTGTTTTTAAGGCGGAGGGAGTATCAGGGATGGAGTCCAAAGCAGGGTGCAACACCTCCCCCCAGGAAACGAACAGCCGGAAAGCAATCATGAATCAGTCTGTCTCCCTGTCTCTCTCTTTCTGTATCTCTCTATCTTTATCTCTGTCTCTGTCTCTCTCTCCTCTTTGCAGAGGTGCTTCCTTCCCTCTTTGTAGACTACTGTCTCTGCTGCTCTGTGCGTGTGGCTACTTCACGGCCATGAGGGATCCCCATTGCCTTCTGGCCTTGCTGGTATACTTTGTAGTTGGGCCACACAGAGAAATCCATTAGCTGTCTTTGATGCAATTCAAAATTTCCAGGAAAACAAAATGAACCAGGCCTGTCTGGGCCTGGAGTCCTGCCTCATCCCATGGCAGGGGGTCACAGAGCACTGATGTACCTGCCAATGTCAACACCTTCACCTCTCCCACTGAGGCCCTATTCCCAGACAACGCCTCCTTCTCCAAGTCAGTCCCAAGCCTGTTCAGTCTGTAGAGGACATGACAAAAACCTGCCATCTATATCCCATCTGATACAGAATGCAGGAAGAGAGACCAGACAATAACCACAAAGCCTCCACTTAAAAATGAAGACGGAGGGGGCCTCCAAGACAGCAGCCCCAAGTCGGTCGCTGGTTATCTGATGAAGTGCGTGGCCATCGCCTGTTGAATCCTGCAGAATGAGCTCCTTGGTTCTCCAGTAGAGCCACTCCAGGTTCCTCCCCCGAGGACCTGGTCCTTGTCCTGGGTCCTCCAGGGCCACCCCTGGAAGGAGACTGGGAAGGAGTTAGCTGTGGGGCATGTGACACCTTCTGAATGGAGCCAGCAGCCTCTGAACTTGAGCCTGGGTTTGCCTGAGGGATCAAAAAGCCCTGTGGCGTGGATTTGTGTCCCTCCAAAGACCCTGTTCTCCAGGCTTGAGGTTTCCTGGCAGTGTAATGCCTGTAAGACCTTAGCTGGCAGCCCTTTAAGTTAGAGAGATTCAACTTGTAGGATGCCTTTTCTAGACGTCTTGTTCAGCTGGGCAGTCAGAGGTGGGCCATGCATGGTGGGCTTCAGTTTCTTAGAAGGGCTGTGCCCAGTTCTCTGCTTAATGGGTTGCACCTTAGGGTGCAAGAGGGCAGCAGAGAGCCTGTTTCACCTCTTTAGCTCAATAGAGCATCCAAAACCTGTCCTAAGGAGTGCTTCACGTTGGCAGGTGTCAGCACCTCTGTCCTGCAAGAGGGTGCAGCAGACAGACTTGGAAGAAGCGTTGAAAGATTAGGAGTCTCCAACACCCCTGGCACATCCCAGATGTCCTCTTTCCAAGCGCTAGGACATCACTGTTTCGTAACTGATTCACCACGTTTAGCTCTCAATGTAGGTTGCCCCACAGAGTGGAAATGCTGCAGCTCAGTAAGTCCTACGATGAATTTTGAAAACGGACCAAAAGTGGTCTCACCTCCTATACTATAAGCAGAAAGGACTTCCAGGAGCAGAGTTGCATAACTGACCTGTTTCCCCCCATCCATTTTAAGCCAGGCAGCCTCAGACTGGTGCGTGTCTCCCGTGCACCATACTGAAGTCCCAAGGAGTCGCCAGCACGGTCAGACATCCTTCAAGGTGGCCTCCTAAAGTCTCAGCCTCAAAAGGAAAATTATTGAAGTCCCTGAAACAACTGACACTAATTTCACTGGCTGCTTTCGTCTCTGTTCCACTAACATTCCTCCGTGTCCCGGGATGGAGGAATCCTTACCGTTCCCAAGCCCTGAAATGGGCCAGTTCTGTGGTTATGTGCAACTTCATTTCCTGATACCAGGTTGCATTTTATTCAGAGTCTTTTGGCTTCAAATTAACAGGAAACTACTCCAAATTACCGTAGGCAAAAACAGGAAGTTCATTCAAGTTTACCGGGCTATCGTATAGAAGCTAACACAAAAGAACAGCTGGGCTGGAACTAGGAAACCAACAGAATCTGAGCAGCGGATTTCTCTCTCCCTCTCCCCCTCTTTCCCTCTCTCCCAGCCTCTCTCCTTCTTTCTGGATGTGGATGTGCTTCCCTCCCACATCATCACGTGGTCACTCATGTCCACATCTGCACCATCTAAAGGCGATTTCCTTCCATCTCCATGAGAAACTCTCTCTGCTTTCTGAGCACTGGCCATCCCATGTTTCTTGTGGTGACAGAGAAACAGACTAGCCCTCTTTCAATCCTAATTTCAAATGTCCAGGCAAGAGAATCCATCTGGCCCAATTTCACTAAGGTGTGCGTGTCTGATGTCAAGAATTGGGCCAGGGGCTGGGCTGCATAGTGTGAATCTGCAGGAAGTAAGGGTTCTGTTCTCAGAGTGGGACATCATGGAGACAGGAGCAGACATCCCACATGGGTACCCCACCAGGGTTAGTGACTCACAGTAAAAGAGCAATATTGTGCTCACTGCAAAAATGTCTTTGAAAAATAGGTAATTGCCAATGGCAAAACGCTTGAATCAGGATAGGCGAAAAAAGAGAAATGCTGGGAATGAGAAGAATATTTGCCTTCTGCATATCTTGGCCTCTAGCACTAGAGCTATCTCCTTCCCCAGGGCAGAATTCCACGGAGAAGGGGGCTGAACCCCCCAGAGAGATACCTCCTCTGGCTGGTATCAGAGCTCAGAGCTAAGAAGTGATGCTTTGAATACAGGGTGTCAGGCCCGCGTACCGCAAAGGAAAGAAAAAGAAAAAAATCTTCCAACAAACAAAAGCCCAGGACCAGATGGCTTCACAGGTGAATTCTATCAAACATTTAGAGAAGAGCTAACACCCATCCTTCTCAAACTCTTCCAAAAAATTGCAGAAGAAGGAACACTCCCAAACTCATTCTGAGGCCACCATCACCCTGATACCAAAACCAGACAATGATACTACAAAAAAAGAAAATTACAGACCAATATCACTGATGAATATAGATGCAAAAATCCTCAACAAAATACTAGCAAACAGAATCCAACAACACATTAAAAGGATCATACACAATGATCAAGTGGGATTTATCCCAAAGTTGCAAGGATTCTTCAATATATGCAAATCAATCAATGTGATACACCATAGTAACAAACTGAAGAATAAAAACCAAATGATCATCTCAATAGATGCAGGAAAACCTTGTGACAAAATTCAACACCCATTTATGGTAAAAACTCTCCAGAAAGTGGGCATAGAGGGAACCTACCTCAACATAATAAAGGCCATATATGACAAACCCACAGTAAACATCATTCTCAAAGGTGAAAAACGGAAAGCATTTCCTCTAAGATCAGGAACAAGACAAGGTTGTCCACTCTCACCACTATTACTCAACATAGCTTTGGAAGTCCTAGCCATGGCAATCAGAGAAGAAAAGGAAATAAAAGGAATACAAACTGGAAAAGAAGAAGTAAAACTGTCACTGTTTGCAGATGGCATGATACTATACACAGAGTATCCTAAAAATGCCACCGGAAAACTACTAGAGCTAATCAATGAATTTGGTAATGTTGCAGGATACAAAATTAATGCACAGAAATCTCTTGCATTCCTATACACTAATGATGAAAAATCTGAAAGAGAAATTAAGGAAACACTCCCATTTACCACTGCAACAAAAAGAATAAAATACCTAGGAATAAACCTATCTAAGGAGACAAAAGAGCTGTATGCAGAAAACTATAAGACACTGATGAAAGAAATTAAAGATGATACCAACAGATGGAGAGATATACCATGTTCTTGGATTGGAAGAATCAATATTGTGAAAATGACTCTACTACCCAAAGCAATCTACAGATTCAATGCAATCCCTACCAAATTACCAATGGCATTTTTTACAGAACTAGAACAAATAATCTTAAAATTTGTATGTAGACACAAAAGACCCCGAATAGCCAAAGCACTCTTGAGGGAAAAAAACGGAGCTGGAGGAATCAGACTCCTAGTAATCAAGACAATATGGTACTGGCACAAAAAGAGAAACATAGATCAATGAAACAAGATAGAAAGCCCAGAGATAAACCCACACACCTATGGTCAACTAATCTATGACAAAGGAGGCAAAGATATACAATGGAGAAAAGACAGTCTCTTCAATAAGTGGTGCTGGGAAAACTGGAGAGCTACATGTAAAAGAATGAAATTTGAACACTCCCTAACACCATACACAAAAATAAACTCAAAATGGATTTGAGACCTAAATGTAAGACCGGACACTATAAAACTCTTAGAGAAAAACATAGGAAGAACACTCTTTTACATAGACCACAGCAAGATCTTTTTTGATTCACCTCCTAGAGTAACGGAAATAAAAACAAAAATAAACAAATGGGACCTAATGAAACTTCAAAGTTTTTGCACAGCAAAGGAAACCATAAACAAGACGAAAAGACAACCCTCAGAATGGGAGAAAATATTTGCAAACGAATCAACGGACAAAGGATTAATCTCCAAAATATATAAGCAGCTCATGCAGCTCAATATTAAAAAAACAAACAACTCAATCCAAAAATGGGCAGAAGACCTAAATAGACATTTCTCCAAAGAAGACATACAGATGGCGAAGAAGCACATGAAAAGCTGCTCAACATCACTAATTATTAGAGAAATGCAAATCAAAACTACAATGAGGTATCACCTCACACCAGTTAGAATGGGCATCATCAGAAAATCTACAAACAACAAATGCTGGAGAGGGTGTGGAGAAAAGGGAATCCTCTTGCACTGTTGGTGGGAATGTAAATTGATACAGCCACTATGGAGAACAGTATGGAGGTTCCTTAAAAAACTAAAAATAGAATTACCATATGATCTAGCAATCCCACTACTGGGCATATACCCAGAGAAAACCAGAATTCAAAAAGACATGCACCCAATGTTCATTGCAGCACTATTTACAATAGCCAGGTCATGGAAGCAACCTAAATGCCCATCGACAGACGAATGGATAAAGAAGTTGTGGTGCATATATACAATGGAATATTATTCAGCCATAAAAAGGAATGAAGTTGAGTAATTTGTTGAGACGTGGATGGATCTACAGACTATCATACAGAGTGAAGTAAGTCAGAAAGAGAAAAACAAATATCGTATATTAACACATGTATGTGGAACCTAGAAAAATGGTACAGATGAACCGGTTTGCAGGGCAGAAGTTGAGACACAGATGTAGAGAACAAACGTATGGACACCAAGTGGGGAAAACCACGGGGGTGTGGGGATGGTGGTGTGCTGAATTGGGCGATTGGGCTTGACATGTATACACTGATGTGTATAAAATTGATGACTAGTAAGAACCTGCTGTATAAAAAAAAATTCAGAATGTAAAAACAGAATTCATAGTATTAATTTGATGACAGGATTAAGTTAAGCTTATCTGTCACACTAATTATTACAGAAGAGCTAACCTTGCTTAATAAAAGGAAAAAACTCACAGATTTGATAGTTATGTGTAAGGGTAGTTATTGTAGCATAATTTGTAATATCAAATATTAGCGATAACCTTAGTTTCTCTCAAAATTGAGGTGGCTAAGTAAATTATAAGTTTCATACAATGAGACCACACAGCTTTTAAAAAGAATGGAGTGGGCTTCCCTGGTGGCGCAATGGTTGAGACTCCGCCTACCGATGCAGGGGACATGGGTTCGTGCCCCGGTCCGGGAAGATCCCACATGCTGCGGAGCGGTTGGGCCCGTGAGCCGTGGCCGCTGAGCCTGCGCGTCCGGAGCCTGTGCTCCGCAACGGGAGAGGCCTCAACAGTGAGAGGCCCGTGTACCGAAAAAAAAAAAAAAAAAAAAGAATGGAGCACCTCTATGTGTATATATCAGATATAATCTTCAAAGTATATTATGTTTTTAAAAAGCAAGGTAAAGATACTTACAGTCTGTGACTATTCTGTGGTTAAAAAAAGTAAAGCAATGTGCCTATTTTTAGTATATCTATGGAAAGATCCATAATAAACCAGTAATAATGGTTTTTTATGGGAATAGGAAGTAGATGGTTGGGGGCAGAGAAGAGAGAGAAATTTAACTTGTAATGTCTTCCTTTTGAAGTTGCATTTGTTCCCAAGTGAATATTATTAATTAAAAATATTTTTTTAATTTAACTTAATTTAATTTTTATACAGCATAATTTTAAAATTAATAAAGATATTGTAATAAAGTTTTAATTGTAGCTTTAACTTTTTGAACTAAAAATAATTAAAAATTTTAATACTTAGTAAAGCATAGATTAATTGAATTGAATTGACTAATAATTATGTAAAATATTTTAAAAGTAGTCAAAGAATTACCTCCAATAATGACTCTGGTTCTTTAAACTTTCCAGGAACATACCACATAAACTATTCCATGGCACAGAAAAAAAATAGAAAAGCTGTCCAATTATACTACAAAAGTAACTGAACACTGAAACAAAAGCTCAACAAAAAATAGCATATTAAAGAAAACCATACACCCACTTATGTATCTATTAAAAAAGAGTCAAGGGGCTTCCCTGGCAGTCCAGGGGTTAAAATTCTGTACTTCCCCAGCAGAGGATGCAGGTTTAATCCCTGGTCAAGTAACTAAGATCCCGCATGCCATGTGGCTCAGCCAATAAGTAAATAAATAAATAGGAGTCAAGAAAACAGTGTCAAGTTGGATTAAAGGTCTTGCAAATAGATTAGAAAAAAACAAACATCCTGATATAAAAATGGGCAAAGAAGACACAGAACTCAGAAAAGAAATATGAGGCCATTGAATACATGGAAACATGGTCAACATCACTAGTAATGAGAAAATGAATTTTGAAAAAGATTCATGAGCTACCTATCATTCTGTACTAGATTACCAGTGATGTAAAAGATTGAAAACACCCATGTTTGTTTAGGATGTTGAGAATTGAACACTCTCATGGACTGTTGGCACCTTGTCTGTAAAGCAGTTTGGGAACATGTATTTTAATCTTTGACACAGGAATTTCACTTCCAGGAATTTATCCTAAGGAATTAATTGGACAATGCATATATCAAAATATACAATGTATATATAACGGTGTTCGCTGCAGTATTATTTTCAATCGTGATCAGGGCACTTTAAAAATAAATTGTGATATATCCATACAATACAGTTCCTTGCAGCCAGTAAAAATGATAGCATTGATTTATATACTGGAAAATGGGGCACTTACGGAATGCCCATTTAGTTGAAAAGTTTTGCAGCCATTAAGTACTACCGCATTTGAAGACTATTAATTATCCACAGTAAATGGATGAAAAATGCTACAAAAATTATAGTGTGAGTTAATTTCAGTAAAAATCTCTCCCTTGTGAGTTTAAAAATGTAGGAAGAAACTGCATTGAAATGTTTAATATTATTAAGTCTAGGTGGTGGAATACGAGTGATTCTTTTTACAGTTTTCTGAACGAACATACATTACTTTTACACGTTAAAAAATCATACCTATACCTATATCTACAAAACCTGGCACTATCTGGTCTTCCGTTTATTTCCAACCCCACCTGCTCACTCTCCTGGCAAAGAGAAGCCACAAAAGATGACGCGCACTGTTTTTGCCTGCCCCTATGGTTTAGGAAGAGTTAATTAATTCCTAATTAACTCCTTCTCCTGGGAGGAACTGCTGACTTCAGATTGGCTGATGGTGACATCATGCCAGGAGCAGGAACCAACAGCAGCGTCCCCGCTTAGGAAGCGTCCTTAAGACCCGGATGCTTTAAAGAGGCTTCTGGACCCACTTGGTGGCTGGCCGTTTCCACCCTAGACGTGGCTCGCTGAGCACTGTGGACCCGACCTGCGGATCTAGGCCCCCCCGCCCCCCGTCCCCCGCCACCTAGTGCCCTGACGGGGCTTGTTCTGCAGGCACACGCCAGCCTAGGGTCTCCTATGAGTCCGTGGTGCTGGCCCTTGCACAGCAGCTCTTTGAAGGGCTCTGGCTTCCTCTCCCAGCCCCTCTGTCCAGAGCTTCACTACTTTTTTTCCGGACACCTCAGCTGCTTGCGTTTTTAGCAGACGGCTGAAAACAATAGACGATTCACAAGTCAATGCGACTGCTTCAGTTTGATCGCATATTGTCATTCATCTTCTCTGTGAGGACCCAGTTCAGCGTTGATGCCCCCTCTCCCTTGTCTGTTCAGGCGTCCCCCTCCTAGACTCATAGTTCTGGAAATAAAACCCGGCGTCACTGGCACCAGTAACCACCTAATAGCTGCATCTAACAGACTCTCATTTTCTTAAAGTTACTTATTTCTGATTTTTCAGTGTAATGCTTTCTCTTTTTAGAAAACAAAGGAGGAAGAGGAATGAGGGAGGTGGAGGAGGAAGAAAACAAGTCCTGTGTAAAAGCGTCGTCCAAAGATAGCCATGGTTGACAATATCAGATGTTCACGTCAAAAACATGATACATTTGCCAATTTGGAAATGCACTGATTATAGTTTGTTCATGCCCTCCTCCCCTTTGGCTTTTCTCATGTGAGCATTTCCTCATGTCCTTAAATATTCTTAGTGGTTTTGTTTTGGTTTTTTAGTGGCTTCATAGTTTTGCAGCATACGGAATAATGTAACTATACCCCTATTCTTATATATTTAGATGATTTCCAACTATTCCCTATTTTAAATCTGTGATGAACAGGAGCCTTTGTACATAATTTCTAGTCCCAAGATTTCAGATGCAATCTTAGTGATAGGATTATCTTAAAGACTTTTTACCCCCAAATATTTTGATTAATCTTCCTTTCTTGTTATCCCAAATTAAATTTAAATCACTTTGTCTAATTTCAAAATCAAACCTTAGTTATTTTGATCTATGGTTGCTTAGTCTAGTGAATTTTTTTTTTTTATTTCGGTAAAGTTTTCTAGTTCAGTTTTAGAATTTAATTCAAGGTAGTTTTATATTTTAGTTTATTTTGTGAATGGAATCTTATTTCTATCATATTTTCTAGCTGGATATTGCTGACATAAAAATGTTGATTTTTATAAACTCATGTCATTTGGATTCACTTTACCAAATCTCTTATTAGTTCTGTTTTCAGTTGATTTTCTTGGGTTTGTAGGCAAATACTACAACAGCCACATTGCAGTGTATGTCCAACAACTTGCCTTATATTTTTTGATGCTTTTCTCAGTATGATATATCCCTTTAAATTCCACTTTGTGCTTTCTACCTCATTAGAGCCCAAAGGACCAACAGCAGAACCTCTGTAGCATCTGGTCCACACAATACAGATAGAAGAGAGATGGGGGAAGACAAAGTAGCTTCTGATGTCTCCTGGGTGGGCATTTCAAGAGGCAAAGTCTGAGTGGGTGCTAAAACTGCAGCTCCCCTGGGGGGCGTTCCTCCTAATGTCTGCCAACAGGTTGGTCACCCATCACTTCTTGTGGATGACGTGCGTTTTCATCTTTTCTTTTGTCTTCACTAATATTGGGAGAAGCTGTGCCAGGGCCCAGGAGTAAACTAGAGTCGGTGAATTATTTTCCATCTTCATTTTACCTGACTTTCTGGGCCTTTTGATGCTGTTGCTCCCTCCCTTCTACCTTTAACATGTTGTGTTTGCTTCTGCCACACTACCTTGCCCTGGTTCTGCTTCTGCTTCTCTATTCCCTCGTGTCTCGAACCTGGAATCCTAGGCCCACCTCTAACGTGTGTCAGCGCCCCCAGGACTCTGTCCCTCCCTCCTTCTATTCCAGACACTCTCCACGCGAGAGCTCAGACTCCAATAGCTCCAATGAGACAACTCTGCTGACGACTCCTGACTCTGTATTTCCCACCCCATCCAGATCCTGGGCTACAGAACTGTATCAGCAGCCTTCTCTATACTTCCACCCAGTGCCCCACACACAATACTGAAGCCACCTGCTCTCCTATGGTTCACAGCTCAGTGACCAGCACATCACTCGAGCCAGGAACTTGGCAGCCATAAGACTCCTGATTTTCCTCACCTGGGATATTCCTCCAGGACACTTCCTGACCATCTTACCTCCTTCGGTGTATCTAATGCCCATTTCTCTTTATCCTCACTCCCCATCCCTTAGTTCAGGCCTCACAAACTGAACTGCCTCAGTTATGCCACATTTGATGCTGGGAACCCCAGGAGATGTTTTGGGATTTGGGGATGGTAACTCCAGGGGACCTGGGATTGAGGTCTGGCTCTGCTACAGATTAGTCACATGACCATTGGACAAGTCTCCTGACATGGTGAATCTGTCTCATAGGTTGGACAAATGAGAGTGGGGATTAAAATGACAGGGCACAATATAATTTTCTGAAAGGACATAGAAGAATATAACTGCGATTAACACTGAGGTTAAGATAAGGAAGAAAACACAACAATGTGAATACACTTAACACTATCGAACCGTACACTTAAAAGTAAGTGAGATGGTAATTTTTTTTAACATCTTTATTGGAGTATAATTGCTTTACAATGGTGTGTTAGTTTCTGCTTTAAAACAAAGTGAATCAGCTATACATATACATATATCCCCATATCTCCTCCCTCTTGGGTCTCCCTCCCACCCTCCCTATCCCACCCCTCTAGGTGGTCACAAAGCACCGAGCTGATCTCCCTTTGCTATGCGGTTGCTTCCCATGAGCTATCTAGTTTACATTTGGTAGTGTATATATGTCAATGCTACTCTCACTTCGTCCCAGCTTACCCTTCCCCCTCCCCGTGTCCTCAAGTCCATTCTCTACGTCTGCGTCTTTATTCCTGTCCTGCCCCTAGTTCCTTCGGAACCCTTTTTTTTTTTTTTTTTTTAGATTCCATATATATGTGCTAGCATACAGTATTTGTTTTTCTTTCTGACTTACTTCACTCTGTATGACAGATTCTAGGTCCATCCACCTCACTACAAATAACTCAATTTCGTTTCTTTTTATGGCTGAGTAGTATTCCATTGTATATATGTGCCACATCTTCTTTATCCATTCATCTGTCGATGGACACTTAGGTTGCTTCTGTGTCCTGGCTATTGTAAATAGAGCTGCAATGAACATTGTGGTATGTGACTCTTTTTGAATTATGGCTTTCTCAGGGTATATGCCCAGTAGTGGGATTGCTGGGTCGTATGGTAGTTATTTTAGTTTTTTAAGGAACCTCCATACTGTTCTCCACAGTGGCTGTATCAATTTACATTCCCACCAACAGTACAAGAGGGTTCCCTTTTCTCCACACCCTCTCCAGCATTTGTTGTTTGTAGATTTTTTAATGATGGCCATTCAGACTGGTTTTGATTTGCATTTCTCTAATGATTAGTGATGATGAGCATCCTTTCATGTGTTTGTTGGCCATCTGTATATCTTCTTTGGAGAAAAGTCTATTAAGTTTTCTGCCCATTTTTGGATTGGGTTGTTTGTTTTTTTGATATTGAGCTGCATGAGCTGCTTATAAATTTTGGAGATTAATCCTTTGTCAGTTGCTTCATTTGCAAATATTTTCTCCCATTCGGAGGGTTGTCTTTTTGTCCTGTTTATGTTTTCCTTTGCTGTGCAAAAGCTTTTAGGTTTCATTAGGTCCCATTTCTTTTTGTTTTTATTTCCATTTCCCTAGGAGGTGGGTCAAAAAGGATCTTGCTGTAATTTATGTCACAGAGTGTTCTGCCTATGTTTTCCTCTAAGAGTTTTAAAGTGGTTGATCTTACATTTAGGTCTCAAATCCATTTTGAGTTTATTTTTGTGTATGGTTTTAGGGAGTGTTCTAAGTTCATTCTTTTACATGTAGCTCTCCAGTTTTCCCAGCACCACTTATTGAAGAGGCTGTCTTTTCTCCATTGTATATTCTTGCCTCCTTTATCAACAATAAGGTGACCATATGTGCATGGGTTTATCTCTGGGCTTTCTATCTTGCTCCATTGTTCTATATTTCTGTTTTTGTGCCAGTACCATACTGTCTTGATTACTGTAGCTTTGTAGTATAGTCTGAAGTCTAGAAGCCTGATTCCTCCAGCTCCGTTTTTCTTTCTCAAGATTGCTTTGGCTATTGGGGGTATTTTGTGTTTCCATATAAATTGTGAAATTTTTTGTTCTAGTTCTGTGGAAAATGCCATTGGTAGTTTGATAGGGATTGCATTCGATCTGTAGATTGCTTTGGGGAGTATAGGCATTTTCACAATGTTGATTCTTCCAATCCAAGAACATGGTATATCTCTCCATCTGTTGGTATCATCTTTAATTTCTTTCATCAGTGTCTTATAGTTTTCTGCATACAGGTCTTTTGTCTCCTTAGGTAGGTTTATTCCTAGGTATTTTATTGTTTTCGTTACAATGGTAAATGGGAGTGTTTCCTTAACTTCTTTTTCAGATTTTTCATCATTAGTGTATAGGAATGTAAGAGATTTCTGTTCATTAATTTTGTATCCTGCTACTTTACCAAATTCATTGATTAGCTCTAGTAGTTTTCTGGTAGCATCTTTAGGATTCTCTATGTGTAGTATCATCATGTCATCTGCAAACAGTGACAGCTTTACTTCTTCTTTTCCGATTTGGATTCCTTTTATTTCTTTTTCTTCTCTGATTGCTGTGGCTAAAACTTCCAAAACTATGTTTAATAATAGTGGTGAGAGTGGACAACCTTGTCTTGTTCCTGATCTTAGAGGAAATGCTTTCAGTTTTTCACCATTGAGAACAATGTTGGCTTGAGTTTGTCATATATGGCCTTTATTATGTTGAGGTAAGTTCCCTCTATGCCTACTTTCTGGAGGGTTTTTATCATAAAAATCGGTGTTGAATTTTCTCAAAAGGTTTTTCTGCATCTATTGATACGATCATATGGTTTTTATTCTTCAATTTGTTAATATGGTTTATCACATTGATTGATTTGCATATATTTAAGAATGCTTGCATTCCTGGGATAAACCCCACTTGATCATGGTGTATGATCCTTTTAATGTGCTGTAAGATTCTGTTTGCTAGTTGTTGAGGATTTTTGCATCTATGTTTATCAGTGATATTGGCCTGTAGTTTTCTTTCTTTCTTACATTCTTGTCTGGTTTTGGTATCAGGATGATGGTGACCTCATAGAATGAGTTTGGGAGTGTTCCTCCCTCTGTTATATTTTGGAAGAGTTTGAGAAGGATAGGTGTTAGCTCTTCTCTAAATGTTTGATAGAATTCACCTGTGAAGCCATCTGGTCCTGGGCTTTTGTATGTTGGAAGATTTTAAATCACAGTTTCAATTTCAGTGCTTGTGATTGATCTGTTTATATTTTCTATTTCTTCCACGTTCAGTCTCGGAAGGCTGTGCTTTTCTAAGTGTTTGTCCATTTCTTCCAGGTTGTCCATTTTATTGGCATATAGTTGCTTGTACTAGTCTCTCATGATCCTTTGTATTTCTGCAATGGCACTTGTTACTTCTTTTTCATTTCTAATTCTGTGGATTTGAGTCTTCTCCCTTTTTTCTTGAAGAGTCTGGTTAATGGTTTATCAATTTTGTTTACCTTTTCAGAGAATCAGCTTTTAGTTTTATTGATCTTTGCTATCATTTCCTTCATTTCTTTTTCATTTATTTCTGATCTGATCTTTATGATTTCTTTTCTTCTGCTAACTTTGGGGTTTTTTTGTTCTTCTTTCTCTAATTGCTTTAGGTGTAAGATTAGGTTGTTTATTTGAGATGTTTCTTGTTTCTTGAGGTAGGATTGTATTGCTATAAACTTCCCTCTTAGAACTGCTTTTGCTGCATCCCATAGGTTTTGGGTTGTCATGTTTTCATTGTCATTTGTTTCTAGGTATTTTTTATTTCTTCAGTGATCTCTTCGTTATTTAGTAGTGTATTATTTAGCCTCCATGTGTTTGTATTTTTTACACATTTTTTCCTGTAATTGATATCTAGTCTCATAGCATTGTGGTCGGAAACGATACTTGATACGATTTCAATTTTCTTAAATTTACCAAGGCTTAATTTGTGACCCAAGATGTGATCCTGGAGAATGTTCCATGAGCACTTGAGAAGAAAGTGTATTCTGTTGTTTTTGGATGGAATGTCCTATAAATATCAATTAAGTCCATCTTGTTTAATGTACCATTTAAAGCTTGTGTTTCCTCATTTATTTTCCTTTTGGATGATCTGTCCATTGGTGAAAGTGGGGTGTTAAAGTCCCCTACTATGATTGTGTTACTGTCCATTCCCCTTTTATGGCTGTTAGCATTTGCCTTATATATTGAAGTGCTCCTATGTTGGGTGCATAAATATCAATCTTCTTGGATTGATCCCTTGATCATTTTGTAGTGTCCTTCTTTGTCTCTTGTAATAGTCTTTATTTTAAAGTCTACTTTGTCTGATATGAGAATTGCTACTCCAGCTTTCCTTTGATTTCCATTTGCATGGAATATCTTTTTCCATCTGCTTACTTTCAGTCTGTGTGTGTCCCTAGGTGTGAGTGGGTCTCTTGTAGACAGCATATACACGGGCCTTGTTTTTGTATCCATTCAACCAGTCTGTCTTTTGGTTTGAGCATTTAATCCATTTACATCTAAGGTAGTTATCGATATGTATGTTCCTATTACAATTTTCTTAATTGTTTTGGGTTTGTTATTGTAGGTCTTTTCCTTCTCTTGTGTTTCCTACCTAGTGGAGTTCCTTTAGCATTTGTTGTAAAGCTGGTTTGGTGGTGCTGAAGTCTTTAACTTTTGCTTGTCTGTAAAGGTTTTAATTTCTCCTTCGAATCTGAATGAGACCCCTGCTGGGTAATCTTTGTTGTAGGTTTGTCTCTTTCATCACTTTAAATATGTCCTGCCACTCTCTTCTCGCTTGCAGAGTTTCTCTGAAAGATCAGCTGTTAAGCTTATGGGGATTCCTTTGTATGTTATTTGTTGTTTTTCCTTTGCTGCTTTTAATATTTTTTGTTTGTATTTAATTTTTGATAGTTTGATTAATATGTGTCTTGGCGTTTTTTTCCATGGATTTATCCTGTATGGGACTCTCTGTGCCTCCCGGACTTGATTATTTCCTTTCCCATATTAGGGAAGTTTTCAACTATAATCTCTTCAAATATTTCCTAGTCCCTTTCTTTTTCTCTTCTTCTTCTGGGACCCCTATAATTCGAATGTTGGTGCATTTAATGTTGTCCCAGGCGATTGTAATTTTTATGTTATGTGTATTTTTACCACAATAAAAATAAAAAATACGATTAACGGAGAAGGGAAAAACGAGGGGCATGGTGGAATGCTTTGTAAATAAACAAGGGAGGATTCACACGCTAAACCTATTTATTGATGGATCCTCTTAGTCCATTGCTGAGATAAAAGGGGAAGCAAAAGAGCGGGAATATTTGTTGAGCCCCCCCAGTACATGCCATGCCCTGTAGGGGGCGCCATTCACGCACCACATCCTTGGATCCTTGGGGCTCCAAGTTGCCAGCTTTCCAGAAGGTAGGGGAGGATCCCAGACCCGCATCTCCAGAGGACGGCTGAAATGGAGCCTGACTACCCAGACCCTCCAACCTGTTTCCATGTGCCTCTACGTTCCTCCTGGGCCCAGTGTCCCCAGACTGTCTGTCTCTGAAATACATTATGCAAATCCCAGCTAGCCCAGTATCCATAGAAACCAAAATCTCCCATCTTCCTTGGCCTGTTCCCCAGCGAAAGAAACCCACCCAAGAGACACCCACAAAAGAGGACTGACAGCGCCCATAGGAGCACTTCCCCTGTGCTGAGGAATCAGGCTTTCACAGCCAGTGATCCATCTTGCTCAGTCCACCAGTCGTGGCTGGGGAAGGAATGGGTGACACAGGCGCATGTGAGAAGATGCAGTTTCTTTATGAAAACTGAAGTGACCTGCTTCAGTCCCCACCACGAACAATCAACAGTCATCTGCCCAATCCAACAGCTCTGCCGCCACAGAGATCATATTCACAGTGCATGCGAGTCAATATTTGATATCATTTTATTTTATTATTTTTGGCTGCACAGCATGTGGGATCTTAGTTCCCCAACCAGGGGTCCAACCTGTGCCCCCTGCATTGGAAGCGTGGAGTCTTAACCACTGGACTGCCAGGGAAGTCCACTGACATCATCTTTAACCTCCCACAAACAAGCACATGAGCCATCTGTGGAACATGACAGTACAATTTTATTGTGCATGACTGATTACTAATCTTAGGAACAAAGTTTCAAGACCTGCTGCTCTCTGGAATAACTTTTCTATCCTTCACACATTACGACTCATTCGTTTTCTTTTTCTCCAGACTCAAACATGAGGCAAGCCTTCTGGTACCACTTGCAGGGTCTTGGATACTGGTCGACAGCAGCACCCTAAATCAGCAGCCCCTACTGCGTGCAGGATCCCAGCCTTTGCTAGGGACACAAATTATGAATCACAGGACATTAGAACTGGAAAAGACCTTGAAAAAATCATGCCCGTGTCTTCGTTTCCCCGTTTACAGAAGAGAAGTCGAATGGCTTTATCTGAAGCCACAGAGCTATGGAGTAGCAGAGCCAGGGGAAACAACGGTAAACTATCAACGGCAAAGTATATGCCAGACCCTATCCTAAGTGCTTTACACATTTGCTCACTTAATCTCATAACCACCTTATGAAGTAGGTTATTATCTCCGTTAATCTTAAGATATCATCTCCATCCTTTCACATGATGAAACTAAGGCACTGAGAAGTTAAATAACTCTCCCAAGGTGACACAGTGGCTGAGGCAGAGTTTGAATCCAGGTTGCCCATCCCATAGCCCAGCCTCTTAACCACTAGCTATGTAGGTCACTGGACACCTTGGTGAGGATTGAGATTTTAAAAACATATGTTGAGGTCTCAAGTGTAAGTTTTGTCTTCCAATGTCAGGAGCAACTAAATTCCACTTTGTTTTTCCCTGTTTTAAAACCCTAGGGTGAAGTAAACAATGAAAAGCTGAATCCACCAGTGAACTGACTGCATGAAAACATCCATAACAAACCTCCCCCTGGAGGGGAGGAAATTATTTGAATAACATCCTTTATTTTGAGTGTTCTCCTCTTGTTGGGTTGCTTAGAGATACAGATCTAGAGTATCTGCTTTTAAATTACAGTGTATTGGGGGAACCAGAACATACTCATAAAACAAGAGTATTGCTGTACATAAAATCTCTCTGGAAGGATTTTTTAATGGTAATGACTGCCCACAAGGAAGGGAGCTGAGTGTTTGGGCAGAAGTGGGAGACTGTTCTAGAACCTTTTGTACCTTTGGATTTTACAGCCACATAAATGGATGATCTAATCAAACAACACACACAAATTAGAGACAAATTGTCTTTCTGTGTGTGTTGCATGTCTATACATATAAATCCTAGTCTTCTCGGTCATCACAACATAACCATTTTCCCATGTTACTGAAATTTGTCATAAACATAAGTTTTGTGTATACAATCTTGTTAAAAGTCTCAAGAAATCTGAGCGCTCCCAATATTGGATAACTTACATTTCTCAGGTTCCTTTGGGATTTTTCATTAACATGATTCGTAAGGTCAACATTCAAAACCTCCCATTTTCTGAAGAATTAGCCAACAGGTATTACATCTATACTATGTTTA
The DNA here is from genome assembly GCF_964374135.1 of Grampus griseus. Lineage (NCBI taxonomy): Eukaryota > Metazoa > Chordata > Mammalia > Artiodactyla > Delphinidae > Grampus > Grampus griseus. Next base: position 103,519,612 of record NC_139000.1, read on the forward strand.
GGATATACCACATGGCATTTGTACACCGAAATCCCCACAACAGCCTGAGGTAGGTATCCTAATCCTCATTTAGATGAGGGAGCAGAGGCTCAAAAGGCTCAGGTAGCTCATGAATCATTAAGTCAACCTCCAGCCTGGATGTCACATTGAGCAGGAGAGTGAAATGGGGGCTAGTGAGAGAGGGAGGCGGCAGTAGGAGGGCTCAAGGGAAGAAGGAACGGGCTCTTGGACTAGGGCTCCTTGTCAGCAGGACAAATGCCCAAGCTGGAGCCAAAATCCAGAATCTGGAGTCTCTGAGCTTAAGGGCAGTGTCAAAGGTAAGAGATCTAGGATACACAAGCAACGAAAGGAAAAATAAACTGGACATCATCAAAATTAAAACTTTTGTGTTTCAAAGGACATCTTCCAGCAAGTGAAAAGACAGCCCACAGAGTGGCAGAAAATTTTTGCAAATCATGTATGTGATAAGGGACTTGTATCTAGAAAGTATATAAAGAAGTCTTGCAACTCAACAGTAAAAAGACAAAAAGCTCAGTTAAAAATGGGCAAAGGATCTGAAGTCAGTTCTCCTAAGAAGATAAACAAATGGAGAATGAGCACATGAAAAGAGGCTTGATACCATTAAGCATCAGGGAAATCCAAGTCAAAACTACAATGAGATACCACTTCACACCCACTAGGATGGCTAAGTTAAAATACAGACAATAACAAGTGTTGATGAGGATACAGAGCAATTGGAACCCCCATACCCTGCTGGTAAGACTATAAAATAGTGCAGCCACACTGGAAAGTCCCTGGCAGTCCCTCAGAAGGTTAAACAGAGTTACCAAATGATCCAGCAAGTCTACACCTAGATACATACCCAAGAGAACGAAAAACCTATGTCCACACAAAATCTTGTACTCAAGTGTTCACAGTAGCGTTATTCATAACGGCAAAAAGTGGAAACAATCGAAATGTTTCCACCAACTGAAGAATAAATAAAATGTAGAATATCCATACAATAGATTATCCAATAATAAAAACAAAGAAGGTGGAATACAAGGTGAATGAACTTTTGTTTACAACAACACTGAAAGGAAAATGTCAAAAGACAAAGTGGGCTTTAGCTCAAATATCATTTTTCATTTTGGTAAAAAGGGCCCTAGGCTATGCAAATTATCCTCTAAGAAAACCTCTTCCAACACCTAAGGTGGAAAGGAAAAACATTTTTTATAAGTTTATTACAACTAACAAAATAATTTCAGGTCAAGATTATTATGTAGAAATTATATTTGATGGGCTAGATAAATACTTTATGGTAGAAAGTGCACACAGGACTCAGATGTGTTGGCTGCAAAGTGCCTTGAGCTTTGCTGAGTCTGAGAGCCTTTAGCAGGGCCCTGCTCAGCTCACACCTGTTTGCCAACATCCTCACCCCCTCGCCCACGCCTGCTCTTCCTTCACTCAGTGGCATATCCTACCACGTCCCTCCCCATGGCTGCCAATGATGTACACATCCCATTTATAACCAATATTTAGTTTTGAATCATCATTTCTGCTTAAAATGTCCATTTCTGTGAACCAGGGGACACAAGCAGGAGAAAGTTTGTGAGCCCTTGGTCAGGAAAGCGCCCCATTAGAACACTGCTCCAGTGGGAAAACATTTCCTTTTACAGTACTGTCCCAGGACACAGTGAGTTGACAATTAAAAACTCTCTGCAGGCAGGTATGAGGAAGAAAAGGTGGAGGTAGGAGTCTGTAGGCATGGCAGAGGGAGAAGAAATCAGGATGAGAATGCAAAAGCCAGGAGAACAAGAATGAGCAGGCTGAGGTCAGCAAAGACAAGAGCCCTGGAGCTCCCTCCCCCCTTGTACTTCCCCTGGACCGCGTCCCGTTCCTTCCTTCCTAACCGAAAGGGCCCCTCTTTCCCTCCCTTCTGTACCTTTGTGAGAAGAATCAGAGGAAGATGCTCCACACAATTACAGAAGGGCACCACCTTCCAGGCCTACAATCTCATTGCAGATGAGGAAGTGAGGCCCACAGAGGGAACAAGTCTAAACTGTGGTTTTTAAATTGTGTGTTTTTAAGTGCTCTGGAACCTCTGTTCACAGGAAATCATCCAAGAAGTGTAAATCAATAAATCAGAGCCGAGCTGATGGGCAGCCTTGACCCCAACCCCACCCTGAAGGGCCCCAGGGAGGCCCCTGGAGCAGTTTTAAATACTGGTATAAAGTGACAGACAAGCCTAGCCGTGGGTCCTCCCCAAAGCCATGGCAATGGTCCTGTATTAACTATATTTTCTTCTTTTCTGTCATCTTGACACTTTGGCATCTGGGGCTTCTCTGGCTAGCAAATTCCTAGATACAGCAAACAACTCCCCTATGAGCACGCCTTTCAAATGCAGCCAACCTTCTACATGCAGAGCTATACCCCCCAACCACCTCCTGTATCAGGCTCTCACAGGGCTCCTCCACTCCAGGTCAATATCTCCCTGTCCTAATCATCCCTAGGGGCAGCCCCTGCGCCCTAGCGCTGGTCAAAAGTATTCCAACTTGCCCATCATAAACCCACTTACCCTGCCTGGCCTGTTCCTTCCCTTGAAAAGCACAATAAGTCTCCCACCCAAGCTTTCCCCTTACGCCCCCTGCCTCCTAAGGACCCTGGTGCTTCCCAAACCCCACCCCACCCCCACCATGGCAGGGCCCTCCTCCTGGAGACTGTGAGTAACAAACTCTTCTCAACAGCAGTCCTCTTCCAGTCTGCTGGCCTCACCACTCTTGGAAAATGATGAAACTTACATTTTTAAACAGACCCATTCTTAGAAGCAAACATTATCCCCAGCAATCTTAGAATGTGAATCAGAAAATTCACATCCAGAGGATGCCACAACTTTGGAAAAAGCCTAATCAGGGAGGTGTCTCCTGGATAACTTTCAAAGGTGGGTAGAGAAGGGACCAAAAATGAGGGAGGAGGTACGTGGCCTGGCGCCACAGAAAAGGACAGGATGGCCAGTAGGAAGATCCTGGCAAGAAGGCGGGAGGCAGAGAGGTACCAAGGCAAGTGTGCCTTTGGGAAGAGACAGAAAGAAAACGGGACCGGGGCGCGAGACCCGGCGGCATCAGGCAGGGCAGGCTTCAGCCATCCAGCTCCTCCTTGACGGTGATGCGCAGGGGGCAGATGCGCAGCGGCTCGGGGGGCCCGTCCCCCCGCGAGCCGCCCAGGTAGAAGTAGGGCCGTACCTCCCCGAAGCGGGCGTGGAAGGTGTACAGGTGGCAGTGGCGCTCCGCGTCGTAGAAGGACAGCTCACCCTCCTCGCACTCCAACTCCACGCGCAGGCGGCGCGGGATGGCGGGGACCAGGGGCGATGTGGCGGGGTCCGAGGTCACGCAGTGGTCGCCGTCCACGCCCTGTGTGCGGCACACGTACCAGAAGCCCGAGCGCGTGTCGTGGTAGCAGCTGTGCGAGTGGCCCTCGGCGCCCGCGTCCTGGCGCATCCGCACCACGCCCACGCGCCAGCTCGGCAGTGCCCCCAGGTCCACCTCCCAGGCATGCGAGCCCTGCGACAAGACGCAGGAGCCCAGCAGGCAGGGTGCCGATGAGAAGCGCTCCGGATTCTCGACCTGGACCCGGTAGCCGTGGTTGGTGACACTGGTGAGGTCGTCTGACACGGACAGCCAGCCAGCCGCAGTGTTGGGATCAAAGCTGAAAGGCACTGGGTGGGCAGTGGGAAGAGAGTGGGTGAAATCAGCAAACCTGACAGCCCGCCCTGCTGTCAGGCCAGCCTGATGCCTCTGGTCCCCCTAAACTGACAGACTGTGTCCCACGGGGCCCAGTGCATGGAGGCGGCTGCCCTGGGCTGAGGGGTGGTGTTATGGGTTGAAATGTGCCCTGCCAGAAAGCTATGTTCAAGTCTTAACCCCCAGTATCTCAGGAGGTGACCTTATTTGAGAATGGGGTTGTTGCAGATAAAAGTATTTAAGATGAGATCAGACTGGAGTAGAGGGGGCCTTTAATCCAATATGAATGTTGTCCTTACAAAAGAGGAGAAGAGACATAGACACATAATGGGGAAAAGTCCTGTGATATTGGAGGCACAGGTCAAAGTGCTGCAGCCACCAGCCAAGGTCTGACAGCAAATACCAAAAGGTAGGAAGCGGCAGAGAAGGATCCTCCCCTACAGGTTTCAGAGGGAGCACGGCCCTGCTGACACCTTGGCTTTGGACTTCAAGCCTCCAGAAGAATAAATTTCTGCCATTTTAAAGCGTCTAGTCTTTGTCCCTTGTTCGGACAGCCACAGGAAGCCAATGAAGGCAGGGATCCTGATCCTGACACGATGCCTGTGACATCTAACAAAAGCACGTAACATGCCCCTGGGTTACTGACATTTCTCCCTGTGAAATCACATTCAGACTGCTACTCCAAAAGTATCAAGAGACTGGGTGGCTTAAACAACAGAACTATATTTCTCACAGTTCTGGAGGCTGGAATTCAGAGACCAAGGGTACCAGCATGCTCAGTTGCTGGTGAGGGCCCTCTTTGGTTTATAGATGGCTACCTTCTTGCTGTGTCCTCACACGGGGGAGGGAGAGAGAGAGAGGAAGCCAACTCTCTTGTGTCTCTTCTTAAAAGGGCACTAACCCCATCATAGGGCCCCACCCTCATGACCTCTTCTAACCCTAATCACCTCCCAAAGGCCCTGCTTGCAAATTCCATCACATGGAAGTTAGGGCTTCAACATATGAATTCGGAGGGCGGGGGGACATATAAACATTCAGTCCACAGCACATGATATAGTGACTCATGTGGGCTGGAATCACCTTGGAGAGGCACCCCTGAACTGAGGAACTCTTTCATTATATTATATATACAATACGTTTCGGAATAGAAAGGGAAGTCAGTTGCTCTTTCTGAAGAGGTGGCCAAGAGTCAGGACCCAAAAAGGAAGGGTTCGGCCAGGAGGGGTTTGAGCAGTGGGGCAAGAAGGGGAGTAGGGCACAGGGGCTTGAATGAAAGAGGCTAGAGAAGGGACCAGTGGGGGGAGGAGGAAGAGGGGTGGGAAGCTGGAAGGAGTGAGTTCAGCTGGCTCTCTGCCTTGCATGACCTCCCCGCTCTTACACCCGCCTGGGCCCCTCTCACCAGATTCGACACACACGAGCATCTTCCTCCAGACTCGGTACTGCAGGGAGTCCAGGTACTTGCAAACGTCGATGAGCATACCAGGCTGGACAGGCTCCGGCTCCATCGTGCAGAAGAGGCTGGGAAAGGAAAATTGGGCCTGGTGTGCTGGGCCAGGGCCATGCATCCTGGGACCTAACTGGGTCAGCTGGAAATAGGATCCCTTGCCTCAGGCCTAGACTCCCTGGCCATCTTACTCAATACAAGAGGAGCCGACTGGGCAGCTCACACCCCTTCAGGACTCAGTACTTGAGCCCATCCTGCCCCCACTGGGATAAAAACAAATAGGAGGTTCTCAGACATGCATGTGGGCAGAAATCACACGTACACATCAGCTCACAGGGTATATGAGTTGGAAGTCACCTTAAGGGTCCTCTAGTCTCACATTTTGAAGGTGTCACTGGCCTTTGCTTCAACACCTCCAGTGACAGGGAACTCATTACTGCCCAAAGCACTTTCTTCCATCTTTGTACAGCTCTGACGGGGACACAGTTCTTCCGTATTCATCCCTGTGAACTCTACAACCATCAACACAAACCAGCATGTTCTGTGGCTCTCAGAGGCAGGGGGCCGGCCCCCAGAGAACTACAGTCCCCACGCACGACGGCACTCTCTCCCCACACAGGGAATGGTCACGTTGCACACTCAGGAAAACAACACTGCACCAGTGCAAATCAGAAGTGGGTGCCTTGAAAGAGGGCTCTCCACCTGGTCAGTCCCCCTGCTCCCTCTGTATTGCACCCAGCCAGCCTCATTACATGCCTGGCCCTGGAGCCATGGGAGTTTGCACCCCTGGTATTTCTGCTGACTCCTCCCCTCCCCTCTACCAGCCTTGTCAACTTACCGGCGTTTTCGGCTCTTGTGTTTCTGAAAAAGAAAAAAACAGAGACACAAACAGAGACACAGAGAAAACATGAGTTTCTGACCTCAAAAGGAGCCATACATCCCATGTTCATGGATCAGAAGACTTAATATTGTTAAGATGGCAATACCCCCCCCAAACTGATCTACAGATTCAATGCAATTCCTAGCAAAATAACAGCTGGCTTCTTTGCAGAAACTGATAAGCTGATACTAAAATTGATATGAAATTCAAGGGACTCAGAAGAGCCAAAACAATTTTGGAAAAGAAGGACAAAGTTGGTGGCTCACACTTTCTGGTTTCAAAACTTATTAAAAGTTACTACTCGGCCATAAAAAAAGAATAAAATTTTGGCATTTGCAATAACAATATCATGCTAAGTGAAATAAGTCAGGGAAAGACAAATACTGTATGTTACTACTTATACGTGGAATATAAAAAAAAATTAAACAAACAAATGCATATAATAAAACAGACTCAGAGATATAGAGAACAAGCTAGTGGTTATCAGTAGGGAAGGGGAAGAGGGGAGGGGCAAGATAAGGAGAGGGGATGAAGAGACACAAACTCCTATGTACAAAATAAATAGGCTACAAGGATATATTTACAGCACAGGGAATATAGCCGATATTTTATAATAACTTTAAATGAAATATAAATCTATAAAAATTTTGAATCACTATGCTGAACACCTGAAACTGATATAATATTGTAAATCAACTATACCTCAATTAGAAAAAAACCTCATTAAAAGCAACACTAAACAAGATGGTGTGGTACTAACATAAGGACATATAGATCAATGGACACTGAAAGTCTAGAAATAAACTCTTGTATTTACTGTCAGCTGGTTATCAACAAGGGTGCCAAGACCATGCAATGAGAAAAGAAAGGTCTTTAACAAATGGTGCTGGGACAATTGGGTATCCACATGCAAAAGGCTGGATTCCCACCTTGTACCATATAAAAAATTAACTCCAAATGGATCAGACTTAAATGTAGAGACAAGACTATAAAACTCATGACCTTGGATCAGGCTATGGTTCCTTAGATATGACACCAAAAGCGCAAACAGCAAAAGAAAACAGATAAATAGGACTTCAGCAAAATGGAAAACTTTTGTGCTTCAAAGGATGTCATCAAGAAAGTGAAAAGATAACCTACAGAATGGCAACTTTCCATAAATCTAGAGAAACGGCACATAAAAAATAATTTAAAAAGCACTCCACTGTATCAAGAAGGAGTCAAGAGAGAAGAAACAAAAAATGAGAGAGGAAGAATAAGTGCAAGAGAGGAAGGGAGAGGGAGCAGGAGGGAAGGAGAGAGGCAGAGAGGAGTGGAGAGGCCCTCAAGGTCTTGATTAAAAGCTCCTACGAAAAAAAAAAAAGCTCCTATGCCTCCTGACACAAGCCAAGCACCTCATCTGGAAGCTCCTCCAACCTGGGGTCCGGAAGCTACGGGAAGGCTGGGTCGGCCAGGGCCGCTGGCCTCAGGCTCCTCGCTGGCCCCTGAACGTCTGGTCCCTGTCACTGACTCTGGACATTGAGCTCCTCACCATGAGAAAGGAAACGTCATCCTCCTTCATCTCCATCTGCAGCCGCTCAATCTCATGGGCCAGGGCCTCCGTGTCTTCCGCCAGCCGCTTCATCTTCTCCTCAGCCAGAAGCTGCTTCTGCCTGGCCTCCTCGGCCATGGCATCCAGGATGGCCTGCTCCTCCACTCTCAAGAACTCTCGAAGCTTGTCAAACTCCTGCCGGATTCGCCCTTCCAGCCAGGAAGCCTCCACCTGCAGCAGAGGGCGGGAGGGGGCCTCAGCCACCACATCTGGCTCCCAGATGTTTAGCAGAGGAACTCCATTTTTCAGGAGAAATCACATGCAAAACCTCGAAAGACAAAATATACATGCAGCTTTCTTAGCACGAATTTATAAGTTTAAAATAAGTCAAACAGCCTAATGAGGTTGTTTTGATACATGAAAAATAAAATCACTGCTTATAGATGACAACTGTAGTCTTATAAATTCCTCAGCAATACTCTGTACCTGTATAGGTTGTGCAATAGTGAGGGAAGCCCTGAATCACAGAAGTGAACTGTTGCAAACAGCAAAGATTTTAAAAAATTATTTGCCTTCCCGGGAGTTCCCTGGATGTCCAGTGGTTAAGACTCCGCACTTCCACTGCAGGGGGGCACGGGTTCAATCCCTGGTCAGGGAACTAAGATCCTGCATGCAGTGCCGCATGGCCAAAATAAGTAAATAAAATAAAATCCAATGTCTAATCGTTTAAACCAAATTATTTGCCTTCCAATATTAGGACCTCAAATTTGATAGAGAGGCTTACCAAAAAAATAGTAGGAAGTTTTTATTTTAAAACTGAATCATTAATAATATGCACACTCCTAATCATAACTATGAAAAGCATTTAAAATAAGTTAAAACAAAACCATAAACATACTCAAAGAAAAAGCAGAGACCTATTTCTCATCTTGGAATGAGAAAGACCTTTCTTATCATGATATGAAATTGAGAAGCCTCAAAGAAAGAATGAGATAATTGGATACATGTAAAAATAAGAAGTTTTACATGGCAAGAGACTAAATACATAAGTACAATTCCATGACAAATTTTGGAAAAACAACTCGAATTGTGTGCTCTAGCAACGGCAGGTTAGTAACCCACATCTTTGAACTGAAAATTCAATATATGTTTATGCCTCTGATAATACGATGACAAAATGATTCACTGAAAAAGGGAAAATGACCAAAAAAAGGGGGGAAATGATTTTTTGAAAAAGGACGAACTAGGAAAAATACTTCCAACCTATATGGTAGATTATTCTTCTTCATAATAGTGTTCTTATGAACGCGCAAGGAGAAAAGACAAACATTCCAAGAAAAAGAATGTGAACTTCACAGAAGAAATGCAAATGGCTGTTATACTTGTGAAAGGATGTACACACTTATTAATAAACAAAGAAATGCATATGAGGAGAGATGGCGCTGTTGAAATATCAGGTAAAAAGACTGATAACGTATAGAGGGAGAGAGTGAAATCCGGGATGATTCTTATCACACCAGAAGATAAAAAACAGAGTAGACAGGAAAAACCAGCCAGTGTAAATTCAGCTCCAGCCACTCCCATGCTGGCAGTGGCAGCCCCTCAATAAAGAGGTAAACACAAAACTTTCATTTTTCATCCACCTGGATTGACTGACTTTAGAGAAAAAGCATTAATGAAGCTGGAATCCTGGACTTTTCACACCAGACCACCTGAGAATTCCACAGTGCCTGGGATGGACAGACAGCAGCTGTCACTTGGACACATGGACACTCCCTAGGTGTCCCCACCGCATCCTGCACCAGGCCAGCCAGGCACACGGCACAGGCCGAGCTTGGGAGGAGATGAAGCTGAGGGGCAGACGGAGGCTGGATGAGGCCCTTGGATGGTGAGGAGTCTGGACTGTGCCATGGGTGCCATGGAAACCACTGGACAGTTTTAAGCAGAGGAGTGACACAATCGATCTATCTTTAGAAAAGATCAGCCCACTCCAGGGAGTGTGGACTGCAGGACAAGAGTGGAAGTACGGGGCCCGGGTAGGAGGCCAGGGAAAAAAGAATGGGGACCTGGACCAGGATGGTGGCAGTGCAGCGCGACTGTCAATGGATGGATGCATTCTGGAGACCATGGACGTGGGGAGTGAGAATGAGGGTGCCGCTGGCTTGAGCGGCCGGGCAAGCGGTGCAGCGTGGCACGTGCTGTCAGCCTGAAACCACAGGGCAGGTGGTGCAGGGGGCTGTTGAAGCTGCTCCATGGCTGCTGGCGTGGTGTCTAAAGAGGCCACGCAGCCACAACCGGCATCCGAGGGCAAGGCTGTGCGAGGCCATCAGGGCTGGCAAAGGCCAACCCTGTGGGCAGCAGCATGGCCAGGGCCGGCCCACCTGCACCTCTTCCCGCAGCAACCCCGGGTGTCCCCGTCGCCCCGTTCAGCCCCAGCGTCACTCACCTGATTGTGCTTGGCGATGGCCTCGTAGGAGCGCCGCATGGCCCAGAAGGCCTTGGCTTTCTCCCGCAGCGCGTGTTCCATGTTCCTGCACTTGGCCTGCCGTGAGGGTCGAGAAGGAGGCAAGGAGGCAGGTTAGGGTGCAGGCCGGGCAGGGATGCAGCACGCCACATCACAGCGTGAGTTGCACATCACCGTGGGTACCACTCGACCACATTTACTGAACCCGGTCTGGCCACGTGCTGTGGGACACAGCTGGAAAAGCACAGCCCTGACCTTGAACTGGATGGGGTACAGCATAAAGGGCCTCAGATAGCCTCTAACCCAGCCCCTTCGTTTATACCTGATACAGATGGAGAGACAGGGTGAGGAGGTAAAGGGACCTGTTCCCTCCCACACTGGTCACGGGACAGCACAGAAGGCATCCCGCTTGGCCTAAAGCTGGTGAAGGCTGGGCCATGAACCCGAGCTGTGGGCCCGATGGTAAAGACAATGTACTCACAGGCTCCCTTGGTGACTTTCTGAACTGGACTGGTCTGCAGTCACGAAAGAATAGGCCTGATAGTGGGGATGACCCAGTTCTTCCCACAGGGCCTTATCTAAACTGCAGTCTTCCCTTGGCATCCATAGGGGATTGGTTCCAGGATCCCCACGGACACTGAAATCCAAGGATGTTCAAGTCCCTTATATAAAAATGGTGTCGTATTTGTATAAAATGCTATGTAAGTAGCTGTAAGTACAATGTAAATGCTATGTAAATGGTTGCCAGAGTGGCAAATTCAAGTTGTTTTTTGGAACTTTCTGGATTTTCCCCCCCGAATATCTTCGATCTCCCATTGGTTGAATCCACAGATGTGGAACCTGTAACTACAGAGGGGCTACTGTACACGTCTCCCCGCATCCCTGCCTTATCCTGATATTCTAGTAGTGCTTGGATCGTGTGAAAGACTTTAATCAGCAGATTCAAATACTTCTTGCTTAGTTTTTGTTTTATAAATTTAACCTCTGCTCTGATCTCCCTGGGCTCCTAGAGGAACCACTGCTGGTTTTAGGTTGGATTCTGACCTTTTGTATCCCAGGCCTAGCATTTTCTCTCCATCTTTATCCTTTTCCCTCTACATTCTGAAAAAGCCTCACAAGTTTTCTCTTTGGAAAAATAACAATTCTAACAGCATTAATTATAAATGACTACCGTTTATTGAGCATTTGCTATGTGCCAGGGACTTTGCTAATTACTTTACACATTACGTCACTTAATCATCACATTATTCCTGTTAGTAATTTTATCAGCCCGCTTTTACCGATGAAAAAACTGAAGCACAGAAAGGGGAAGTGACTAGCCCAAGGGCACACGGCTAGTTCATGGCAGAGCAAGGATGAGAACCTAAACAGTGGTGGCAGGCAGCCTCTAAGATCGTTCCCAGTGATCCCTCCTGTGAGATAAGAAAGTTTGTTGTTTTAAGATGCCAAATTTGAGGCTAATTTGTTATGAGTGATAAATACAGATTTGTCCTCGAAAGCCTCATCCCCACCTGGGCCTGATGTAGATGGCGAGATTCTGGACTTCAAGCTGATGCTGTAATGGGACAAGATGCTTGGGAATCTTGGGAGAAGGTGAACATACTCCGCACGTGGGAGGGACATCCATCATTGGAGCCAGAGCACAGATTGAAGGAGACAGCCTCTAAAATGGCCCCAATGATCCCACCTCCCTGTACTCATGCCCTGGTGGAATCCCCTCCCTGTGGGCTGGATCTAGTGACTTGCTTCTAACCAACAGAATATGGCAAAAGTGATGGGACATGAACTGAGGTGACAAAAAGTCTGCACACACCCCTTTCTTGCCCTCCCGTGCTTGCTCCCTTGCATGGAAGTGATCCACCCTCTGGAGCAGCCCACGGGGCTAGGAACTGAGGGTATCCAACCAACAGCCGCAAGGACCCGAATCCTGCCACCAACCACACAAGTGAGCCTGAGTGGGGATCCTGGCTTTCTTGGGCCTTCAGATGAGATTGTAGCCCCGACCAACACTGCAGCATCATGAGACCCTGAGGCAGAAACAACCAGTCGGGTCACGCCAGATTCCTGACCTACAGAAACCATGACATAATAGACATTTTTGTTTTAAGCCACTATGATTGGGGTAATTTGTTACACAGCACTAGATAACTAGCCCATCTGTCCTGCTCCACAGTCCATTCTTTTAACCACTCTTCTACAGAAAATAAACAATGATTTCTTTTTCTGCAGCTTTTGTTTTCTATTCATTCTAGTCATGTTTATGTTCTTCTTGACAATATTTAACAGATTTTTTAAAAATACTGTTTTCCGTAGTATATCACCTCTAAGGTGTGTCTCGTCAACAGCAAAATAACATTAGCATGAGCGTCCCACAAAACCACTGAAATATCATCCCAATGTGTTATTTTGTGGGACGAGATGTATTGTTGCAAAGTTATGTAATAGGGTCCCCAAAGACAATTCCACGATTTGCCAAAGAAGTGTGAATGACAGGAGTGAAGCAAGTCACATTACCCAGGGGCATGCTGGCCCCAAACAACACGGCCCAACCTTCTGCCCTTCAACCTTCAGTCCGGGATTTATGGGGTAATGAAGATGGGAAGGGGGTGACAGTCCCTTGTCCTTCCCAAACTTTTCAATCACTTGGAGAGTCTTGCTTTAATTCAGCAAATCCCAACCCTAAATAAAATGTGCCCTTCTCTGAGATGCTAGCTGGTGAGACCCACCAATGATTATATTACCACCAGCAAGCAGTTATTACTGAGCATGTACTATGCACAAGGCACTAAATTAGGTACTTTACAAACATCATTCTATTGAATTCTTACATTTCTGCAAGGTAGGCGCTATATTGCTAATATATAGAAGAGAAAAGAAGGCCCAGGAAAGTTAAGTAAATTGCCAAAATTATAGTTAGCAGCAGAACCACGATCTATCTGCAGAACTGACCAAGAATAAAGGCCACAGTCTTAACCACAAGACTACCCACCCTATTTCATTCAGGGAGCTACTACTATGTTGTCTAGTTGTCTTTTGTGTTTCCAAATGTGTCATCTTATTTCCAAATCTGTTGACATCAAACATGTCAATTTCTTTAGTTCTGGAGAATAAAAGCTTATAGTTCTGGCCATACTTTGCCCAATTCCTTAAACAACCTAGCATGTGAATGAAATTTTCCTCCCATAAATGTCAAATTAAACAACGCATCTTTAAAACTTACGGAAAATCAAAAACTGGAAATGACCCAAATGTCCATCAGCAAGAGATGGGTGAGTAAATTATGGTATATTCATACAATGGAAAGCTACTTAGCAGTAAAAAAAAGGAGCAAACTACTGATACACATAACATAGGTGAACCAAAAGGTATATGTATATACTACTCTGGAGGAGAGTACACAGTATCATTCCATTTACGTGAAGTTGAAGATCAGGCAACACTAATCCAAGGTGATAAATCAGAAAGTGGTTGCCTCTTGGTGGAAGACTGACTGGGAAGAAGGAGGGACCCTCCAGGGTGATGGAGATGTTCTCTACTTCGTTTGCAGTGGCAGGTATACGGTGTGTGTAATAGAACTCATCCAACTGAACATTTAAGATCTATGCATCTAACTGTATATAAGTTATACCTCAAATTTTTAAAAGCCTATAAAATGAAAACTTGAGAAGTTTTAACGTTTTCTTATAAATTACCAAGAGCTTAATGAGAGGAAATTCCTTCCTTTTCACTCCAATTTTTTTTTTTTTTTTTTGGCCCTGCTGTGTAGCTTGCGGGATCTTAGTTCCCCTACCAGGGATGGAACCCTGACCCACAGCAGTGAAAGCGCCGAGTCCTAACCCCTGGACTGCCAGGGAATTAATTCTCTTTTCTCTCCAATTTAATGAGTTACTTTGTACCTTTCAATCTCCTTTGTTGTTGTCACCAATTTATTTTCTTTGCATAAGACATAAACGTGCTATCTCTTAAATAATTATACACTGAACACCCCTGTAACCACCACCCAGGACATGTCCCTTCTGAACTTTAATCCCTTTTTTGTCAGAGGAAACTCCTAATTTCTATGGTACTTCCTTGCTTTTCTTTAGAGTTATAGCCGCTATGTATGATCCCTAACCTAAATTACACACTTTGGTTTTGCCTGGTTTTGAGCTTTATATCAATGGAATAAAACTACATATATTCTTTTGTGTCTTGCTTCCTCTACGTAACATAAAGTTTGTAGGATTCAAATACATAATTGTATGTCAGTTTACCCGTTCATCGTTGCATTGTAATTTACTTTATGAATACACCACAATCAGGTATCCATTCTGTTGTCAATGGATAGCTGGGTCATTTACAACTTCGAGTCATACAAATAGGATGAACATTCTTGTATAGGTCTCCTAGGGCACAGGTACACTGGGTCTTCTACAAAATATTTCCTGGGGGTAGAATTGCTGGGCCACTGGTACGTGTATCTTCAACTTTCGTAGATAAATGCTAAACGTTTTTCCAAAGCAGGTGTACCAATTTATACCACATGAGCAATGTGAATGAAAAACGTTTATTAACCATTTGGATCTTTATTTTTAAATACCTGTTATTAAAATCTTTGACCCTTTTTCTATTGAGTTGCCTGCCATTTTCCTACTGGCATGTAAGAATTTATTATAAATACACAGTGTATGTCTTTTATGGGTTAAATGCATAATTAGTATCTCCTATTGTACCACTTCTATTTCTTAATTTCAGTGTGATCCAATGTATCAGTGTTTTCCTCTGGAATTAGTGCTCGTTGGTTTTAAGAAATACCTCCCTACTCTGAGGTCATAAAGATAATCTCCTATATTATTTAAAGTTATAGCTTTCCTTTCACATTTGGGTCTAATGTGGATACCTGAAGTTTATTTTGTGAATGGTGTGACCCAGTAGCTTGTTTGCTCCAAAAGCATTATTTAAGAATAAACTGGAAACTAATACAACATTGTAAATCAACTATATTTCAATAATTTTTTTTTTTTAATTTAAAAAAGAATACTACCATTCCCCTACTGGTCTGAAGGCCACCTCTGTCATACACCACACACAGATCTGTTTCTAGGTTCCCCAGTCTGTTTCCCTGGCCATCTGTTTATCCTTGCGCCAGTACCACAATCTTAACTTCTACAGCTACAATATAAACTGACATCTAATAAATATTTCCTAAGAATGCTTTGGCAATTCTTGGCCCTTTGAGCTTGCATGTGAATTTTAAAATCAGCTTGTCAAAATCCACAAAACAATCATGTTGGGATTTTGATTGGGATAGAATTGACTCTACAGATCAGTTTGAGAATAACTGACATCTTTTAATACTGTCTTCTAATCTATGAATATGGTATATCTTCCCACTTAGTCTTCTTTGATGTCCCTCAACAAAGTTTTCTATTTTTCCCTGCCAGAGTTCTGCACACTTCTCGTTACATTTATTCCCAGATATCTGATTTTTTTAAAATACTATTGTGAATGGTTTTTAAAATTTTCTATTTGCTACTGATATAAATACAACTGTTAATCTTTATTTTACAAACCAGCATTCTGTCTAAACTCATTTACATATTTATAATTTATCTATAGCACCTTTTTATTTTCTATGCCACAGAAATTTCTATGCAGATTCAATCATATTATCTGCATATAATGCCAGTGTTGTTTCCCTCTTTCCAAACTTTATGCCTTTATTCCTGACTTTATTTGCTAGGCTCTCCAATACAAACTTGGATAAAATTGGTCATAATAGGCATTCCTGCCTTCTTCTTGTTCTCAGTAAGAAAACTCTAAGTGTTTCACCATTAAATATGATATTTGCTATAAGTTTTTTGGTATTCTTCAGCAGTTTAATAAAGTTCCTTCTATTCCTAGTTTGCTAATTTTTTTTCAATCACAAAAGGATACTGAATTTAAGCAAATGCAATTTTTGCATTTAATGACTTCATCATATTTAAGTGGCCCAGAACTGGATTTTGTTTTCTTATCCAGTCAGACAGCTTTTGTCATTTAACTGGAGTACTTAACATAATTACCAATATAATTGCATTTAAGTCCACCTTCTCGTTCTGTGCTATCTGTCCTGCTTGCTCCATACGTCTTTTTCTTCTCTTCCTTGTCTTTTTTTAGACTGTAGACTTTTTATTCCACTTTTTTCCTCTATATACGTTTAGTGGTTAACCTACAAAATACTACAGGGAGAAAGTGCGATTTCAAATGAATCTAAACCATACACTTTTCATGTTTGCTTCTGATATTCTGATTTTAACACTAAACACACTTGGATCACAATTGGACCCACCATTCAGGGACCCGCATGTAGTCCAAGGAGTGCCTGAAATGACAGAGACTAGTGGGGGCTCTGGTGCAAAGGCTGGTCAGGACCAATAAGGGTCATCACTGCCCTGCGTGGAGCTAAGTGGCCCATGACACATCTGGAACATCACCCAGGGCCCAAGCCCAGCAAAAGCTCTGATTTTGGCTTCAATTACAACATTCAAGATGACTTAAATTATAAATACACACAAAATAGGAAGGTTTTATTTACACTAAAGGATTCAGAATGTGATTATATAGTCTACAAGGTGTTTTTAAAAATTACAATTTGATACCTTAAGCAGCAAATTTCAACTGCATATTTAATATCCTAAGGATTTTACAATATTGTTTTACCCAAAATATCCATTAACACAGGTGCTGTGTGATATAAAAGAAAAGGGGAAGGGTGCCAGTAAGAGAATATTATTTCCTGTCACAGCACCCTTTCAAGTACTTATCAAAGTGCTAGAGCTATGTGTGCAGCCAGCGTTGTCCAGCACAAGCCAGGTTCTCTGTCCTCTGAGGCCCTACATATACTGCTGCTTCTGACCGATTCCCACCTGCTTCACCCAACTATCCCAACGTGGCCTTGAAAACTAAGCTCAGGCCCTCTTCATTTCCTCCAGAAAGCCACCTTGGCCTCCCCAGTAGAGTTTAGTTGCCTCTCTGTGGACACCTCTGCCACTGAACTTCCTATTCAGCATCACCACTTCACTTTCCTGTAAAGGCTGCAGGCTTCCTGGGGGCAGGTCCTCTTGCCTGGTCCTCTCACCGAGCACAGTAGCGCTCCATAAACTGCAGACGGAATGAAGGCTTGCTCTGAAAAGGTAGAGACTGTTTCAACCACTGCACATCTCCAGGTCTCAGCACAAACTAGATGCTCAACTAACCACTTGCCCAGTTGACAAATACACTCGGCGTTTACGTTCTCTCCACTACACCCCATGGCCTCCTGGATCGAGAGCTCGGAGGCCTGATCTGTACCTTGTCCTTTTCACTGACCACCGGTGAGAACTTTGGCAAAAGCTCTTTCTCGGGCAGTCAGGCTCCAACCCTGAAAGATAAAGGCAAGAAAGTGCCCATGGTCTCTCAAATGCCACCATAAAAATGAAGAATGCAGTTTTCTCTGTACATGCTCACCTAGCCCATCACCAGGATTTTCTGGCATCTGTCTCCAGGTAGTGTCATTTTTCCTATGTATTTCAAACATTTGTTTTTCAGGCAGATTGAAATGGCAGCTAAGAGCTCTGGCCCTTGGCCACCCAGGTTCAAATCCCAGCTCCTCCACTTAGTAGCGGGTGATCTTCAGCACGCTCCTTAACTTCTCGGCGCCTCAGTTTCCTCATCCGGATAGGAGGGATGAGAACACTACCTAGCTCAGAGGATGGCTGCGAGGATCCACGTTCAGTACTTAAAGAGTGCACCAGGCATGTGTTAGCTCGTTACTACTGAGTGTCACTTGGTCCCAGGTAACTTAACTCTCCTCCTGGTTTATTTTCCGGGTTTCTTAAATGGACTGCAGAGATGCATCTGGGACAACTTGATCTCATTCAGATGGCCTTCTTCTCCAACTCCAATCCAGGCTCCCATTCTTCCTTTCCCCTTGGTGGTCAGTCCTCCTAAGAAGCAGGTGTCTACCATGGCAACTAGAGCTAGGCCCCCTAACTCAGGAGCCTCAATGGGCGGTGCTCAGTAAGACCCCATCCTGCCCCTGGTCACAGGCCTTGCCAGGAGGCAATTAAACATCCTCCAGTACAACTTGGATCTGGGAAGGCCTGGCCCATAAGGAGAGCTCCAGGATGAGGCTGAGCAGTTGGGAAAAGGGGAAAGGATTGGAAGGGGGAAGACTTCAGAGGTGCCTGGAATAAACCTCGATTAGGCTTGGCTAGACTGATGCTAAGAAGGTAACCCCAGAAGGGGAAGAGGCTGGGTCTGGGGCAGGAAGAAGCTGGAGGGCAGAGAATGGCCGTCATATCAGTCCGGTGAGATGGAGAAGAAAGGGGTCTAGACAAGGAAGTTCTGAGGCCTGGGACCTGGTGGAGGTTCGGGGCTGGTTTGCTCTGAAGATGCAAGCCGGGCCAAATGTCAGACTGGGAGTCAGGAGATCTGCGTCCTAATGCTAGAGGTACCGCTTTCACTGTCCGTGACTGACCATTGGTGTGATTAGTATTCGATCATGCCCACCTGACTCCAAGAAGGCAGGGGCTTGAACCACCCTGTCCTTTCCTGCACACACTGTGTCTGGCACAGAGCAGGCACTCAGTCCACACCTGTCGGCCCACTGACGATGGTTCTCATCCACACAAGCCTCTAAGGACCCACAACACAGAGGCGGCTGCCCTCACGGCTCCGGAACAGAGGGCCAGCAGGGACCAGAGAAGCGTCTATCAAAGTCCATGACCAGGGCTTCCCCGGTGGCGCAGTGGTTGAGAGTCCGCCTGCCGATGCAGGGGACGCGGGTTCGTGCCCCGGTCTGGGAGGATCCCACATGCTGCGGAGCGGCTGCGCCCGTGAGCCGTGGCCGATGCGCCTGGGCGTCCGGAGCCTGTGCTCCGCAACGGGAGAGGCCACAATAGTGAGAGGCCCGTGTACCGCCAAAAAAAAAAAAAAAAAAAAAAAAAAGTCCATGACCAGAGTAAGAGCAGAGCAAGGCCCCAGGTGAACTGTACAGTAAATGCTCTAACTCTGGACAAGCTGCTTAACCTCTGTGAGACTCAGTGTCATTGCCTGTAAAATGGGGAGAACAGTACCCACCTGTAGCAAGCTGAGTAACAGCCCCTCCAAAGATGTCCACATCCTAATCCCCAGAACCTGGGAACGTGTTACCTTACACAGCAAAAGGGATTCCACAGATGTGATTAAAATATGGATTTTAAGATGGGGAGATTATCCTGGATTGTCTGCGGGGGCCCCCTGTAATCACAAGGTCCTTACGATAGGGTGGCAGGGGGGTTAGAGAAGACAATGGGACAACAGAAGCAGAAGTTGGAATGATGCACTTCAGAGATGAAGGAAGGGGCCTCCAAAAGCTGGACAAGGTAATGAAATAAATCCTCTCCTAGGCTCCAAAAGGCATGGGGCCAACACCTTGATGTCAGGACTTCTGACCTCCAGAGCCGTAAGCTAATAAATCTGTGCTGTGTTAAACCACAAAGTATGCGGCAATTTATTACAACAGCGAGAGGAAACTAATACACAACCTCATGGGGTTTTTGTGAGGATTAAGTGTGTTGACAAGTAAACACTTAAGAGCACATGGTACCTAGTTTAGTGGTCAAAAAGCATTGGCTGGTATGATTATTTTTGCTGGAGTCCCTCATACGGTTGCCAAAGAAATCTTTCGAATGTACACATCTCATTGCAAAGCCCCTATGGGACAGCTTTCAGGGCTCCCCATCAACCCCTTCTCACCTGTCCAGCCTTCCCACACTGTCCCCACCACCACCGCCTATCCACCCATCCGGAACGACAACTTGTCTATTTGCTGGCTGACGTCCCCACACTACAGTGCGAGCTCCATGGGGCAGGGGCTCTGGCTTACTGACTTCTGCAGCCTCAGCACCCAGCATAGGTCCTGGCGCACAGCTGTCTAATGCATGAGTGATGCCACCCAGCAGCAGGCTGAGCACACTCCTCAGGTCTTTCCGGACTGGACTCCTCACCCCTTCAGACACAGCCCTGAGTGCCCACTGGTCTGTCAGCATCATTCCTCTGTTTAAAACCCTCCAACTGCTCCCTACAGCCTTTAGAACAAAGGCCAAGACTGGGGCCTCCTCGCTCCTTCTGCAACTCCATCCTCATTCTCTCAGTGTCTGGAAAGTCACTGCTTCTGGACCCTTACACATGCTGCTGCCTCTGCCTGAAATACCCTCCCTGACCCCCCTTCACCTGGCTAACACTTCCTAACCCCTCAGTCTCTGCTTGAAGCTCCTTGAAGGTATGAATTACTGTTTAGCTCGTGTCCTGCAGTATCCCCAGGGCCTAGCAGTACGAGGCATGTGCTGAATAAACAGAAAGATGTCATCAGACCATATGCACTTTGGGGCACCTGGCTCACTGATCTTGAATCCTGGCTTAGCTCAGCCCTGGGTTCTGCCTTAGTGCTCTTGGCCTTGACCCCTGCCCATCTTCCTGATCTATTCTTCTGGTGGTCCCACGGTGATTCGTCATGACTCGATCCATGGTGGCCCCCTACCTCAACCCCAGCCCCCAGAATGCCCAGCACTTACTTCAGCTATCCCATATCAGGACCTGGCACTTCTACCAAGGGAAATGAAGGATAAAAAGCGCTGCTTTTTATCAGTGCTTTAAGCAGTTACAGGCTTATCCCATTGCCGAGCTAGTGTAGGGTTCAAACAAGCATATTGATGACATTCCCCTTCACTTGAACTTTGTCAAAATGTGTATGGAACTGTCAACTTTTGATATTTCTTAAGAAAGGCATTAAAGCAAACAAACTAAAACAGTGTCTGGAGGCAGGCATTCTTATAGTGCCCCCTTTTCAATACACTCAGCTTCAGACTAGCAGAGCTGGGTTCTCCAAACTGTGGGTCTGACCTATGTATTAGTAGGTTTTAGTTGGTGATGAAATAAATTAATATTTTACACCCTGTGCAGTTTTTAAAATAAAACGACAGAAAATACCTGAGTACAATAGACATTTTCACAGAACTTTTGTTTCAGCTGATACAGACACCATACATGCATGTGGCAGTTCTGGGTCTCAATGGAAAAAACATGTCTTACCATGTGCTAGCTGAGGTCAAAAAATCTGAAAACCCCTGAGATGGCTAATCCTTATTTCCTGATCATTCTTCCTTCCTCTGCCAAAAACTTCCCCATGTTAGTTTGCCCTAAAATTGTTCCTTACCTTATTTATAGCCACTGGAACTCTAGGGGGATGCTGAGAGAGTGATCCAGAAGGGACCAGCTGGCCAGGGCCAGGGCCAGAGGCCTCCCCACAGCTACACAATACAGGGCTCCAGCCCGGGAAGGAGGAGAAAGATGTGGGGAGATCTAAAAGGCTCCACATCTTTGGCCAGGTCTTGGGGTCCTGCACCTCCACCCTGAGTGTGCCAAGTTCCAGGGTTGCGGGCTTACCCACACCTGTGCTTCTAAAAGTGGCATGGGCCACACACCTGTGGTAGAAAGGGTGCACAGCCTCAGCCCTTCAGAGGTGGTGGGGCAGGGGAGCTGTCTTGAGAACATCCTGTAACCCCAGTTCTCACACTTCCTGTTGACATTCTCTCTCCTTCCATCTCAGGCCCCTGGGCCGGCCTTGATGAAGAAGGCAGCCTCTGTATGTTACCAGCGGCAGGGAGTGGGGGTCCCGAGGAGGCACCAGCAAGCTGGCAGGGGGAAGAGGGGCGGGGCCGGGCACACCAGCTCTGGCAGGCTGGAGTGCAGGAGCAGCGGGGTCAGGGTGCTGGGTTCCAGTCCACGTGCGCGCTCGGCCACCTCCAGCACGCGGCCGCGCTTACCCGAAAGTCGTGGGCAGTGTCCTTCACCGGCTGCACGCGGTGCCCCTGGTGCCGGGGGTCGGTCTGGCACGAGCAGCACAGCAGCTCCTTGTCGTCAAGACAGAAGAGGTTGAACTGGCCGCGGTGCAGGCGGCAGAGGCGCGGAGAGCGGTGGCCGGTCCAGCGCGCGCCCTCGGCCTCCTCGCGCAGCAGCTTCTCCACGAGGTTATTGAGGGTGTGGTTGGTGCGCAGGTCGGCGGGGGCCGCGCGGTCCTTGCACACCGGGCAGGTGGGTGCCACCTGCACCTCCCAGCAGCGGGTCACGCACCCACGGCAGAAGTTGTGGCCGCAGCGCAGAGTCACGGCGTCACGGAAGGGGTCGTAGCAGACGGCGCAGAGCAGCTCCTCCTTGAAGGAGCGGGAAGGCCCGGGGGACAAGGCGGGCCCCGCTTCCATTGCCCCGGATACCGGATCCCGCGCCCGCAACTTTCGCTCCAGCCCCTCCCATCCGCCGCGCGGCTCCCGCGACCCTGCGGAGGCCGGCGGTCAGCCCCTTCCACTCGGAGCACTGAGCGACAGCGGTGCCGGCCAATCGCGCTGGGCGCGCTCGGGAGGCTCCGCCCCAGTTCCGGTCGGCTCGGGAAACCCCGGAAGAGCGAGGTGGGCCCCGTATGCTCCGCAATCCCGGTCAGTCCTAGGCGAGCAAGTTTAGCCGGGAAAAAACACCCCAGCAGTGTTCTAGGGCTTCCGTGTCACTGCAACCTACTTCCGATTTCAAATGGGAAATGAAGTCTAGGAGCCCCTTCCTTAAGTGGTCCCCGGAAATCTCAGGCCCGTGAGGTGGGAGAAGCCAGAGCTCCTTACTTCGTGGTTCCGAAGTGAAGTCTGATCTTAACGGCGTCGTTAGCTTTTTCACCGCTTAAGAGTTTGCAGTGCCCTTTCAAAGATCTGTGCCCGCTCTTGCATTAGTTGCTTACTTATTTTGGGCAGTCTTGTGCCTGCCCCCTGGGGTAAGGCGGGAACAAATGAGAGAAAGGGGAAGTGGAAGACCTCTGAGAAGATCCGATTCTTGTCCCGTGGTTGAATAGGCGGGCAAGTCACCGTCTTTCCAGAATCTATTTCCTCGTGCGTGAAACAGAGATCAAGGACGTCTGCAAAGTTAGCTGTGGGAACTGAAATCCAGGCTAAATTCCTGCCAGGTACAGCAGGCCTGAGTCTCTCCAACCTGTGTCACGTTGATCATTTTACAACGTTCAGATGTGGGATTCCTTTCCCCTGGAACACTTTCATTTCCGGCTTCCGTTGGAAGACAAGTCTCCACAGGTCTCATGTTTCTGTATGCCACCCAGAGACACTGCCTTTTTGGTACTGTCTTTTCAAGGACGTTTCTATGATGAACAGCCTCAGAAGGCAGAGATAATGTCTCCCTCCAGGCAAAGATCTGGCAATCTTACTCTTCATTACAAAAGATTTGGGTTCCCTAAGCTTCCTCCTGTGGCCCACATCATGTAGGCTTTTGGGAATTAAGGCTCAGGAAACTGGCCCAAATGACTATAATCTGACTATTGCCATTGCTGTTAGTAATAAACTGTCCGTTGACTCAAGAGTTTCATCTACCAGCATTCCTGAAACTGTGGCATGCTAACATGTGTTGACTAGAGAAAAAAAAAAAAAAGCACAACTTAAAAGTTGAGAATTACATCTTACTTGGCGGACAAAACAGAGGACTTAAGCCCTGAGGGACTGCTTGCTCCAAAGAGGTAGGAGAGGATCCAGGATACATAGTTTTTGCAACAAAGACCAGGTAGTCGGAACTTGAAAAGATTACTGTTAATTAAAGAAAACCAGATATCTCAAGTTAGGGAATTTAGCACTTTTCTATGTATGGGAAGATGCAAGAGTCTGGGCTCACTAATTGATGTGCACCTCGGCTATCTGAGGTCAGTATCCTGTGCTTTCTCATCCTGAGTCTCTTCGGGGTGCATCACTGGGGGGAAGGGGGCAGTGGCTGCAGCAGTTGACTGCTAGGTCGGGGTAGCGTTAATGTGATGGCTTGATGGCCGCAACATCCTTTGTTTACCGATACGGCAGGCAGCATTTTTTCCATTGATACTTGTTAGCTTGCAAGTAGGCTAAAATCTAGACAATTTCCTTCCAAACTTTTACTCAGAATAGGCCTTTCCCCACAATGCCAAGCCAATGGATGCCACTAAAGTGTTATTGCTTTCTGGAGTGTTTCTTATACATGATCAGTGGTCCTCCTGCAGTTACCGGGGGAGCTTTCTAAATAAAAGCACAGATTCTTGAGTCCAGATTCTTTGATCTACTTGCCTCTTTGGGAGCAAAGGCCCAGGAATCTGCGTTTTTCACACGCTCTCCAGGTGATTCTCAGGTACAGTAAAGTTTGAGGCCAATCGTGCTAGGTCTACTCACCCAGCAAGTAGGTCTCCAGTTAGACTTACTGGTTCAAAAATTAACCTTCGAGACAATATCTGAAAAGGCCACAAGATGGGGCTAATAACCCCACATGCCAGGCACCTCCCTGGAAAATCTTGTCTCTTCTAGTCTCACTTTCTTTCACTGTTTTATCTATGTGTCCCAGTTGCCCTGCGAATCTGTTTTGCTGTATGGGTGTTTCATTCTGTTCTTATGATGTCCCTTGTTTGTTTTGTTGTTGGTTCTTTTCTCAACTCTCTGAGTAGGGCCGCAAATCAAAACAAGGGTAAAGAGTAGAAATTAACAGATGGATCTTTTTTTTCCTTTAAGGAGAATACAAAGGTTAACATTAAACCAGTAAGGTCCTCCAGTCTTTCTGGAAATCTGGAAAGGACTTGGTCCTATTCCAAGCACCACCATTAGCCAGGGGCAAGACCTGGGGCATAATATTTCACTTTCCTTACTTCCTTTTCTTCAACTGTAAAAGGAAAGATTGGACTAATTGTTCCAAATTCTTACCAGCTCAGACACTCTGAACTTTTTTTATTCTTTGCATAATTTCAGGAAAGAGGGTGATTAAGATACAGAGACCAGGAAAGAGAAGTCTTGGTGATTGTAACTAATGTGTCACCAGCTCCTGTTTCTTCTTCCGGTAGAAAGGACCTTCTTCAGAGGCCCTGAAGTTCAGGTCCTCTGTACACCAGCTAAACTATTACAAAACTCAACTGGCAGTTCTCATTACTATAACTTGCCCCATCCCATCCCATCCCCAGGCATCTTTGCCAGGCACTGCCACATTTCCAACCCCCCTGCTATCACCATGTACATTTATGTAAGGAATGACAACTCTTTATTAAATGTCGTGTTAGGAAAAAAACTATTCCTAGGTGCAGAAAGAACAGCTTTTTTTCTTCCTTTTTAAAGCAGATGACTAGAAAGTGACTACTGCAAATAAAAAGCAGAGATTGTTAGATTAGATAAAAAAGCAAGACCCAACTATATGCTACCTAAAAGGAACCCACTTAAATATAAGCCTACAAGTAAGTTAAAAGTAAAAGGATGGAAAAAGATATGCCATGCTAACACGAATCAAAGAAAGTTGGTGTGGCCCTATTCATATCAGAAAAAGCAGATTTAATATCAAAGAATATTATAGGGATAAGGAGGATGACTGCTGTATTTGACAGTCACAGGGCTGGCAGTAGCAAGAACCATTTTCAGAAATGGGCAACCAGAGATGCAGATGTACTTGAACTTGTTCAGCAACGTTACCAAGGACATCTTAGAGGAAATCACTGTAGTCTGATGCTTGATGTTGGACACAGTGATGGCTTAGGCCTTCTCTGAGGCCTCTGCCATAGAGAAAGGAGGGTAGGGGCTCTGAGTTTGACTTGCAGGGGGAACTCCCATAAGAATTAGTGCTTAATGCAAGTGACTAGGGAAACACCTGGGGTAGTAAATCGCCTGCCTCTGGATCAGATTCAGTCTCAGACTTCTTTTATTTGATCCATATGCTTTTTTTCCTCTGTATCACTTATGATCTTCTAAGCTGCAACTTGTAAATTGCAACTCACAATGATTAAACAATAAGGGCATGGAAGATCTCACATAACAGAAAGTCCAGAGGCAAGAAGGCTGTGTCCAGCCCTGTGACACTGAGACCCCAGATTCTTTCCATCTTTCTGGTCTGCCTATGGCTGCCTTTGGGTTAGAAAATTACCACAGCTGTTCCAGATACCTTATGCTGATGGAAATCAATGTCCAGAAATGGAATAGGACCATTTCTCCCTAGTATGCTTCATTTTCAGAGCCACGAAACCTTTCCTACAAACCTCCAGAAGATTTCCCCTCACGCCTTATCAGTCAGAACTGGGTCACATGCCCACCTCTAAATCCATCACCAGCAAGGAGGATGAGACTGCTATGACCGACTTAAACCAATTAGGCTTTACCTGAGTCATGTGCTGGAGGGCTGGTCACTGAGATACCTTTGGGGCTCAGCTATTTGTTAGAAAGATGGGGAAATCACCATAAGACAGGCAACTACAGGATCAAAACAGTTGCCAACATATGCAAATTGGGAGATTTACCATAAAAAAATTTTTTTTCCCTCTGCTTTTTTGTTGTTTAAAAAAAATTAATTGTGCTAAAATGAGCATAAAACTGACCATCCTAGGCGTTTTTAAGTGTACAGTTCAGTAGTATTGAGCATATTCCCATTATTGTGCAACAAATATGCAGAACTTTTCATCTTGTAGAACTGACACTCTGAACCCTTTAAACAAATGCCCTCTTCCTCCTTTCCCCAGGCCCTAGCAACCACCCGTCTACTTTATGTCTCTAAGAATTCGACTATGCTAGGTACCACAAATAAGTGGAATCACTTGTTTGTGACTGTCTTATTTCACTAAGCATAATGTCCTCAAAGTTCATCCATGTTGTAGCATATTTTAGAGTTTCCTTCCTTTTTTTTAAAGCTGAGTAATATTCCGTTGTATGTGTATACCACATTTTTGTTTACCCATTCATCCATTGATGGACATTTGGATTGCTCCCACCCCATGGCTATCGTGAATGATGCTGCTGTGAACATGAGTGTACAAATATCTCTTCGGGACCCTGCTTTCAATTCTTTCGAGTATCGAATATATGCCCAGAAGTGGAATCTTTGGATTTATTTTAATTTTTTGAGGAACTGGCATACTGTTTTCTACAACAGATTCACCATCTTACATTCCCACCAACAGTGCACAAGGATTCCAATTTCTTCACATCCTGACCAACATTCGTTATTTTCTTTCTTTTCTTTAATAGTAGGTATCCTAATCCTATCCTAGGATAGGATAGGCATCCTATCCTAATGGATATGAGGTGATATCTTCATGTGGTTTTGATCTGCATTTCCCTAATGATTAGTGATGTTGAATATCGTCTCATGCTTTTTGGCCATCTGGATATCATCTTTAGAGAAATGTCTATTTAAGTCCTTTGCCCCGTTTTTAATCGGGTTATTTTTTGTTGTTGTTGAGTTGTACGAGCTCTTTATATATTTATATATTAGCCCCTTACCAGATATATAATTTGCAAATATTTTCTCCCACTCTGTAGGTTGCATTTTCATTTTGTTGCCATTCATTTTCATTTTGCTGCACAAAATTTTTTTTATTTTAATGTAGTCCTTCTCTCTTTTTACTTTTGTTGCCTGTGTTTTGATGTCATATCCAAGAAATTATTGCCAGTGTCATGGTTTTAGGTCATATGTGTAGGTCTTCAGTCTATTTTGAATTTTTATATATGGTGCAACAGAAGGATCCAACTTCATCCTTTGCATGTAGATATCCAGTTTTCCCACCACCATTTGTTGAAGAAACTGTCCTTTCCCCATTGAGTGGTCTCAGCACCCTTGTTGAAGATCAAATGACAAGAGTTCATTTCTGGATGATCTATTGCATTGCTCTATATGTCTGTCTTTATGCCAGTACCACACTGTTTTGATTACTACAGCTTTGTAGTAAGTTTTGAAATCTGGAAGTGTGAGACCTTCAACTCTGTTTTTCTTTTTAAAGATTATTTTGACTGTTGGGATTTGTTGAGATTCCATATGAATTTTAGGATGGTTTTTTTTTCTATTTCTGCATTAAATGGTGTTCGGATTTTCATAGGGATTGCATTAAATCTGTAGATTTAATGGGGTAGTACTGCCCTCTTAACAATACTGTCTTCCAATCCATGAATGCAGGATAGCTTTCCATTTATTTGTGTCCTATTATCTCTTTCAGCAATGTTTCACAGTTTTCAGTGTACAAGTCTTTCACCTCCATTTTATTCTTTTTGATACTATTGTAAATGGAAATATTTTCTTAATTTCCTTTTCAGATAGTCATTGTCTGCCTTTGCTTTTTTTTTTAAGATTTTTTTTTGATGTGGACAATTTTTAAAGTCTTTATTGAAATTGTTACAACATTGCTTCTCTTTTATGTTTTGGTTTTTTGGCCCTGAGGCATGTGGGATCTTAGCTCCTTGACCAGGGATCAAACCCGCACCCTATGCATTGGAAGGCAAAGTCCAAACCACTGGACCGCCATGGAAGTTGCTGTCTGCCTTTGCTTTTTTTTGTTTGTTTGTTTGCGGTACGTGGGCCTCTCACTGTTGTGGCCTCTCCCGTTGCGGAGCACAGGCTCCGGTCGCGCAGGCTCAGCGGCCATGGCTCACGGGCCCAGCCGCTCCGGGGCATGTGGGATCCTCCTGGACCGGGGCACGAACCCGAGTCGCCTGCATCGGCAGGCGGGCTCTCAACCACTGCGCCACCAGGGAAGCCCTGCCTTTGCTTTTAAAGAAAGAAAGATCTGCCTACATTGCTACATTAAGCTCCCTCTCCTGCGTGGCAAGAGACTTGAGCTGAATAGCAGCTGCTCCCTGTAGGAGGGACATTTGTTCCTGTTTGCCACAGTCCCTATCCAGCCAGCTTCCCTCACACTCTCTACCCTGTCTCTGTCAGCAGTTGGGGTTTTGACCCCTTGTTTGGAGGTCCCCAGTGAAGCCTACACACTGCTGCTACTCATTGTGAAGGATCGAGGGTGGTAAAGTACTCTGGTACAGACTGGCAGCTTGACCACTTGACAAAATGAAATCTAAACTGCTGTTCCATGTTCCTGAAATTTAAGCCCCCAATTATTTGATGGCAAACATTTTTAACAGAAAAATTTCTGAAATACATCGTGTGCTTTTTTCTCTCTAAAATAGAGGATGCAGAACAGAATTTAAGCTTTTCTTCACGACTTACCAAAATAGACAATAATTACTGGGCTGGGCTGGGTAATAACGGGGTGCCCTCAGGAGTTAATGAAGTGTGTGGGGTTCTTTGTCTCTGTCCCTTAAATGGCCACAGATGCCTGTGATCTGTGGGTTCTTGCATTGGCTAGGCATTTGTTCTTTCTTGCTTAGAGGTTCTTCTTGCTACTAACAATGAATCTGCCTGCAGCAACCTGCTCTCCCTTCCTAGTTGATGCTTCTAGCATAGTGTGGGCTGGGACCTGATAGCCACGTGTGTTAGAATCGCTGGCATCAACAATGGCAAGAGTCATGCAGTCACTCTGTTGCTTCAGAGGTTTTCCATAGGCAGTGGGGGACCTGGTGAGCTCACTCACAGGTGGGGGTAAAGGACTGAGAACCAAGAAGGTCAAAGTCACAGGAGTCATGGAGCTGACCCGGAGTGAGCAGGGCGGGCTGGGCTCCATCCGCTTCCATGCAGTCACTTTCCAGGAACGTCCCACAGCCCACTGTCCTGCGGCCACTTTGGGGAGCTACAGAAGGGCTGGCAGCAGTGCCCTGGGCTGTGGAAACTGCTGAAAATGAAAACACTCTTCGGCCTGATCCGTCTGCCCTCCCTCTTGGGTACCCAAATTAATTTCTCACTACATTTAATATGGTTTCATTTTTCCCAAGGAGACACTTTGGATTATGTCCAGGAATTCCTTTTCTTTTCTCTGTGGAATGATTTTATTTATTTTAACCTTTTCACTATGAATATTTTCAAACACAGTATTAGAGAGAACAGTGTAATTAACCCCCACATACCCATCTTTCATCTTACATCAGTTCTCAATTTTGTTGTTTTTGTTCCTCCTCTCCCCTACACTATTGGGGGGGTGGCGTGTGTGGAATATTTTAAAGCAACCATGACTTTTATTTCAGGAATGCATCTTTTAAAGTTACAACAGGTTATAATATT
Organism: Grampus griseus; assembly: GCF_964374135.1. Taxonomy (NCBI): domain Eukaryota; kingdom Metazoa; phylum Chordata; class Mammalia; order Artiodactyla; family Delphinidae; genus Grampus; species Grampus griseus. The sequence continues at coordinate 103,549,603 of NC_139000.1, forward strand.
GTTGTATTATATTATTGTCCACTGTGAACCACAGCACTAGCAAGAAAACTTACATGTAATTATCTCTAGTCTTCCCAAAACCCTGTCAATTATTCCCATTTTTATAGATGGGGATGTTGAGGTTCTGCCTTAATTTGTATATAAAAGAAAATGGGCTAAATGATGGTATATTAGTTAGAACTCAGTTTAGGCTTTGGTTTTCAACAGAAAAGCCTCAAGTTCAGTAACGTGAACAATTGAAGTGTTTCTTTCTCTCTTGTATAAAAGTTCTCCCAGGTCCAGACCATGTCTGGGGCTAGCATGGTGGCTTGATGGTGCTCATTAGGGACCCAGGCTTCATCTCTGCTCTGCTCTTCAATGTTGCTCTGCTATTCTCAACGCCACAGGCCAAGATGACTGTTCCAGGTCCCATCATCTGGTGGTAGTGGAAAAGGGACTAGCGGAGGGCATACCCATTCCCTTGAAGGACTTGGTCCTGAAGCTGCACACATAGTGTCTACTCGCCAGCCACTGCCCAGAATTTAATCACACGGTCACACCTGCAAGGGAGACTGGGAAGGGTAGTCTTTATTTTGGGCAGCCTCTGGCCAACTAAAATTCAGGGATTCTCTATAAGTGAAGAAAGGGGGACAACCAGTAATGCTTTCATGGATAGAATAAAGGGTTCTTTAGAAGTCAAGGGTGTGGCTTTGAGTCCTCCATTTTGGCCTCAACTGTGGTCCATTTAGTATGCCTAGTGGTGCCTGGTTAAATTAGAGATAGATGTCCTTTGGTCGTGAGTAACTTCAATTATTTAGTCCTTGTGCCCATAAGTTTTTTGTTAATTTTTTTTTGTTCTGAACACTTATAACCATACTGTCCTTTTAAAATGAATTTTATTGAAATAGTAAATTTATATTATGTGATTTAATTCCATTGTCCATAATGGAGAGACTCTAATTACATACCATCACGGCCCTGCTATTAATGAGTTTGGATTCAGCTTCGCTCTTTACCACCTGAGGGGTGGACAAATTTTTTGTTTACCTTCTCCAAGCCTCCTTTTCCTTTCTATAAAATAGGAATATTATTATCAACCTCAACTGTTGTGAAGATTAGATGATGGATGAAAGTTCTGGTCACAGTGAACACTTGACAAACTACCTATATAACAGATACATATGTACTATCTCCCCACTAATCCTATCCTATTTAATTCCTATCACTTCTAAAAATAATAACTATAGCATTTTATAGCATCTTCATACTTATTAATTTGGGCATCACAAAACCTTGTGAAATAGGCAGAGCGGGTAGTCCTTAGTCTTCTATTCTAGATTAGGAGATATGAGCTCAGAGAGAGGGATTCACCTGCCCAAGGTCACGTATTCCCTCTAGACTGGATCCTTCCCATGTGCATTTAAACCTGCATCTTAAACAAATGATTAAACAGCCCTCTTTCAACCCACAGCCCCCTCAATCACCCGCATCTCTCAAGTCCTCCTTCAGCCAAGACATGCTGCCTTCGTGATTTCACTTCCAATTCACTCATCAGCCCGCCCCATCCAACTTTTGCCTCTTCATTAAGTTTGCTCCTGGCAAGAGCCTGACCTTAAGATCTCTGCTCCCTCTTACTCCACCCCAGACCATCTCATCCCTTCCTGTGGTTTCAGATGCCAACCAGAAGCTCATCACCAGCTCAGACCACTTTACCGAGCTCCAGCCGCAGCTCCTTTTGGGATGGGAGTGGGGGTCAGGTTAGGAGAACCCTTTTCACAAGTCTGGGCATAAGACAAACAGACCATGAACCATGGTAGGGGCAATAGGACTTGAAAGAAAATGATGAATAGGAAAAATGATTGGAAGAATTCCCAGAACCTAGAGATAGAATGGCTGTGGGGTAATAAAGGAGAGTCAAAGGTGATTCGGGATTTAACACTTGGTTCCTGGGATAATGTTACTGACACTCATGGGGAAAACTGGAAAGGACTGTGTTGGGGGAGCCATGTGATGCAGGGTTGAAGACTTGAACCTGGGGTGAGGGTGGAACATTTAAATGGAAAATTCGAAGTGTTTTTTTATTATAGTTTCCTTCTCCTGCTGAACCAGCCCCACATTTCTCCCCCCACCTCCAACCAGGGCTTCCCACAATTGCACTGTCTCGGCTTGAGACAGACAGAAGTAGATAGAAGGGAAATTTTTTCTTCTTCACTGGCATAGGTCACTATCCCAACCCACAAAGAGCCATGGGTAGAATTTTTAAGAGCCTTTATATAGAGTTCCAGGCTCCTGAAAGTGTTTCTGATAGGTTTTCCTTAGAGGCAAGTAAGTTTGACCCTGTCACCTTAGCCTTTCACGCGCACCACTGGACAGAGCATAAGAAGACTTGAAGACGGAGTCATCCACTGCAGGGAGTTTCTCAAGCTTCTTTCATAAATAAAACCTATGATGCTACGATTCTAGGAGCTAGATATTTGGAGCTTCAAAAAGATTGCTGAAGACTTCAACAACCTCAAAATTTTGAATATCTGAAAACTTTTCTTTCCCTGAATTAGGACCCAGTGAGAGTGTAGTTCATGGATTTGGCCACATGAAGGCAGCATACACAAACTCACCTTTCCTTAAACCAGTCTGGAGTCGCCTTGCTCTTGAGTTCCCACTGTCATCACGGGGCACCAGACTCTCCACAATTCACGCAGGTCCCCAACCTTCACACTGCTGGACCTTCATCACCTCATTCCCATGCACGGGAAGACGGATGGGCCACCTGCTTGCTGACACCCTCTGACAATCTTCCTCACAGAGTGGTCGGTTGGTGCCTCATCTTCCCCCATATGTCCCCTGCTAACTCCAGTTCACCCCATCTGACTTGCCTTGTCGCCCAAGCCCTAGCCAAGGTCTCCCTCGATACCTATTTGTATGTCTTCTCACTGCTTTGCAGACCCTGGCATTACCTGGTGCTGAGAACACGGCTGATCGGTGGACGGGATGAACAAGTCAGAGCTCCAGCAGTCCGTGAGCTCCGTCAGGTGGGTTGTAAGTTACCCTGAGTGAGTGAGTGGGCCCCAGGCACAGAGATTCTGATTTTCAGTAGACCTGGAGTGGCATCCAGGTATCTGCTTTTTTTTTTTTTTTTTTTTTTGGCCGCGTTGCATGTGGGATTTTACCACTGGACTTCCAGGGAAGTCCCAGGTATCTGCATTTTAAAAGCTACAGGTAGTCCACTGATCATACTTGGATGAACACTGATTTTCTGATTCTGTGGCCTTGGACATGTTAATCTTTTAATCTCGGTTTTCTTTTCAGCAAATGGGAAGAATTAAAGGAAACGTAAACATAGATGAAATGTAAACGGAGTGCTTCCTTAGCACAGTGGTTGGCATTTAGACATGCTCACCAAATGCTGGCTTTTCTCCTGGAGTGACCCGTCTGCTGAGTTTGGGGTGGGGGGTGAGAGAGTCTGGGGGTGAGTATAGTGTATGCAGGGCTGTCACATGTGGCTGCACAACGCCAGGGGGCACCACCCTCAGAGACGTCTTTGTGAATAGCATCCTCTAGAACTGTGGGAGATCCCAACCCTTCACAGGATACAGAATGAAGAAGTTTGGGGTGAGGGCTCTGGAGAGGAGCCCTGAGGGTGTGGGGCAACACTGTGACACACCAGCTTTTTGACCTTATGTTAAGCCCGGTTCACCTCCTCCTACTCAGGAGAAAGTCTGGAATCTTTCTAGTGATAGGGAAAGGGGTTGCTAAGTGCCTTGACTCTCACTGCCCTGCTGGCCTGAGTGAAGAGGTAAACCAGCCTCTTGATTTAGGCAACAAACCAAGTGGCCTGATGTAGAGATGGGGTGAGAAAGGCTGTCCAGTTTCTATGCCTATTCTTGTGCCTCTTGTCCTGGCTGGTACAGCGCAGGGACCTGGTCCGTGGTGTTCAGGCCCCTCGACCAGTTCTGCTAAAGCTCCTGGTGATAGTCACCTGATTTCTGGCGCCCCCAAAAGGGCCTGGGCACTTTAGGGCTTGAAGAGACCGGGAGGGACACTGATGCTGAGAGCGCGACAGGCAGGTGAGTCTCCAGCTCTGAAACATACCTGGGGGCTAAGAGGAAACGCCAGCCTCTAAGTGTGGCCTCCCGAAGTTTCCAAGTGGACAGGAAGAAAGAGGGAGGGGTGGTAGGAATGGGGGCTCAACTGCTCACGGGGGGCGGGGGCGGGCACAGAACAGCAGAAGACCCCACCTAGGGTCGGGGCGTGGCAGAGATGGCCCCCCATCTCTGGGCACGTGCAGCTCCGGAAACTGGCGGCGGCGTCTATTTCAGAGTTTATGGTAAGAGGCTGGAGCGGCACACGCTCGGCACCGCAGACAACACACCCCACCCCTTAAGGAAGTGGGGAGGAGAGCAGCAGGGGTGTGGTTAAGTCGGAGAAGGAGAGGGGAAAACACAAACCTGTCAGCGCTGTTTCTCAGCGGAGGCCTCCGGAGCCGCCGCGCACCCCTTAAGAAGAGCCCCTCACCTGCCGCCGCCCCGCCGCACCTGGCCGAGCCGAGGAGCCGCCGCCGCAGTCGGCGCTTCGCTCCGTGTGAGTCCCCTCCCGCGATCGCAATCGGGGCTGAGCGCCCAGCCAGAAGGTGGAGGCTGGACGAGGCGGGAGGGTCGGGGTGACTCTGGGATTGCGGGGACCCGGACGGGACCGGGAGCCGCGGACCCAGAAGTGGGCGCTGCGGCGTGGGGCGCTCCCGGGGCCGGCGAGCCCTCCGCGAAGGGAGAGGGATTCCATTTTTGGAGTTAATTTGAGACGAAAGGGTGTTTTTCCCTCTTAGTTCTCTTATCAGACAGGGGAGGATGGGTGTGTGTGGGGGGGGTGATGGGAGGGCACAGAAAGGCCGCCTCCCTCTAAAGGTCGGGCCAGAGAGCTTTCAGAATCCAACTCTTCAACTCCTGCCTTAGAGCCTCTGCCGCTTCCTCCTTTGCCCCCTGCCGTGCCCTTCAGCTCGCCCACCCTGCTCACATTCCCACGCACACCCCACTGCGCTCCCCGCCCCCCAGAGGGCATCTTCTGAATCAAGCGCCGACTGGAAGCAAGCAGGGCTCTGCAGGGGGGTAGAAGCAGAACTCTGTGCGTGCGTGTGTGCGCGTGCGTGTGTGTGTGTGTGTGTGTGTGTGTGTGTGTGTGAGTGAGTGCCTGTGTGTTGTGGGGACTAAAGTTAACGCTCGCTGCCACCCCGGGTCTTTGTGACATTACTTCGGAATGCCCCTAAAGGGTTAAGTTCTGTGCCGCCTTCTCCTGTCAGGCTGTGCGTGGGCAAAGCCTTGGGTGGGTGAACAGGCAACATATGGGTGCTGTTCTGAGCCCACCGAGCCCCACCACCTGCCCTAAACGTCAGCCATCTGACACTTGCGTCTCCCCACACGCCAAGCTTGGAGCTCAATCCAATTAGGCTTCTCCAAGGGGTCAGGGCGGGGAGAAGGAGAGCCAAATTTTGGACACACAGGGGGCATTCGCCAGGGGCGCTCAGAAACCAGAAGAGGAAGAGCTTTCCCCCGACCCACAGCTGGACGTGAGCCCTCGGGGCAGTTGGTTCGAAAAGATCAGGGAAGGGACACAAGGAGGCTCCTCCCTTGAGGGCAAGGAATGCAGGTGTGAACCTAACCCCAGCCTTTCACAACTCCTCTGGGGGAGGGCGAAGAGGAAGCAGAGACAAAAAAGTGTGTGAAAATGGAAGGAGGGAGGGAAGTAGTCACATGGAGAGATCAGCTCTGGCATGACACTCTGCTCTCATTCCTTCATTCAATAAGCATTGGCTGACTTCCTACCTGAGGCCAGGTGCTGGCGCTGGGCATGGGAGACCAGGGTGTGTGGGACCCAGCCCTGCGCCCCGAGCAGTGCTGTGGGGAGGGAGGGAACAGGTGCTGACCAGCCCAGTGCTGGGGGCTGTGGGTGGAGCCGGTCAGTGTGTCCAGGAAGGCTTCCTGGCAGAAGTGACTCTAAGTGGAGACCTGAAGGATTGGTAGAATTAGCCTGGGAGGGAAAGAGGGGCATAAACGGCATAGGGCACAGCAAGTACTGAGACCTGAGGCCAGAAGCAGCGGGATGAACCCAGGAAACTGAAAGTAGCTTGGGGTGTTCAGCACGTGGAGAGTGCAGGGGTGAGTTGAAGCTGGAGAGGTGGGAGAGACAGCTCCAGAAGGGCCTGCTCTGGCTGCCATGGCAACTCCTGTCACTTGGGCCCTAGAGCCAGCAGCCTCCGACTTGACTCAAGGGTGCAGGGCCGCCAGATTTAGCAAATGACAAAGTGAGAGAGTGGCATGGACAAGTATACACTACCAAACGTAAAACAGATAGCTAGTGGGAAGCAGCAGCATAGCTCAGGGAGATCAGCTCGGTGCTTTGTGACCACCTAGAGGGGTGGGATAGGAGGGTGGGAGGGAGGGAGATGCAAGAGGGAAGAGATATAGGAACATATGTATATGTATAACTGATTCACTTTGTTATAAAGCAGAAACTAACACACCATTGTAAAGCAATTATACTCCAATAAAGATGTAAAAAAAAAAGAAAATACAGGACACTCAGATTTGAATTTCAGATAAGCAATGAATATTTGTCAAGTATAACTATGTCCCGTGCAATCTTTGGGGCATACTTATACCAAGACATTATTCACTGTTTATCTGAAATTCAAATTCAGCTGGACATCTGGTATTTTATCTGGCACCTGTCCTCTAGGGGGAAGCTGAGGATGCTACAGTGCTGGGAAGTGAAGGGTAGGTAGTGCCCAGGCACCAAGGGAACAGTCTCAGGACATATTATCTTTTTTATTCTTTTTTTATTATTTTTAAAAATTTATTAATTTTTAATTAATTTTTATTGGAGTATAGTTGCTTTACAATGTTGTGTTAGTTTCTGCTGTACAGCAAAGTGAATCAGCTATACATATACTTATATCCCCTCTTTTTTGGATTTCCTTCCCACTTAGGTCACCACAGAGCACTGAGTAGAGTTCCCTGGGCTATACAGTAGGTTCTCATTAGTTATCCATTTTATGCATAGTATCAATAGTGTATATATGCGAATCCCAATCTCCCACTTCATCCCACGCCCGCCGCCCAGGACATATTATCTTGTAACCAATCCTCCTAGATTCCACTTTGGGGCTCCTTCACTGATTGAGCATGTTATTTCTTAAAATCAAAAGAAAGACAGTTCCTTGTCTTTGGAGCCCCGTGAACCTGGATTCAAATGCCAGCTTTGCCACTTGCCTGCTGTGAGGCCTTACGTAAACCACTTCACTCCTTGGAACCCCAGAATCTCTTTTCAGAAATGAGGATAAGAGTATCTGTTCGTTCAGGTTGTGGGGTGGATCCGTGGTAACGTATGTAAATTGCCCAGGGAGTGCTGAAGAAAAAGTGGTAGATGTTAATCTTCCTAGCGCTTTCACAGGGGTAACCAAAGTAGCATCCCTGAAGTGCTTGGGGCTCGTTTATTTGTTTATATTTATTGAGCACTCAGAGGTTGCAGGGGAAGTACGTGGTGGAGGTCCTTCTCCTAGTGAGACAGTGGGTTGGCTCCTGAGCAGAAAGGGAGAGCTTGGGGCAGTTTTTCAGCTTTGTCAATGACTTCCTTCCCAGATGCCCTGGAAGACCCTGGGGAAGGGGTGGCCATAACTCAAAGTTGAATTAACTGAAAGGAAATGTGAATGAATTAGAAGGGAGAATCCAGGTAACACACTAAGCACAACGGACACAGACAAATGCACCATAAAATTTAGCTGTCAATATTCCCATTTTTATAAGGAGTACCTTATTAGAAAAATAGAGCTCAGGGGTAGAAGAAGTAAGGATGCCTTGTTTTCACTTTAATGGGGGGCATTTATAAGAGCGAATTAGGGGGCCTCCTAGAAGGGAACCTGGAGGGAGTTAAGAATTTGTTAAGAGAAAGAGGAAATGGAAAGTGTGTTTCCCTTGTGGAAACCACTGGGTTACAAATGGTCCCTCTTTCCAGTGGCTAAATCTCCCTACCCCCCTGCCCAGTGGTAAGCATTTTGTCCCCAGTTCTTTAGAGCAGCATTTGCCACACAGTGTTCGGAGAAACTCTCTGCCATGAGATAGTTACAGGTGTTGCACTGGTGAAACGCTCCAATGAGCCCACTCTCGGAGATTCGTCCTGCGTATTTGTATGATCAAGGCTATGGTCAGTTCCTCAGAAAAGACACCTGTATCGCTGGACTTACTAGCATCCCCTAAATTTGACTGTAGACCCCTTTTAGTGGGTTTGGGGGACACCTACTACCATCTCAATGGAAATGGCACTCCACTCCTACTGACTGTTGATGTAGTTGCAGTTCTGGAACCAAAAAGATCTTTCTGCGGACATTACTCATCCCATAACTCTAGCCTGGACTTAGTAGTGTCCAATTTACCGAAGATCTTCAGGGACCGAAGCCCCTGTCCCAGCATCGCTCATCCCTCACAGACACAAACCCCCACTTGTGTCAGCCTAAATCTTCCTACCACAGTTCACACCCATTTCCCATTGTTCGGAGGACCCTGGAAGAGTATGTCCCTCAGCATGTAGCCCTCCAGGGTATGGCAGTCATTCCATGTGTTCTTAATATTGTTAAGGAAAGTACAATTGAGGCAGGCGAGGGGAGGAAGCGTCCCTTGGGTGAACCCCGAGTGGTAGGTGTCCTATTCCTACTTTTCTCCCTGCCCAGAAGGCTCATAGGCTCGGGACTCTGTGGCCCTGGCCTCCCAGATGAATGGATCTCTGAGGTGGCCGGAATAAAGATGGACAATTGCTGAGGTCCTTGGGCAGAAAGGATGGTAATTAACAGAAGTTCTTGCTGGCTCCCCGATCAAGAATTTCTCTTAGACTCTGGGCCAGTTCTAGGGTAAAGGGGGAGGAGCAAGGAGAGTGGTGAGAGTCTCCAAAACATTAGCGTGGTTGGTGGTCCGGTGGTCCAGCGCCCGGACTTGGTCAGTCAGCCTGGGTTCCAGCTCTGGCTCTGGGTCTCATCGTATGACCTTGGCTAAGTCGTGTAGCCCTCTCTTCCTCGTCTCTGAGATGATGACAGGGCTTTTTCTGAAGGTATACCAGGAGTAATATTCCAAATATCAACAGCCACTAAGGCGTGGGCAGGGATCTAACAGAACTGAGCCTGCTGTGCCAGTGGTCACAGGGAACCTAGGAGGTGGACGAGGCAGGCAGGCAGTCAGGGCCCTGGCGGCGGGGGTGGGGGGGCGACATTCACAAGCTTGGGTGGACTAGTCCAGTATTTTAATGTCCCAGATGGCCCTATGCACCAGCTTAATAACCTTGGCTGTGCATAACACATTCAGTCCTTTTTCAGGCACACAGTAGGCACGCAATGAATGTAGCTCTCCTTGTCATTCTGTTTCATACTTTGAGTTGATCTGAGCTGGTGGGGAAGGGCCATTTTTTCCCCCCTGGGGAAAAAGGCCGTGTTTTGAGGGGCAGACGTGGGCTTCTCCTGTGCATCAGGTACAAGACAGAATTTGCTTCTTGCCCCCAACCTGCATCCCCACGCCCCACCCGCAGTGCACTGTGTCTGTGACAGCCTGGCCTGATAGCTCTGTAGCCAGCAAAGAGCCTTTCTACTGCTGCCCACCAGACACTGGCGTCCGCATGGCCACTGAAGGCGCTCAGAGGGCTGACAGGCAGGGGAAAATGGTGGTTTCGGTTTCCGGGGTTCTAGGCACCCGGCACGAAGCTCTGATCCATGCGAGGGGGCGGCAGTGGGGCAGGGCGCAGCTCTTTTGAGTCACTCTGCCATTTCCCAAGGTATAATTATTACTCACGATGACGGTTTGATTAAGAGAGCAGGCTGGAGACTGTGTATTCCGATGCACTTTTTACCTAGACACGAGGCGTGGGTTGATAGGAGTGCAGGATTTTGTCTCCAGGTGACCCTCTAGGTGGGCTGCGGATGGGCCGCAGACCCCACCCAGCTCTTACCTTGCCCAGCACTAAAGGCAGTGGTCAACGTGATTAGAGCTAATCAACCACCACCAAGGCCGTGGAAGGGGAGCCTTCCCCTTTTCTATCCTGGTGACAGTTCACTAACATTTTCCTCCTCTCCCGTCACCTTCTTCCCTTTTTACGTCCTGAAATCCACGCACGCAGAACCTGGCACCATCTCTCACTGGACAGGAGCTCAAAGGAATGTTCTCGCCCGGAGTTTAGTGCTTGCTGCTGGGTTTAGTTCTTGACTCGTGGACTAGTGTCCCCTTCAATAGGTCAATTTTCCCAACAACTTTGAGGGCCCCAGGACCGCAGTCCCCCTGTTTCATGCCCTTTCCTTCTCTAAGGGTCTTCCAGCTGCCTCTCAGACTCCCCAGTAGTTGCAGTCCCACTGGGACACATGTGGGCCCATTGGGAATTCTGCCCTGAGTTCGGATTTTGCTCTTCTGGGGGAGGGGTACCATTTCCCACTGGTGAGGGAACCGTCCTTCCTCTGGTCCCTTCTGGGGGAGGGGTACCACTTCCCACTGGTGAGGGAACCGTCCTTCCTCTGGTCCCTGCCACTGGGAGCATCACGTGTGTTTCTGGTTTCTAAATAAGTGTCAACTGTCTTGTCCTCCCCCGCACCTAGCCTCGAGCACTCTCTTTGTTCTTCCGGAGCTTTGGGGGTGAGAACCCAGCTCCTCTCCCTGGCTCAGGTGTACGCTCTCCCCACCCCCAGTTCCAGCTCCAGGCAGGTTATCAGAGATCTGATACTCCAGCACCTTCGAAGATGCTCTTACCGGCATCGGTTTACCTTTGGTCTGCTATATACACGGATGCTGGGCACGGAAACATGGCCATGTCCATTTAGGCAGCTGTGAGTGGCTGTCCCGAGCTGAAGTTCTCAAGCCCCCAGCTCAGTGCTGGCAGATTGGCAGGCTGGGTGAGTGGACAGACGGTCAGGGGTCAGGAGACACGGCTTTGGTCTAGATTCTTCCAGTTGCTAACTGTGTGACTTTGGGTAAGTCGCTTCACTTTTCTCATTTGAAAATGAAGAAATAGTACCGCATCCCTGATAGGGTCGTTGAGCGAAACACTTGGCTTATGTGAAAATGCCTCATAAAGCACTGCTGGGCAGGATCCCTGGAAGGATGAAGAGTTTGGGTCAGAATGACGTGGGTTGAGTCTTGATCTGTCACTTTCTCCTTGGTTGACATTGCCTAGTTATGTAACCCCTCGGAGCCTGAGTTTTCTCACCTGTGACTCATTCTTGGCATTTGTTCAATATTTCTCCCCTCCTTCAGCCCCCTCGTCACTCAGAGTATATAATCTTTCCCTGCGTTTGAGGGACTGTATCTGTCCTCAACGAGTTTACAGTCTGCTTGGGGATGTAATACATAAAGATAAATAACGGTAAGCCAAGATGGGGACTTTTGGTGCCATAAAAGAGGCACCAATAAAGTGCTATATGAGGTCAGAGAACAGAGAGAGTTCTTCTTTCTGGGTTGTCTTGGAATGCTTCTTGGAGGAAGGGGCATTTGGAAAAGCTCCCAAAGGATATCTAGCGTATGGCCACGGAAACTTGGAACAGTGGTTGTGGTCAAAGAGTGTAAATAGAAGGGAGGTGGCGAGGCATGATTTGAATGACTCATTTTGGCTGGAGCCAAGAGTACCAAAGGGCGATTAAGTTAAGGGTGGAAACTTACATAAGGCTCAAACATGGTGGCTGAAGGGATTGGACATCATTCTGAAGGCTGTAGGGAGCCACTGGACTTTACTCTAAAGGCTGCAGAGAGCTCTTGAGATATGAACTTGGGTGAAGGGGGCATGATCAGATTTGGGCAGCAGTGTATAAAGTGGATCAGAGAGTAAAGAGCTTGACCTCAAAGGAGGGGCATGTGGGAGTCTCGAGAGTCTGGATAAATTCTGTAATCTGGGATGATTTGTGGGTCCTGGAGAATATCTGCTGGTCAATCAGAGGCTTCTATGTTCTCTGAGTTGAAATTGGTCCTTACATGGATTTAAAAGATGTAGGGTTTATGGGAGCATCAAATTGTTTAGGTTATGTAAGTAATTTGTCATTCCCCTTAATCTTCTCCTTCCTCTGTGTTCTCAGTTCATAGGTAAGCCCTTTCCCATGGACCTCATCTTTGGTAGCAATGCACTAAGTGTCAGCCTGTCTAGAGGTCTCATGGCAGCCTCTGTATAGCAGCCTCCTGGAGAGTCATGCACTTCAGTCTGCCGCCCCCTTATCCACCGTCGTCAGTTCAGACAACTCCTGGTCTCCCCCTCCTGTCTGACCCTCCTCCCTTGCTTCAGCTCTCCACTTCCAAGAATCTGTAAGAGTAACTCTAAGAGTTTCCACTTGAGTAACTCATCTTCAATGTTACAAGTTGAAAACTAAACTCATCGTTTTCTTACACCAAACTGTCTCCTTCTGGCATCCCTCCTGTTCATGAAGTTGTAGTTCTCCCAGACGCTCAGGTCAAAAACCTTGGAATTATCTTCCCTTTCTCCTCTGCTTTTATCTTACCCATCACTAATCCTGCAAATTCTTTCTTCATGCCTCTCATTCCTTCCCTCCCTTTTCCATGCCCCTACCCTAGTCTGACCCATATTACCCAATATCACCTGATGTTACCTAAGAGCCTCTCCTTATTTCTAGTTCCCTCAGAAGCTCCTGTGCCTCTAGGCAAATCCAGATCCCTTGCATTTACTGTTTAACGCCCTCTGTAATCTGACCTTCATTTACCTTCTCTTCTTACTTCCCCATACTTTCCAAACTAAGCCCTTCACCCCAGCTAGCCTGGTCTGCCCACTGGTCTTCATCAAACCTCTGCCCAAGTCCTCTGTCCTGCCTGGACCACCTAGCCCCTTCTACCTTCTTCAATCAGACTCCTCCCCCAGGCTCAGATCAAGCCCCTCCCACTCTTTTGTTCTTCTTCCAAACTCCCTCAGATTCCAAGGATTGGGAATTCCTTGTGCCTCCTTCTTTACATGCTCCTGCCTGGCTCCCCAGGGCCAGATGTGATCTTCCTCATTCCCTGTGCCGGGCTTCACAACAGCCAGTTGCAACAGAGCAGGACCGCATTCTCCCCCAGGTTCGGGATGCTATCCTGGCCTCTTGGGGCGTGTGGAGGTTTCCTAGAGCCCAGAGAGAGGGAGTGGGCGATTTAGAGCGGGAGCTTGATACTCCCTTTGCTGAGCTACTCCTGTGTCTAACCCATTGGATCCTTGCCTTCTTCTCCCCCCTCATCCTCCTGCTTCTGGAGCCCCTTCTGGCCAGGCTGAATGACAGGAGAAAAACAGGGAGTAGGAAAAAAGGCAGGGAGCCTTGGTAGAGGGTGAAGTCGCTTTTGGGATACAGGAGAGAGATTTGCAAGGCAGAGGTTGGCAGTTTTTAGTGACCTGGACTTCCACCCACCTGTGCACAGGCCTGGGGCTTGCCGTGGTGGCTGCACTCTGAGCTGTCCAGAGGGTGGCCCTCCGTTGTCCCCAGAGTGGCCTCTGAACCTTCTCCCTCTTTCTTTACCTGATTCTCTGTCTAGTAAAACCCTTCCTGTACCTGCTTGCTAAATGCTTAGCTGCCAACCTGTGTTCACTCCCAGGGAGAGGTGTGGCGACAGAGAGAGCGCTACCCAGGGAGCAGACCCAGGAAGTCACTGCTCTGTCACCTTCCTGCCATGTAACCTTGGATGAGTCACCTGGGTGGGCCAGTTCAAGCCTCAGGGTTTTCATTTGTACTTAGCATAACGGGGTTTGGGACTTCTTAACTAGAGGAGAACTTTCTTCGACATGGATCTTAGGTTAAAGCCCAGTGTGTAAACCAGGTTAAAGTAGATCTTGCCAGGGTTGAAGCGGGGAGGGCAGGTGCCTGCCAGGCCCTCTGCCCTTTCCACAGTGACCCCTGGACCCTCCTGCCTCGCGGGGGGACCAGATCATCTGGGATCCTCTCCAGGCCTCCAATTCTTGAAGCCCTCATTGTTTATGAGTCTAAACACACATACACTGGAGAATGGGTCTAGATGCAAGTGGATTCAGTAAAGAATGATATCAAAATAAGGAATACAACCTGGGGCATGGCGTGTGTATGTGCCAGGGGTGAGGGGGGATTGCATACATGAGTGCCCTGGGAGAAGATGCATAATTTTCACCTCTGAGCAAATGCACATGTTTACGGGAAGAAAGTCCAAAGCTTTCATCTGAGCTCCAAGGAACTTACGGCCCCACCAAATATTAAGAACGACCCACAGGTTTCGTAATCAATTTTACAAACCTTTCATAGAAATGACCTCAAACTTAAGCTCCGTTTTAACTCGGTTGAACTAGGCTGTAAGCTCTGTTGAGGTCAGAACCGTGTCTGTACTTAGAGTCAGAGGGACAGATGGTGCCTGACAGTTGACATCTGATATATACACGTGTGCCTCCTGATAAGGAGGATTGTGTAAAAAACAGCTAATGTAAATCTGTAAACATTTCAAAATATTTAATATGATTTTAGCGACGCATGTTTTAAATCACATACTATATAAAATAATACATTACATTTAAAATATGGCTTTTCCCCAACTCTCCCTGTTTATGAAACAGCCAGCGCCTGACTCACATCTTGACATCAGTGCCCTTCTCATCGCTAGAACCCCTTTTTGAATCATCTGTGTTCTGGCTTATATCATTGTCCCTACAGTCTAAAGAGAGTTTGCTATTTCTTATTAACCCAGCAAGTGTTTATTTATATTTTTTAATAACAGCTTTTTGGAGATAGAATTCACATACCATAAAATTCATCCTTTAAAATTGTACGGTCCTGTGAATTTTGGTATCTTCACAGAGTTGTGCAACCATCACCACTATCTAATTGCAGGATTTTTTTTTTAATCACTCCGTAAGAAACCTTGGCGCATCAGCCGTCACTCCTCATTCTCCCCTCCCCCCAGTCCCTGGCAACCACTAATCTACTTTCTGTTTTTTGGATTTGTTTATTCTAGACATTTCATATAAATGGAATCACGCAACATTGTGGGTCTTTTTGTGACTGGCTTTTTAATGCAATGTTGTTAAAGTTTACCCATGTCGTAGCATGTACTGGTCCTTCATTCCTTTATATTGCCAATTAATATTCCATTGTATGTATATTCCACATTTTGTTTAACCATTCATTAGTTGACGAACACTTGAGTTGTTTCTACTTTTTGACCATTATGAGTAATGCTGCTAGGAATATTCATGTACAAGTTTTTGCACAGGCATATGTTTTCATTTCTCTTAGTTACATACCTAGCAGTAGAATTGCTGGCTCATGTGATAACTATGTTTACCATTTTGAGTAATGGCCAAACTCCTTTCCATAGCAGCTGCACCATTTTATACTCCCGTCAGCAACGTGTGATCGTTCCCATTCTCGTTAACACTTGTTATTGTCTGTAATTTTGATTTTAGCCATCCTAGTGGCCATGAAGTGGTACCTTGTCGTGGTTTTCACTTGTATTTTCCTAATGACTGATGATATTGAGCATCTTTTCATGTACTTATTGGCCATTCATATGTCACTTTGGAAAAACGTTTAATCAAATCCTTTAGAAGGTATTTCCTTTTGATGTCTACAGTATAACTACTTAATGCATTGCTTTTTGGAAAATGATCTTTTACAAAATTCAGCACTTATAATTGTGAGGCTATGCCCCCAAGCAAAGTTACTGAATCTATATTATAGTACTGTGCTTCCTTTCTTAGAAAAACAATTCTATCAGGTGACGTTTGTAAGCAGCCCAAACTAGCATTTATTGTAGTGATGTCGGGCTAATATTTTTTCCCAGGCCGTATATTTTTGTTCAAAATAGGGTAATCATGAGAGCAGCCCATAAAATGAAAGATTCTAAAAGGGCTAGCATATAAACTTCCTGTTTTTGTGACAGATAATTTGGGGAGGGGAAGAGCATACATGATATTGAAAATAGATGGATGGACGAATAACTTTAGGAATAAATGAATGAATGAATGAACAAAGGAAGGAGTGCAAGCTGGTGAGACAGTCAATCAAGCAACCACACCAATCTGTCCCTTTTTATTTCGTCTTTATTCCCATGGAGAAAACCAGCTAATAAAGACTAATAAAGACTCTTTATTAGTCTTCTCTAAAATGGAGAACCAGAGTCTGCCCAGTTTCTGGAAGTGGTTGAGAAACGCAAAGATCACATAACGTGACTGAGTGGTTGAGGGTTATAAATTGCTGGAGCAGGACCTTTAGGGATATGATGTGGTGCAAGGCTTTTCTTGGGTTTGCCCCATTCAGGCCTCGAGTCCACTGCTGCCCTTCCCACTAGCGTGAGGACTGGGGGTATCCGGCGCTGGAGGCCTTTCCCCCTCCCTTCTCGGGAGTGGGACAGTCTGACCATCTCAGAAATCACACTCCCTAGGGATTCACCAGCAGATTCCTCCGAGAGGGACGGCCCTGTCCATACTTCCCCTCCAGTCTTCTCTTAAGAAGACACATGTGAGCTGGAGAACTCTTACCCCTGAGTTTGGGGTAAGAGTGAGGAAAGGAAAGATGAAGATTGGCGGGCAAGAGGACCAGAGTGGAAGCTGTGGCCAGACGTGTGAAGAAGTGACAGGCATGGACAACAGCTCGAGAGGTGGCTTTTCGAGG
Organism: Grampus griseus; assembly: GCF_964374135.1. Lineage (NCBI taxonomy): Eukaryota > Metazoa > Chordata > Mammalia > Artiodactyla > Delphinidae > Grampus > Grampus griseus. Next base: position 103,566,191 of record NC_139000.1, read on the forward strand.
CCCAGACCCTGGAGGGGGCATAAGTGACAGATGAGACTGCTCTTTAGAAAGACCTTCACCGCAGTCACAGAGGGGGGAGCCACACTGTGGCCTGTTTGGGAAGCTGTGAACAGCTCAGGGAGGCTGGACCCAGCACGATCATCCCGGTTCCGCTGGAGCATGTATGTTTGGAGTTGGGGGTCGGGGAGCGAGGGACGGTGAAGGGAAGCCTTGGTGGGGGCAGGACCCCTTCCTTCATGGGTGGTGGTCCGTAAGGGAAGTAGGGGGGCACGTCTGGTATATCAGGCAAAGTCTGAGTCCCTTCCTACCACTCGAGTGCGTTCCTAGGCGGGGTCCCGGTGTTCTCCAGTGACAGTAACAGCTAGTCCTTCCTCCTGTGCCATGACGGCACTGAGTCTAAGCTGTCCCCACCACCACTCATGCAAATGTTTCTCTTGGTATTAAACCTCTTCAGGGAAGAAGAGTCTGTATTCTTCCTCTTTGAAGTGTTGTTTCCTTCTTTAAGGATGTCGGAGCAGGGGCTGTGACGTGTGAATCTGAAGTCCAGCTCCGCATCATTTAGCACCTCCCTTGGGCCAGGTGCTGGGCGAGGTGCTGGGGATACTAAAGTGAACAAGAGACCATCCTCAAGATGAAAGAGCCGCAGTAAAACCAGATGGGCTGCGAGAGGATGGCCAAACACCTTACAGGCACAAAGCCCAGAGCTACCAACGTTACCAGGGGGAGGCTGACAAGGCTTTACTGACGAGCTGATGCTGGGAAGGGTTTTGAAGAATGGGTAGGAGTGTGCTATGCAGAGAAAGGGCAGGGAGGTGCCCTGCCAGGCACAGAGCACAGCATATTTAAAGATGAGGCATCAAAGAGTGTGGCCTGTTTGGGAAGTTGTGAACAGCTCAGGGAGGCTGGATCTGGCCGCACGGTTGTGGGAATAAAGCTGGAAGGATGCAGAGAGGCCCTTCATCATGGTCGCTTGGCACTGGACTTTGTTCTCTACCAACGGGAAGTGATGACAGGATAGATAAGAGAGCATATCTATAGGATGTGTAGCTATAGGAGTATTTAAGCAGGGAAGCGAGTCAGATTTTTGTTTTGGAAAAGAGAACTCTGGCCCCGGGTCAGAGCAGCTTTTGTGCCAAGCACAGAGAGGGGTTTGGCTTGGAGACCCCGTAGACAGGTGTTTCTGGGGTGTGGCCAAGGGCTGCCAGCATTGTCATGCCAAAGGCCCGGAGTTTCTGTCGTCAGCTTGGGTGTCGCAGCTACCCACACTGCTGGCTGGCCAGAGAGGGGTGTGGCGAGGGCTGGCCCCGAGGAACAGCCTACTTCCTGTTTCCTTCCTCTGGACATCCACGTGCAGTGAGGAGGGGGCAGAGAGGACAGAGAGGGGCTTGGCCAGCAACGAGAACTGGCCTGCCTTCAGTGGGGAAGTACGGTGGGGGAGACAGCATTCAAGCTACAGGAACGGGGAATCTAGGGAGAGGACGCCTGCTGCAAAGCAGGGGGCCAGCCAGGCATCCTTTTTTGCCCCACCAGTTGGAATAGGGTATCCCACAGGTATTACGGGGTGTATAAGACATTCAGGACCAGAAGACTCTGGTGGAGGGAAAGGGACTTGGTACAGGACAGAAGCTCACACCCCGCCTTCCCCAAGCCCCCCTCCTCCCAGAGCTCTTGGCTGTACCATCCACTTATGCCAAGCACATGTTATCGTGAGATAAATTTATTTTTCACAAGTACATGCCTTGCTCAATGGACTGGGGTGAGGCGGGGACCTTGTCTCATGCACCTATGTCTCCCGATCCTATCCCAGCAAATGTCAGGATATGAAACTTGTGCTCAGTAGACATTTGTTCGGATGGAGGAGGTTTTGGGGAAAAGAGCTGAGGAAAAAGTGCAAATTTAGAGATGGTCTCCAATGCCTGTGAAAATGAGGGGCACCGGAAGTATTCAAATAAAACAAGATATAAAAATCTCATCAGCTGCTGAAAGAGACGAGTGGGCAGAGGACTTCCTGACCCCAGGACGCATGCACTTTGCAGAACTTTCAGGGCAGAAGCAATCTGGATCCTCCAGCATAGCTGACAGTGGTGCTTCTCCACTGTCAGTGCCATCAGAATCAGCTGGACAGCTTTCGAAAGCACAGATTACTGGACTCCAACTTCCTTTGCATTTCTGACAGGTTTACAGGTGATGGCAATGCAGGCGGTCCAAGGACCACACTTTGTGTAGCACCGATTCCATTACTTGGGGTGTGTATTAGAGACCCTGGGAGCTCCTGTGTCTGTCTGCAGTCAGACCCAGGCAGCCATCTCTTCCTTTTCTGCCTTTGCTCTGTTTTGTCCTTAACGCTCCCAGAACGGTTCTGATGCCCACCCTGGTTGAAATACCCGCCGTGTCTCCGTGGACTTTGACATGGAGCCCTTCCCCTCCGCACCCTCAGGCTGGCTTCATCTCACCATCCTCTCTGTCCCCAAAGCTGTCTTCCTGACCCTGATAGCACTTTCCTCCTGCCTTATTTTGTCATTTATTATGTGTGTGCCCTCTGAGTCAGCACAGGCTGCCATAACAAAGTTGACTGGGTGGCTTAAACAGCAGTCATTTATTTTCTCACACGTCTGGAGGCTGGGAATCTGAAGTCAGGCTGCCAGCACGGTCAGTTTCTGGTGAGGGCTCTCTTCCTGGCTTGGAGACGGTCACCTTCTTGCCGTGTCCTCTCACGCCTTTTCTTTGGTGGATGGGGAGAGATGGGGAGAGAGAGAGAGAGAGAGAGAGAGGGAGAGAGAGAGAGAGAGGGAGAGAGAGAGAGAGAAGGGGGGGTGGGGAGAGGGAGAGAGGGAGCACGCTCTGGTTTCTCTTCCTCTTCTTATAAGGACATTAACTCTATCCAATCAGGGCCCACACTTATGACCTCATTTAACCTTAATTACTTCCTTAAAAGCCTTATTTCCACGTATAGTCCCATTAGTGATTAGGGCTTCCACATATGGATGGGGGAGGCACAAAAACATTGAGACCATAACATCATCTTTCCCAATTAGACTATAAACCTTGCAGGTCACAGGCATGGTGCCCGTGTCCCCTTCAATGGGTCTGTGGAGGACCAGTTCAGTCCATGTCTGCTGAATCACAATGAGTGTCTGAAAGAAACCAAAACAAACCAAGACCTGTTTACTTTGGCCCTCGCTGGCCCCCGGTTCTTGAAATGTATCCACAAAGGCTGAGGCGATGGAGAAGAGAAGGCGTTTGCCGAACCCTGTCCGTGAGATGATGGGGCCGAGTGCCAGCATTGTCGATGGGCTTATCAGCCTCAAAAATAATTTGATTACTAATCTGTATCACTCAGGGAACTACCATCCCCAGAGCTGTATTAAGAATGTTTTCCTCGGGCAAAAAAATGTGCCGTCTTTGGCATCCAAGTCAGCCTCAGGAATTTCATTTTATGATTGATCCTTCTCTCTCTCTCTCTTTTTTTTTTTCCGGCTCTTTCCTATACTTCCTCCAGATCTCTCACTTGACATATAGCCAACCCTCACTCTGTCCTCTCAACACTCAGAAAACTTGCAAACATAATTGCTTTCCCCCAACACTGTCTTGCAGTTCTTGCTAAGAGAACTCATTCCTCTCAAATGAGGCCACTGAGGTTCCCCAGGCCGATGGTCTCCCTGACCTGAGGACCCCACGAGAATCAGAAGCCCCAGGTGACCCAGATACATCTCTGATGACCACTGCCCTTCGCTGTTTATTTACAATTGTCTGATGACAAGGCGAGCAGGAGGAGACCGCAGTCTGCAGGACGCGCTCTCGGTAACCGCTTCCCAAGCTCAGTTTTCATCAACCTCGTCCCCTGCCTTCTGGCCTCCTCTCCTTTTTTTTTTTTTTTTTTGTTCCTCTGAGTGCCTTGCAATCTGCATTGCATTGCATTCTGGCCTCCTCTCCTCTTTTTTTTTTTTTTTTTGTTCCTCTGAGTGCCTTGCAATCTGCATTGCAAGGCAGATTCTTTACCACTGGACCACCAGGGAAGTCCCACCTCATCACTCTTCTTATTTGCCCTTTAAAATCCTCCTCAGCTTTCTACACCACCAACCCCGAGAGGCCTCTGAGTGCCGTGACTAAGGGAAAATGTCCTAAGGTTGGAGAATGGGCTCCTGGACTCTGTTCTCGACCCAGTCTTTCCCTTCTCAGGAAGATGGCAAGCGCATCAGCTGCCTTGTTTGTGTGCCATCCCGCCCCCCGCCCCCCGCTTCCACATCCTCCCCTCCCCGGTACAAGCTTGGGCCTGACATTATTGCTTCTTAAACATGGAGCAATCGAGTCTCCCAGAGGAGGCAGCAGTACAGCCAGCTCGCACACAAACAATGACAGTCCATCAGCCGGCAGCAAGGTCAGCGGGGAGAAGCGCTGCTTAGGATCCTGCGCCCAAGCCGTGGCTCCTTATTCCCCAGCCACGTGACCTCAAGCACTTTCTCAATCCAGTAATCCTCAGCTTTCCTACCAGCCAAACAGTGATAATGGTAGTGCTTTCCTTAAAGAGATACTGCAGAGACTAAAGAGAGATAACATGTCTCTGTATGTAAAGCATTTAACATGGGAGCAGTGCACAAAATAAGTACTCAATTCATTCAGCAGTTACTCTTATCAATGGCATCTATTATTAGAAGACAGAAGTATGTGTAACTGAAGTGTCGCCCGGGGCCCCTGCCCCTCATCTGTGTGGTCACGCTTGGCAGAAATCCCAGCTCCGTGGCTTATGGCAGCTGCATGCTCTGCCCTGTGATCTCTGCCAGTTCTAGACTCACTTCCTTGTGCTTCGGGTCACATCTGTGCTGTCAGATCTCGTTCTGTCACATCACCCCAAGGCACAGAACTCAGCCTCTTCCCCAGTTCCCTACACACAGATTCTACAACATTCTGTTCATTCTCTGGTCTACCCCCACCCCCACCCCTTGCTTTCCTTTTCTCCCTCCTTTCCCAGGGCAATGAACAAATTGTACCTGCCCAATTTCCTTGAGCCTCATCTCCTAGCTGCTTTGATTTAGTGGAGTGTTATGTTCGTCCATTTGGGCCGCTATAACAAAATACCGTAGATTGAATGGCTTATCAACAGCAGAAATTTATTTCTCACAGTTCTGTTGGCTGGAAGTCCAAGGTCAATGCACCAGCAGATTCTGTGTCTCGTGAGGACCTGCTTTCTGGTTCATAAACAAACTTCTCACTGTGTCCTCACATGGTGGAAGGGGCAAGGGATCTCTCTGGGCTTTTTTTAATGAGGGCACTAACCCCATTCATGAAGGCCCCACCTTCATAAGCTAATCACCTCCCACCTCCTCCTAATACCATCATCTTGGGTGTTAGGATTTCAACATATGAATTTGGGAGGACACAAACATTCAGACCATAGCAGGCATCTTTCTAAATAACTACAGTTTTATTCCTGGAGGAATTCTGTTACCCTCTCCTAAGGGAGTGGAGATCTCATCATTCTTTACACGTGTTTAAACAAAGATGCTGCTACATCCTGGGGGCAGAACCGCCCAAGTTAGCATCTGGGGAGCCCGAATGGTGAACAAGGCCAAGGTGGGGCAGCTGCCCACAACTAGGAGCAAAGCAGCTGGAGAACAGAGGTTGTGGGAACAGTTTGCCCCTGTGAAGGCAAACTGAGCCAGGTTGGGGTTTTTACTACTCGTGAATGGAAGCAGCTGCTTTCCTCAGACTGCAGACCCGACGTTCTGGTGATGGGACTTGTTAACCACTACAGTGACTTCCTGATCAAACAAGTTGTCAAGAGATAAACTCTATTATATATGGTGGTTGAGTCAGACATGAAAGAAAACCAAAACCTAAGACAGGGTTGATGCATCCATGGGTAGGTGAGTCAAATGAAAGTGTACAAACAGCTATCATGGAGGGTCCAGGAGCTCATGACCCTGGAGACCTCAGCGAGTGTTCTGGGCTGTGTGATGTGGAAGTTTGAGAAGCAAAAGAAGCTCAGACCACTGGCTCCCGAGGGTCTGAGCCTGTCCCCCTCACCCTGCCAGGGTGGGTCCAAACTCCTAGTCCCCCAAAGTGCTATTCGCTTCTCACACCTTTGCCAGAAGCACTGTTTCATCTACCCAGAAGCCCCTCACCCTCTCTTACCTCATCACCCTTCTTCTTCTTCTTCTTTTTTAATGGCATATTTATTTTATTTATTTATTTTTCAGGTTTTAAAAAAGTATTTATTTATTTAACTTATTTATTTTATTGGCTGCGTTGTGTCTTAGTTGCAGCACGCGGGATCTTTTTGTTGTGGCACGGGCTCTTCGTCGTGGCGCTTGGGCTTCTCTCTAGTTGTGGCATGTGGGCTCCAGGGCGCGTGGGCTCTGTAGTTTGCAGCATGCGGGCTCTCTAGTTGAGGCTCCCGCGGGCTCAGTTGTCCTGCGGCATGTGGATCTTAGTTCCCTGACCAGGGATCGAACCCGTGTTCCCTGCATTGCAAGGCAGATTCTTTACCACTGGACCACCAGGGAAGTCCCACCTCGTCACTCTTCTTATTTGCCCTTTAAAATCCTCCTCAGCTTTCTACACCAGCAACCCCGAGAGGCCTTCCTGATTTCCTCTTGCCTGTAGTCAGAGTGAGCAGCCCTGTTCTTGCTGGCCTCCCAGCTCATGGCCTTGGGTGACAATGGTCAACCCCTTCCTTCCGACTCTCAGTGAACCCTGTAAAACAGTCTCACCTGTTTTCAAATCCACTCTCTGCCCTGTCTAGTGGCTTCAAGTGTCTGGAACACAGTAAGTTCTCCACATATCTTTTAGAAATCCATTCAGTGCGATTCTGAAATTCAGGAGGACCTGCTCCAGCTGCAAGTCTGGTCACTCAAGACCATGGTTTGTATCACAGGTAGTTTGCCCTCTTGGAGTTTCCATTTCCCATTCATGGATGGGGAAGAAAGAGCTCAAGAAGGAGATTCTGTGGATCGTTATTTTTACTCTACTCTTACAGCACTGCTTGCTTTGCAATCACCGTGCTGCTATGAGTAATGGGGAAAGTGGCAGAAAAGTGGAGCATCCTAAAGACCAGAGATGGCCCCACTGAACAGAGCATTATTTCGGGAAGGAGCGGGTAGAGTGCTGAAGTCTTGTCAGCGAAACTCGTGGAGAAAGCTCTTCTTTCCTTGAGCACCTGTGGGAAGTGCCTCACCCAGAGAACTCATCATTGTTGGAAAACTCTTATTGCTAGAAGGGTCTTCCTTTCATTGAGCTGAACTCTCTGAAACTCACCCCCACCAGTGCTCGAACTGCTCTCTGCAACAGCCGCAAATAATGACTGTTTTTCCATATGACAGCCCTGAAAGGTAGGGGCCACCCATCCCATGATTCTCTGATCTAGGCTTCACATAAAGAACTGTTTCCCCTCTTCATCTCGTGCCCTGCCTTTCTGGCTGTCCACTTCTGCATAAATGATTTTGTTGCCATCTTGAAACGTCGAGGCCAGCAGTAGACGCTAACACTCCACAAGAAACAAGACCTTTCAGCTGATTCCAGCCTCTTCATCACTGTGGGCTGCTGTCCTTCCCCTCTCCAAGTGGGCCTTCTGTTTTGAAATATCCTAATTAAAGTTATTAAGTAAAACCTATCTACAATCCCATTAAGTTTGAATTTCTCAGCCTGGCTTTCCCAGAACTCCTGTCAGTTTGCCTCTGGTCCACTCTCACAGCCTTGCTTCTCATCATCCTTATATTAGTCAGCTCAGCTGCTGTAACAAACACCACTGACTGGGTACTCTCTCATAGTTCTGGAGGCTGAAAGTCTAAGATCAAGTGTTGGCAAGATTGGTTTCTTCTGAGGCCTCCCTCCTTGACTTATAGATGACCACCTTCTCCTATATCCTCACATGGTCCTCCCTCTGTTCATGTCCTTGTCCTAATTTTCTCTTCTTATAAGGGACACCAGTCATATTGATGAGGGCCCACCCCGATGACCTCATTTTACCTTAATTACCTCTTTAAAGGTCCTCGCTCCAAATACAGTCACATTCTGAAGTACTAGGGGTTAGGACAGTAACATGTGAGTTTGGGGGGGGGACACAATTCAACCCATAACATTCCATCTTACTGTCTTCTAGTTAAGCTGGTTTGACCCAGTCTTCTCAGAACACATCCTTTATTTTCATCTCTCCTGCCTTTGTTCCCACTGCCTCTTGCCCTGCCTCCCCTGCTTCTCTTTCAAGGCCACTTTTCCAAGAAGCTCTCACGCCAAGTGGTTGTTCAGTCTGTGTGGACACCCCCAGAGATGGAGAACCCCCTCTCTGCCCTGAGCCAGCCCATTCTGCTCGCTTCAGCAGCTTTGCACACTAGCGACGTGGGCCTAGAAAGGCCTCCAGCTTCACAAATGGAAGCTGCTTTTCCTTCCAATTCACAAAAAATGTCCTCCAACTGAGTAGCATATGGGGAAAAAGTCTGAAATATTCCAGGAGTTGGAAACTATTGAGACTAGATGCCTGAGAGCTGTCTACTCTGAGATACTGTCCTCGAGGTAAGACTTAAACAGAATTCGGTCCTCTTCCTATGTGGTGAGTACTCAAGTCTCTTAATTAGTTCCCCACAATTCAGAATCTTGCAGCCTCTCCCATGTTCCCTCTGCAAGACAGGGCTCTCCCAAACTTCACCTGCCAAGATGCCTCAGTCAAAGCAAAATCCACAGAGCCTGCTCCTCTTTCCACTCCACTCCGCAGCTCTTCCCCAGCATGTACACCCTCCAACACACACCTCCTAGAGCTTCAGCCTTGCACATCGTCTTAATGCTGTTGCTTAGCAACCAGTAGGGGAAGTGTGATCACACCTCCCAGCACTGTCCACGGAGCACTGCAGACAATACAAACAGTTCCCTGGTTTCTCTCTGCAACTAGAGGAAGGTAACTGTCAGGGGTGGCCAGCATCATGCTCCAGAGATATTGGCTCATCCCCCGGGGGCCCAAATTGGTTGCTACTTCGCTCTTACTTGGCATTGGGTAATGTCTCTGTGGGGGCGGCTGGGTAGGTGGTTCTTGAAGGGCCGGATCTCTCTGCTTGCACTTGTTCTCAGGATGCCTGTGATGCAGTTAGGGCAGCTTGCAGAATCCTCTCTGTTCCCACGCAACCCTGCCCTGCACCAAGCCTGCGTCCTCCCGCCCCCAGCCTCTGCGTTCCCCTCACTCTCTTCCTTTTGGAGGTTGTTCTTTAATGTTCTGGCACTGCCCTGTCCCCACCCCGCCCCCTTGCAGCCCTCTTATTCTTCTAGTCCCTGGTCCCTCTGCCTCTCAGATGCTCCTCCTTGTGACTGGACAGCCCCCAGGTCCTCAGGTCAGCCATGCCCCTCCCCTTCCTGATGTTCTTTACATCCCAGCCTCAGGCCACTGGGCCAGACACCACACAGTGGACTGAGGTCCACCTCCTGCCCTCTGTTGGTGTCCCGATCAGAAACCAGATCGTTGTGACTTGGAATTCCCAGGCGTCGTGTAGCATGAAAGAGTAGAGAAGGCAAGAGAGTCTGGAGTCTGAAGACGTATATTCCAATGCCAGATTCCTTTTTTCCCCCTTGATGCTATGATTTAGGTCAAGTTTCTTTAGCCACTCTAAGCTTTTGTTTTCTAAGGGGATTGGAATCTTTGCCTCACTGGGCTATGATGCCAATCCTATGAAGTAACATAGGAAGAGCGCAGCAAGATACATCGCATACAGCTGGAGAACTCTGACTACTTCCTTCCTCTCCTTCCATCTCTACCTGTTTATTCATCTTTTGGAAGCTGCTCTTCCTCAAGTGAAAACCGGTTTTCTGGTTGGATTCTCAAGAGGTGGTGCTATGCAATGACAAGGACACGGGACTGGGAGGGAAAGGACCAACTCCAGGGCTCCCAGGCAGTTCCTCTGATCGTGGGTCTTGCACTAGACAGCCCTGAGGTTCCTTCTGTTCACTTGCAAAATGGAGCTGAGAACACCTGTGTTGTCGAACGCACAGAGCTGCTGTTAAGCTCAAGGAAATCATATGTGTCATTAGCCTCCACACATTTCAAAGTCTTTTACAAATTTTAGAGATAAGAATTATCTTGGACAACCTTGGTCCCATTTCCCTCCCTGTAGAATGAAAGAGTTAGATTCAAAAATGTCTAAAGCCCCCCTGAAGTGCGAAAATTGTAGCAAACTGAGAGATGACAGTCACTTGCCCTCCAAAGGCCTCTGGGAGAGCACCGAATCCTTCTTCAGAGAGTGTATTTGTATTGTGGCCCGAAGAATAGATTCCACTCCCTCATCCCTGGGCCCCATGACCAAGATGGCTGGTTATTATCTAGTACCAGAGGCTTTTTCTAGTTCTGGTTTGGAAGTGTATAGCGCTCTGTCCTTTCAATAAGGAAAACAAATGAGTCAGAACGTGCCTGACCACTGGGGAAGTGACCACTGGTGGAGGTGTTTGGATGGATGTAATGGAGACGTCTGTGGTGGTCCTGTGTTTAATAGTGGACTGAAAAAGTGGAATTTGCAAATGGAGTATACCTGAAGCCAGAGATACTAGAGTAGTCTAATATCAGTAGTTTACAGTAAGTTAAATAAATAAAAGTGTGACCAACCAATAGAATTTGGATGTTATTGAAATCTTGAAGCTTGGGAGTCTGGCCTAGGATGAATGAACATTCCAGAGTATTTGTATTCTCTTCCTTGAGACTTCCCCCCCAGGCAGGTACAGGGACTCCATATAAGGAGGATCCCAACAGGAAATATGGACACTGTGGGCAGCTCTCAAAGCTCTGGCTTTGCTTGGAAGATCTATTTCCAAGCCCTTCACTCAGGGCCTTTACTGCTACCCATCCTCCAATCCCATGGCTTCAGGGGAGAGATGAATAAATACATTAAAAAGTTGGGAACTCCTGCTTCGTAATAAAGTTGCAAGGGGTTGGATACAGCACAAGTGTCAATGGTTAATCACATTACCACTAACTTTTCAAAAACATAGGTATTTGGTGGGGGAGTTTCAGGGGGACACTTAATCTTTGTTATGACCGGACGCATGGAATAATTAGTCATAGAATCAGAGAATGTTAATCTGGAAGGCACCTTGGCCATCACCCAGTGCAACCCTTTGGTTAGTAAATGAGACGAGTCTCCAACGTGTAAACAGTGCTTAACTTGGAAATGTGAAAATGTGGGTGACTGCCATTTTCTAGTTTTTTACTTTTCAAATAAAACTATTAAAATGAGAAAACAGGAAAGTGACTTGCCTAAGGCCCCGTAGCAGTGTAGGGACCTAAGCTGCCGAGCCCCCAGATCTGTTGACTTTGTTCCTCTGCTTGTCCCTGGGGGATTCCATCCGGGTCTAGACTTGGGTTTGCCAAAAGATCTTTTACGATAAGAGTGGAATCATGCCGCCAATGAGTCTTCACAGTTTAAAACTTTAAATTACCAGCATTTTCCAATTTCTAGGTGAATCTCATAAACATTTTCTTTTGAATACAACGGGGCCTTACTGTAGGGGGAACGTTAAAAGTAACATGTCAGTTTTAGGCAAGTCTCTCGAAACACACCTGTTTTTTTCTGTTTTTTTTTATTAGAGTATAGTTGCTTTACAATGTTGTGTCCGTTTCTGCTGTACAGCAAAGTGAATCAGCTATATGTTTACATATATCCCATCTTTTTTGGATTTCCTTCCCATCTAGGTCACCACAGAGCACTGAGTAGAGTTCCCTGTGCTATACAGTAGGTTCTCACTAGTTATCTATTTTATACATAGTATCAATAGTGTGTATATGTCAGTCCCAATCTCCCAATTCCTCCCACCCTCCCCCCTCTTTCCCCCTTCGTGTCCATATGTTTGTTCTCTAGGTCTGAGTTTCTATTCCTGCCCCGGATATAGGATCACCTGTACCGTCTTTCTAGATTCCACATACACGCGTTAATATACGATATTTGCTTTTCTCTTTCTGACTTACTTCACAAACACACCTGGTTCTACAGGGTTAAACCTGCCCGCTGAAGGATGATGTGCAAAATGGAACCTGTGTTTGATGTTCTTAACCCACATCCCACGTCGCCCATGCACTTGAGGAAAGAGAACCGCTGCGAATGGGTGGTAAAAGCAGTGTGAATGCTGGCCCCCGCACAGGCTCCTGACTACAGCTTTTGTTCCCATGGTCTCTTCAATAAGTATGACTCAGTCTGCTGTTCGGGCCCCACTTCCCCTGGGCAGGGAGCTGACTGCAGCGCGTGCTGTGCTGGGCCCGTCGTGCGTAACTCAGGGGGCACTCTCCCTCCCACCCCCGGCCCTGGCCTCCCCTCACCCCTGCTGACCAAGCTCCCTTCTGCTCTTCTGAGCACTGAGATCCCCACCCTCCCCAGCTTCCAAAACGCTCACCAATTAATACAAATGGGGTCGCCCCACCACCCCATTTAAAAAAAAAAAGAATGCGCTGTGCACGTACCTTGACAAACTGCCAAGGTGCTTTTTCTCACCCACCTACTCATCCACAGAATTTGTTGTCTCCAGCATATGCATGATACCCACAAGGCCAAGTAAAGGTCAAAATGCGTTCCTGTGAACAATGAAAACAAAAGACAGGAAAAGCCTCCTTACCAGCTCACCTCTTGTAAACGCTTGTTAGAGCAAAAGAACATTCTATCCTCACTGTGTAGAGGGGACGTGTCATCTGGGCCAGCCCACACTTGTGAACTTGTTTGGGCTACATGAGTCAAAAGAGGAACTTTAATTAATTGGGAGGCACCGTGATTTTGAACCCAAGGGGATGGTACCGTGTCCCAGCATTTTCTATCCCAAGAACAGCAAAAAGCATGGGATGAGAAGCATGTCTCCTTCCCCTAAGCCAGCTGAGGCCGCAGCCCCCTCAAGGATACAGAGAGGCAGAGAACTACATGCTCATGGGACTGCCTGTCTAGTCTCAGTATTGAAGGGGATTCATTCTAAACATATTGAGTTAGCACCCACTCCAAAAGAGGCCCAGAAAGTTTAGAGCACAGATTTGCAGTGAGCTACACACGGATGGAGCTGGTAATGTTGAGGCTTGTTCTATCAGATGCTCAAGATAAAGGCAGTGGGGTAGATAGAGAGCCACCAGGCCAAGCCAGTGGGTCACCCTTAGTCTGGGGGGTGGCCTGCCTGTCCAAGAAAGTGCTGTTGTTTGCCCGGACAACTCCGCGGACAACAGTGCCCGTTACTTGCTAATCTGCTGCTGAGATTTTCCACCTCTTTATTCTCTCTTCTCACGGGATAGAAAGGGCCCAGCCTGGCCTACTTGTACAGGTTGACCTATGAGTATGAGTAAGTAAAGTCCCTAATGCATTCATTCACACATTAACACACACACACACACACACACACACACTCTCTCTCTCTCTCTCTCTCACACACACACACAGACACACACACACACACACAGTCATGCTTTGGTTTCTACGACACAATCCCCATATGTTCCCTGTAATGGCAGCGCGGACCAAGTCCAATGCTTAAATAAATGAGGCACTTTGGCGATAGGATTATTCTAAGGCAATGCTGCTTTGGGGATGTGATCTCCCACTGTTCATCTGCTTGAGGATGAATAGTCTGGGAGTGCCAACTCATTAAACCTTATCCGTCACTTAGAGCTCACCAGGGTGGCTTTGGAATACGTTTCCCAAGAGTAGGAAAAATAAAAGCATCCACAGAAAAGAACCTACTATTGAGGATAAAGCAAGAAAAGGATCACACACCTGCCATCGTCACAGTCAATAGCCTTGTAGATGCAGATGACACAAACCCCAAAGACGGGATTCGCTGCATACCCAAACTAAGGGAAGATTCGGGAAGCAGCTGAACTTGGGGATGACTGGAACCAGGCGCTTAGACACAGCCAGGGGCCCCGGGCTCTGCCCTTCTGCCTCTCTGGCTCTCATTGCATGTTGGCTTCATTCTTTCAGAACAATTTCTGCAAAAGGCAGGGGGCATCATTGCTAATTGAGTCCATGCTCTCGTCTACAGCCTTCTCACCCACAGCGGAAAACCTCTTTCCCTAAGCCAAAGTTTGAAAAATGCCAAAGAAGAACTCTGGTTTGCTTAAGATCATGTGTCCATTTCTGGACCAGATCCCCTGGCCCGGAAGGTGGGTGCCACGTTTGCCCCAGCTTGGGTAATGCATCCCATCCTGTAGTCCAGACCGGGGGAGGAGATAGAAGAGATGGTCTCCCATGACAGGAGGCCTCCACTAGAACTACCTGGTTGGCACGGAAGGAGGACTAGCTCCCCACAAAGAAAGTGAGAGAAATTCTCTGAAGAAGGGGAAGGAGGCGTAGCAGGCAGACAAGATCAAGGTCCCCTGCAGTAAATTTGCAAGCTTTGGTCCTGTAGGAAATTCACATCTGCTGGCAGGTATGTCTGTTGGGAGGACCATTCAACTTGAGAAATGGAAGGAAATGGTGACATTGAAAGTGCTTGGGAATTGGCAATGTAGAATTATGTTATAGCTAAGAACTAAATACAACTTTGCAGAAAGGATGGACGGCAAGTTCATAAATTATATGTCAATCAATCATGTACATACTGCTGAACTGTTTGACAACAGTTGTTATATGAAAGAGATAACTGTGTTTGACTTCCTGGTCATGTCGCCCTGCTTGTAGGACTTAACAGACCAAGTCACGTGCTCACTGGTTGGTCTTTCTTTCCTGGGCTTGAACGTGATGTCACTATTAGTGACGGTCCTCCTACAGAATCATCCCTGATTTTCAAGAATGATATTTTTATTGTACTGCCTGTGACTGAAATTGAAAAACCAGTGTGCCCTCCAGTCTCAAGTGAAAGGCATTCTTAGAGTAAATGACTATTTTTGATTCTGCCTCTTCCGTCTCCAGATTATACTTCACTCTTGTTCAAAAGGAGTCTTAATGTTTTAATATTCTGTAGCTGAGGTAGAATCAGGACCTCCCAAAGATGGCCAGGTCCTAATCTGAAAACCTGTGAATAAGTTAATGTACACAGCAAAGGAGACACCGCAGATGTGATTAGGTTAAGGACCTTGTGATGGGGGCATTATCCTGGGTTACCTGGGTGCACATCACAAGGGGCCTTTTAAGAGGGGGATAGGAGGATCCGAGTCAGAGAAGGTGATGTGATGACAGAAAGAAATGTGACAACAGAAGCACAGGTCACAGGGAGAGAGAGTTGAAGACGCTGTTCTGTGGGCTTTGTAGATGAAGGAAGGGACCAGTGAGCCAGCAAATGCACGCAGTTTCTAGAAGCTGGAAAAGATAAGGAAAGGACTTCTCCCTAGAGCTTCCAGAAAGAATGCAGCCCTGCTGGCACCTTAATTTTAGGACTTCTGACTTCCTGAACCATATGATAAATTTGTGTTGCTTTAAGCCACAAAGTGTGTGGTGACTTGTTACAGTAGAAAACGAATACAACTACCTTTCTGGAAAGCAACTTGGCAACAAGTTCTAAGAGATGCAAAAGAGTGTAGGCCTTCTGACCCAGTCATTCTACCTCTAGGACTCTCTCCTAATGAAACAGTCAGATATGCAGAAATGTACTTCTTATATACTAAGATGTTCATTAAGGTATTATCTATAATAGCCAAACCTTCTGAGGGCCCTGCTGGTTTTCTTTATTACAGTTACAATTTGACAAGTAAGGAAACATGACCCATGGGGTGATGGCCATCCTTCTCTATCATGTTGCTTCAAGAACGTGTCGTGATCACGGGTGGGAATGGCCTTGTGGTAGCATTGCTGTCAGTCTTGTGATTCAACAAATGCTCTTTGAGCATGTGGGGTCCTGCGCCAGAGCCAGGGGTACAGAGGCAGAGGACACGTAGATTCTGGGGAGCTACAGGAGCCCGGCCAGGGAGATGGTCATTAACACAAAGACTTCTCAGAAAAGGCGACGTGCCACTTGAAACCTGAGGGATCACTAGGAGTGAGCCTCAGCTGAAGAGCCAATTCATGGCATGCAATGCTTTCCCCACTCTGTGGGTGCGTAGTAACTGAGAGTGGAGAGAGATCCTGGCTGCTCATCAGGAAATCTGATGGCTCTGCAGCCTGAGGCAGGACGAGCCACCCTTCAGTCAAAGAGAGGCAATCAATAGCCCCAAACTGGACATGACCCAGATGTCCTTCCGTGGGTGACTGGTATAGCCACACCATAAAATACTACTCAGCAATAAAAAGGAATGGACTATTGATACACACAACAACCTGGATGGATCTCAAGGGCATTATACACAGTGAAAAAAAAGAGTCAGTGCCCAAAGCTTTCATGTACGATCCCAATAGGTAACATTCTTAAAAAAACAAAACTATAGAGCTGGAGAACAAAGCAGTAGTTGGAGAGTTGGAGGGTAACACAAGGAAGCTCCTTCTTGATGGTGGAACAATTCTGTATCTTGATTGAGGAGATAGTTACACAATCACACACATAGGATGAGAGTGCATAGAACTACACGCGCAAATCCATGTCGAAAGAGCTTCCCTGGTGGCGCAGTGGTTGAGAGTCCGCCTGCTGATGCAGGGGACACGGGTTCGTGCCCCGGTCCGGGAAGACCCCACGTGCCGTGGAGCGGCTGGGCCCGTGAGCCATGGCCGCTGAGCCTGCGCGTCTGGAGCCTGTGCTCCGCAACGGGAGAGGCCACAACAGTGAGAGGCCCGCGTACCGCAAAAGAAAAAAAAGAAATCCATGTGGAAAAAGGTGAAGATGGAATTAGGTCTGTTGTCTCATCATAGTAGTATACAAATGACAGATTTTTGGTTTTGATGTTATACTACAAGATGTCAGCATTAGGGGAAGATGGATCAAGGGTACACGGAACTCTGTACTACTTTTGCAACTTCCTATGAGTCTATAATTATTTCAAAATAAAACGATTTTAAAAAGCTACAGACTAAAATTCATCTGTCTGCTGATAATATTTCTTCTGTCCCCAAGAACTTTCTCACCACTGAAATAGTTCCAGATCCATTTCAATTGGTGTTTAAACACCTCATGTTTCCCGCATCACTTCTAGACGTCCGCTCAGGGCCAAATAGGGTGGGGAGATGATGTTAGCAACTGACAGCAGAGGAGAATGGAAAACTCACCTCCTCCCAAACTTCCAGTGCACTGGACCACCCTGTGCCTGCCCTGTCTCTCAACAGCCATCATGAGCATCATTTCCCAGCCACCAGCCTGTAAGGAGACTGGCTGTGTTTGTGAGACACCCTGGACATATGAGAGCCTGGCTTTCTTCTCTTTCCTTTGCCAAGTCTGGATGAGGGAGGGGAAATGGCCAGTAAACAGACTGGAGAGAGGAGAAGCCTTTGTTGCGGGGGAGATTTGAGGTGAAGTGAAGAGACAGAAAACTAAGATTAAAAGAGATACAATAGGTGCTCTGGCTTAATAGAAAAAGCACGGGTTTGGAGTATTATCTGAATTCATTCATTTATTCAGCAGGCATCCTTGTCTGTTCAGGCTGCTGTAACAAAAGTACCATACACTGGGTGGCTTAAACATCAAACATTTATTTCTCACAGCTGTGGAGGTTGGGAAGTCTGAGATCAAGGCGCTGGCAGATTCGGTGTCTGGTTAGAGCCTGCTACGTGGTTCACAGCTGTCTTCTCGCTGTGTCCGCACATGGTGAAGGAGCAAGGAATTCCTCGAAGGTCTCTTTTATAAGGTCACTAATCCCATTACTGGGGGCTCCATCTTCATGACCTAATCACCTCCCAGAGGACTCAGCTTCTAATAGCATCACCTTGGGAGTTAGGATTTAACATATGCATTTGGGGGGCACACAGACATTTAGTCTAGAGCAACATATATTTATCAAGTGCCCAATCTGTGTTAGGCATAGTTTTCTGCACTGGGGATACAGGGTAAAAACGGTCCCTGGCCTCATAGAGCTTATATTGAATAGTCTGAACTCAAGCTGTATTGCTCACCAGTCTTGTGACTTCTGGAAAGTTACTCAATATCCTTGAATTTCAGTTTCTTCACTGTAAATTGAGGTTACTAATCCAACCTCATTAGATTTCCATGAGGTTGCATCAGATGGTATGTAAGTGCTTAGCACAATCCCGTAAATGTAGTAGGGGTTCCACTTTTTCCCATTAGTTCTCACTGTCCTTTCTCTTGGCTCCCCTTCTGTAGAGATTGCTGATAATCATCTGAGTTCCATCGAGGGAGCACAGGGCTGTAGACAGAGCTCAGTATTGGAGGTTCTGCTGGATAGGATGCAGGGCATCTGCACAGTTCTGTAGAGCTCAGGCCAAATGAAGTGCAGAAGGAGAAATTTCTTTATGTATTTCTGTTATTTTTTGCTTTATATTTTTACTTCTTTGTGTTTGGATGTGTTCATTATTGTATCTTCTTGGTGATTTTTTTCTTTCCAAAATCACTCTTCCTCATAATCACATTTTTAATTTTTTCTTCAAATCGAGCTAGTTTATTTTTATATATCGGTATCAACTTTCGTTCATTAAGTAATGGTCTGATTTATAGTTTTCCCCTTATTTTGAACTTTTCTAATGTCTTAACGTTTTAGGTTTCTTTCTTGTAAACTGCATACAGCTGACTTTTTAAAAGATTGAATCTAAAGGTCTTTGTCTTTTAACAGGGAATTAAGCTTTTTAAAAAAATTATTAAGCTTTCTAACATATTCAGTACGTTTCTACTGTCAATATATTATTTTATACTTGCAAGTGCAGCTTCCCCTTTGCCTTTCTCCTGCTTATTGCCTTTCATTGGATTATGTTTCTTTAATTCCTTCCTTTTTCACCCTCCTGGGTTAGAAGTTATATATTACAATTCTCATATTTTAATGGCTTTGCTCATCTTTAACACGTTACTTGACTTGGAAGTCTAACATTAGCCAATATCATCATCCTCCTCCCCAAAGTGGAAGGATACAGCACTTCAGCTCCAGTCTTTGGACTCCCAACTTCCAAGCTAGTACAGACAAGTATTTTAATGTTACCTTGTTTTTAAAATTCTCCCTCCCAAATTTAGCCATCAGGATTATCATCTTGGATTTCTCATGCCTTTCTTTCCCCCTCTATTTAAATATTTCAAAAGACTCTTTATGGTCCTGGAATTCTTCTATTAACTCCAGGCCTTGATTTTCTAATCGATGATTTTTGTCTGCTGAGCCTTCTTCACGGTGGGTTGTTAGTCTGCGTGGTTTGTAATTTTGAATGGTGTGTTTGTGTATGTGAGGGGTGGGGATTCCCGGTTCATTTGCGATTGTGGAACTGGCCCCCCGAGTTTTGCTTTTTCCTCTGCCTGAATCAGTTGTCACCATTTCTGGATATTGATTGATTGTTTGATTGATTGATTGCTGTGCCACAGTGGCATGTGAGATCTTAATTCCCCTGACCAGGGATCGAACCCACCCCCCTGCAGTGAAAGCTCGGAGTCCTAACCACTGGACTGCCAGGGAAATCCCTGGATTTGTTTTTGTTTTAATTACTTGGATTAGGATTCAGGTGCACATATGTAGAATTGCACAGGCTTTGGTTTCTAAATTCTTCCTTCCTTCCTTCCTTCCTTCCTTCCTACCTTCCTTCCTTCCTTCCTTCCTTCCTTTCTCTCTCTCTCTCTCTCTCTCTCTCTCTCTTTCTTTCTTTCTTTCCCCTAGGCAGAGGTCAAGCTTCCTCACCTCCGTGGGCTGGTGAACAGTGCTCTGTGCTCCATCCCTGCCTCACAAGGATCTGAACCCGGATGATACCCTGCTGCATGAACATTAACCCCCAGCCCCTGGGGTCTCCACAGCGTCAGCCCCCACTCACTGCTCTGGCTGTGAGTCCCTTTGTTTCTGATACCTGAGAATTTTCTCTTTCCAGCTTGGCTGTGATAAGATTTTTCTGTTGTTACGTTTTGTCCAGCATTTCTACATATTTGAAGGGGGCGGGCCTCTTCTACACTAGGTCAGCCTCTCAGGATGATTGTAAATCATCCGACTTCATATTCTTACATTGGCAGAAGCTCACTTTCATTTTTTTCAGTGAGCAAACATAACTGAGTCAACTAGATCCGAGGGCTACAGTGCGGAATGAAGAGACTGCCTGCCCTGCCCTCCCAGAGGGTGACACCCAAAGAGGGAGACAGCCTTGAGTCAGGTAGCCTGAGGAATAAATGTAAACTT
Organism: Grampus griseus; assembly: GCF_964374135.1. Lineage (NCBI taxonomy): Eukaryota > Metazoa > Chordata > Mammalia > Artiodactyla > Delphinidae > Grampus > Grampus griseus. Next base: position 103,586,295 of record NC_139000.1, read on the forward strand.
GCAGCCCTAGCTAAGGAAAGGCACATTATTCCGAGGCCGTGGTTGTTCCAAGTGTGGCCTGACTCAGCCAGCGGTCAGGAAAGAAGCAGCCCAGATGTCACAAAGGCCAGAGGACAGCCTAAGGCGGCGGAGTTGTCCCCAGGGCCCTCCCTCATGCCCGCCCTCCCCCTTCACTGTGTGAGCTCGGCTGACCTGGGAGCTAACTTTCTCCCCACCAGGTAGCAGGCTCCCTGGGTGATGAAACCCTACGGATGTGAGGGTGGGTGGCAGGGGCAGGATTTCCCCCGGCACGATGCCCTACAGTGCTGCGCGATACCCCCAAGTATGAGGCCATACCTGCTGTGAACGAGACAAAAAAGGGATGTGAAAGACCTGTCTGGAACATTGCACCTGGTATATTTTGACTAGCAGCATGAAGAAAAAAAAGCCAGAACTGTATTTCTTTTGTCCTCTGGGTCTAGAGTTGGGGATCTCTTCTCCTTCCAGAAGATGACCAGAAATAAAAGGGTCCTGGATTATCCTCTAAGTAAAACTTTCTGGTCATCCAAGTAGCCCGTGGGGTGATGAAGGAAGGAAATGGGGAGGATCTGGCTTTTTAAAGGAAGGGCCCTGGGAGAACCACGGCCCAGCTCTCCCTGATTTCCTGGTGGGACTGCCGGTCAGGGGCGCCTGGAGCCAGGCCCCTTCCCTGTAAGGTGAGGAGGCTGCCCTGGGGCTGGAAGGACCCTTCTGCCTCTGCTAGCCAAGATGCCTCCCCAGGGGAAGTGCTGGTGAGGCCCAGCTGCCCCGCACCCCCACGGTCCCCAGTGAGCTGTGGTCCCTGGAGCCTCTGTACCCACACCCACGGGGCTGTGGAGCAGCCTCCCTGCTCACCTCCACGGGCCCCCCACTTCCATCACTCATAGCCCCGTGATCCAGCACCCTCCCTCAGGAATTTTTCTCCTCCTCAAATCCATCTTGGCAGCCAGCGAGGTCCCGTTGTGCCATGGAAATGCAATCTCTGCCGCATGGGCGTGAGTGTGCGTCTCCTCTGTGTTTATTAACCTGCCTGGGTCAGGTGGTAGGAAGCGAGAGCCGGGTCTCCCTGCGGAAGCTTCCTTTTATGGACACAGATTGCTGACCAATCCCTCGCAGGCCTGTGCTAATCTGTTGCTGACCCAGTTTATAACCTGGAGGCAGGGCCGAGTTGAAAAGTTAGAGCCTGAGGCAGGGCAGGAGCCCGAGCTTCCCAGGGCCTCATTCCCCTCCCCTTTCCCCCACCCTGCGCTCCTCTGGGCCAATGTTCTCTCCCCGTTCCACATCCTGGGCGTGATTCACCCAGTGACTCCCTCTCAGCATGGCAGCTACGTATCATTTCCTTACGCTGGTGAGACCCAGGCTATGAGTGTGTCCCCCGCTTCCCTGCCCCCCTGTCTCCTCTAATCTGATTGAATAGGGCTGAAAGGGTTGGACCCTCAAGCCCAGGGCAGCATCCTGGTAGGGATTGATCATTGCAGTGAATTTATCTATCACCTGTGGGAGGCTGTCTGTGTTTCTCACTGGGAGGTGTTTGGGACTCGCAGGGGCCTGGGACAGTCAGCTTCATCCTGTTCTCTGCCAGCCGCCCCTCCATCCCCACCCAGGCCCCAGAACTGGTACTTTCACCTCACCTTCCCCCCAGCAATGCGTCCTTTGGGCTTGCGCGCAACCCCCTGTGCAGCAGCCTGCTGCTCCCTGGGGAGGCCAGTGGGGTGATTGGGAAGGAGGGGCCCAGCCTCACAAGTCCATCCCCGGCCGTCCCCAGTTAGTGCTCCTCTATCAGACCAGGGAGAGACCAGCCCCCAGGCAGAGAGCCATTCCCGTGTGAAGCCTAGAACCGCTAGCTGGAAATGAGGTTCAGGAATGCGGGCGTGTAGCTGCTCTGTAGGCACTGTCCCACTGCTCTGTGACAAGGGACAGCCGTGATCCCCACACAGCTCGAGTCAGCTGGGAATTCTTGTGCTATGGGTTCCCGAGTCAGGTCTTCCAAGGAGAGCATCCAGCCTATTGCTCAGGGTGGGAAACAGGGAAAAGCGCATGCTTCCCCCTGACCCTGGGAAAGTCTCCCTGTTGGGGGAGGGACCAGGATAGGGCCAGCTCCGTCTAGAAGGCCATGGTACTTCTGTGGTCTTGGACCCAGTTCGGAGGGCCCCATCTTGAACTAGCGGTAAAGAGCTTGCTGGAAGGATCTAGGGAGACGAAGGATCGGAAGGTCTTATCTCGTGAGAACTATTTGAAGGGCCGCAGACAGCCTGGAGGAGCAGATGAGCTGTTTTCTGCTGTTGAAAGGCTGTTTGGTGAAAGTGAGATGTGCTTTGCTACGTGCATGTCCAGGACACAGACTCTGAAGGTTACAGAAAAGCATGTCCAGGCTGAATAGAAACGACAGCTTGCCTCTAATGAGAGCTCTGAACAATGGAACAGGCCGCTAACATTTTGAGATAGTGAGTTTCTTATCACTACAAGAATTCCAGCAGAAGCTGGCCAAGATGGAACTTCTGCACAGGGCTGAAGCTCGGGCTGGCCTGTGCCCGGGCCTGGGGTGGGCGGTGTGATGGCTCTCGGCCTAGGCCCCAGAAAAGTCTGCCATGTGCTGAGCTGGTCCAGTCACCGAGCGTTTCTGTGACGCGTTTCTGTGACGCGTTTCTGTGAATTCTTACTGCTCATCTTACCCACCCCCAGTCCTGTGGGTCAAGATTACTCTCCCTCGGGAGGCAGATGACGAAGTAAGGAAATACCCAGGCCACTGCAGGGCTAAGATTAGGCCCGGAGCCTGCCCTGCTGTTTCTGATGCCGTTCGGGGAGTGGCTGTGTGCTCTACGTACATCCTACACACAGCCTCGAGTTAAATCCTTAAGGCAACTCTGAAACAGCTGCGTTATCACCCCATTGTACAGAGGAGGAAAGCAAGGCTCAGAATAGTTGGGACTGTGTCTGGGACACAACTAGTAAGGGACAGAGCTGTGCTACTGGCGCCTCCACCAGGAGCTGTGAGGGGCATCCCGTGGACGTGCAGGAGGGAGCTCCGTGCAGCTGCCTGCATGTACCCCAGGGGATTGAGCCAGAGCCGTTCAATTCCATACTCCTGGGGGATATGACCTACTCCATATCCTGTGCTAAATACAATGGGGGTAAAGTGCACAAGGTCCTATTCCCAACTTATGAGAAACCTGTGGTCCCAAAGAGTGAACATAGCGTGTTCACAGTAAGCCAGGTGTCCCTCATCAGGCACAAGAGGTCAACTTATTGAAGGACAGGAGGGAAAGCTTCATAACAGAGATGGAGCTTGAAATGGCCTTTGCGAACAGGAGCCTCAGGTAACGGAATCGAGCCCATGAAGTCTCGAGCAGTTGTCAGGCAAGCGTAACTGACCCTCTCATTTTCTCTACCCACCCGTGGGTGGCCCCAGCCCCCAAGAGAACTGTCCAACCCAAGCTTCTCGTCCTCTGACTTGATGAAGGGCCTCACCAGGCTCCCAGCAACTGGAGAAGCTTGTGGGCGACATCACCTCCTCCTCCGATCCGCTCCCAATTCCTGTGGCTTCTACCATGGACATCTCCCTCTATCTACCCCTTACTGCTACCTCCCATCCTGGGTAAGACGCTCATGCTTCTTGCCTAAATCAATGCATCAGGCACCAGGTTGCTGCCCCCAGGGTCCTTCCTTATGCATAGCTGTGGGTAGAGTCACCTTTATAAACCTTGGCACTTGGACCGAATCCTCAGCAAGCCCTTCCCTTTCCTGCCGTCTTGCCCACATTCGTTCTAACCTTTGCTGATGGCCTTCCCCACCCACCTCCTTTGTTTACAAACCTGTCCATCCTTGAAGTCCCCTCTCACCCCCCCCCCGCCCCCGCCCCACATGCTGCCATGCCCCATCAGGTGAAGTTAACTCCTTCTCTTTCCTTGCTCCCAGGTAGGATTTGATTTATGCCTCTCTGGTAGCACATTCCACACTTTGCCACGGGAAGTTAATTTGTGGACACATCTGTCTGCCCGACTTGGCTGTACGTTCCCACATCACGCTTTGCTGGCCTTTGTCGTCCCTGTCCTGTCCGCCCTCTGGGTGGCTGCTCAGTGATGTTTATGGAGTTGATTGTAATCACAGCGCCTGCGGTCCGGCCCCAGGCTGAGGGGGCGCAGACAGAGACCCTGGGAAATCGGCTGCGCACGGGACTTAACCTTGACCCAGCGCAACGCAGGCTTTCTATGGAAAAAGAAACAATTTAGCAAGAACAGGTACCTGCCAAAGCCCTGGTTGTTTTCCTCCACAATGTGACAAAGTCCTAAATGTTTCCCTAAGAGACGTGTGATGTACTGGTGAAGGAAATAGGAGCCTGATCTGCCATTTCCAAGCTCCGTGACCCTGGGAAAGTTCATTTAACCTCTCTATACCTCACGTGTAACATGGCAGGAGAATAACAGTACCAACCTCTTTGCTTTGTTTTTGAGAATTAAGTTAATATTAGTAACTGGCAAAATATACGTTAAAAATACCCAATATACATCATTATTTTAAGGTTATTATACTAACTTTATAATCATAGTTCTACTATAACCAAAATCATATAATAATAATATGTTGCTAATAACCTGGCCTCCTCCTAGCAGGCAAGACGAGCACATCTGAAAACTAGGGAGCTGTGAGGGGCCCCAAGTGATGAGGACTGTTGAGGGTAGTTGTTTGAAATGTACCTTCCTGTCCAAGGCCACAAAACAGACCCTCGGAGGGTTCAGACGTGCAATGAGGTGATGAGGGACTGCAGACTGAGCAGTCCTGAGAGAAGGATTCCGAACAACTCCACTCAGACCTTACATTTTCACAGTGTTCCCCGTTGACGCTATCTCAGAAATAAGAGACCTCTGGCTGTCAGCTCTGGCAACACCCTATCATCTCTTCTTTGCTCAGCTTCTTTTTCAAATAGGACAATAACCTACCTAATATTCCACTTCCTGTGCTCAACAGGAAATCTGAAACCCAAACAGGCCAATCATGGTTAGGAACTTAAGTCTCAGGGTGACCAAGCACATTCTAGAAAATCTCAGGGGGTGCTATCCTATCCCCGACCCCAGAATCAATTCAATGTCCCTGAGGACAGGTGCCCCCTGAGCACTCCCACCTTCTCAATCTCTCCATCTGCTGGGATCTGAAGGTGTGTCCCTCCCCCACCTCCCCCACCACCCACACAAATTCGTGTGTTGAAATCTACCCCCACCCCAGGTGATGGTATCAGGAGGTGGGGCCTTTGGGAGGTGATTAGGTCTTGAGGGTGGAGCCCTCATGAATGGGATTAGTGCCCTTATAAATGAGACGCCTCAGAGTTCCCTAGCTTCTTCCACCATATGTGGGCACAGAAATCTGTCACCCCAACCGGAAGAGGACAGTGGCACCCTGATCTCAGACTCCCAGCCTCCAGAACTGTGAGAAATAAATGTCTGTCATGTATAAGTCACCCAGCCTGTGGTGTCCTGTGATAGCAGCCCTAACAGGCAAAGATAGCATCTCAGGGGTTCTGCTAGTACACAGTCACCCTCCCCCCGACCCAGGAGGCTGTGGACTTATTTCGGGGCTTTGGACTAACTCCGAAGTTAGTCCCCTCCCCCTTTCCCATGCCATAGGTTTTCCAATAACCCAGTTTGTTTCCTATGTAAACGGCACAGTCTGTCCAAGCAAAACCAGCTTCTAGTTGAGGGTGCCCAGGGTCTCGTGGAGGTGGGCAGCCTTCGCCTCGCTCAGTTCAGGAGGTCTTTCAGCTGCCCGATCATCATCTGCCCCAAATCCTGCAGAGACTGTCCCAGGCCAAGATCAGAGTGCCACCTGGGGATGGCAGAGACCTCCGGCCTCCTTCTTATCCCCCTTGCTTCCTAACCTCCGCCTCTCGGGCGGGAGGCAGTGCCCCGAGCAGGGCTCCTGTGTTGGTCGGACTGCACAATATACCAATTGCTTGTGAAGGAGGCCCGAGAGGGGCAGGAAGCCCCGTTAGAAACTTCTGAGCCTGTAGAGCAGAAGCTGGGAGAGGACAGCTCAGGGGCTCCAGCTCACGTTTGTCAGGGGTGTTTGTGATTGTGGGTCTGTGTGTGGGGCGAGGAGAGGGTGCTGCGGGGCGGGGGTGGGGTGGGCGCTGGGCAGAGGGGAGTGGGGAGCAGCAGCCTAGGAAACAGCACTGGGTGGGGGGGGTGAGGAGGGGTGAGGAGGGGGAGGGAGGGAGCAGGAGGCTGTACTCTGGCTTAGCTGGTATTTGAATCTTCGATTTGAAGAAGTAGAAGTTCTCTGAAATTGGGGTCTCTCAGGTTCTAGAGAGATCTGCACCTCTTCCATTTTTGGAGACTCTCTATATTAAAAAAGAAGAAGAAATATCAAAAGAGGACAACAAATATCACGATGTATTTTAAATGTTTACTTTCACCAACCAGTAGTTTTAAACACACACACACACACACACACACACACACACACACACACACACACACACACACACACACACACACAGATACATGGTGACTTTACGGAGGGACTCACTGAGCAATAATGTCCTGTGAGCCTGAACCAGCAGCCCTCTTAGGCTTTGGGGCAGCCCAGCCCTTCCTGAGAGACCCTCTTGGGGGCTTCGGGAGGAAGATGGAGGCCTTGGCATTCTGGACAGTTAAATAAAAAGTCCAGAACGTGTGTCCCGGAAGAGACCTGGTTGCACTTGGTCCTGCTGGAGGTGGTGAGGGGCTGAACACTCCAGGCATGTGAGTGTCTGGACCTGTCCATTCTCAGCCAAGTGTCCAGCTAGGCAGGGAAGCAGACCATGGGCTGCTGGGGCGGGGGGACCAAGAAATTCTCCTCTCCCCCTCATATCCGTGCTCTGCGAGGGTAGTAGGCGTCAATGGGAAACTCCTGTCAGCCCCCTTTGATGCCTCATCCAGAGCCGGGGGACAAGGAGAGCTCCATGGATCAGAACGTGGTGGGCTCAGGCCTAGACTGGGCCTGCTCTTTCAGGGAGGATGGTCCTTCTGTGGGTCCAAACCCACACCGCCTGTGTGAGCAGTTCCAGGTAGCCGAGGGCCATCCTTTCACTCTGCCATGGGGTGAGTGGGTGACCGTCTGGTGGCCCTTATCAGAGCTGATGTTCATATTGGGTTGTTTCTGAGGAAGCCATTGCCTTCCACGAGGGGAGGCAATGGGTCTCTCCTCAAACTACTCATCTCTCTGCTTCCCTTCTGCTGGCAAAGACCCTCTTCTTGACCACACTTTAGTCAGGAGCCCTCTTCTCAACTAGGCCCCATCTGGGGCCTGACAAGCTCAGCTCAGCAGGAATACCGCCACCCTTGATACCTAACCAAGTTCCTCTTAGTACTTTTCCATCCTCTGATTCCCTCGACTGCCTGTTTGCTGTAAACCCCCAGCTGCCCCTGTTGTATCTGGAGATGAGCTCAGTCTCTCTCCCCTGTTGCAGTGATCTCGAATACAGTCCTCCTTGCCTGTTGAACTCCCTCTGGTGCAGTTTTCCTCTGTGCCTGTATGTGTATCCACACAAGCTCTGAACAAACTCTCTGGTTCTGTTGCGTTGTCTCATTATCTGTCCTGAGCTCCGAAAAGCTGCTGGGAAAGGATATTCAGGTCTGGGGAGAGGAAAGCCATCTGTCACACCTGGCCATGGGACCCCTATCAGGGAAGAGTTGATCACTGTCACCAGGGCCTGCAAGCAGAGGCAGGGCCATCTCAGCTCCATGCCCTGGAGACTCTGGAAAGAACCACTACTGCCTTGGACCAGAGGGGGGAGGAGGGAGCCGTCAGGGCACCCAGGAGTGTCCCCTTCTAGGCTCTCCCGCTTGAAAAGAGCTGTTCTAACCTTGCTTCCCTCAGAAGCACTCTGTCAGTAGAGGCGTTTCTCGGCATATCTATTTTGGAGCTGCAGCTGGTCGCTTCTTAGAATGAATAGAGCTGTGATATTGGGATAAAAGAAGAAAGGAATATCATCTCCTCTTTATGCCCTCCCTCCTCCCAATGTTTTCCAAACTCCACTGTCCTCTTTTTAAAGGCTTTCCCCTAAACCCCTTCCACCTCCCTCCCTGCCCTGTAGCTCTCCTTCAACCATCTGATAATCACAGAATCCCCTCCCAGACACGTATGGCCCCCTGCTGTATAGCCAGCCTGTGCTAGGCTTGGAGGCTCCAGGGCCTGCAAGGAACTCAGTCAAGTGACACAAGAGTTCATATAATAAGGACTGAAGCCAAAGAATGTTAGAGGTGGCCCAGCCTCTCCTGCTTAGATGAAGCAACCAAGGTCCTGCTGGGGATGTGCTATGCGCAGGGCCTCAGTGCTCCCGGGAGTTAAGGTAGGAGCTGTAACACCCTGACCTGCAATTGTCCTCAGACCTTCCTGTGTCGTTACCAGAATGGCCGTGCTGTACTGAAATCATTGAAATGGAACATGATGCTTCCGGGGACAAAAAGAGAAATCAGACCATTGTTTGTTCTAGACAAAACAGATGTGGGGTACACAGTGTATTTGTGGACTGAAATGGCTTTCCTGAGGGATCAAGGCTTTCCAGATACAAGGGGGTGGGAGGGGCTGGTCATTAAGGAGCAAATGAAGAGACCTATGTATGTGGCCACATTTGAGATCAAGTTATGAACCACCCTTTTAACCTTCTTCTCCAAGTGGGTCCGACAACGCACCCATGATGGTGCAGACTTCCCACCTCCCTGTGGTCCACCTGGAGCCCCTCCTTCATTTCTCTCTCCTGCCTCTTTCCTGTGCTTGCTGTGTTTCCCCTTTCATGAGCTTTACCTAACTCCACTCATCATCCGCTCTTTATCTGCTGGCCAGCTGTGTGGCTTGACCCACATGGGGTCAGAGGCAGAAAGTAAGGAGGTGGTAGTTTCTAGAAATTGTGCACAATTTCCTCCAAACCTTCTTCCTACCCAGGGCCAAGAGTGGCCAGCCTCTCCTCAGTCTCCCTATGGTCTGGCCTGTCAGCCTGGGCGTCTGCCTGCTCCGTCTCCTCTGTTCCCTGAGGCAGCTCTGAGAAAAGAGGGTGAGCCCTTTTCTCACCCAAGACCTCTGTGGCAAGTTTTCTCTCTTGCTTTTGTCTTATTTTTAAAGATGAAACTGTGGTTAGACTCTCAAATTAGTCTTTAGAAACCTCAGTGGATGGCTTGGTAACAGAGCTATCTATTTGGGGGTGGGTGAAGGGTGCTGAGCTGTGAAGGAGCTCACTCTGGGCATCCCCGTTGGCTGGGAGGGTTGTAGGCGTGAATGTCAAGGTCTGGCACTGGAGAGGGGCCTGACTCTTCCATGTGCACCGGGAGGGGGCAGAGGGTCAGGAATGTGGGATCCTAACTCTAGTGAACTCGGGGTTGTGTCTCAGCTCCACCATTCCTTAGTCTTGTGACCTTAGTTATTTAGTGTCTCTGAGATGCCATTTCCTCATCTGTAATATGGGGATATTAATCGTATCTATTTTAAAAAACATTTAAATCAACGCATAATTTATTGAGCACCTCCTCCTTGCCGAGTGCTTGCCGGGCATGAGCATCAGTGGTGGGAAGGACTGATATGGCTCCTGTCCTCATGATACTCATGTGTTCTGATAAGGGGAACAGGTGGTGTTCAGATTAAATAATAAGGTATATGTATATGTACGTATGCATATATATGTGTGTGTATGTTACCTAACACCATGCCTGATGCACAAGAAGTGCTTGATAAGTGATGGTTGTTACCGTTATTTTATATATATATATATATATTTTAAATTAATTTATTTTTGGCTGCATTCGGTCTTCATTGCTGAGCACGGTCTTTCTCCAGTTGCAGCGAGTGGGGGCTACTCTTTGTTGCGGTGCGCGGGCTTCTCACTGCGGTGGCTTCTCTTTGTTGCAGAGCACGGGCTTTAGGTGCGCGGGCTTCAGTAGTTGTGGCACGTGGGCTCAGTAGTTGTGGCCCGTGGGTTCTAGAGCACAGGCTCAGTAGTTGTGGCACACGGGCTTAGTTGCTCCGCGGCATGTGGGCTCCAACCCGTGTCCCCAAGGGCTCCAACCCGTGTCCCCTGCATTGTCAGGCAGATTCTTAACCACTGCGCCATCAGGGAAGTCCCACTGTTATTATACTTAACACTAAAAATATGGTAAAAGTGGTCAGGCAGAGACCCAGAAAGGGTGTTTTCATTCCATAAAATGTTTAGCTTTTTCAGATTTATAGATCTCTTTGGTTAAGGAGAGAGTGTATTAGTCAGAGTTTCCCAGAGAAACAGAACCAATAGGAGATGGATATATATATATATCTCATACATATGATGCATATATATGTGTGTGTGTGTGTGTATGTATGTATATGTAAATGTATAAAGAGCTTTTTTGTAAGGAATTGGCTTATGTGATTATGGAGGTTGACAAGTCCCAAGATCTGCAGTAGGCAGCCTGGAAACCCAGGAGAGACAATGGTGTAGTTGGAGCCGGCAGCCTCAAGACTCAGGAAGAGCCAGTGTTTCAGTTCAAGTTCAAAAGACAGGAAAAATCCAATGTCCTACTTCAAAGGCCATCAGGCAGGACGAATTCTCTCTTATTCAGGGGAAATTCAGCCTTTTTTTTTTTTTTTTTTAAACAGTAGGACTTCACCTGATTGGATGAGGCCCACCCACATTAAGGAGGGCAATCTGCTTTACTCAGTTTACCAATTCAAATTAACCTCAATCTAAAACACCCTTACAGAAATACCCAGAATTATCTTTGACGAAATATCTAGGCACCCTGTGGCCCATTCAAATTGGCACATAAAATCAGCCAGCAAAGGGACCCATGGCTGGAGGATGTTGTAGCTGAGAAAGCCCTTGGGGAATTACTGAGCGACCACCCAGTCCTGAAGGGGAGGGTAATGCTGGCTGAGATCAGGACAGGATGCAAACTAGTTTTCCTGGGGCTTTGTGAAGATGTGTTGTTGATAGTTTACACTGTGTTTTGTAAGTTTTTGCCAATATTTTAAAGAGTTCACATTAAAAGTCTGAATTTCTAGCTTCTCATGAAAAAATAGAAGTGGTCACGTATAGGTTAGGCAACTGAGCCAGGGCTGCCCCCCAGCCTGCTAGCTTAGCCTCCACCACCCGTATCTGACCCACTGCACTCATTATCTGTTACTACCACTCCTGCTGTAGGAGAAAAGACACCTGACCTGAACATCAGGGCTCCCCCGCTGCCCCCAGCAGAGAGCCCGTGCCGACAGCATGCTATGTCATCTCCTTGTGAGAGCAGAGGGGGAGGCAAAGCACATGCCCGAGATCTTGCTCTGTTCCCTCACAAGCTTCTCTCCAAAGTGTCCCTGTGACCACAGACCTTCCATAGCTGTTTGACTGGGAGGGGCCTTAGGTGGCAGTGGGAAAACTCAAGATCCCCTTCAACCAGGGAGTAGCCAAGCCATCCAGAGGGAATTGGCCTTGAGCGAGTGTCTGGGAGAGGACCAGCAGCTCCACGCTGCTGCCATGTTTTATAAGTTTGTATCAACATTTAAAAATTAGACTTCACATTCAAAATCTTGTGAAAAACTAGAAGAAGTGGTCACAGGGAGGTCGGGCATCTTTAAGGTCAGGGTATCTTTTCTTCTCCTTCAAGCTTGATGCTCAGAGATGGGCCCTAGGATGGAATCTTCTAGAGTCACAGAATCATGAAAAACATGACTTTCCACTAATGAGGCACAAGGAAGGAATCGGGGGTGTTTAGCTGGAAGAAGAAATGCCTCTAGGGGAACTGGGAGCTGCTTTTAAGAAGCTGAAGGGATGTTATACGGAAGCAGATGGCACCAACTCTCTACATCCCCAGAGGGCAGAAATCCAACCAGGGGCCAACAGCCATGAGAAGGCAGGTTTATGGCGAGCATAATACAGACTTTTCTAGCAAGGAGGGCTCCTTAGAAGTAGAAAGGCCTAGTGCATAAGGCAGTAAGGCCCCATGGCTGAGGGGGCAGTGGAGGCTACAGAGGGGATTTGATGGTTAGACTGGAGGTTGGCTGGATCAGTGGTCCCAAACCTTCTTCGTGGGTGGTACATGTAGACAGTGAAAAGATTTGTGTGACACGTGGGAGGTTAACTAGTGGGGATTTTAACCCCAAAAGGGGTTGCATACAGGCCTAGAGTTCCAGGCCATGGCAGTTTTGAGGAGACCAGGGATTAATTTTAGGCAGGTCTGGAAAGACATGCAGACACGGAGGTGACTGTCCTGCAGGAAGAAGTTGACACTCACGGGTCCCTAAAATAAGAGGCAGAGAATGCCATGTGGGGGGTTCACATGGGGAAGCACCAGGGAGCGTCAGGAGGCAGAGGGAGTGAGGGAAAAACGTGGGCAAAAGCCTTCCATGTTACGGACTTCCCTGCTGGTCCAGTGGTTAAGACTTCGCTTTCCAATGCAGGGGGTGCAGGTTCGATCCCTGGTCAGGGAGCTAAGATTTCACGTGCCTCGCAGCCAAAGTACCAAAACATAAAACAGAAGCAATATTGTAACAAATTCAATAAAGACTTTAAAAATGGTCCACATCAAAAAAAAAAAAAATCTTAAACAAATCCTTCCATGTGATTTCCCTGGAAAGGAACAAGTAAAACCGGGTAAGCAAGTTTAGGATTAGCTATTTTGAATAATTTCAGCAGGCCCTGGGACATGGGGAGTGTCCCTGGTTGTCTGGTACCTGGCTCTGGGGTGATTAGGGCAGGAGGGTAGTGACCAGATCGTGAGAGACCAGTAAATGAGGTGATTACGGGATGATTAGGGGCTCTGGATTGGTTGGTTTGTACAGGAAAGGCACCTTCTCAAGAATTTGCTAACAGAGGGAGGAGCAGTCCCTCCAGGGTCAGCAAGGCCCCAGGGCTCAGAGCACCAAATACAGAAACCTGGAAGCACAGTTATTAACAAGGCTCTGCCCATGTGCCCGAGGGCTGAGGAGACGGGTTTCTCCAGGTGCACCAGGAGGGGAGTGCCAGGCGAGGTGCTGCCTGTTCCTTCCAGCCCAGAGGTGCTGGCTATCAGATAGCACCTCCGTGCAAGAAGTGACCCAAGAGTCCAGCCTTAGTTTCTTTGTTCAGAGGGGACCCTGGACCCAAAGAGGTGAATGGACTTGGTCAAAGTCTCAGGTTCATTGCAGAGCAGGGTCCGGAACCCAGTGCTCTTTGGGCCACTCTCTGAGGTTGGAAGGGGCTGGAGGGAGCGGGCACAAAGTCCTCATCCATGAGAGTCCACGACAGGAGAACACGGACCTGGAAACGCCTCCAGCCTGCAGCACCTGGGGTCCCCAGGGCAGGTCAGAAGTGCAGTTCCTGCCAGCACAGCAAACATCCTGACTCCCCCTCCTCTGCCCTGGATGCACGAGGAAGACCTAGGACCGGGATCTCAGAGCAGATGCAACCTGGGACGGGGAGCCCCTACGCAGGTCCCAGCTTTGTTGGCCCTGCTCTGAGTGTCTGACTTGGGCAGCTTTTCTCCCTCCCTGGTATCAGGCTTATCAACTGTGATCCAGTCATTCCCAACCTGCTGTATGTCATCCTTCCTGTTAAAATAAAGGTTCCTCTTCCTTTGCCCCACCCGCTCATTCTACCCGATAGATCTAGAGTGAGACAACTGTATGTGTAACAGTCTCCGCCTGAGGAGCATCTGGACTGGGGAATCTTAGAGAGCGTCTCTGATGCTAAATTCCACAGTGTTCTGGTCTGTCCAGGCTGGTCCATGTGGGGAGGGGAGGGGTGGGAACCAGAACCCACATTTCCTGCCTGTGTTAGTCTGCTCGAGCCGCCAGAAATAGACACCACAGACTGGGGGGGGGCTTACCTTTATTCCTCAGAGCTCTGGAGGCTGGAAGTCCAAGATCAAGGTATCAGCAGTGCTGGTTTCTTCTGAGGCCTCTTTTTTGGCTTAGAGACGGCTGCCTTCTCTCGTAGGCTTGTTTCTCTGCGTGCAGCTGTATCTCTTTGTATGCCCAAATTTCTTCTTTTTAGAAGGACACCAATCAGATTGGATTAGGGCCCACCATAATGGCTTCATTTTACCTTAATTTCTTCTTTAAAGGCCCTAAGTCCAAATGCAGTCACATTCTGAGGTCCTGGGTGTCAGCTAAGCTTTCAGCATAGGAAGCGCATGGCCCTGCCTCCTGGGGCTGAGTTCTTTCCTCTGCCCCACATGTCTCACCCATAGTGAGCCTCTCCCCACCCCCGCCCCACCCCCAGTTATGCACTTAGCCCTGCTCCCCACTTTTGGTGAGCCCAGAGTATATAACAAGTGCACCGTGTCCATGCACGTCTGCTGCAGCTTCTGCCCTTACGACCTGTTTGCTCTCAGAAGGGCCGTGGGCTGCAGCAGCACGCAGGGCAGCCCATGCTCTGGGTCCTTTATTCCCCTCACCTGGCACACAGCCACGTGCAATCAGACACTTGACAGACGATGGCGATGGTGATGGCGATGTTGACAGCCGAGAATAGAACCCGCGAGTGGGAGGTTGTTTGCTCAGCCAGTGCTGTGGGGACGAAGGAGGGTGTGGTTGTCACCTCAGCTCGAGGATGAGCAGGGACCAGTGTTCACAGTGGACTGAGTGTTCCCAGGAGCCCCATCGGTGACTGCAAGGCCGTGGGAGAAGGTCCAGGCGTGTATGGTCTTCAAAGCCCATATGCAGCTCTAAAATCCTAAGAACCTAAGTCTAGACCCAGAGAGCTGGGAGCTGGGGCAGGCTCAAGCCACGCACGTCTGGGCAGGCGCTGGGGGCCTTGACTGCTGGAGGTTGAGTGACCTCAGCAAGCAGCCGGTTACTATCACTGGTGTTGGCATAGCTCATCCAAACGATTTCTACGGGCTTCTTGAGGTTGGCATTAAAGTGTGTACGCGCAGCGGGTGGTCCTGGTGTAGAATGATCTGTGAGTCCCCCAAACCCGCATGTTTCTCTGCAGCCTTGTGTTTAGACCAGGACTGGCTGTGCGAAGCAGGGGTGAGGGGGCAGGGATTATGCCTGGCAGCTCCTGAGGCAGACCTAGCACCTACTGGTCGAAGCTGCAGAAAAACTCCTTTAACACAGCATAGGAAAGACCTCTCCAGTACTGAAAATGGCCCCCAAATGGGACAAATGAGTTTCTTTGACAGGAATGAGTGCCTGTCATGGAAATGTTTGCGTAAACACTTGAAGGAACCAGAGGATCACGGATGAGGTGTGATTATGACTGATGCTTGGTGTTGAGGATTTGGAGTTTACCAAGTGTTTTTATATTCATTGTTTTCATTCATCTTCACAACAGTTCAGGGAAGATAGTATTAACATGCCCAACTCCTGTGGGTGAGAACAGTGAGCTTCAGTGAGGTATAGGATTTGTCTCAGCTGAATTGCCTGGGCGGGGACAGACCTCCAAATACATGCTTCTTCTGTGCCCAGTATGATGTAAAACTTCCCTCTCCCGGAAAGCCTCCTTTGGCTGCTGGTTGGGAGGCCTCAGTTCTGGCCCCTCTTCTGCTTACTGCTGAGCGTGGGCCTTACCCTTTCTGAGCCAGTCTCCCCTCCCTTGTAAAGGGGCCCGTACCACCTCCAGAGAGAGGAGGAAGGAGAAGGACAGGTGGTCTGTGGACTGTCGCTTGCTACTACACGTGTGAGGGGAGAGGACTTGTACCTTAGGCCGCCATTAAAATGTAGACTCCCTTTCTGGGCAGGAAAAAACCTCTCCCAAGAGGGCAGTCCACCATGGGCAGGGTGAGGTAAAGACCTCCGAAGTGTTGGATGCAGATGCAGAAAGTTCTAGAAGGCAGAAGTCTCCTCTGTTTAACTCTGTGCCCGGCTGGCATCACCTGAGTAGTCAGTCCATAGGGGGTCACCAGGACTCCAGCACCCACAGGGGATTTCGTTTGGGTGAGGTGGACCTCCTGACAAAAACTCAGGTCCTCCAGTCCTGTGGTTGATGCATCAAAGGGTCCCTGCTCTGCTCCCCGCATCAAGATTTCAGCTCTGTGTCTTTGGGAAAGTGACTTGACATCTCTGACCTCAGTTTCCTCACCTATAAGGCAAAGGAGGTAAAAATACATCATTTATGAGTCCCTTCAGCTCTGGTTCTCACCACCAATGAATTTGTAATTGGAGTTGTTATGTTTTCTCCCTCATCAGTATCCCAGATTGTTCCTTTTCTTTTTGTCCTAATGACTTACCCCTCCCTACTCCTGTTTCAATGACCCAGGGTCTCTCCTTGGGGCTAATGGTCTTAGCTCCAAGACTTTTATATCCAAGAGGGCATTTTGGGAAGCATCTAATCTGGTCCAGCAGGTTTAGCCTGGAATTCAGGGCCACTGAAAGGTGTTTTGGGGGGTTTATAAACATGGAAGCATTTCAGCCAAACAATGAATTAAGCCACCACAGGAACCACTTGTAGAGTTTGAAACATTTGTGCTCAAGAATTTGTTGGAAAAAACATTCCTCTCACTCAATCCCCTCACTTTTTAGATGAGAAAATTGAGGTCTCAGGAGGCGAGGTGACTTGACTGAGTTCTCTAAGTATCTTTCTGGCATTTAGGTTAGATGTCATTCAAAAGATTTTAAATGCTGTAGCTTTTGTGGGTGTACGTGAGGTAACCGGAAAATTCTCAGCGTCTGTGTCTCTATTTCTGCGTAGAGAGCAAACGTATGGATGTCAAGGTGGCAAGGGGGGTGTGTGGGATGAATTAGGAGGTTGGGATTGACATATACACACTACTATGTATAAAACAGAAAACTAATGAGAACATCCTGTACAGCACAGGGCACTCTATTCAGTGCTCTGTGGTGACCTAAATGGGGAAGGAAATCCAAAAAAGAGGGGGTATATGAATACGTATGGCTGATTCACTTTGCTACACAGCAGAAGCTCACACAACATTGTGAAGCAACTATACTCCAATAAAAAATTAATTAAAAAAAGAGAAAATTCTCAGTCAACAGAAGGAGAGAAGTACTAGAACTGGGTTCCTCTGGGGACTCTGGAAGGCCCGGCTATGAACATGACCCTCACCGCCCTCCCTCCCATTTCTGCCGGCTCCCACCCTTGCCCTGTGGTGTGAGGAGGGCCCACCGATGGCTCTTGCCCCCCCCCCAGCCCCTCCTGTGACGCAGGGCCCTTTCTGTGTTCTGCTGTGCCCTGTCCCTCCAGGTCTGTGGTGAAGCTGTGGAGAAGTGGGTTGGCTGTTGTTTTTTCTGACTTCCTGTGTGCTTCGGAAACCTCAAAGAAAGAACAGCTAAAGGAAGAAAGGGCTGAGGACCGTTATGCCAAACATAGACTTACATCCGACCTGGGGGGGAGCTAGCTTCATGATGGCTATGGAACGAGAGCCCAGGATTCTGACTGCCCCCTGCCATTTCCTACCTGGGGCTGGAAGTAGGTAGGGGGGTCCTGGATATTTTCAGGTTTGGATCAACTGTACCTTGGGAGGTAGCCTCAGTGATTCTTGAGAAGCATTTATCACTGAAACCAGACCCATTAAAATGGAATGCTTAATTACCTCTCCACCACAACTGTTTTCATTTCTCTGTCTCCTTTTCTGCATACACCTAGCTATAACCATGGGCACATATTTGTGTAGCAAATACGCATAGAATCTCTGGAGTTTTTTATTTTACTTTAATTGTGTATGCCTAAGTAGTCTCCTAACCCTAACCCTAACCTTTTAGAACACAACAGGAATTAATTTATGAGTGAAGCTGTGTACCTGGGTGAGAAAGACAGAACTATGGGGAAATGCCAGGCTCGCTCTCTTTCTTCCTCCCTCCCTTCTTTCCTTCCTTCTCTTTTTCTTTTTTCCTGATGGCACATTGTGAGCTACCTGCCCATAAACCCCCATTCTCAGGGCCTCCTACTCAAATTGTGACCCACAGATGGGTCCCTAAGGGTCATTTCTTCCCCAGCCTAGCCTAGCCACCTGGCCCCAAGTTTGTATGCCTGCCTTTGGGTCCGTGAGATCTTTTTCTTCCATAGCTCTTGTAAAAGGATAACAGCAATTTTGCTACCGTTCGGGCTCAGAAAATTTTGGCTTGGGATTTCCCTTTGTATTTTATTTTGTTTTTCTAACCAGGGGAGAAAAAATTCCTACCACACTTTGAGAAGTGCTTGAGAACATTGTGAGAGAAGAGCTACAAGCTGGGGGATTTCTTGCCACCGTACTCAGGTTTTCCCTCCCTTGGAACTACTGTGGCTAGAGTTTTAAAAGGCCAGAGTTCCCCCCAATTTTTTGATTTTTCTGAGCTCTGAATAATTAAAGCCACCTATTTCTGCTCTTTCTGTCCATTTCTCAATAATAGGCTTGGGTAACAGTAAGAAACTAAAACAGAAACCACCACTGTGCTCTGGACTCAGTCTCAGAGACAGCCAGGAATGTCCCACACTTAAGAATCGTAACTCACTGAGGTCTGTCACTGCACCAAGTGTTTGTCAGACTCCACCCTGCCAGTGGGAGCCTGCAGCCTGGGAATGGGGAGACCTGGGTTCCAGCCGAGAGTCCTTGCATTTTAGTCTCTCTGAAACTCAGTGCTCACCAGCAAGACAAGGGCCAAACCAGCTGTTCTGCACCCTCACTGGTATGTATCAGAATAACCTGGGATGTGATTAAAAAATACAGATGACTGGGCCTCAGCCCAGAGATCTCCATTCATGGAGACGAAGACAGGGCTAAGGATTGGGATATATATACATATACATACGTATATATTGTTAAAGCAAAATTATTCAGATACTTGCTAAAGAATGGTAAGACAGACTTTATTCAGGGAAACTACTATAGTGGAGTTTTGCAGTAGGGGAAAGAAATTGAAATAAAACAAGGAAAAGTGGAAACGATTGCCAAGGACCAGGGCGGTGGTGCTGGTGGGGTGGCCAGTGGATGGACAGGGTGAGAGGGCAGGGTTTTCCTTTTCTAAGTTCACCTAGCAGGATTCTTGCTGAAGACAGGCTACAGTGACCAGAGGTTACCTGGGGGGTGGGGATGGGCAGCAATAGAAGGTGGGGAATTCTGGCTAAACCCACTTAGTGGGATTCTTGCTAAAGCTGGGACTCTACAAAGACAGAGATGGAAGCCGACGCCCAGGCCTAGTAGAGCAGAGGGCTCAGAGGAGCCTGACTGAAGTTTGGTCATGGAGAGAATCTTTGTCTATATGTGTATTAACACGTGTACCCACAGCCAGGTGAGGAAGGCCGGGTCCAAGTGCTGTTAGGGGTGATGTATCAGGTCAAATAGTCCACTGTTCTCACCGTTAGAATCCAGAGCCCTGGGGTTGTCTGTGGGCGGAGGCCTTCTTCTCCTTCTTCTCCGGCAGTCCCGGACCCATTACTGCAGGGTGTGGCAGTAAAGAGCCCACACCCGGAGCCCTCGGGACAACATGGGAATCCCTGCCCTGTGATCTTCAGGAAGTCGTTTTGCTCAGCCTCAGCTGCCCCATCCTTGAGATGGGTGATTAACAGTACCTACCATTTCAATTTCTTCTTAGGATTAAACGGGCTTTAGGTTAACCACTGTCAGTTCTCAGAAGTGAGCCTGCTGCAGGCGTGCAGGGGAGGAGAAAGGAAGGGGACACGGGCTCAGGGGCTCAGGGCTGGAGACGGAATCAAGGTCACAGTGTGGCAAAGACCCCCCAGGCCTTGGCAGGTGCTCTGGTCTCTTGGAGGACTGTCTAGGGTTAAGGATGACTTCCTGTAGTCCCAGGTTCTCTTGACAGATTTTATTGCGCTTTCTCTCTGCCTTATTCACCCCAATTCCTATTTTTATTTTTTATTTTTTTCTTCCTGTTTGGCCAGGTGGCCTGCGGGATCTTAGTTCCCTGACCAGGGATCGAACCCATGACTCCTGCAGCGGAAGCGTGGAATCTTAACCACTGGACCGCCAGGGAAGTCCTGACATCTAGATTTGGGGCCTATTTGCTCTCTAGCCTAACTCTGGGGTGAGAGGATTGGCCACTGTGGGCTATGTGGAGCGTGCAGAAAGTAAGAAAGTCAGGCTGTCAGAGGAGGAGCTAGAGGTTGAAAGGAGAAAGAGGGCCAGCATCTGGCCTCGTGGAAGCCACTTAATGTTTACATATATTTAACCAACATAACAGCAAAACTTAAGGTCTATTAACTGTATGTAATTCTAAACGTACATGCATTTTTACGTACTTATAATCAGTATGTGAACTTCATTCCCTGTCACTTAACATTTTTAATATAAATATTTTCATGAATCACCACTGTTCATGTTTTTAAATGGCGTATATCGTTAATGATATTGCTTAGAATTCCCCCCCTCAGCATTTCCCTGAGCATTTTGTTCTGATTTCACTTTCTCTCTATTATAAATAGTACAGCTATGAACATCTTTGTGCATGTGATCCTTGCTTCCTCTTTAGTTATGTGGGGTGTGCATTTCCCACAGTTGGGTGGCCAAGTCAATACATGTGAGTTATTTGTTTTTTATTGAAGTGTAGTTGATTTACAATGTTGTATTTGTTTCTGGTGTACAGCAAAGTAATTCAGTTATACACATATGTGTGTGTGTGTGAATTTTGTTTTCAGATTCTTTTCCATTATAAGTTATTACAGGATATTGAATATAGTTCCCTGTGCTATACAGTAAATCCTTGTTGTTTATCTATTTTATATATAGTAGCGTGTATCTCTTAATCCCAAACTCCTAATTTATCCCTCCCTCCCCCCTTTCCCCTTTGGTACCCATAAGTTTGTTTTCTATGTCTGTGAGTCTGTTTCTGTTTTGTAGATAAATTCATTTGCACTGTTTTTTAGATTGCACATGTAAGTGATATCATATGATATTTGCCTTTCTCTGTCTGACTTACTTCACTTAGTACGATAATCTCTAGGTTCATGCATGTTGTTGCAGATGGCATTATTTCATTATTTTTTATGGCTGAGTAGTATTCCATTGTATATATATGTACCACATCTTTATCCATTTATCTGTCAATGGACACTTAGGTTGCTTCCACGTCTTGGCTATTGTAAATAGTGTTGCTATGAACATCGGGGTGCATGTGTCTTTTCGAATTACAGTTTTTGTCTTTTCTGGATATATGCCAGGGAGTGGGATTGCTGGATCATATGGTAACTCTATTTTTAGTTTTTTAAGGAACCTCCTTACTGTTCTCCATAGTGGCTGTATCAATTTACATTCCCACCAACAGTGTAGGAGGGTTCCCTTTTCTCCACACCCTCTCCAGCAATTATTGTTTGTAGATTTTTTGATGATGGCCATTCTGACCGGTGTGAGGCGATACCTCATTGTAGTTTTGATTTGCATTTCTCTATTAGTGATGCCGAGCATCTTTTCATGTGCCTGTTGGCCATCCGTGTGTCTTCTTTGGAGGAATGTCTATCTAGGTCTTCTGCCCCACGTGAGTCATTTTCTATTCAACTAGCTTGCTCTTCAGGAAGCCGGTTCTGAATCAACAGGCAATTGTACCAGTTTCATTTCAAGCCCATAAACATAAGATTTTATTATTTTTCTCCAGGTGTCTTGGCTGTTTAAAAGGTTTGTAGTGATACCTCAAAGTGGTTTTTATTAGCATTTTTAACTGCTGAGGATTTTCCCATCTATTTTTAATGTTCCCAAGTCTTTTCACACACAGGTGGCATCCTGTTTGCTGGACGGAGCATCTAAATTTGCACTAAAGTGAAAGCTGATCACTGCAGTGTACAGATTGGGGACACTGTCATACTTAATGGTTTGAGTATCTGTTTACAGAAAGCAAATTTGTAGTGTCTACTGGAGTTGCAAAGAGTAGCACATTGGGGGTTGGTAGGTGGAGAAGCTTGTTCAGGAGGATGGTTTCGTTGTTTTTAAGGTGGTACTGGATGAGGGGACTATACCTCTACTGTCAGACCTGGCTTTGTACTTTCTGGCTGAAAAAAAAAAAGTACTTGAGTTTTCATTTCATTGTCAATTTTTTTTCTGTTTATTAAATGTATCATCAAAGATAACAAAATTCTACATCATCATGATTATTACACATATTAATATATAAAAGGCCAGTATTCCTTTTAGCGCTGCAGGGCTGGAAACTGATGTTTATGTGTAAGTTTTTGTGTGAGCAGAATTCTGGGGCCATATCAGAAAAGCAGTGTTCATCTGGAACCACCTTGCTGTGCGGAGACAAAGCCCCTAGTGGTGGGACTTGGGCTGTGGGCTGTGTTTGTTGGGCTAAAATGGGAACTCTGAGTGCTGGTCCTGCCTCTGCCACTTAAGAAAAGTGACCCCAGGCAAAGTGCTTGGTCGCTTTTCCTCATCCTCCAAATGGGAGTGGCGTCTGCCTTGGGAGATAGTAGCAAGATAGCGAGTGTTCAAACACTCTAGAAAGGGGTGCACGGTGGGTGTTCTGAGCATGTAAAGACCACCGCTCTTTTTTTATATCGTTTTTTTAAACTTTTTATTTTATATTGGAGCATAGCCAATTAACAATGTTGTGATAGTTTCAGGTGCACAGCAAAGCGACTCAGTCATACATATACATATATTCATTCTCCCAGACTCCCCTCCCATCCAGGCTGCCGTATAACATTGAGCAGAGTTCCCCGTGCTATACAGTAGGTCCTTATTGGTTATCCATTTTATTTATTTATTTATTTTAAAAATTTTATTTATTGGCTGCATTGGGTCTTCGTTGCTGCACGCAGGCTTTCTCTAGTTGCAGCGAGCGGAGGCTACTCTTTGTTGTGGTGCACGGGCGTCTCATTGTGGTGGCTTCTCTTGTTGTGGAGCACGGGCTCTAGGTGCACGGACTTCAGTAGTTGTGGCACATGGGCTCAGTAGTTGTGGCTCGCAGGCTCTAGAGTGCAGGCCCAGTAGTTGTGGCGCACGGGCTTAGTTGCTCCATGACATGTGGGATCTTCCTGGACAAGGGCTCGAACCCTTGTCCCCTGCATTGGCAGGCAGATTCTTAACCACTGTGCCACCAGGGAAGCTCCTAGTTATCCGTTTTAAATATAGCAGTGTGTACATGTCGATCCCAAACTCCTTGACCATCCCTTCCTTCCACCCTTCCCCCTGGTAACCATAAGTTCGTTCTCTAAGTCTGTGAGTCTGTTTCTGTTTTGTAAATAACTTGATGTGTATCATTTCTTTTTAGATTCCACAAATAAGGGATATCATACGATATTTCTCTTTCTCTGTCTGACTTACTTCACTCAGTATGACAATCTCTAGGTCCATCCATGTTGCTGCAACTAGCATTATTTCATTCTTTTTAATGTCTGAGTAATATTCCACTGTGTATATGTACCACGTCTTCTTTATCCATTCCTCTGTCCATGGACATTTAGGTTGCTTCCATGTCTTGGCTGTTGTAAACAGTGCTGCAGTGAACATTAGCGTGCACGTATCCTTTTGAACCATAGCTTTCTCTGGATATATGCCCAGGAGTGGGATGGCAGGGTCATATGGTAGCTCTATTTTTAGTTTTTTAAGGAACCTCCATACTGTTCTCCATAGTGGTTGTACCAGTTTACATTCCCACCAACAGTGTAGGAGGGTTCCCTTCTCTCCACACCCTCTCCGGCATTTATTGTTTGCGGATTTTTCAATGATAGCCATTTGACTGGTGTGAGGTGATATCTTATTGTAGTTTTGTAAAAGAGTCTGTTGCACTTTTTTAAAAACCTTGACTTGGATGAAGGAGTGGGGTCCATCTCTTGCATGGCAGCCCTGCAGCCATTGGAAACCAACAGTCCCGTCCTCATTTCCCAGGACTCCCATCCCCCTTTAGCCTAAGGGTCTGCCTCCCAGGCTCCCCACGCTCTGAAAGTCCTGGGATGTTCACCATAGAACACAGTCTCTCAAACCCCGGGGCTGTGGGCCACCAGTTCTGTAGATGAAGTTGTCTCCATGCCCCGGGGGGGATCACTGTCCTTATCTTAGGGATTTTCTAGTGACCCCAAAACCACGTTAAAGTTTTCGGCAGCTCTTTCATAGTGACCAACAGTGACTTCACAGCTTAAACCCCATTGTTTAAATCCATGCTGTTGCTAAACCACATCTTCCTCATCCCAGACTGGGGAAGATTTTTTTGAGTCCACGTAAAGAACTTCACATTTATCCCATTTCACTGGCTGCATTCTGTTCCCCTTGGCGTGTTTTGCCTGCCTGTGCAGATGTCAGGGGCCCTCTGTGGTCTTCAGCCAGAGTCACAATCGCCCCCTAATCCTGTGCTCAACATGGTGCTTTTCGTCTACTAACCACAAACTCCTAAATGCCAAATAAAGAGGTGTGAACAAGGACCCATTCAAAAAGCCATCGGTCCTCAGGTTAATACAGACACTTGATCAGCAGTTGTTGGGAAAAACCATTTGGCCAGTTAGGAGTTCACCTCCTTGTCACTTGGCCTCCTCATCTTCCTCTCAAGAAAATGGGGAAGAATTCAAAATACTCAAATGTAGCGTCGATTCATTGTGGTACCGAATTTCCCAGCCCAACAACCAATTCTGTATCACATGCAGAGAGGCAAATGGGATTTGCTGGAGCTGCAGGCTGGGAGAGAAGGAAGAGGCTGACATTGGGACTCGAAGCAGAGGAGAATTTAGTTTGAGCTTAACGAGGACAGAATGTGGCTTTGAAAATTACAACTTTTTAGGAAATTGGAAAGTCACAGGAGCTCCTCGGAGGAAGGAGCGCACCTTAAAATTCTGTGCTGCCGTGCACCTTGTAGATTGCTATCTTGAAGTGCTGGGTGGTGATACCACTGCCGGGACCAGACAACATCAAGGGTCAGAGGCAGGCTTGAAGCAAGTGACTATAGAATCTGCCCCCATCCTACTCCCAGGTCACTCACTGTTCAGGCTGTGCGGTGCTGGAATCAGCTCTCACAACATGCATTTCTCCCCAAGTCTGCCGTCAGTGAGATCATGTTGGTAGCTTGAAATCAGCGATGACGGAAGTATTGACACAAGAGAAATCGGCAAATGCTGCAGACCAGGCCATCTTTGCCCTGGATTACTGGTGAAACTCATGCCAAGGCCTTATGTGAGCCACTCTTCTGCCTCCTAGCTCATGCCTGGCTTCATCCTATGGCCAAAATTATATTTTTTATGTGAAAATCTGCTTCTCCATGGGGTCTTATATTGTCACCATCTCCTCTCATTTCCCGGCAGCCCTTCAGCACCCTCCTGACCAGCCCTATACCATAGCACGTGATTTCCCGAGCTTGCTGTGTCACCTTTTCCTGAGATCCAGGCGCCCCAGAGGCAAGTCCTCTCCTGTGATCAACTAATACCCAGCAGAGACCCCTATTAGATCCCATACCATGTGGTGGCTGCTTTGCTCGAATCCTTTTCCTTTTTACGGTATTGTGAGTCTCTGCTGGACGGGGACCCTCTTCCCACTTTTGCTTATCTTCATACCTCCGGAGTCTGGTGTGTCTCCTGAAACATAGCAAGGCAGAGAGAGAGAGAGAGAGAGAGAGAGAGAGAGAGAGAGAGAGAGAGAGGGAGAGAGAGAGGGAGAGAGAGAGAGAGAATTGGAGGGCTGGGGGAAGAGGGAAAGGGGAGAAGAGGAAAAAGAAGAAAGGCGGCGATGGGGGGAGAAAAACGGGCCAGTCCGAATCACTCATGAGCTGGCCGACTAGGACCAAGGGGAGTGGGATTTCTTGAAGGGCTGGGGAGCTAGCGGCGCTCAGAAGTCACACAGGAGGTTAAGAAAACTCTGCCCAGCTGCAGGGATCAAAGTCCTTGAACCAGTGGGAGAACAGAGGTTCTGTTAACAAGGAAGGACAGGTAATGCGTCTCTGTTGCCCCCCTCCCAGCGCCCTGAGAGCCAGCTACGAGTCAGGTGACCTCTGGGTCGCAAAGTGCTGGCAACAGAATGATCTGGAGTGGGTCGTGTGTGCGGGGGTGACGAGCTGAAAATGTGGGAGACTCTCAAAGGTTTTTTGAATTACATTGAATTATAGCTGGTGCTAATCACAACCTTCCTGGTTCCTTCCTTTGCAAGGTAATGGGGAGGGACGCTCGGAGAGGAGGGGAAGGGATTAACCAAGTGATGGATTGGGTGGCCCTGGAGCAGGCAGAATGCCGGCCCTCATGGGAACTGGGGTTTGAAAGGGCCCAGGGCTGGGGAGGGAACGCTGTGTGGAGACAGTAGGGCCCAGCTTCCCAGACACGGCAGGCCTGGCTCCCCAAGATGGCAAGGTCATTGCCAATTCGTTAAGTGGCTGCTCTCAGCAGGCCTTTGCAGAGGAAAGGCATGTGTTCCCCATTTTGTTGATGGGGAAACAGCAAGAGGAAGTGACTCAGAGACAGAGTGGAAATAAAATGTGTGTCTCATGACATTCTGGCTTCTGCTAGATCCAAAGGGCTGGCGTTTTGACTGTGTTCTGTGTGGCCTCGGTCCACGCTGCTGTGGGTTCGCAGGACAGACGACGGCCCTCCGTGTGAGCAGAGAGTAGGAGGTAGAGGTGTTCTTTTCAGGTGCCCAGGCAGGTGGAGAAGGTGGGTGTTGGAGGAAAGGCAGCCTCAGAGCCCTGGAGACAGGAGGGGCTGCCACCACCCCCTGAGCCTCGACTTACTCGGCCAGTTTAATTTTTTTAAGTGGGCGCTGGTATTGGGTTTTTGGTTCTTTCTTCTGCCAAGTCACAGGCGTTTAAAAAATACATGTGCCAGGGAGTTTACATAGGTAATCTCTGATTTTCTAGAAAGTTCTGCAGGATAGGTAATGTTAGCCTCCTATCCCAAGAGAGGAAACTGAGGTCTAGAGAGGTGACACAACTGGTAAGTGGCAGACACTTAAGGCCACCACGTTGCCTAGCTCTGAAATCCTTCGTGAGTAACGGCCTAGACTTCTGCAGCATGGCAGCCCCGAGGACATGAGTTTTAAACCCAGGTTCGAATGAGTCAGATGTGTGTGCCTTCTCCCTGACATCGTGCCACCTTCCTGACGAATGGTGCCCTTTCCGTGCTCCCTGAAGTCATGGGCAGAACTTTCAGTCCTCAAGACATTGCCCTTTACCCTTGGAACTCCCAGCGTCACTCTCAAGTCTGGTTCCCGAAGAGGCCAAGCTTCCAGGCCAATTGGTAAAGGCTATCGTTGTCGTTTCATAAATGAATTAACATTGAAAAACCAAAAAAAAAAAAAAAAAACAACAAAGGTGGAAAGACAAAGTTAGAATAAAAGACTGCCTCTCACATGGAATACGTTCAGCTTTATGATGGATTCTTTACAGTGTTCTTATTTTTCTCATTTTGCCATGGACACGGCGAAACATCACGAAAGGCCATCATCCACCTGCCAACTGCTGTTTGGGAACTCTGTCCCATCCCAGCTTGACGTCTCAAGGCATCAGAGCCAGTTGGTGGCAGAGCCAGACACTAAGTCCTAAGCATGGTGGCAGGACGTGACACCAGCAGCCCACTCGCCATTGGCAACATGGTGGCCTTAATTCTCTGCCGCTTACCAGTTGTATGCTGTGGACAGTCACCTCGCTAGACCTCTCTCACATTACCTATCCTGCAGAATCCTCCTAGAGAATTAGAGGTTACTTACATAAACTCCCTGGCACACAGTATGTGCTCAATAAGACGTAACGTTACCTTGCAGTGTCTTCAAGATCAAGAGTGTATTTTTCTGTGATGTTGACCCCTATAACCCTGACATCTTCCCCACACCAGGAGCACAGCCCTGGGGACAGTGACAACCCAGAGGATCTGAAGGGACTTCAATCCTGCTTCAGTCTCCCCTCCCCCTTCAGGCAGGTGAATGTCTTGCCGTTCAGGAAGAGTGTCATTTATTTTCTTCCTGAAGACTTCAGGGACTCAGAGATTGTACCGCTTCCCTTAGTGCCCTTGGCAGGTCTTGGCCAAGACGTTCTTATAGCCAATCAAAACTTTTCCTGTTTTAATTTGAGCCCATTTCCTTGTGTTTGTTATTCTTTGGCTTTGCCTTGGGCAGATCTGGGGGTTGGGAGACAGCCGGAGCCCACGGTGGCTCTGAGCCAGGGTTTTCTCCAGTGCCATGGGACGGTCTCTCCTCTGACAGTGCCCATAGGGTCTAGGGCAGGCCAGGATGCAGGGAGGAAGGATTGCCAGGCTGGGGTCCAGGTCTGGACTACAGGAAGGAGCAGGGGTTTTGGCTCACACACTTAGAGTCAGAGGATTTTGTGATCAACAAAATCCAGAGACAAGCTACTGATGAGAAATTCAAGTAATCAGGCAAAGTCTGGAGGAACAGGCAAGTTCTGTTGTCCAGAAACAGGAGCTAGAGTCAGCAGGTCGTTCTCACGTCTTCCTAACTGCACCCAGTGCCATATGTTGGTAGCTTGAAATCAGCCGTGGTGGGCCTGGAGAGAAGACTATGCGTGACGTTGAGGGCTGTGTTCTCCAAGACCCCCAAGGCAGGTGACTGAGGCTTTCCTTATATAACACCTTTCAGTTACTCTTCTTCAGAGAGTTTTGGGGGACCCCTTGGCAGTTCACTGCAGATCTGTACTGACAGTTGGGAGTTTTGGATGCCCTTGAGGGAGTTGCCACATGTCAGCAGAGACGTGGGCACCACCTTTCTGGGCTGAGGTCTTTCGGCCAAACACCTCCAAGACCTCTCATGACCAAGTCCTAGCTTGGGGAGGGGTGATGCTCTCTAAGCCAGGAGGACTCTGGATTCTTCACAGACTGGGGTGTTCCATGCTGGGTTGACACATTTCTTCTTGCATGGAGTTTGTGCCCACGTCTGTGGTATCAAGAGATACTACTTTCTTCAAAGGCAGATGGGAAGGTGGGAAAAACTTTGAACTTGGATTCAAATCTGCTTTGGGATCCGAGTTTGCTACTCAACAAGCATGATCCCTTGACCAGACGGCTTAAAATTTCTTGAGTATGTTTTCTCCTTTGTAAAATGGTCATAATCATCTCTGCACATCTCCCAGGATTGTTGTGCAAAACGCATATGTTTCTTTTAAAGTTTTTAAATTGTAATTGTTTTTGGAATAGATAGCCCAAGGTTACCACTACAAAGGACTAAGGGCAGACCTGAGGGACTAGCATTGGTCTGAAGGCAAAGGTAGATCCCGGGAGACTGAAATAATTTTGCTAAGATATTTCAGTGGGATCCACGTTGACTACTATGAGTGATGGCTCCTGAACCAAAGGCCAGGAAAAAACTGATGACGATAAGAAACCAGTGTCATCCGAGCGTGTTGATGATGGCCAACATATCAGTCTAGGTTGGGTATAGAATATGAACACTGCTCTTTGATCAGGGTCTGGTGGGGGCTGGCTCCTGCGTGGGCCAGGCACTGCCCAGTTAGGCTGGGAAACGGGAGTCAACTGTCAGGCTGTGGTTTCTCGTCATCACATTTTTGAACCTACAGTGACACATGACTATCACCCAAAGTCCATAGTTTACATCGGGGTTCAGTGTCGGTGTTGTGCATTCCATGAGTTCCGACAAGTGTATGATGACATGTGTCCATCCCTATCATATCACGGAGAGTATTTTCACTGCCCTCAAAATCCTCCATGCTCCTCCGATTCATCTCTCCTTTCCCCCAAGCCCTGGCAACCACTGATCTTTTTACTGTCTCCATAGTTTTGCCTTTTCCAGAATGTCATATAGTTGAAACCATACAGTTTGTAGCCTTTTCAGATTGGCTCCTTTCACTTAGTCATATGCATTTAAGGTTCCTCCATGCCTTTTCATGGCTTGCTAGAGTATATCTTTTGGGCATCGAATCATATTCCGTCGTCTGGGTGTACCCATAGTAAGGTAAGATGTTAAGAATAGGGGAGGGCTTCCCTGGTGGCGCAGTGGTTGAGAATCCACCTGCCGATGCAGGGGACACGGGTTCGTGCCCTGGTCCAGGAAGATCCCACATGCCGCAGAGCGGCTAGGCCCATAAGCCATGGCTGCTGAGCCAGCATGTCCGGAGCCTGTGCTCCGCAACGAGAGAGGCCACGACAGTGAGAGGCCCACATAACGCAAAAAAAAAAAAAAAAAAAAAGAATAGGGGAAACTGAGTGAGGAGTATCTGAGAACTCTCTGTATTATCTTTGCAACTTTTCTGTAAATCTAAAACTCGTTTAAAATAAAAAGTTTATTAAACAAACGAAAAAGTATTCCACTGTCTGTATGTACCACAGCTTATTCATCTGTTCGCCTACTGAAGGACATCTTGATTGCTTCTAAGTTTCGGTAATTATGAATAAAGTTGCTATAAACATCCATGTGCAGGTTTTCGTGTGGACATAAGTTTTCAGCCCCTTTGGGTAAATACCAAGGAGCATGACTGATAAATCATGTAAGAGTCTGTTTAGTTTTGTAAGAAACCATACAACTGTCTTCCAAAGTTTGCGCCAGCGATAAATGAGCATTCCTGTTGCCCCACATCCTCGTTACATGTTTACATCCTCTTGGCCCCTCAAGTTTAAAAGTACCGCATCTCATTGCACCACTGGCTGTAACCGCAAGGTTAAAAGCACCGTGGGGGCCTAACCCCCTCCCCCTGCAGACTCTGCCCTGACCTCTGTCCTGGCGAAGCTTTCTGACTTGCTCTGCCTCTGATACTGGGCTCTGCCTTTCAGAGAGGGCTTCTCTCCTTCACTCTTCTCTTCAGCCAATGACACACATCACATGTGAAAGTGGAGCTTCCAAGATCGTAACAGCCAGATCTCTTGTATTTTACTGACATATTATTCCTACTTAACTGTTCTCTTTCAGACTCTCCCCTAGTATTTCAGGGAGTCCCGAAGGTGTCTCTGTGTGCTCACCAGCACCAGTACCCTTTGGGTGGGAATGCTGCCTGGGCTGGGGGGTATCTTCTGAATGGCACCCTGTCCCCTTCACTGTGGGTGTCCAGAAGCCACATGGCGTGACCTGCAGCTGTGGGTATAACAGCCTCCTTCCAGCTCTGAGTCCACGTTCCCACTGGCCAACCTGATGACACTGCTTGCACCCCTATTTTCCAAATGGTCTTTGGGGTGTAGGCCCTTTGGCTTCCATTGGCATGATCTAGTCCCTGGGGACAGACACCATACGCTACTCCATTTCCTTCCTACCCAGATGCCTGTTTCACAAAACTGTGTCATGAGACCCCTGCCTGGAAATTAGTTTATACAAACAGATGCCCAGGGGTCATGGGGCCCCTGGCTCAGTAGACACAGGAGATCCTGAACCTAGGACCAGATGTGTGTGTGTTATTGATGGTTATATATATATATATATACGGTTTGTCTGTATGACTAGAGTGTACGCTCTTTAGGGGCAAGACATCCTTCCCTCTGTTTCACATCCTATAGCAGATTTGTCATGGTCCCTTCTGATGTCCCCTTGGGCCTTGCCATTTCAGTATTCTGCTTACTTTTACCTGCCAGCATCTGCGTCTTTTTGCCTGGGGACTTCCTCTGGCTCTGAGTCCACTCTGCCCTTGTGCAGAACTGGCTGGAAATGCTGGGACGATGGCTGTTAAGAAGTGGTGTGGCTCTGTCGCTCGCTGGCTGGAGTGGCTCTACAGCGTGTGTTCTGTCCTCGCTCCCAGGGCTCCCAGCAGGGTTCCTCTGCAGTTGTCCAACCGATCGCTCCATTGATAAGAGGCTGCCTTCCTTTCCCTGTCCCACACGTCCCACTCCCTGGTAGGTTTCCTGGGGTTGCCTCTCAAACTACTTCCCCGGTTTCCTTATTGAAGGTCTGGGGAAACCGAGACACACACCCAGTACCTAGCAGAGGATTGGCACACGGGACAGGTCCAGTAGACATTGAAAAAAGGCATGGATGCTTCTAGAATACACATACTAGTCTCTAAAATAAAGCAGACTGGGTAGTCTTTTCTCCATCTGTCTTGTCCCAAATTCTGCCTGCCCAGGTGGACTCAGGCTGGAGCTCTGCTCCTTGTCTGCCTGCCCTGATGGAAGGGACACATCCTGCTTCTTTCCTTGTCCTCACAGCATCTCTTTCATGTCTTCATAATACACACTGGCTTTTTAAAGGAATGACTCCTTGCAGCTAGTGACTGTCTATGTTTCCCTTCTAGTGCCCAGCAGTGTGATTGAATGAACATAGACTTTGCTGCCACATCTAAAATATTTGACTCCACATTTGTATTTTTAAATTAATTTTTATTGGAGTCTAGTTGATTTACAAAGTTGTGTTAGTTTCTGCTGTACAGCAAAATGAATCAGTTATACACATACATATATCCAGTCTTTTTTAGGTTCTTTTCCCATATAGGTCATTACAGAGTACTGAGTAGAGTTCCCTGTGCTATATGGTAGGTCCTTAATAGTTACCTGTTTTATTTGTAGTTGTGTGTATATGTCAATCCCAATCTCCCAGTTTATCCCTCCCCCCATTCCCTCTTGGTAACCATAGGTTCGTTTTCTACATCTGTGACTCTATTTCTGTTTTGGAAATAAGTTCATTTGTCCCATTTGTGTTTTAACTTTGCCAGCTCCGTCCTTCAGCCCCCAACTCCCAGTCTGAGGAATGTCCGCCTAAAATCACAGTCTCCTGTTAGAAGGGAGAGATTCTTCTGTAAGAGCGGGTTCCATATGAGAGCTAAGCTTAGTCTGGAAGAGGTTCTCAACCCAGCCTGGATGTTAGAAACTTAAAAATACCAATGCCAGGCCTCCCACGGACAACCTCAGTGGCAATCTCTGGGCACAGGGTCTGCATTTAGACTTTCTTGACAGCTCCCCAGGGGCTCCTAATGTGGAGGCAAGATCGACACCTCCAGTCTGGAGCTAGAACTTCCATTGCTTCCTTTGGGTATTTCTGCTTTAGACCAGTGGGAATAAACCCTACAGAGCTGTTTGTCGTGGGATCCAGAGGCCAGGACCAATCTGGCTGAGATTTGGGGTGATCTAAAGACTCCTAGGATTCTTACAGTCTATATAGATGTCAACCAAACTGTCATCAGAACTGGGCTGGGTCTGGAGGCCCAGCCCCACCTCTTCGCCCCGCAGCAGAAAGACCTCGCAGATTGGGCTGCCGGGGTGCTGTCCCTCTGTATGCAGTGCGTGATGCTCTGGGAGATGACTTCCTGTGGGACTGAGGCTTCGAGCCCTGAAAGCCCAGGTTGGCGGCTGCAGGTGCGGGTGGGCGGAGCCCTCAGCTACTAGGCTGGCCCCCCAACCTGGGCCCTTGCCTGTCTTTCCCATTCCAGTGCCCTCCAGGCCACCCATTCTCCACTTCGATTCCTTCCCGGCTTCTCTCCCCTTGTCCCTGTTTCTCTCCTGCTATTTTCTACTGTCTCGCTCTTCGCTTTTTCTGCTCAGCTGTGCCTTGGAACCAGGCTGGGGCCGCCTCCTCTCAGAGCTGCGTTTGCAACGTGTGGGCCCCTTGCCTGGGAGCCAGCGTGGGAGGAGAAAAGTGATGGCGAGAGGGGGCTTCTAGCAGAGAGCTCACAGCCTGCGAGCTCTGGGTCCCGGTCGATACCTGGATGTTTAGGCAAACTGCTCCTTTATTTGTGTTTCCGCTTCCCCATCCATGAAGCCGGATGCCTTTAAGGGGAGTTTTCGGGAGTGGGTGGATGTGTGCTTTGCACAGGTCTCAGAGCTTGTTGGGTGCTGTCCCAGGGGGATGAGGCGTGTGGGCCCACACCACTCATTTCAGGGCTGTCCCTCTGCTGTCTCCACAGGACTGCGATGTGCCGGTCCTAGCTGCCGTCTGAGAGGATGTCCGGGGTTTCTGAGACCCTGAGCCGAGTGAAGGTGGGCACGTTACGTCGGCCTGAAGGCCCCCCAGAGCCCATGGTGGCAGTGCCAGTAGACGTGGAAAAGGAAGACGTGCGGATCCTCAAGGTCTGCTTCTATAGCAACAGCTTCAACCCCGGGAAGAACTTCAAACTAGTTAAATGCACTGTGCAGACCGAGATCCGGGTGAGTGTGGTGGGTGCTGCCTGCTCCGTCCGTTTGTCTGTCTCTCCCTCAACTGCCTGGGCAGCTGAGCATCCCTCCTTCAGCCTAGCAGGCTCTCCTGTATCCACCACCTGGGCTGGGGGCCCTGGAGGGATGTTCTTAGCCTGTGGCTCCAGGCCTCCTCTCCAGGGCTCTGCAGCCTGAGGCACAGATTGTGTAGCCTTTGTTTGAACCCCAGATCGTCTGCTCAAGCTTTGATCTATCTCATTTCAACTCATTCAATATTTATGACATTTGAGGCTCTGCTAGGGATGTAAGCTCCCCCCACCCTCAGAGGGTTTACACTCTCATGGAATTGGAATACACAAGTGATTGCATTGAAAATAGAACAAAAGTGGTTTAGGACATGCGCTGCGTGCTTACAGAAGGGAGCTGTGTGGCGTTTCGAGGATGCTAATGAACTAGAGATGCCCTCGACCAGGGGCATGGTTGCCAGGCCCTTTCTGAGGCAGTACTTCAGCTGGCTTACTTTCACCCAGGGCCTCGGAATCTGTTTTGCAAATCCAGGTACCCACAGTCATCAGGGCACCTAGACACCAGGAAGCCAGTTCTCTTTAGCCAAACGTGTAAGAACTTGTCATCAGAAGCAGAGTCACAATACACTGATTGATTTTAAATGCCTACGTTTATTGAATAATTACTATGTACATGCCTGACTCAATCCCTTTACATTATCTCACTGAATCCTCCCCACAGCGCCATGAGGTAGATACAATGAGGATATCCCTTTCCACTCTCAGAATATTCCTTTCTGATGATGCAAAAGAAAGCCAGATCGATTCTCCAGAGTTTGCTTAGTGGCTTTGTAATTTGAACAAAGGAAGCAGGAGAACCTTGGGAAAACTGCGCAGGTCTGAGAAAGCTGGATGAACCATCTCCAATCCTCTCATCACTAATCCTTCCCTGTCCTGGAAGTCAGCATCCCCCAAACTCAGTCAGCGTCTTTTCTGCCCGGTGCTGGCAGCAGCCTCTCCACGTCTGTCCCTTTGGCTGCCTTCTGTCTGTAACAGCACACGCTGTACTTCAGTACACCCGAGCAGGATGTAATTGATTAGGTCACTGTCTTAGCCAGTTGTCACAACTGATGATGGTTTGGTTCTTCCCTCTGTTTCCTATAACTGATTTGATTAGGGCCTTGTTTGCATCTTATGGTTCCAGATCTGTAGGTACAGTTGTGTCCCGAGAGCAAGCCATGGGCACCTTCCTCCAGGAGGATGTTTTCATGTCTCCTTAACTATCTACTTCTTGAGTCTTCCTTTGGGTGTATCATCTTTGCAGATAGCTGATGCCATCTACCGTGGGGTTTTCGAGTTTAATTTTCAGAAGGCAACCCGATTCCCATGTTCGGAGCACCTCCCTGCTTTTTTGTGCTGAAACCCAAAGAGCATCTGGTTAGACCAGATTAGAGCGTGTTCTGTGGCATTATGGTGCAAAGGGACCCTAAAGGATTGGTAGATTGGAAGAGGCAGTGCTGAGGAGAGCAGGGGGCTTTCCAAGAGGAAGGGACAGCAAGAACAAAGGCAGGGAGGCTGCTCATGGGAGCCTCCAGGGAGGCTGGAGCATGGGTTATATTTAGAAAAGTATCTAAAGTCAAGATCAGAAAGGAAATTTGATGGCCAATAAGGGAGGGCCTAGAATATCAAGCTAAGGAATTTGTACTTGGACAGGTATTAGAAACACACAGCTTTTAAGCAGGGGAGAAGCTTTCCTGGAGCTGTCTGATGTCTTGCTAGGTGTCTAAGGGGAAAAAATACAATAGCCTACAGAACGGGCAGTGAGACCCAAGCTTAAGAAGAATGGCTAGCTCTTGAGGCATTACCTGGAGGGGTGTGAGAACAGAGGTGGAACAAAGAAAGAAGCGATAGCCTTCTAGGTGTTTATGTCCCAGCCTTGTGATTTTGCCTGTTTCCAATCTGTCCTATAGGCAACATATCACCTGCTTATTGCAAACAGCCATGGCTTTCAAATCACCTAGACTTTGAGCCCGATACTGCTCCACCCTTACTGGTTTTATGGCCTTAGACCCAACACAACTAACCTGGCTCAGTCCCTTCACTTGGGGATTATGCCCACCTGTAACCTTGTTGTAAGGATCAGAGGTGATAGATGGGAAGCGTCCAGCATATGGCAGGAGCTCAATCATTGGAAGCTATTGACTGTGTGGGTCATTACCCTGCTCAAGAATCTCCAAGGGTCTCTAATCACCCATAGAATAAAGTTCAAATCATCTTCTTTTAGTGTTTATCCACTTATCTGTCATATTTTCAAATAAAGTAAGATGATCAGATTTGTATTTTGAAACAGTATGTAGTGTCCTGCAAGATGTTAAGACGTGCATGCTGGAGAAGGGTTTTTATGGTCAAAGAAGTTTGGGAAATGCTTGGTTAAACAATCCTGAACCAATTCCTTTGTGACAGGACTTCTCAGAATCTTAAACATGCTGTCATGCATGGTGGGTCACCAAGAAAGAGCCACAGAGGTGATGTTTTCTTAAGTCAGCCATTCCTTATTTGCCTAAGAAACCCTTCTCTTAAAAGTTGGACAACCAGTTCTCTAGGAAATCATTTAGGGATCCGTTTTTCCTAAACTCTGACCAAAGTACAAAAAGGGTAGGAGAGAGGAAAAGCTGGTGAAAGGGAGATGGATTAGGAAGCTGTGGCCGTAGTGTGGGCGGGAAATGATGAACTAGGGAAGTGGCATTGGGAACAAAGACAGGTCAACAGATCTGAGTGCATCTAAAGAGGCAGAGTCAACAGAACTTGATGATTAACTAGACGTAGGGAGGAAGAGAAAGGAGGGAGACAAGGACGACTCAAGCTTTTGCTTGGGCAGCTGAATGGGTGTTGATGCCATTCACTGAGATACCAACAGAGAAAGGAAGGGTGTTCTGAGATTTCAGCTTTACATGTGTTGTGTTTGAAGTGTTTATGAAACACACTCATTGAGGAATGTGGGCCTGGAGCTGAGGAGGGAGAAAGGACCTAGAGGTGAGGATTTGGGAGTCATTCTGCAATGGATACCATATGAATAGGTAGGATCACCCACGGAGAATGAGCAGAGCAAGAGAAGGAGTTCCAGTTAGGAAACCTTGGGAAACCAACCTTGAAGTGGCTGGTAAAGAGGGGCAAATGAAGGGAAAAAGAAGAATCATCCAGAGAAAGGTGAAAAGAACCAAGAGAACAGGAAGGTGACAGAAGCAGAGGAAACTTTGAGGAAAGAGTGGTTAGCAGTCAGACACTCAGAAAGGTCAAATCAGATAAGGCTAAAAATAGGTTCATTGACTTCAGCAACAGGTGCTATGATGATCTTTTACTGGGCAGTTTCAGTGAAGAGATGGGGGCAGAAGCCATCGTGCAGTCAGTTGGAGAATGGAGACAGTGAATGTTACCATTTCAGAGAGGTTTTGCTCATAAAGGGAAGGAAGGAGGAAAAGGCAAGAGGAACAGTGTTACCGGCAGAGGAAATAGCATGTGCTAAGATCCTGAAGTGACCAACACACATGTCAGGTTTGAGGCTAAAGGATGTCCAAAGTTGACTAGTTAGACCATGCTATTGATTTTGGATTTTACCCCGTCTTCCGTGGGAAGCCACTGATATAGTTTAAACATGCGAGTGATATGAGATTGCATTTTTAAAAGGTCACTTGGGTTACATAGTGGAAAATAGACTGGAGAAGGCAAGAATGGATGTGAGGAGATGTTAGGTGGCTATTGGCGTGATCCAGATAAGAGATGATGATAGCTTAGATTAGGGTTGTAGCCACGGAGATGATGATGATGATGATGTTTATGGTGATGATGATGATGGTGATGATAATGTTGATGCTGTTGATGATGGTGGTGATGGTGGCGGTGGTGGTATGGTGTTTATAGTGATGGTAGTGATGATGATGGTGATGGTTATGGTGATGATGATGGTATTGGTGATAGTAAGGATTGATGATGATGATAATGTTGATAGTGTTGGTGGTGGTGGTGATGGTGATGGTAGCAATGATGATGATGGTGGAGATGGTGATGATGATGGTGGTAGTGACGATGATGATGGTGGTGCTGCTTATGGTGGTGGTGGTGGTGATAATAGCAGCTACCGTTTTGAAAGCACATCATATGCATTATCTCCTCGACTTCTCAGAAGAACCCTATGAAGCACATACTATTATTATCTCCATTTTATATATAAGGAAACAAGGTTCAGAAGAGTTAAGCAAATTGCTAGTAAGTGGTGGAGACTGTTTTCAGACCAAGGCAATCCACCTCCAGAGCCTGCACTCTTAACCACCGTGGTCTGTGGAGAGAAGTGATTGTAATCTAGAAAATTTAAGAGAGGAAAATGAAAGGTTTTGCTGATGGACCAGAGATGCAGGAATAAAGAAGAGGGAGGTGTCAAGAACAACAGCCCTAGGAATTCCCTGGAAGTCCAGTTGTTAGGACTGCATGCTTTCACTGCCGAGGGCCCGGGTTTGATCCATGGTCGGGGAACTAAGATACTTCAAGCCACACGGCATGGCCAAAAAAAAAAAAAAAAAAAGGAAGAAAGAACAGCAGCCCTAGTTCAGGTGGAGAAAGTCCCACTCCCCAAGACGAAGAACACTTAGGAGAAACTGGTTGGGGAGTGGGGAACTCATAGGTTCAGTTTCAGACCTGTCAAGTGCAGTTGGGATGCTCTAACATTTTCACGTTACATTAAATATGTGAAAATATTGAGTAGGCTTTTTGATATATCATTCTGGAGGAAAGAACTGGGCTGGAGAGAGACATCTGAACCTTCTCAGCCTCTGGGTGGTGGTTAGAGCCATAGCTATGGGTAAGTTCATTAATGAAGGAATCCTGAATAATTTCACCATCCATTTCACAAGTTTGTGTTGAAAGGGAGAAAGAACGCTCTGGAGAAAGAAAAAGGAAATCATCACGCTCATACTCAAGTGAGAGAAGAGCTAGAGAAAGGGAGAGAGAACGACAGAAGAAGGGATTGCCTCCAATTAGATCTAAAACATTAAGTGTATGTAGTACTACTCTGTGGGTAGACAAGATGGCAATGCAGCAAGATTTACCCAACCTGTTTGAAGAGTTTGGACAGATTGAATCCATTAATATGATTCCTCCCAGAAGCTGTGCTTATGTATGCATGGTTCATTGACAAGATGCATTTCAGGCTCTTCAGAAACTTAGTTCTGTGTCATATAAAATTGAGTCCAAGGTCATTAAGATAGCTTGGGCTTTAAACAAAGCTGTAAAAACAGAATACAAACAATTCTGGGATGTGGATCTTGGAGTTACATGTATACCATGGGGAAAAGTACCTGACACCAGGCTGCTTATGACCTGGAAGTATCATCAAATCCCAAAACCCAGAGGCACTCCCTGCTTTCAATGGGTTTTGAGTTCAAGGGCTCACACTAATGAATGACATTGACCCCCACTAATGAATAAACCTTTACAAATGGAGGCAAGAGCTCTGACAAGAAGACAGAGATTCTGTGAGAGCATAGAAGACAAAAGAGCTTGGTCCAGACATCAAGGAACTGCTTTGCTATTCTGGGCCTGTTTGTAGACGCTGTGGCCGGTCGTGTAGGTCCAGACCAGCTTCCCTGCCTGAGAATCTCCTGGACCGGCCCGTCCCACCTGCTGCTTCCACAGAGCATTTCTTGCAGTCTCCTTGCCTAGCTGGGTTTGCATCCTCTAATGGAATTTTCTACTTCCAGCTCTCTATCTTCTTTCACCATCTTCTCTGTGTCAAAGTACTGCCATCCCTTTCAAGCTGGCCAAGCACTTGTCCTTCCATAAGAACACTCCTAAAATTCTGACACCTCCGTACAGCTGTGTCTGATCAAATGGAAGCAATGGAGAATCGCCCTGGCACAGTCCATGTGGTAAAACATTTCCAAAACATGGTTACTCCATGCATCCTTGCTGATTTCATGTTTTCCTTTTTATTCTCAGCTTCTTTCTATACAAATGTAATCT
The DNA here is from genome assembly GCF_964374135.1 of Grampus griseus. Lineage (NCBI taxonomy): Eukaryota > Metazoa > Chordata > Mammalia > Artiodactyla > Delphinidae > Grampus > Grampus griseus. The sequence continues at coordinate 103,626,108 of NC_139000.1, forward strand.
CCTCAGATGCTTTCTCTGCGTTGTTAAAAGCTACGTAAGTAAGCTCTGGCCCTTATGCTTAGGACCCAACAGAAATTAGACAGGTGTTGGAGGGAAGGGAGCAACGTGCCGAATGAGAAATGGATTTTGTTCTTCTTGATTTTCCATTTCCCCTTTGTTTGATATTCATAGGAAATTGTGTTTGTTTGGGAGCTCTGGAGCTCTGGAGCAAGTGGAGTCTTCTATCATTATGTATTTTTCTAACATGCTAATTTGCTTGTCTGGGAAAGGGGTTAAGATAACACTTTGTAAACAACCAGCAGAGTGCCACGCAGACGTGCCCACACAGGACGTCTCTCTTTGACTCTTACAGCCTCTCCTTCATTTCTCTCTCTCTCTCTCCCTCTCCCTGCTCCTTTTCCCATCTCCACTCTTACTCTCTTCAGGGTAGGTTGACCATATGTCCCGGTTGTATCAGACAGTCCTAGTTTACACACACTGTCCAGGGATGACTATGAACAGTGCCCCTGCCAATCTCAAGAGCATCATGATTCGGAGGATAAATGGTCACCTACTGCTAATTGCCGTTCTCACTCCTCTCTGCCTGGCACACTGACTTGCTGGCTCGTGGTGTTTTTCCCTCCCCTGCTGACCCCAGCTGACCCACTCCCTGCATGGGCCCATCTGTATCCATCAGTGGACCATCTGTGTCTCATACAGGAGGGCCTTGAGCAGAAAATGAGGCAGTTGTGTGTGATATGGTGTGCTTCCAAGGATGCCAGCAGAGCGCCCACGTTCAAAAACCCTCTCCCTCAGCCAGCCTCTATCATGCTGAAAAGCCACGATCAAGACCCACCCTTGTTTTGTCCCGAAGCATCACCCCACTTAGCATCCACATTTACATCCCTGGGAGGGTTAGAGACGGAGCCATCCTGTGCCCTTCCCACTGGTCCAGTGGTGTCCCCTCCCCTCTACAGCAGGGATTCCAGGCTGCGGGATGGCCAGCAGGTGCCGCTCACCTGGTGTGTGAGGAGAGCACAGTCCAGTCCCAAAGGCAGCCTGCTCTACACATGCCTGGACTAACTGCCCTCCTTGTAGATTCAGTGGTCATACAATACATTCCAGAATATTCCCAGAGAAGGAGATTTCAGATACTGCGACCCACTGTCCCTGCACTAGACTCATCAGACATTCATCCCAGTTACTTTCAAGTTTAAACCTATCACTTAACCAGACACAGGGTGTTATGGATTGAATGTGTGTTCCCCCCAATCCCCCGCCCCAAATCCATATGTTGAAGCCCTAACCCCCAATGCAATGATATTAGGAGGTTGGCTTGAGGTCATGACAGTTGGACTCCCACGATGGCTTAATGTCCTGAGAAGAAGGTGAAGAGACGAGAGCTCTCTCCCCTGCCATGTGAGGGCACAGCCAGAGGGTGGCTGTCTGCAAACCAGGAAGAGAGCGCCCACCAAGAACCCAGTCTCCTGGCCCCTTGATCTTGGACTTCTCAGCCTCTAGAACACTGAGGAATAAATGTTGTCATGTAAGCCACCCAGTCTGTGGTCACCTGTGTAGCAGCCCGAGCAGACACAGGGGCAGCAGCTGCTTGTGGTCAGAGGAGTCTCCAGGCCACAGTTCATGGACCCACGTCCTTTGTTTCCAGAGCAATCCCCGCTGCCCTCTTCGCATGTCTCCGCGGGCAAGACCATGAGGTTGAGGTGCACGAGGAAGGGAATTCGTGACTCCTCGTCCCAGGAAGCTGCTGTCGCTGAAAGAAAGATTACCCTAAAGCGAATAACGGAGCCACACAAGGCCAGCCCCCCACACATGAGAACAGCCCTGGGAAACCTGAGGCTGTTTTCATCCAGGAAACCACGGACCGACACCACAGAGACACTCACAGTGCTATAAAAAGAGGCACATTCACAAGGACCCCCTCCTTTCTGTACCCCGTCCCCATTTCCTGTATGTGCGCGGCAGGCCTGCCCACCCAGCCCTGACACCTGCAGAGGCAAGCTCGAGGCGGACGTGCAGCATCCTGGGCCCCTTTATTCACTGTGCGCCCAGATTCATTCCGTCCACAAATTAGCAGCCAGGTGCCTGTGCTTACGTTTCTAATTTTAAACAGCAGTAGCATCGCTGAATGTCCTTGTTAGGTACAGGCTCTTTTAGCACATCCAAATGAAAGCTTTCACAATAAGTTATGTTAACTTTTATTATTTTGCTCTTCAATCATTTTTTTTTGAATTCTGTTTTATTTATTTTTTTATACAGCAGGCTCTTATTCGTTATCCATTTTGTACATATTAGTGTATATATAATTTTTTTAAAATTATCCCTTAGGTGTGTGAAGAACTCAGAATTCGTATTGCTGTTGTTATTTGTTTCCTAGGGCTGCTGTAACAAATTACCACGATCCTCATGGCCTAAAACAACAGAAGTGTGTTCTCTCGCAGTGCCAAAGGCCAGACTGTATCAAGGGGTCGCAGGACTGGGCTCCCTCCAAGGCTCTCGGGTGGAATCCTTCCTTGCTTCCTTCAGCTTTTGGTGGCTCCAGGCTTCCTTGGCTTATGGCTGCACCACTCCAATCTCAGCCTCATCTTCGCATTCCTTTCTCTTCCTTTATCTTCCTTCTGTGCATCTCTCCTCTGTGTGTCTTTTATAAGGACACTTGTCATTGGATTTAAGAGCCCCTCATATAGTCCAGAATGATCTCATCTTGAGGTCCTGAACTTAATGACATCTGCAAAGACTCTTTTTCCAAATGAGTTCATGTTCACAGGTTCCAGGCCTTGGACTCATCTTCTGGGGGCCACCATTCAAGCCACGGCAGCCACCAGTTGGGATCACTCTGGCAGTTGCTGCCACCCCCATTCAGGGGCACACAGACACACGTACACAGCACACAGGGGAGTATGAGCATTTTGCACACGTATGCACACCCACAGTGACGCAAGGCTGAGTGTCGGAAAGCGACCACAGGCTGATGAAAGCTTATCACTTTTCCTTGCCCTTTCCTGGGATTCTCAGTTGCCGGCCGGCTGTGGGTTGTCCCCTCCCTGGCCTGATTCCCGTGACACTGACAGGCTGTATGTCGCCACAGGCTGGTCCCTTGTCACTCCTCAGGCGATCTAATCCAGTCACATAGCTTGAAATTCTCATTTTACCCAGTGGTGCCCAAATCTGAAACGCTGGCTCCAGCCTCCTCCCATAACTCCCGGCCACGTGTCCACCTGCCTGCCTGCCATCTCTGCTGGCCGCCCAGCCTCCGTGCGAAGAATCAGCTCAGAATCCTCGCCTGAAACTCTGCTTCTCCTCCAGTCCGGCTCCACTAACTGCAGCTCTGTTCTTTCAGTTATTGTGTCTCAGGCTTTCGACCTAGGAGTCTTCCTTGAATTCTTTCTTCCTCTCACACTCTGTACTTCATCCATCAGGAAATCCTGTCTGCTCTACCAGCAAAACATATCCGGATTCTGACCATTTCCTTCTCGCCACTTCCGTTGCCTCTTCCCTGGTCCAGGCTGTCAGCATCTCTTACCTGGAATGACTCATTCACCTCCGAACTGCCTCTGCCCTTATCCCCCTGTGATCCATTCCACAGGTAGCGGCCATGGTGAATTTTTAAAACACAGGTCAGTTGGAGGGATATATTTAAGGTATAGCTTTGAGCATATCACTGCTCTACTTTAAACTCTCTGATGACTACCTTCCTCGCCCAAAATAAGATCCAGAGTCCTTACCCTGGCCTGCAACAGGGGTCAGCAAGCAAGGCCTGCAGGCCAAATATGGCCCACCACCCATTTTTGTAAATAAAGCTTTATTGGGACAAAACCCCACTCAGTTGTTAACTATTGTTTATGGTGCTTTTGAGCACAAGGGCAGAGTTGAGTAGTTGCAACAGAGACCATCTGGCCCACAAAGCCTAAAATATTTACTACCTGACCGTTTATAGAAAAAGTTTGCCGAGCCCTGGCCTGGCCCTTCTGACCTTTTCCCCCATCACTTTCCTCCGTTCCCTCCCCACTTCAGCCCCACTGGCCTCTTCACAGTCACCCAGATGTGCCAAGCACACAGGGCCTACTAGATGCCCACCTCGGGGTCTCTGTGCAATCTGGTCCCTTTGCCTGGAAGGGTCTTCCCCCACGAGGCCACCCCTCTCTCCCTGACTTCCTTCAGGGATCCATTCAAATGCCGCCGTATCAGAGAGGACTTTGCTGGCCACTCCATGTAAAACAGCAACCCCACCCGACCCCTCCCCCGGCATCATTCTTGTGCCCTTACCTGTTTTGTTTGTCTTCCTGGCACTTATCAGAACCTGAGATATTATTATGCTTATTTGTTTATTGTTAACCCCCAAGAGAAAATAAGCTCCATGAGAGAGGGACGTTTTGTTTCCCCAGTTTGCTGAATTAATTAATAAGTAGTTATTTGATGATGGATGGATGGATGGATGGATGGATTCCAGTTATGAAGCCCACAGAGACTGGTTAGAATTCCACGTCTCAACTCCAGATTCCAGTAAGGGAGAGGGAGCTTCAGGCTGACCTGGTGTGTACAGGGGGCGGTGTCTGGGGTCAGTGGCATTAAATGTCAGAGGTGCTGTGAATGGGGTGTGGGCAGAGGGGTTCATGTAACCACTGCTACAGTCTTCCCAGATGAGGCGAGCAATCTGAAGTCACCAGGGGGGTTGAAATGTTTTCCAAGTCGCATCCAAATTCACTGCATCAGAAGCTCAGGGGTGCTGGGACTGGCCGCTGCCCTAAGTACCCACTTCTGCCTGCAGGATGCCTACCTGGCTCACATGCCCCCGGGAAGGATTCTCAACCATCCCCCAGGTGGGATGGAGCCCCAGGGTAAGAAGTCATGGTAGAGGATCTGAGAACTCACAAGAGACTCAGAGTCTTGGAGGGTCTGTGAAAGGATGACAGGAGCAGGCTTGATGGGGCGGAATTGAAGACGAGGAGTGTAGGTGGGCATCAGGGGCTTGGAGGTGGTACATTGTGCTCCCGTTTCCCTCATTCAAGCACTTGACAGGTTGTATCGTAATTGCCTCTTGTCAGTCTCTAAACGGAGGTGGCCTCCTGGAAAGCAGGGATTATATATTGCTCACCATTATCTCCCCAGTGCCTACTTATAGCCTCACACGAAGTAGGCGCTCAGTAGATGTCTGTATAATGAATGAATGAACAAGTGGATGAGCTGAGCCTACAGAGCACAAATGAGACTAGGAATCTCCTACATCACTTGATATAAAGACCAAATAGGAAGCTGACTGGAAGGAAGTTCAGCCTTCATAAATGATAAAGTGTAGGAGGGTTAATCGAATTTCAGCTGGTTTCAAATAGAATTTCCTGTATACTCCTGGGCAAGTCACCTCCTTGGGTCTCAGTATCTTCATTTAAAATCAGAATCAAATTAAGAGATCTCTAAATTTACGTAAGGCTCTAAAATTCTGGTCTAAGTTTTATGAGCTTATTAAAGTCTGAATAGTTGAATATCTGTGGAGTTGTAGATTTTATTCTTATGGCTGCATCAGTGAGGTTTGCTCTCACATATGAGCTTCTAGGATCTAGAAGGCAAAACAGCCATTCAGCTTAACTTCCATCAAGACCTGAGTGAATTCGGGCCATTCTTTTTCTCTCTAGCCCTGTGACATTTACTGTCTAGTCAGCATTTTTATTTTATTTATTTATTGGCCGCACCGTGCAGCACTTGGGATCTTAGTTCCCCGACCAGGGATCGAACCCTTGCCCCCTGCAGTGGAAGGGCGGTGTCCTAACCATGGGACCGCCAGGGAATTCCCAGCATTTTAATTCTAGAGTTTTATATTTTGCAAGAAGTTTATTCATCTCTTAAAAGCTGAGCCTATAAGCAGGGGAGGAGGTCTCCACCGGGTAGCACGTGAACCAAGCTCGTGGGCATAAGCTATGGCATTTGTCTCAAGTTGGAAGCTTATGTCTTCTCCTGTCATTTAACTGTGGATTTGTTATGCCTAATCTGCTAAACCAAGCCCAATGCAATAGCTAAACTTCGACATTTATTTTTGAAGAGATTTTTTTACAAGTATAAAATAAATACACGAGAGACAAACATGAGAGGAAAACTATAAATCATTATCTCTCATGAATGTATATGCAAAAATCCTCAACAAAATATTAGAAAATTGAATCCAACGATATGTAGAATGAATACATGTTCACTCAATAACAATAATAATAATAATAGCATTTTATTTAGCACTATTATGGGCAAGGCATTTTGCTGACCTCTTTACTTGTATCATTTCATTAAATCCTCACAAGAACCCTATGAAACAGGAAAATTTTTACATTTTACAAATGAGGAAACCAAAGCAGAGAAGTTAATTTGCCCAAAGTCACGAAGCAAATCAGAGACTCTGACTCTTGAGGCCATTCTCTGAACCACTACAATATATACAGAAGTTCAAACACAGGAAACCCAGAATAAAAACACATATGTGTATAATTGCACCCCTGCAAGACAACACTGTTAACATTGTGATATGTTTCATTCTGGACTTGTTTATTTCTACTTCTATCCCTATCATGCTTTGTATATGATCTTATATACTACAACTCCCACTAATTGTAACAGGGAGTTAACAAGCTCTTTGTACAATTTTACAAACTAGCACATAAACCCTGTGTGGTCCTCCCATCATTTTCATGGTCCTTTTCAAACTATTTGGATTGGTTGTCTATTGTGGGGCTTTTGCTGTTTTTAAAATTGCTACAGTGAGTTTCTTTGTATACAGAGTATTTCTGTATTTTAAATCGTTTCTTCAATTTATGCTTTGGCTGCCATAACAAAATGTCACGGGCCTGGGGGCTTAAACAAGAGAAATTTATTTCTCCCAGTTCTGGAGGCTGGAAGTCCAAGATCAGGGTGCCAGGATGGCTGGGTTCTGGTGAGAGCCCTCTTCCTGGCTTGCAGATGGCTTTTTCTTTCTGTCCTCACATGGCAGAGAGAGAGAGAGCTCATCACTCTTGTGTCTCTTCTTATAAGGGCACTAATCTTATTCATGAGGGCTCCACTCTCATGACGTAATCACCTCTCAAAGGCTTCACTTCTAGATACCATCACATTGAGTATTAGGGCTTCAGCATATGAATTTGGGGGTGACACCAACATTCAGTCCACAGCATGCTTCCAGGCATAGAACTAAGGCCAAGATATAAACACATTTCAGGTTCTTGATACAAAACATATACTCCTTTGGTATCTGTCCTTGCAGTAGGATGGGAGCTCTCCGGGGCCGGGACTTTGTCTCATTCTCTGCTATATCCATAGCACTAGAAGGAGGCCTGATACGGGGAATGTGCCCAGTATGTAATTGTTGAATGCGTAGGTAAGAATCATTGAGAGGTTTTCTTGTGTAATTCTTGGTATGTGCAGAAGAAAATAGGTACCAAATAGACGAGTCGGCGGTTCTCCCTGGGGGCTGTTCCGCATCTCCTGGAGAGTGGTGTTTGGAAACGTGTACGGGCCTAGTTTATTTTGCTTGTCACGTTGTCATCATCGTCAGGATGACCAGGGCCAGGGGCAAGACATTCAGTGGGCCGCAGCCATGGGTGCTGACTAGCACCACACGACAAAGAACCATCGGGCCCCACATGCCAACGGCGCCCGTTGGGACTCACTGATGTGAGTTACGGAGCATTATAGTGAAATGAACACCCCAAACCCATCGCCCTGTGTGAGAATAAAACCTCACTAGTCACGCTGAAGTGACTCGCTCTGAGGCAGACACTACACGCCACACAAACAAATCAGTCATTACTTTAAGAGATATTTTGGTAGGAAGACTTTTTCAAAGAAGTTCCTGAAGTCCTCCTGGTTCTGTCCTAATGGACCTATCACATTCTTCATCCCTTCTAAATCTCAGCTTGGCATCCAGAGCCTTTCCTTGTAGGTTATTAGTAAATCCAAACATTTGACATAATAGTGTTATTTTTAACAGAATATTTTTCAGAGACGCCTCTTATGTTCGGTTGAAGTCATTTAAAAAGAAGGCCTCTTGTTGCCTTTTCCACCTGTTTTTGCACTTTCTCAGACCCTCACTTCCTGTCTGCACGTGTAGCAGAAGGGGAAAGGAAGGAGCCTGCTATCGTGAGCTTTCGCCCTAGGAACATAAAGCCCTTCGTGGCTTTCTTGCTCCAAGCAGAAGGAAGTCATTTTTCTCTGCATTTTTTCTTCTCCATGGCCACGACCTGACATCCTCCAAGGTTCATTCATCACGCGTCAGCCTCCTGCTGCTGCCAGTACCAGCTTAAGCTTGGAAATGGTCTCAGATCCCTTTCCAGAGATGGCTCTACTCAGCCGCCTGCACCTCTTCTGTGGATCTGAAGGACTGTTGGAAGTTACCAGCAACCATGGCTCCCTCCTTGACCACTGCTCAGCCAGTTACTCTGCGGGAGTGGATCCTGGTCTCAGGGCACCAGCTCCCACTCCGGCTGGGAGAGTCTAAGGAGCCTCTCTGCCCAGGGACCCTTAGACTCCATTTCAGGCTCTCAAATATATGTCTCAGTTATAGACTTTTTGAGTTAATTACTCCCCAGGATGGCTTGAGCTTGAGCCATGCTTATCCTTTCTTCTTTGTCCACCCATCATGACCATGGCCAGCATTTATTTAGCACTTACTGTGTGCTACCATTAGGCTAAGCTCTTTACGTGTCTGGAACCCATATAAACCTGGCCAGCTTGCTTTTCCCTTGAAGCCAGTCTCACTGGTATCACATTTCCAAAAAACTATTAGTCTGTCATGTAAAACTAATTGGAAATCAGTTTAAATCTTTACTGAAATCTCTTTGGGGAAAAATATCATTGAGGGATCACTTTCAAGATAAACAGAAAAATTTCTTAAAATTTTTATCACCATTTCTTAATATCCAATAGGGTTGGCTCCTGTCCAAAAATATCTTTACTTGCATTTTTAAAAATTCCTGAAATCTAGTCCACGAAGGCTGTTATCTTTCTCCCCTCTATTGCTCATGGCAAAATCCATTCTTTTTTTTTTCCCTCAGTCACTTTTTGCTTCTTCCAGTGTGTAAGTCAAGTTCAACTGGATTGGAACCTCTCTGCTTCACGCTCCCCCATTACCAAGTTCACACGATGGAAGTTCAAGAGTTGCGTGGTGCATGGAAACCTCCTTAGATAATGGAGGGGGGCAGTGTCACATGTTTATAATTTTATATCTGCTCCTTTTATTTACATCACATGTTATCTTATCCAATCCCACCCAAAAATCTCACGATGGAAGAGATATGCTCCCCATTTTACAGGTGAGGAAATGGAGATTAAGTGACACGGCCACGACCACACAGTCTTGGCCAGATCCAGTAGACACCAAAGCCTTGGTGATGTCACCAATCACCACACTCCTGATCTCTTGAACATTTTTGAATGTGGGTCACTGTCCCTCATTAACCCCAACCTGTTATCCAGAGAGCTGGCTCCTATTCATTTAATCATTCATTCATTCCTCAGGTATTTGAGGATCTACTTTGGGCCAAGGACTGGGCTCGTAGAGGATAATGTTGTATCTAAGGTTTGGCTTTTGACCTTGCATTTGAGAGGTTAAAAAGGCAAACATCAGTAATTGTCTTAGTTCTAATTGGTACATGTCTGTATTCATTTCTTAGGGCTGCTGTAACAAAGTATCACAAATGGGGTGACTCAGAACAACAAAAATTCATTGTATCACAGACCTGGAGGCTAGGAGTTCAAGATCAAGGTGTCGGCAGGGCCATGATCCCTCTGAAACCTGTAGGAGAACAATCTTTCCTTGCGTCTTCCTAGCCTCCGGTGGGTTGCTGGCAATCATTAGTGCTCCTGGGCTCATAGAGGTATAACTCAAATCCCCCATCTTTACGTGGCATTCTCCCTGTGTACATGTCTCCCGCTGTGTCCGAATTTCCCTTTTTTATAAAGACGTCAGTCATATTGGATTAGGGCCCACCTTAACTACCTCATTTTAACTTGATTAGTCTGTAAAGACCCTGTTTCCAAATAAGGTCACATTCTAAGGTACTGGTGGTTAGGATTTCAACCTACCTTTTGGGGGAGACAAAATTCAACCCATAACAGCATCTTGTAAGATGTGTGTGCAGACTTCTTTGGGAACCCAGGGGCGGAAACAAACCCTGTCTAGGCAAGTCAGGGAGGGCTTCCCAGGGGACCTCACAGTGCTAATGGGCCTTAAAAAGGATAACTTGCAGCTCAGCGAGGGGGAGGACAGGAGGGGAGGGGACCAGGTGTCCTCCAGGTGGGACATGCTGGGCTTGGAGAAGAAAGAGAGTAGTCCTGGGAGGCAGGCACTTAGAGTGCATCATGGGTGAGCGTGGGAGACGAGGCTGGAAAAAACATACAGAGGAAAATTCCATAGGGCCTTTGATGCCTCACGCTAAAGAGTCTGGATCTTATCACATAGAAATGAGGACCCAGTGACAAAAGTCACCTGTTTAAAGTTATCTTCCATCTCAAAGGGATATCTTTTTAAAGAGAATTTAAGCAGGACTTTATAAAACTAAGGCTTCAAGTTATTAAAATTTTAAGTTCCATCATTTTTAAAAAGAGGAGCATTTTGCCTTCATAAACCAAAGAGTAAAGAGGGTGAGTCAAATCAAGCCTGGAAAACAAATGAAGGCCAGATCCTCAGATGGGCTCCCGCGAAGCAGATCCCGAGATGCCCTCTGCAGGCAGGAAGCATCAGTAAGCCCCCGTGAACCTCACCTGCAGGGAATGACAGGGCAGGAATGGGCAGAGAGAAAAGTTGGGCTGTGACGCGGCCGCATCACAGGGAGCACGGGAGCTGGGATGGCCCAGCAGAGCTGTTCCAAATTAGGATGAAAGGACAGGGCCTTTAAACCCCCAGTGTAACCAGTCAGTGGATGCAGGCTGCCCCCAGTAAGGGCTGTGACCTCAGGCAAGGTGCAGGCACTTCTGGGGGAGGGAGTGGGGGATACAGCTGTCAGGCTGTTCCTAAAAACCCAGCCACTAACATGAAGTATGTTTCATAAGCTCAAGCGAGAACAACCAAAAAGCTTAGGTATTTTATAAAAAGAAAAATTAGGTGAACCTGAGAAAATCACGAGAATACAGAGATTACTACAGAAGTTATAAAATGTGACCGAGGTACAAGGACTATTAGATCAAAGCAACAGAGAAAGAGGCAAGAAACAGTCCCACACATATAGGCCCTGAATGTTAGATATCCTGCTGAAATCAAACTCATTTTCAGCCATACCTCACGCTATATACAAAAATCAATTTCATATTTAAAAAATGTGACTCAGGGGCTTCCCTGGTGGCGCAGTGGTTGAGAGTCCGCCTGCCGATGCAGGGGACACGGGTTCGTGCCCCGGTCCGGGAAGATCCCACATGCTGCGGAGCGGCTGGGCCCATGAGCCATGGCCGCTGAGCCTGCGCGTCCGGAGCCTGTGCTCTGCAACGGGAGAGGCCACAACAGTGAGAGGCCCGCGTACCGCAAAAAAAAACACAAAAATTGTGGCTCTGCTCCAACAAAAGATTGAGAAAGTGGATTGAGTAATTAATTGCTTGGGTGACCTTTTTCTCTTTGGAAATAAATTGTTCTGGGCTTGGGGACAAGCATCTAGTCCTGTTCCTTCTTTGTTTCTGGCCGGCAAGAGGAAATACCAGAGAATAGGGAGAGAGGTGAAGGCAGTTTGGGGTCTTCACGCTCTTTGATAAAGCCAATAAATCAGCGTCAGCCAAGCAGGAAGAAAAGCCATAGAAACCCCACTGTTTGCAAGAAAGTCTCAGAAGCTGTGAGCCATGGGCTGTCCGGGGGCCTGCTTTTCAGTAGCCCTCAACGTGGGTGGAAGGAAAGGTTTTTCCTGTAGCAAAATAGAATCCTGGGCTTAGCTAAATAACAATTGATAAAATGAAGACAGCTTTTTCTTTTCTTTTCTGTCATGTTACATATGGCAATTTTGTGAGTAGGTAAATATCTTATACTGTTGTTTTTAAAAGTGATTTATTCATAGAGAAAGAAATATGGAACTCATTAATGACAAATTGTGAGCCGTGGGCGGAGGGCTGGTTTTGCTGCTCCCACCATTTGCGTGAGAAGCTGTGTGAATATGAGAGAAGAGGCAATGAAGGGTGAGGGAAAGCCAGGGCTGATGCAGAAGCCTCCACGGGGAGATCGTGTCAAACCTCAAAGTTTTTTCTTTTAAACTGATTTCCCAGCCCACTCTGGGGCCCCCACCACTTAAGCTGCTTTCCTCCTCTCACCCCCTGAATAGAAGCTTCTTGAGGCGGGGGCTCTGTGTGAGCTCTGGGGCTCCTGCTACACTTTGCGGAATGCATACGTCATAGATAGTTGCTGATGGTTGGAATGAGGGAACTGCAGCTTCGTAGGACAAGGGCAGGGAACAGCAGGAAGGAGGCTGCAGCTCGGGGAGCTTGTCATCCTACTAGAAGTCCATGTCAGAATGGGGTTCACAGCCTGGGCTTGGGTGACCCCAAAGTTAGTGCTCTTTGTATGTCACCTGTGGTTGTCAACTTTGTCTCTCCCCAGGTGTGCCTGGAGGATGGACACACTTTACAGTGCAGTTCTGACCCAGTGCAGTTGGGGAGCTAGCACAGACTTCACAGGTTGAGGGCACAGTCCTCCACAAGACACCCTTCCTCAGAGTTCCCAGGCCACCCACACTTCTGACCAACTGGCTACAAATTTAGGGGTTCCCACTACCTCAGTTTCAATAATTTGCTAGAATGACTTACAAAACTCAGGACAATTAAAATTTTATTATAAAGGATACAAATAGGAACCAGCCAAAGGAAGAGACACATAGGGTGAGTTCTAGGAGGGTCCCAAACATGAAGTTTCTGTGTTCTTAGGACATGTCACCCTCCAGCTAGCATTACCAACCAGGTAGCTCCCCCCAGCTTCAGTGTCTAGAGTTTTTATTGGGGTTTAATGATGTAGACATAATTGATTGATTGATTGATTGTTGATTGATTGGGTCATCGGCCATGTAATTTGACTCAATCTCCAGCCCTCCTTGTCTCCCTGGAGGCCAGGCTGATATCATGTGACTCAAAGCTCCAAAACTCTAACCACATGGTTGATCTTTCCAACAAGGCCAGCCCCCATCCTGAGACTACCTAAGGGCCCACCATGAGTTACCTCATCACCATAAACCTCAGTGGTGAGGTTTGGTCCAAGGTGCCCATCAGGAACAATAAAGGCACTCTTATCGCTTAGGAAATTCCAAGCATTCGGAGGCTCCCTTCCCAGAAGCAAGGACAAGACCAGCCAAGTTCTTTCCTATGCAACATCCTGTCATCAGTAACCAGCAGGGTGATGGCGATGGTGGGTGGAGTAGCCATTTGGTAAAGCTCCAACTCCCCAGGAACTTCAGGTTTGCTCCTCCAGGAGGAAGCTCCCCTGCAACCCAATAAAAAGTCCGTTCAGTACCAGGCAGCCTCCCAAGAATGCAGTTCATGTTTAGAAAATCCCCAGCTTCTTCCTTACCTGAAACTGAAATCAATCTTCCTTTGAAAATCTGTTGGATGAAGAGTCTCTTAATGCATTTCCACCCCAAGGATCTAGAGTTAACCTTATCCCAACATCCCTACAACAGAAATTGGTTGCTTTTTTGCAGGAAACCTAGAAAAAATTTTGCATAAATTATGCCCTGGAGAGTTTCACAAACCACAGAGCAAAGAGCTGGATTCAGTCAGGCCCCTCTCAGAGGCTCTGAGTGGAAGAGAAGCTGAAAAGCCCCATCTAGCCTGGCAAAAATTACTTCTCATATGGCTGGGAGTTTCCCTCATCAGAATCTCTCTTCATTTTGAAATTATTTCAAACTTATAAAAAAAAGTTGAAAAAACAGTCCAAAGAACTCCCATATCACCTTCACCCAGATTCCCCAATTGTTCAAATGTATCATTTGCCGTATGTAGTAGCTCTATCCCTTGATAAACACACATACAGTATGCCCACTATCACTATTCTCTTTCTGAATTATTTGAAAGCAAGTGGCAGCAATACTGCTCCATCACTGAAAAGACTCCAGTGTTTATTTCCCCACACAAGGACACTCTTCTACAGAGCTATACTGTGACCATCTAAATCAGGAAACCACCATTGCTACAAACAGCTCTACCGTCCAAAACATAGAGCCCATTCAGATTTTACTAACTGTACCTACAATGTCTCTTTTTCCTGTCTGGTCCAGGAACACACATTGCATTGCATTGTCATATCTCTTTGGTCTCCTCCAATCTGGAAGAGTTTCTCAGTCTGAAAGAGTACAGGCCTTTTATTCTATCAATCCCTGAGGAGACCCCTCACCCAGGTCTCATGACTAGACTCATCATGAACTCTTAGCAGGGATATCTCAGAAATGATGCTATACCCTTCTCAGTGTATCAAGGTGGGAGGCATGTCCTGTTTACCTTGTTCTAACGCTGGTGATGTTAACTTTGATGACCTGGTCATTTGTGTCTGCCAGGTTTTCCTTTGTATTTGATTAGTGTCTGAAAGGAGATACACTAAGACCATGTCAATGTCCTATTCATCATCAGACCTCCACCCTCCAGTTTTATCATCCATTGATTAACCAACCGACACTGAGTTTGTTGCCAAATGGTGGTTTTCTATTTCCATCCTTTCTTCTACATTTACTAGTTAGCAATCTCCTGGAAAGAAGAGCATCCTCTTCTCCCCCATTTATTTATCTATCTATCCTAGATGCTGTTTTATTCAGTGGATGCAATCCATTCCTACCATTATAGACTTCAATGCTTAGGTTCTCCCAGACTTGGCCCGTGCCAGCCCCTGTAAGCTGATACTGCTTCCTTGTTATATGTCTCCTACATTCTCTAAACACTTCCTTTTTTCTAGCACAAAAAGATATTCCAGACTCATCTTTTACCTTCTTTGCCCCAGCCCTGGAATCGGCCATTTCTCCAAGGAACCCTAGATCCGTTTAGTGGAGAAGGGTATTTGGAAAGTAAGACTGGGTGCTTGGTATGCATTTGACTATCAGGGTGTCATTGGTCCCAGGCTTTCTCAGTAAACAAACCTCTCTCTCTCTCTCTCTCTCTCTCCCTCTCTCTCTCACCAGGAGCCCTCACCAATGCTTTTAATTCCAGTTCCTCACCTAAGGTTCCTCTCTATTCTTCCTTTCTCTATATTTCAAATACTTTCTCCAACAGTAAGAAACCTATTTCCCATTATCCTCAATATATTGACTCCTTTGCTCAATCCACCTGTATGTAACCAATTTCCTAACCACTCCAGACCTCTCCACCCCTGGCCCCACCTCCTCCTTTGATCCGCTCCTGGCTCTGCAGCCACTGCCCACCCCTCAGCCTCACTAATTTGACCCCTGGGCAAACCACCACCTCCAAGGGAAGGAAAAAAGAAAAGGAAATAAAAAGGTAGCAGAAGAGGAAAGCAGAGTTTTGTTTTGTATTTCCACTCTTTCTTTGTTTTTACGAAAGCACCAGAATCTATAAGAGATTGCTGTGTTAAAATAATGCTAAGGTTTTTTGAGTATTTACCTTGTGCCAAGTTCTGTCTTAAGGGGTTTTATCTAATTTAATCCTCGTAAGACCATTCAAAATAGATACTGCTATTTCCTCCATGTCACAGATGAGAAAACTGAATGCAGAGAGCTTAAATATGTTGTCCAAGGAAAACTAGCTACGTGGTGGTGGGTGGATGGAGCACTTGTAGAAGTTTGACACCAGGGCTTATACTTCTGGCTATTGCTGTGTTGCACGATGGCTGCCTGTGACTTGAAGGGAGCTCTCTGCTCCCCAACCCTCTCCCATCTGCAGAGAAGACAGATTTGTTCATTAACATACCACATAGATTTCAAAACTGGTGTAGCTTGGCTGGACTAATCTTCCCACAGAGAATAATGATAAAATCTGGACAAAATAAAAAATCAAATTCTCTTGAAGATCCTGGAGAGAGACCACAGCAAAGCAGAAGGAAAATCTGCTCTTGAGAGCTGAACTGAAAAGAACAAAATCTGCAAATTTGTGGCTTTTGCCTGATGGCACTTTCCAATCTGGGAGGGGGTAGAGGGGCAGAAAGCAGCAGCCTTACAGGTTTGAGGTGTAAGAGGATAGAACTTGGGGCTGGCAGAGTAGCCAGAAGATTGAGGAAAGTCTTGGAAAACAGGGAGCCACAGAGAGGGTGAATACCAAAATAGAAAATTTAATTTAATTTTAATTTACAGAAGTATCAAATAAATTTAACAAAAGAATAAATTAGGAATAAATTTAACAAAAGACCTGTACAACATATACACTAGAAACTACAAATCATTGCTGACAAACATTAAAGACGAGCCAAATAAGTGGAAAGATATACCATGTGTGAGGATTGGAAGACTCAGTGCTGTTAAGATGCCAATTCTCCCTCGCTAAGCTATAGATGTAACACAGTCTCAATCATAATTCAGCAAACATTTTAAATAGAAAGTGACAAACTGATTCAAAAATGTATATGGAAATGCAGAGACCCAGAATAGCACAATAATCTTGGGGAGGAAACGGTGGAAGGCTTACGCTGTTTGACTTCAAGATCTCCTCGAAAGCTACAGTAATGCAGACAGCGTGGTGCTGGCATAGTGCAGACACAGATCAATAGAACAGAACTGAGAGTCCAGAAATAGAGCTAAACTTATATGGCCAATTGATTTTGACAAAGACAACAAAATAATTCAATTGGGAAATGAAGGTCAACAACCAATGTTGAATAACCATAGATCTTTATGAGAAAAAAAATGTATCTTGACCCCTACCTCACACCATACACAAAAGTTAATTCAAGATCAATCTCAGAGCTAAAGGTGAAAGTTAAAACTATGAAGCTTATAAAAGAAAAGAGAATATCTTTATGATTTGGAGGCAGGCAAAGATTTCTTAGACAGGATGCAAAAAGCACTAACCATAAAAGAACATTTTGATAAATGAGACTTTATCAAAAGATGCAGTTAAGGAAATAAATAACAGGCACAGTACAGACCTAGAGAAGATATTCGTAAAACATATACAAAGTACTTTTAGCTAGAATGTATGAGGATCTCCTACTTCAATAAACACACACACACACACACACACACTCACACCCAAACACAAAGTGGGCAAAGAAGTTAAACAAGTACTTCACAAAGGAAGACATATTGATGGTCAATAAGCAGATGAAAAAGTGCTCAATGTTGTTAGGTACCAGGAAGATGCAAATTAAAAGCTCAGTGAGATTCTATGCATACCCACTAAAATGACTAATATTAGAAAGACTTGTATAACACCAAATGTTGGTAAGGAGGTGGTGTAATGGAAATCTCATCTATCACAGTGGAAATATAAAATAGAATAATCTTGGCAATTTCTTACAAAGTTAAACACTTATCTACCTTTGACCTAGTCATTCCTCTCCTAGGTATTTGTCCAAAGGAAATGACAACATACATACACAAAAAGACTTGTACATTAATGTTCATAGTAATTTTATTTACAATAGCCAAAAATGAGAGATAGCCCAGGTGTTTAGCAACAGGGGAATGAATAATATATACTAAATGATTCCATTTATAGGAAGTTCTACAACAGGCGAAACTAAGTAAAAGTGGGAGGAAAAAATCATTGCCTAGAATTGGAGGTGGGAATGTGCATGAAGTTTGACTGAAAAGGGATATGAGGGAACTTTCTGGGGATCTGGAAATCTCTTAATTGGTATGTGGGTTGCACAGGTGTATTCATGTGTCAAATTGTATAGCTAAAATTTGCACGTTTAAATTAATATAAATTTCACTGTAAAAGAAGAACTGTAAAAATTGATGATAGTTGAGTGATGGTTAGGGAGTAGATGGTGTTGTAGAAGAAGCAAGAATGGCAGAATGTTAGTAATTGTTGAAGCTGGGCGATGTGTACATGGGGGGTTATTATACTATTCTACTGACTTCTGTTTTCTTCATATATATTTGAAACTTTCAATAATCACAGGGGTCCCAGTTCTGGGGAAATTAGACTTCAGTTATATAAGTTTCAACTTGGGTAGGGAAGTCTCTACGTTTAAAAACACCAGAGCCTGGGACTCCAGTTTGGGAGTCTATATGGAACTGACATGGGGGCTCTGGATGGCCAAGTGGACAGAGAAGTACAGAGGGTGAGTGGCAAGAGACATGGGTGGAAATAACGACAAAATGGTCAACTTCCCAGTCTTGAACTCTTCCTATTGTATGTGCCCCTCTCACTGTAGGTACCATTGATCACAGCCTTCTTCCTCATTCCAGGACCGAAGTTCTGATCCCTGTGCTGATTTGTTACCGCAGTTAACATCTGCATTTTGTGCCTCACTTTCCATCTCAGAGCAATACTTGACTTCTCTGATGGGCACTGGCTTTCCCAATGGGGAAGGGATTTTTCAAGCTTAGAGTCTTTTAGCTTCACAACTCCATAGAGTTAAAGAGGGCTGACAGGAGGCAGAACTGGACTAAGACATGTGAGTGCACAGGCTGAAGAAGAATTTGGTGTTCTAAATATTAGTTGGACATTTTATTAGTGAAAATAAGAAGAAACTGATTTTCTTCTAAGAAAAATGGTATACCTTTCTTTTTGTTCCAATTAAGGAATTGATTACATTTGATTTACTACATTAGACAACTTCTTGGGAGATGTAACAAAAACATAAAATTTAAGTAATCCGGGGTCACTGTTCTTCCTGATCAGACAGCAACCCACCCTGCATTGTTCTGCCTTCGGGCTGGTTGTATATAGGCTAGGTGGCATGTGTTGCAAAGATACTCAATAGAGATTAGACAGTGCTTGTGAGTTTTTTAATTTGCCTTTGAGGGTACTTTTTGCTCCATCAGGAGTGGGCTTGATTCACCAGTTACGCATGGAACCACATGAGAAACCTGAGTTAAAGTGAAACCAATGTGATTTCAGAACTAGACAGGACCTTAGAGATGATAGGTTTCCAGGCAGCTGCCAATGGACCCCCTCTTAATCCAGCTCTGGCGCTAGGCCAGGAAGCTATGGCATCAGGTTGTGGGGCAGGTTGGCTTCTGGTCAAGAAAGCAGGAATAAGGAGAGCACCTAATTTCTTGTCAACACGCTATTTCCAGTGGCCATGCTTCTTGTGTGGGAATTGTGCCATTTAATCCTTAATGCAAGTCCTGTCCTTCTATCTTGCCCAGCCCACCTCCCCATTAAGAAGCTTGGTCTACTACAAGTCCTCAGAGTCCAGTGGCTCAGGGTTCAAACTCCCAGCTTAATTCCATGAGCTGTGTGACCTCCCTCAGTTTCCTCATCTGCCAAATGGGGATATGACACCTGCTCCCCTGTGTTGCACAGATTCAATGAAACAATGCATGCACGGTGCCCAGAAGTGCCTACTGCAGACATTCAGTAATGCTGGCTGAATTGGGAACCATTCAGATGGTCCTCCTTACACAGAGGATGCTGGGTTTGATTGGTTGGAATGAAATACAGAAGCACAGAATCCATGTTCTTTGCCTCACTGCGTTTTCCCCTTGGCTTCTCCTGTCTCCTCTCAGTTCCTCCATCTCTGTGTCATTTTGCCAACTTGTCCATTCATCACGTAGAGCCTACTGTGTACCACGCCTTGCACTAAGTGCTAGCGAATCAGTGATGAATACAACGTTAAGTCAGAATCCCAGCCTAGAGAATCACACCTCCAGGGCCTGCATGAGGACTGTGGGGGCCCAGCAGGCGCACCCCTGGGTCATGCCCCCTCTCTTCTCCTCTGTAGGAGGTCATCACCTCCATCCTGCTGAGCGGGCGGATCGGGCCCAACATCCAACTGGCGGACTGCTACGGGCTGAGGCTGAAGCACATGAAGTCGGATGAGATCCACTGGCTGCACCCGCAGATGACGGTGGGCGAGGTGCAGGACAAGTACGAGTGTCTACACATGGAAGCTGAGTGGAGGTAGGAGAGGAGCCCTGTGCTCTCAAATGGGGGGGGGGGCGGGGCGGTAAGTGCAGAGTGAGAGGAGACCCTGGAAGGTCCTTTCTTGGAGCCCTTTCCCAACCTCTGAGAATATTCTAGAACGTCACAGTGGCATTTTAGGTTGGTCCGTCTGCAGCGTCCAATGCATCTGTTTGCTAAGAGCTAATATGGGCTCACAGCACATCCCCATCCCAAGACGGATATCTAGGCACAGCCCTAAACAGGATGCCGTTGGCACTATGGAGAAGGAAGAACAGAAGTGCGGGGAAGAGGGAGAGCCAGGCCAAGGGCTGGTCTGTGAACCGAAGGTAAACAGCTATCATCAGAGGGAAAAGATGGAGAGTCAGAACTAGCACTGACCACCGTGTGCTGGTCAGCCACCCCTCTGTCCTTCATGGTCCTCCAGCCAACCACAGAGGAAGGAAAGAGGAACAAGTCCCCAGTGGGAGGCCAGGAGCTCCACGGGCAGCTCCTGGCATGACCAGCTTCCCTGGGTCAACCACAGAGTCTGAATTTCCTGTCCCAGGTATGACCTTCAAATCCGCTACCTGCCAGAGGACTTCATGGAGAGCCTGAAAGAAGACAGGACCACACTGCTTTATTTTTACCAACAGGTAAAAGCATTTTATCTTGTGGTCCCCATGGTCATATGACCATCCTCTGCTGGGGAGATGGAAAGACAAAGCTTAGATTTTGGAGGTCCCATTCCAGGAAACTTCTCTCGGGAACATTCCTTGGTCCCTGGTCAGCTGTCCAACCCTGCTTCCCTCACAGCTAAGGGTTGGCTAACCCCACCCCATGGACACATGGACTTTCCTAGTGGCTTTGGACTAGTGCCCAGGAGACCTGGCTGGGGAAGTGGGCAGAGCAGGTCCAAAGAGGAGGCAATGGTCTTAGCAGGCAGGCTCAGCCGTCTGACACACCTGTTATCTACCCAGCTCTACCGCTTCCTAACCTGCTATCCCTCGGGACTTAGTTTACCTGCACGAGGCTGTTTCTTCTTCTGTGAAATTGGGATGATAGTAAGAATACCTACTTTACAGGGTTCATGTGAAGACCTAATGATAGCATTAGCTGGTGCTGGTAAACCAGCTCTCTGATTTGTAGCACTTGCCAATTTCCATGGTGTAAATACTCCCATCGTGGTCTATTTCAAAGTACCAATATTTCAACCAGCTTGCGAAATTTTGGAAAACTTAAATAACTAGCTTCCATGAGCTGATTAGAGCTGCTCACCACACCCCTGGCTATAATGCACGTGCCCAGAACGGAACCCGGCAGGGAGTGAGTGCCGGGTACAGGGAGTTGCCATCGTTGTTTCCTGCCTGGCCTTAACCCCCTCCTACACCTCCCTCCTGGTTCACTAGAGACCAAGCCAGACTTTTCTTCTACAGTGGATGACATCTGTCACCACTTACCAACAAGGCTTTGGATAAATTACTGAGTCCTCCCCAAATTCCCAGCATCCTTATCTCCAAAATGAGGAGTGGGGGAGGGGAGCCTGAACTTCCTGCCTCGTGGATCCATGAAAGAATGTGCCGTGAAAGTGCTTCAGAAACTGGAGGGCCGCAGCCTGAACGGGATCACCGCTGCCCAGGGCTCTTCCTGAGCCTCCCCTCCCGCCCTTCATCTCCTGCTACGTATTTGTGCATAGCTGCGGGAGGGGGTGAGAGATAGCTCAGGGCGGCAGGATGGTGATCAAAGCACCCACCGTCTCCTGGGGCCCTGCCCATCGCAGGGAAACAGGGACCGGGGGCGGGAATCTGAACTTCGGCCTTTCTCCCTGCCAGCTCCGCAATGACTACATGCAACGCTATGCCAGCAAGGTCAGCGAGGGCATGGCCCTGCAGCTGGGCTGTCTGGAGCTCAGGTATGTGGCCTCAAGGCCTCTCCAGAGTGGGTGCCTGCACCTCCCCTCCTGTACTGGGCACTTGGCCAGCTTGGACTTTCCTCCAGCGTGGGAAGCAAGAGTGGGTATGTGAGAGCTGGAAAGGGACGCGCTGTGGCCGACAGAGGGTAAGCCCCCGAGGTGCTCAGCGTCTGGTCCTCGGGAGAGAAATGCCAGCTCCCTCTCTGGTTGGTGCCCCCTATCTTCCTCTGGCTGCCATCCAAGTGATCCAGTACATGTTTCTCTGAGCACTAGGCAAGTTTCTGGGAGATATTCGAACGCTGGGATTCCAACTGTATTGTTCACTGCTGCACCCCCAGCTCCAGTAGGTGCTAATAGATATGGACAAAGTTAGTAAATCATCCGGGGAGGCCCGTAAACTCACAGTGTTTGGGAGGTGACAAGTGTGTCTACAATTGATCATAATGCAGCAGAGTGAAATAAGCAGCACATAGACATACATATAGGAGCCAGTAATCCCGCCCGAGGACATCAGGAAGAGGGAATGTGAACTGGTCCAGGAAGCAAGAGAACGATTTCCATCGGTAGATACTGGGGGGAACTGGGAGGTGGGGGAGGGTGCATCCTGGGCTCGGGGACCAGTGGAAGGAAAAGAGCAGACTGGAGGACCGTGGGAGATGAGCTTAGGGAGGTGAGTTGGGGTCGATGGTGGAAGACTTTGAATGACAGTCTAAGAAATAAACCTTATTCTTGGCCGTTGGGAGCACTGTGGACAGAGGAGGAGGATGTTAAGGCCATGCTCTAGCACTTTCTCAGCCAAAGCAGCACCATTCACTTTCACCATCCACCAGGATCCATGACCCATTCTGCCCTCTCATCACCTTTTCTGTACCCCTTGTCTGTCCTAGAACAGTGATTCTGAAATCTGGTTGCAAATCATAATCACCTGGGAGCTCATTAAATTAGAGATTCCCTAACCCCACCCTTGGAAACTCTGGTTTAGTGGATGTGGATGGGACTTTGGGACATGCTTTTTTTAAAAAATTTATTTATTTTATTTATTTATTTATTCATTCATTCATTCATTCATTTATTTGGCTGTGTTGGGTCTTCGTTGCTGTGCGTGGGCTTTTCATTGCGGTGGCTCCTCTTGTTGAGGAACATGGGCTCTAGGCACATGGGCTTCAGTAGTTGTGGCTCGCGGGCTCAGTAGTTGTGGCTAGCAGGCTCTAGAGTGCAGGCTCAGTAGTTGTGGCGCACGGGCTTAGTTGCTCCGTGGCATGTGGGGTCTTCCAGGAGCAGGGCTTGAACCTGTGTCCCCTGCAGTGGCAGGCAGATTCTTAACCACTGCGCCACCAGGGAAGTCCCAGGACATGCATTTTTGACAAGTCTTCCAGATGATTTAGAGACAGTTAGCCTCGTATGAGGTGATGGTTCCAGGGTGAGTCTTGCCCTATCTGTGACCTTAAAGGTATAGAGAATAGGACTCTGCTGCTGCTTCTGCTAAGTTGGGGGGCATTGAGGAATTCTGGCTCCCATCCTCGATCTCAGAGAGAGTGCTGAGGGGTCCCCCAGGGAGAGCCGTGGGATGGGAAGGGGGGGCTTCTGAAACTGCTGGCATCTGTGACAGAATAGGTCAAGGACAGCCTCGGAGGGCTCCTCCTTGCTTTCCTACTTGGTGGCTGTCTCAACAAGCCAGGGGACACAAGGGTCCCCTGCACAGAGGAAGTCTGCACCCCTGATGCCAGTTGGAAGACAGACCACCTCGCCGCAGTTGGCAGTGGTCCTGGGAGTTGCGTGCTGCTGGTTCGGGGGCTCTCCGCGAAGTTTACCTTATCACATGTGCCGTTTATGCCTTCCAAGACCATCACAGCATTGCAACTTACACACGCCTATCTTCTCCTCTGAAATTAGACAACTCAAAAAAGCCCACCTTTACCTTTTTGTTTGTGGATCTCATACCCAGATCTCCATTGTCACTTTGAGACTCTGATCACTGAAGTCACTATCAAAATACCATCACTTAGTAGTAAAATAGCAACATAGAGAAGACCCATGAGCATCCTAGTTCATGTTCTTCTTTCCTCGAATCACCCCCAAACTATCATTGGTTGTAATAATAATGACTATCATTATTTAGCACCGGGCACTGGGCTAAATACACTGGAGGACAAAGTGCGCCAACTGACCTGGCTCCATTTATGGTCTTATAAGGAGTGGATAGTCTCTTGGTGTTGGCTGTCTTATCAACTCAGGATTATTCCAAAACCCATGCTTGTTTTACGACAGGGATGTATTATTTCACATCTCCCCTAGCCTGATGAGCAGAGTCAGATGAATGTTCCTATTCTTACGGGCTGACCTTTGAGATACAAAGATATATATTCGGGAAAGGATATGGAAAACACCTATTTTGTAAACTTCATAGATTTCCAAGCCTATCATTTTTAAAGTTGAATACAAAGCTATCCATTATCATGGACTATTTTAAAGTCAAGTTATGACTATTTCTAACCAAGAGAGACAGATACATTTCTGAAAATCAGGCCGTAATGCAGAATTTTCCAAGGCTGTGACTTTTTTCCTGAAAAGATTCCAGAGTGCAGTCTATCTACAGATTATGGGGAAAAGTCCTGTTAACATTGTTGTGTCACCTGCCTACCGATAATATGGTGTCACCAGAAAAAAGAAAATGTATTCTTTCCTAGCTTAAGAAAGAAGTATGGTATATGCACAAGATATGAGATTGCCAAGATGAAACCTCAATGGACTCAATTCATAGCGAGGAGCCATTGGGCATAATGATGAAGAGCAAAGGGTCTGAAGCTGGGCTGCCTGAATTTGCATCCTGGGTCTTCCACTTACTGGGCAAGTTACTTCATCTCCCTGTGTCTCAGTTCCTTCATCTGTAAAATGGGAAGGATGATAATGGTAGCAACCCTACAGGCTTGTTATGAGGAATAAATGAGTTAACATATTTAAAGTAGTTAGAACAGTGATAGAGACGGAAGTATTCACTAGTTATTCATCATTTGTACCAATTAATTTTTTCTCTTTACCTTTATGTTGTTGTTTATTTACTTTAGTTGACTTTATTTTTTAGAACAGTTTTAGGTTCACAGCAAAATTGAGTGGAGGGTACAGAGATTTCCCATAAGCCCCCGTCCCCATCAACATCTGCCACCCGCATGGTTCATTCATTACAATTGATGAACCTACATTTACACATAGTGATTACTCGAAGCCTAGGGTTTACCTAGGGTTTAGTTTACCCTAGGGTTTACCCTAGGGTTCACTCTTGGTATTGTACATTCTATGGGTTTTGACACGTGTACAGTGACAATGTATCTACCATTACGGTATCTTAAAGAACAGTTTCCCTGCCCTAAAGCTCCCCTGTGCTCCACCTATTCCTCCCTCCCTCCCCTCCCAACCCCTGAAAACCACTCATCTTTTACTGTCGTCATATTTGGCCTTTTCCAGGATGTCATATAGTTGGAATCATACTTAATTAATTTTTTTGTTGATTTACTGGAAGTGCTTTATTTTTTATTTTTTGCGGTACGCGGGCCTCTCACTGTTGTGGCCTCTCCCGTTGCGGGGCACAGGCTCCGGACGCGCAGGCTCAACGGCCATGGCTCACGGGCCCAGCCGCTCCGCGGCATGTGGGATCTTCCCAGACCGGGGCATGAACCCGTGTTCCCTGCATCGGCAGGCGGACTCTCAACCACTGCGCCACCAGGGAAGCCCCCTTACTGGAAGTGCTTTATAAATGCCAAATATTTTCTCTAAATATCCCCCTATGAATTAAAGTGTGAAATTCATGGCCCACGTGCTGGAGTTCCCTCGCAGTCTGAGGAACCAAATAGCCTCCCCCTCACCAGAGGCATCCAGGACTATTGTCCACTCCCAGCAGAGCTCCAGAACACTCTGACCTAAAAACTCAGAGCGAATGTGTAACCCAACAGCAGTTAGCGAGTAACGGATAATAAGAAAAGATTAGAGAAAGAACACTCGGCTTGTTTCAAAAGGCATTTTATCTCATAGTTGATGTATAAATGTTCGTGATAAGTTAATACTTGTATTGCTTTTCTTTCCTTTCTGCTGTCCTTACCTGAGTATCAGTCAGGGGCCTGTGCCTGCCCAGAGGCCCTGCTGTCCACCTGGAGTTTGCCAGGCACAGGGGTGGACCAGGCTGCGGAGAACCAGCCAGGCACTTAGAGGGTACTCGGAGCAGGTGCAGCCTCATTCAAGGATGGCAGCCGGGGCAGGTTGGGGATCACTGACAGCAGCTGAGACGGGGCTCAGCACAGAAGATTGGGAAGATGAGTCTCAGGCGAGAGGGTCCATCTGATGAGGGGCGGTGACTGCTTCTCCCGGCCATCTCAGTGATGTTCAACAGCTCCAAACATTAGGGACACAGATCACAGCACACTCGAGTGACTGGGCACCTTTGTCAAAAGTTACACAGGGCTTCCCTGGTGGCGCAGTGGTTGAGAGTCCGCCTGCTGATGCAGGGGACACGGGTTCGTGCCCCGGTCCGGGAGGATCCCACATGCCGCGGAGCGGCTGGGCCCGTGAGCCAGCCATGGCCGCTGAGCCTGCGCGTCCGGAGCCTGTGCTCCGCAACAGGAGAGGCCACAACAGTGAGAGGCCCGCGTTACACAATACATGATCTTTAGTGCATGAGAGAAGGGCCATCGGTGATATAGGCAGTAAGCTGGATTTCTAGAGGTTGGGATGGTGTAGATGTGTTATCTTCCTTTTTCCTAATAAAAAACTTTTCCACTCACCACCTCCTTAATCATTCTAAAACTGCTGTTATTTTTCATGCTTTTTAATTCCTCAGTGTTCATTTCCAAATTTGTTTACCTTTCCATTTAGCCAACCCCAATTTTTTTTTTTTTTTTTTTTTACTAAGGCTTATTTAAATACCCCAGTCCTCAGAATTCTTTCATCCATCCCCAGTCTCAAAACTCATTCATTCATTCATTCGTTATCGTAAACCAGGAGTGACATTAACAGACCGCTGTCACCTGGGACTGGGAAGCAGATGTCACTTCCTCAGTGGGTGGTGCATCCCCTCTGCGTGGAATACTCGCCTAGTACCCCTTTTCAGCCTGATAAACTCTTCTTTGTTCTGACAGCTTTAGAAAATGCACTGAGCCAGGGTTGCCTGCTTGCCCTCTACATTCATAGAAAAGCTCAGAGGACACCTGTGAAATGTCGGCAATAAGCAGGGTGGCCCTGGGCTCTTCCTGCAGAGCAGCCTCAAGGGTCTCTCCACCTCGAAACCTTCCCCTTCCCTGTGCCCACCCCGCCCGTCCTACCCTGCAGGGATCTGCCGTACTTACGCGGCAGGCGCCCAGTTGTTCACATCCACTAGTCTGAAATCTATCAAACCTTGGAACTCACGGTTGGTGCCGCCTTCACCTGGCACACGGTGAGAGCACAGTATGTATTTGAATGAAGGGATAACCCTGAAAGATCTCAATTCCTCTTCTCTGGTGGACACGTGCTAACATTTATTCTGTTAGAATCCCATAACTGCGTGCAGCAAGCCAATTCGTTCAGTTACCTGGGAGTACATTTTGCAGCTCACTCAACCCAGGAGGAAATGCGAGTGGCCGTGCTGCCTGCTGTGGAAGCTGCACAGGCGTGCTCTGAGGTCTCCTATGAATGCGGAGAGCCGCAGGGAACACTGGCTCAGAAAACTTTCTAAAGCTGCCATGACTGACTGGAAATTTTGGATCTTAACTGCAAGTGCCTTCGGGTGGAAGTAAGAGGAAAACGATCTTCCATCCAGGGAAGAGCCCTGGATGAGTTCCTCGTGCCCTATACTGAATGTCACCCCTGTTCACCTGTTGTCTGATTTCCAGAGTGCAGATCTGCCCTTACTCAGCTAGAACACTCCTCCAGCATCTGCAGTCCCGCTCTGTCAGGCACCCGGTCGCAAGAAGTGGGGTTAGGGAAGAGCCACTCTTTCTAGTTTCCCAAGTTCTCCCCTTGGATCAGGTTCCCAGGGGTTCCCAGCCTCAGCAAGAGGGACATTTGGGGCTGGATAGTTCCTTGTTGTGGGGACCATCCTATGCATTGTAGTATATTTAGCTGCATTCCCGGCTTTTACACAGTAGATGCTGGTAGGACCACCCCTCATCCCAACCAGCTGTGACTAAAAAAAGATCTCCAGACATTGACAACTGTTTCCAGGCTGGGGAGAGGGTGCAAAATTGCCTCTGGTTGAAAACCACTGAATTAGACCATTGGAAGGTCATACACTCAGACCACATTTAGTCAGGCCCTCCTACTCTCACATTTACTGAATTGTGCTCTAATGTTATACGATTGGTATTTACCAGAATTGCAGCAGGAGGAAAAAACCATGAAATTGGCTTCACATTTTTTTGGTAGAATGAGTGTTACGACTATTAGTTTTCTTTCGATCAGTGGCTTTTCACGCTTTTTAATTTAAGAAATGCAGTCCTTGTTTTATGGTCAATATTATCTCCTGATGAGCTAAGCACTTGGCGAGGTATTCTGTCCACTACCCTGGCTGCCAGGGCAACCAGCCCAAGCCACAGATTGGCACATTTTTTTTATCTCATTTACCTCATTGCCTGGTTTCTTTCTAACTCTATTTTGTTTAAATATGTTTCAAAACTGTATCTTAGGGACTTCCCTGGTGGTCCAGTGGTTAAGACTCTGGGCTCCCAATGCAGGGAGCACAGGTTCCATCCCTGGTCGGGGAACTGAGATGCTGCATGCCACACAGTGCAGCCAAAAGAAACCCAAAAAGAACAACAGCAACAAAAAATGAAAAAAAAAAACTATCCTTGCATCTTTTCTTAGAAGGAGATAGACTAGAAATACATTTCAATATTGTGAAGTATAATTCAACAATATTTACTGAGCTGTCATTAAATATTATTACTCCCTGAAACTCATTTTAATGTACTTGTCTTTGATTCTGTAAGAGAAATTTTATAGGAAACTTTTTATCTTTTGCTTTCCCTCCATTCCAACTGCTGGCATTTGGAATAACTGGGCCTGCCCCAGCTGGAAAGAACCACTTGTCTTCCTGTGCCCCTCTCACCACAGAGCCAGTTTTTCTTCCTCATTCTTACTTTGCATCACTTTTTGTCATCTGAGTGAAGCAGTTGAAGTAATTGAGGACAATGCCCTGGTGTGTGTGTGTGTGTGTGTGCGTTCACCCGCGTGTGTGCACGTGTGTGTGTGTGCACGTGTGTGTGTGTGTGTGTGTGTTGGGGACTATAAGAAGAGAACGGACCATAATGAAGAGAGAAGTGATGATAAAAGAATTGCCTTCAAGTATATGGCATCTAGGAAAGGATTAAAGTTAGTCTCCGTAGCTCCAGGGGCCTAATGAGAGGACGGGAAACGAATGAAGAACTTACTACATAGGGGAAACGTGTAGCCATGGAGGAGGCCATCTCAGCAGGGAGTGAACGCAGAAAACTCGTGCATTACGATGGTTTGACTAATCTCACTGCCTTAAATTTTTTTTCAGGTAAAAAGGTAATACCTGTTCAGTGTGGAGTATTTGGGACATGTAGAAAGGGGGAAAAAAATGACTAAAATCATTTGAAATTTCATTAGCCAGAGATAACCTCCATTAACAGGGTAGATCCAGTCAGGTTTTTTCCAATGCATTTTTTTCTCTAAAATTGAGACCATAATTATTAAAAGATAACTACTTGATTGACAATATATTCAAAAATACCATTTATTAAAAATTGTTAAGGACATAGCACTACATGTTTTAAGTTTTTATTGGAGATCTCTTCTATGATTTCACGCTTTAGATATTCTTCTCAATCCCATGATTTGGGAATATTTCCCTAGCTTTTCTTCTAGTTTTAAAATAGTTTCATTATTAACATTTTCCCCTTTAATCCGTTTAGAATAAAGTACGAGGTGAGGATCTAACCTTACTCTTTTCTAAACACTGTGAATTATGTAAATTTATTGCTTTTGAATCATAAGTTGCTTGCCCCTCTTTGCTTATGGTATCTGTAGCTTAAAACTATTCCCAGATGTGCACAAGGATACCCGGGTTAAAGTAACACTGAACTACTCTAATGTACAATCAAGAGTGGGACAATGTCTGCAACAGTTGAAGAAATTACTAGACACAGTGATCCAAGCAGGGAAGGGAGGATAACACAAATGGGGACATTGGCTATTTGATCTCCACTTAATTGTTATAAATACATAATACATAAAAAAAAATCTTTATCAAGACATACATTTTAAGAGAAAATGGGACTTAAAGAATATGTAAAACAAATTAATAGATGTCACCCCTGGTGGTAGGATTATGGATTATTTTTATTTTCATATTCTGTTCCGTAAGTTCTAAAGTTTTCCTGTGTACTATTAATACATTTAACAATTATTTACATACACACATATACAGAGATAGCAAATGAGGGAAAAGGAAATCACAAAGGGAGCCCAAAGCCTAAAGGTGGAGGTAGGTGTTCCTTAGCTGATAAGTCAGGTGTTGGCAGCCTTGGGTCGTTTATTTTTAGAGGCCACTGGTAGAAGCACCATCTTCCTCCTCTGCCCAACAACTGTGTTGTCCCAGAGCTGGGCCCCTCAGAGCACAGCTGGAGTCTTTTCTAGGAAGGAAATTTGTGGGTTTTCCTTTTCTTCATGGTTTTCTAAATATCGAATTTTTCGACTCTCCTAACTTTTCCCTCCCAGTGGTTCCCAACGGAACGGGGGAGGGGGCTTCCAGGCCAACGTGTGGGCATTGGGTGACCCGGCTCCGATGGCCCCATTCCCCAGCCATCAGCCTCTCCATGGCTTCTCTCTCTCCAGGCGGTTCTTCAAGGACATGCCCCACAACGCACTGGACAAAAAGTCCAACTTCGAGCTCCTGGAGTAAGTCCTGGGACCGGCCCCAGCCTCTCCTCCCTTCCTTTCCTGCTGCCCAGCTCTTCCTGCCACCCCATACACCCCCTCATCCCCAGACCACAGCCAGGAAGGACCTGTCTCCCTGGTCCTCCTGCCTTTCCCTGATTGGCCAGAAGTCTTGGGTTGGGGATGAAGGGGAGTCAAATGCTGCTTTTCTCCCCCTTCTTTCAGGAAAGAAGTGGGGCTGGACCTGTTTTTCCCAAAGCAGATGCAGGAGAACTTAAAGGTGAGGAAACCAGTGGGTGAGGAGCTCAGAAAGACTCCCTGCGTGTCTCCTTTGTGTCCCCCCTAGGACTAGAGCTAAAGGGATGGGGCTGGGGGTAGTCAGGGAAGCCAGGGGTCTGCACTGCCTTGGGCCATCTGGACACAGGACCACTCCATCCAGCGGGCCCTTTCTGTGGCTGGGAATCAGGAAACACGGCTCTAGTTCCGCATCAGAGGCCAATTAGCTTTGTGGCCTAAGCACCGGGGATGCCATCTCCCCTGCCTCCCTCCCAGGGCCATGGTGAGCTCCCTTGAGACAACAGATGTGCACTGTGGGCAAGACATCACCACTGCCCTCTTGGCAGAGGCCTGGGGACTATCCTACAGCAGCAGGCAGGCTCACGGTGAGATCGTAAGGGAAGGAATCAGGCCCCGCTCACCCCTGCCCCTCTCCCGCAGCCCAAGCAATTCCGAAAGATGATCCAGCAGACGTTCCAGCAGTATGCCTCGCTCCGGGAGGAGGAGTGCGTCATGAAGTTCTTCAACACCCTCGCGGGCTTTGCCAACGTCGACCAGGAGACCTTTCGCTGTGAACTCATTGTAATGCCACGCTCTCTTTATTCTCTCCCTGACCTGAATTCCAGGCCTCTCAGGCAAGGGGGCCGTGAAGGCAACTCGGTGTGGGGGGAGGGGGGGCGCGGGGCGTGCCGAGAAGCGGCTTGGCTTGCTTGTAAGTTCTGTAGCATCGGGGCCTCCCTAATGTATCTGAAAATGCAACTAACGCTAAGCCACTCGCCTGAGGAAGGGAACTGAAATGTTGGCTCCAGCTCTGGGAGGTGGGCAGTGCTGGCAGGGTGCTGGGAGGGGGGTAATCTGTATGGCGGGTTGCGGTTAGGATGGAAGGAGCTGGAGGGCCCGGGAGACAATGGCTCGTGTCCAGCTTAGTGAGCTGTTTTCAGATTTCTGAAATATGGGCGGGCAGAACTGGGGCAACAGCCCATCTCTCCTTTGATTCCAGCAAGGATGGAACATTACTGTGGACCTGGTCATCGGCCCTAAAGGCATCCGCCAGCTGACAAGTCAAGATGCAAAGGTAGAGACAGGTGGGGGGCAGGCCCCACCCAGCCCCAGGCAGAGCCGTCTTCCCCTTTCTGCTGCCTTGTACCCTGGCCTGCCCCATCGGTTCTTCCTCCCCCACTGCTGAGAGCAGAGAGGCCCTTGGTTATCAGTAGCTGTGGAGACGGTGTTTGGGATAACAGCATGGGGCAGATGGTTCTTTACATCCCTGTGACTGTCCCCTGCACAGAGGAGGGGGTCGGGGTGGTTTGGGGGGGAGGGGAAGAGGGAAGGACACTACTATCGTTCTTCTGGCTCAGATGAAAGAGTTGCTCTTTCAATGGCAAAATGGGGTAATCATGCCCCGGGGAGTCAGAAGGGCTGGGTCCAGCCCTGGCTCCACCGCCACCTTGGCTTACGACCTTGGGCAAGCCCTGGCTCTCTCCAGGCTAATTGTTTTCTTCTGCAAGGGGCTTGGGCTAGATGATCCTCCTTAATCATCGCTGATTCCCTCTTCATCCCCGTGAGAGACTGCGGTTCTCAGTTCTTTCTTAGGCCCCATCCCCACACCATACTGACCCATCTGCATGGCCTGATCCCAGGAATGCGATGGTCTGAAGGACCCCCTCCTTTCCCACAGCCCACCTGCCTGGCCCAGTTCAAGCACATCAAGTCCATCAGGTGCCTCCCGCTGGAGGAGGGCCAGGCGGTACTGCAGATAGGCATTGAAGGCGCCCCTCAGGTGAGCATCCCTGGGCACCCGGAAGCTTGGAGACATTGGGAACGGCTGCAGGCTGGGAGCTCCTGCTCAGGCCAGCCTGGCCTGAGATCTTGTTAAGAAAATGGCACCTGGTTCTTAGACAAGGTAGCAGGATGATGATAAATTAAAGAAACTATCTCAGGAAGCAACGTTATTGTTAAAAATGTCAAGAAAGAAGCTGTAGGAGATTGGGGGGGGCGGGGAGCGGGGGTAAAGTGATCAGAAATCAAGGTATGGGTCAGAGGTCTAACTTTGAACAAGTGACAATGACTCAGAATCAAGACCTTGGGGCCCCAGCGCTTTTTGTGGGTGGGAGAATCAGAGAGACCTCAGGCTGTGAACAGTTTGTCTATCTCTCCTTTCATCCGTCTGTCCCCTGCCCCACTCCCTCGCTCTTCCCTTCTCTCAGTTTCTGCTCTTGCATACTGAGCACCTCCTAGGTACAAGGCATGTGCTATGCCCTGAAGGACCAGAATAAGCCAACCTGGAGCTGCCTTCCTAGAGTGTAGGGTGGTCAGTTGGGAGAGGTGATGAGAGCGCCCTCTGGTGGCGGTGGGAAATGCAAGCTGAGCCCCAGGAGAGGGGCTGATGGCGTCCAGGCCGGGGGTGGGCAACAGAGTCCTGCAGTTTCTTCTCCAGTCCCTTGGGGTAGACTCTAGCCAAGGCTCTGGGGTCTCATCCTTGGCTGGTCTCTTCCCTGCAGTCCTTGTCCATCAAAACCTCCTCTCTGGCAGAGGCCGAGAACATGGCTGACCTCGTAGATGGTTACTGCCGGCTGCAGGGGGAGCACAAAGGCTCTCTCATCATTCGACCCAAGAAAGGTGTGTTTCCACTTGAAGGTAAATTGGACCAACGGGCAGATGGCGGCACAGCTGAGCCAAGCCCCCCCAGAGGCAGAGCGGGAGAAGCTAAACCATTGACTGATATGTGAATGAAGAGGCTTTGGAGGTGTGGGGTTGGGGCTCACCCAGCCCTGCTGGTTGCGCCCCGTGGTCCCATCCTGTGTCCTTGGCTACAGCCTAGGCCCCGCTGGCCAAGGGCGGCATGGGGGCTGGCTTCTAGAGGAGAGGATTTGTAGCCCTGGGAAAATCAAAGCTATTGCCGGAACATGGCTGGTCCCTCCTCTTTGGGGATGGAGTCAGAAAGCAGAGGTCAGGCTGGAACACTTGACAGTGGCAGAGGAAGCCTGAGAGTTTCGTCTACTAAAAAGATTCCAATTCAGGCCAGACGCCTACCCAGCTTCCACTCCGACTTTCAGGGGCCACAGAAAGGCGGGAGGGGTGTCCCTTGTGTTGGCCCCTAGGAGCAGTGCACCCAGGACCCTGTGTCTCTGACTCCAGCTCCCCCTTCTCCTCCCCTCTCCCCAGATGGTGAGAAGCGGAACAGCCTGCCCCAGATCCCCACACTGTGAGTACACCCGGAAGGTGGGGAACTGGCCCCGCACTCAGCCCGTGTCTTCCCAGGAAAGGCAGAACAAACAGGGAGCCTCCCCGCCATGGTTTCTGGTTTCTGGACCCCAGGAGAAAATGCTGGGATCCCAGCATTTCACAAGTGGTGATTTTTCACCAGTAAATTTCTCCCAGAAAATTCATGCAGGGATATCCCTGTGCCCTAATGCCACCTGGCATCATCTTTAGTGGGGAGAGGGGGTGGTATTTTTGCTGTTCCCTCCCTCCTGCCCCCTGGCTGCCTGGGCCATGCTCCCAGGTTACTGCCATAAGGACAGGCTGCTTCTCCAGGCAGGGTGGGTGGGAGAGAGGGGGCTGAGGCTGCCCTGGGGGAGCATTGCCAGGCTCTGAGCTCACTTGGCTTCTGCCCTCCCATCTCCCCCTATAGAAACCTGGAGACTCGGCGACCCCGCCTCTCAGAAAGCTGCAGCATAGGTAAGCCTGCCCATCTGCTGTCCTCTGCCTGCACCCAGAGCCTTTCTTCTGCCTGCTCTTGTGACATCATCAAGTATTCCCTCAAAGTTGCAGAAAAATGAACTTCCCCCATGACTGCTCAATGACGGCTTAAAATGTCATTAATCATAACGGTTAACCTATGTTGGGCAGCTAGTACAGGGCATCGTGTTTGTCTTGGTCAGCTCAGTCTCCATAACAAAAACCACAGGCCCAGGGGCTTAAACAACAGATACTGATTTCTCACAGCTCTGGAGGCTGGAAGTCTTAAGGTCAAGGTGCCAGCATGGCTGGGTCCTGGTGAGGGCTCTCTTCCTGGCTTGCAGACAGCCACCTTCTGTGTGTCCTCACATGGTGGAGAGATGGAGAGATCTGGTCTCTCTTCCTCTTCTTCTAAGGACACTAATGCCATCATGGGGTCTCCACCCTCATGACCTCATCTAAACCTAATCACCCCCCAAAGGCCCCAGCTCCAAATACCATCACACGGAATCAGAGCTTCAACATTAGCATTTGGAGGCGGGGACACAACATTCAGTTCATGACAGCATTAAATACATAATAGGTATTATTTTATTTAATCTTTGCATTCCCCAGAAACATTCATTTCATAGAAAAGAAACAGATTAAAGGAGACAAACCAACTTGCCCCAAATAACAGCCGTGAGCGGCAGTGAGCAAAGACTCAGGCCGAGGTCCCTGGGCCCTATGGCCACTCTGAAATGCCGGACAGCAGCCCAGTTCTTGTTTGGCTCCTCCCCACACCCCTCCCGGTGATGTCAGCTTGGTTCCACTGGCCTGCACGGGGGGAGCCCCACACCTGGTTCCTGGTGGTGCCCCCTGAAGCATCTTGCCCATGGGGTGTCCTCCTTCTGTCATTCCAGAATCAGACATCTATGCAGAGATTCCCGACGAGACCCTGCGAAGACCAGGAGGTAGATCCCTGACCGCCCCACCCCACCCCTGCACGTCAACCACAGCCAGGGCCCTGGGAAGTGACATTTGGGGACACATGTGACACCAAAGGGGGACTTTCTTTCCTTCCTTTGTCCTCTCCCACGTGTGCCTCAGACAAGGACAAAGCTGAGTGAGGCATCTTTGATTGTGAA
This sequence comes from Grampus griseus, assembly GCF_964374135.1. Lineage (NCBI taxonomy): Eukaryota > Metazoa > Chordata > Mammalia > Artiodactyla > Delphinidae > Grampus > Grampus griseus. The sequence continues at coordinate 103,661,895 of NC_139000.1, forward strand.
AGCGGAAATCATTGTTTATATCCCCACACCATCGAACTTTTGTGTGCCCTGGGGAGGGGGGCAGAAGGAACCTAAGCCTGTGGATATGGGACCCAGCCTTCAGAGGGAACAACTCTTCCCCTGTCTGAGACAATGAAACCTTCTAGATCCCCTTTCCCAGCCCAGCCCCTGGATCCTGGCTGAGGGCTTGGCGGGGTGGGGGTGGGGGGGCAGGTCTGGTAATGCCTGGGCAGGAGGGGGCGGAGCCTGCAGATGCTCAGATGCCCAAGGATGCAGGTGTGCAGATTTCCGGGGATGCAGACACTCGGATTCCCAGGGGTGCCAGCTGGTTTCTGCACTCCAGGACTGTCTTGCTTTCTCCACCTGTGCAGGCCCACAGTATGGCATTGCCCGGGAAGATGTGGTCCTGAATCGTATTCTTGGCGAAGGCTTTTTTGGGGAGGTCTATGAAGGTGTCTACACGAGTCACGTGAGTTGCAGCGTCTTCCCTGGCCCTGCTCCTCTGCTCTTCTGTAGGATGAGAAGGGAGCTCGAGTGCTCTAGAGGCGGAGGTGGCTGCCGTGGTGTGTGGCTCTTCCCCAACTCGGTCTTTGCAGTATTTATGAAATACACAGGGAGTGAGGAAAACAAGAGTCATTTCCCAGAAAGGCAGCAATAGCAGGGATCCAAAGAGAGGCAGCACCTGCCGGGGGTCGACTGACTCTTGGTGGGAGAGCTCGACGGGGAGGCGCCATGTAGTGCGGTTGTGAGCAAAGGAAGGGTGGGATCTGAGGCCGCCGAGGGGGCGGGACAAGGTTTGCCTTTGTGGTTGTGCTTCTACCAGGCCTGGGAGAAAAGCCAGAGCAGAGGAAAGGGGCAGCAAAAATGTCAAAACCAATGATAAAGAGAAAGAGACCAGGACGCCATGTCTGACAATGACCTTGCACGTGCCCCAAACAAGCCCGCTGACTTTGGGCAGATCACGTGGCCCCTCAGGCTCCATGTCTTCATCTGGACGGCCCAGGGCTCGAGGGATCTGATCTTGAAAGTTCTTCCAGTCCTGATCAGGAAGAAGGGGGTGGGGAGGGGAGGAGGGGAAGAGACAGAGGAAGAGCAGGCTTCGTGGAGACCCAGACGCCCAGACATCACCTGTTTCCCTGTGGGAAGACCGTGGGAACGCCGGGGAGGGAAGTGCTGGGCAGGACTGAGGGGCCCTGGACACACTCTCGTTGCAGAAAGGGGAGAAAATCAACGTGGCTGTAAAGACCTGCAAGAAAGACTGCACTCTGGACAGCAAGGAGAAGTTCGTGAGTGAGGCAGGTAGGCGTCCCCGAGGAGGCCCCCAGACCAGGAGCTGGAAAAGGCCCCGACACTATGCAGGCTCAGAGACAGGGAGGGCCCGGAGCGAGGGCCGGGAAGCCACGGACGGCACTGGCGCCCACAGGGGAGGAGGGTTGCGCCGCTCTCTCCAGGTTGGACCAGCCAAACCCGATTCTCACCTTGGACCTTAGAAGGGCTCGGGCCCGTCTCTCTCGCTGCCACTTTCAGTGATCATGAGGAACCTGGATCACCCGCACATCGTGAAGCTGATCGGCATAATTGAAGAGGAGCCCACCTGGATCGTCATGGAACTGTACCCCTACGGGGAGGTGAGCTGGAGGGGCCCGAGGAGGACCCTTGCGATGACAGCTGGGCTGCCGTGGGGGCGGGGGATGCGCTCAGAGCCAGGAGGCCCTTAACTCCCAGCTGAAAGAGCCCAGAGGCCGTTTGCAGAGGAAGTTGCCACACAGTCCTGCCGCCTGGGTGTGCCCTCCCCCTCCCCGCAGCTCCATGCCCCGGCCGGGCAGGGTCCTCAGGGCATCTTCCCCTTCCTGCAGCTGGGCCACTACCTGGAGCGAAACAAGAACTGCCTGAAGGTGCTCACTCTTGTCCTGTACTCGCTGCAGATCTGCAAGGCCATGGCCTACCTGGAGAGCATCAACTGTGTCCACAGGTGGGGCTGGGGGTGGGGGAGCCTGGAGAGGTTGGGGTCAAGCAGGGCTTTGTAGCCGCACAGAACAGGGGTGAAGGCCTGGCTTTGGTCCTGCCTGTGTGACAATGTGATCACCTTCTCTGAGCCCATCTCCTCCTCTGAAGAGTAGAACAGCAATATGTTCCTCCCAGGATTGCCATTAAGAGGAGCTCTGAAGTCTGAGGTGTCCGCCTGTAACTCAGTGCTGTGTAGGCCGCCTCCCTGGGGGTCCAGGAGGTCACTTCCCTGCTTGCTCCTCGCTTGCTGTCCTCCAGCAGTTCCATTTGGCGGCAGCTGGCCAGGCAGGAGAGACTGGGTCCTGGCAGCGCTGGTATGATCTTGGGGTCTGGGCCCTGCCAGCCCAAGTGGCTGGCACTGCCCTGGTCCCCGGCACCTCCAGGCTGCCAAGACCAATCCTCCATCTGGCTGTGGAGCTGGCCCCTTCTCCACCCGGCTTTGTCCCCATTCCCTGAAAGGAGGTCCCCACCATTGGGAACATGATCCCCTGGAGGAGACAGACGGGGTGCTCTCAGAGCCCCAGGGTGAGCGGGTGAATTCTTCAATTCAACCCCATCGACCTCAGATATGTGGCCGTATGGATGACACTACACAAAGCCATGTCGGGGGATATGAACATTCATTCACTCACTCATGCAACTAATATTATCGAACTCCTCCCGTGGGCCTCCAGCCACTGTCCTAGGCTCCGGGATGAAGTAATAATCAAAACAGACAAGAATCCCTTTCCTTGTGAAGCTCACGTTCTAGCATCTTCTAGGGTGGATAGTCATGGGGCAAAGGTGGTGGGATACCAGATTTGCAGCTTTGTGTGAAGTTGTCGTGCTTTGAAGTCATCTTTTCAATAATAAAGAAAAACGGTAGGGAGTGGAGCCTGCCTGGGAGAAGCAAGAGACAAGCCAGTTTGGGGCTAGAAGTGATGCTGGGAGCATGAGGTAACTGAGTCAGCGAGGGCTCCTGCGGGTGGTGAGACCTCAGCTCTGGGCTGATGCCTTTCCCAACCAGCCAGCTGCTGGGCACGTTCCACCAGCTCTCTGCCCCGGTCTCCTCCTCTGTACCGGGGTTCTGAGGGTCTCTGTGTCATGGCTCGGGTGTGTGTAGTCTTTGGAAGGTTCTGCCTAGCCCAGGGCTCCCTGGAAGTGAGATGTGAGCGGCTGCTGGAATCACAGAACGAGAAGAGGTTGTTAATTGTGACCAGGAGAGCGGTTGGGCTTCTTCCCTGAAGCGTCAGCAGGGTGACGGCATCCCTGGCAGAGGGGACAATACAGGCTGCAGGGCGGTGACTGGAGCAAGTCTGGGGAACCGAGACAGGCTTGGAGGTGGAGACGCGGGAGAAGGGGTGATGGGGACAAGACTCAGCAACGAGATGGAGGGAGACGACAGGCATGTGTGTGGCAGGGACGGTGGGCCAGCCGAGGCTCCCGCCTGAGCTGGGCTGCAGCCAGACGGCTCGTGGGTCCAGGAAGAACCGACTGACAGAAGCTGCCCGATTCTGCTCCGGAGGCCGGGGCCCTGAAGCTCTCTTCTCCTTTGCTTCTCTGTCCATCTGTCTGTCTGTCTGTCCCCCTGAAGCATTCTCAGCTGACTCACCTGTGTCTTTGCCTCTTCCCTCCAGGGACATCGCTGTCCGGAACATCCTGGTGGCCTCCCCTGAGTGTGTGAAGCTGGGGGACTTTGGCCTTTCCCGGTACATTGAGGATGAGGAATATTACAAAGGTGAGGTGCAGGTGGTGTTACGGCTTTGTCCCCTCGAGGGGTCGCTGGAGCCAGAATCCCCTCAAAAGGTGACTGTTAGGCAAGCCCAGGCCAACAGTCTCTGGAGACTAGGCTGCATTTCTGCACAAATCTGGATCTCCTTCTCTAATAACTACTGTAAACCCTCTGTCCACCCAAAGCTTCTGTGACGCGTCTCCCTATCAAATGGATGTCCCCCGAGTCCATTAACTTCCGCCGCTTCACGACGGCCAGTGACGTCTGGATGTTTGGTGAGTGGACCTCCTGGAGGGCGTGGAAAAGTGTTCGATTCTCACCTCTGTGACCAGGTTAAGAGGGGGCACAGGAAGCAGGGGTCTGGACCCCCAGGTTCTGTTTTGCTACAGCCACTGAGAAGTCCCAGAAGTGGGGAGGCCAGTGGTGGGTCGGGGGTGACATGGGCTAAGGGCCAGCCTGGGTTCATCTTCCCAGAAAAGGCTCTTGAGGTGAGCATGTGCTCCACCAACCAGCCCCGGGACTAAGGTGGGCCACCCTGGAGGGGATCCTCAAAGGCAAAGCTGAGGTTTTCTCCAAGAAGGAGGTGCAGGGTGAGGTGAAAGCAAAACCAGGTGACAGATGGACAGCCGCTTACAGAGCACACAACTGTGTAGATTCTCCCTCTCAGGTCCCCAGAGCCAGCCCAGTAAAATCTCATTATTATTCTTCCCATTTTCCAGATGAGGAAACTGAGGCTCAGGCGAGTCAGGGGCTTGCCCGTGGTCACATAGGCAGCATGCATTGGTGCTAGGCTTTGAACACCAGCTTGCTTTCTTTCTTTTTTTTTTTTAAATTAATTTCTACTGGAGTCTAATTGCTTTACAATGTTGTGTCCGTTTCTGCTGTACAGCAAAGTGAATCAATTATACGTCTACATCTATCCCCTCTTTTTTAGTTTCCCTTCCCATTTAGGTCACCACAGAGCCCTGAGTAGCGTTCCCTGTGCTATACAGTATGTTCTCATTAGTCATCTATTTTATACATAGTAGTGTATATACATCCCAACTGACATATATACCAGCTTTCTGTTGGAGGTTCCACCCACTCCTAAGAGAAGGCATCAGTGGTCCCAATGATGTGCCTTTGATGGTCCCCTCCACATCCCACAGACCCTAACAGCTCCGTGTGGAAGGGGCCGGGGGGTGGGGGGATTAGTTCGCTTACGGATGCAGGTGATTGGTCCCTTGGTGGACCGCCATAGTGATCAAGATTCCAGGGATGCTATACGGGGAACGAAGGAAGGCAGGGCGGTCCCTGGCAGGCGCTGAGTGCGGACTGCCCGGTTGTTCCTGGGGAGGGTGGGCTGCCTCTCTAGGCAAGAGTCCCCTCAGCAGGGGCCCTGAGACGTCTCCTCCCGCCCTCAGCCGTATGCATGTGGGAAATCCTGAGCTTTGGGAAGCAGCCCTTCTTCTGGCTGGAGAACAAGGATGTCATCGGGGTGCTCGAGAAGGGGGACCGGCTGCCCAAGCCTGACCTCTGCCCACCTGTTCTCTACACCCTCATGACCCGCTGCTGGGACTACGACCCCAGTGAGCGGCCCCGCTTCACTGAGCTCGTGTGCAGCCTCAGGTGAGCAAGGAGGCCGGAGGGGGCTACAGGCCCAGGGCCCCTGAAGAGCAGGTCTCCTCTTCAATAGCGCTTACAGGTTTACAACATCCTTCCTTAAACAAGATGCAGCCGGCGTCCTGGTCCCCTCCGAGGGAGGAGGGAATTCAGGCTCAGCTGGTGACTCAGTGCCCAAGGCATGGCAGGTGGGGCTGGGACTTGCCCTGGGACCGCCCCCACCTCATCCCACCCCCTGGCCAGCACAGCGCCATGTGTCCAAGTGGAGTTAGCCCATCCTCCCAGTGGAGGAGGCCTTACAGAGGCTCAGTGCTGTGTCAAAGGCAGGAGGCTGAAGCCGAGTTCACTGTCAGATATATGAACTCAGAGACGCAGAGTGGGGTCAGCCGCACCATCTCTGCATCTCTTAACCGCGAGCACAGGGCGTTGCTCCTAGTGTGTGCCCAGAAGATATATTTTAGGTTTGAATTCAAAGGCTGCATCAGACTTTCACTGCAGTGCCTGTGCTCTTTGCTGAGGTTTGGGGTGCATCTTACAGGCAACCAGCCTGGGCACGGGACCTGCTTCCCTGGCAGCACCCCTGTGCCTTTCCTCTGCCTCTGATTGTTCCCCCCAGACAGCAGGGAAAGGAGTGATTTTTGGCTGTGAAGACAGTGACAGGCATCCCCTGTCCCTTCTGAATGAAGCACTGGTGGCCTGAGGGTCTGATCCTTCTCAGATGCCCAAGAGCCATTACCCCCGGGTGCTGGGAGGTCCTTGGTGAAGGTTGCTGTTGGAGAGCCTTTTAGAGGGTAATCCTGTTGCCTTGGTTGCCCGCCTGCCACCAGTGCCCCCTTGGGTGGTCTGACTTCTTTTGTCATCCTTTAGGGCAAGCGTCAGCAAACTTTTTCTACAAAAGATCAGACAATAAATATTTGTGGTTTTGCAAGCTATACAGTCTCTGTGGAAACTACTCAACTCTGCCGTAGCTTGGAAGCAACCGAAGATGATGAGTGTAGCTGGGTTTCAGTGACACGTTACTTGTGGACACTGAAATTGGAAGTTCATGTAATTTTGACATGTCCTAAAATATTTTTCTTTTAACTTTTTTGAATCATTCAAACATGTGAAAACCATACTTAGTTTAAAGCTACACAAAAATAGGTAGGGGACCGTATTTGGCCTTGTGGGCCTAGTTTGCTGGCTCCTACGTTAGGGAACCTAGTGTTTAATTAATGTTAAATACTGCAACTTTAAACACTGTTGTCAACATGTGGGCATTTTTTTTGGAGAAAGAAAATAGCCCCAAGAAACTGCCTTGTGGGGAGGAGCCCCAGGGGGAGGCTGGGAACCCCAGGTCCAGGCAATGGGAGATATGCTGCATTTGTTTGCAGGCAGGGCTCCAACACAGTCTGCAAGACCTCCAGCTTAGAAGGCCTCTCTGTCCCTGACTCTCTCTTCATTGACGCTCCTGATTAATTCTAGACTCATCTGTTGGTCCCTTATAAGGGAGATTTGAGAAGCCAAAGGGTTCCGGGAGAAAAGTGTTTGAAAGACGTAACTTGAGGGGGTCAGAAGCTCTGGGGTCACGGGGTCTTCATTCATTCTGGAGGCTTGAGACACATGGGGAGCCTCTCAGATGACCCTGATGACCCCAGGACACCTCCCTCAGGCCCCAGCCTGGTGGTCCTCCACTGGAGCTAAGAAAGGATTTCATGAGGGCTTCCAATCTTTGGGGGTAGGAAGAACCCTCTTAATGTTGAATTTTGAGAACTCTTCCATGTAACATACACTTTTAGAATCCACTGATTGACAGAATGCAGTAAGCCGTATAATGATTTTTTTATTGCACACAATATAATGCATATACATCTGAAAACACAATACCAAATATTACATATTTAGTAGTACTGTTAAAAATTATTAAAGAAGACAGTTTAAGTGATACAGACAAACTATTTAACACTCCATGAAGTGGCAGTCTCCGTGCCCAAGGGCCAGAGTGCAAAATGGGGTGGAAGTCAGGACCCTTTTATAAGATAAAGAATAAGGAACAAGGAAGAGAAAAATAGAGGATGAATAGAGAACAGGAAGTACGTATAAAGCCCAGAGCTGGTTTGGCATTTGGGTTGGCCAACTGGGTGGTACTTTGTTTCTGGTCAAGCAGAGCATTTAGAGGGACATGAAAGTTATCTGCATTTTGGCTTGCTGGTGTGACCCCCTGGGCAGTAGCGGCTCCATCCTGGGCTTAGACATTTATTTCAAGAGCACATAATACTTGTCTACAGACAGTGCTTGGTACACGTGTGAACATGTGGATTCACGGACCCCCTGTAATTATTCGAGTCCTCTGAGGTCTGTGATTCCCAGGTTGGGAACCACCAGATTGGGTTAAAAAGGCAAGAAGCATGCACTTAGGTAATCTGGGAGGGAATCCACCACCCTTTCCCATTAGCACACACCAGGAATGCATGGGTGGGAGGTTTAATGAAAAATAGGAGACGTAGAGCACGGGCCTCTGTCATGAGGTTGTCTGGGACATCAGAAATCTATACAGGTTATCAGTGCCAGTAGGAGGGACAGGAGGGCAAGAGGCATGGGGACATGGGCAGGAGACACACTCGCACTGTCTGGTTGGGCTAGGACTCGTTCTCCGAGGACCTTTCCCCACCCTGGACCCATTCCGTGATCTTCCCAGCCTCGGTGAGGGGGGCTGCAGCATCCGTACTGCAGCCTGTCTCCGAGGGGTCTCCCCAGTGCATTGTGCAGAGGACATGGGAATGGGATCCGGACTGTGGTGGAGCACAGAGAGGAGCCCCCAGTAGCATTTTTGACCCTGTTTCTCTCTCCTTATCTGACCTGACTCCCCGGCAGTGACATTTATCAGATGGAGAAGGACGTCGCCATAGAGCAGGAGAGGAACGCTCGCTACCGACCTCCCAAAATCTTGGAGCCCACGGCCTTCCAGGAACCCCCACCCAAGGTGAGCCAAGCCCTGGCCTCACTGGCCCCGTGAATCACAGCAGAGCCGGGCCCCTGTGCGGCCCCTCCCAGGCCTCGCTGCGTAACTCCCCTCACAGCATAGGTAGGATCGCACCCTATGGTCCTCTCAGCCCTTCGACCCAACCATCTATCAGCACATCGGCAGGTGGAATCTGAGACAGCAAGGGAGCAGGCACCTTGTGGGACGGCTGCAGCAGGGGATCACCCCGGAAATGTTTCCCTTGAGAGACTGGAGCACTTTTCCTTTTCATGTTTTTACCCTGAGGGTACATGATGGGGAGCATCCTTGGGCCCCTGAGGTGCAGCCTCCCATGTCCGTGGCATCTCTGGGCACAGGAGCCAGTGCCCCGCTGCCCCGCTGTTAGGTGGGTGGGTTGCGAGGGACCGTGCCTGTAGTAGTCAGCTCGGGGTGCCATACGAAGCACCACAGACTGGGCGGCTTAGAAAACAGACAGCGCGGAGGCTGGGAAGTCCAAGGCCAAGGTGCTGGCGGATTCCCATCCGGTGAGGGCTCTCTTCCTGCCTGGCAGATGGCCACCTTCTCGCAGGTCCTCACACAGTGAGGAGAGCGAGCTCTGGTGTCTATTATTATCGTTATTGTTGTTGTTGTTATTATTAGGACACTAATCCCAGCATAGGGGCCCTACCCTTGTTACGTCATCTGACCCTGATTACCTCCCAAAGGCCCCACCTCCAAATACCTTCACACTGGGGGTTAGGACTTCAGCATATGAGTGGGGGGGGGGGGCGACACTCGGTCCATAACAAATCCCTATGGATGCAGGGCCTTTTTCACTGTCCCCCTTGCCTGCTGTCAGGCCCAGCTCGGTTTTCATCCCCTCCGTGAAGCTGCTGTGGGTGCCGGAGCCTTCCATGACCTCCCTCTGGGTGTCTGTGGCTCCTGAGTACTCATTTGGCAGGCACTCCCACCTCCGCGGAGGCTACACACAGAGATCAGTAACCCCCCCAGGAGGGCAGAGAGGCTGGCCTCTTTGTACCCTCCCATCACTCAGTAGTAACAGATGCGCAGTTAGTGGACGCATATGATTTTAATGATAACTTTGTTCCTCATCTTCTTCATCCTGAACGAGCCTGACCTGTTTCCTACCTGATATTCCCCTTGGTGAGCTGTGCTCACTCAGGGAGAGAGACAGGGACTGACTCATTTCTGTGTTCTCTCTCCAGCCCAGCCGGCCCAAGTACAGACCCCCTCCACAAACCAACCTTCTAGCACCCAAGCTGCAATTCCAGGTAAACATGTAACCAGAGGGCTGGGGCGGTTCAGGGCCATTCCTCATCTCGGTCCTTCCTGAAACTCCATCCTCGTGCCTTAGAGGAGCAGTAGTCACCTGTTCGGGCAATGGAGACGGCCTGCATTGGCTCTTCTCGGGTACCCAGAAAAGAATTAACATACCCTTTACGATGTTTAAACATACCCTTTTGCGATGTTTAAAATAGTGGGGTTTTTTTTAAGGTGTGTATTATATATACACATACCTGTGGGTTAATCATATCTGTCAAATTTGTAACATGATGATGGAATATAACTCCTTTCTGAAGAGTCCTGAAGGAGGAGACGTACTCAATAGGTCAGTAACACACATGGACCCATGGTATGCACCACGTCACAGGGAGGGCTGTTGGATGGAAGAGAGACCACCGTGTCTGTGCTGACTTCTAGCCGAGAGCCGTGTATGTCGCTCCGCCGTGTCTCCCAAACGGGGCCAATGAAATGCCCACACCTTGTTCTTTATTAGCTCCTGGAGAGCGAGTCCTGTTTCTCCCATGGAGCTCTTGTATCGTTTCTTTGTGCTCGTGTTTGTAGCAGCTAATTGTCCACCTTCCTGCCTTGTCCCTGTGCCTGGTGCTTCTTTGCTTCTCCTGAATAGGTCCCTGAGGGTCTGTGTGCCAGCTCGCCCACGCTCACCAGCCCTATGGAGTATCCATCTCCCGTAAACTCTCTGCACACCCCACCTCTCCACCGGCACAATGTCTTCAAGCGCCACAGCATGCGGGTAAGAGGGCTCTGCATGCTGGGTCCCAGCCAGGACCGAAGAGACTGCTAGAGGGAGGTACCTGGGATACCGGGAACTGCACATCCTGGGGCTCAGGAGGTGCCCTCCATGTACCAGTCAGGCCACTGAGGTGCTCTGTGACTCCCTCTCCTCTGCAAGCACATCAGAGTTAAGGGGCCAAGCCCGGGGCTGCTCTTGAGGACACCAGCTGGACCCAGACCTGCCCCATCCCTACTCTGGCACTGTGGCGAAGGATGTAAAATCTGCCCCCCCTCCTTCAGCCCTGGCGATAGTGTGAAGGCTCATGGGAAGAGGGCAGTCAAGCCTGATGGTGCCAGAAAAGTGAAAGATCCTGGAGGTTCCGCCCTGCTCTGCCCTTCCTGTCTGATTGTTGTGGTTGTTCAATCTCTCCTCAGTCAAAGGAAAGGCTTCCTTGTGGCTGCCACTCCTGCTGCTTTGGAAAAGTTGCTGCTGTACGAGAAGGAGCTTGGGGGCTAGTGTGGGGCTAAGCCACACCCTCCCCAGTCACCTCTTTATTTTCAGCTGCCAATGAGACTCTGAGTATTTTGTGGACTAGCTTCTAATTGTCTTGTTAAAACAAACAAAAAAGAGCACCTCTGCCTGTCCACTTGTAACTTGTCCTCACCCATCTTCTCCTTCAGTACAAATGGTCCCCGTGGTCAGTTGCCATGAACACTTGATATATTTTACTAAACGGAGTCTTGATATGTGACATAACAGACTAAAACCCTTATTATTTTAGCTCTAACTCCATTGCCATGCACGATATTTCAGGCTCACCATATAAGACTCTAAAAATTGAGGGGAAACTACATTTCTATTATAATACATTTACAAAATGTGGGGAAGTATGTTGAGATATCCTATGCCGTTATTCTTAATTTAGTAAAACTTTGAAATGATTAAGATAACTTCGAATTCTAGGCAGTGAGATCTTAGTGGAATCAATATCCCCCTGACCTAGCTCATTTTTCTCTTTTACATTAATTTAACCAATTTATATCTTAGCATATACTTAACGATAATAAAACTGCATTTTTAAGCATGCACTATCATTTAGGCAGTGTTCAATTCCTCCACTCTCCTGCCCTTGACTCTTTATTCATAATTAATTGCGTTTTAGTGAGATTGGCTTTAAAATGCATCCTTTCAGTAAGAAGGTATTTTGTACATTTGAGGGATGGCACCGCGTTTGTCTAATCCCTGACTCACCGTAAGGACTTTGTTCAGTTCCGTAAAGACAGACTGTGCGGCAGGAAAAAAAGACCTTTTCTGTCAGGGGTTTAGAAGTACTTGCCACAAGGAAAGTCTGCCTAAAATAACATAATGAGCATTTCTTAAACAACAACAACAAAAAAGTTAAAAACATAAACTCCATTTCATGGTATACATCAGAAACATCGAGAAAGCCTCTTCCAGGCAGAATGCTGAAAAGGTATAATAGGCTCCCTGCAAAGCATTTGAAAGCATTTAACAAAAATCAGAGATTTCTGTTCCCACAAAAACAATTTTTCTACTGACTAACTCTATTGCCTGACTCATCTGAGAATCTGTGGGATTCCATACCAGCGTCAGGATGGCAGCAATCTCCCCCTTGAAGACCTCACAATTGAAGTTGAAAATAATAATAGAATTCAATAAACAGCACCTTTTTAAAGGGACACTTTGCTGGGCTCTGTCCTAGGTTCTGAAGGGAGAACTGCCTTCAGTGAGCTTACCATCAGCCAGAAGGAACAGGGCAGGTGCATACTTGCCTGAAATGCAAACCACAAAGCTGTGAGTGGCACATAGAGGTACAGCGAAAGTGCAGTGGGAGCTCAGAGGGAAAAACAACTCTTTCCGGCTTCTTTTCTGCAGCTGGGCCTCAGTGGATGGGGACGATTCGGAGGGGAAAATACTGGGATGCAGGGGATGAAAGAGGCAGAGCATTGGTTGGAGCCAAGGTTGAGTGATGGGAAACCATAGGATGAGTGCAGGAGCTGTTTTTCTAGAACAAGGCAGGTGCATGTGGAGGTAGAAATAAGACTGGCAGGATGGGGGGTAGCCAATTTATAAAAGGTGTCAAAGCTTATCAGAGTCGTCTTAAAACACCACAAGGACCTGATTTCTCTTAAAAATGACCAGCAATGTAAGCATTCATTGCCTGATAAGAACACCTGAGGTATACCAGTAAGCCCTGAAGAGGTCCAATTTGAAATAATAATAGTAATTTGCTCCTTGAGTGTTATGAGACGATTGGAAGACATAGGAACACACCTACCGATGCATGTGAAAATATTCGGTAAGGTGGTGATCAGGCCTGGCGCATGCTAGACGTTTGAGCAGTAGGAATCTTCTTCTGGCAATTACAAAACTACATAGTGTTTTCTTGAGTCTGGCAACTCCTTCTACTGGTATTTACTCTAGTCTTCCTCAGTCCGTACATTTTTCTTATACCTGGAGATTCCTAACTCTGTCTTCAGAATGTTTGACACTTAGTTTCTATTTGTCGCTATTTGTCACTAGCCTACGGTAGACATGCCATTGTGTTTGCAGGTGTTGGCGTTTAACTGAGGATATTTACAGCCTTAAAATCCCCTCATTTGGGGGCATCAACTGTTGTGAAGTAAATCTTATTTATTTTTGTCAATTCTATGGTTATGAAATACTCTTATGTTCTGAAATTTGTTTTACTAAAATAAGATCTAACTCAGTAGCTCTCAACTCCAAGGGGACATTTGGTGACATCTGGAGACATTTTTCTTAAACAACTGGGGAGGTGCTGTAGGCGTCTAGTGGGTGGAGTTGCTGCAAGCATCCTACAGGGTATAGGAAATCTTCCCCCCGATAGTGAATTATCTGTCCCCAATGTTAATTGTGCTGAGGTTGAGAAACCCCGTTCTACTATTGGTTACTTGGACCCATGAGAACAGGGACACTGCATATTTAACCATCACTGCCCTCCCAGCACCCAACTCCATCCCTGCCATATAGTAGCTGCTTAATAAACAGTTACTGAATAGAGTAACAAACAAAGAATATTTCAGCAAGAAAATAAACTTATGATGAGAAGTATTGTTAGAAACTGAGAGCAGTAATTGTAGCTGAACAAGCCTAGGAGAAACATACCAGTGTAACTATTTTCAAACTGTGTGTTATATCCAAGTGTGTTTTAGAGACTTTGGTGGGATAATCTTTTCTAGAGCCTTGGCAGAGACTATGCCTTGCTAAAGTAGAGTGAGAATAATTTTTAGCATTTTATGTAAGTGACTTGTGTGTAAACTGGCCAGTTCAAAGGAAAGGATCTGAGGGGCTTGCCAGCCTGAATGTCACGGAAAGGTCACATGCCCCTGGCAAAGGCCGCCCCAGGATATATGCAATCTAAAGAATGCCAGTAACGCTCCTGTGTCCAGGAGACCCAAGTAATGTTGTGCAGCAGAAACAATGCAAGCCAGTTTAAAGGGACTGAGAAGGTATTTATATAAATGAACCCTGGGGAAGACTGAGGGAAGAGAACTAACAGGAAAACATGCAACACCTTCTGTTTAAGAAATAGCAGGTAGAACTATGAATAGATCCAAAGCCCCACAAATGAGTTAAAACAGGGTTAGATTAATAAAGGTACGGAGAGGGCTTCCCTGGTGGCGCAGTGGTTGAGAGTCCGCCTGCCGATGCAGGGGACGCGGGTTTGTGCCCCGGTCCGGGAAGATCCCACGTGCCGCGGAGCGGCTGGGCCCGTGAGCCATGGCCGCTGAGCCTGCGCGTCCGGAGCCTGTGCTCCACAACGGGAGAGGCCACAGCAGTGAGAGGCCCGTGTACCGCAAAATAAATAAATAAAAATAAAATAAAAAATAAAGCTAGGGAGAGGAAGCATTTATTGCGTATCTATAGATCCTTGTTTCTTTAAATTGTGTTCTTCACTTTACCTCTTAGCTCATGCATTTGTTTTAACCTTTGGTTAAATAACCCAAGCTACCTTCTTAATAAAGAGTATGTTGTAGTAAAGAGGCATGATCAGATGGGTGCCTGCTGTCGCTCCTCCTCTCGGGTCCCACCCCACTGTGGACAGCTTTGGGGGAAAGCACACCACTGCTCCTCGAAGCTTCCAGACCCGCCATCGCGGTCTTAGGTGGCCATAAGGTCCCAAGGCTTCCCAGAGGGCTGGCTTTGCATTTCCAGCTGTACTAAGTGACAGTAGCCATGACAAATGCCAACTGAGAAAATACTATTAGGACAGTTATTTGAAAATAAAATGGTAGTGACAGATCACGTGATCGTTTGAAAACAATGCCTGTTAAACTATGTGCGCTTGGGTTCGGCGTTTCACTGACACACAGGCGTGTATGTGTGGCTGACGGACCCACAAATAACTGTCTGCATAGATGGCTGCAGATTTAAGGACAACTTTACAAGAAAAAAGCAGCCGGTGAGGCCAAGGCGTGTGGCTCCCGCAAAGCTCTCCAGAGGGTTGTCCCTCCTGGGTGTGGGGACTGGACTTACTGTGTCCTCTCCTGTCTCCCTGCTGTCCTCCCAGGAGGAGGACTTCATCCGACCCAGCAGCCGAGAGGAGGCCCAGCAGCTGTGGGAGGCCGAGAGGGTCAGGATGCGGCAGCTCCAGGAGAAGCAGCAGAAGCAGATGGTGGAAGATTACCAGTGGCTGAGGCAGGAGGAGCGATCCCTGGTGAGTGGCCGCTGAGCCCCGGAGCGGGAAGGGACGCATTCCCTGCGGTGCTGCCGGGCACGTTCTGATAACCGTGCTCCCCTGGGAGAGATGTCCAGGCCGCCGTGTCACTTTGTGTCCCCTTTCGCCTCCCCAGCTGGCTAGAGTGAGCGCTCTCCATGCATCCTTGGGGGTTTTAGTTCTAGAATCCTAAGTCCTCTGCTTTGGTTTCCTCCTCTGCAGGACCCCATGGTTTACATGAATGACAAGTCCCCGTTGGTAAGTCACCGCGAGAGGTCTCTGCCTTAGGGGGAAGGCCTGGGAGGGCCTGGCAGTCAGCGGGGGGACCCTGGCTCCAGGCCTGCCCATCTCTTCCTTTCTGCCTCTCACCTCGGGAGCACGTCTTTCCCCTTCACTCTGATCTCCACAGGCTCCTTCCCTGAGCTCACACTCGAGCTGCACCCTTAGCGCCGCCTTCCTTGGCCACAGGGCCCCCAGGTCACTTGCGGTCAGGAGGTCCCCAGGTCCTCCTAGAGCTAAGATCTCTAAACCTCTAAATGGACACCTGGGGGTGGGGAACAGGCCAAGGAGGGACGTGGGTGGTCCCAGGGCCGCATCAGTGACCTGTTCTCTTTCCTTCCTTCCAGACCCCAGAGAAGGAGGTCGGCTACAGTAAGTGTGAGCGCCCTTCCTCTTGGCAGGAGTTTCCTCTTGACATCTTGTAAGCAGCCGCCACCCCTGCCCAGGGCAGAGAGCGGCAAAGGGAGTGTGTTTGCAATTGGAAGAAACGTCTGCCCTGTCTGAGCTCAGAGTGTGCAGAGAAGCGCGGTTTGGGAGTTGATATCCACCACCTCCCACCCTCCGCCCCACCCCATCCCCCTCCGTCTGCCGCCTGTTCCCACCTCTCTGGGTGGCTGCATTTATTTGGAGGAGTTGGTGATCCTATCTCCCACCCACTCCGTTGGAGGCTCTACAGTAGCTCCGCCCGTCTCTCCCAGGTGACTGCTCCTCCCCAGGCCCCAGGGACCGAAGAGAGAAAGAGGGCGGGGCCCACTGAGCCCGCAGGGTCTTTCCTGGAGCCTAAAGGCCCTCTGCTGCAGGCTGGCTGGGTGGAGCTGGCAGTGAGCCAGGCTCTTCATCACCATGGGGTGGGGGGACTGATGACTGTGATGATGGTGACAAGCACTGGCCCAAGGTGCTGAAAAATGTCAACTCGTTTAATCCCACAGCAGTCCTTCCTATATGACAGGTACAATTTCTTACGATGCCCATTTTACAAAGGACATGAAACAGGCACAGGAAGGTCAAGTGACTTACCCACAGTGATTAGCAGAGCTAACGATTAGTGATTAGCAGAGCTCAGATCTGCTCAGATTTGAGCCCAGGCAGTAGTCTGGCTCCTGCAGGGTCCCTTGTGAGCGAACCGTCCCATTTGACAGAAGACAGTTGAGGGCCTGGGACTGTCAGTAAGTTGCCCCAGGTCACCCAGCTCCCTGGTGGCAGAGGTGAGAGTGGACCCAGGTCTTTTGACGTCTACTTCAGGCAGCTACACAGGGCTTGTGTGTGCCTTTGCTCATCAGAGTGGGGAGGAAATAGCATGCTGCTTCTACCAGTTCACTTCCTTGACCCCACCCACCCCGAATGGTCAAAGCAGACAAGAGGGAAAAGCCTCGCAAACCTACTGCACAGCAGCTGTTGCACCTGGGCGGGGCTCCACGGACACCTGCTGCCTGCAGAGTGGGCTTCTCCCTCATGACTGTCAAGGTCAGGGTGTCAGGGCCCAGGGTGCAGCAGCCCCGAGGCTGGAACAGCCCCTGCCATCCCTCCATCTCTGCGTGACTTTGGCTTTTTCTGTCTTTGAAATCCCTGACTACAGAGGACCAGGGAGGCCAGAGGTTCTTTTCCCCGCCATCGTCCTGGGATTCGGGTTTCATTTCCCCGGGTCTCCTCGTAGTAGTGGAGAGGGGCTTTGCTGGGTTAGCAGCAGGTACGAAGGGAGGGGTCGGGGTGCTGAGAACACCCTGCGCTCATTGTCCCCCCTCCCCCCTTGCAGCGGAGTTCACGGGCCCCCCAGAGAAGCCACCGAGGCTGGGCGTGCAGGTAGGTGCTGGCTCTGCTGAAGCTGGCCTTGTCTGAGCCCACACAGCTAATTCATAAAAAAGCAAAGGGAAGGCCAGTGCCCCGTCTCCCTGTGGCCCCTCCCTGACCTGGAGGAAAGCTCACTGGTCCAGCCCGAGGAGCAGGGGGTGTGGCCCGCCTCCCATTCTCCAGCCGCGCTTGGGCTCCCGGCACCCACGTGGCTGTGGGGCCCATGCTGGTTGCTTCACTCTGGAACAGCGGTTCTCAGCCTTGGTTACCCGTTAGAATCCTCTGACAAACTTTGAAACCACGTGGCCCCCAGGCCCAGGGGATGGTTCAGTTGGTCTGGTGTGAGGCCGGCCAGCAGTATGTTTTTAAGACTCCCCGGCAGACTCTAATGTGAGAACCACTGCCCTAGAAGCAGAAGGGAGGGAGGCACCCCCAGGACAGGGCGCTACTATTTCGGAGAAGAGGCTTCAGCAGTTGGGCTGACGCCTGAGTGGGCAGTGCCTGCCCAGGAAAGAATGGCTTGTGTGCCCCTGACTCGCCGCCCTCCCCTTGGGCCCTCTGCTTCTCTTCCCCCGACCCACACAGTCCATCCAGCCCACAGCCAACCTGGACCGGACCCACGACCTGGTGTACCTTAACGTCATGGAGCTGGTGCGGGCTGTGCTGGACCTCAAGAATGAGCTCTGCCAGCTGCCCCCCGAGGGCTACGTGGTGGTGGTGAAGGTGAGAGGCAGGGCGGAGCCGTGGCCTGGGGAGGCGGGCTGCTCAGCCCTGGAAGGAAGGGGGAGGGGCCGACCATCCCAGGCTGCCGGCTAGGTGCCTCTCCCAGGAAGACCCCCATTAGAGCCAGGTGGTCAAAGGGAATCTAGTCCCAGGTACCCTCGGCAGGCAGGCACCATCCCAGGAGGGCTCTTCCCCAGGGAGACGTGGCTTTCTCAAAAGAAGCCAAGCTGACGGTCGCCCCGCCCCTTTCTCTCCCAGAACGTGGGCCTGACGCTGCGGAAGCTCATCGCGAGTGTGGACGACCTCCTGCCGTCCTTGCCGTCGTCTTCGCGGACAGAGGTGAGTGTCCTTGTGCCAGTCGGTGACATCAGCTGTCACATGCCCCCTTCACCTGCCCCAGCTGTGTTTGACACAGGAGACTCAGAAGGGCCACCTGGGGCAGCCTCCTCTCTGCTGGGAGCCGCCAGCGGATGGCTCTGCACGGCATATCTGGGATGGCACCACAAGGGGGCCGAGTTGGCACCCGGGGACCCGGCCGGCTTCCTAGGGTGCATTTCCTAGTTTAGGTCTCAGATGGTTGTGATGACTTCTTATTGCGTGAGGACATGCAAAGGATGACACACCCTTCTTTTTACCGCCCCCTGTGATTCTTTGTCTAGTACCCTCCATACTAAGGTCAAGGTGAGTGTGTCACAGAAATAGCCGTTAAGGTTTCTTCAATTGATCGTTTAATCGATTTTCTCTATTTAAGTGAGAAACAATCACTGAAAACCAAAATGGGAGTGTTGGTGCTCTAACTTGAGATGGTCCCAGTGGTAGGCAGAGTGATGCCCCCCTAAGATGTCTACATCCTCAGAACCTGTGACTACGTGACCTTACATGACAAAAGAGACTTTGCAGATGGGATTAAGTGAAGGATCTTGAGATTATCCGTGTGGGTAAAATGTAGTCACAAGGGTCCTTGTAAGAGGGAGGTGGAAGCAGAGGTCTTATGAGTCAGAGAAGGAGATGGATGATAGAAGCAGAGGTTGGAATGATGCCACTGCTGGAAGGATCTGCAAGCCAAGGAAGGCAGCAGCCTTTCAAGGCGGCAAAAGGCAGGGAACAGATTCTCCCCTTGAGCCTGCGGAAGGAACGCAGCCCAGCCGTCACCTTGACGTTAGCCCCATGGGACCCATTCCAGACTTCTGACCTCCAGAACTGTAAGAGAATAAACCTGCGTGGTTTTAAGCCACGGCGTTTGTGGTAATTTGTTACCGCAGAACTGGAGACTGAGGCTGTGCCTCTGAACGTGTGTTGGTTTTCTGTCTGGAAACCAGCCACAGGCTCCAGCAGAACACCGCGCCCCCTGCCAGGCTGTAGCTTTCGATCCACCATCTCCCGGTGGTCAGCAATGTGACACAGGCGACCCCTGCAGCCCACCACTGTCCCCACTGTGACCACGCATAGGGCAGGAGGGTCTGGGCATTTCCTGCGCCCCCTCTGGGTGGCAGCAAGAACCCAGAGGAGCCCCCGTCCGGCTTGAGAATGGCAGTCATTCATTTCACTTGGTAAATATCTCTTGAGCGCCAAGTATATGTTCAGCAGTGCACTAGGCCTGGGGATATGGTGGTAAATAAAACCCTACAGCCCAAACCGCTGTCGCTGATCTCTTGATTTGATGGTACACAGTTAACCAATGAGTGAATGCACTTGACCCCTGACCATTCACCCACGTCGGGCCAGCACGAGGGTATGAGGGCACAAAGGGAGGGTCTCTGGGGCTGGATCGGAGGGCGCTGGCGTAGGCGGGCTGGGGCCTGGGGTGCCTGCAGTGTCTGTTCTTGCCGACCTGGCCCCCAGCCCGCACTGGCCTTGGATTCAGCCCAAGCCTGGGTCAGACCCACCCCCCAGAGAACGTCCGACTTCCTGGGCCAGCGCCAGGTGGACTCCCGTGTGGCTTCCCCATCCTCCCGGCCTGCACGTCGCGGCCCCTCAGGGTCCCAGCCCCTCCCGTGTGCTCTTCCTACAGATCGAGGGGACCCAGAAACTGCTCAACAAGGACCTGGCGGAGCTCATCAATAAGATGCGACTGGCGCAGCAAAACGCCGTGACCTCCCTGAGTGAGGAGTGCAAACGGCAGATGCTCACCGCCTCCCACACGCTGGCTGTGGATGCCAAGAACCTGCTGGACGCCGTGGACCAGGCCAAGGTTCTGGCCAACCTGGCCCAGCCGCTGGCAGAGTGAAGAGGGCAACGCCTCCCGCCTGCGTCTCCGCCCCCGCCCGCCGTGTCCCTCCCTGCCCCGGCCCCTGCCTGACCTTCGGTCCTATGGGTCCCCCCGGGGGGGGGGGGGGCAGGCGAGGAGAGTCCTCCTTCCCCTGCCATTTTGCACGTCCCCTCTCCCCACCCCGCCCCCAGACTGTGCTGCTCAGGCCGCAGCTGGACAGAGGTGACTCAGGGCTGCAGACGGCAGGGGGTGACAAAGAGGGCTCAGAGGGAGCGTGACTGCTGTCCGCCAGCCACTGCTGCCTGGCCTGAGGGGGCCACGCTGGGGCCCCTTGCGGCCACGATGGCTTTACGCGTCCTGTGAAGGGCGGGCTGACTGGGGAACCAAGCTCTTATCTTTCCTCCCCCGCCCACGGAGCCCCGCCCCACGCCGTGCACAGAGGGAGGGGCCGGGAGGGGCTCTCTCTGGGGAGGCGGGCGGCTGGTGCCAAGAGGGATGGACCTGGCTTTCTTGTACAGTGTATAGTGGAATTTATTTAATGTGAGTTTGGTCTGGACTGACAGCCGTATGTGCCCCTGAGGGGAGACCTGGGACAGTCCAGGGACAAGCTACTGGGAGTCGGGACACAGGAGGCTGTGTTGTCCACACGCCAAGAGGGAAGAAGGGGAGAGACGAGGCCAAACTGGACCCGCATTCCTCGCCCCCTTTCCGTTCTTCCCTCCCTGGCCCCTTCCTTCTCTTTTCTTACTTGTCTTCTCTCCCCCTTTCTCAACCACTCCCTCCCTCCCGTTCTTGTGTTTGTGCAGAACACTCTTTTACCTTCTTTCTATTTGACTTGTGGAGGAATTAAAATTGTACCATTTGCTTTGTGGTTTGATTGTTTTGTTTGTTTGACCTTCGGGGCGGGTAACGATGACCACGGGCCTCGGCCCTGGAAGGAATCGATTGTGCTTACTTTGGGCGAAGATCAAAGGCTGAAGCCAGGGCTCAACCCCCCCCCCCTCCCCGGGGCTCGCGGTGATGCCAGGGCAGCGGGGTCAGGCGCTTGCCCCAGGCCTTTGCCCGCCCCCCCGCACCTGAGCCAGGGGTGACTTTCCAGTGGGGTCCCAGGCAGCCCCTCCAGGGCCACACAGGGATGCCAGTGGCACTCTCCCAGCTGCCATCAAATAGCCAGGGCTCTGGGGGGGTGCGGTGGTCCCAGGGGTGCTGGGGAGGGGTCCCACAGCTGACTGAGCAGCGCTTCGGCTTTATTTGATCTCTTGACTCACTTGCCAGTTGGGTGGGAAACGGAATAACAAGAGGGAACATCGCTGCACCAGGAGGTCAAGTCTGGGAGCACCACTGCTCCAGGAGAGCCAGCAGGGAGGACGGCGGAGGTTGCAGCTGCATCTGCAGAGCAGAAGGAACCAGGATGGCCTCTGAGTGGGGGGTCTTGCAGAGAACTGAGGCAGGAGGACTGGACCCGCTGTGGCAGGGTCCCCCGGGGTCTGTCAGGGAGAGCAAGTGGAGCTTAGAAGGAGGGGACTCTGAAGGTCAAAGAGAACTAGGTGCTTGCCCCGCTTGGCTGCTCGTCCAGAGTCCCCACCCTGTCCGGAGGACCCAGTGCCGCATCTGTTAGGGCCGAGGTTCTGCCCTCGGGCTGGATGGGCTGGACGGGCTGGACGGCGCTGGGGCGAGGGACTGCGGGATTCCAGGCGGCAAGACAGGCTGCACAGAGCCGGTCAGAAGCCATCGCGGGGCTTCGGGTAAGAAGGGCGGGCAGGCTGGGAAAGGGAGGGGTCCTGCAACGTCTCGGGGTGCAAAGCCATCCAGCTCGTTCCTCTCAGCTCCTCCAAGCAAAAGTCCTGGACGCCTGGGGCCTGACCACCACTCATCCTGTGTATTGGGGCGGGGGGAGAGCACCGCGGGCCTGAGTTGGGTCAGGAATGGCTGGGGGTGTCCTTCTGGTTTGTCCACGCGCATTGAAGGACAGATAGCGCCCCTGCAGACAGGGACTCTCAGTGTGGCCACACCTCTCGGAGGGCCAGCTGGTGCTGAGCGGGTCTGCACGGGGAAGGCCGGGGCTAAAGGTAGGGGAAGTCTGGGCTGTCACAAGAGCTTCCAGGTGGGTGGGACGGCCCAGCTACCTGCATCCGCCCCACTTGTGGCCCTCCTCCTTCTCTTCCCCTTCCAACCTCCTCCCTCTGTTCCCCATCCCCAAGCCCACCTCAGCCTGGCTGTCCCCCCTGCCTTTTCGGGCTGTTCCTGAATCCCAAATGCTGTTCATAGCCCTTCCACGCCCCCGAGGCGCTCTCTCCCTACGCACCCCTCCTTTGAGGTCTGAGCCTCCTCTCATGGCCCTTCCCCAACCCCTGGCTTCCCCCCACCCGCATCCCTCAGAGTCTGCATCCCAGGAGCATCTCATACGTCTTCATGTTGTCATCACCACGTCGTAACCTTCTGCAGAGCAAGTTCCTTTTGGCCCAGCTCTTCAGCATCCAAACAGGGCTCCGTGCCCGCAGATTCTCAGCACAAAGTACAATACTGTCAAGTGAATCATCCCAAGAAGCCTTCCGTGTCCGGACGCCATGGAAAGGCACCTGTAGTTGGATGGCGTTGACTCCGAAGGCATACTCCAGAGGCGGCAGCCGTTAAAGACGGTCAGCTATGCCACGTCTGGGCCAAAGCAGGCGATGTGGCATCAGATCATTCCAGCTAGGAACGGCGGGAGAAAGAGTCCGACGGTCCCCAGGAAGCAAACGAGGATAAACAACCAGAGGAATATCCTATCGATGACCATGGCCACATACCTCCAGTCTTCCTTCACCTGCAGCGGAGACGGGTGCACAGTGACCGAGGACTTGGGAAAGGGGAGGTGTCCCGCCCATGCGCAGCCCCTGTAAGAATGGCACTGGGGACAGCGGTGACGCCACTGAGACCTTGGGAGCTAAGGAGCGGGGTGGGAGGGGGGCGGGTAAACAGGGATATCTCAAGACTCAAACAGCCCTCTCCTAACGATTCCGTCCTATACCACCCCTGTGATAATAGCCCAGAGCCTTTCCATAGGCTCTCAACTTCCCGGTAAGGGAGGCTGGAGGGACACAGAAGGTTCTAGAGTCACCCAGGGGCATGGACCCTCCCAGGGGGCCTGCAGTGATTTAAACGCAATGCTCAGAAGTTACAAAATGGTGAAGACTTTGTGCCCCCATGTTACCTCCCGACCCACTCACCCACCCGCTGGGGGGATAGGTGAGGGTAGGTGTGGCCCAGGGAAGGGCTGGGTGGCGTTTGCAGGGGGGTAGGGGCTTTGTGGAATTGGGGCTTACAGCCCAGGCAAGTGGATCTGGAGTCCTAGCTGCTCCCGGATTAGATAACAATTAATTTGTCTTATCTACTCAGCAAGGCCACCCAGTAATAACCTCCTGGCCTTTCATCCTTCCCTAAATTGATAAGAAGGATTCTGTGACCCTGGGCAGTGGCAGGACACAGCAGGGGGCGGGGGAGGGGAGCCCGCAGGCCCATCCAAGCTTCCTCAGTGTTCATGAGTGAACAGTGACGTTCACAAAATGCCCAGAGCCCAGGACAAGAAGGAGGGGCCCGTCAGGACAAAGGGGGAGGCTGGATTGTTTGGGGTCTCCCGATGAGTTCCCCCCCACCCCGCCTACGGGCAATGGTGGGAAATGGCCTGCGTGAGGGTGGCGTGGAGAGACGCCCTCCAGCTCTGTCCTGTGTCTCCCAGTTAGGCTGAGCGGGGACATTCTTACTGCTGTTCTGCCTCCTACCCAATAAACGTCTTCAGAGCTGCCAGCTAGACGTTCTCTACCACAATTCATTCCAGACTCCAAGGCCATGACTAAGGGAGATGGGTCCTCGTGGAGGAGCCTGGGTTGACCCAAGCTAACACCCTGGAGGGATGGCTACTAGGCCGGTGGAGTCACCCAGGGGACGGCCCCTCCCCCAGCCCCCACTCACCGAGGAGTCTGCATCCTCGGCCCGCAGGTGATCGGCAATATAGCACACGCCCTCCAGTGCTTTCTGTATGCGAGGTGACAGCAGGGACCCACCCTCCGGCAACTGGGCCTCCGCCTTGGGACCCGAGGCCCCTGGGCGCAGACCCCCATGGCTGTAAGGGACGCCTGTGAAGGGGGACGAATGACCCGCGCGCGCCCATCTGCCTTCCTTCTCCTCGTCCGTCCCCTCCGCATCCACGTTGGTCTCCAGCCAGCGGTAGGAGGGGCAGAGCTTCAGATCTGGGGGGTCGCGGAGCTCCAAGGGTGGCAGGGGCCGGCTTATCAGAAGCCACCGGGACACGCAGCCCAGAAAGGCCACCCGCACCCAGTGGGGCATGTTGTGGGTGCTGGCGGAGCGGTGGTGCACGTTGAGGACGAAGACGGTGATGACGATGGACAGGGTGACGAAGATCATGGTGAAGAGCAGGTACTCGCTGATGAGTGGGATGACCAGCGAGGTGGACGGGATGATCTCGGTGATGAGCAGCATGAAGACGGTGAGCGAGAGCAGCACGGAGATGCAGAGCGTGATCTTCTCGCCGCACTCGGAGGGCAGGTGGAAGACGAGCACCGTGAGGCAGGAGATGAGCAGGCAGGGGGTGATGAGGTTGATGGTGTAGAAGAGCGGCAGGCGCCGGATGACGAAGTAGTAGGTGACGTCGGGGTAGATCTCGGCGCAGCAGTCATACTTCTTGGTGTTGTAGGTGCCCGTGGCGTTGACGATGGCCCACTCGCCGCTCTCCCAGTAGTCCTTGAGGTCTACCGTCTGCTGCATCGGCACCAGGTCGATCTTGGCCTTGTCGTACGACCAGGAGCCGAACTTCATCTTGCAGTTCTGCTGGTCGAAGGGGAAGAAGGTGACGTCAATGCTGCAGGAGCTCTTGTAGATGGCGGGCGGTACCCAGTGCACGGTGCCCGAGGAGAAGAGGTGGGCCTTGGTCATGTGGGTCACCACAAACTCCCCATCTGCACTGCGGAGAGGAGAGGTGTTGGGGGGCACCCTGCGCACCCCAGGCACCCAAGCCAGACTGCTCCAGATAACACTCAGCAGGGGGACCCCAAAAACACAGCCGGACCGGGCCAAGTTGTGGGGGTTTGTGCAGGTAAGACTCCCCGGCACACAGACATCTAGAGCTGCCTGAGTTGTCTTTCAGACACCATTTTTTAATTACAAAAGTAGGAATTTTTAACAGTATAGGAAAGTACCAAGAATTTTAAAAATAACCACTATTAACGCTTTGATGTTATAGATCTATATCTATACATATATGAGATATATCTATATCTCATGTATATCTGATTGTCATCTAGATAACACATACAGCATTTTTACGTTTTTGTGATCATGTGGTATAGTTGTAGTTTGATGGCCTGTTTGTATTCATTTAACATTTTAGAGTGATTGTTTACATGAGTATTTTTTCTCTCCTCCACCCCCCACCCCTGCAGATGGTGAGTAAGCCCCTCTGCTGGGGGTCATGTCATTTACACCTGAGGTTTTTACTTCCCTCCTCAGAAGACACCTGACATCTTTGCTGGTGAAGGAAGACGCCATCCGTCTTCCTCCAACATGCATTTCTGAGCCAGCCACACCCACTGGGGCCTCTGCAGGAGCTGTTGGTGGAGGGAAGACTCATGCCTGCCCTTAGGGAACCACGAGGAACTGAGAAGCAGGCCTGAACACCTACAACGGCAGGCAGGCGGTTTGGCAACAGCATTATAACTACTGGGGGGAACCCGCGTCCGGTGAGCAGGGTCACCATGCACACTGCCATTTCAGCAAAGCCCTGATGGATGGTAGGATTTGGCAGAAAGCTGGGGGTGGAGAGCGGACCAGCAGAGCATCCGCAGAACAAAGAACAGAGGAGGGAAAGGATAAAACTCACAGTGTGTGCTTGGACTGGAGGAGCTGCTGGGCCGAGCTGGGGGCGGGGCGTGAGTGAGGGCGGGGCCCGAGTGGGCGTCATGAGGGCCCTTAAGGCATCTAAGGGCCCATGAGGATACAGGGGACACTGGAACAGCGGTGACCACTCGGGCCTGAGTCTGATTTCCCCCTGCGAGGTGGCGCAGTGAGCTCTTAGCCCCCGCCTTCCCTCCCTATCCAGTTCCCACCATCAATCCTAAAGACAGGGGAACCAGAAGAATACACAGGAAGAGGGACTTCCCTCGTGGCGCAGTGGTTAAGAATCCACCTGCCAATGCAAGGGACACAGGTTCAAGCCCTGGTCCGGGAAGATCCCACATGCCAGGGAGCAACTAAGCCTGTGAGCCACATCTACTGAGCCCACGTGCCACGACTACTGAAGCCTGCGTGCCTGGACCCCGTGCTCCCCAACAAGAGAAACCACCGCAATGAGAAGTCCCTGCTCATTGCATCTAGAGAAGGCTCGTGCTCAGCAACGAAGACCCAACGCAGCCAAAAATAAATAAAATTTAAAAAAAAAAAGAATACACAGGAAGAGAGACTTCTTTCCCTTGAAGTAGTTCCAGGATAGAGAGTTAGGCACGTTGGAAACCAGAACTTTGAAAGGGAGTTACAAACAGATCAAGGCAAAAGTTTAAAAAAATGTTTTTAAGGCATTTTTGTCATCATACAGAAGCACCACTAGATGGCAACATGTGCCCCCATTTTGAGGAAGGAGAGAAGCAATTCCCCGGGTCTTCTTAACCTGAAGTGGAGTGGGTGGAGGAGATACCCTTCTTTAAATGTCTGCAAGAATTTGGTTTGAACAAAAGAATTTCCTGTTATAATCAAGTAACACTGGACAAAGCCTTATTGGCAATCCTAAAACTCTGGGTCCTATCTGATGCTAGGACTTTGTTCCTGCTCTCTGCCAGGTGCACAGGAAGCAGAAACTAGAGGGATCCTGGGTGCAGATACGGGGTGAGGGGTCCGTGAGTCCAGTGGCAATGTTAGACCTTGCAGGTAATTCATGCTGAATGTGTGTTTACAGAGATGGCTCAGATGACAGGGCTTTGGGCCTGACCAGGACAGGGCAGTGTAAAGGCATCACTGTCACCCCCCTCTGACCTATCTGGAGACACCTAACTTCAGAAGTGGATCTGTTTCCCTTTATTCTATTGTTTAAAAATAGGTTTTCTAAATGTGGGTCAAATGAATTGGGAAATGCTGGGCTAAAGGGGTTTCTTGTCTGTACAAGTTCTAACAACATTTAAAATGACATTTTCCAAAGGACTGGGGCTGGGGTGCAGAAAGGGTTTTAACGACATACAATGTTATTTAAAATTATTTGGCCACAGAACTATTTTTCATACCTATTCATATCCCCAGGAACTAGTGGTCCCTAGAGTCCCACTTCAGAAAATATTTTTAGACAAACATCATGCCAAATATCTTTTAAGTTCTTCATTTCTAAATGAAGAATTACCTGATGCCAAACATGAATGAAATTATAGCTCTTTATATCTTCTATTAAAACAACCCGACTTGGTCCTCTGGGGCTCTCTTTAGCCTGCCCTGCCTTTTACTAACTTCTAGTCATTATGTTCAAAGATTGGTCCTCTTTGGTTTTGAATACAGGGCAACTATAAATAATACTTTTTAAAACACCCATGCTTGATCCCTTCAAAGTTGTAACCCTGGGATGCTGCTTACCTGTTCCAACAATAATGCCATCCTGCAAAACTCCAACACTTAGGCACTTTTTTCACAGCCTGCACCAATCATATTTTTCAAATAATGCTCAGTGTTGGCACAGCTGTGTCCCAGTAGCACAGCGCAGGCACTGATATGCAGTAGGTGCTCAATAAATTTTGGGTGTATGAGTGAGAGAACAAGATGAAAGAAGGGAATCAAGAGAAAAGGTGGTGCGGCGAGGATGAGCAAAGCAGGAGTTGAAAGGAAGGCCACGCAGCTTGGACACAAGGGGGCGCACTTCCCAAGTCCAACCCAGCCTAGCCTCAAGTTACCCGCCCTTCGCAGGGAACCCCCTGTCTCAGGGGTCCCAAGGGGCCTCCACAACCCCAGCCGTTTCCTACTTGTTGTAGAGGACGATGTCGGGGATCCATATCATTTCCGAAGGGACCCGGAGGGATGTGATGTTGCCGAAATCGGCCGGGTTCCAGCGCAGCTTGTAGTCGTTCCACTCCTGTGCGTGGGGAGGGGAGTCAGGTCAGCAGCCCTGCCGGGGGAGGGAGCCTCGGGGCAAACCTAGGGCAGTCTGGGGACGCCCAGCAGCTGGATTCTGGAGCACCCGGAGCTCCTCACCTAGCCCCACAGAATAGAAAGGGCCGCGATGCCAGGAAAGGGCCCTGAGATGGGAACGGGGAGTCCAGTCTAAAATAATCTAGCCCTCGCTTTGCCCCCACTCTTGTACTCAAAGTCCCGGGCACATCTGGAGGACGGGTCACCCTAGTCCCGCCTCTGTTCTGCCACTCCCTAGCTGGACGACCCCGGCAAGCAGCCTCACTCATTCGTAGTAACATTTTTTAGTGCATCGCAGTTTACAAAGGTTTTTCACACCCTCTGTCTAGGAAGACCCTTAGTGGGACACCCGGGCAAAGAGTGCAGAGCAGGTGGAAGTATTTCCCCATCTAACAGATAAGGAAACTGAGGACAAGAGGGGTAAAACAACCCCTTTATCAGAGTTACACAGCTGAGAAAGGGGAGTCACCCAGTGGATTTCCAACTGTGCGCTAGAGCGCCTCGTAGGATCCCTGTTTCCACCGTCTGGTCCAAGCGAATCTGTTTTCTCAACTGAGGCTTAGAGGGTACGCTGTCAGTAAGTGGCAGCACTGGGGCTTGAACCCAGCCTTCCCTGTTTCCAAACTTGCCCTAATTCTAGGGGCCATTTTGCTTTTGTGCATTTGCACTAAAATAGGGCAGTGATGTGCCCTTGAAAAGTCTCCCATGCGTGGTGCCTTTTCCCCTCTAAGGAAAGTCATGTAACATTTACACAAACACATCAACTGGCTAGAGATCCAGGAAGAAGTAAGGGAAACAGGAGTGTTTGCAGGAAGCAGGCACATGAGAGGAAAAGCACTGATCCAGCTCAATGGTTCACAAACTTCAAGCACTCAAGTCCCAGCTTCATAATTTTTGCCAATATATTTGCACTGCCTATATTAGCATTTACATAGTATTTTTCTTTAAATTAGTTCATTATTTTTAAACCTACATAAATTTTTGAATTTTACATCACTGAAATAACTGGAAAACCCACAGCACTTGAAACCATCCACTAAAATATAAATATATGACTATTTAAAAAAAGGGTTTGCAAGCCAACTAAAATCATCTCACAAAACTGCCGTTGGTACCGAAACTACACCTGGGAAGATGCTGGCCCAGCAGTGGTGCTGATTGCTTTTCTGTAGGGGAAGGCTTAGGCAGAGAGAGGGGCCAGACTTGCAAAGTAGGAAAGATAAAAGTGTTGCTAAAATTGTCAGGATTTCTCGGGACATTGAGGAATAATTTTGAAAGGGATTGGTCTTCATAAATGTACCCCCTCCCCCCAGTCCATTGTCTGTTAAGTTTTCAGGTTCAACCAACATTTGGGGGGCATCTACACCAAGTTGTGTTATATTAATCGGCAATAGATTATATTAGCCCCATTTTACAGATGAGCAAAGTGAGGTTCTGAGACTAACTTGCATGGTATCACAGGCTAATCAGAGGTGGTGCTGGTTGGCCTGACTCCTGCTCCAGGGCTCCTTCCTCTCCTCCCTACTCCAGTCCCTGAAACCTAGGTAACTGGCCTATGGGGACAATTATGGCCACCCAGGTTCTAGGTCTGACCCTTGCACTGCTATGGCTTCCCAAGTCCCTTCATGGCTCTGCACCTCATCTGTAAAGAGGAGAGAATATATTCAGGCTGTTATAAAGCCTGTGTCCCCAAGTTCTGCCCCAAGAATGGCACATCAAAGAGGGCTACCCATCCACTGGCCAGGATTGATGCTGAGGCAGTTTCTGGTTAAGAGACAACAACTTCATTTCCTGTCTCTTGGGACCCTCGCTCTGGGGTCCCTGGGCCATCAGGTGAGGAGTCTGAACTCTCCTACTGGAGAGAACAGGCAGAGAGACCCTGAAAGGACCTGGAGAAGAGCCCAGCTGGGCCTGGCTTACAGAACCTTCCAGAGCCTTCCAGACATCTCTGCTGATAGATGAACCTGTGAGTGAAACCATCTTGGACCCTCCAGAGCAGACCAGCCACCAGCCAAACGCCACCCAGTAACCCCAGGAGTCCCCGTGCAAAGCGGAAAAAACCACTAAAACTCCTAGTCATAAAAACTAAAGATGTAATAAACTGTCCGTTGTTTTAAGCCAGTGAGTTTTGGGGTAGCTTGTTAGGCAGCGTAGACACAGAGCACTCAGCATTCTCCTGCAGAAGGAGCCTGGGGCTCTGAGTGGGGCACACCTGGGCCGCCCTTGTCTAGCCCAGCTGCCCTCTGCTTCTGTTTTCCTCAGCTATAAAATGGCAGAACTAAACCTTGCATGGCTTTCAGTGATGACTCAGTGAGCTGATCTGCAAACGGTAGCAGGGACGTAGGCAATGCCCAGAAAGGGGACCACGTGGCTCTTGTAGGTGACATTCTCAGGTGCTGGGCAGAGCCTGGCCACACAAGAGCACAGCCCCTCACGAGAAGCCGTCTGCAGTCGGCTGGCCTTGGGAACATCCCGAGTGGCAACTCAGGCAAAAGGTAAATTCAGAATCATGCTTCCAGTGGAAGAGTCCTGGGAGGCGCTGGGGTCTGTGGGTTCCCACCCCGCTCCTGTCTTGCCCAGGGGAGGGGCCCTCACCTGCTTTAGCCAGACGTTGGTGGTCATCATTTGGTTCTTCTCATCCTGGCCAGTAGCGGGAAAGAAAGCAATGAGAGTGATGAACGAGCCCCAGAAAACAAGGTAGAGTGGGAGGGGCTTATTCAGGCCCCCCACTCACCAGAGAACCTGTTAGGTGACACCACAAGCCCGGCCAACCCATCACCCCTCCTGACGCTGCCACCCTCACTCAGATTATCTCCACGGGGTCCTCTGGGCTTATGTCGGGCGGAGCAAGCAGGGCAGGGCATTTAGGAAACCCACCGCTGCCTGTCAACGTCCTCCCAGGAGGGGTTTCAGGGCTGAGAGCGGGAGGGAGATGCAGTAGCCCCAGGCTCCGTGGGGTGATGCTCTGACTGAGGTGGGCTGGGAGGGCTGGGGCCGGGGACGGACGAGGAGCCCCAGAAAGGGGCCCACGTCTGAGGCCGATCCCAAGGGGGCAAAGGATGGTAGGACAGACGCACCACATCGATGAGCTGGGCGATGGACAGCCCGAAGTGCACGATCACCACGTCCGAGGTGTTGGACACCGGCCTCGCCCAGCGGTTGTAGCCCCTAAAGAGGTGTTGGAAGAGGCGGTCCTCGGCTTGGGTGGGGGAGGCCTGCTGCACGGATGCTGTGGGACAGGAGGGGAGAGAGGAGTCTCCGGGAGTCCGTGGTGCTGGGCGCTTGGCTCCCTCTCCTGTCCAATCAGAGCCACTTAACCTCACTGAGCCTCAGTTTCCTCATCTGCAAAATGGGCGCACTATTCCAGAACCTATTTCAAAACACTATCGAGGAGGAAATATGATCCTGTGTGTTAGAGCTTACAAAGCAACCAGCACATGGTTGGTGCTCAAGCAATGTCAGTTACTCTGTGACTGATGGATAAGGGGTGAAAACAAGTGCTGAGAGGGGTGCAGAGCAGTGAGAAGAAGTCAGACAGGGGATGAGATCCAGCCTGGAACTGGGGAGCCCCAAGGGACAGCAACGTGGAGGAGAAGCCCAATTGTGTGGGGTGAGCTGCAGGGGGAAGGGCTTCGCGTGTCATCGTGAACCTGGCCCCAGGAACTTTCACTCCCATCCTCTTGTCATGAACCACTAATGCCAGCCATGAAATTCTCTTCCATTTGGAGCATGTTGCCTGTTTATCCTCAAACCACAGGCATTTACTCCTTCTCATCAGCTGGGCAGAGTGTCCCCAGTTGTCTATCCGTGTCTGATTTCACCGTGTTCTGCAAACAGCTTCACCTCTTTGGGGTTCTCCTGCCTGAGCAGGTCGAGAACCACTGCTCTAAAATTCAGAACATCGGTAAGAACAGCTGCCGTGTGCCAGCGGTATCGCAGGCGCTAGTCACAGGCTCTCATTCCAGGTCACCACACAATAGCCCTGGGAGGGTCACAGTGCAGTTGGCATTCTGCAGATGGGGAGCACTGCGACTCGGGGAGGTTCGGGCGACGCAGCGATCGCCCCTCCACCTTCCCGCGGTGGAACAGCTCCATTCCCTGCGGCTCTGGTAGTTGCCACCAGCCCACTTGCAGGAGTTTCCTCCCTGAGGCATGTATGAGCTCACAGCTGTGACAGGATGCCCTAGGGACCATCCCCACTCACCTGCCGGGACCAGAAGAAGCCACCACAGCCCGAGCTTTGTCGTGGACGGGAGTGCAGGGCGGGAGGGGCCCATGGCTTCAGAGGAGGGGTCCAGCTGCCGCTGGACATCAGAAGGAGGGCAGGCCGGGCCTCGGCTGTGGGTTGAACCTCGGGCCGCTTCCCCAGCAGGGCCTGGGGAGCTGGCACTGCGGAGCTCCCTGGGGATTCCACGTGGCTCCCTCTGACTGCCAAGCCTGAGTGAGCCCAGGAAAGGGTTCTTAGGATGATGCATCTTTGACACAAGTGCCTCTCACCTTTGACCTCATTTGCGCCTCCCATCACCCCTAGGAAGGTATGGGGAAGGGTTATTATTATCTCTTTTATTTAAATTTAAAAAATGCTGCTGTTCACAAAAGTTGACTGATTGGCCCAAGCCACATAGTTAAAAAGCTATGAAGTCGGGGTTCAAGCTCACATCTTCAGCTTCTAAACTATAATATGTTCAAGTGCTACTCAGTGGTGCCAACTAGAAGGATAACTTTGTATGGGCAACTCAGCCAGTACTCGACTGTGTTTTATAGATCTTAGCACCACGATTGTCATTGCTCAGCCACGCTCACGACTGAGGTCTGTGGCAGACAGGTGGCGACAAGGTACAGGTGCTCTACCCCAAAGCCAGGCTCACCTGGATTCAAGGTTCTAAGAGGTTCCTCTGTGTGCAGCTCCACTCACCTCTCCTTCCAGCTGATATCACGTGCACAGATCCCAAGGTTATAATCTGTTTCACCTTTCAACCAAGTGCACTAAATAAAAGCATGTTTTTTTTTCCCCATTAGTGAGAACAGGGGAAAAAAAGAAATAGAAGTCCAGGCGTGCTGAACTTGCATCGTATAAAGATCCAACAAGAGACATCCTGGACCCTCTGGAAGAATGTGCAAATGAGACTGAATTGACTCCAGCGGACAAATTCCTGCAAGATGCCTCAGGATGAGATGCCTCATCCCTTGTAATTAGCCCACTATGATAATTTCATTAATTTGTCACCGGAAACCAAAGGAGAAATTCTTCCAGGTATTTGACAGTGATTAAACTTCCACCTCTTGTTAGAAGGCTATTGAAAGAGAAAGAGTCCTGGACCCTTTAATCCTCTAAGCGGCCAGATTGGCAGGTTCGGGGGTGGGGGTGGGTGTCTGCGGGCTGATGTCCCTGTTTGTAAAGTGGGTCTGGGTGAATGGAGTTCACAGGGAAACCTGTACAAAAAATATTGCATATGTAAAGGGCTCAGACGCCAATATCCTCACTGTGCTTGTATCGCTGCCATGTACCAGTGTGTCTAGACCATCCTGTGCCCCATACCCCAACTCAAGTCAGCCTCTCTTGCCCGCATCCTGAATGCTGGTTCCATTGAAGTCAAGGTGATGTGGGCTGATTTCTTTGTCCATCTTCCTACTGCAGCTGGTTTTCAACTTCTCACCCCCACTCTATTCTTTTCACAAGTCCCACCTTCTCCATAAAACCTGCTTCGATTTCACCCCACACTTCTCCGCCATCTGGCACAATCCCAAGCATGGGAGTCATTGCGCTCCCATAACTGTCAACACCCCAAAGAAAGTCTCTTGATTGAGGAAATGAAAGTGTCTTTTCTTCCAAATCATTTCATCAGAGGTGCTTAGGGAAGAGAGAGCCTATTTCTAGCTTTTATATTTGATCTGCTCAATACATCAATTAATCGCAGAAGCTTGCCATCTCAAGGTCGGGTGGAATCTTAAAGGTCATTTGGATTACCACACCAGCTGATCATTTTCCTCCACAAATTCCAGCCTCAGAAAAAAACCCAGCAACGAAGAACTTGCTGTCTTCCAAGTCAGTGAATAACACTGATGTCTGTTAGCCTTTGTTAAAGCATACAGAGTATTTACTGAGTGAATAAATAAATGACCAAAGAGGAATAGTGGTAATAAAGACATAGAAGCAGATTCAACAAAGTAAAGCCAATAAGTCCTGAGACGGAGCCACCCTCACCAGTGGGAGGGGGTGACTGTCACTGGGCTCTGAACGGCCCCAGCAGGGACAACCAAAAGACTAAAATTTTTCTAGAAGCAGGCAACTTCCAGCATTCTGACATACCTCCCTCCTAAGTGCCCAGAAGCTGCTGATCTGCTCATATCACTTTGAACCGCCCTCACAATGTCCCCAACACAAGCTCGGGGGCACCTTTCTTACCTGTGACCACAGAAGACAAGCCATTCAAAGAACAGAGTACCAGCCTGGCTTGGAGGTCCTGGTCAGCTGGCCAA